>NW_027132905.1:5064375-6272812 GCF_026122565.2 Emydura macquarii macquarii | reverse complement strand
TGGCAGCTGCAGCTGAGGCAGAGGAGGCTGTTGCTGCAGGGGGGTGGGGTGGAGTAAGGATGTTGCAAACATAAATCTGAGATGCCTCTCTCACCCAGAGGTCTGCAATGAAGAACTAAAGTAAGGTAGCAGGGTGAGTACTTCAGTTTCATTTGATCTTGATGCAACTTCTGTGTATGTAAAAGGCTACATTAGCGTCTCCCAACATTATGAATTAAGTCCCTAAAATCCTATTCTGGTCTGAAAATTCGTAAGTAAGCTCTCCACCTGGAAATGAATTGATCACGTTTTCTCCCTTCCCCCACTTTTGCAGAACTTATTATGTAAACCCCCAAAACTAGATATTATATTTTTTAATGATTGCGTTACTAAAAAAAATTCTTTAATTTACAAAAAAACCTGCACTTGTCATGTTTCATGTCAGAGTATTTACATAAAAACACTTTGACAAAGCAAACTGTATTTTAAATGTAAACGAAAAACGAACCAGTGTGGCATCCCCAAAAGCAGCTCTGGTTTGTTCCCCTTCTTAACATTTTTCGGTATAAATCAATCAAATGTTTTTAATCATTAAAACCACTACAATGAAGAGCTTCGTTCCAAAGCCAATCTGGGTAAATTCCTTATTGCCAGATTTAATAGGCAAAGCCATTTGAATTCAGTGAGGTTCCTGATGTGCATGTGACTTACATTTAAATACATTGCAGATGTTCATAGTTAAGCAAAGATAACTTGCAAATATGAATATTTACACAACAGAGATGCCCCACAGGAAACACAACTGCCCACTGAATAAAACTAAGCCACATAATTTGCTTTATTATGATGATTACTGTAATGCCCAGAGTGTGCTAGGCACTTCACAGACAGATAGAAGATATGGGCTCTACTCCTGAAGGCCCAGACCGCCCCCACCACTACCACAGATACCAGCTCCTACAGTAGCGTCCCACTCAAGCCAATAGGACTTGGCACATGGGTCTTTTCCCCAAGATCAGCCTTAATGCAGAGATGTGCCAACTGAAGAACAGAGCGGCCTACGCGCTACTCTAAGATGTGCCACTTTGTAATAGCAGCCTAACCAACATTACGGTGTTAAGGATGGCTGGAGCACAGTGCATTCTGGCCCTGCTTCCACCCCACCCGATTTCCAAAATACCTGCTATCCCAAGGAGTGAGGAAGGACTTTGTACCAACGGAGGATTCCTCGTTTAAGGTCTCTTTGTGCCATTCCAGCAATGCAAAATGGCCATGCCATGGGTCAAAGAACTGCTCGGCAGGACTTGCACACAAAGTAGCAGCACAAAACTTACGTCATATAAAAATGCAGCAGTGATGCCGTCAGAGTTATGTGCAGACCTCTGGCTCTTTAAGGAGGCGAGGGAGATATTTACTTTGAAAAATAACGGCAGGTGTGAAGGAAGAGGAATTTTATCACAGAGTGACAGAGGTTTTGAAGCTGGCTACAGTCCCAGCATAACATAAAACAAGACTTGTGTGGACAAATGGCCACGCTCCAGCCAATGTACTGTGAGGATAATTCATTCCTCATTGCATGGACTCTCTCTGTCCTGACAGTAAATTAAGCAGAAAGATTTATGTCTCTACCATTACTGCACCAGTGCTTAGAGAGAACACCACTTTGCATCTGCTGTACAGCTTTGAAAAGACATTTACTACTCTCTAACCAACGATTACAGGGAGGGATTAAGCCACGGTGCTGTGCACACAGTATCAGCTTGGTAGTTTATGCATTTCTCCGTTTGACAGGAAGGCAAGATATCATGGGAATAGGGAATAAATAAGAAGTGGTTATTTATTTAAACAGTCATATTATTGGAATGAAAGCTACTTCACGTCTTTGTTCAAAGGTCGCCAGCCCCATCACCATGAAAACAGAAGGAGACAGTAATTACAACGAATAGAGACTGCTCTCTCACATTTGGAAGTGATGCTTGATTTAAGGCCGCCAAGGGAAGTAAATGCATTTCACAGAGCCTGGGGCTTCTTAAGGTATTTGCACAGTATTTCACTTAACTTTATTCCTAAGACAGCAACCTCTCTGCACACGGCCTAAAATAAGGAAAGGCACTGAAAATAAGATGTTTGCTTTCATTATCTATGTGATCAGCAAGTCAACTTGTTATGATAAATTCTGGGGACAAATCAGTGTCGCTTTTGTTTTGTAGTTATACTTCTATTTTGAGCCACCCAGAATAAAGGAAATAGTTACCAGATGATTGTTCCCTCGGACTAGGTGCACAAATATTTACTGAGGAGTTGCTTTCTTGACAATCTATCACCTCAAGCACATGGTCCTATTATTATCCCTTTTGGGCATTTCTGGTGCTGTTCTGGGTAGAGTCACGGCCAGTCTCTCGCTGCTCAGCTAACATATTATATATCATTTTAAAGTGTGAGGGAATTATGGGTTCCATGAAATCCATCATCCTGGACTCCTGAAGCCCTGCATTCAGGATCATATACGACCGCACAGTTGGAAGGAATCCAAACAAACACTTTAAGAGCTTTGTTTTCTGGTTTGAAAGGGATTCTTTGAGCAATATTGAGAACAAAGCCCTCCACACTAACAAGACGGCTTCTAAAGTATTCCCTGCGGACTGGGTTGCAGCCATCATCTTGCATTTTTCTTGGGAAAGAGTAAATCCTCTTGGGTCCATGAGACTCTCCATATCTCCTGAGCTTTCCTCCCAGGCTTACCACATTTTCCTGATGGCGCTGCGTTCCATGCCAGAAGGAAGGAGCAATAAGCTCTCTCCCCACAGAGGTATCAGATGGCACATTACCAAACGACCTTTGATACGGGAGAGTTCTGCATTAAACGCAGCAGGTTAGAATTCCTTACTCTGTTTCCAGGAAGATACATACCCAGACTGCTGGGCTCCGCGTATCAGTTCCCTGATGGAAACAGAGCAGAAAGTAACAGCAAGTTGCTAGCATCAATACCCATGATATAAAACAGACTGGAGAACTCTGCATCTAAGCTCAGCCATTGCTGAGGTTGTGATATTTAATACAGGGTGTCTAGTCAAACTGTTGCTAGAATCCAGTGTCGCAGCTTTTCATGCTACTTCGGAGGACGCGTCACTCGGTTCTATCTAAGGAGCAGACACACCTGTCACAGAGGACCAGCTAGTATGAAACAGGGCAATCAAGGCCAAAAGACTTCACTAACACAAGGACAACATTCAAACGTTCATTTTACTGAAGTAGCCTGTGACATCTCCTACCTGGATACCCCAAATCTACTCTCGGCTCTCTGTCTTCATGAGATTGTGGAGGACATGATTAGGACATGGGCACAGGACAATGGTTTTATTATTATTATTGCTTGGGTGGGTGTGTTCTTCCAAAGCGTTACGGAAAACATCTGGAAGTATATTGCTAAATATCAAAAAGGCAGTGAGCCGAAAATGCAAAAAATTCTTGAATCCAGAAGCTATAGGGGGCTTCTGGGTTGGTGAATGGGGCAGTGATCTTGAGTAGGCCTGGCACTAAATGTTGATCTATCTCGGCAAGAAGAGTGAATAGTTCCCACAACAGAACAATTTATTTGAGTTGTGGCAGCTTATAATTAGCTCATGAATCAAGTCACTTTAAGCTCTGAAAGGAGAGCTGCCCCCTGCCACCCTCACCCCCCCAATCTCTCAGCCATGCCACATCTTCTCCTCAGCTGCTGAGCTTCATTTCAGAAGCCATAGCTCACTCATCTGTGCATCACATTGCACCAATTTTCCTCTAGAACAACAAAGTGCTTTTATGGGGGAACCAGTCCCAAGGCTCCCCTCAAATTTCTGAGATTTGAAATGACTTCCATGTGTGCTATGCAATTTTTTTCAAGTGTTTAAACCTTGGCTGCTATTTTACCTAATGCCCATACACAGAGGAGGGGACAGATTCTGTGCTGTTTTAAACTCAGGTAATCCACTGTTTTGGAGCAGTGTTTCAAAGAGGCGTTTCATCCAGGCACTTAATCTCTTGACTCCTTTTATACGCTGTATATTTTCTCCCCAGTCCTTCCTCGTTTTTCCAATACTGCTAGATTCCAGCTGGGTTTCCTCCACATTGCTGCTTATCAGTAAATCTTCAGCTTTCCTTTGGCAAAAAGCAGAACCTCCAACACAATTTCCACGCACAAATCACTGGAAGTAGGAAAGCAGACAACAGTGGAGTAGAAATGGCTGGGTAGCAGTATTCCAGCATATCTGCTGCTCCTCACAAACACAAATAGGGAACCCAAAACTGGTAGCATGAGTAGCAGAGAGAAAAGTAGGGTATTAGGTTGTAGAATACTAGGCTGGGGATAGGCACCCAACATTTAGCTTGAGTAAACATTTGTCTCTCAAGTCTGTTGAGTTTCTGGGGTAGTCAGTGCACTTTGTACTGGTGGGGAGGAGCAGGCTGGAGACAGGTTGTAAGTATCAGTGATCCCTGGCTGGGGACTATGGCAGTACCGTGGTCTAACGAGGTAAAAGGAGAGATTTCATAGCAAGCTCAGGTTTGAAGACAAAAAACCTCACTAGGATTTGGGGTTTATTTCAGAAGTTCTGGTTGAACCAAGAAAACACATTTGGCTGAGGACTCTGTATTCCTTCCAGGCTGCACTACAGCAAGTGAACTCCAAAACAAACACACAAGCCAACAAAAAGAGCAGCTCTAATGTTTCTTCAGAACTCCCTCCCTTGATGTCTGGTCCGTGAAACCACTTTTTCCTCTTCCCATGGGCAGAAGCTAGCCCACCCCTCTTTAAAGGGCTGAGCCTAACCAGGTCCAGATGCACCTAATCAGCTCCCACACTAGGAGCATCTCCTTGAACTGACTCTCTGAACTCTTCCTGGAAAGGTTAGTCAAAAAACCCAAGCCTCCATCTGGCTTGATACGGTTTCCTCCGAGGGGCACCACCAAGATGTGGCATGGTAGGGTTGAGGAGTCCCCCAGTAAGGACCACTTGAAGACCTAGGTGTAATGCCACAAGGAGGGAGAGAGGACCAAGATTTGGCAAGTCTGGAGAGTGCCCTACCAGCCCACGTTCCGCCAGCATTATCGGTACTTTGGACGCATGAGCACCACATTCAGAAAGAAAATGGCAACGGATTGGGCCAAATTCATCCCTGGTGTAATTAAATGGACTTCAGTGGAGTTGCACCTTTGGTCTGATGATATATGAATCATATATACCTTCAGAACCAGAGAAAGCATTTATGCTTGGTGTCAAAAACCTACCTCTGTTACCTGTACCGAACGCTCGTCACCACAAACCTCCGTCTACTACAATCATCAGTGCCAAGACCCCCACTGCCTTGTTATGCACACTGAAAGAAACCAGGGATCAGAAAGGCTACACGAATATAACTGTAATTTCCTACTAGCGTGAGATGGAGGGCAGTTTTGATTTCCCGATGGGAGAACCATCCCTAAATCCAGTAGAAACAACCTGCTTCTCCAGAAAACTGGTTTTACAAAATTAAAGTTGTCCCCACTTACATTATTGTTAAACGAACACAGGGGAGAAATTCACAAGTACATTTGAGGGTAACTTTCTGCTTAAAGAGTTTTTCTAAAATGACATGTCACTGGACCTGGGCACAGAGAAATAAACTTTATACTAAAAATACAGTGAAAGAGAATACAACTGATGGGAGTCCATTGCCTTATAAAAATGCTCGTTTATGCCACTCGTATAGGTAACCCCATTGAAGTAAATGGAACTTGTGTGAGTAAAGCTATTCAAACGGGTGTTTACAAGATCGGGCCTTAAATTACAGTGTTAGGAACCAGGGTGAAGCTACCTAGGAAAACTAAGTGTTTAACACAATAGCCAAAGTCCTCATTTAAAGGAGACACTGGTTCCAGCACATAAAACACAAATGATGTCTTAAAATACGACGAATTAAACATCTGAGTGGTATGCTATTTCATACACAGAAGAGTTTGTGGCTCCACACTACCTGCAGCTCTGCTTCAGACAAACAGTTGCATCCTGCTTAATACACTAAAGGGGATATCTTGGTTTATTAGAACTAAGCGATTAACACACATATGTTGACAATTCAACAAATTATCAGACTGTGAAGTTGTGAGTAACTTCTAAATTCCTCCCTAAAAGCAGCTCATTATTGCGTCACTGCTGGCATTCATGCATCTTCCTCTTCAAAAAGTCTAGCTAATCGGGTGTCTTGGAGTGTGTGCTTTTCTGGTACATTAATAGAGTGCCCGTAATTAGGAATGGGGGTTTCCTGAGGATTTATTCCTTGGCATGTTATTCATTTCTCGTAGATCAGCCTGTCTACAATCTTAACACATTTACTGGGTCTTACATAGGCTTTCCTGTGCTTAGCTATCTATACAAATGGAAATTCCTAAGAGCTCAGGAAAAAAACTCAATTGGTTCCGGCCAAGGTCTAAAGCTGCCCTCAATTCCATTATTCCGCAGTTCTACAGAGCTTCTGCATTAGGCAACTTACTAACGGAGATCAAGTTCCTTTTTTGCATTTACTCCTTTCCCTTCCAGATGTAAGCTGCACAACATTAGGCTTCGCTTTTTGTCTTTAAAATTAAATTAAAAACCAAGTTTACCTCCCTTGCATGTTGCGTTCCAGTTATATTTCTACATACATATAACTGACTTCAGTGGAATGAATGACTTTAGGGTTATAGCAGTGTACCCAAAAGAAGATTTTATCCCACTGTAAATGATTGTAGCCCACTGTATCTTTAAAAACTATTACATTTATTTATTTTTAAGGAATTCTCATCTGCTTAGTTACAGCACATCATTACTGAGGTTGATTGTAATCTCACAAGCATGGCTCTTACCAATGAAGAAATATTTCAGTAATTCATCTGGAACAATTAATTTTTCATTGGACAGTTATTCAGTGAATGGAAAAAATGGCCCTATGTGAAAAAAGAACTAAATGTAGTCTCTTTTTGTTCTGTTTGTATAGAATCTAGCACAATAGTCCATGACTAGGGGTCATAGGGACTATTGCAGTAAAATAGCAAATGCAATTGACTTTTTCTCTATATATTTTATTTTATTGAACAATTTTGGGTGGGATCAACCATCAACAGATTCTATTAGCACAAGTGTCCAACATAAGCAAAGGAGGTTGTTACTACAGAGATTTAGGATATTGTATTAGTTTGGGAGAGGTCTCTGAATTTCACCCATGCCTTTATTGTGATTCCTTGAGTTTCTTAAAAATCAATAAAAAGCTGCAAAAGTTCCAACTGGCCATGAGTCAGAACGTAATTCCTGTCCGTTTTCCTTTTCCTGCTCTGGTCATTTCTCAGAAGCTCCCATCATAGTAAGAAATGAGTTAGGTTCACATGATGCATTTATGACAACTACGGTTTAATAAAACTCTCTCAGAATCAAAATTACAAACTGAAAGAACCAATTAACACCATTCAACTACAAAGAATCACTGACGTTGCAAGGAAAATTTAGAAAAATAGGAGATTATTACACTGCATATTTTCAGTAATCTGCTCCCTCCGTGCTTTCTATTAAGAAGGCCATTTGTAAGAAAACAGACTCTGTTCTTGAATTCGTCTGATCCTGGTGCTTCTTTCCCACTCAAAGCCATAATCCTCCAATCTGCAACATCACCATTAGTTACTGTGAGATTATTATGAAGTTACAGAAGGATGATGACATCAGGCGAGGAATAAGCAGCAGAACAAAGACTCCTGCAGAACAAAGACCCCAGCTTCAAAGGTCCCCTGAAATGAGAAACGAAAAACCCAGTCCAGAAATATAAGAGAATCGTTTCTTGGCAGTAGTGATGGGTCTGACTCAAACGTCCTGCACACACTCATTACAGAACATAGTACTTCCCTGGAAACAGTCCCATTGATTCCAATAGGACTATTCATGGCTGTAAGCATTATTCATAGGCTATGTCTTCACTGCCGTCAGATCGACTTATCTGGATCGACTGAGTGGTCAGTGAAGACCCGCTCAGTCGATCCAGAAATCGACGTATTAAGACCACCTTCTCAAGTGGCATAGCGCTGCGTCAATGGGAACATGGTTCCCATTGGCACAGTGCAGTGAAGACCGCGCGCAGAACAGAAGCACAGAAGTCGACGGGAGTTACACAAGTTTTTTGCGTAGTTCGCGTAACTCCGGTTGACTGCTGCCGAATCTCCGAGGTAAGTGTAGACAAGCCCATAGACTTTAAAACCAGAAGGGACCATTATGATGGTCATTATTCCAGCCAAAGAATGACACCCAGAGGCTCCTGCATTCAGCTACTACACTGTGTTTGAAGTAGAACGCATCTTTTAGAAATGTTCAGTTGTGTCTGCAGGACCAGGCCTTAAAGAGGGACTCTCTGATGTGAACATGCAGTCATTTATGAGTGGAAAAAGAGTATTTTCTCCATTCAGACGAAGCCTCTTATTATGGAGACTCCTCTGTGCTGTAGTTTAATTGGGTAGAGATGCATGTGACAAGTTTTCATGGCTTTGCTATTACATTTTCCAGGAAAGACATTCATTTTACAACTTGCTAATTCTAGCTGAAGGGCTCAATGGAAATTACTTAGGATTTAGATAGTTATGAGTTTGCTTCCTACCCAGGGTTTAATCTCAATCTTGCTATGCAACTAAAGTGGCTGTTACTATGTGAAACAACATATTAAATGTATAGACAGTACATCATCATCATTACACAGACCTAGGCTACACCGTACACCAGTATAACTATGTCCGCTGGAGGTATGATTTTTTTCCCTTTCACCAAAATAGTTACACTGGTACAACCTGTAGTGTGGACACCATTATACCAGTTTAAAGGGGTCTCCCACCAATATTGTTTATTCCCCTTTTTATAAGGGAATACTGTACATACACACACCATTTGCATACAAACAAGCAGCAGACTGACCAGGTGCAGGAAGCAGTGTACTCGCTGGATTGGACATTGGATTGAAAAATCAAGAAACCCGAATTTTATTCCCAGCTGTGTCCCTAACCTGCCGTGTGACCGTGGGCCAATCACTTCTCTGTGTCTCTTTCCTTTCCCATTGTCGTCTGTCTTATTTGGTTAGACTGAAAGCTTGTGGGGCAGGGACTGCCTAGCACAATGGGGCCCTGATCTTGGTTGGAACCTCTAGGCAAGTTTGTCATACCATGCTTTAGAAAAAGGAGATGGCTTGCCAAAACGATCTGAGTTAGTTTTACTGAAGGGACTGGAACGTTGCATGGCTCACTAGTGTCTCTGGAGGATGTTAAGCAATGCTACCAAAGCTTGACATCTTTAAATCAGCAGGTCCAGATAATTTGCATCCAGGGGCTTTAAAAGAACTGGCTGTGGAGCTGGCTGGACCATTATCGTTGATTTTAAACACTGAAGAAGTTCCAGAAGATGGAAAGAAAGCTAATATTGTATCCATTTTTATAAAAGGGTAAATGGAATGTCCTGAGTAACTATAGGTATGTCAGCCTGGCTTTGGTCCTGGGCAGGCTAATGGAGCAGCTGACTGGGGATTCGATTAATAAAGAATTAAAGAAGGGTCATGCAATTAATGCAAATCAACATGGCTTTATGGAAAATAGATCCTTTCAAACTAACTTGATTTTTTTAAGGAGATTACAAGTTAGGTTGATAAAGGTAACAGTGTTGATGTAATACACAGACTTCTCTAAGGTGCTTGAGTTGGTAGCACAAAACATTTTGATTAAAAACTAGAACGATATAAAATTAACATGGTACACATTAAATGGATTAAAAACTGACTACCTTATAGGTCTCAAAATGTAACTATGAATGGAGAATAGTCATCAAGCAGATGTGTTTCCTATGGGGTCCCCTAGGGATCAGTTCTTGGCCCTATGCTATTTAACATTTTTATTAATTACCTGGAAGAAAACAGAAAATCACCACTGACAAAAATCTGCAGATGACATAAAAATTGGGGGACTGGTAAATAATGAAGAGAACAGAACACTGCTTCAGAGCAATCTCGATCATTTGGTAGACTTGGTAAAAGCGATCAATATGCATTTTAACATGGCTAAATGTAAATGCATGTAATCCAGAAACAAAGAATGTAGGCCAGGCTTACAGGATGGGGGACTCTATCCTGGGAAGCAGTGACTCTGAAAAAGATTTGGGGGTCATGGTAGATAATCAGCTGACCATGAGCTCCCAATGTGACACTGTGGCCAAAAGAGCTAATGTGATCCTGGGATGCACAAACAGGGGACTCTCGAATAGGAGAAGAGAGGTTATATTCCCTCTATATGTGGCACTAGTGTGATCACTGTTGGAATTCTGTGTTCATTTCTCATGCCCACAATTCAATAAGGATGTTGATAAATTGCAGAAGGGTCAGAGAAGAACCACGAGAATGATTAAAGGATTAGAAAACATGCCTTAGAGTGCCAGATTCCAGGGGCTCAATATATTTAGCTTAACAAAGACAAGATTAAGCGGCGACTTGATTACAGTCTATAAGTACCAACATGAGGAACAACTACTTAATAATGGACTCTTCAGTCTAGCAGAAAAAGGTGTAACATGATCCAATGGCTGGAAGTTGAAGCTAGACAAATTCAGAGTGGAAATTTAACAATGAGAATAATTAACCATTGGAACAATTTACTAAAGGGTCATGGTGAATTCTCCATCATCAACAATTTTAAAGTCAAGACTGGATGTTTATCTAAAAGATCTGCTCTAGGACAGACATGATCACAATAGTCCCTTCTGGCCTTGGAACCTCTGAATATACAAATCACGGAGATAGAACAAAATACAAATCATTTGTGAAGAGAAGCAATATTTCTGATTTGTCTCGTTTTCACTGATTCTGGCATTCTCCCTTTAGTCCCAGACACACTACTGGGTATTTATTGTAAGAACTATGATAGTCAGACACTGCTATTGATGGCCCTGGTAGTCTATAGTGGGGTTTCATAACATTTCAGAAAATAAAAAGAACTACAGCTATGCTGATCAAAGAAAACGTATTATGGCCCTGATCCTACAAAAAACTTCTCATGTGCTTAACTTTGCACACTTCAATGGGACCACTCACTGCATGCAAAGTCTTTGTAGGATCCGGGCCTACAACTGCACTAGTTAGACATATTTGCTGTTAACATGCTTCCATTCATTGTATGGACAGGGCTTCAGAGTAGAATAAATAGAAAAAGTCAAAGTTTTATAGTATTTGAATGAGGAGTTTTTCTAGGAAAAACTTCGATGTAGACCTGCTCCAGGTCTAATCTGACAGACTTTTAGACATTGGGACGTAGCCTAAAAACCAGGGGGTGAGAGTGATCTACGGGAGAAAACAGTACATTAAAACTCAATTTTTTTAGTTCTCCAGGCAGTAGGGAGAAGCAACAGTACCCCAAGGTGGTCGCTAATCTTCTATCCTACTCACTATCATTAAAATCCAGTCAGAGTCCTGGATTGAGTCAAAGTGCTTCACAACAGTAACAATGCATCTCTAGAGGATTCAGTGACATGGGACAATAACAATCCCAGGCATTATGAGAATGTCAAGAGAGGATAACAGTTGGCAGCACACATCCCATTCATCCATCCCAACAGATGGACAGAGGACGTTTTATCCTCTTTTAAACTCATGCGACAGACACAAAGCCAAAATGTCCTTCTACCACAACAAGGCCCCGTTATTGAAAATATCAGGGCAGCTTTTGTTGCTTATTTTACTGTCAAAACTTAGGCCATGTATATAACCCCCTTCCCCCAATGGCCTGCATTGTAGAGAGCTGCACTGTACCTGAAGGCAAACCACTGAACTGATCTCACCACCACGGTTTTCCCATCTGTATATCATAAATTCACAAAAGGGCTTCCTGACACAATGATGATCACTACAGAGACTGCACATGAATTCAGGTTTCCGTACGCAGTGGGAGACACTTAGAGGACAGAAAGCAAGCGAGCCAGCCAACTAATCTCTTTTTTATAAACCACAAATGAGTAACAGAGTTAACCACAGACCACCCCCCAAACATCTACCTGTTCAGAAGTGACTAAATCATTAGACCAGTTTGACTAAGCAATTGGACGTGATGGAGGCCACCGTGAGCTGCTACTGAATGAGACACGAATGCCTGCTTTTATTTAATCTAATCCCTTTCCTCTCCAAAGGGCACTGTACTCTTCAGAAAAGAAATATACGTTTGCCTCCTTATTAGTTAAAGCTACTTATTGTGCTTAGCTTATGGCTCTGCGAAAGCAGCCGTTTAGGGTTCGCCTGAGTTTTGGCAAGCATTACTGGCAGGTTTGGCTCACCCAGTTTTGCAACTATTTTGAATAGGAATTTAAAGTGAAACTGCATGGGGGGAAACAGCATCCACAGTGGGGCTGCTACAGGCCCCTCTCCTCATGTAGAAAGGAAGGCAGGAGGTGGGGAAGAGGTGGAACCTTGACTCTGTTTCCCACCCTCTCTCCCCACAACGCTCTGACCAGCAGAGCTGTGGTGAGGGGTGAACCAGGAAGGGGGAGTGTGACCAGCGTGCTCCCTTAGGGCAGATTGTAAGGTTATATCCCAGCACTATGTAATTATAGTATTTATTTCCTTCCACCATTTCCGGTTTTCAGGAGCCTGTGACTAAAATAGCACTCGGCAGTGCCAAAAATATCATTGGGATAAAAAAAACCAAAACAATCTTCCCCAGGAGCTGCACTAATTCATAAATGGTGAGTCAGCATCCTGCTGAAGAGGAAAGTCGTTCTCAAAATTGCTATTGAACAGTCCAATTAGAGCAAAACCTTCATGCTTAATCTTTAATAAATTAAATTCTTAACTTCTGATAAGCCATTTAAGCATTTCTGTGAACTGCTGTTTGGTCATGTTCACTGTTCTTCAGAAAGATTTCTGCTGGCTGCTCCCTGGCACCGCCCCGTTTGCAAAGATTTGTCCTTGTAGACATGAACGCTCATTCTGGGGCTGGCATTTCTCCCTGGTCATGACGACTGGGTCCCTTTGATGGGGGAGGGATGATGTGTAGGAGGTACCTGAGGCCTTGCCATCAATGCTCCTCTGGGCAGAAAGTGGAATGAGCTTGAGGGAATTTGCTACACTGTCTCTGGGTTGTTCTTAGAAACCTTTTCCATGGCTATGAAGAGGTTAACTCCCAAGCTCCTGTCATCTGCAAAGCATTACCACAACCTTGGAGCCACTGGTAATCCTGCCAGCAAACATCCTCTCAAGTCCTTATTCCTGAGTTCACACGGCCCTCGGAAACCACTCTATACAGAGCAGGGGTGTTTTGTGGCAGCCAAGCCCTCAGCTCCTCAGGAAAAGTCCATGGTTCTATGTGTGGGCAGGAGCCGGGGCTGATATGGTCAGAGCAGGAGCTGCAGAGGTAGAACAGGTTTTAAGAGGGAGAGTCGCTTAATTTTATGTACAATTTTGACAAAACACCAAGTGACTTTGGACATTTGTAAGACTCCTCACGCTAGATGTTGGTGTAGTGCAGGAGTAGTCAATAGGCGGACCACAGACCAAATCTGGACCATCAGACAGATGCTTTTGAATGGACCCTGAAATCTTTTTATTTACTTATTGGGTTTTTTAAAAAAAATATTATTTTCTCTGGAGTCTGGACCTTGTCTATAATTTGGCCAAGAAATTTGGATCTTGACAAAAAATTATTGACTACCCTGGTGTAGTGGATACACAATGGTTACCATGAAAAGGCCAAAAAACTGGCCAGCAGTTATTTTCTGTGCTAAGCACAAGAATTGCTACACTCTGTCAACATTAGAAAACACTGACCATTTAAATAGACACACACACACACACCCCTGCACGGCCCATCAGCAGCAGGCACTGAACCTGGGAATCTTAAAGCATGCGCCTCTGCTTGCCTGAGTTAACAGACCTACGTCTATTAGACAAGGTTGTAGCAAGCTCATTAACCGCTATATGCAACCAGCCACCACTTGAGGGGGACAGGCACCACACTGAATGGGTGTAGATTACATGAGCAGCAGTTGCAATTTCCTCTGGAAATAAGCAGTCTGATCAACTATAAATTATTATAAAGAAGCTTGCAGGTCTCCTACTGTTCCTTTCAGAATGGGTTTTTATACTGAGTTTAATTTATTAAAACCAACTGGAAAGGCAACTACATACTTTCCTGTTATTGAGGTAATGGAATAAAAGGCTTGTCCTAGAAATTAATTTACTATTACATTTCCCAATCTGGGAGGCCGGCGTCCCTGAAGAAATCTCTGATCTTTTCCCAGGGGAGGCTCAAAAACAAGTCCAGGGGAAAACGAGAAGTGGAATAGCTTTTCATTTTCTCTTGAGTCATTTTCACTTCGGCCGGCCCTTTACTGCACACTGAAAATTTCTGCAGTTTGCATGAGTCCAAAGTGGAATCAAACCAGAGCAGGAGAAGGAAGAAAAAGAGAAGGCGCATTTCCCGAGACCTTTTAAAAAGATGTCAGTGGGAAGGGGTAGCCTGAATAATTTTCTGTCCCTTAGAAGAGGAATAGCAGCATAAATATCAAGAAACCCGGACAGATTCAAGCAGAGTGTACAGCCTGAACTTTATGTTATTCACAAAAGCAGTTGAAAAACTGTGGTGCCCTGTAAGACTAACGGACGTGCATTGTGATCTTCACTCATTGTACACGCGGCATACGTGTGGAGCACAATAGGTGTTTAAAAATGCACAGTAGCTACACAACAGGATAAAGGGGCCAATGTAAATCCACAGTCTGGGATTTGGCCAGGACAGGTTAATGTTCCTAATCTTGCAGTTAGTGTCACGAAGTCATTCACAGCCACAAGGAGCCAGGGCCTTGGTTGAATCTCTCCTCAAAAAGATGGCACCCTCTGCTGAGCAGCATCCATTAGCATCAGTGTAAGCGGGAACAGCACCACATACTGAACTACCAACACTGCTGCCTACAACTCCTGGGTTTCCCCTAAGTGGTCCAATTTCCAGGTACTAACCCAGCTCACCATTGCTTGGCTATGAGATCACAGTTGGAGGTGCTAGGGATACACATGCGGTAACACCGCAGAAGAGAACAGTTGGGGAAATGTTTAGATGTAGATACGTCAAGGCTCGTTTTCTGCAATCTGTGCATTGTCTTCAGCCAGTCAACATTCAAACTAGGTCCCTCTACAGCGGAGCTATGACATGGGGATAAATCCCAAGGGCCTCACTCAGTTTCTACTCCAGCCAGCTCTCAGTGAAGCCAATGGGAGTTTGCTTGAGTAAGGGCTCCCTAAAAACATGAAGGGAGTCAGGATTAAGCCAATAATCATTAATATAAAATACACACTCTGCTCTGGAGCTTTAGGATGAAATCCCTTAAATATTGTAATTGCTGAAGGAAGAGAATAGAAAAGAAAAAAGAAATCGAGACAGGCCAAGAGAGTGAAGGCTGATGGTGAGAGACAGAGAGTGAAAGAGGAGGTGTGGCTTAGAACAGAGTAAAATACAAACGGAGTGGCAGAGTTACCGGGTAGCCATCTCGTCCTGACTGTCCCTGTGAGGAGTGAATAAGCGAGATAACAAGAAAAAGGTCAGTCACAGTTGTACTCTCAGCAGCATGACAACACATTGCAATATGTAAAAGTCAGAGCCGGACCCCGCCCCTGCAGCACCCTATGCAGCAGGAGGCACAAGGACTCAGCAACATTAAGGTGCAGCCTCTTACAAGAGGAACTTTTCCTACTGGAGGGGAAACTGACATGGGTGTAAATCAAATACAAGTCTATTCACCGGTCAGTTGTGTTTGACTTTTTGTATACATTTCCTACTTACCAAGGGCTTTGCTCCCACACACCCCTCCCCTCCTCTCATGCAGTCCTACAGCGGAGTCAGATACACATTGCCATGCCCTGCTACAGGCCAGAGGCAGAGTTCCCCACAGAAGTGATAAGCAGCATTACTCTGCATTAAGCAAACTGATGGCAAGATATGGACGTGCCTTGCCACGCTGCCCCCTCCGTGTTGGGGACCCTTTCTTAAGAAGAGTAATGGGAAGAAGCAGGAGAAGCCTTGGCACTGTGTCTCTGTTTGTGTGAATGGTCTTGTGTCTCCTGGTCTGTGAAGACCTCAGGAGAATCTACAGGATTAGGGGTCAAATCTGTGAGCTGGGGCAGTTCAGCAGTGTGTGGGGACAAACCCCGAGCCCCACCCTGACTTGATGGAGGGACTTGAGGAAAACACTGCTGTGAGGATTTCCCTTCTCCAAATCCCCCCTTCCATTGTTTTTTCCATGGGAGGGGTTGATTTCCCAACCCTGCTCAGTATTTTGCATCTGTTTCAGGTGACGCTAAAATAGAAGCTGGGCTCTACACAGAAAAGATCTTATTTAATCATTGATATCTGCAACATCAGCAAAAGGAAACAAAACACAGCTGGCCCGGGACATTTCTCATTTTCTATTCTTCTTGTTTTTCCAAAGGGGTGTTTGCAGCTAGATATATGGTTAAACATGCAGTTAGCTACCCACCTGGATAGACAAACAAGTGGACATATAGCTGCCCTGATGAATGTTGTAAACAGGAAGTTAAACAGATTCCAAGTATGGAGCTGTTAAATAGCAGGGTTATATCTAGCACAGCAATGTCATGCGCCACTATATGCATGGACTTTATTGGCATGATGTTATTATACAATGGTAGGTGCATCCATACATTTCTTATTGCATCAACTTTCTGTATTTTCTCCTCAAGTTTCCTCCAGTCTAAATACAGTAGCATTCACATCTACCTAAGAGACACTGCAGCATTTCACACACACTCTACCGAAACGTAGGTTCTTCCAGGAACAAGACATTAATTACAATAACAACTCATTTAGCAGCTCATAGACTTCAGAGAAAATATACAGTGAAATTTTTATGAAGGTTCATGGTCCTGGACAACTGAAGCATAAAATATGTAAACACTGTAATTCATAACCCTTATACACTGGTAAGTTTCCATGATCTATACCTTAATACATAAAGTGTTTGTTAATATCTGTTATGGTAAATGTTAAATTATAGTGTATGGTAAATCTATCCTTCAGATTGTAGAAATTTCCTACTCAGCATGAGATTTTAATATCCTCTGTAACTGAGTCTTTATAGAGTATTTGATTAGCACACTCCTTATTTTACAGACAGAATGATCAATCATCTAACAGCCCCAAATACTGTACCACAGATTCTAATACTTCATATATGCAGCTAATTTATGACAGCCAAAAATAAAACTCCAGAACTACTACTAGCGACCAACATAATTGAGAATGCATTTTTAGCATAATGTGACGCTATATGTACAGAATGTAATCAGTTCCTTATGGCCAAAAATCAAGAAACATAAGAAAGTAATAGACTTAAATGCAATGCTGTCGAAATAAAACAACATTGTGTTTCTGTGGGTTTTAGGAATTTTTTTTTAAAGGCGTTTAAAGGGTCTTTGTCAGGAGCTGTAGTTTATGCCACAGATTTAGGGCTTATTAAGAAAAGTTTTGTAAAACAGAACGTTTTAAAAATTTCCCAGTGGGTGAGGAGGTAAGAGTCTTGTTTGTGAATAAAATGTTTGTAGTGGTACGGCGGCATGAGCCGCCTGACATGGCTGCAGATCTCCCCAAGAGGAAGAAGTCTCTGTCTCCAATGTCCAGAGAGGTGGGTTCTGGCCCACTGGCTAATTGTTCCTTCAATCTTAACCCCTTCAGGGGCACTTGGAGGGGCTCAGCCATGAAACATTTTGACACAAAAAAGGAAAATCAACTCAGTATTGGGCCATCCCCAACCTTCCCGGAGGGCGTCCTTGCCCTTTCCTTTGGCCCTGGTTCCTACACAGTCTCTTAGTAGAACATTGCTCTCTCCTGCTGCTAACTGCTCCTCCCCAGGGGCTGCTCCAGCTAACAGGCCCATCTCCTCACTAGCAAAGCTCCCTTCATGCAAAGAGACTCCAGTCAGCCCTGGAATGGACCAGGTGCTCTCCTTTTATTCCTCCTTCCGGTATAGTGGGTAGGGCTAGGTCACCCCAAAGACTCTCATTAGCCCCTTCTCTGCTTGCATGGGGCCTCTCTGCCCCCTCACAATTTCCCCCAGGCAGTGTTTTCAATTCAGCAGCGCATGGGAACCAGCAACTGAAAGTGACTGGAGACCAAAAGAAAACTGAATGCTTTACACGTCGTCCAAGCTAACTCAGATTAACAGAGGTGAACAGACAGCATATACAGTGACATTTTTGGCCCTGATCCTGCAATTGACAGGATGCAGGCAGACTGCTGAAAACATGTACTATCAACTGCAGGAGTGGAGCCTACATTGTTAAAATATTCACTTTTAATGTAAGGTATTGTGAGCAAAAAATTCAAGGAAATGCGTCTTTTAAAAATATATAGGGAATTTGATGTCTTTTTAAATGTTTACCTACAAATAATAATAATAAAAATCATACTTCCTGAATTCAAATGAAATTCAAATAATTTCATACATTGCAGAAAACAAATTTAATCCACGGGGCAACTTGGTCATTCTGGGAAAACTGCCCAAAATATACCACACAAATCTCTATGGGGTCAAATTCTGCAAGTGTAAATCCAGAGTAGAATGTCTCTAATACAGAGCCTTATTAGGTTATTAGGTTAGTGTGTACAATGATTTCGCTGAAGAAGCAAAAACATGCTCTGGATTTTGTGCATAGCAGGGAAGCTCAGGAGCCAATACCCAGCTCTTCTCAGTGCCAAGTAATCTGGAATCACTTGCTTCTAAGTTGTTTTTTCCCCCCCAATAAATGTTCCCTTGCTAATATTACAGAGACCCATATACTCATTGTACTATGTTCATAAACAGACTGTGCTGAACTTTTTAATTAGAAAATATTTATAGGAAAACTATTCACTGACAGACTAAACTTCTAAATACCAACTAATGGGGCAAATTCATTTGCCTGGGCTTCTGCAGACATATACCACCACTGACTGATTGTTAATACTCTGCACTTTTATAACAGACCATGTGCCTCGGTTGAGTTTCAGACAAGCCCCATTTCCTTCCCCTCAGGAGGTTTATCGGTCAAAATCATAGTTAATTGCACATTCTTCTATGGGTCCCACTGAAAACCAAGCCAATATAGTTTTTGCCCAATAAATCCAGTTTTTGCCCAAGTTCCTAAGTTTTCAGATTCAAAAATGACCCTGAAAGAGAAATGAAACCTCAAGGGGCATAAATGCACATTAACTGAAAGTATAAACACAAAATGTTGTTCAAACCCACGTGAACCAACACTGCTGAGATTGACAGCCCTAACATTTTATTTGTGTTTCGTCATCGGTTCAAGCTTTCATACAAAATATATAGAATGAGGGATTAATTAGATCAAAATATGGTTTATTAATGAATCAAAGAGATTACTGGAATAACTCCCTCCCAGTCTCATTGGGCCTTGGTAGGAAGAGAATGGCATTTGAAGAAACTGACACTGACATTACATTGCTTATCAAGAAAAGCACGGCAGGTTTGAAATATAAAGAGAAGGATTTTCAAAAGCTGTTGAAGGTTTTAGATGCTATCTTTCATTGACTTTCAGAAAGTCAGTGCAAGATGGGTGCCTAATTCCCATAGGTTCATTTGAAAACCCCAGCCATGATAGCCTTATTGGCATCAGTTAAATGTCACCTTCTCACCCCAAGAGCGCTGGGAGAGTAACAGATTTGGGGATTTTGTTGGAGGGGATAAAGACAGATGTGTCCGAAAGTTTTCTTATGAGGAAGGGTTAGCACACATTCAACTACCATTTCTTCAAGCAAATGTCTTGACCTTAAAGGTTCTGGCTATGCAGTGAGGGGTGTTTATTACTCACCAAATAGCCCTGAAGAGAGAAGAAAGCTACACATTTTTCTGGCTGAATCACAGCTGTGTGGGGCTATCCACATCACGCTTGGCATGCAGTATCAACCAACTGAGACACAATAGATGGCAGAAGCGAGATGGACCGTTTTCAAATTTAAAACATTGAAGTATTAATACAGTGAGCACATTTTTTGTGAGTGGAGACTGACCAAAGAACCCTTTAAAAAAACAAAAACTATGTTTTTACAGAATATTTGCTGGGTTTTAAATTACCACAGGCCCCTTCAGGCAATGAGTTAAGCATTTTTAAAACTTTTTTTTTTAAAACTATTTGTCTACAATCAAGGGAGGGGAGGGGGGGAGAGGAAAAAAAGCAGCATCTGGTACCAATTTTCCTTCCAGACACACCTCTACCAAAAAAGGCTGTTCTTGTGAAATGATATAGAAAGGGGGAAAAAAAATTGCCTTAACTTTGTTGACCCAAGAGTAAAATCCACGGTACTTACTGCAGGTCCTGAAAAACAAAAACAAAACCCCAAACACTTATTAACCACAAGAAAGAACAGTATCATTCAATACAACACAGTATGTAGCAGGGAGTCAGGAAGTCAGGGCAATATTTCTAGCTTGCATCAAGTTTGATGGCTTTCCACATGTAGATAAAACAAAGCATCTACGACCGGGCTTTCGAGTGAGAGTTACGCAGCTGTTCACAAACACACTCACACTAGGACATAATTCAATCTTCGGCTCTAGCTTGTAAGCCTTGGAGAAGGCACAGAAGCAGTGGAGGCAGTGCTGTAAAGCAAAGAATCTGTGCAACGTTCAGCTGCCATTGGGGAGTTCTCTGGTGTCTGTAGTGGGAGGCCAGGTCTATACTACAGACTTCTGCTGCCATAGCCATGTCACTCAGGGGATGAGGCAGTGTGGGACTCCTGCCCGATACAGCTGTGCCAGCAAAAGCCCCTACAGTAGATGCAGTTTTATTGGCAAAGCTGCCCTCCTGATGGTACAGCTTATTTCACTTGGGGGGCAGGATTGCACTGGTTTTGCTGGGATAAACTGCATCCCCACTAGGAGTGCTTTGTCACTGTAGTACACCAGTATGCCTATACCAGCCAAGCGCTCCTAGTGTAGACCCAGCCTGCAGAAGGGAGCTACTGAGACATAAGAACTTACATGGCACCACTGAGCACTTGTACAGCACATTTCATCTACGGATCTCCACATTTCACTGAACATTCTCCTGACTTCCACTCCTGTGCCTAACCAGTGGACCATGCTGCTGCTGCTAATGTATGTTGCCATGAGAGGGGAACATGCCATGCCAAGTACAGGGTCTGATCCAAAAGCAACTGAAATCAAAAGACAGACTCCTCTTGACTTCAGTGGGCTTCAGATCAGCCCCAGAGAACTCAGGTCTCAAGTGGTGATGGTGGCAGCGAGCAGCATGGCATCCCCTGCTGCGTAACCATGCAACTGTCTACTCCAGACCAATTTCTGCAGCATTCCCACAATCCTATCCCCTCGTCACCAGGCAACAGAGGTGACCAATTGGGCGGTGGACCAATGGGATCCACATTCCACTCTTGTTTGAGAGTCTTTTTACATTGTATGTTTTTGGGCCTCTTCATGCTCCATTTCCTACATGATCAAAACCAGAAACGGATTCAATGCAAAAAAATGTGGGAGAAATTAAAACAGGGGGGGGGGGGGGGGGGAAGAAGCTTACTGGAAACTCAATTTTAAATGAGAAGCATATTTCTGGATTGTTTTTTATTTTGGTTTTTTTTTTTTGGATGAGTCTTTTTCAAGCTCTCAATTTTTAAAAAAACTTGCTTTAAAACATCTAAGTGTTTAAAAATGAAATAATAGACACCAAATAATAGTGCAGAATTAGGATCCAAACCAACTATTGATTATGGGACGGGCTACGTACTGCCCAGAATTGGCCTGTTAGCATCAATGGGTCAGCTCAATGTGTTTAACACAAGACCCGGAAACACTTGGGCCTGAACACGGTGAGTTCATTGGGAGCTGTGAATGCTGTAGGTTATACGCAAGAATGCCATACATCCAAAGCTTAATTTGTTACTGGGGCAACACACCCCCTTCAGGATCAGGACCATCATCTTTACCTTAGGATATGTATATGGCTGTTATTGTAATTTCACAGATTTAAGTTCCTATTAACAGATCCTAAGCAGTTGTAAATTGGCATAGCTCCACTGAACTCGGTGGACCTAAACCAATTTACCAGCAAAGAATCTGGCTCTTAATGTAAACCTGATTTATTAACTAATTTCTACCAATTCACCAATGCAAGGCCCCTTTTTATCTTAATAAACACCAAATTAAGGGACATATGGTCAGGATATTTTAATATGGGATTGCAATGACGTACCTATTATAATTTCCTTAGACTTTGTTGTCTTTTTGCTTTATTCCGATACCTTTGTCCTTTGAACATATGCAAGCAACTGTGATATCTGAACTGCCACATGCTCTTATAAAATACCTCTCCCCTTGGTTATGAGGCTCAATCGAACTGAATGGCTGTAGATCATCTTTTGCGACGTGCAGCTCAGGGCAGCAGTACCTTGATATTCTGATTGTTGTCAGAGTTATGCCAGACTTTTACTGCCGAAAGCAGAATTTGGCTAGGAACTTTCATTAAGGCTAAA
The DNA here is from genome assembly GCF_026122565.2 of Emydura macquarii macquarii. Taxonomy (NCBI): domain Eukaryota; kingdom Metazoa; phylum Chordata; order Testudines; family Chelidae; genus Emydura; species Emydura macquarii. Next base: position 6,250,291 of record NW_027132905.1, on the reverse strand, counting down.
AGTTATACGAGTCCATCAAGGGATCGATGAATGAATCAAATTTGATTTTTTTTTAAATATCGATCAAGAACTACATCATTTCTGACTTGCTCAATGTTTTTCACAGACTGGTCATGAGACATTTGTCTGCTACAGAAGAAAGTAATTTATTTTACGAGGCAATGAGCAATGAAGCTACAGATGTGCCAAGGGGCTCTCTTTCCATCCCTTAGATGAAGGCGCACTGCATGAGGCACTCTCCCTTTCTGAGAAATTTGCCAAATTTATGAATTAAAAAGTTGACCAGTGAGAATTATTTTCAACATTCTAGAGACAGAACGAAACCAGTTGGAAATGATTATTTATTATTATTTATTATTATTATAACGAGTTAAAATTGGAAACAGCCTTCGCAAATTTGGGATTCCATAACAAATTACTTCGGGGGCATATTTCAGAAAGGAAAATGGGAAGACAAAATAACCTACCGAACAAAGTCTGCGCAGCTTCTGACAGATACCCCAGATACAAACTCAGCTTTGGCAGAATGCCATTCTTATGTATAACCTGCAGCATTTATTGCTGCTAGATTTAAACAGCTCCTATAATAATGACTCTGTTTAATAACCAGAACTCTAAATACATATAAAGTATTTGAAAATGCTCACAGGTGCACAAAGGTGGTTGCATTGGAGGAAGATGAAGTCAGACTAATTAGATGAAATAATCCAGCTTCAGTTATTTATTATTAATATATAGTTAGATTGTGGTAGTGCCCAAAGACATACCAGGATGGAGCTCTGTTGTACCAGGCGCAGAGTAAGTGACAGCCCCAGGCCCACAGAGCTTACATCTTTTGTTTTCATTACTTTTGCAGCAGGGGGACTTTGGAACAAGCTACTAAAATTGTTAAAACTGGGCCAAAATCAGCCATATGCAAAACTACCTATTTATCAAACCCATCAGACTATACCGGAAGAAAAAGGAACATTATTATGGAGTGGGGGCAAAAGAAAATAAAGAAAAAAGAAAATATTTTGGAAAAATTCAGTGAGTCTCTGATCCTGCACCATAAAGTCCATGGGAGCTTTGCGATAGATCTCAGTGGGCACAGGATCCAGGCCTGAAACACCAGACCTGCTTTTGATTATCCCAACAGCTCTACATAGGTCTTAAAATATCAACTTCAGAAATACCAACATTCGTAACACACCAAAACATCAGGCTTTATTTTGCACTACTTCACTTACCTTCATGTTCTTGTGTTCAGAGGAATGGTAAGGATGGTTACTTTAAAATCTGTCCTGAATAATTATTTTCAATTATGTTTACTTGTTGGAACTCTTGTTTTTTTTTCTCTTGGGTGTTACTTACACAAGAAGGTGTTTTTCTCAGATTTCTGGAGGGTTGTTAGGAACAAGCACAAGTAACTGTACAGATGCTTAGTTAGTGCACAAGCCGCTGCTATGATGAAGTACTAGTTTCCCTTCCAATTACTGTATATTCATGTCCAATATTGAGAGATCAAGGAAAATTCACAGTAGAGAAAACACACACATGCACACATTATGTGAAACAGAAAAATTTGAGAGGTGGGAAGAATTTTTATTATTATACTACCTGCCAGCCCAGTCAGAATCAGGGCTCCATTATGCTGGGTGCTGTATAAACACATAGTAAGAGAAAGCCTGTCAGGGCAGGGTCTGACAACCTTAAGTCTCAATCCTGTAAATGCTTGTGCATGTTTAATTTTACTCTTGTGAGAAGTCCAATTGAAGCCCTGGTCCTGCAAGCTGACATAAATAGGGGTCCATGCAGAAATCTGTCCATGCTGATTTAATTACATGAATCAGCATAATTTATGCAGCATGCAGCAAGTGGAGTAACACAAGCAATGAGAGGAAGGAGGAAGGGTAGATAAGGGTAACAGTGAACTGATGGTAAAAAAATTTCACTCCTGAATCGGGACAAAGTCAAAATCACAAAATTTTCATGAGCCAAAAATCAAAGGGGAAAAAAAAGTGTTTGCAGTCAATTGAGATGTTTTTTGTTTCAATTTTGACATTTTTTACAAACATTTTTTAACTAAAAATTAACTTATTTTTCTAAATTAAAGTAATTTTGGACTGAAAAACAGAACTTTTCCAACCATTTTGAATTTTTTTCCAAAATGTTTTCAAAACAGGAAATTCCTTCAAGCCGACCATTTTCACGTGAAAAGTTTTGGTTTCAACCAATCTGCATTTTCCAACAAAAAAGAGCTTTGCTGAAAAATTTCTGATCAGCTCTAGTCTTTAGACCAGACAGGCTCCCTTCTTCTTAAGCTATATGCAGCCAACATAAATCAATTAATTAGGTGTTTTCTTCTACCTCACCATATGATGAGATGCTTACATCCAAAAAGTAAGCCTGTGATGGGAACAGCGTCTCCACTTTTGAACATTGCACAGACTCTGAGTCCCAGATGTTTTTCTGTTGGCTGCCCTAAAAGGGTTTTTGGTTTTCAGGACAATTTTGGGTGGGCCCTCAGTGGTTTAGGGATCCAAATCGCTAAATACAGTTCTGTCATAGCAAAAAATTATGTAGGAGTTGTGAATTGAACCAGTAATTAAACATGGGGTGGATCTTCAAATCCTGGGTCTGAATCACCCAGGAACTTTAGGGAAGTTCAGGTCTGGATTTGAACTTCACAGATTGGGCCCATCCAGTGTAGACATTACTGCGGTGGAGTTAGAGGAGTTTTTTTAGCTCAGATCCTACTTAACTGGTGCAATCTACAATGATTTCTTCTCAGTGAAGGTGAGAAACCTTGAGTGTTGCATCTGAATTAGAAGGTGAGTGTTGCAGTTGATTCAGTTGAGTCAGCCCTCCTGCCTCCATCACCGCATGCAATACCTCATATATAGAAAATTACCCCAAAGCCCCTGGTCCCAGCAAGAATGCTGAGCCTTATGGGATAGATACTTCAGGTATCCCAGAAAGCACTGGGATATGGCTCTACAGAAACATACTGTAGCAGTTCTGTCCAAAACAGTTTTGGCTGCTCGAACACGTTCAATTGTTGCAAAGATAAGCGAGACCCACAAGCCAGTTGATGCACTCATTGTTCATGTAGTGGATTTCTTGCTTTCTATAGACACACCTGAAAGGTGAAGGCAAGATTGTGTTTTCCAAGTGAGACTGATTATTTGTTTAAAGTATCTTGGTCCCATAGTTGCAACATTAAAACGCACGGATTTTTAAAAGCAGCCTCTTCCAGAAAGCCATAGCCTGAACGCCTATTGCAAAGGTGATTCCCTCTTTGTATATAGCTTTTAGACACATGTGCACTTCATAGCATTGGCCGCTCCTCTGTTAGAGACATGGAAGCAATTAAATAAGAGCCAGATGACTGCAGGAGTAAATAAAATGGGTCAGGTAGAGTCAATGACTCAATAAATCTGTGGCTTGTTTAACTGCACTGAGGCTGACTGAAATACATTCCCAATCTATGCATTGTTCCTGTTCAAACATGAAGGTCAGTGAAGACCACTAAAGGAAACCTGGGCTGTAGCCATGGGCATAAAGGGCAAGAAGGGCTTGAGGGACTCAAGAAACCCCCAAATTCACGTTTGCTTTGCACGTTCCGTGGACATTTCCACGACACTCCTACCATGGACGAACGTGTCTGTGCATTTACTTTTGACGTTTACATTCTGGTTCCTAACATACTTATGTCCTGACCAGGCCAAAGGACAAGAGCCGGCAGTGGACTCACAGGCATCTCACAGGGAGAGAATTTCAAGCTGCTCCAATGCACGGCTTCCGCTGGGTTTATGGGGAATTTTCTTTCTGGTAAAAGGCTGCCACTGCACTGAAAATTTCCAGCACTTGTCTCACCAATAGCCTAACACCAGTACAGTAATAGCAGGCAGGCAGGGATGTGAGGGAGGCAGCTCTGGAAGGTCATATCACTTCCAGAAGCGAGCAGCTGCAGCAAGACCAGAAGCCAGGAATTCTCTCTAGTCCTCCCTTCACGGGGTAGAAACAATTTATCTTTTTGTGCCCAATCAGTAAGCGCCAAGGAGGAGGGGAAGGTGGTAATCCCTTTGGAATGTGGTATTTAGCACCTATCTGGCTAGGTAATAATTGCAGGATTCCAAGCAGATTAGCAGAGTGTAAACCCATTTATGTTTGGCTGCACTAGTACTTTTACCCAGTGTTGGTCTAGCACTAGTGCAATTTCACCATTAGTGGCAATGGTGAAAGAGCCAGCAGGGCCAGAATATCAGCAGTTTTACCACGTAACTTTGGTTTGCATTTGGCCCAACGGCTCCATAGTTCAGACATGTCTTTTAAGTCCTTTAATTTTTCTAAAGATATTTAAATTAATTTTGAAATAGTATTTTATCCACCCCATAAACAACGCCCACCATCAGTTTTCTTTAGTGTGCTTCTAGACTGCCGAACTCTTTGTAAATTCCTATGTATTTACAGCTTTCTGGTTGATTTTATACTGTCTGAATCCAAACAGAAAAGAAATGGAATTCCGTCGTGTTTTAAATCAAGAAGAGGGCGTGGTTGTGGTTGGAGGAACCAGAGCGCTCTCTCCAACATCACTGTGGAAAGCTGGGAAAACCTGGTTGATTTTAAAACAAATGTATTGAATGCCTCATATGTATTAGAAAGCTTTAACACTGTAATTTTAACAGTTGCCAGAGAAAGACTCCCCCTGGGGCAAGCCTAAATCAGCGCTGAACCTTCTGGCACTAAGATTGTATTTGTCTGGAGGCTGTGAAGTTGTAACCACACACAGTCTCCAGGGATGGATGCTATCACTCTAGGCAAACAAAGTTTTATTCCCATTTATCAGCTGTGGTGAAAGAACAAGGACCTGGTTTATGTGTGGTAAGATTCTGAAACAAATATATGTTCAAGCTATCTATGAAAACAAACATTTGGCAGCTACGCAAAAACCAATACACAGAGGGAAGTCTGCTCTTTGCCTTTCTTTATATCTGTGGTACAGCATGACAATTCTCAGGGGCTTCATTACACAGGCTGTTTTTAACAACTTTGCTGTATCTAGTGTATTACTTTGTATGCTTTTATTCTCTTTCAGAGTAAGGCAACAGTTTAACCATCTACCACAAGTGTGTGCCATATGAGCCTCCCTGCCAAATAACAACTACAGATTCTTCTTGGTTTCCCGCCCCAATTACATAAAAATCCAAATAGATATACTTGAGTCTCATTAATTCTTTCTAATTCCTCTTCTGTTTCTGCTGATTGTTATCTGATCCCAGAGCAGTTTTCTGCTCCTTAAGAGGAAAGATATTCTTGTGGTTAATGTACTGAACTGGAACTCCAAAGACTTTGGTTTAAGTCCCTGCTCTACCACAGACTTCCTGCATCACCTTGGGCAAGTCACTTAGTTTCTCTGTGCCTCAGATCCCCATTTGTCAATTAGAGATAATAGAACTTCCTTTCTCTCACTCTTGGTATCCTTTTGTTGGTTGTAAACAATCCCTGATGCTTCAGAAGAAGGCAATAATGTTCCACAGTGCACTTGGCCCAATATGTGATATCCTCTAGCGAGGAAGTGAGGGAAATTATTTCCTGACCTCTATGGCCTGAAGTATATGATTTCCCTGACTCCACCTCCTCAAACTTCAAACACTGATGGTCATAAAATTATCCAGCCCTTTCTGAAAATTCAGCTACAATATTTGGTTATATGTTCTCCTGCAGCATTGAGTTCCATAGGCTGCCACCATGCTGCAGGAAGCAGCATTTCCTTTTATTAATATGAAATTTACATACCCGTAATTCCATAATGTGTGTTGTAGAGGTTTATAGAAGAGTATTTATATCTGTTTGGAATATGAACAGCTTGGGCTTACAGCTACAGATGTTGCACCATCCGAGAATATTTTTGGCTTGTCCTTGTAAATGAAACTATAGCCAAGGCACAGCAAACAGAAGTCCTGTTGCTAATTAAAAATAAACATCTACAGCACCACATTTGCTTAAACCAAATTAAAGGGGCACTGTAAAGGTTGGGATGTCCAAAGTTTAATCCATCATGTTTTAATATGTATAAATATTCACAAACTCCATGTAGTTCTTTAGATGTTTTCACCTTCCCAAACCAACCATGCTCCACTCTATTATGTGCCTTCTAGCTTCAAAGCATAGAGCAAACAATACCTCTTTGAAGCTGATGTGGAAGCAGCATTGTCCCCATTTCATGAGAGTGGCAAAAAACCAGACATCACGACAGTCTCAAGGAAGACAGGTGCGTTCTTATCTCGGGTTAGCTAAAACATGAGGACTAACCTGAGGGAAAATCCTACTGAAAAGGAAGTTCGTAGTTTTAACATGAGTTAGCTAGCTAAGGTAAAGACTATCGGTGAGCCTCAAGAATTTGTGCCAAAGACCAACATAAGTTAGGGTTCGAATTCACTCATTCCTGCCTCCCAGCCTGTGCACAATGTACTCGATCATACAAAGGGCCTGTAAGGCAATGTATAAATAATCCTAAAATAACAAGCCAGTGTACAGTTCCCGAGACACTGTACATGTATCTTTTCTATTTCTCTCTGTATTATTACCTGCTATGACTGTTCACATGCTTACTTCCCTTATCCCTGTCTCCTGCCTTCCTTTGAAAAAGAATGGGACAAACAAGACAAAAGGAAAAAACAGCAGACTGATACATTACATACGCGCAGACACACACACATACACATGTAATCAATGTGGCAGTGACCATTTAAATCACTGCTGATAGATAAGAATAGAGCTGAAGGCTCTTAACATAATCAGATAACCTATTGTGCATGGGAGATGGGAGTGGGAAGTCTGTTTCACAGGTCAATTAGATGAAGGTGGCTAGTATCTTTATCAAGTAGTTCAGGTATTTTCAAGTACTATTCCAGTTATCACCTGGGTGCACCACACTCCACTGAAGGAAACATGAGGCTTACCAGGTTCTCCTCGTCGTCCGGGCTTTCCCCGCCTTCCTGGAGGGCCTGTGGAAAGGAGAGTAAAGAGCTAATTATTGCATGGAAATCACTGTCAGAGGAAATAAACCTCACAGGCAACAGGACCTGGAGAGAATATGCAACAAGCCATTCCTTTCACATTCAAAGCCCCGCCCACCCCTACGAATCATCTGAAAACCAATAGGTGCTAAAGACACGTTTTAGTATGTCCAATATTGCAAAAAACAGTTTTGGAGAAAATGCTTCTCCTCTTTCCTGACCTATTGCTACAGCACATGAAGGGAACGCTCTCCCCTTTACCATTCCATTTTGACAGGCGTTCTCTATGTAAGATATTTTGCAGTCGCCATGTTGGGATAAAGCAACCATTTTTCTGAGCTACCACTTTCCCTGCTTGTTGAGATATGTGAATTGCATGATGAAGGCAAAAGAAAACACATGTTTGCGGTTGGTGGTCTATCCTTAGCAGGCCGGTTCTGGAGGAGTTGTCACCGTCTGACAGTGATGATAATGAAAAATATAAAGCAAGAAATAGCAGAGCTCATTTTCATTTGGAAAACTCCAGTGTTCCCCAATTCTCAGGCTGTTGTATTTCCATGCTTCCTACTGTTGCTTGACTGATAGAGATATAACCAAACAGAGCCATTAAATGTTCCTACCCCTTTTATAAAGAACTCACTATCTGCATTAATGTTTCCTTTTCTTAATAGGTAATGGAGTCCCTAGCCAAGCCCTGGAGCTCCCCTTCTTAGGGCTAATACACTTTTAGGCATAGTCTCCTATCATTTTATTTGCAAGCTTCCATTGACACCAATGTACATTCCAGAGGCAAACAAAGGAGGATATTCTTTTCAGAATTTAGTATCAAGAAATCCAATTCCATCTGCAAATAAGGGATTTTAGTTTCTACCTATCATTCCTATGATCTGCAAAGCTTTTTGTTTTAAGTTCCAGAGTTTCATTAGTAAAATAATGCATTAGATAGACTGTCATAGTTTTAATTCACTGCAGTGTGTGTTCTCGTAGTTTTCACTCCAAAAGGTGACATTGCAAAACTTTCTAACATATTCTGGGGGAAATTTTGCTGAACTTATACCCAAACATCCCCATTCAAAAAGGCTGTGTGAGGTACAAGACAATGCAGAACTTTAGCCCTTCTGTACCCTGGAAGAATCTGTGTCTGACACTGATCTGAGAGGAACTTTCCTTAGTAAACAGAAAATTTCCCCCAGGTTTTCAGAAATGTTTCATGGCACCTAGGCAAAGTCTGAAGTGAACCCAGGCAAGACTTTGGCTTTATTTGGAAACCATGGATGGATTGTTGGTTCTGCATGGTTTCAACCCATAGCTGGCCTTCAGCTGAATGTTGCTTTGAGTCTTTGGGTCTGATTGAACCCAAAACCAAGAGCGTTCACACAAAATGTTGTGACCCAAAACGGCTCAGGTTTGCAGAGCTGTGGTCTCAAACTCTGCTGTGCAACTTGGATAGCCAATGGATATCAGCTGAGCAAGCAACACAGCCCTCTCCTACCCTGACGTCTGCCCATGAACCATGAACGTTTTCCCCAAGGAATAAGAAGGTAAATTGGTCTTTGTGCTGAAACAGCTTGCTAAACCTGCACTGCAGTTTCCTTACGCCGATTACCAGACACTGACTGGGCTTATGCTGAAAAATTCTCCTTTCTTCTAAGTAAAGCCATATGCGACCATCCACTTCACTCGGGGTGCTGAACCAATCAATTGGTTCAGGCTAGTCTCGGAGATGACTCACTTTAACTTAAAAAGGACTGATTGATAAAGACAACTTGAAGAATGGCCAGAGACCTTGGGATGCGAGAAGAGGAGGGAGAATAAAAGGATTTAACCAGTTCAAGCTAAAAAAGATGAACAGAAAGAGAACGGCCGATCATAAACCATATCTCTAGGTGGAACCGGCATAGTGATATAAAATTTATTTCCAAAGTAGAATACAAGCTATGTAAGCACATCTGAAATGAAACAGGATCCAAGGCAAGTTCACTAACTATACAATTATGATTATTTATTAAGTGGTAACCCATGTGCGCAGCACTTTATACTTACAGCACACGCCCTGCAAGAGGCCCCACACTAAGGGTCTGTTCTCACTGCAGAGTTAGACCAGGCTCTTAATCAGGAGTTGCCCCTAACCGTCCCCTCCTGTCTACACACAAATTCGTCTCACCCCAGTTAAGTGGTACTTTCAACCCAGGCTAGCTGGCCTGGCTGAGGGTTAGATTCTGGGTGCTGCTTTCAACATGGGCTGGTAACCGGCTGCTTTGCAAAGTCAATGCAGGCTTGAGTGCTGATCATCTGTCAGTGCCTTCTCACAATTTGCTCCGGGTGCCCAGAAGAACAACCACTGACCTACTGGCTATTCTGAAATCGGTCTCTCTCAATCTCATCTGTTGAAGCCATTTACATTCATATAATAGTAATTGGAACAAGGAACTTGCAACTGGGCATCTCACATCTAGGGGAGTGTCCTAGCCAGAGGGCTATAGGGTATAAGGTGGGCACTCCACCACTGCCACCACATTCTCCTCCCGGTTTTGTGAATTTAACCCCTTGCTTTTGTGGGGGAGGAGGGAAAGGTCTCCAAAGGCCTGGAAGCGAACGTTTCATTTTTCGTTTGAACAAAATATTTATTTATTTATTTTAAAACAACTTTTTCTATTAACAAAAAATTCTGAAAAATTTCATTTTCAGCATGACCGGACCCAGTTTTGTTTTTAATGTTTCAGAAATTCCAGTGAACTGAAAAATGTGCTATGTGCCCAAATCTACTCACACAGCAATGAATAATGAATGTGCCTCAATTGCGGGTCAGCTCTTGACTATGATTTTTTTTTTTTGTGGAAGTGAGACAAAATAAGTGACTCTAACTGTGTCCTATTCATTTTGAACCATACGTCAGCAAAAACTTGACGAATTATTGAGGGTCCCAGCGCTGCAAGTTCTTCCACAGCTAAGACTACCGTTCATCTCAAATGGAAGTTTTTCCTGCATATGACTGCAGTATCACGGACTTCATCATGTGGCGATCTATCCTGTTCAACTTACTTTTGCAGAACTCCCATTTTTCACAAGGGTAAGGTGGCTAGCAGCCTGCCCATATAATATCAGTGACAAGGGCCAATTATATATTATCACAAGAGCAGGAATGTGCATAGGAGAAAAAGGTCAAGGAACCAGATTTGATTTGATTACAAGGGAGAAAGTCAACCAAATGTGGCACAAGGGGACCAACTTTCCTGGTCTGGAGAGAATTATGGGAGTTCATTGAGCAGGTCTGGCACCGCATTGCCCAATTTGCAATTCTCTTGGGCACACTAGCTCAACTAGTCATAATTTACTGCACTGTTGGAAAATGTATAGTTTTAAGTTTTCCCAATATTTTATAGTTCATTATGAGTTTTAAAACAGTGTTGATTTCCATATTTCATTTACTAGTCCTATGTTAGACAGTATAAATGACCACTACACAATATAACAACTGAGTCTGTTCTACACTGAATTGTGAACTTTTTACCTTGTTACTGAATGGCAACTATTTCATTGTGCCTATCAGTTCTTCCTTGTAATATTTCCAGACAGCAATACTTTTCACGCTCTTCGCTCGTCTTCCAGTTACTAACCTCGCAGTCTGACTGGAAAGCAACTAATGGTTTTGTGTTGTCAGTACTCACGTCTCATGCACTGGTATAAGACTGTTTAGTTTGAATGTGACAAGATGTTTAGAAATGGAGTGCTTTATGCTTTGTATTTATTCTCCTCTCCAAAAATATCTTGCATGAAAATGTAAATAAAGAACTCCTAGCAGTGATATGGGATGGCTGATGAGGTTAGAAAAAAAGGCATAGCTATTACCCAAGTGACATTAATGTAACATAAATCTTAATTATATTGAACCTTCAGAGAAACCATGAGGTAAATAACGATTTATAATACTTAACAATTATCTTCAAATGAATGACAAAACCTCAGCTTTCTTTGTGTTCTTCTAACAGAACTGAAGTAGGCTAACTAGGAAAACTTAATTCCACACTACACAGGTGTTGAAACTAAGGGCATGTCTATGATGACGGCAGCAAAATCGCTGCCACCAGATCGATCTTTCTGGATCGATTGAGCGGTCAGTGTAGACCCGCTCAATTGATCAGGAAGTCGACTGAGTAAAACCACCCCCTCAAGTAGCGTAGCGCTGCGTCAATGGGAACGTGGTTCCCGTCGGCGCAGTGCAGTGAAAACGGCACGCAGAAGGGAAGCAGAGCAGTCGATGTGAGTTACACAAGTAACTCCCATCGACTGCCACCGAATCTCCAGGTAAGTGTAGACCCGGGATAAGCCTGGCTTTTAAAACCTTTTCTACATTACAGAGTTTTTCTAAAAATGTTTCTTGCCATTGCTAGCATTCAGCTGAACTGGAGTTAACAACATTGAGAGGCCAGCTGCAGACAGCCCACTGTCAGCTAGTGCCTGGTGTAAAGGATCCTTTCTCCAAGAATCAGGCAGCACAGACAATACTGAAGAGATTTATTCACGATACCGGGAAGTCTGATAAATCAACTTCAACTTCATGGTGTTACAGTGGTCAATTATATACGCTTTCTTATCGATTACATAGTACGTTTTAAATTTTATTATCTATTCACTTACAAATACAGACACTGTCCCATCCGGAGAGAACAACAGTGACAATGGTCGTTACACACATGCACAGACACCTTAATCACTCTACTTACATCAAGAGGGAGGGGGTCCTTATAGATAGGTGGCAGGTGAGAGAAATTCTAAAATGTGCTGTTCTCATTGGAATTAGAATCACTAAGAGGACATCTGGCTTCCTGAGCCATCGGATGCTTACACTAGCCATTGTCCTTGAGAATCAGGTATGCTCCTTAGCCATTTAAATGAGTTTTGACCTACAACTTGTTAGATGAAAACAACCTCAAGCCTTACACTGGTATAGTCCCACATCATTCTAACCTCGCTGTGAGCAAGTCTAAATGAAACGGCACTGACAATATCATCAGCAGGCTACAGCCCATGTACACCAGATATCCCATGTTGGCAACATTCGGTTCATCTGATCCACTTTTATCAACAGTGGGAAGTTTTTAGAAAAATGTCTCTAATTTAGCAGAGTTTAAAAGAAAATTAAGTTAGTCCCAATTTCCGTGTATTGTGTGTGTTGTTAGAGATAACAAAGGCTGCCTACTAACTTTGTAACTCCTGAAATACATCTTATAGTGAGGTTACACTATACTCTATTTTCTAATTGCTTGTGGGGTCAGGAACTCAGCTGCTTCTGGGCATGGTTGCCTGGCAACCCGAGGAGCGTGACTTAAGGTTGCCACCTTTCTAATTGCTGGTAACTGGACCCCCATCCACGCTCCGCCTTTTCCCCAGGTCCCGCCCCATTTCTTCCCCTAAGGCGCCCCCCATCGCTCACTCCTTTCCCCGATACTCGCTGGATCATCCTCAGGAGCCTGCCTGCAGGTAGGAGGCGGTCCTGGCTGAGCAGGGACTGGCACAGGTTAATGATCCAGTGTCTCCCCCCGCCCTGCAGTAATTGGACTTTTGGTTTGAGTGCCATATAGGGTTGCCAGGTCCCCAAAAGCTGGGCACCTGACAACTTTAAATGGCATCCAGACACAGAAGCCAAAACCAGACTGTCTGGGTAAAACTCAGATGGATGGCAACCTTACCTGCCTCGACTGGCCCCAATAAACCCTCACTAAGTGACTATGCTCCTTGATTGGTCAGATGAGCCAACAGATCACCATTTGCCCTGTAGTGATACCATGGTTGCTGAATGAGTTCTACTGCAGAAGCACCAGACCTGCTTCCTCTCTGGCCCCCGTTCCAACCTTTATACTCCACTCCAGTCCCAGTCCCTACCTACCTCTGCACTCCTGATTCCTGACTCCGACCATTCACATGTCTCCTGACCATGATTCTACCCTTTGGTTCTGTTCTGGCTCCTGATACCTGGCTCTGACCATTGGGGCTTGTCTCTCGACCACACCTGTGGTTCTGCCCTCTGAATCTGCTCTGACCTCCAGGCCAGACCCCTGCTCTGACCACTAGGTTGCACTGCTTACACCTCCATGTGTGACTGTGGGGTTTCTTTTTCTTCAGTTTCACCATACATCAGTAATAATGGGATCATCAATAACTTGAAAATATTGACTAAATAAGTTGTCTTGACCTTTTAATTGGTATGAAAACCCTCTCTCCTTTGAGTACATCATCCATGTGGAAACAAAAGGCAGCATAATTGCTTACGCTATCTGCCAAAAAAGTGTTCAATACTTCAAAAATCCAACTTTACGCCGTGTAATCTTAGCTAAAACCACTGAATAAAACAAATGAAATACACATTTTCCTTCAGTTTGTTTCATGTCTCCCACAAGAGCAGTGTACTTGTAGTTTCATGTGTTACACACATCCTAAAGGATTTGCTGGAATGTTAACAAAAGAAAAACTGCATTAGCTGAAGAGCTGACATATTTTAAAAGATGTATCAGTTCTTTTGATTACAGGTTATCAAAATTCTTTCCCTCCTAGGCTAAACATTATGGAATCCCTTTCCAATAAAGTAGTATTTCACATAAAAAAAACTCTGGTGTTCCTGATTTCATTCCAAATGCTTTCAGCAGATCTCTGAGCAGAATTGAGGTACATCAGTACAGGAAGTTTCAGTACAGGGAAATACATTTCCATCTACCTTCTCACAGAACAAATCACATGGGCTTTTCTTGACCAAATTTCTGAAAATAAATTGACTTGAGGAGAAATGCCATCAGCAGCATTAAAACCACATTGCGTTTACTATCTTTTGGCCAAGATTTTCCTAAGTGGCCCCATGATGTGGGGTGCCCAACTTGAGACTCTTGAAGGGGATATGGTTTTCAGGAAGTTCTGAGCACTCACTCTTTGAAAATCAGACCTCCTTAAAGCATCTCACACAGGGCTCCCAAACATGGAGACAGCCAAGATCACTAGTCACTTTTGAAAAACTTGGCCTTAGCCTCTAACAGCTGCATTCGACAACTTCATGAGAAACTTTTTGTTTTCTAATTACCACTAGCAAAAGTGCTGAAGCAAGATGACACCACTACGCTAAGCACACCCAACAGGATTCAATCAAAAGACACCAAAGGATTAAATGAACAGGGCTGTCTAAAATGAGCCCTCCCACGCCATTACAGAGCGGTCTGTGAACATCAAAGTAGAAGCACATTTAGGAACCACTTTTCTTGCAAACCCTTTGACCACAGGGCAGAATGGATTAGTTAATGAAGAAAGTTTATGTTAGCGCCAAGGTAGATTTGTTTTAATTGTTCAACGTTTTCTGGCCTGGAAAAACTGGTAAATGATAATCCCAGTTTCCCATTCAAAACCCATTCAACTCTGAGCCATAAAGAATAAACCTTTACTCCCATATGTTGCACTGCATAATAATGTAACTACCTACTAGTTACTGGTTAAGAGACTGATTTAATCATACTGGAAATACACATTTGAAATTTATTTTGACTTCTTCCTTCAAACATTACATAATATTGAAGAAAGAAAACACTGGGCAAAAGTCTCTCTCATTCACACTTTCAGTTCCATTGATTTCAATGGGGCTGCATGGAGGAAGGTGCAGACAAAACATGCCTTGACAGTCAGGAGGAACCACAAGTTCTATGTTTCAGTAATTTGTTACCACCGAGCGGCAAGGCGTTAGAGTCTATTCACATAGTGAGAAACTCACTCCTGTGCAGAGGGCCAGCACGGAGACAGGGTTATGTGGTGCACAAGCTTGGTGTTATCTCCTTGCATAGGGAGAGAATTTCACCACTTAAAAAAAGATTTAAAAAAAAAAATCAAACAGTAAATTGACTACACTGAATGGAGTTCACTGAGACGGAGGACAACGATGCACTTTAGTTCAAGACATTATAGCTGGTCTAGAATGCCAGAGGCATATTTGGGGATATCCCACAATATAACTGGTTTGCTTAATTCTGGTCAATTCCAGCTCCTCTTACCTTAAGCAAACTCTTTTTGCAATAAACAGAACATCCTGGACCATCTGAAGGGCAAACTGAAGTGGAATCTTGACATCTTACCACGTTTCAATTACTGAAAAGCCCCATCCCATGCCCTTTGAAAGTAACGGAGATTCTGCCATTGGTTTTAATGGGAGCAATTCTGAGCCCTAGAACTGCAAAACTGAACGCTGTAATATATATTTTATGAAACGGGTTCTCTTTTCTTCCCACACCAGGCAGCTTATTCAGATTGTCAGGGCATTCAGTTCTTTTGTTTATTCATTAGGGCTCCAAGATAAAAATGAATTTTTGTTTAAGATATACATTAAGAAGTAACTGGAATAAAGCCACAATTGCACTTACGTTGATTTTTTTTCCCGTCTTTTGTTATGACTGTTCTTACTTTTGCTATTTTCAGATAATACCCTGGCATGGCTGAAGCACAACACACATACGGTGGAGGTCAGAAATGGAATTATGGTATACCCACACTTTTTTTTTTTCCTTTGGATTTAAGACAAGAGGACGTTTATGTTTTGACAGCTGTGCATTCTGCCATATCTGGGTTGGACAGGTTTAAATGACAGATTTCAATTTCCCATATTTGCTTCTAGATAGATGCTCTGGTACAAATCTTGGACAAGGCTGATCACTTTGAAAATCTTTGATAAATTAAACACACACACTCACCTACAGAGCTTCATGTTTCTTTGTCAGAACAATGGCACTCCCCATTTATCTTATCCAACAGGTAAATACCATGTATGCACTGACAGATTAATTCATTGTATTCCTAAAAGGAAATCTACTTTCCATTAGTTAAAAATGTCATTATTTAATTATTTCAATTTAAATAGCAAAGAAGAGATGTATTGAATGTAAGAGACGTACTGTGTCCTGATGCTGAATTGATGTTTTAACGTCATTATGACACCATTATAGCAGCATTAAAAAGCAATCATTCAAACTGAAACAAGTTACGTCAATTTAGCCAGCAAATCAGCTACAAGGAGCCACCTTTCCAACCTTAGCTGTTCTACAAGAACATATCCATAGCTCTCACCAAAACCAGCTTTTGCTGTGTGTCTTCAAGGTCCGAGGCCTCCAAATTCTGCTTATATCAGACCAAAACAAGGAGCAAGTTTTAGATTCCTCAATTCCTCACAGTTTGTTACTGAATTCAGTAATTTAATACCACTAAATGCAAACTATTGTCAGTAGCTTCCAATGCAACTGCTTTGCATGGCAATAACATATCTAGAATCCAGTGCCATCTGTTCATTTATTCAGAAGAAATGCATTAATTAACATTGCAGTTGGGCAATTGACAACTCGAACGATAAACCTAATCCAGCACTTCAGCTGAAGAATGGGAAAGCCTCAAATTGTTAAAATAAACACTGAAAAATTTAGATCTTCCTGCAAACTAACAGATTCTTTCTAGGTCTGCAAAACTGGCCTGGAAAAATTTACAAGATTAGAGTCCCACTTACCATTGTAGCAGGAAATGAGAAACAGAAACATTCATCTGAGCACTTCAAAGCCTCTAAAAGGCTTTGGGTCAAAATTAAACAGATTGTAATGTCTTTGGGCAGAGACCATTCTTCTGTTATGTGGATACAGAGCTTAGCACAATCAAGGTCTCCGGGTTCCACTGCTATAGGAATAATAAATAATAAGTATAAAGTCTTCTCATTTTATCTCAAAAGGTCTATTACTGTCCATACCTTGCCCGAACAACAAAGTAGAGCTGTCTTCATGTAAGAGCTTTTTATGATTTCAGATTGATGATAGCAGAGACACAGTAAATAGATACCACAAAATAAACGTCAGCATGCACTAAGGAATACCATTCTGTCCAATAATAGATTTATGCATCCATCCTTATGATTATGGAGCTTTATCATTTCCTTGGAAATCATAAATCCACCATATTTACTAAAAAAATTTAAAACAACAAAAAAAAAATCATACGCAGCCTTGGTTCTGAGTTACATTTGTTAGGAACAAGTTGTACTGGAAGAAGTGGATTGCAGATGTTTGGAACAAAAGCAAAATACCACAGGACTCAACATATGCCCAGGAAGGCTCTGCCAATATAAGTCAGTTACTATCACCAGTTTGTAAACTTATGTTATCGGAGAGCATAATATGAATCTTATGATATTGTTCCATTGTCTCATGTGGTATTGTACCATGTCTCGGGGGTGGAGCAAATCAAACATAACAGCATCATTTTGAGTCTGGAGTGAAAGAGACTTGCATTTTCTGCCATACATCAAGGGGAAATGGTATAACACTCATCAACAATGACAATAGCTAAGGACCAGAAATCCTATACTGTATGTAAGTGGGAGCTCTCTCTCATCACTTTGAGAAGAATCAATCAATCAAACACAGTGCCGTCAACACTATGTCACTTGTAGTGCTGAGGGCACTATGTGGGTGACTGATTCTCACAGTAAGTTGAAACACCAGCACACGGTCAACAACAAACAAGGTCAAATTGATACACTTGGTGAACACACACAGACTGCATTTGTGGGTAGAGAATAGAATTTTAGTGACAAAAACAGCACAAGGTAAACACTGGAATGCCATTCTGGCTTGATGAAATTATTTAAGTATACAAAGCAAAGAATCACTCTAGCTGAGTAAGCAGATTTGCATATACCAATTTGCAGCTTGTTTACAAACAGCCAACAGACGTACCTGCATGTGGAGAACACTCCATATAGCTAGTGTGTTTCTAGTAAATGGCAGCAATGTAATTCTTTTTCCTCACGGCTCCAAGAACCACAAGACATTTCCAAAACATCAGTAAGTTAACAAAATTGTTACTTTCTTTGTTTATCAATTTAAGGTATTAAGTTATTTAAGTCAATTTGGTTATATTTTTAAGCGCTAGTGGGGCATGTACAACAGACACAAAGTTAGACTCATCTTTGGCAAGAGATGTATTTTTGGATCATTTAAATAATTAAGAAAATTCAAATCATGTGTATTAGCCTCGTGTAATCCTACACCAAGAGAAAATATTCTTGTTCAATCTCCAGTATTATTCAATTATTCTATATTATTCAATCAGCGAGAAATTGACAACAGATTATGACAGCAGATGGACTGTGCAACTGTTCACATATCCCAGGGCTGATTCCCATAACTTTACAGACAAGTGTGTATATGATATAGGCTTAAGCCAAAAAACATGTCCTTTGCATTTAAAAACTTTGCTTTATATGGTGTGAATACAACCAACGGGCAGTGCAGAATTTTAGCAAGATTTTCCATACTCTTTGTCTCTACCCTCCCGAAAAGAGAAACCTGGTAAATGCAAACCATAAAGAGCTTGTGGAAAACATCCAGATTTATCCTAAGTGTAAACCATGATGGTTGCTTGGGCAATACTAGCAGCTAGCATTCCTGTTACAAATGATGTGCAACATAAAATTACAGTTTTCCGGTTTCCAAATTCATCGAGTCTTGCACTATTTCATAGCACAATTTCAACATCTTTTTAAAACCCGTTAAAAATGTCTCATTTCCTTTCTGTTGCAAAATCCCATCATAATGACTTCGGCATGAAGACTATATTGACTTTAATCGTTAAAGGGTTAACATGTTTTGCACGTGTTACCCCATAAAAGCATCACCAGGAAGAACTTTTAACTCCTTTCGAGTAAAGGATCAAGAGTAATACAAGTTTCATGCAAAAATGTAGTCTGCTTCTGGAAATGCCGGTTGTTTCTATAAATACACCTTACGGAAGAAAAAAATCCTTCTGTGTTTGTAACACATGCAATGGAAGCACCATAGTTAATAAGTTTATATCATATGTACATTTAGCAATACCACATGATGGTGCCAGGTTATGCGCTGCGAGCATGCAGTACCTCTCACAAGGTACAGAATATACAAGTCAAGGGAAATTCGAGAACATTAGTCAGAGAAATTTTGCTCTAAAATGACATGCTGTGACTCTACTAATATAGCCATTTGACATTTCCATGCCCCCAATCCACAAGGTCAGCGCAAACAGTAACAATTAATCTTGAAGATTAATAATGTCAGTTTAGATTTCTGTAGGGGACTGGGAACTCTTTCTAACCAAACCAAGAGATAAGTAGCAAGCTATTTTTGATAGAGGCCTTATGAAATGTAAGTAGAAGTAGTACAAATCATAACAGATTAACTTTTATCAATTTATTAATGAACATCACAAGGTAAACACATAAATCTAATGTCTTGCCTTGGTTAAAATATGGGTAATGAATGCTGGTTGTTTCTAAGTAATTTTATCCCATATAAAATATATGGTGAACCATACAATGAAATTATAGCACTATCTACTGAAAAATCCACCATCTTAGTGGAGGAGTGGATGCAGATGATAGATATTTAGGAGAAAAAGTGATAGCTATTTGGGATTAGAGAACACCAAAAGAGAGATTCTGGTGTGTAAAGCTACATGAGATATATCTAATTTGAAGGGCTTACTAAATAAATGTACAATATTGGCAGTACTAGTCAAGAGAGATCTCTTAAAACAAATTTCAGTTTCACAAACAAATGATTTAAAAACAAAAATTCAGATATTCGTGACATAAGCAAACAGTTCATTTATAGCAGGGACATCCAGCCTCTGTGATATTACACCTTGCCAATTGCTTGGCAGCAGTACCAAATTTGCATGCACAGACTTGCATACAGTTTTAAAATGAACATGAACACATACACCCAATATTTACTTGTATTTGCATGTCAAGTATGTGGTTTTTTTAAAGGGAATGTGGAATAAAAACTCAATTATATTATAGTCCTGGAATCTCCACAAACTCACTCTCATTATAACATCCCCTCAGCCCCCTAATACAGGGAGAAAATACTGGATACTAAAGGGTTCTTTAATGTAGCAAAGGAAGCCATAAAAATGGATGGCTGGAAGTTAAAACCAGACCAATTCAAATGAGAAAGAAGGCATTTTTATCAGAAAGCGTGAATAACCACTGGAATAAGTTACTAAGGAAGTAGTGGATTCTCCACGTCTTGAAGTCTTCAAATGATGACTGGAAGCCTTTCTGGAAGATCTGTTAGTCTACCACAAGTTATTGGGCTCATTACAGGAGTAATGATGAAATTCTGTAGCCTGTCTTATACAGGAGGTCAGACTAGATGACCTCGTGGTCCCTTCTGGCCTTAAAAATCTATGAATTTACATTATAAGTAATAGACTTATTTCATGGATTTTAAAAGCCAGAAAGGACCTGTGGAGCATGACAGTGCACGTATGAGACATGGAAATCGTGCATATTAAAGGGAAAGAAAATATAGTGGCAGATGCCCTGTCCACGAAGGAGGGTTCTGACCTTCCTGCTGCATTGTAAGAGGGGACATGCGACCCTCAGAGCCCCTCAATGCTCACCGGCACGAACTCATATCAGACCTGACACACTCATTACCCCCAACATGTGTGCCATAATATGTAATTAAAAGGTGTCACCTATCATAGATAAACTGGTGACACGCTGGTCCTGAAAAATCACTGTGTGATGTAAGTATGGGTGGTGTATGAAGAATTAGAGATTGTGCTGAAAATATGTTCTTTAAATGTGTTTCGGGGACAGCGAATGAATCCAGCCTGCCCTAGACAAAGGAATGCGTATTTACCTACCTGACCAGCTTGATTACTGGCAGCTAGGGTAACCAGATAGCAAGTGTGAAAAAGCAGGATGGGGTTGAGGGATAATACGTGCTTACACAAGACAAAACCCCAAATATCAGGACTATCCCTATAAAATCGGGACACCTGATCAACCTACTGGCAGAGGACAATGAAAGTATATTTACCTCTATGGTAAACAAAGTTATCAAGCTGGAAGTTAGTGAGACACCAGGGGACAGAGTCTGCACCCCGAGAATCCTTCCTAGCTTTAGAGGCACAGACAGTAGATTTAGGGTAACACCAGGAGAGCCCAAAGGGATTTTAGTTAACCATCACTCAGGAAATAAAGGGAACAGCACCTTTTGGTTTTGTGAATGTTGGGTCCCCTGGCAACTTGAAAGGCGCAGGTTGTAACTTGTTAAATTTTAGTCACTAGAAAACATGATTTGTTTAGTTTATAACCACATCTGCCTCTTTTTCTCTTGATTAGTATCACTGGAATCTCTGTTCTTTGTTAATAAATCTATTCTTGTTTTATTACAAAACCATCTCAGTGCTGTGTATTAAACTGAAGTGAGAGTCTTCAACTACCCTAATGGGCTGATGCGTGCTCTGTCTCTTTGGAAGCAGCTAGAGGAATTGGGCACTACAGAAAGACGTCTCTGGGAGAGCTTGGGAATTGAACCTCACTGATCGTTATCTGCAAGGCAAGGTGTAGACTGGCAGAGTCCTAAAGAGTGTGCTGGCAAGGCAGACAGGCTGGTGTGTCAGGGAGCTGTCTCAGGCAGGGTTGCCAACCATCCATAAATTTATAGACAGTCAGTAAAAAAATGTACAATTTGAACACTGTCCGTAAACCCGTAAATAAATACAAATTTTGAAATTGGGTGAAATAAAACATCTTGTATTTTGACATTGATTGTCGTCATTCAGAATCACTTCTTGTAACATAAAACTACACTGACCATGACTATCAATTTCCTGTTTTCTATTATTGCACACGCCCAAAGAACCCGATGGATCAATTAACCGCAGCTAGAACAATTGCGTAATTCCGAATTCCTGTGTACAGAATATCATGAATACGCACTTTTGCGACATTACTGTATTGTTTATGGTATTTTTAGTGATGTCAGTAAAAAGTTTACCATGTCAGTTAAAAAAAAAAAATTAACTTCAGATCTTCGAATCAGTAAAATCTAAAATGCAAGGTTGGCAACCCCGGCTTGGCAGCAGCGAAGTTCTCACCTGCTGAAGCAGAGGGATGACACAGTGGCTCACAGTTCTGGGTGTCTTCAGCAAGACATCACAGTCATTTAGTCTGACCTGCTGCATAACACAGACCATAGGACTCCCCCAATTCCAGTCCAAGAATTGTGGCTAAACTAGAGAATATCCTTTAGTAAAACATCCAGACTTGATTTTAAAAAAGATACAGTGATGGAGAATCCACCACACCCCTTGGGAAATTGTTCCAGTGACTAATTACCCTCACTGTTAAATTGTGTGTAATTCAATGCAAATTTACATCTGCAGTTACAATGATAACAGCCATTTGAAGTATTTTTAGGAGATATTTGGTAATGAGGTTCGATTTCTGAGAACTGTGCCAGCATAACTCACCTTCCATCTGTAACAAAATAACTTACTAAATCACCATGCAGATTTTGGCCACAATTTAAATTCTCCCCCCACCCCACCTAGTTTGCTACTTCATTTGTAATAAATCTTGCAGAAACTAAAACTATAACTGTATTCCAGCGACAAATTTCGTCCCAAATGAGGATGCAATCATTTATTTTTAGATTCTTTGGAAACCATAACCTTTTGTTCAAGGCAAGTATCAAACATTGTATTCTGCAGATACACAGTATGGGGTAGAGAAGATTCATCAGGATATGCTGCCAATCGTGTAGCAAGAGAGAGACTTGCTTCTTGGCAGTGTGACATTACATTCTTAAATCAGCTACCAGAGGTCTAAGTTCACTTTCTGAGACAAACTGTTGGGTCAGAATACTTGATTTTTGTAATCTTCAAAAATAATGTAATTGCAATAAAGGAATTCATCTTTGGGGAAAAATTAGCACTATTGCAAGACCTCTTACCCCAGATATATCAACTCCTGGCTTTCTGTTGTATGCAATAATTCTCACCAAAACATCTAAACGCCTTTGCAGCCTCTTTGCTAACATTACCATGTCTGCGTTGTTCCAAATTACGTTCTTCCCTAAAGACTGTGGTAGCTCTGGGGCCAACTGGCTTAGCATGTTAATGTACTAACCAACCTCTCAGCACTAAAGACCTGGTTTCAGATTTGAACTTGTGATCTTATTCAAGATCCTCAAGGAAAAGTCTTCACATATTAAAAACTTCACTTAATTGGGTACAATGCACTGCAATTGATGGTCTGTGCTCAGAAAACAAGCCCATCACTGCAGCATGAGAGCAACTGACATGGACTGACAAATCTACAATGGCAAGCTCTCACAGCACCTACCAGCATTACAACTGGCTCAGATGCATAAGCCTTGCTTATGGGCATTGAAATTCACTCACTAAAGTCTAGGAAGGTCAGAGGTCAGCCTGGGGAAAGTCTGAAGAGAGAGAAAAATGGGGGGAAACTGAAGAGGAGCAAGGACAGAAAAAAGTTGGGAAAAGAGAATAATTAAGTGGAGAGAAAAAGTGAAAGTCAAGCACAATAAGGGCTAAGATAGGATATTTTCTTCATAGCATTACGAAGATGAAAGATGTGTGTACCCAGGCACAGAATTTTTGGGGTGTGGGAAGGATTTGCAAGGTTTTATTTTCCTACCAATACTCAGGATATGTCCTTGGGGAAAAAGTCTCAGTACAATTTTAGGTTCTCCCATTAAGGTTTAAATTAAGTGAAAATCAAACAAAGATTTCACTTCTAGACCTGTTGCATCTGATGAAGTGGGTTGCAGCCCACGAAAGCTTATGCCTGCAGAAATTAAATTTGTTAATCTTTAAAGTGCTACAGGACTCGTTGTTTTTGCTGTATACAGACTAACATGGCTACCTCTCTGGAACTTCTAGACCTGTAATAACAAAGTGTTTTGTTCTGACAAACTGGCACCAAGAGATTGGTGTAGAGACTCCAGCATAGAAATCATTTAGCCTCAAATTAGAGATCAGGGCAACAGCATTAAATCACGTAGTCAAATCCAAGTTGTGAGCAGCTGTTTGGCTTTTGTTTCACACTAAAGTTTATCCCATAAAATAAATTCTGGCCCAAATCCAAACACTATATTTGTTCGTAAGCGGTGTTCTCATTTTAGTCCTGATAATGGAATGAACTTAGTGATGAAAAATTTTAACAGGAAAGATTTAAAAAAAACCATGAGATCTTTCTCTCAGCTTTGATTCTGTTGTGTTGAAATACATCAGTTCTTGAATTTCCAACATGTTAAATAGGATTTTAGCCACATGACTTCCATGAGCTTTACCTGAAAACACAGTTAAAATTACAGTGGCCTTCTCGGTCTCTGAGGACATTGAACAAACACCAGTTTCACTGTGTTTCTAACCAGTAAACTTGACCACCAAGCAGAGATGCTTTTAATTAAAAAAAATTAAATAAAATCTAGACATGAAGTGTACTATCCATTATACATTGAATCAAGGTGGGTGAAGTAATATCTTTTATTGGACCAACTTTGGTTGGTGAAAGACACAAGCTTTTGAGCTTACAGAGAAATCTTCTTCAGTTCCAGGAAGCTCTAAGGCTTCTCTCTCTCACCAGCTGAAGTTCTCTCTAATATCACCACTTTGTCTCTCTAATATCCTGGGACCAACACCGCTGTAATACCACTGCATATGCATTATATAGAAAGACGTAGCCAATGCATAGTTATCTACACTTGCAAATATATTTCGTCTTCTGAAGCATTAAGCAAGTGTGAATGATCAGAACAATACAGTAATTATTTCTAGTGCAATGTATCTGAATTGCATTGCACAACTTGCATCACAAACACGTAGAGGAGGTCTCAGCTAAAGATGTCAGCTGAAGAATAGTACAACCCTAAGAAGAGAGAGGGTAGATAAGAGAAAAATAAGGCTGACATGATGGATCAAGAAGTGTTTCAGCGTCCTGAGTTTTTTGTTTGTTGGCTAGGAATTCCCAGTGTCAGCACTATGATCAAGTTCAAATCCGAACCAATCATGCAGCAGAGGGATGACAGCTAATGCAGGGGATTTATTAAGACAAGCAAAATGAAGGAAGAAAATCATCATCACTTGCAGTTAGAAGACATGCTCCAATGCACAAGCATCTGAGCATCTCCAGAATTGAAAAAAAATGATCAGCAGCAAGCAGACCTTCACCAGATTAACCCCAACTACCATAACGTAAGGGAATTCAGAGATGCTGAAACCAAGCAGTCATGTATACACATGGTATCTCCTATCTAAATACGGCCTAGGCCTACCTAAGGAAACACACAGGCCCTGAAGGTTAACAAATCCCGACTTGCTGGACAAGGGAGTCAGAATCAAGGACCCAGATGCTGAGCGTATAGGTCGCAATGGATCTAAATGAATGTAAAATGAAGAAGGCCTGAAGAAATGAAAGGCACCTCAGCTTGGGTAAAAACAGCTGAGACACCAAAAGGTATGCTGAAGGTTTTCTGGCAGGCAGCATGCATGATAGGGGCATGGCACTAGCTGGCAAACAAGAGTAATTAATGAAGCGCCAAGGCCCAGTATCTCCAAAAGCAGTCGCTGAGACCGTAACCGTACTACATTCAGTGGCCCTCACTTTCTGTGCCCGCCGATGACGCAGAATTCGGAGCTGTGTTATTTTTCAAATTCTAGTGTGAAGAAGAGATTATACATTGTTTGCAAGCAAGGACATGGGTAATGTTATAACAGTTACTTCTCAGGAGCCATTGTGCTGCACAAAAAGAGAAATATGAGGTCACAATCAAGCTGCACAGTTCTCCAGGCCTAAGAGATGCTCCGTGGAGCTTCGCAAACTTATATTCAACTTGTGAATTAACAAATTACCACCATGATTTGTTTAACCACGTTCATTGTGCTTACTCAGCACATCTTATCTGATAAACAGTTTGTTTTATTTGGCTGCTTTATGTCAACTACTCTCAAAAACGGCTCAAAATGTTATAAGAAAGCCATTATGAACTGAGTATGTTGCTTAGCTGCTTCTTCCAGATGCATAATTTATTATCTACAACTGAAAACATCTTTCTGTGATACACTAGCCATTTCAGCTCCAGAGCTTCAGTCTTCTGTTGAGCAAAGAGACTATAAATCCTTCTCTTACAGAAAACCAAACACTTTCACCCTTAAATATTTCACAATAAAAGACAGAAGACCAGGATTGATAGGACAAGATGACAACAACAGAGGAGATGTACGTTACTCTTTATGGAGGAAAACATCTCAAAGATCTCAAAGGAAAATTAAACTACTTATGACAATATCTGTAGATAAAAAATTTGCACCTTCAGTACTTTCACTTACGTAATCTGCACAGTTTACAGATCAACAGAATGAATGACAGAGTGCTGGTTTGACTTGCAATAGGACAGACATCCAGGAACGGCTCACAATTTTAGTTGAGATGAAGTATTGTTGTTCTTTCAATTTTCAGAGCACGATGAAAAGCAAGAGAGGCAATTATTCTGAGTGGAACTATGCGACATGTTACTAAATTTCTACATCACTGTCAGTTACCACCTGCACTTGAAAAGTGTCAGAATTGGAGAAAAATGGTACCAAATATTGTAAAAACACGAAATAGAGCCAGAAAAACTAAAGAGGGGAAAACATGCAAAATAGCCTAGCTTTTCCATGTTAGAATGTAGAGCATTGTGGATGGAGATTGTTTGACTGGGGACAGAAGAGTCGATATTCCACTGCCACACAGACAAGAACTGTAAAGCAGAGAATCAACAAATTCAGCCCAATTTAGGGATTCATTTCCAAATATGCTAATTCAGGTCTGCTACGAGGCTTAACTAACTTATTTATCACTTTATGGACAGGTTCTGAGTTTGGATTGGCAACATTTCATATGAACATGCTGTTCGTATTGCATGCAAGCTTTTTGCTAAACCTATGTGCTACCGTGACATCATCTTTCAAGAACAAAGGCTAAAGACACTGTTTTCCAAAAACTGGGGCAATGAGGATGGCCTTAATTTTTTTTATTGATTATTGTGTGGGACCCATCCCCTCATCTTGCCAATAAAGTCAAATTAAATAAAGTCACATTAGTTTTAAAGGTTAGTTTGCAATACAATGGGCAGAATTCGGTTTCCAGTTAAATCCACACTGAGTATACATGGACTGCAAATGACCCAATTTTAGGCTTGCCTATGCGGTGAGCAGGTTCAGCCAATAACTAATCCAGTCACAAGATGGCAGACTTCATTACTATAATTAGCAAAATCCAGATAAATGTGGACGGAACGTGTCCAAACAAACTTCACTTTCTGGTTCTAAGGCCAGATTTATATAGCATTTCACTTGAGAATCTCAGAGTGCTTCTCTACATTAAAGAACCCTCAAAGCCTTTTGGGATGTTAGGAAGTACTGTCATTGCACTGTAAGATAGATAAACGGAGGAACAGAGAGGGTGAGTTATCCAAAGGTACACAATGCTACTGGTGGAAATGGGAATAGAACCTAGGAAGAACCTGGGTTCCATTTTCCTGCTCTGGACAATACTACTTTCCTGAGATAATAATTTAGCATAATGTGTTTAATTCAGTTATCCCAGGTGTGGATACACACCACTTAATTATTAATAACTCTCAAATAGCCTTTGAACTTTTATCACATGCAGAACATAATGTGCAACACAATCAGTTTGGATATTAGGAGATAGGATTTGTGTCCTTTTAGTGGGTTAAAAGATTATTCTGCAGCAATTGAAACCAAGTCTGAATAAAAAAATGTTTATCTACTCATTTGAGGTTTGGTGATACCCTTATACAGAAAAAAGGACCACAGAGCTGAAAAGATATGAAATCAACAGGTTTCTATAGAAATTAAATGAGGTTCTCCAGAAATTACTCTGAAAACGATGCAATTTAATAAGTCTAGAAAGAATATCTTTCTCTATAAGCAGCCCTATAGAACTTAGCAGAAAATGACAGCCCTGCATTAGAATTCTACAGCTGAGTTAAAAATTCTATAGAAAGTTTGTAAGATTTCACCCTAAGGGAGTACACAATCTTAACTCATCCAAATGACTTGGCAGTCTCGTTTTAATTATATATCCGATACATAATCTGAGTGGTTCATGTTGAACCAAATAATCATGTATACTGCAATATTTATTTGACAGCTGCTTCTATTTTGGATCCAATACAGTCCTGCTATATAATTGATAGCAGGTTTCTCATCTGACTCATACATCTCTCTGACGTGTGAAACCAAAGCTAAGCCAATTTGACATGGAGTAATCCATTTTACTATATTCAGGAGTGAAAAACAACTCTTTCATAAAACAAGTCTTCAGAATGACTATCTGCTAGATTGTTAGGAATAAAACTGACATGAAGAATTATCCCAGGAGAGCCCTGATCCACCAATATTATCTGCACCTGTGAAGGAAATACATTTAAAATGTCTTTCTACAGGATTATGTGAACAGACAAATTCCCTTTCACTTTTGTGACAGCTATCACCCTTTTTTGGAATACTTACTGCTGGTACGTTAGATTTAAAATAATGTAGTATCCAAGTTACCCCTTAAGACTGACTTGTGTGCTATGACAACTGCTGCTCTTCCAGTCCCCTGGTGGCGGAGGCTGGTTATTGCAGGTAACTGGACTTTTACTGACCGGACGCTACCAGACCCCGTTTTCAACTGGAAAGTCCGGTCGAAAATTGGACACCTGGCAAATCTAGCAGGGGTCCCACATCCCAAGCAAATGCCCTAACTACTGGGCTGAAATTTATGAGGAAGGTTCTCCTCCTCCATCTCCCCCCCTTTCCTGCCGTTTTCTGAATAGGATCCTGATCTGGCAGGTGTGTTCTGAACATGCTTGACAGATTGGGTCCCGCAGCAGGGTCAGGTGCAGGAAACGTTTCTTCTCCCGGCTTGGGCATCACTCAGGGTCTTAGGCGGAGGCAGAAACACTTGACACCTCGCGGAGGCAGAAACACTGGTACCCAGGGAACTTTCACTGAAAAAAATCTAGGCACTTACAGGCAGCAGCTAAGCCAGGGTTTTGTGAATCCCAGTTGGGTCTGATTCTAGGACTTAGACCACTAACATGGCAGTTAGGTGAAATTCCTTTTGTGAATCTAGCCCTTCATTGCCAAAACGCTGATTGGTTGAGAATATGTCACACCCTGAGTAACACGCAGTGCTGTAAGAAATGAGATCACATTGTACAGAATGTAATTATGAAAATTCTCTCTTGCGTCCAGCCAGGCACTGAACCGTATCTATTTATTTAACCCTTCAGCTTGCACGTGAAGGCAAAATTAGTTCTGTTTTAGCAGACAGGGTTGCAAATAGGCTGACAAGGTCACACCATAGGCCCCATTTAATAGTCAGCACCATGGTATCGGAGACACTGCAGTATTTCCCTATATTTAGCAGAGGAAGTTACCAGGGCATCTCAGATAGCATGATGCAGTAGATGTTGGTCACTCTGTGTTCTACCATGGAACCATAGAAATGTAGGACTGGAAGGGACCTTGACAGATCATCTAGTCCAGTCCCCTGCGCTGAGGCATGACTAAGTATTATCTAGACCACGCCTGACAGGTCTAATTTGTTCTTAAAAAAACACAGATGATGGAGATTCCACAACCGACCTAGGTAATTTGTTCCAGTGCTTAACTACCCTGACACTTCGGAAGCTGTTCCTAGTGTCTAACTTAAATTTCCCTTGCTACAATTTAAGCCCATTACTTCTTGTCCTGTCCTCAGTGGTTAAGAATAATTTATCACCATCCTCTTCATAACAATCTTTTATATACTTGAAGACTTATGTCCCCCGCTCAGTCTTCTCTTCTCCAGACTAAACAAACCCATTTTTTTCAATCTTTCCTCGTAAGTCATGTTTTCTAGACCTTTAATCACTTTGGTTGCTCTCTTCTGGACTTTTTCCAATCTGTCCACATCTTTCCCAAAGTGCAGTACCCAGAACTGAACATTAGAATCCAGCTGAGGCCTTATCAGTGCTGAGTAGAATGGAAGAGTTACTTCTCGTGTCTTGCTTACAGCATTCTTGCTATTACGTCCCAGAATGATATTGTTGACCCATATTTAGTTTGTAATCCACTGTAACACCCAGATCCTTTTCTGCAATACTCCTTCCTAGGCAGTCATTTCCCATTTTGTATCTACGCAATTGATTATTCCTTTCTAAGTATGGACACATCCTTCAGACGTGTTACAGAAGTTCTCCAGAACAGTCTTATATATCAGTGATGAAGCTGGCAAATAAAGCTCAATTATATTAATTTCTCTTTAAAAAGTTTAGATTTCACAAGCTTCAGCTACTTTGTTCATTTGCAGCAGTGAGGTGGATACAGACTGCAGCCCAACCCACTTGCCTCCTTTCCATGGTTCTCTTTTAAATCTACTAAACATCTTGCTGACAATGCCTGGATTCCATGTTCGTTTTTTTCTGGCTATGGTGAGTTACACATGTTTACATTTTGCTGTAACACTATAAGGAGAGTAAATCTTACAAACACTTCTGCTGAAGCCATATAATGATAAATCAGATGCTTAAAAAAAAAAGGAATCCAGACATCAGTTGGAATAAAAATGGGGAGTTTTTAAAAGAAAAAAACACACTTCAAATGTTAACTTCTCTCCTTCCACAAACTTCTCAGGACCTAGAGGTAAGTTGCAATTTGCCTTGACTGACATCTTTGCAATAAATATTCTAAAACAAATGTGATATTGACAGACAAGTCAGTTTCCTTCAGTTATCAGATTTTGCTCGGTAAACCACATAAAATGAGATGAACAAATACTACATTTCAGCAGTTCTCAAAGTGAAACTCCTGCCAATTCTATTCCCTCTGGAGAAGCTGATTATCTTATTTATAGGAGTTGGGGAACAAACTGCTGAATTCTCTTTCATAATCATTTCATCATTGTCCTCACACTGAAAACTGGCTTTTATAAAGGAAGCAGGAACTAGTAATTAGTCTCATTTTCCAGCAAGAGACAAATTAATTTCACACGTTTAGGAAGTCTATTAGAGTGCAAACCAGAAGGCTGTATCTAACATCCATTAGAATTCCTGCTCTTTATGGTTTAAAATTTGCTCTAGCACTTATGTATATTTCTCAGTTGGGGATAACATTTCTTGGAAAGTGTGTTAAAGTGCCATTTTACTGTAAAAGGGGAGTATAAAGTGAATTTCCAATCGAGCTCTGAACTACTGGCTCCTAAAATCAGGCCGCCTAGCGAAATGCAGAAATTTAATAGCTTCCCAGAATTTGGCATGTTAAGAACAAAGAGAATTGTTTAGGAAGAAAAGGACAATGAAGTTTCAGTCCACTATATTCAGTATAGATCAAATTCAGCAGTATTTATTATTTTTATAGCACCCAAAAGTATTTTAGGCACTTTATAGAAGAAACAAAGACAAGGTCCCCTACCTCAAAGAGATTTCAGTCTAGTTTTGGACATGACACAAAGTTATGCTAGCAAGAAATGGAAGGATGAGGAAAGGAAGAGCAAAGGTACAATACCACCACCCCATGGCTACTCAGTTCCGGCAAAAGTGCCTTTCAATGGTTCCATTACACCTAGATAGAATTTTCTTTATGAAGAGGAAGAATTAACTCGCTCCTTGAAGATGACACGGATTTGCTTTTTCAGTCCTCAAACTGGGAAAAACTCCCTTTGAAGTCAACAGGAGTGGTGAGTTTCGCCTGAGCAAGTGCTGTGGGATGCTTATATAAAGCAGTTCTCTGGAGAACCATTATTTGGAAAAATATTGACTGCAACAGGAAATTGCATGAAACGAAAATAAATTGGACACTTGACAGAATCATTGGAAAGTATTTAGACTAAAATAACTTCCACTGCACAAAGCAAACAAACAGTTGCCAGAAACACAACTTAAGTTGCTGGAATCAGAGAAATAAACAGAAGAGTAGTGCTGGAATCAGTAACACAATCCTCAGTGTGCATGCAACTGACATTGCAGTGCTGCTGAAAGATCTGGCTTGGGTGAGTCTGCTCTGCTCCTGATTGGACAGTCTCACTTCTCAATTGCCAGCTGCATTTCATAGAACACATGACACTGCACATATTTTAAGGTTTGATTTAAAAAAACCCTTAAAGTCTCCTCCTCTCTGCTCCCACCTTTTACAATGGAAGCCCTTATCAAAAGATACAACAACTCCCACAAAAGACATTGGAAATTCCAGTCAATTAAGCAGCATGACTGGATTTATAACTGCCGCAAAAGACCACAAAACTCTCCAACTACTTAAGCAGACCTCAAGATCAACGGCTGCTTGAAAGAAGGCAAAGCTATGGTGTGGCTAACACAAGGATTCTTCTTAGCCAAAGGAGAAGCAACTAGAACTTCCCTCAGCTTCTGATGAATAGTGATTCTGAAATTTATCCTGGCACTATGTGTTAGGGTTAGTGTTAGTGTAATGAGGTTAGTGTTATTGGATTCAGAGTCCTTACAGCCAAAACAGGATTTGGGGACTTTTTCTTTCTGTCCAATAGACCCTTTGGAGACATATTGTGAGTTCTTGGCTATCTTCAGCCATGCTGTTCAGAGTCTTTCATCCCCAAACCCCCTTCTCTTGTCACTAGGAATGGCCAGTGCACAAAGAACAGATCAGAAATACTTATGTGACGGGAGGGGGGGGGGGGGTGTCATGTCGCCATCACTGCTGCAATGTTCGTTCTGTTGGTCCTTCATAGACTTCAGCGCCTAAAGCCACACAACAAAAAGGCTGAATTGACAAACACGGAATTATATGGAATCATTTAAGACTAAAAAATAAACAGGAATTTACTTTAATGGACATTTAATTGGAACCATTATCTGGGCTTTTATGGGAAGAATGCAGTTTTCTACATGAAGAACGGTAGCAGTGGCTGGACAGCTGTCAGGGCATCTAACTACTGTGCACAGTACAATGCTGGTCTTTTTCTTAGTCACTAGCTGACGCTGCTACAGATCAGTCAAATTAGGATTTAGAGCCAGGATCCCTCAAAGTTCAGGAGTGTTTGGATCCTGTCTTTTAGTTTGAGCCCATCTCTTGTTAGAACGCAATCACATGTAATAAGGATCTGGTCCAATGAGTTCTCATTTCAGACTTCAGGCTGCTTTTTTCCCCTGCTCTGACATATTTTATAGCTAAAGCACATATAGAAGAATTTGAATGTTCAGCTAAGACCAATTTTGTCTCACCCAAGCTACTTTCACACAGCAGGCTATTTTAAGCCTCTGGACAAGCTAACTTCTAACTCTTGCTACTTTACAAAACTGTAGTCCACATCAGATAAACATTTTTTAGTCACCCACTGTATTTTTCTGTGTTACCCAGTGAGAAATTGACATGTCCTTTCACCAAGCCACTCAGATACCATAGTGATGAGTGTAATATAAACTTATCTAGGACAGGTTAGTCTAGAACACAGTGGGGGAACAAGGGATATTACAATTGTTCAGAGTGGTATTCATTCCTTTCTCAAATATCAATCAGTTTGGTATTTGCGTACACATAACAGTATGTATGCAGGAGTCCCTCCCCCTGAACAAAGATCATTTTTAATTTTTGACAATTTTCTCTGATGGTTGACGAAACTGTAATTCACATCAAATATCAGCTTTAAAGTGTTTACCACAGTGGTGGTTGTTGGTTGATTGCTGGTTTTCCAATACATTATTTTCCAAAAAACCAATTTCCATTATATAGGGATTAAGGACAAGATGCATGGCTGATTTCAGGATGCAAAACCCAGCAGTTTTCCTAATAGATATAGGGCACAAAGCCCATTTTTTATTGGAGCCAATTTAAGAGCTCTGTCCATTTGTTTTTCCCTTGCATCCACCTCTGCCCCATTCCCAGGTGAAAATGTATATCAAATATCTGCTGACTATACATTTATCTGCCTCCTCCTGCATACACAAATGATAGGATCCCAAACATACCATATTTAATTATGGGATTTCTAGGGCGCATCCTTTTTATTTTGATAGCCAACGTAGTGGTGCTATAGATAAACGTCTCCGCAATTTTTTTATAATCCCCTAATACCAACCTCTGGCTCTGCCAATTACCCCAACCCTGACCCAGAGAGTGGTGAGACTTAATCCTCTCCCTGAAACACTTCCAAGCTGTCCTCTGACTGCCAAAGAAAAGTCCACATTCCTCATTTTCTATTACCCTCAGCTGTATGGCTTGTCAGCTCGAATTGTGTAATCATAAATACAAACATTTCCAAATACATCCCCTGGAGAGAAACTTGTATTGCTTTACAGCGTGGTCCATAATGATCACAAATGCTAGTTCCAATAATAAATGCGACCTGCGTATTAATTTCACAGAACCAGACACCTTCTACATAGCATTGCCAATTGTAGTTGGACATATTTCTGGAGGTTCCATTAAATGACATAATCTTTAATTAAAAGATTAATCTTTAATTTCTGGAGACTCCAGGACAATCCTGGAGGACTGGCAAGCCTGCTTCTACATGTGCCTGGCATACGGAGGCTTGACTTTCCTCACCAGTGTATTTGAGGGGAAACAATTTGGATAAAGAAAGAACAGATTCCAAAATTAGTCCATCCCTTATTTCAAGAATGAACTAATATTCTTTGGAGGTTCAAAAAATTTTTGGTTAATGTTTGCTTTCACTCCTACACATTAGTTACTCTGGTATTTCTGGCCTAATCAAACTAGGGAATGACCAGGAATCTCAACAGAACACACTGTTCTCAAAAGATTTCCAGCCCAATTTCGCACACTAAAGAGGTACAGCCAGTTTAGAGAAATCATCCTGTATATCCAAAACGAACCTCTCCATACCTGAAGTTCGCCCATTACTCATTATAGACAACACTCCTCCGTCCTATCCTGAAAGATAATCCAGAGTCCACCTGTGAGAGCTGAAAAATACACAGGGTTCCCAAAGGAAGCTCAGCATATGACGCTTGGGAAACTACTACAGATTCAGATTCACACTTTCAGATTCAGACTTTAACCTAAGAAATAAACATTCTTCTTGTACCACGGTCAATGACTGAGTATGGGCACAGCAACACAATATCCTGTACAAGTCTAAGTGGTCTTTCCTCTGTGTGAGGAGAGCATGGAGCGGGGGGACACTTTTTCCTCCCCAGTAAAAGATACTTCAACATGTTTCTTGTTTATGAGGAAATAGCTGCATCCCTCCAGGCTAAACAAACTTTGGGCCAAAAGCAGAGGTGACTAGCTTAAATTTTCAAAAATTATGTTCAGAGATTCCTAGATTTTAAGGGCAGAAGGCCCCATTATGTCAATCTAGCCTGACTCTAGACAGACACAGGCCATGGAATTTCCCCCAGCCACCTTCTGAAAAAATCAGGGCCACTTTAAGGTCTCTGAAGTTGGACACCCAAAAACTGAGACAACCCACATCACTAATAACTTAAAACCTTAAAGACTAACAAATTTAATTTTAGCAGGCATAAGCTTTCGTGAGGCTCAGCTCACTTCGTCAGATGCAGAGGTAGAAATGCATCTGACGAAGTGAGCTGAGCCTCACGAAAGCTTACGCCTGCTAAAATTAAATTTGTCAGTCTTTAAAGTGCCACAGAACTCTCGTTGTTTTTGCTGTATACAGACTAACACGGCTACCCCTCTGGATCTTAAAACCTGTAAGCCTACTTTTTAACACCATTTAGCACAACTGGGTTTGAAGCCTCGTAGCGCTATCACAGTGTAAATAATAAATATTTATCAGCTCAGAAAAAGGTTGTTATCTGGTTAAGAGAAAGCATCCTCCCACTTAATATTAAACTGCAGCATGCTCTTCTGCTCCTCACTCCAGCACACTCATAACCAAACAACATGGACTGGCTTGAATTCATTATGTAGTTTCTTATTTTTTTCTCTTACAAAAAAATATAGAAAATAAAATAAATTTGTTTCCTTGTCTTTGGGTGAATGCAAAAGGTGAAATAAAATCCTGGGGCGAACAGATCTGTTCTGTATTTGAAGTTTTGTATTCATTTTAATTAATATAGTAGGAATAAGACATCCAGGGAAAATTCATTATAGTAACCCCTGAATGAAACCCGAGTTTCAACTTCAATGTGTGGTGATGGGTTTGCTATAGTACAAATCTTTCTGAGGGGCCTGTTCCCGAAGACGTTGAGCAATGAAGCCATACCCAGCAAAGTTCTTATGCACATGCTTAACGTTAACGTAGTTGCCATCTCCCATGATTGTACCATGTGACATTCGGTATTTTTCGAAAAGCTCTTGGAGTCAGGTGACTGCATGAGAATCATTAAATCAGAGAGTATAAGGCCAGAAGGGACCATCCATTCTGACCTCCTGTATGTCACAGGCACCAACACTACCCAGCCCCCCCCCCACTAAACTCAACAATAGAAATGAGACCAAAGTCAATGAGACCCACGGGAGGCTAGTCTAACATCTGCCACTAGCCGTGAATAGGGAAGACCAAGGTGCACCAGCGCTCAAGACCCCTGCACTGGCAGGGAATTGATTAAACAAGATATACCCAGATAATGCTGACAAGCAATCCTCACCCACACGCTGCAGAGGAAGGCAAAAACCTCCAAGGTCACTGCCAATCTAACCAGGGGTAAATTCCTGTCTGAGCCCACAGACTCTCAGCTTTTATTTAAAAGGTAAAAAGGTAAATTTCTAGCCCCCGTGGCTGCAGAGAGAAGCATGAAGACATGAGTCCTAAAAGAACTCAATTATTTTTTTAAATCTCATGATTTTTCAGCTAAAACTCACTCATTTGGTGGCCTGATTCATGATTTTTTGAACCCCTGGTGTTAGCAACACTGCTTTAAGTATACATAATGCCACTAACTCCCAGGGAAACATGTATGCTGCTTAAAGTTAAACATATGCCTCTGTGTTCTGCTAGATCAGGGCCAAAACGCTCAGCCTCTTGCAGGATTCAGCCCCTGAACTACTTCCCCTAATGGCCCCATCTGGTGAGAAGAAAAGGTTTTACTATGCTAACTCCTCTTATACAGGGAATTTCTACCTAGACCAGAGCCTGGCATCTGAGGTCATGCTCCCTTCTGGATTACATCATGCACGCAGATACAATTACGTTGAAGCCCTTCTCAAAACGCTGGCAGCATGGAAATTCAAAAACCTTCCAGTCTGTTTCCGTGTCTGTATGTGAACTGACTACAAAGGTTTTTCCCTTGTGCAGAGCTGCTGGTTTCTCTGACTTCACAATTTTTGGCCCAAGTTATAACTACTTCAAAGGCAGTAGATATCATGGGTCAGGCAGAAAGCAAAGTTGGAAAAAAAAAATGCTGGCACTTCAGAAAATACTGGCCCACCTAAGGGGATCTTCAGGACTTTTAAAATTCATTTGAAATTCATTTGATCATGCACCCATGTTCTCTGTTGTAAATTGCAATACATGATGATTCTGATTTTATCCTAGACCCCTGGAGAGAAATAAAAACCATGAAAATCCAACTGCCATTTCTCATTCACCTGCTGCTCAAACCACAATCTCCCTTCCCACTAACTGAGCATCTCCACCCGACCTTTCAGATTAAGGTGGAGACTTAGGCCATGTCTACACTACAGACCCATCTTGGTATAATTATACCACTCAGTGGAGTGAAAAATCCACAGCCTTGACCAACGTAGTTATACCTCCTAACCCCCCATGTAGACAGAGCGCTATGTTGATGAGAGCGCTTCCATCGACACAACCACCACCTCTTAGGGAGGTGAATTAACTACACCGACAGAGAAACTCCAGTCGGCATAGGAGCTTACTTAGCTGCGCTGATGCAGCATTTTAAGTGTAGACCTGCCCTCAAAAGACCATTGAATGTTTTACTTGATTCTCAGATATCCAGCAAGGTTCCTTAGGATATAAATGTGCCTCTGCAATATACTTTAAATGTTTGCCATAGTGTAGACTCATCAGCTAGAGATACCGTTTTCCTGGACGAAGTTCTGATTTGCATTTTTTATTTATAAAGGCTATTAAGTATGATTGCGACAATTGTTCTCCAGGCCAAAGAGTTACTGCCACCTATTGCTCAATTAGTCAGCCAAGTCAGAGGGGAGCGATCAGAGAACATTTGGGAAGAATGTTCAGTTTCTATTGCT
This sequence comes from Emydura macquarii macquarii, assembly GCF_026122565.2. Taxonomy (NCBI): domain Eukaryota; kingdom Metazoa; phylum Chordata; order Testudines; family Chelidae; genus Emydura; species Emydura macquarii. Next base: position 6,212,267 of record NW_027132905.1, on the reverse strand, counting down.
TTACCCATTTCCATACTAAGCATTACAAAAAGGAGCTGTACACCACTGAGTAATGGATACCTATTGTGCGCGTGCACACACACAATGGGTGTTGTGATCTCTGCCCGTCAGTCAGTGGAGTATTTTGGGAAGCATCTTTGTTTTTCAGCATAGCAACACACATGTGGATAGGGTGACCAGATGCCCTGATTTTATAGGGACAGTCCCGATACTTGGGACTTTTTCTTATATAGGTGCCTAGTTCCTCCCACTCCTGTCCCAATTTTTCACACTTGCTATCTGGTCACCCTTCACGTGGAGCTAACAGCAGAAGCCTCCTCCCCATAGTGGGATTTCTCCTCTCCTGCATGGGAGGAAGGGCTCAACTATCTCCACTTCAGTGTCCGCCCACTGCAGACATCGTGCAGTATGCTCAATGGGACCAACATCCGCATAGTGTAGAAGCTGCATGAGGCTCTGTGGGGCTAAAATATGGGTCTGCTGGTCCCTGGGCAACTGCCGCATCTATGCCATCACCCAACAGCTCTGGCAGAGCAGCAATCGACGGGCTGTGGGCCTTGTGGACCCAAGTATCACAGGCTGTGCTGACCACAAATGGGCTGATTGGTCTAGGCACACTGAAGTTTGGAGGTAGGGTTACCGTCTGTCGGTATTTGACTGGCCTGGCTGGTTTTTTTTAAATGGATTTGCCAGTTGCCAGAAAAATAATTTAATCTCTTGGGGTTTTTCTATGTGGGTCTAGAGATTTGCATGATCATTACAGTACACTGGGACATCTAAGGTTAAAAGTTTCTGTATCCAGCTAAAGATGCTGCAGTGTTCCCACTTCCACAGAGTACGTAAGAAAATGATGCTATCAATCTTATCCGTGTGTGTTCTCTCTCTAGATACTGTAAGTGGCTGTTGAAGCGAGGGAAGGGGTTGTGGAGTTGCCTTGTGGGGTGGGTGGGTGTCAGGGTTTATGCATTTCAAAGGTGGTAACCCTACTTGGGGGGGAACACCAGGAAGTTGTCTGTGCACCTAGGCAGGTTCCCCAACAGGCTGCTACAACAGACCCTGCTCCTCCACCTTGCTTCTGGTTCCTGGCCTCCAACTCCAGTTTTGGCTCTGCTTCCTGGCCTCTGACTCTGGGCTCTAGTCCTAGGCCTCTGACGCCAGCTCCACCCATGCCCCTGCTGTGACAGGCTGCAGGACAAAATTGGTACGCCCAGGAACCCTGCTGGGAAGAGGAAGATTTCCTGGAAAAATTAACATGGCCTGCGATTGTGTTGTTTTTTCCACACAGACCCTTCTGTGGTGGGGAACCTGTTCTAAGGAGGTTTCTAGGGCAGCTGTTGTCAGCGCAGACGCTGGTAATGCTCCATCGAAGCCATGCTGCCAAGAGCCGCTGGGGACAGACAGATAGTGCAGAACCATAGGCTTCCAAAAGGCCCGTGTCTCCTGACGCTACCACTTGGGTGGTGACTCTCCTTCCCGCTCCCCAGCGGAGGTCTGCCTTGTACAAAGCATGATTTAGCCCTTACTGTACAAGATGCATTTCTGAAATACGAGGTCGGTGGTGTAATTAAATGGAGCTGCTAGTTTAATGACCCTCTTCAGAAAAGGAAATTAACAGCTGAAAGGCACACCCTGTTCTGGAGCAGCAGAGTCTGCAGTGCTTTACAACCCAGCCCACAGCAGCAGTGACAAATGGGTCACAGACTACAATGAACGCATGTGTGGCCCAGATGACAGCACCCCATGTGCCAATCATCCAAAGCAGCACGTCATTCCAGAGGCTTGTCTACCCAGTGAGTTACTGCTCATTGGAGTGGTGTAAATTCTAGGGTGCCCCAGCATGTCACGCACTAACTGGCCCACATGGACCCTGCTGGCGCACACTAAAAATCCCAGTGTGGGTTAACATAGTGCATGTTTGTGAGTAGTAGGAAACTTTCGGTGTGCACCATTACGGTTCATGTGGGCCAGTTAATGCGTGACACACTGGTGCACACTAGAATTTACACCCCAGCTGGTGTAAATAGGTAATCTAATTCTTAGCATTTATTGTAACACTTTTTATTCAAGCTCTTCAAAGTGCTTCACACAGAATAGTCCACTTCATTATCCACTTCAATGACTGAGAAACTGAAGCACAGAATGGCTAAGTGACTTGCTCATGATCGCAGAGGAAGCCAGTGACAGAGCTGGGAACAGAAGGCAACAGAAAGTCTTTTGGCTTCCTGTCCAGTGAGCCAGACTGTTGCTTTGTGTTAGCCAAAGCAGCTGTACTACAGTCTTCAGCCTTACTTATAGCCTCTTTCCTTAATTTATTTTAAAGACAGTTCAGGTTCTTCCTACACTGCTGTAACTTTCAGATTCCAGAGTGCCAGTATCTCACTTCAGTTTGTATTTCTGTAGCTATGCTCATATGCTGTTTTGATGTGCTCTAATTTAAATGCCTTGAGTATTATTTGGAGCAGCAGTTTGTGGAAAACAGCTCATCTTTTTACATTTAATTCCAGCCTGGAATAATGACCACACTCCTCAGAACCAGCCAATAGTTATGTCTACGGGATTCACCATGGTGAAGTCTCAGAAAGTCCACATCAACCAGAAAGAAACAGGGGAGGTCAAAGGTCAGGCTTCCCAGGCAGCCAAAGGATGAGAAGAACAACCTAAAGATTTAAAATACTGAGGTCTAGGCAGCTCATTATAACTTGGGGGGAAATAGGTATTCCCCACCGCCCATGGAAATTTTTGAAAAAAACAAACAAAAATAAAAATGTTCACTGAAAATTTCAGAAGAATTTCAACTTTTAGTCAAAAAACTGACAACATGAAAACTGAAAACTGGTTTTTGGCAAAACTTTTGGTTCTCTGACCAAAAAAAGAAGTAACTTTTTTTTTTTTTTAGGAGAGCACTTCCAGTGGAAAAAAACCAGGTTTGTTGAAAACTCAATTTTCTGCTTTAAAAAGAAAAAAAAAGGAAAATTTTTGACCAGCCCTCTTGCTCAAGTCCAATTACCTGGCTGTAAATAGCTGTAGTGGACATAAGAAATGCTAGAGGTACAATAACAAGGATATATACAAAACTAAGGATCATAGATCAATTGTCTATCAACAGAGATGTAGAATCAAATGAGTAATAACGACCAATGGGCATCACATCAGATATTACCATCACCTAATCCCAATAACGTGAATTCTCTCTCTCCCAGCAACACTAAATTACTTCACTGAAAGTGGTAGCTTTCCTATTCCCACTCAATGCCTCTGGAAAAGCAGTCTTCAAAGAGAACAGACAAAGCCTTTGTGTCCCATCTTATATTACTGCTTACTAAGGAAATTAATTCTTTTCAAATAAAAACAGCTCACTGGCTCTTTAAAAGAGTCTAACAAGACCACTACATTGAAGTCATGTCTACAGTTGAGGCCTCGAGCTGTTTTGAGAAGCAACATGCTTCTATGTCTTTGACCATAGTCACAAAGATAGACAGTGACAAACAGAAAATCTGTATTAGGTGCACATTAAAAAACATCTCCTATTTGGAGTTGATGATTGAAACTTGTCTTCATACCAGAGCTGAACAATGCACTGAATTTTGAATAGGATTCAATATTATGAACATTTTTTTAAAACTTTAAATTGGTTATGGAATCCCACCCCTCCTTCAAATACAAGCTTCAGGCCACACATCTCCATCTCTCCCCCCATCAGCTTATCTGTTGCTTTCAGCTTCTATCTGCTCCTGATTTTACTCAAACAAGATAAAATCTTGCATGTTTCAGTTAAGGTTTTTCTGGACAATAATATAGCTACACAAGGCCTCTTCCATCTCAAATGAATAAATTACAAGGACAGTTTCTTGGAAATTTGTTACTGTGACTATATAGACTGACTGTACAGAAGGCAAACCACCTGGTTCTGCAAAGTCCAAACTCCGGCCAGTGATGGAGGGGCAAATCAAGGGCGTGAAATCTGACTAAGTTCTGCTATCCTCCAAAGTGAGTGGCTCTTCAATATCACATTATCCATCTGTTTTCTCAGACACCACAAAGAAGGTTTTAGTTAGGTTGTTCTTTTCAATCCAAAGAAGGCAGAGTTAGTAAAACAGATGTTTATAATGTTACCTTCTTTACCAAATGGATTTGGATTCCATTTCAGAAAATGAAGTTGTAATTGACTTTACAGATACACACATTCTGGAGCCACTTCTGCTGTTCAGCCAAGAAGCAACTGTCTGTGTTTTTATAGCTATGTGTGTTTTGACAGTTTTTTAACCTTTTCTTCCAAAAATATGCAAGTTTGCAGAAGAGATTGTATTGTCTAATGATGTCTAATTCATGGGTCTATCTTAGTATAGTTTTGGAAAGGCACAATGCAAAGCAAACCATGAAAGGACATTGTACTGATTGTTTAGCAAAGATATAACCATGCTAGATTGTAAATTCTTAGGGCAGGAACTCTCTCTCACTGTGTCTTTGTACTGTGCCTGGCATCACAGGGGCCCAATATCTGCTGGGGCTTTTAGGCACTCATGTAATACATATAATTAACAACAACAATAAAAAGATTCAACAAATGGGTGTTTTCACCACATAATGAAGCCTGGCAATTGTAGAAATGGAAGGGACTTCGAGAGTCCATCCCCCTGCACTGAGGCAGGACAAGTAAACTTAGACCATCTCTGACAGGTAATTGTCAGACCTTTTCTTAAAATCCTTCAGCTGTGGAGGCTTTGTAACCTCCTTCGGAAGCCTGTTCCAGAACTTAACTACCCTTATAGTTAGAAAGTTTTTCCTAATATCTAACCTAAATCCCCCTTGTTGCAAATTACTTTATTTTAAATTTGCTTTAAATTACATTACTTCCTGTTCCACCTTCAGTGGACATAGAAAACAATTGATCACTGCTCTCTTTATAACAGCCCTTCACATATTTGAAGACTTACCAGGTTTTCTCTCAGTCTTCTTTTCTCAAGACTAAACAGGCCCAGTTTTGTTTGTTTGTTTGTTTGTTTTTTTTGTTTTAAACCTTTTCACATAGGTCAGGTTCTCTAAATCTCTTATAATTTTTGTTGTTCTCCTGTGGACTCTGCAATTTGTCCATACCTTTGTGGCACCCAGAATTGGATATTGTACTCCAGCTGAGGCCTCATTAGTGCTGAGTAAAGCAGGATAATTACCTAGCTTGTCTTACGTACAATACTCCAATTAATCCTAATAATCCAGAATGATATTAGCTTTTTTTGCAACTGCATCACATTGTTGACTCATATTTAATTTGTGATCTACTATCAACCCCAGACCCTTTTCAGCAGTCCCACTGCCTAGTCAGTTAATCCACATTTTCTAGTTGGGCGTTTGATTTTTCCTTCTTAAGTGTAGTACTTTGCACTTGTCTATTTAATTTCTTTTTATTGAATTCAGATCAGTTCTCCCATCTGTGATCATCCTGGAGATGTCACAGCCATTTATCTGGCTACCCCTTCTGTTCTGGACTTGATAAGAGACCTTAAGATCCAATCGTAGTCATGCCGTTGCTTTCACTGTCCACTATCGCCGTACGAAATAAATAGTTCTCCAATTTGTCAAGGTCAATTTGAATTCTGTCTTCCAAAGTACTTGCAACCCCTCTCCACTTGGTATCATCTGCAAATGTTATAGGCATACACTCCATTCCATTATGTAAGTCATTAATAAAAATATTGAATAGTACCGGACCAAGGACTGACCTCTGCAGGACCCCACTAGATATGTGCTCCCAGTTTGACAGTGAACCATTGATAACTAGTGGTGCACCCACCTTATTCTAATTTTATCTAGACTGCATTTCCCTAATTTACTTATGAGACTGTCATGTGGGACTGTATCAAAAGCCATACAAAAAAAAAAAAAAAAAATCAAGGTATCACATCTAATGCTTCCCCCTCCCTCGCCATCCATCAGGCCCGTAACCCTGTCAAAGAAGGAAATTAGGTTGGTTTGGCATGATTTGTTCTTGAAAAAACTATTCCTTAAAATCCTGTTATCCTCTGGGTGCTTACAAATTGGTTGTTTAATAATCTGTTCCAGTATCTTTCCAGGTATTCATGTTAGACTGGTCTATAATTCCCCAGGTCCTCCAAGTTCCCATTTTTTAACTGAGAGGTGCTATGTTTGCCCTTCTCCAGTCCTGTGGGACCTCATCCATCCTCCAGGAGTTCTCAAAGAGAATTGGCAATGGTTCCAAGATTGCTTCAGCTAGTTCCTTCAGCAAGCAAGGATTAATTTCATCAGGCCCCGCCAACTGGAATACATCTAAATGTACTCTCTCTCTATTTTGGCTTGCATTCCTTCCCCCTTGTTAACATTAACTGTGCTGTGTATCTGGTCATCATTCACCTTTTTGGTGAAGACTGAAGCAAACTAGGCATTCAACATCTCAGCCTCCTTGAAGTCATCAGTAATTAGCTCTCCCCAATAAATAAAGGACCTACATTTCCTTCATGTTTCTCTTGCTCCTAATGTATTTAAAGAACCTCTTCTTATTGTCTTTCCTGTCTCTTGCTAGGTGAAACCCATTTTGTGCCTTAGCCTTTCTAATTTCTCTCTACCTGGTTGTGCTATTCTTTTATATTCCTCCTTCATTTGTGATCATAGTTATGTTCTATAAAGTACTATTGCAAAATTCTGTTGACTTTAAGAACCCACTTTAAAATGGATCTGACAGAGGGGAAGGATGGTTCAGTGGTTAGGACACTAGTCTAGGATGTGGGAGATCTGAATTGAAGTCCCTGCCTCAATCACAGACTTCCTGTGAAGCGGGCATACAATGGGAGTTAAACAGCCTACCAGTCTGTGAGGATCAATTCATTAAATATTGTGGAATGCTCGGATACCATGGCAATGGGTACCCAAGACTGACAGTGTCTTTTGTTGTTTGACATCACAGATGGCCAAATGCTGAACTCCTGATCTTTCTTTCCCAACTTCTCCACTCCCCATATTCCCTTTCACTGCTGATGCCATCTTTCCTGTCCCTCAGTTCAATAACCATTGACTCCTCCCTGTCCCTGCACCTTTAAATGGAGATAAGTCAGGGTGGATGGAGTCATCTTGTTTTATATGACCTGATTCATGTATTCCCAGTCATAAATAAGTGTAAAAGGAAAAAGGTACATTTAGCTTCTATTTACACACTTCAAGAACTGCAAGCATAATTGTATTAATACCTGACTAGCCCACTTCAGATGTAAATCCAACTTGCCCCAAACTTAGGGAAAGTGTTTGGATTGCGGTGCGGGCTCAGATCCAGTTCCTATTATTACCGTTAATTACCATTTTAGACACTAGAACATAAGAACAGCCGTACTGGGTCAAACCAATGGTCCATCTAGCCCAGGATCCTGTCTTCTGACAGCGGCAAATGCCAGGTGCTTTAGAGGGAATGAACAGAATAGGTAATCATCAAGTGATCCATCCCATCACCCATTCCCAGCTTCTGGTAAACAACAATCCCTGCCCACTTGGATAACAGCCATTGATTGACCTATCCTCCATGAACTTATCAAGTTCTTTTTTGAACTGCGTTATAGTCTTGGCCTTCACAACATCCTCTGGCAAGGAGTTCCACAGGTTGGCTGTGCGTTGTGTGAAGAAATACTTCCTTTTGTTCGTTTTAAACCTGCTGCCTATTCATTTCATTTGGCGACTCCCTAGTTCACACTAGGGCGTGTGATCTTTGGAAATAGTAGTAAGCAGACCATCCAGTATTTGGACAGAACCCACACATTTTCCTTCTAGCTCTATTTATTTATCCTGATCTCTGTTTCTCAGTTATTTAACACAAAATGCCATTGGGATGGGGAGAGAAGATATGATCAGTGCTACAAAAGCATCAGCTATTATTCTGCCTGCTTCAAGTTTCAGTTTTTCTCAAGTCTGCATGTGCTAATTCTTGCTTTCATAAGAGAGGACACAAAACAACCACATGACAGAAAAGCAGAATAGCGAGAACCCAACTTGCTCTCACGTCACAGTACACATTCCTATCTCACTAGGGAACACAACACAGCACAAAACCAAAACCCTTGCCTTATTGTCAGCAATCAACAACCCTTTTCAGAGACATGAAATGGGGACTCTATTAGCACAATAAAGAGAAGCAGCAGCAGCAAAACAACAAGGTCCTTCTACACATTTGCAATGGAATGTGTGCAACATTTGCCAGAAGTGACTTCAAAGAGAAACGATGGTCCCTGCCTGTGTGCTGTGCTAATCAATCATCATGTCTGAGGAGTCAGAAAAAACCCAGAGTGACATGTAGAACATTTTCAATTCTGCCAGGGTGCCTTGCCAATCAATCATATTCTGTGCGCTATGGGTCATAAAACCCATTGAGTAACATGAACCAAATTCCAGATTCTGCCCAGGGTGTTATGCCAATCATTCAGGATGTGAATGATAAATCATCACACATTCACTGGGCGGCATGTGCTAGTATTCTTGGATTCTGCCTATGACCCCAATCATTACTGTAGGGAGAGGGGAGTTTACTGTTCTTTCCATAAACTGAAATTAATGCTACTCTTGTTTATAAACTTATGTGATGGGTGCTCTTTATGAAAAGAGCTCCTGGAGGATTTGTGTGGGCTAAATATATTACCCACTATTCCCAACACATTTACAGACCACGGCGCCGGTGAGTGGGCTACGCAGATTTCCTACACACTTCAGAGCTCAAGTTTACAAAGTCTTTCTCACGCAAGCGTGACAGAGATGCCAATTTCCTGGACAAACCTTACTGAATGAAGTAAAACTATACTGAATGAAATGTAAGTATCTTTGGCAAAGTGTATGTAGTATTGTGGGAGTGTGCATAACTCCCTCATGGGGAAACGCAGCCATTGTAAACCTTGGGAAATGTCATGAACATCAACGGATTATTTTAAACAATGTGCCGGACAAACAAAGTTAAGTGGGTTCCTAGGAAATGCCAGGGGAGGGGAGCATGGTCTGGCTGGTTACCTATTCACGGTATCTGCAGACCAAAGACCCAAACTGTCTAAAGGAGTGACTCTCAGATTCACTGGGGTGCTTGTTCTCAGCTAACAGCAGTTATCAACTTGTGACCCCCAAAAAAGCCCTTGGTGGCGTTGGAAGGACTGCCGGAGCCCTCGATGGAGTTGGGGTGATCTCTGGTAAGTCTATTAGCATATGTGAGGGTTCTTTGATTGCTTTAATATGTTTTCACCTGAAGAATAAGTGTGCGGCAACTTATAACTCTGGGCAATTATGTGGTTTATAGCTTCTGAGGAGACGGGTCTGCTTAGGCAATTTGACTTGCTAGGGAACTGACAGTGTAGACAGGGAACTGGGTAGGGTGGAAATATGCTGCTCAGGAGGGAGAGAGTCCCAGGTCTTTGCCCAAGAGGGGTAATTGCTGAGGAGCCCAGAGCCTACAGTGGGTGCCCTTGGTGGACTATGCCAGGGAAATACAGGTACATTTTCCCTAAACTGTGACAGCAAGTATCCTCATTGACTTACTCCCGTAAGTAAGGTTTTGATGAGAGACTCACAGACTTAGGTCAGAAGAGACCATCGTGATCATCTAGGCTGACCTCCTGCACATCGCAGGCCACAGACCTCACCCACCCACTCCTGAAGTAGACTGCCTAGTCTCTGGCTGAGTTACTGAAGTCCTCAAATCATGATTTAAAGACTTCAAGTTACAGGGGATTTTCACTAGTTTAAACCTGCAAGCGACCCGTGCCCCATGCTGCAGAGGAAGGTGAAAAAATCCTCAGGGTCTCTGCCAATCTGACCCGGGGGGGAAATTCCTTCCCCATCCCGAATTTGGTGATCAGTTAGACCCTGAGCATGAGGAAAAGACCCACCAGGCAGACACTGGTGGAAGAATTCTCTGTAGTAACTCAGAGCCCTCCCCACCAATGTCCCATCTCCAGCCGTTGGGGATATTTGCTACTGGCGGTCACCGATGGGCCACATGCCATCGTAAGCAGTCCCGTTATATCATACCACCCTTCCATAAACTTATCAAGATCAGTCTTGAAGGCAGTTGAGTTTTTTGCCCCCACTGTTTCCCTGGGACGGCTGTTCCAGAACGTCACGCCTCCCATTTTGGCCTCTCTCTGTGCTCTTGTCCAAGGGCACTGACAGTCTAGACTCTGAACTTTTGGCCCTGTACATTTTGAAATGCAGTCTGAGTACCTGCCCCATTTTTAATCCCATGTTTTAATCATCAATCTACAGGAAGAGAATTCAATATATCCCTTCAAATTGGGCATCACTTTCTTTTGAAACATTATTGAGACAATAAAACATTTCAATAACCATACAGCTGCAGAGCAGCAGTGCTACAAACACACGCTGAGTTAAAGCCCCCAGCAGATTTTTATGATCCCATTAAAAAAAAAAAAAAAAAAGAAAACAAAAAACCTTCTGTGGTTCCAAACCCATAGATGTACACACTAAGCAATCACCAAATAATGTGTTCCGTAAAGAGCCATTTAAAAAAAACAAAACAAAACCCATCACACCGATAGAAAAAAATACCTGGTGCACTTTAAATAGCACAACTGAGCATCCTCCCCACTGCGATCTACTTTTTGCTCTGCAAAGCACCACAACTGAGTCCAGTGGCAGCCGGCATGTACTAATGGAGCAACCATATGTTAGCTCCCATCTGAGAAAGGTGCTTGGGACTGCAAGGCCCATCAGTTATGGCCGTACACGCACAGCCGAATCCTCATATCTTACATAGCCTGGAGGAATGAGCCGTTCAAAGGGCTGGGGGGGGAAGGGCGAGGGGGGGGAAGGGAGAAAACTGAGCACTGCCCTCCTTTCTTGAGGTGTCCAGAACTGTACCATCCGTCGCCTTGTTATACCTCTGCCTCAGCAAGAGAGAGATCTCCAGCTGCTAAACTGCGTGTCAGCTCTCGAACACTTCACTCTGTTAGCCAGCCCAGCAAACGCCTCAGGATCCGCCAGTCCTTTCCTTGCCTTGCATGTCACTCTTGGCATATTTCAGTTCCCGAACTCTCCAAAAGCATCTCCCTGCAGCCTCCAGCCCGTCACTGGATGCCCAAAGAAACATCAAGTCCGTTGACTCCAAAGGGACGGGATACACGGCAGCCCACTGGCTCAGCTGAGGACACACACCTCACTGTAACAGAACTGCAGGGAGATGGATTCACACTAAAACAAGAATACGTTTATTCATAAGGAATAGAGATTGAAGTGATGCTAACAAGAGATAATAGAAACAGAAATTGCCTACAAATAAAACAAAAGTATAATATGCTTCAAGAGACTGTATATAACCATAGCAGGCTGCTAGTTTGTCTAAGTTCTCACACACTTAACTTTTGAGTGTCACCACCCCCCAGAGTAGCGGATCCTCCATTCATAGACGCAAAGATCACTGACCTCTTTGGTCCCTCAGTGACGGATAAACAAGGTGCCCTGTTACTTCTCCTCATACTCCCAAAAGTTCATTGTCTTCATCTCAAGCGTCAGGATGGCGCCCTGGGGTTCAGTGTGCACGGCGTTTGCCAGTATGCCGATGCCATGCTGCTTCCTCACCCACCTGTTACCTGGCACTTACCTCGGATGCAAATGAACTGCGCGTTGCCTCTGGCATCCTACAATGTTAGTCTTCCCCCAAAACGTATTTCAGGAACACATTTCCAGCCCACATACATAACTCTTTACACACCCTCTGTTCATACATCACACAACGGTATTAATGATGGGCGTGTCACCAGCTTACACTTGACACGTCACACGATGCTCTTTACACATAAATACGGTGACAGCAATGTGGTAGTGAGCCTGTGAGGCCTGACAGGAGTCACAGAACAGCAGGCCCTCTGCCAGTTGCCACGGCGGGGCCCTCAGGGTCACACCTCCTCCTTCCTACCCAAAGACACAGAGCAGCTCAACCTGCCCAGGGGCAACAGTGGAACAAAAGGCCCTGGAGTGGCAGGAGGGAGATAGAAACTTAAAATGCTCTGGGATTCCTTCGTGACTCTTTCTATACACTCAATACGGCGATTCTTTATTTCTGAAGGAATTCCTTTCCAACAATAAAAGCAACTACGCATATGTGCGGCTCCAAGGTAACTTGGGCTATAAGAGGAGGAGGGCCGTCCCACAGACCATGGTGCAAACGTGCAGCGCCGTTGCTCTTGGCTAGGACTGCAGCAGTTTCTAAAGCTGCTGGACCTCCCTCACGCAGGGAGAGTTTGGCTAGCGGATCTGAGGACTTGCAGCTTCTCGGGGCATTAATCCCAAAACGTGATCATTCTAAACCCAGGGAAAAAGGCTGGTCTCACCCCACTCCTCAGCAGGAATTAACTGCAGTGGGGAGGTCTCCTATTTCCCAGACTTTTGAAGTCTAACGACAGGACGTTTGCGAATGTGCTATGAATCATCATTCGAATAATTAAAACTGAACACTTGGAGGAGCGTGTGCATGCCAAATGCTCAGCTTTTGCTCTCTTTGAGGCAGAGACGCCTCTCCCCAGAGCACAGAAATGTGCATGCTGCTGAGCAAGAGGGAAAAACGTATGCCTACAATTAAATTAATGCTAGTGAGCGGGGACAACTCCTGCTGCCACCCTGGGGAGCTAATTTTCCCACTTGTGCAGAAAACGTGCCTCTAGGAGACAGTGAGAGCAGAGGCTGACGAGAGGGCCAGCAATGGATCCCATTAAACGGTACTGTGTCTTTCTCCATTTGCTCAGTGCCTCATGACACGTGCTGGGCCCATCAGCCTGCCCGCCTCACCCACTCTGGTTACTTCAGCTGACAGAAGTAGCCATGGGTGTATTCAAAAAGTAACATGATTCCCGCTTCTCTCTACATTTGTACAAGTGTCTTCTCACATGCATGGTTTTCATGTTAGAAACACCAGTGCATCTTTCGTATTAATTTTGGGCAGCTGAAGCACAAAGAAAAGATGGTCGCTAAGGGTTGTGTATGCTGGGAAAAGGAAGGAAATGAAAAGGAACGAGACAATATAAAGATGGCTTTTAGTCTAAAAATATTCTTTGTTGCAAAGTATTCTCGTCCCTCATGCTTTACTCTAATTTCTGGTCCCCTATTGACACTTTTAGCCTCTCCACCCTCACTCCAGACTCTGGCTAGACAGCACGAACAAGAAAAGCAACTAAACCACCACCAAACTGGTGGTCCGCAAGAGTTTTCATTCAAGTCACTATTCAGATAGTAACTGACAAGGAACATTGATATCCTGTCCTAGGCCTAGTTGAACCCAGAATTTCACACAAGCAGCACTGAAGATCTTTAGGAGTTAATGATGCAGATCCCAGTTCTGTAAATGCTGACACACGAGTAGCTGTACACATGTCCAATTGAACTTAATGGGACTATTCACCTAGCTATGAGTTCCCAGCATAGAGGCCACAGCTTGTTTGTGCATGCAGTCATAACTATGCCCCCTTTGGTCATGCTAACCCTTGATCCTATTACCTGTGGGTAATATACAAGCCCCAGCTACTCCTTTAGCCCAAGTAGCAGAGCATGGCCAGATGTGATACATACATATAGGGATTAGAAATGGGACCAAGAGAGAGTCTGGATTTGAATCTGAACCTCCCCAAAGTCTGAGGGTGGGGAAGGGAAAGTGGATCTTAGTTTTCCAGTTTGGCCCCTCACTAGATGGACAATGTTATAATCATTGAACCCATTTCAGAAATGCTCCAGCCATTGCTTCCAGGATAAAACTGAAACACAACAAAATCACTTCCTGTCACAATTTTGTGAGGGGAAATAACGGCACTCTGCTACCCCCAGTTTTATTGAAAAAGAGTTTAAAAGTAATAGTAACAAATGTAAACCAAAAACGTTCATGGCTCAGGAAAAAAAGGGCCTATTTTCCCTGTCTTTATTAGCACTGAAGCGATTTGTCTGCTTTGGCAACAAGATGTATTTATTAAAAAAAAAACCAAAAAAAAAACAAAAACCCAATGCTTTGCGGCCCCAAGGAACATTAAAGTTAAATCTGTAAGAATTTTACATACAATATCAAAGAGAGCAAGACAACGCAGTGAAACTTTTCAAATAGCTTATTTTTCTCTTAGCAAAGCAAATTTTTCCACTGTAAAAAAAAGTGCACAGAATCAGATGTACTCTTGCAAAACGCAGTGCGAGCTGCACGTAAGACCGACCACATTTTCAAAGAGCCAATCTATCTCTTCCCATGTGGCAAGTCAGATATCGGAGTCCTAAACACACTGCTTTGAAAGTCTGAAAAAGACAGAAAGGCTGGTCATTTTCACCACCTTTCCCTGGTGCAGAGGAGAGTGGGGGGATTGAATTTTCTATTAACGTAATACATGCTCTAAAGTGACTCTTTGAAACCAAAGACGTTTTCTAATTCGATTAAATAAAGCAGAGATTAAACAAACAAAACCTTCCCTGGAATTCAACATCTCAGAAACACTATTGTTTGGAGTATTTTAATCTCTCTACCAAAGAAGCTGCCATAGTTCACAACCCCCCCGGCATTTCCATCACTGTAAGTTTTCTCCTTATACTAGTGGTCTGGAATTTCTTTCTCCGGGTTTTTCTCTCAGTAAGCCATTAAGTAATTTTTAAAGCAATTTTAGAGCTAGCTCTTTAAAAAGTCATCAACACTCTCTTCTCTCATCGTGCCCCCTCTCTATTTCAATTTCCAATGTCAATCAACTATTTCTAATATTTTTCAGCTGGTACATAAACGTTCCATCCATTTTAATGTAATGGCTGTAAGAGACTTACATGTAACAAGCACAGTTCTATTTTATATTCGTTAGTATTATGAAATATATACACATATTTGACTCCCCTTTCCTCCATTAAGTTTTCTAAATGAATCTATTGCTCATGAACGGTGCAGCATGACAATCCAATCCATAGGACAGATGAACATGCATAGCAGAAGTGAATGCTCTCTGGGTCCCGGCATGCCTCAACTACAGCTGGTTGAAATTTTTCAACCAAAACTTACTGGGTCAGACCAATGGTCTATCTAGCCTGGATCCTGTCTTCCAACAGTGGCCAATACCAGGTGCTTCAGAGGGAATGAACAGAACAGGTCATCATTAAGTGATCCATCCAGTCGGCCATTCCCAACCTCTGGCAAACAGCAATCCGTGCCCATCCTAGCAAATAGCCATTGATGGACCTATCCTCCATGAACTTATCAAGTTCTTTTTTGAATTCCATTAGTCTTGGGCTTCACAACAGCCTCTGGCAAGGAGTTTCACAGGTTGACTGTGTGTTGCATGAAGAAATACTTCCTTTTGTTCCTTTTAAATCTGCTGCCTATTCATTTCATTTGGTGACCCCTATTCACCTTTTCCACACCATTCATGATTTTATAGACCTATCTTAACCCCCTCTCCCCCAGTCGTCCCTTTTCCAAGCTGAAAAGTCAATCTTATTAATCTCGCCTCATATGGAAGCTTTTCCGTACCCCTAATCGTTTTAGTTGCCCTTTTCTGTACCTTTTCCAATTCCAATATATCTCTTTTGAGATGGGGCAACCAGATCTGCACTCAGTATTCAAGATGTGGGCGTAACATGGATTTATAAAGAGGCAATACAATATTTTCTGTCTTCTTATCTATCCCCGTCTTAATGATTCCAAATATTTTGCAAGTTTTTTTGATTGCCTCTGCACATTGAGTGGACATTTTCAGAGAACTATCCACAATGACTCCAAGATCTCTTTCTTGAGTAGTAACAGCTAATTTAGACCCCATCATTTTATATGCATAGTTGATTATGGGATTATGTTTTCCAATGTGCATTTCTTTGCATTTATCAGCATTGAATTTCATCTGCCATTTTTTTTGCTCTCTGCAGTCTGCTTTGGATTTAACTCTCTTGAGTAGTTTTGTATCATCTGCAAATTTTGCCATCTCACTGTTTACCCCTTTTTCCAGATCATTTATGAATATGTTGAACAGTACTGGTCCCAGTACAGACCCATGGGGGACACCACTATTTACCTCTCTCCATTCTGAAAACTGACCATTTATTCCTTTCTTTCCTATCTTTTAACCAGTTACTGATCCAAGAGAGGACCTTCCCTCTTATCCCATGACCGCCTACTTTGCTCAAGAGCCATTGGTCAAAGGCTTGTCAAAGGCAAAATCTACGTACACTACTGGAAAAAAAAATCAAAACATTTTGTTTCAACGTTTTCAAAATGAAACGTTTTGATTTTCGATTAGAAGTTTCCTTTAATTTAATTATATTTTTCAAAAAAATGTTAAAAAGAGCTCAGACGTGAAACAAAACATTTCATTTCGGGTTGAACTAAACAATTTCTTTGACCCGAAACAATTTTTTCCCACCTTTTGATTGACTAAAATTTTTGAAAAATTTCAAAATGTTTTTTTCTGATTTTTCAGAACGGCCAGTGAGACATCAAACTCGTTATTTGCACAGCTGTAGGCATGCAACGTTCAGTCTCAACACCCAACCAATCCTTGCCTTACCCACAACTGCCAATGAGGGAGCAAATGGTGATGGTGCTGCCTGGGACTTCCACATCTGTCTACTTTGAGGTGAATCAAGACTACTGACTCATTTCACATCAACTGGTATTAAATGGAGGCTTATGGGAGAAAGGCCCAACACATCCTACTGCCAATCCTGGGAGCCATTTCATAATGCCACTTACGACAATCATCACATTTGCAAAGTGATGGTATGGTGCTATTTTGTGGCTCCCAGGACGCTGGGGCTCTCTGACATTAGATATTGGTCACTTTCAACCCCTCCGAGCAATCATCAGGCCCTGCTTGCAAACTCACTGAACTTTTCTTCCACAAAAACTTGAGCCTTAAATGCTTTTCCCAGTGGGCGGGAGGGCTCTGTGGAAGGAAGAAACCATCTTTGCCATTGGGAAAGACAGTGCTCAGAGAATGCCAGAACAGTTTGCTGGCTTTGATAGAGCTGAACAAAGTTTTGACAATTTATTTATTTATTGTACAGCTTTAGTTCCTAAGGGCCTCATCCACTAATGATATTTCCAGTTTGTGCAGTGCAGAAAACATTAAAAAAAATCTAATTTCCTATATTAGCCTTTATACAGCAGTTTTGGGGAATATAAGAAACAGACCTAGAGCACATATATATATTAGCATCTGGAGAACAGAATCTTGGGCAAAATCAATCAACTACAGTAACAAGGCTCACTTTATTATAGCCTTTGAATAGGCTTTTGGGAACTAACTGCACATCAGCTGCCCAGAAGTAAACTAAACCATATCTGGAATGGATGATCCCTTGCACTTGACTTGTGTGTTAGATCACTCTCATGGTATCTAGCTTTTCAGCACTCTTACCAAACGCAGCAGAAAACCCTTCTGAAGTTTCCCAACATAATTCATTTTAAAAGAACAAATACAATTTTATAACAGACAGTTATAACTATGTTGCACAAGGAAAATTCCAGCAATCCCATATATACTGTGTTTCAGCCATTCTGTACAAGCACATTTCCAACAGCTCTTTCTCAGAGCTGATTTCCACAGTGGGTTAGTTGTGTTTTAGTCCCAGCAATGCCATCTGTTGGTGATCATTCTACAATAGACACAATTTCAGACTAGGAAGAGGTTGTTTTTTTTTTAAAAATAGTCATCAATAAACAAACGGTACGTAGCGATCAAGCAATATGATTTGTTACAGAAAAAGCCAGTTCTACAAGACAACAGGGTTTTATTTATTGCCAAATTGTTTTCTATTGTTCATTGTTACAAGTGCTAAATGGGGAATGAACATATGTTCCAAAAGCAGCATTTACATTGGTGTTTGACAAAGAAATCTCCTAGAGACCACACAGTATTAATCTGCTAGGAGAATTTCATCCCTCTGGGGTAGAAGACCCTTAAAAAAATCTGTCTATTCAGGCCATGCACTTTTAGAAATTATTTATCCTTCAGAGAGATCTTTTGAAGACGTTAACACACTCTGTCGTTATCCCAACTGCAGCTGGAAGGAGACATCAGAAGAGCTGGGAAGTCACCTTGAGGGGACAAAAACCAATTCATGCTCTCCTAGGAGAAACAAAAGGTTCTGGTGTGAGACCATGTCCCTGGCACGTCACATGACTAATACATGAGTCTTGTCAGCTCTGATTCAAACATTTTTTTTTCCTTTAGAACATTCCAGCTCCACTTGTCAGTGGAAGGAGGATACTGTGAGAAATGAGGCTGGATTTTAGCCAATTACATCAGCTGTAATCAGATTATACAGTAGTGACTTCAGAAATCAGAAGCATGTTTATTATCAAGCACTAATCAGATTGACATTACCTTGGCCTAGCTAAAATAAAACAATCTTCGAGTCATTTTATGATCCAGATCAGTTACATACTTGGTACAAATATATTCAAAATTATGCTTAATGGACTGACTATTTTTTACAGTCTATTTGTAAGCAAAACTTGCAAATTTTTGTTTAACAATAGTCAGCCCTTGTGTCCTTAAGAAAATCTCTCTATACTCCCAAGCAAATCAGTTTTAGAAAGAGAAAAAGGACAGAAAACGGGATCATTAATCAGAAGCACAACGTTGCAAAGTATGACTTTAAATACATGCTTGTTGAACTCCTCTAAATTGGAATTGAAAGTGGTAAGCTAATAGACACAACTATATCCAACACCCAAATAATACCAAGCACAGTACAGGTAACACGGTTACTGACCTTTGTAACTGTTGTTCTTCAAGATGTGTTGCTCGTGTCCATTCCAATTAGGTGCATGTACACCACGTGCACAGTTGCCAGAAGGTTTTCCTCCCAGTAGCACCCATAGGGTCAACTCTGGAGCCCCTGGAATCGCACCTTCATGGCGCCCTATATAGGGCTCTGCCAACCCTCCACCTCTTCAGTTCCTTCTTGCCGGTAGACTCCGAAAGAGGGGTACGTGGGCGGGTGTTGGAATGGACATGAACAACACATCTCGAAGAACAGTTACAAAGGTCAGTAACCGTCTTTTCTTCTTCAAGTGCTTGTTCACACTGATTCCAATTAGGTGACTCCCCAGCAGTTTCTCAGGAGGTGAGGTCGGAGTTCAACAGGTAACTGACTGTAGCACTGCTCTATCGACTACATCATCATCTCTGGCCTGCTGAGTGATAGCATAGTGTGCTGCAAAGATGTGGATGGATGACCATGTTGCTGCCCTACAGATGTCCTGAACTGGAACTTGTACTAGGAAAGCTGTCGAGGTGGAGTGGGCTGTCAGCAGTGGAGCGGATACCTTCACCAGGTCATAAAAGGCCTTGATTCACAACGTAATCCACGATGAGATCCTTTGGGAGGAGACCGGGAGGCCCTTCACTCTGTCTGCTACTGTGACAAAGAGTTGAGGTGTCTTCCTAAAGAGTTTCATCCTCTCAACCATAGAATGCTAATGCCCTCAGTGAAGCCTCAGTCCCCGGCTACTGGCATGCGGCTTGAGATGATAAACCAGGAGGAAAATATCTTTATTCGAGTGGAATTGTGATACGACCTTCGAAAGGGGTTGTATACGGAGGCTCTGAGGTCAGGGCTTTGAATTCTGAGACTCTTCTGGCTGACGTGATGGTCTCTAGGAAGGCTGCCTTCCAAGAGAGATATAGGAGGGAGCATGGGGCTAACGGCTCAAACGGTGGTTTCATAAGTGCTGACAGAACCAAGTTACTGTCCCATTGGGGAACCCGGCTGGCGTATTTGAGGGAACACCCTGTCAAGGCCCTTGAGGAAGTGACCTACCGTGTATTTCATGACGACCGAGCAGCCAGCCACCGACTGGTGAAAAGCCGAAATCATGGCCAAGTGCACCTTAACTGAAGATATTGACAGACCTTGATATTGAAGGTGTAGCAAGCAATCCAGGATGAAGTGTATGGATGCCCTCTCCGGAGAAGTGCCTTTTTGCATAACACTTATTCTAACTATTTACGGAGACAGTGTGAAGAACACTGGAAGAAAGGCCCTTGCTGAACAAGAGACTATGGATTCCAGCTGACCGTTCCAGGCGATAAGAAGGAATTGAAGAGGCAGAGGGTCAGCAGATACCTATACAGGGCACCATGAAGGTGCGACTCCATGTCCTACGGATACCACGGGGGGAAAAGTCTTCTGGCAACCGTGCATGAGGCACGCACACACCTAACTGGAATTGACATGAGCAAGTACTCAAAGAAGTTTTGGTTTTCAGCCAAAAATTTTTTCAGTTTTTTTTTTTTTTCTAAGTCAATTTTCCAAAGAAAGCTTTTGGACACTTTTTTTCCCCCCGGGGGGTGGAGGGGAAGGAGGGAAGGAGTTTAATTGAAAGCTCAATTTTCCATCAACTAACAGTTCTGACAGCCCTAGTTAGCTCTCTCTTTTAGTTTACTTGTCAGACCTGCTGCTTAGAGAGAGATTCTTCTCTGAGTCTCATCTGTAGTAATGTACATGGTACACAAATCCTGTCTCTCACATAAGCCTTATGGCTAGTCTGCTCTAGTGTCTGGCCGACAGATGCACGAATAGAAGGGGAAGACAATGGAAAATATGGATTCTACAAATTCCAGATGTGATGTTTCTTGCACATGTCCTACCGGCCTGGCCAGAGGAGATTCCCTCTTGGTTTATCTAAAAGAGCTGCTACCTAAAAAAGACCACAGGCATCCTAAATCGAGTTCTGAAAAAGTTAATATTCAGGATACCCACCCAGTGCATCCCATCTCCTGGTTAGAGAGACGGCCAGACAGTTAAGCCCATTCTAGCGTCTGGTCATCATTCAATAGATCAGGCTGCCATCATTTAAGCAAACTGCTACCATACTGCATCAGCAACAGATTTTTCTCTTATTAACTTGTCTTTATTCTGCCTTATTAAACCTGTCATTACATAAATCTTTTTTTTTTTTATCACCACCACTGGTTTGATAATGAGTTTACAAAACATGTTACATATAACATTGTGAGGACCACATGTCTACCTTTACGGTAGGAATTGGGATAGCCGAAGGACAGACTTCGGGCCCCAATCCTGTAGGAGTGTGATATGCCAACCAAATTCAAGTTGTGTAATTTCTTTCTGTCCAGCTCACAATTCCCTCTGCAGTTTCAGTGGGACGCACTTTTCACATTTATTTCCTATATGCTATGTTAATGTGGACTGTTAAACAGCTGCTATGTTTGTTCTCCTCAACTCATATTCCAAACTGCCTTTCAGCAATGGGTGAGTAATCTTTATACTGCATGTAAGCAGTTTGTAAAATGCTTTAGGATGAAAGGCAGTGTATAAATGTAATATGTTATCAGAAGTAGTATTTCCAAGCCTTTCTCAATTCCACCAGCTGTGTCGGAATGATTGTCTTCTTATGTCCTTGCTTGGACTGAGATTTAATGACAGGTACTTACGTCACCACTGAATTAGACAATATTTTAATGTTACATAGTACATGATTCTGCCAACATTCCCCCTTCCTAACCTCTACATTTGGAGGTGAAACTGAAAATACAGGGAAGAAGATACAGATTTTTGAAATCTATGTTTGTTATAGGAACTTTTTCAAACTCAAATATTTTCAACATAAGACCTCCCAAATCATCATGTTATAGAAGAAATACAGTAGGCAGAGCACACACATCTGGCACAATTTATCGTATGTTCTTGATGTTGCATTAACAAGAATTTTATTTGTAAGATTTCAGATTTAACAAAGCAACTGGATTTGCAGGTAAAATATCAAACATGTATTTGGCTTCCATCTTTCTACAATTATTTCTATAATTAATTCAAGAAAATCACGCTTCCTCAATTAGTTCAGAAGCGCAAACTGCTTTAGGATATTACAGACTAAGAAGTGGGATGGATTCATCAATTACTTTGTTGTTCTTTAATGAAAAAGAGTATCATTCAGTCATTAAGGTGGGGGGTTTTCAATGGAGTCTAGGCGAGTTAAGCACCTAAAATCTCATTGAAGTTCTGTGGTAGCTGGACACCTATGTCCCCCCTTATGGTGATTTGGAAATCCCAGTCTATTTATATTAAGTCAAAAAGCAAAGTACACAGTAAGTATGGTATATTGTTAAACAGAGCTACAATAGTATTGCTGGAAGTCTGCAGTTATAATAGGACACTGAAAAAGTAAAGAAAGCAAACAAGATTCTTGGCCAAATACTGGAATTCATTATAAAGTAAAGGAGATCACGCCACAGTACAAGACCCATGTCAGGCCTATTCAGATATTGTGTATCAAACTGGTTACCAAGCGTGAAGCCATTCAGATGTTAGAAACAGTGCATAAGAGAACAAGGCTAGTTTGTGGTATGGAGGGAAAAATATATCCAGCCCTGGAAAAAAAATTCAAGTAGGGATGACATATGCGATTGAGCACCAGGTCCTGGCCAGGAATCTGTTACCACTATATGACTAAACTAGACTTTATAAATAAATGTTTGGCTCCAGTAGTAGACAGGCCTTTTTTAAATCCTACAGATCAGATATATATGAATGAGAAGAGCCAATCCAGATACACTGGCTAGCGTAAAAAGCAAAATGGTATCAGTCCTCATGCTTCAGGGCATAAACTGATTACCAGTTGGGGGCCAGGCAGCAGTTTTCCCCCATACTGAGAAATTATTCTGGTACCATATGGCATGTCCTCACACCTTCCTCAGAGGCATCAGATATAGGCTGCTGTAGAGGCAGGATACTGGGGCTACATAAACCATTAGTTTATTCTGACATGGCAACTGCTACATTTCTGGAGCACAGTTCTTTATATACTTCGTTTTCTCTGTTCATTTCTATGATAACCAGAGTTGAATAAATATTTAATGACTAGAGGACAAGTCCATAACAAGCTTAAAAGAAAAACGAACACTGGCTAATAAAGAAACAATTGCCCTAGCTGCAAAATAGGAAAACAAAGCTTAGAGCAGTATTTTTCAAACTTATTTGATTGTGCCCTCGTTCTGTGTGTCTGGAGTAGTTTAAGCCCCCTCCCCCGCCGCACAATTACATATACCGATAAATCAAAACCAGCATGCAACTCTCACTAAATATGAAAAGCGGCAAGGCATTGATTGAAACAGAGCCCACCATCCAATGTAAAAAACAAAAGCAAAACTGCCCTGGTGATCGATGCTTGCAATTAAATGTGCACCCTGCGTCATAGCAAACGGATTAAAGTACAGATGGCAATGACTTTGTATAATGCTATGCAAGCTTAACAGAAATCCGTCCAAATGCACAGCGCCATCTCGAGTCCAATGCACAGCACCAGCGGAGGACCTGATCTGTCTGGAGGGATCAGCGTGGCTAGTTATTCATGGCGATGGGTAAAATGTGTGCAGTAAGTTTTTTTTTCCCGTAAAGCTTCTCATGCCCGCCCTCAGAATATACTCCGTGACCCCCAGGGGGGCCCGCCCCCCAGTTTGAGAACTTCTGGCTTAGAAATTCCCTCACTTCAGGCTTACGTTTGTGTATATAAAACCATACTTGTCTTTAATACCTTACAATTTATTTCAGCAGATTTAAAAGAAGTGCCTATACACTTCGTACAAAAGAGACAAAACAGCTTAAAATAAACTACGTACTCAAAGTCTGAGCGGAGGATCCTGTTATCATTGAAGTTGACAGCGAAATTCCCGCTTTTTCAATAAGAAATTGACAATCTGTACCCCCATGGTCTCAAATTTCAATAAGCAAATTTCACATGGCTCTTAGTGTCAATTAAAATTGCACACAATTCTGGCATCAGGCGTTGAATACAAGCAGGGGACACTGATAAGGCTGGGAAGCCTAGAAGCTTATTGATCATTTCTGGGTAGGAGCCTATTAGAACCAGCAACAGGGCTTAGAGAGGGCAGGCATGTCTTCTACCTGTTGTTTTATTGTGTGTCTGCTGTATTTGTTTACACACACACACACACACACACACACACACTTTCTCTCTCCTCTATTTCAGACTAGTTATGGGCTTGATGCAGGAATCACTGGCTTGTGTTATGCAGTAGGTGAGACTTAGACAATGATAAAGATAATTTCCGGCCTTAAAAATCTATGAACAATATTTTTCTGATGTGTCACTGAATCTCCGGTCTCGAAAGCAGGCTGAAGATCCGGCAAGAGCAGCCTTTCTTGTGAGTTTGGTGGGGCCGGAAGTCTCTTGAGACTAGCTATTCCCGTGGGGATGTGTGTGTCTTGGATTAGGCCACAGGGGGGCCACAGATTGTCTCACACTAGTGGACTTTTCACAGTCCAAATGACCGATATACTGGACAGTGGAATGCTCTTCCCAAAGGAAGCAACAGAAGCCTCAACACTAGGTATATTTAAACCAGACTGAAGAAAGCACAAGAAAATCTATTGCAGGGAACTATCACAGATCAGGGAATGGGGGTGAGTGTGGACTTTTCCATCTCTACCCTTTGCAATTCTGTTCATTTGCTCAGGGTAGGTATCTCACTAAAATGTGTTCAAATCTCCGCCAACTACAGAAGAGTCATGATTCTTTGAATGAAGTTAGGGGACTGCATGAAATGTCATTTAGCCCTGACCACGAAAGCTTTGTGAGCAAAGCAGTATTTGCCCAGCCAGTTGAGTTTCTCTCCTTGTGTGTGAAATATGGTTCTCTAGTGAGGAATACAGAGAAGTGAGGCTTCTTATTTTTAGCTTCCTTCTTTCAGCTTTATATCTGGATCTATGAATTAGCGATTCCTCTACAAAAGGCTGCAGAGAGAACTCATTTACTAACGAGAAGTGAATAATCTGGTATAACAAAGGGGGAAAAGAATAATAATCAG
The DNA here is from genome assembly GCF_026122565.2 of Emydura macquarii macquarii. Classification (NCBI taxonomy): domain Eukaryota; kingdom Metazoa; phylum Chordata; order Testudines; family Chelidae; genus Emydura; species Emydura macquarii. The sequence goes on along the minus strand of NW_027132905.1, from coordinate 6,187,479 downwards.
AAGACAAAAATGCATTTAAATGTTTACACAGCTGGTTTCAAGGCTGCATTTCTAAGGACGGCTGTTTGCACAGTTCAATAAATAATTTTACCACACAGCCAGCGGTTTAGCTACAGTGACAGAAATATGCACCATACCCCTGCTTAATTTGTAAAACACTTCTTTGGTCCCATTTCAAATCCAGATGCATCTTCAGCATGGCATAAAGATAGCGTCAACCTATTAACATTTTAAAAAGTATATCAGCTCTTTAGGATGACATGATGATTACTAGATGGCTCCAAGTTTTGTTTCTCCCCTCTCCCCCTTTTTTCAAATAAAGAACCCAAATGATTCCAATAAATAACTCTTAAAACCAACCTTTCTGCCTTTTGAAAAAATCCTAGTTGGATTTGCTAAAATTGAGGGTGTTTTTTAAAATGTTAAAATCAATTACTTAACTGCAAGTCAAAGTTGTTTACGAACAACGTCAAAGTAACAAAACTGCATCTGACTTTACTTTCATTCACTTAGTCCTGCCATAATTGCAGGGGACCTTTCGAGGTCCCTTCCAGTCCGACGAGTCTATGATTCTCCGTGAATTGATGCCAGCACAATCATTGGCTCAGAACTAGGAAATAAAACATCATCTATACACATGCACACCCACTTTGTTTTAAAAGAAAGCTCATCTGATTCACACCAGAGTTCTGACACCTCCCCCTCCCCAATCTCACATATTTTTTAAATTGCCATCAGGAAATATAGTAGAACTTTTAATAAATCGGACTCTGAAGAGATTCTTCGTTCATTGTTGCATTCTGAAGATGGCATTTAATGGAAGTATTTAGCCACAGAATTTCATTGCTTTGGTTTTACACACACTTATGAAATGGAGCTGATCATTAAGCCCCTGAGTCAGCAGTTCATTCCTATTCCGCAAAGCACTTAAGCATGTGCTTAAGTCTCATTGGACTTCAAAGGGACTTAAACACTGTGCGTAAATGCTTTGATGAATTGAAGCCTCAGAACAGAATCCTGCAATATGCTGAGTTCCTCCTAAAAAGGTGCTGTGTGCCCTCAACTCACCCTGAAGTCAGTCCTTAGGAGCACTTCATTTCCTCCTGCAGCATCAGAGCCGGTGGTGTCTTTATAGTGATGACCTTTCCTCCCAGAGTCACTAATTAATATTAATCTGTATTTTCTACACACTCCAAGGACTCTACCTCAGACGTCGTGTCTCTTTGAATAGAGAGGTTTACTTTTCCTTAAGCATACCTTATGAGGGAGGATAAGTGCGTTGGCTGCATGGTATTCAGCTGAAATGCCACACAAAACCCCAGCATTGGGATTGAAGGGGGAGAAGGGTGGAGTAAGTACATTTTTCTGTATAGGTTTCTAACAGAGGCTCCTCTTTCTAATCAAGAGACGGCTGGTCTTGGAACTCAAAAACAAATCTGCAGCCTCACTGCCAAGAGGCTTAATACTGCACGAAGCACAGACAAAATAGATAGCTCAGGATAGGCTGCTCACGCCAATGTCCCAGACGCTGCCGCTTTTTGTGTTCTAAAAGCTTCTGCCTTCAAATCCGAGCCCCTAAAAGCTGGTGATCGTCAAACCTCAAAATGGATCAGAGGCTGAATTCAGAGTTCTTTCCCGTGCACTACCAGCACTAGAAGCCATTCTGACATGCCTGAATGGTGTTTAGTGCGGGTGTATTCTAATCCAATTGATCAGGGAGCTACTCCCATAAATATCTGTCTCAAGAAGGACCGCATTAGCTTTTTTCACGGCCACATCACATTGGCAGCTCATAGTCATCCTGTGATCAACCAACACACCCAGGTCCTTCTCCTCCTCTATCACTTCCAACTGATGCATCCCCAGTGAAGTCAGTGAAAATACTTGCATGGGAAAAGTTACTCATGTGTAAGTGTTTGCTGGATTGCATCCATAGTTAGTAATTTAGAAAACAAAAGTTTAGTCGGGGGTGTGCAAAGGATATTGATTACAGCCTGTCGGAGACCTAAGAAACTAAATACAAACCAAACCAAAACCCTACACCATGTAGACTAACTGCTTTAACTGAATGGCTATAGTTAACTATAGTTAAAGTAGTTCAACCCACCACCCTCCATGTGGATGCAATTATACCAGCATAGCATATACCCATACCTTTCTATCGTACAACTGTGTCCACATTACGGGTTGTGCCAGTATAATTATACTTTTACAAAAAAATAATCACCCCAATCAACATAGTTTTACCAATACATAAACGGTGCGTAGGCCAGGCCTTAGTTTCCTAGCTGATGTCAATGGAACTATGCTGATCTACACCAACAGAGGATTTGGCTAATCATTTCAGGTTACCCACAGCGCTATTCTCAGTCTGTAAAATGAAGAGAGGAAAGAAAAACAAACTAGTTTTCTGATCTCATTGAAGTGCATTTCGTTCCTGGGGAGGAGGCACATGACTACACTAGTATGGGACACACCAAAGATCAGAAGGCGAAACAGATCTGTCAAAACAGATCTGCTCCCGAAGCATTAGCCGGAACATATATAAACCTAATAACAGCTCCATCCTAGTTTCCATTTTCCTACAGAAATACCCTTTTTACTATCTTTCAGGAGTTGAAGCTTGAACTCTTCACACCCATGTCAAAGGAAAATGTTATTCTACCACTTCTGGCTTCCAGTGCAATTCCACAGTGTAGAACACGAGGGAAATGCTGTTTCTCTGAATTTGTTTTCTTAAACATGTTTTAAAACACGCAGCATGGTTAATTAGTTCGGATGCATCCAAGTTTTACAAGCCAAGCAGCATATTGAGAACAGACCCCACCATCCAGGGCAAGAGTGACTCTGTAAATCTTCTCCGAATGACACTGTCATCTGCAGATCAGGGCTGCTTTGATTTGGAATGTGCCGAATGCCGCCTTTTTTCCTGGTCTGCCATCATCTATGCACCAGCCAGTTATTCCCTGAGGAAGCATCATTCTTGCCATGGACAAATGCATAGCAGATGCTAAAATCTTCATACAGATAGTAGAGCCGCCATTGCTCAGGTCACAAGCTCACAACTGTTTATAGCTATGCATCTATAATACATCCAGCTACCAACACCTAAGGTTGATACAAGGCAAATGGGCTGAAGAAAAAAAATAAATGAATGAACCAAAACCTTAAGCGTTCAAAGCTCATATAGCTCAATAGTCCTAGAATTCTAGAGAAATATAAAATAGTCCTAGCTTTTACGAGTTCTCTAAGATCTATTAAATCCTTTCGTCCCTTTCCCAGATATTACATTGTATGTTCAGGTGTTTTGCCGACTCTAGGATTAAATGCAGTGGTAACTCAATCAAAAAGTCAGGTGCTTTGTGTAGTAATTGGGGCCACTTTTGAAAATGCCTATGCTGTGGTGCCAAACTGTTCACTGAAGTTCTCCTACTGCTTTGTAGCCCATGACAAGGGTGCACACAACACAGCCCAGGACTTTGAAATGCTGTCCCACAAGGATCCTTTTTTTTTTAAACAGCTGTGAATGGTACACAGAACTGGGCTAACAGTGCATTTATTTCCCTTTGTCAAGGGGGGAAGTGCCCCAGGGTGTGTCAACGGGGAAGCATACCGGGGTGGTGGTGATCAAATGATTGAAGGACTCCCAAACAGTGGGGATTCTACCTTTTTCCTTGACAAGTCATCCTTCTGTCTAACAGACCTCACCATTAAGAAAGTCATCTTGGTATGTAATCTGGGGATATAGTCTCTCCTATCAGAATAAGAAGCTGAATCTTTTCCATTGAAGGTCTCATCACCACACTGAGATAAACGCTGCTGCTCTCAGTTAAACTGGTGTCAAGCCATAGTGATTCTGCTCAGGTGTATGGTGTTGTGTAATTTATAAGACTTTCAGGACTGTTCTTGCTCTTCTCAGACTGCTACACATAGCAGATGAAGTGATTAGGAGAGGAAAAGCTATTTGCTTTGTCAATGCACCCGCTCAGTCATTATGGAAATGTTGTACAACCATTTAAGCCAGCCACTCACTCTCTATCAGAATAGAAACTGCCAGCAAGTAAAAATGCCTGCAACTACAGTAATTTACGTTGCTCCATATTTATCAGATTTTAAAAATAAATTTAATTCTGAGTTAGCATGACCCGGGACAGCAGGGAGAAACAGGAGACAGTTAATTTCTCTGTGCAAATGCATATTTCATACTAACACCTGTAACTATGCAACGAGAGATATCACGAAAGGCTAACATGCCGCTCTAATGCACATTGGCATATTGGCATAATATGCAGATCTTTTAAATACGTGACTGACATGGTGAACCACACACAAAGTCCCCCTCACTCCTTCTAGGGACATCAGGGCCATGGTAGGCATTGGTCTCCTGCATACCTTGCACAAGTTTGTGACTAACCTTTGTGCGTAGGCATGAGAAGGAAATATGTCTTTTCCCCTCCTTCCCTTGTGTGCAGCTAGCCACAATCTAGCCCTGAGCAACTCGATGTTGAGTATCTTGAGCAATATGGGATCACTTCATGGAAAATTTGCTGCAGAAGATGAGTTTACTGAAGTGACTTTACCATAACAAAACCACAGTCATTAGCATGGGAAACTTTACTCATGCTCTGAATCACCGGAATAAACAGCTGACTTCTATAAGCTCCTGTAGTGCTGTCAACCCATCCTCTGGAGCTATTTTTTTCTTAAATTGTCACTCTGCTAGCATTTAAAGCATAAATATCAAGATTGCCTGGAGGAGCACCGCTGCCAGATGAGTGACCAAAGCAGAACGGGTGATGCAGAATGTTACCATCGGGGAAACAGTTTCTCAGATGCTAACTTAAATGGCTTCTCTCTTACAGGCCTGGGGTAGGATGGAGTTTTAGTTAACCAGAAAGAGACCTCTCCACCCTGGACAACACTTCTGCACAGGCAGATGTAAATAATTACAGGGGAACATCAAAAGTTAAAGATAGGAGAAGACAGAGTTGTTTGTAGTGTAGTGTGAGCTTCTTATCAAGTGTTCCTATAGCTCCTGTTTACTAAGTATAATGCATGTTTCTCATTAGAGATGGTTTGACACCTAAGTGCCCAACCTGCCTGGGGTATTGTCATAATGGCTAATGTGGCCCTTAAAACACTGCCAGTTGTATATCCGGTACCCGGAAGAAACCATCTGGGCACATCCCATCTCGTCAGCATGGAAGGCCAACTGGCACAGCATGGAAAAGAGAAGCAGTCACCAAAACAGCAACAATAAAACCACTCAAAGAACAAAAACTAAATTGCGCTTATGAATTTTCTAATAATTTATCATTGTATTCACAAGAGATAAAGTAATGAACAAAAATAAGATCAGTTCAAAAGCAACAGAGTATCTCAGCCGAACAAGCAAGTCTTCAACAAGCTGATTATGACAAACCCTCAGCGGGTCCCATGAAGCTAAGTAAGAGTTGCATAAAATATATTTCTTTGTGCTTAGAGGCCACTAAGTTAGAGAACAATGTCTCCATAGGATTGCCAAGAGGAAAGGAGGAAAAGGATATCTAAGATCTCCAAAGACACAACATCTTATTGCTATTTCTTTGGCATTTATTTTCCTCAACAAATAAATTCAGTAAATCATCCAGCAATGCTCCACCCAGGCCTGCAACAGCATGCGAGTGAGTTAGAACAAGCTTCCTGACTCTGTGAGGGACTCATACTCTTTTTCAACCAACTCTCCTTTTTCTCCCCAGGTTAAACTGAAGGAAAACTGCAATTTATAGGATTCAATTTTGGAATTGCTCCATCTAATTAAATAGAAGAGTAGATAATTCATTTTTTAGATTAAAAATAATATTAAAGGAGGAAGCTGCCATTTTATCAGTCTGACTGAGGACCATGTCACCCTCGGTCCACACTCAACTCCTATTTGCATCAATGGTCCATTCACATATGAAACAAGAACAGGATTAAGCCCATAGATTAGCAACCTCTGGGGGCATGCAGAGGTCTTTAAGGGGATATGTCAACTCATCTAGAGCAGTGTTTCTCAACCCGGGGGTCGTGACCTACAGGGGATCGCAGGCTGGGTTTAGGGGGGTCACAAGTGGAAGGCCAGCGTTAGGGGGTGGCAAGCAAGTTACATGGTTCAGCCGAGGCTTACAGGGCTTTAGGGGTACAGTACTCTGAAAAGGTTGAGAACCATTGGGCTAGAGATTTCCACAGTTGTTTTAAAGTAAGTTACATTGATCTGAGGACTGACAATGTTGCACTGACACCCTGTGTTGAGCAACTTGGTTAGCGTAGGCTCACTGCATGGAAAATCTGCTGCTGCAAATGAGATGAAGAGTCCTTAAGCTTTGCTATTTCATGGGATGCCTGGGCAAGAAACGTCTGATGTCACTGGTCACTTGGGAAGCCAGGTTAACCAGTACAAACTGTTTGCCTCTAAGTCCGGCGGCTTCTGAAATATTGTGCCTTAAAAGGGCAACATCCTGGATTTGAGAAAAAGCTACTTTATAGATAATAACACTCCTAACATTTGCTGCTACAAATTTCTCTGTCACTCCACAGCCAAGACAGTGGGATTCATTGTACAACAGCAACTCTACAAGAGAGGAACGTGAATACCACCACCAAAAAGTTGTTTTTAAAAAGGAATCTCTAAAATACCTTTCTGGGGAGCGATGGTGGTTGAGGATGCAAAAATGGGAGTAATACAGACATCCCAAGCTCATGCCCATGGAAACCTTATACCACCTCAGACCATCCCATGTTTTATTCTGTGGGTCAAACCCTGAAATCCTTTAGTTGGAAAACAACATCAGAGCCTTCAGTATCTCCTTCCCCCTCAGATATTCAGGTTTAGTTAATATTCATTTAACTGTAGAAGGTGTTGGAACAGATCACTGCAGGTTTTCTTGAAGTAAGTGTAACTGGCACGTATTCTGTTCTGCACCTAGAGTAGTAGTGGCACTCATACAAATGTATTTTTCTGGCATACAGATGAATCAGTTTGTATTTGAAAGCTAGCTACCCAGAAACCGGGCAGGGGGAAAGGTGGTGTGTGCGGGCCGGGGTAAGAAAAATCACCCACAGATGTTTCACAGAAAGACCAAAAGAGCATTCCACTCTCTGAAAAAAATGCAGCTGCCAACAAAGCCTCTCTGATCAGCTACATCATCTGAGGTGCAAATGTTTGCAGCAGATGTATAATCTGAGATTTCCCGGTTACTCCTGAAAGAGTGAGGTGCTTGGTACAGCTGAATGGCAGAGAGAAAACAACATTTGCCATAGCTGGTGGGAGAAAGTAAAACAAAGATAAGTAACAATCCCATTAACATGAGCAGGTGCAACCTCAAAACTTGTTAGTGCTCTTACACTTATTCGGATGGTTATAGTAACTGCTAGCTTGGCTCTGGTCTCACCAGCCAACCTGAGTAGAGCTATGCAGGCAAACTCATCCCCTGCCGCTTATTGGGAAAATTTTCCCGGCGAGAGTCTCTAGTTGTCATAAAAACATCCTTTCCGTTTGCTCTGGGCTGAGATGACCCGCAGGACATTCCAGGGAGCGCTTCATTAGCGAGTCACCTTCGGGGCCCCATAAATGGCAATCTCAGATTTCATTTGGGGAAAGAGTTACTAGCCCTTTTCCCCGTGGAGAGACTTGAAGACCTAAATTGATGTAAGCATGTTATTGGAGCTAAAAGGAATAAGGAGCTCACTTCTGCTTAGGAACATAGGAATTGCCATGCCTCAGGAGATCAGCGGTCAACCTAACCCAGTATCCTGTCTCTGCCAATGGCCACTACCAGTTGCAGGAGGCTGGGAATAGGATGACCAGACAGCAAGTGTGAAAAATCAGGATGGTGGTTGGGGGGTAATAGGCGCCTATATAAGAAAAAGCCCTGAATATCGGGACTGTCCCTATAAAATCAGGACATCTGGTCACCCTCGCTGGGAAAGATCTCAAGATCCATACCCCCCCCTCAGCCCTCACCATGTATACATACTAATCTTTAAAATGAAAATTGGCACACTGAGTTTCATAGAAAACTTTTCTTCAGCCCTTCTCAAAATCCTTAGGCTTGCCCTGTGCACAGTGGATCGTGGAGGACAAACATCTGTAGGTTTTGGGGTAGCCAGGCAGCAATATAGTGTTTCGCAAGCCTCTCCCCCCCGTAATGCTACGGCTTGTTAAAATTTTCAGCCCCCTGCAGCTGGGACTGAGCCCGACTGCTGCTTGCTCAGTCAGGAAACGGCTAAACCGCTGTTTTGACATCCTCTAGAATTTAAGCAACTTTAGAGCTCAAACATCTCTACTGCTGGCTTTCCAGTTTAACACGACCTATATAGGCCCTTGTCTATGAACCTCACCTTGAAGTCCTTACTCAGCCCCAGAGGAATTATGCTGGAGTGAGAAACAAGTCAAGGTTACAACACTTGGTCATCTCACTATGATTAGCGAGCCTACAGACTAGCACCCAACAGCTGTGCTTCCAGACTTGTTATTTTTACAAGCTAAAACGCAGCGATGCTGTCCTAAATATGCTCTTGCTAGACGCTCTAAGCTCAGCGGGGTATGAGTCAATTTACAAACCAATAAAAATCTCATTATTGTTGATTATAATTCTTTTGTTTACACCCCGTGTAAAAGGCTAAGTAACGGCTTATGTGACTCACGGTAGGAGCCTGATTTACCAGCAATCTGTTAGTGATTTTTATCACACTAATATGATTTAAAAGGTTATCCTTAACAAAGATGAAACAGAACCTGAAAAGCATTCCTCCAAATTGTTAGCAATAGGAAAAAGACAACTGAATTCAATTTCTTACTCATCTGACTGTCGAAATGGTGCCTGATCTACAATGTACTTGAGCTTTTTTTTTAAATGGCAAGTCTGGTTAATGTCCATTGGAGGGGCTGTTTCATAATGAAATCTTAGTGTCAGACGAAAACAGACAAGTTTCCAATATCTTTTCTTAATTAATTAAAATCAGCTGGAGAGTCTATGCAGAGATCCTTAAAAATAGAAACAAAAACAACATAGTTATGTACCAATAGAAAAGCAAATCCTAAGAAAAATAGAATAGAATTAAGTTCCAGCTTGAAGACAGCAAAGTGGCAGGATTTTCTCTCTGAGTACATGGCACTGAATTAACCTCTGACCACACGTGGCATCTGTTTTCTGATCTTCAATAGACCTGCCTAGTACAGCAATTCCTGTTGGAAAGGTGATCTGATTTTACAGCGTGGCATATTTGACAACGATCACTCGACACAGAGCTAAATACTTAAAGACGAAAGTTGGGAAACAACCTGCTTCTTTTTGCCTCTTTAAATCCCTCCTTAAAACTCTCCTTTCCTGGGATGCCTATAAAAAAAAATGGACAACGGTTAAGCTGCTGGTGCACTGATAACCAGCCAATCAGCTGACTAATACTCTCATTGTTTCCTTGTATCCCCCGTTCAGTCTCTCTGTATCAATCAGTTATCTCTTGTATTACACATAGATTGTAAATTCGCTGGGGCAGAAACCTTCTTTTTTGTTGTGTTAGCACAGTGCCTTGCACAATGGGGACCTGGTCTATGACCAGGCTCCTAGGAGCTACGATGACATAAATAATAGCACTGACTATGGCCTGCAATTATTAACAAAACAATTTTAGAGTCTTAAAAATCTTCTGATTTGTGGCTTCACATATTTTTATGCGTCACCTATTGCCATGAGATTCAGCTGCTCTAACCACACTGAAAACATACAAGCAAAAAACAGAGTATAAATAAGTTTTTTGTCTTTTTTTAAAAAAAGGTGCTCATAAAAATCCTAAACCAAGCAAGCCAAGGCGGTGGGGTTTCATGGCTAAAACATCTGAGCCTCAGTTAGGGAACGGTTGAGAATAGCAAAAACAAACAGAAAACCGCCGTTTTGGTAATGAATAGTCTATGCTGTTCCAGATATCGACACATCCCTGATCGATGCAAAGGAAGGAGCACAAACATTGCACGAGTAGTAGGGGACAGGACTTGCCACTTCTCTACCAGACCCAGCTTCCTCAGACCTGTCTTTCTCTTTTCCTGTCATAGGAGACGGTGGCAAAAGTGATCGCTGTCAGGAAAGAGCTACTGCAGAAGGGACATGGACGAGACAGAGACCCCTGTCAATACACTATGATAGGGGAAGCACATAGTTTTCCAGTCCCCTTAGCTCGTTTTCCATTACTGCCTTTCTGTATGGATGTTCAAGGCTCCTGCCGCTGGTGCACCTTGGAAGAAAAGAGCATCAGGACAATCATTCCTTTAACCAGAGCAGCAGCCCTGGAAGCTCAGCTCAAGATTTGTGAGCCCAGTTTGTCTCATTGAGTGGGTTTGTTTGCTGAAGGTCCAGATGCTTCAGGGAGCTCTGGAAGCACATGCCTGCAGCTCCGGGAGGCAGAACAACCTGTCAGGCTATTTTACAGAGAGGGTGCTCCTCTCCTGCCAGCAGCTGACATGTCTGGCTCTGCCCCTAATCTGCATGTTGGCTGAAGGCCCAGTGTAATCTTAGGGCCGCCTAAGAGAAAAAAATACTGTCCCACTGGAGTCAAAGTGTAGCTTTGAAGCTGAAAGAGGCTCCAGCTAGAACCCTATCGCAGACATCACTTGGTTGCATGCCGTACGAGTGCAGTTCGAAAGAGATTGCAGAGGGAATGAATGTGTCTCTCCACGTAGCTTGTAAAATAAGAAGGAGACGTATTCTGGGATTCTCGAGGTTAACAAGTCCTGCCCCCCTTTCCCTAAGGGTGGTTTAATTTCCAACACGTCTTAAAGTAGATGGAGCACAGAAGACAACAGAGGGATGAGCACAGACACTTCCCATACAGATACGGAAGTCGGTGGAGAAGAAGCTTACACCCTTCCAGCGTTGCTCATGTAAGCCAGTAATGCCATGCAATCCCAACTACTGAAACTACAATCCCAGCAAGCATCCAAGTGGGAGCAGAGAGGAGAAAGGCAATTTACCCCCACAAAAACATTAGTCCAAAACAAGGAGCCACAACGAGGGACCCTGATGTCTGCAGAGCCGTAAATTAAAGGCAGCACTAATCAACCTCCTGAACAACTGGCTCAGTTCTGTAAGTCACAGCACCCACCAATATTCCTAGTAAGAAATGATTTGGTGTTATTTACAGTTCGGTTGGGGACTTCAAATAGCCCGTTGCTGGTCAAGCTACAGCAGATAACAGAGCAATGAAATACATATTCTGTTTTAGTAGCACCTGTGTCCACAAGAAGTGCAGGTGGGATTGTGCCTGGCTCCAGGTGCACAGGGTGGAAGACGGTGCTTGAAGCCTTCCCTCTCTTGTTCTCTTGCACAGGAGCGAGAGGTAATCTGGACTCAACTTCACTGTGGGCAAGGAATCCACGATGCCAGCATGCACAGAGGCAGGTAGCTTCCTCATAGGGGCTGGGAAGGGGTCAGTCTGTGACCTCTCCCCAGCCATCTATTGGATCTCCAGCACAGCAGAACCAGTGCCGCAAAGGGTGGAGCAGCAGTCACTCTGCCCCCACTTGTGTCTGCCTCGTGCACAATGTCTCCCGTAGCCCTTGCTGGGGCAGCACATGCATGCTCTTGCCCCAAAGTAGGTCCTGCCTTAAAAGCACAATATAGACCCAAGGTAGGGACATAATTGATGGGAACATCTTTAACTAAACGTAATGGCCTCTCAAGTATGCAGCTTGACAGAGGGACAAGGGGGAAAACTACCTTCTACTACTTAGTTTAAACACAAATGGGCAACGTAATGAGCTAAGAAAAATTAATTCTATAAATTTAATTGTAAATTGAGAATAAAATATTGTAACGAGGCATGCTGCTGAAAAGAGAAACGCGTTCTGCATTCGCTCTTTGTATAAGAGCAAGGACCTGCAAGGTATTACCAAGACCACAGGAGCTATAAAAAAAAATCCAACAACCTCCAAATCATCGTTTCTCTCCCCAATAGATTTCTAAAAAGAGAAAAATGACACCAAGTGTTTTAATATCCATCAACTACGCCATTCATCTTTAAACCCTGGATTTCTCTAAACACTTTTCTGGCAAACTTTAAGTCTCTTACAGGAAGTGACCCAATGGCCTGAACACCCAGTTGTCTGTGCTTTGATGTTGTGGAGAATTCTTAAAAACGTCTGTGTGACACCTACTCTAATGTTCCTCTGAACACCAGATTTTGACCTTTCAGCCTTCAAGACTTTTTGACTCTTACCCTGTCTTACAAAAGAATGCCTTTTCTGTGCATTTATAAACTAGTTCCAATTTCTGAAGCTTCAAAAGGCCAAAGAAGCACTAATCTATATGCATTTTACCAGCCTGATAGTATTACTACTGATTGCAGTCAAGTTGATATCCGGTTGTATTTAAACTGAAAATAGGCCATGCTAGGTCAGACATTACATATCTGGGAGCCCTGGTGGGAATAATTCACAGTGGAAGTCTGTTTTCCTTTGGGGTTTTAACTGCCAGTTTTGCAAATTCTTTTAGCCCAAAAGGAAAATATATTTCTAAAGTTCAAATGACGCCATAAAGACAAACTGCTTTTACAAGACACTTTATTTAACCTGGTAACTAACCCTTGATTTCTGTGTCCCAAAGCAAAGAAACAAAGTGTGAAGATTTCAATTGTTTCTGCATCAATGCAAGTGAGGAATTTGGTCATTCAATTATGCTAACATTTTGAAACTGCCTAAATAATCAAACGATAAAACATTCAGCTTTATCCGAGATAATGTCCATTCTAAAAAGACTAGGCTCTTTAGTGATTAGAATTGCTTGCAAACCAGCTGGGAAGGCCTGGGAAAGAGGGCCCATGTATAATCTATACTTTATTAGATATTAACAGTGTTTATGAGAGTGCTAGGCACCTTGGAGACCCATGAGAAAACAGTCTCTGCCCCCTAGAACTTACAATCCAATTGGACAATTTGCAGAAGGGATGGGAGGAAAAGGTTATAATAAAAGATTTGTTAAATATCTAGTAGTTTTTTATGTTGTGCCTAATTCCCTGTTTTTATCATTACTTGACCCCATATCTATCGCCTCTGCCTCGATCTGTAATTGATTGTGTTATTAATTTTAATCTATTGTCCCCTATTTGCTTTTTTTCTATTTTAGGCCTTAGTGGAATTACACTATGCTACAAAACAAGGCACAACTCAAAGAGTGCTACTCACCACCCCCGAGAGCTGCGCTCCAAACACATTTGTGAAAAGCGGTGAATTTAAGGACTGGCTCCTGTATGTAACGTAACTCAGGATTTTAACCCAGGTCTTCAGTAGTTGAAAGGCTATTTTCAGTCAACACAACACTTCCACATCATGATAAACTTCTGCCATGCAGACTGGGAGTTGCTGCAGTCTGACTTTTAGTGACTGTTATAGCTTTAGTCATCAGTGGAACCTGAAGCACTTTAGAGACGTGGGAAGCTATTATTATCCATACTTTACAAATGAGGACTTGCCTGAGGTCACACAGAGAGTCAATAGCAGAGCAGGGACTGGGACCCAAGTCACCTCACTCCCAGGTCACAGTGTCTGAACCTTCTCCCTCCAGCTCACTGCACAATCAAGCCCTCAACTAATTTTAGACAAATATACACCTTCCCAAACTGATTTCCGAAGGGATGAGAATTGGGCTAATTGCTGTTAATGGGAAACCTAAGATGTTTGATCATATCAATGGGAGATAAATTGTTCCTGAAATGTCTGTCAAAACTAGTGGGCAAGTGCATGAGTCACCCCTATGACTCTTCAAGACAGACTATAATTGAACCTTTGTCCCAAGCAAGAGAGCATTCAGAATCAACCAGTTACCAGAAATAAAGCCCTTATCAGCACATCTAATACAATCACTTCTCCTTCAGAAATTCCTATTGTCTCCCACTCACGGGTTCAAGAAATACCGTTTCCAAACCAGACGAAATTGCACAACAAGGGATGGTAAAAGAATTAATTTTATAAGACGGACAATAATTTGGAGATTGTAACAGCCCTTGGTTTACTTTAAAAACAGCATTCAAGTGATAATAAAAGCCAGATAAAAAGTAATATGAAAGGGATAATTCTACTTTCAGTCAACACAACACTTCCACATCATGATAAACTACTGCCATGCAGACTGGGAGTTGCTGCAGTCTGACTTTTAGTGACTAATGTTTTGAAAGCAATGTGGGATTATTCTTCATATTATCTTTGAAGCTGAAGCTCTTTTAAATACATCACTTTAATATTTAGCACAGACACACAGGAATCATACACTTTGCTTTCCAGAAACCTACACAGTATTTCAGTGAAGGATGCCACTTTTCTATAGCTTCAACAACGCTGAACTGACCATAGTTGCAACATGAACCATAGATGCCATTTAAAGTATACCTGACATTTCACAAACCAGCATCTGATTAAGTTTTTTGTTGAAGTTTCCACAGTCCGGCAGTGACAGGAGCTCAGAGACCAAGGAAATATTTGCAGAGATACATGGTTAACCATATTTCTCAGTGAATCAGTATTCCTCCTCTCTTTTCCTTCAATTTTTAGTTCATTTTCCCTTTTTCCCTCCACCACCAGCGTCATTTCTCATTGTTCAAAGTTAAGAGCGATTAAAGCTTCCAAAGGCATAGAACTAAAGGCAGATAAAGTACAGTTCACTCATTGGCTGGATGTCAAACCGGAAACTGCCAACAAAAGATATTGGTCCCACTCCACATTTTTTAAAAGTCCAGCTCATTAGGGCGTTGGTGTTGGTGAAATCACAAGAGATGAGCTCCCTTTCCACAGACAAGGGCAAGGGTGTAATGAGAGCGTTAGAACTACCTTGGGCAAACTATGAGGCGGATGGTGTGATGCAAAAGATGATGGTGTAAGTGGTCAGTTTGATTAAGAGACTTTGCCTGATTAATCAGTCCCATGCAGGAGAGTCCTAAGGTAGAATATGTGGGAAACATGTTGAAGAAAGACAAAGAGAAGGAAAAGAAAAAGGAGCAGGCCAAAGTCAAAGAGAAATGAAAGGATGACTCTGAAGCAAAAAGAGGAAAAAAAGAACAAATCTAAAGTCACAGGTGAAAGGAATTGGATAGGAAGCCAGCTGCAGGAGGCAGAAAGACCAGACGGCAAATTCTTGTACACAATCCTGTCCTCCCCTTAAAGTTAGGCCTCACTGGGCTTTTCATTAGTAATAAGTGTTTCTGAACCTGAGGGAGGGATCTGTGCTGGAAGAACTTTGGAACTTAAGACTCTAGTCTTATGACACTCAGAGCTTGTCTTCGCTATCGCGCTAAATTGGCACTGCTGCCATTGAGGCAGCAGTATCGATTTAGCAGGTCTGGTGAAGACGTACTATATCGATGGGAGAGTGCTCTCCCATCAACGTCTGTAATCCACCTCAACGAGAGGCGGAAGCTATGGTGACAGGAGAGTGCCTCCCGTTGACATAGCGTAGCATGGACACTGCTGCAAGTCGATCTAAGGTCCATCGACCTAAGATATGTTACGTATGTAATTTAACTAGCATATCATAGATCGACTTAGCGCGATAGTGAGGATGTGCACTCAGAATAGTGCTTGATCCAACGCCCACTGAAATCAATAATGGCCTTTCCATTGACTTTAACAAGCTCTGAATCAGGCTCTCTCTCTGATTTGTGGAAGCCAGAGGTGCATTGCTGGGCCCCTTGCTTCTCCTTGCACCATCACATGTCAACACACAATTGCAGCCTTTTGAAAAAAAGGAGGAAAAGCTAAACACAATGAAAGAAAAGAGATGGGCATAGTGGAGTACTCTCCCCCAAGAATCAAAGCAAGGATAGAAAACATTGGAGAGTAGTACAGACTGCAGGTACTCGGTCAAACAGACCAAATAAATACATATAATCTTAATTATAATGAAATGTATTATCTGGCCATTCATCCCATCACATATAAGACGATTGAAGAGGCACACAAAGGCACAAATAAAACTTAGGTGCACAACTACCATCAAAAGTTAATGCAAGTTTGGCATCAAGCTGCCCTTTTGTGTCTTTGGAAAACTCCCTCCTGCATTTCTTCCGGTGAAGATCCTCTTGTATTTTGGATGCCCATTTTTCAAGTGTTACCAGGCCCAGCAAATCAACGTACCAGTCCTTGATTCTCAGCACATGAACTGAGTTGGATTTTTGGAAGGAACAGCCACTCAGCTGAGAGAAATCACAACTTCAGATGTTTATTCAGGCTTCTTTTCATACTGGAAAGGCCCAGAATAAATATTTCTGGTTCTGAGATTTGTCCTCAAGCTCATGTCCCTCCAAAAAGTTACTTCAGGCCATTTCCATAACACATGGAACAACAACCCTTTGACTCCTCCAACACCACCATCAATTCTCTGGCTCTTTGATCCCTGCTTTTAAAATCTAGGAGGGAGTCCAGTGCATCTGAAACAATCTTTGGCGTATAAGGCACAAATAAGGATCTAGAGAAGATGTGCTTATAGCACGTCCTATGCTCATATCATTCCCAAAGGCAGTTTTAATTTGCTCTTTGGCTCCGACAGCTTGCAACAGGCGGTAGGAAGCGAGATAATGAATAAATAAATTTGGAATATTTGTGTTGTAGAAGATTCACTCAAGCATTGAATCTACAGCTCAGAAAATCCTAGAATAATATATATTTTCCTTTTAAAAAATGCTAGACATTAACCCTGTATGAATCTGTTTTCTTAAGAGACTGGTTTTATTTAAGACGAATTACCTACAAATGGCTAATAGTCACATTTTGAAATGAATGCATTATTCATGCACCTAGAATAATTCAGCAATTGGCTGATAAAGGCTACTTTATAAATGAAGATTATCTTTCTTTTTAGTATTTAATGCCTTTCAAGTGCTTTGTCTTTATGTCTTTGAATTTATAGCAAACCCTCTCCAAAAACCTCTAATCACCCCTCCCCTTCCAAAAGCCGTTGAAGCTTCCAAGTGAGTATAGACACACCACAGTGGAGTGCACAAATATGGAAAAGGCTAAATTACTGACAGCATGACAATGTATGGTTTCAGAGCAAAGACCTATAATATGGAATTTATTAATGTGTTTGTTTAGTGAATACAATACCACAGTGTCATCTTCAAAGAAGACTGGTTTTATTACTTGGAAGGAATAGTCATATTAACAACAACAGTACTTAGATTGTGTTTTAAATCCCTTGTTTTTCTTTTCAGAGTTCAAGCCACATATGAGGTGAGCTTCTTTGGTTTAAGTGAGTAGAAATTTTAATTCTCGTCTAGTGACAACTTCAGAGGCTTTAAACATATGGTGGAAATTCAACTACAAGACCTACAACCCCTGCCAAATTTGCTACTTCAGCATAGTGAATCCCTTCAGCCATTCCAGTGCTTTGCTTCTTTACATTGGAAGTACCTGGCTGAAAGTGGACCACACTGGCAGGCTTGCTCATAGATTATTTAGATTTACGGAAGAGCGTTTCATTTTTTTTTTTTTTAAAGCAGACAGCAGTTGCAGCAGTGTTCTTCAGCCTGCACTCAAAATTTGAACCAAAATGTTTTGTTGAGATTTGGAAAAGTCAGACTTTTCATTTTGTTATTTTTCCCTTTTCAGGCACCTCTAACAATTCCTGATTCTGGCCAGGGCTGGATGCAGTGTTCATATGGAAGGCCATTCCAGCCCAATATTGTAAACCCAGGGGGGATGGTTTGAATAAAGTTTGCTTAGTGAAATATCACCTCTGAATCCAATGAGGCTCACACAATGCTCAAAGCTAATGGGGGAAGTATAGGCCCAAAGGTTACTACTGATCCCACTTTCTGTTTTTTCAACGCCTTATACCTAACGCCAAGGCCCACCTGCTCCCAACCCAGCCAATTAATTTACAGCATAAACATCTCAGACGGTTTAACAGACACACAAACGAAAGCAGTAAATTTATCAAGAAAAAGGAAAAAACTACCAGACTTGAGTGTCCACGCTACCCACCATTGTCACAACATGTACCTCAGCCACCACTGTGTTCCTGCACCAAATAAAAGATTCTGTGTTTGTCTTAGACAAGATTAACTTATTTAGATTCAAAGGAGCAGCTGTCTATAAATCAAAATGAAAGAAAAATATCTTAAACATAATCTCTGTTTATCAAACGGTTTCTGGCAGAGTCTCTAATTTCTTATTAACTCCAAACTGGAGCCTTCTCATGGCTCCCCAGAGGCTGTCACAACTCTGTTTTTTAAACTCCATCTCATTAGACAGATCAATCTACAGAGGGAATACTACCCACTAGCGGGCCGTGAGCGGACTTTTCATCAGTTTCACTCACAAGCCCGTGGAGTACATTATGACTGCCTTTTGCCGTATGTTAGCACACCATTGATTGGCAACATGAATTCACCCAGAAGAGCTAGACCACACACACATCAGCTCTTGCATAAACCTAGCATATTTTTAATCAAGAAACCTAACCTAATCCTCATGAAAACAGTGACCAATGAAGTGTATTGGCAACTGCAAGATTTCTGTGAGTTTAGCTGTTTAATTCTGCATAGCTGTGCTTCCAATAGCATACAAGCCATGCCAGCTTTAAGTCTCATTGGTGATTGTGTAGGCAAATATAACAGCTGTCCAAATATAACAGCTGTTTCTTGTGAACATGCCACAGGATCTTTAATTTCTGTCTGGATAGCCACCAAATACAGGTTAGGAGACTTCTCAACATTTCATCTGAAGGATGGCAAATCTCACAGTGCAACTTTCCCCTAGCACTTGAGTGTCAACATTGTGTAAAAGTCTGAGTCCCAGAGTAGGTTACGAACCCATTGCCTTTTAGCTCAGAGTTCAGAAAGCTACCAAAAGAGCTACAAGGAAGCGTGCACCATATATGCTATGCTTCACACTTTCACATCTACTTCACTTGTGAACATTATGCATTCCTCTCACTGGAATTTTTAGGAGGAGTTTTAACGTTCACTGAAGCACAATTTCTGGAGCCTAAATTCATAGTCATGACTGTTCTCTGCATGTTATACTTCACACTATTCAACTGTTACTGAATGATGATCTGATCACATTTCTACATATATCAAAGCAGGGGATATTCAAGGTTACTTCAGAGGTGTAGCAAATTAGGTCTATTTTCAGTCCTTATTACACAGCTTTCGAAAACATATTTCTGAAATCAAACGTAGGCAAACATTTAAACAGCCTGTTTGTTGTAACGTGGTTGTATCTTGCAGCACTGGAATGTTAAGAGTGACATAACACCAAGGGGGACAGAGGAGTAGAAAACCTACAGAATTTCTGCAAGATTTACTTTAAACACCTTCACTTAATACTGCCTAGCAATGAAAAGGTCCAGTCCTACAATGCTTTACTCACATGAGCAACCCTACTGACCTCACACGAGTCTGGGTTTACAAGTGCAGGTTCTAACTTCGTATCCTTTTTCACTCTGAAAGCATGAAAGTATTGCCCTGCTTGGCACTCTAGCTTATAGTTCCTGCTGTGTGCTCCTGGGCTGGTTTTAAACCCCCCCAGGCAAGGTCAAGAGATCACACAGGTTAACTGGCAGGGTAACAAAGCCCACGTGCTTGACCCCTGCTGGTCCTGGATGCATTCCGACAGCAGCAGCAGCGATAGGACCAGCCTGGAGGAGAATGCTCTTAGCCCAGAAGGTTTTTCCCCTGAACTCCAGAGAACCAGTGCCAGGATAGAGGAAGGCCTGAAATGAACCCCATCACTATAGCATCTGGGTGGTCCACAAATCACCAATGATTACCCAAACACGGCCCTTGTGAGGCAGGGAAGCATGATCTACAGATGGGGAACTGAGGCCCAGGGCAGACTAAGGGTATGCCGGTACCGGGTACCGCAGCTGGGACTCAGTCTCCCAGCCTGGGTACACAGACTTGTGTTAGTGGGTCTCGAGCTACCTTGTGCGCTAGTTCGAGTAGTGTGGATGTTGCAGCTCAAGCTCTCCAGCCTAGGGGGTCGGGTGGGCTTGAAAGCCCGAGCCACAGTCCCCACACTGCTGTTTTCAGCAAGCTCGCTTGAGCTCTGCTAGCATGAGTCCGTCTACCCATGTTGGAGGCTGGCTTCTAGCTGCAGTGTAGACATGCACTAAAGTGACTCGCCCAAGGTCACATGGGAAGTCTGTGGCTGAACTGGAAATTGAGCCCCGGTGTCCTGAGTCTCAGTGTCCTACTGACAGGACCGTCCTCCCTCCTGTGGATAAGTGGGCTTCACCATACAGTCTCTCGTGTTTATATATAAGGTGGGTGTCGACAACAGAACATTATCAGAAATAAATAAAACAAAGAGGTTACTGCAACACAGCGCATGCTGAAAGCACCATAGAAGCCATGCGGGTGGGAGGGGGAACATGCAACCCTGAGATCTGGCTACGGAAACAAAGAATCACAATCCCTGGCAGCTTCTGGAGAGGCCCCATGGGAAAATGAAAATACAGCCTCTGATCTTACTTTCTGATTCAGCGTGTATTTATTACATGTATGCTTATTTATTTATTTCAAATACACACATCCTTTAGGATTGTCCCAAGAATATTAGGCAAATAATTGTTTTCAAAGCTTAGGAGCCTTTCTTCTCCTGCAAACAGTTCTGCTTTTCTATTCCGTGTGTGTGCGCAATAAAAACCAGACCCATCCTGGGTGGTACTGAGACAGAATCTCCTCAAGTCCTGCACTCTGTACCATACAAGACACTGTTTTATTTGATGCCAAAGAGGAAAGGGGGTAAGGGGAGGGAGGGTGTGTAGCACATTCTCTCCTTCCCTGTCCTCCTGCAGTCACTTTTCTTAAGCCCATCAGTGCAGCTGTTTCCACCCAAAGGGCACCCACATAGCCCTTGGACACATGTTCTATGTCTCAACAAAACATCGCCAGATACAATTTAAAACAAATGCAACAATCTGTTCTCTTGAAGTTTATATCAGGAACTGCATCAAATGGGTTAAGAGCAGTTGATACAGTTCTTATGAAACATCTCCCTAGTTCTTTTTTTTTTTAATCTGTACAAAAATTACATATAGAATCCAAATGAAACAGTTACCTTCATGTTCAGGAACTAAATTATCCAAGTCAATAGGTAGCAAAATGGGCAGTTTTGCTCATGCCGTGCTTTCATTTTACTATAATTCATGGCCAGTTAAGTTGACATTGAATTAAACAACACATCATTAATGGAGTTTTAGTTCAATTTTCAATCAGATGTTTTTCTTGTTTCAAATCTCTCCTTATAAATCCCAAATTAGGTTTCATACAAGGCGATTTATCAATTTAAAATATATGTACAGCTGATGCCTTCACTGATGTTCTGTAACAAATCATCAGTATAGATTTCCATTAGCCACAGACCACAGGAGTAATGCTCTGTAGCATACACAGTGGTTTTTGGTGGGAAAGGCAGCTTATACACTTCTTCAGTGCGAATGAGAAACCTAGGGAGAAATAACGCTGAACAAGACCTAGGAGGTGAGAGGGGAAAGCAAATGATAGGAGTTTGCAGTGCAACATGGTTACCAAGAAGAAGAAAATCCAGTACAATTTTGGGCTGCATACACAAAAGGTATCATGTCAGAGAACAGGTAACAGTCTAATAGTCCCACACTCTTCAGCTCTGGCATGAATGAAATGCACCAAAAAATGTATTGAAAACCTAGCGAGAGTTCAGAGGAAAAGAAAAGTGATCAGGTGACTGGAGGAAAAATTAAAAATGACTAAATAGCAACTGATTAAGCAGCACTCCAATGAGGAATAAGCTGACAGGAGAGGAATTACCTAATGTGATTAGAAATCAAAAGGAGTAACTAAAGGTGCTAAAATTTAGGCTGACAATCGGGAGAAATATCCCATCCATGAGAGCTGTTAGACTGCAATAATTTCTCAACATAATTTCTCAAGAGAAGTGGTGGAAGTCCCATCATTTGGGAATTTAAAGATATGCTGGAGGGAGCAATCCTGCATTGGCAGAATAGGAGTGAAGGAGGATCAGAGGATATAATAAATTTATCCTCTCTCTAATTTCTGTGATATGCTATTGGCACATTTGTTGATGTTCTTAGCAGAGAGGCTATTGGCTGAATGGACATGACGCCTGAATTCTCTCTCATCCTTCCAGACTAAGATTGTGGCATGTTTTCTGAGCAGTACAGGGGCGTTTATACTGACACAGACTTGAGAGAACAGTGACCAGTTCAGTTCCAAGCCAGACTGGATGTGATTACAAGATTTTACTGCCCGAAAGTGGTCTAACAACCTAGGTTGAATGAGTCTGTGGTCTCGCTCCAGTTGCCAGGGAAGAGTTCTCTATCAATATCAGCTTTGCCATCTCTCGCATTTTTATCTGAAGTCTTATGACATTTGGTGGTTTCTATGAAGTTTCTAGACTCAGGTGATTATATGACAAACTGCTTGCGTTGAGAAATACATTTCTAGCCCTCAAGGCTGCAGAGAAAAGCTTGAAAACATCAGCTGAGCATCCCCTAAAGTTCAAAAGCCAGAAGGCCAAATACAAAATTAAAAAAAATTTTTTTTTTTAGTCTCATGATTTCTAAGCCAATTTCTTCATTTTTTAGAGGTGGAGGATGACTCACGATCTTTCAAAGCTTGGGGGCAGCCACGCCAGAGTGTATATATAATTTATTAAAACCAAATACCCACCAAAACACAAACACTCCCCTGCATGCAGCGTTCTTCCCCTGAGGAGAGAACGGGAGAAAAGAATGAACCACGAGTGACCCATGTCAGTCACGTCACTTAATGCACGGCTGCAAGGTGCTCAGATACTACAGTGATGAGGTTACTACAAGGACCAATACAATAGAACAACATCAAGTGAAACCGGTATCTTGTTAGTTTCAGCAGAGAAGCCAAGCATGAATGAACTGGCTTCCCACAGAGAGGTGGACTCTCCAGGCGGGAAGCTTTTGTTGCGCTGCCCATGCCTTACCTGTTCAGAGGAGATTACAGTCTGTAGCACTTAATCTACTCTTTAAAGAGAGCAAAACTAGCTAGGACAGCAATAGGAAGACAACCATATTAAAAGCAGCAAGACACTAACATCACAATACTGTAGGTATAGCCACAAAGTAACTGCCTTTCCTTTCCCTGCTCATTGCACAGGTCTCTCCAGATCCACAATCTTTCTTAAAAAAACCCAAAAACCCTTAATTGCAAACAAATTAAAAACAAACTTTGATTCTCAAATGACTAATTTTGGCTCTGAATTTACTCCTCTTCTCCCCCACCCCTCTTAAAAAAATAGCTCTTAAGGTTTAATGAAAGCAACATGTGAATGCAATGAGCCAACTGCAGAGCAACCTAAACATCCGTGTTTAGTTGATCTGCATTATGTGAGGTTCGCTGAGATTTATAGTGAGGCTCTGCTTTGGCTCTGGGCTGGATTGAGTCAAACAGGCAGCGCTGCTTGAACTCAGCCATAAACGCAACTGGAAATGCAGAGGCATGCAATTTGGCGGGTTCTGCAGGAGACACACAAGATTAAATTCTATGCAAAAATATATACCTTTGTGGCTGTGTTTTTACTTTTTTAACATCCAAGATTTAACAGCAGCAGGAGGCTTGTTTTCAGTACAAGATTTCACTCAATGACGTGACTTTAACTGTTCAGCTTCCACTGTTAAAATTACGGGGCTGATTCTTGTCATGATTCTTTTCAAAAGTGGTACCGTACTCCCAAGTGGCTCTGCCGAAATCAACAGCACTGCAAAATAAGACTCTTAGGGTGAAATTCTCACCTGCACAGAGGCCAGTACACTACTGAAATCCCACTTAAACCCTATTTGGATGTAAATGGTGCATAGTCCTGTGCCGCCATCTGCATAGGGGTGAATTTCATCCCTGATCAATAAGAGAATGGCAGAATTGGGCCATGTATTTAGGGACTAACCTAGCAATCTAATGGCAGTTCAACACATCACCATGTGTGAGATGCAAGTTCAGCTTCCTTTATGAAATCCATCTCTCCTGGAGCAAACAGGGACTTGGGAATGCTGTAGAGACAGCATGCTGAGCTCCAGCATAGGAAGAATGACTGTATTTGCCCAACTGCGGAAGAGAGTGAACTGGGTTGAACTCTTGCCTATTCTCCTCACTAGAGGAAAGGCCAGTTGACATGTTGCAGGGCCTACCGGGTAGGGAGAGAGTAGAAGTGTAAGGGTTGGAGAAAGGGTATTGTGGGTGGCACCATGCCAAGAATATGCACTTAGAAAAACCATATAAAAAGTTGCATCATAAAAATCTTACTGTTTACACATTTGCAAGTTATAAACCAATGGGCTTGACCATGCTCCAAGACAAGGAAGGAAAGAATCATAATGGGTTCTTCTATCTAGCAGAGAAAGGTATAGCACAATCTAACGGCTGGAAGTTGAAGCTAGACAAGTTCAGACTGGAAAGAAGGTGTAAATTTTCAACAGAGAGTAATTAACCACTGGAACACTTTACCAAGGGTGGTGGTGGATTCTCTATCATTGACCATTTTAAAATCAAAATTTGGCTGTTTTTCCTAAAAGTTCTGCTCTGGGGGTTATTTTGGCCTGTGTTACACAGAAGGTCAAATGAGATGATCACAATGGTCCCTTCCAGCCTTAGAATCTCTGTATCTATAACCTCATCGCCTACCTGTTGTCCTCCCCTTGCAGAGCTCCATGCCCCAGGAACTAGGAGGGAGCAGCCCCTGTGATCTCAAGTACAGGGACTGGTATGTTGCTTGGCTTTACACACGCTGTGCAAGGGATGAGAATTCTTCTTACAACCCTGCCTCTTCCCCCACCCTAGGCACTATCTGGCCGAGGGTAACCAGATGTCCCGATTTTATAGGGACAGTCCCAATATTTGGGGCTTTTTCTTATATTACCCCCCTCCCATCCCGATTTTTCACACTTGCTATCTGGTCACCCTAATCTGGCCCTCCTTTACCCATCCAGTTAGTAAAAATAACTATTGCCACTTCAAGCAATTAAGCCATTATATCTCTAATTTTTTATCTTTTCCCTTTAACAGACTTTATTTTACGTCATTCCTGAACTCTCTCACAGCTCCATGCGGTTATCAAAGCAATGAGCTTCCTACTTTAGATTACGGGCAGAAAGCATTTTGGGGTTATTTCAGACAGGACTAGAAGGTTGGAATCTAGACAACCTCCTTCCCCTGATCGAGCTGATGATAGGCAGACGATTCAGCTGAACAACAGTCTCAAACAAAAGCAAAGGCATTGGGCTTGCTTTCTTGAGCTTTCTTCAGATGCTAACTAAATGACACTATTTCCAGAGCTGTGATGACATCAGCCAAGGAGGCGGGTGCACAAAGATGCTTTGGCAGGACATGGTTTTCTATAAGCAAAAAAAGCTACTAAACAAAACCAGACATGTCAACGTCATCTGCCTTCAAATGACATGGAAATATTTGCCAAATGGAAAAGGACAAATATCAGTAATTCTTCACAGAAGGATCCTACATCATCGGAGTTTTGTGCTACAGAAAGGTGGCTTAACAGTGTCAGAGTCTCCTATGCAACACATACCTGTCAATTAAATGTTCTAATAGGAAATTTGAATGAAAGCTCACACTAAATAGAACAAAGAACAATATTTCTACTTATTTAGTCTTCCTAATCTAGGTATTTTAAATAATAATATAATCACATATGGACACATTCAATTTTAAGTGTTTTATTTTTCAACTTAAACTACACTTGAAACACTCCAACAACGAATGAAAATGTCAGTAGGATTCCCCTACATACATTTCCAAAAGATTATGCCTTACATTTATGTTTTAAAGATTGGTATAAAAAAGCCATGTAGTAATTACTACTATGACTAGGAGCTATAAAGGTTGTTTTTTTTAAATCTAAAATAAGCCATTGATTTACTGTGTGACCCAGGGCAGGTCACCACGGACTTTCTTATGTCTTAGTCAATCCAGCTGGAAATTTGGGTAAAAAAGGCAGGACCTTACTGAAAACCAGATGCTACATCTCAGCTGATCTTTCCTGGGTAAATAAACTACAAAAATCTCATGCACTTTGGAGTGGCTCAGTAGAATTGCAATATGGCAGCGAGGCTAGTGTAAGGGTCCAAACCAACAAGCCCTCTGCCTACAAGACTCCCATAATCTTTAATGGGACTTGTGAGCAGAGGGACAACTGGAACAGGCCCCAATTGTGCACTGAAATGGATTCTGCTGACAATTTTCCTAGAAAAGTGGTTCCCAACCTGTGGTCCACGGATCCCTGGTGGGCCGCAAGGCTACTACAGGGGGTCTGCGGAAAAGAAAAATAATAACATTCTCACCAAGGAAATGTACAATTTCAAATAAAAAATAATTTCATATAGTTTCGAAAAACTTACCACCGCAATTTATTTTACAAACTAGTAGCATATGGTGGTCTGCAAAATGTTTGGAGGTTGAAAAGGGGTCCGCACACTTGAAAAGGTTGGGAACCGCTGTCCTAAAAGATTACGCTGCACGTCATCTGATTGCTACATTACTTTATGTGGCTAGTGAGCCAAATCCTGCTCTCCAATACACCTGCATAATCTGAAGTAACGATTCACAGCCACGTAACAAAGAGCAGACTTGGGCCCAGCCTGTCTTATTGCCCATCCTCTGGAGTTACGACTCTTACCATAGAGCTTTTTACTTAAATCTCAGAGTCTATTTGCCAAAACACAAGCCATTGCCTTCTCATGGTATTTTGTAGCAGGGTATAAAACAACAAAGTTTGGAATGACCTCTTGGCAGACGACACACGAACTTATTTCAAAGCCACAGACAACTTTATTATGTCATAAATCAAAATGATTTCAGAGATTATGCAGCACAACATTTGGCGGGAGACTTTTTAAACAATTTTTGGCATCTTCTAGAATTTAGAGTCGTCTAAAACAGGAACACGGGCGTTGATCAAGCAAGCTGATCCACAAGCGTGGACCCTATGCTCAAGTGGGGCATCAGTGGCTGCTGGGGGGGTTCCAGATGGGTGTAAAGGTCCATTCGCATGAATCAACTTGCAGAACTGGAGCTTTGGTTTGTATTCCTCCACATGCCATTGTTGTCTCTCGGTTGTATAAAACCAATTAGCAACACTGTCAATATAGACCAGGTGAAGTATGTACATTCAGTTCCAGCAAAGATGGTGATGTTTATTATGAAATGTGGATTTTCTGTACATATATATATTTTTAAATGCTGGAAAATAATTTTCCACTGATTCTATAGCCCCTGCTGTAATGAAAGTTACTTGAAATCTGTACTCAACTTTTGGTTGAAAATCAAGACAGTTGCTGAAATCAGCAATTCATCTGTTAGTCCAAGGTGACACTAAAGGGCTATACCTCTTTGTGGCAGGGAGGAGATAAAAGGAGAGGAAATTAAACTCTTATGTCCCCCAAAATGACACTGAGCGGAGGACCTCATCTCTAGGAGACCTTAGAAGGTCTTGCAGGTGATCTTTAGTTGTGTGGCTGAATGCAGCTGCTCTACACAGCACCATCCCCCAGTAAGCTTATGGGAAAGTTCCTATGGGAGTTAATGTTGACAGTCAGCATTAACTTACACAGCATCCTGCACTAAGTAGCCATCACTTGGAAATCTCAGACACTCAGCAATCCAGAGAAGAACATGGAGGTACTAGTCCTCTATGCACATGCCCATAGGTCTTGGGACATCCTTCTGTTGGATGGCCATATCCATTGGTCCTGCTTCTTCTTTACAGACTCACAGAATTTCCCATAGGGTTTTTGCCCTCGAGTTTTATTCCAGTGGGAGGATATAGTCTTAGGATGGATATTGGTTGAACACAATTTTGTTAGTCAATATTTTAGCCTGACCTTTAACATTTCCCTCTTTTAATTCAGAATATTTTATCAGAGCTGTTGATAGTGTTACAAAAACCAATTTCTAGCAGAGTCAAGGAATCTCACAGTGCTACCATGTTTGTTGTTATTACTTCTCTTAGAGGAAGTGCCAAACATTTCCATGGAGCTCTGCCTCTCCAGCCCACACAAACTATTATCTCAAATGAACAGGTGCACAGACACAATTATCGAAGTTCAAAACAAAACAGCGATATTAATGTGCTAAAATGGCCAGGATTTAAGATTCAAAACCTTGTTCGTATCCAACCTTGCTGGGTCATTTAAACCCTGATCTTGGTCTGCTGGGACATCTTTAAAAAAAAAAAAAAAAACACACAGGACCTTCAGAACCAATTCAGAATTATTCGTTGGAATTCTGACAGAAATAACAGCATCACCAGCTTCCATCTATTGATATAGTTTCTAACATCCCCGTAATTCTCAAAACCGTACAGTCTCCCAAGATAAAAAGGAAAACAAGCAGTAAACCAACCCCCTTTCCTGAAGATGTCCTCCCTGGAAACCTATTGTATTTGGCACTGAGACGCCCAAATTCATCAGAGACAAGGAACTGTTTATTTGGACACCAAGTACATCTTATTGTTTCTGGAAGTATTGTTTGTAAATTGTCAAAGTACAAATTTATTTTTCCACTGGTTTCAGCTTTTTGTGTTGTATGCAGACTATATTCCAAATGCCTGTGTACATGCAGCATATGTTTATACCCCCAAATTTTAGCACGTCGTGTGCATCCATTAACTCTTCCCTTGCAAAAAGTCCGGCCAGAGTCAGGATTTGATATGTTGTCAGTGGCATATAGGGCCTCATCTTCAGGTGTGTGGAGCTCAGGCATCTCCTACTGGCTTTGACTGAAGTTGTGAGTGTTCAGCGCTACTTAAAATGAGGCTCTTTACGTGGAAGACAAACGGTGACTGGCAATGTGGCTTTACACACTGTTCAAAAACATTACTTAGCAGGGTCTGCAAATATTTTTCAACTTTACCACTCCAAAATTTGTAACTGTCAATTGCTGCAAAATCAGTAGCGTCCTAATGAGAAACCTTCACTGATAAAGTGACTTATACCTGAAGAAGGATTATTCAGATAAAACTCCAAAGAGGTGAAAGGGCATTTATTGGAAAGCAGAACGAAGGCGCCGTCTGCTAGGGCTATTAGAAAGCCAGCATTAAAGACACAGACAGATATCGCTGCTCCCAGGAGAGCCACAATCTGGACTGAAAGGCAGAGGCAGCAATGGAGAAATAATGCAGAAGAAACCATGTGGGTTATTTAGCAGCAGAGGTGGTGTGCTGGGAAGACAGAGGTGGAGTTGAAAGGAACGTCCTACACTTAGTCAGACCAGGGCTGGGTAATGAGATTGGGGGTGGGCATGGGAAATAACAGGATTAGTTGGCATGAATAAAACCGGATCGGAGTAGGATTTGAGACAGATGAGAGCAGCCTGGCCCTCTGGTTAGGTCACTGACCTGAGACAGAAGCCCAGGGTTCTACTCCTGGCTCTGTCCACGCTATACCCACACTTTGTCTTGTTTATTCAGGTAGCAAGATCTTCAGACTATGGACCATCTTACTCTAGCTTTGTACAGTGTCTAGTGCATTGGGGTCTAGATGGTATTGAATTACAACCACCAACACAAGAAGATAAAGGGCTAAGTATGGATGGAATTAATTGACGGTCTTTTTGGAAGTTTATTGTAGCTACACAAAGGGTTTATGCATAATGGAGAAAGCCAACTTTTATGTGCTCTAGTTTCTTTTGCAAGTTTCCACGGATTACTCTAAAAACCAATGAGTAATTATTTTTTAAAAGTCCCAGTGTCCTTGATGTGGTTTCTCATGTTCTCACAGTAGGGAGAACACTGAAGAGCTTTATGACAATATTGTTGTTTAATATACAGAAACCAGATGAAAACAGTAAATGCACTAGAAATGGTAGCGTGGATTGGCACCTATTTATCATTTAAAGCCCACATGGCATTTAGCGTCCCTGGCCACAAAGCTAATACCAAAGCTGGACTTACTCACTGTCCTTTAAGTTTAGCGTTGCCAAGTATTACAAACCTGTCTAAAGGAGTTTGACCCCATTGCTTTGGGCATGGCAGTAAGGTCTCCCTCTCAGAATCCCAATTTTCGTTTTCTTCCTAGTAGGAAAATTCACTACAGATAATAATAAACCAATAGGTTAATAATGCCAAAAATAATCAAGGACAAGTGTGTTCTTCTTTGTTTTTAAAAAGGATATTATTAAAGAACCTCAAAAGAAGCCCTAATGGAGCTAAGATTCCTCAATTCCCCCTTTTTTTTTTGGCAATAAATAATAAAAAGAAACTCTCACAAAACTTGACCTTATGGTCTGAAAGATGATCTTTCCTCAGATAGAATCAAACTTCCCTACTCATCGTGAGTCCTAGATCTCTCTGAAATCTAGTGTGATTGACAGAAGTAGTAGTAACTAAACCATTTATGAGCCTGCTGGGAACTGAGCTGATTTTTTACTTAAAACTTCAGTCCGTCAGCTGAACATGCTGCACTCAGCAGTCATCTAGCACTTCACAACCTTACCAGGCTTTTCTGCAGCTTCTCTGATTAGTTGTGTAAAGAAATCTAGGGTGTTTGTAGGCAAAATATTTTCACAGGAAAAATATAGGTTAGCAAAGAACAGACATTCTCTTTGACAGGACAGTCACAGACAGGCCTAAATTCTGGTTCTGAGACTAAGTTTTAGCCCTTGATGAGTTTATCTGATAAAAATCACTGCTTATGTTTTGGCACAGCTAATATTGTCTAGTCTGGTAAAACCCAGCACTGAGGTAATTTACAGGCTGAAGTGTCCTTTTTATAACCAGGATCCCTGAGCCACGCTTTCTGTAGGTTATAAAGTTATGAAGTGTGACTACAGTACAACTTAGCTGATATCTAAACTATCTGAGAAAGAGTAAACAGCATTGCTTCCAGGCTTTCTCCATGGCCTGTACCACTGAAAGCATGACGTAATCCATGGATTAATAGATTCCAAAACAAGAAGGAACCATCGACCTTCTGTATAACACAGGCCATAGAGCTTCCTCAAAATAATTTGTAGAGCGGATCTTTTAGAAAACCAGGCAATCTTGATTTAAAACTGGTTAGTGATTGTGTGCAGACAGATCACTGTAACATATTTAAAATTCAGGATAAACAACTCAGTCCCTCCTAAAAAGTAAATTGACAATAGCTGGGCCAAGGTGAAGACAAATTCTTGGTTATTTCAGTATGACTGATGCTATTTGTTAAGAAAATTGTTGTAGTGGCAGAATTTCCCGCAAAAATTATAAATTTCCATTTTGTTATGACTCCAATTCTACATGTGCCAGATTCGGTGTTTTCTGGAACTGAAGTGATACATTACGGTTTGGCAATAGTGCTATTTCCGTCTCATTTTCTGTTGTTCATTAAAGCTTGCTGGAAATAGGATGTAAGTTGTTGATTTCTGCATTGCAGCATGCAGTCTAAATAGATCTCAGAAGGGAGGAAAGCCAAAAGGAAATAAAAAATAAATAAAAACTGCATACATAAAAGAACAAAAGGCAAGTCAGAAAAGTTATGAAGAGCTAAATCAAGAGACGTGTCAGGTGTACAAAAACAGGAGGCTAGAGTTTTCCCCTTAACACAGAGCTTCTCTTAACACTCTTGTAAGCCTGACTGCTTGTCTGAAAGGAGGCAAAGAAGTAGATATGGTGGTAATTCTCGGGGAGTCCTGTCAACACCATCTGTGTTCACATCAAGCTCTTGGGTGATATTAAGATAAATCAAACTCCCTCACAAGAGGCAGTTTGTAAAAGCTAGAAGGCAAAACAAGAAACAGGGCTGAGAATTAGCCTTAGAATTGCTTTGATTGTCTCAGTTACAAAACAACTGAAAGATCATTCTTGTTGTCTCACGGTGCTGCAACCTGCTAACACAGCTCTCTCGACTGCCAGTACCATGATCTAGTTGTGCCTAAATTAAAAATAAGACATAGTGCCACAGAATAAAATTGTCTCATAAGCAGCCTTACACATTTTCATTCAACTATATAGTCTACATGGAAGTTCCTAGCACTTTCATACAACACCAGTAGCAAATCCATGTCTCAGCTCCAAATCACAGGGTGGAGTGGTGATCATGACTCACCACACATAGATACAAAGATAACCACCACGTAGCTTCCATGCAATCATACAACTGAGAGGACGGATGGTCCAGTGGTTAGGGAATTAGGCAGGGACTTGGGAGACCCAGGCTCAGTTCCCTGCTCAAACCACAGATTTCCAGTGGCCTTGGACAAGACACTTCAGTCTGTCTCATTTTTCCATCTGTAAAATGGGGATAATAGCACATCCCTACTCACAGGAGTGTTGTGAAGAGAAATACATTAAAGATGGTCAGGTGCTCATATACAACAGTGATACTGGCCATAGAAGTACCTTAGATAGATAAATTGAATGCAGAACTAGCTTTTTGGACACGTCTTAAAATCCTTGTCTATTTGAGTATTTAGAGAGGCCGATTTCATCACTTTGTTTAGCACGGTAATAATAATCCTGGCTCAAAATGCTGCTTATTTGGTGTTGGCGAGTATGTAACTTCAACCTTTAAAACGTAAGCCAAAGTCTACAGAGACGACTACATAATGAGTTGCTAACTTGTCATTCAACTCTAAAACATGGAAAGGCAATATATCTATCCACATGCCTGGAGCATGCCACTCTCGCCAGGCTACAAACCCCTGTAATGGGGCTGGTTACAAAACTCAAAATTAGAGCATGCGGCCAGCCATTGGACTGATGCCTATAGTTTCAGCATAAAATAATCAGATCCCATTCTTTAATTATAGAGTTTGTATCACTCTGGTATGTGTTGACTAAAAGGTGTAGCCAATTATTTGACTATGCTCGTGATTCACTTTTAAAAACGTCCAAGAGACCAAATAACTGAACTTAGCCAAGTTTGTTGTCTAAAGATACAGCAGTTCAATACGAAAAGAAGTCATATACACACTCCTTCCGAGAAGTAAACTCTTGCAGGATATGCAGTTTACACAGGTGTGCTTCAAAGATACGCATTTCAGCTAGTAATATTTATAGTATGATTTTACAAGTTACAGTGACGTGTAAAGAGTTTTGAAGTCCAAGCCTCCCTGTTCATAATAGCTCCTTAACTTGTTGTTTTGATCTATGCTTTTCTTATCTACATTTTGGATAATACAGTCCAAACCAGTTGGGCCCTGAGCTGTATCCCAACCTGTGCTTGGACACACCATTCATATATGTTGATTTTGACAGGCTTCCTATTTTCTAATGCCAACGCTGACTTCAGCTTTGCTAAGTGTTCTAGGATATTTGACATGGGTGAACAGAATTGTGAGGGGAGCATAATCTATTCAGTTTACATAACTTTCCAAACACTTTTTATACAGGCACACAAAACCGTGTGCATAATACTCATTAAGGTGGTGAATACTACACGCAACATACACGTATTGGCTAACATATGAATCAACAGAGAAGGGGTTTTACATACCAATTGCTAAATGGGGAATAGACTCGCCCACCTAGTCCAAAAGAAGGAGGAATATGTCTTTAATGCAATAGGTCAATTGTGCAATACTGTACCCTGGGGAAAAATTCTCTCTGTCAAAGCAGTAACAAAAATAAATAGAACATTCTATCCACTGCTCACTTAGAAGTGCAGCAGCCCAACATCTGCATGTGAGTGGATTTTAAACTAGAGAGTTCGAAATGAAACTCCAGCTCCTCAATTAACAGCTTATTTTCTGTTTCTCACAACAGGATAAGGAGAGTCAGTCAGAAAGCAAGCACCGTTAAGTTAAATGAATGACTCGTTAAATCCTAAACTAAGAGCAATATCAACAAACTGCATCGTTAAAATAGACATTTTCTGCTTTAACCTTTTCCCTCTAAGTTTGTCAACCGGCTATAAGAATTCTCTGTTTAGCAACTGTGAGCTATAATCTATTTGATTACCTAATTAGTGATATTCGAGAAAACTGACACAGTAAAATTAAAATCAGGCCAGAGTGCATATCCAAGTTGCTTGTTACATTTTACAGCACTGGACAGGGATTCAAATATTTGAGCCAAGCCTGAACAACCATAAATCTGCTTGAAATTTTTGACTATATTTCAACTTGTTCATAAGCGAACACATTGCTGACTGTCACTATGAAAAAGTTACATTAGAACAGGTTTGTTATTAATGCAATATGAGAAGAAATACACTAATGGAATTAATATTTAGCCATACTGAGCTACATTGTTCTTCCCAGAGGTAGCTTTTGGTAGCATGAACAAAAGCTCTTAACTACTCTGATCGTTAAATGTATGTTCACAAGAAGCAGTCATTTTTGCAGTTATCTCCAGCATCAAAGACCCGGTACATTTCTTGCACACATATTTTCAAAGCTGTCAAGCTCAGCCCTGTCTTGAAGCATCAGAAACCTTGTTCTATTTTAGGGGAGATGGAGGAAAACCCACAATTACATCCTAGGTATAAATGAACTGTAGCATGATCTCTTCAATCCAGTAATAAGCACCCCATCAACAGATTCCTTTAAGCCCACAGGAGAAGAGTTAATTGGATTCAACCTATACGCTCCTGAGAAGCCAGAAAGTCAGATTTAGCAAATGAGTAGGTAAGAGAGAGCAACAGGAAGAACTCTTTCAACACCATTCACTGAAACGCAGCCTCGTTTTTTTTTTATCATCATTATACCAAGCTAACAACAAAGGTTTTAGCAAAACAAATATTCTTAGAAGCCCATCACAATTCTGAGACTGGGGGGAGGAGGGCCGGGGGCCAGGCAAGGAGTTTTTCTGTCACTTTTGTTTCCTGATGAGGCTTCTACGAAATCTTTCCATTGTAGAGTCACTGCTGCAGAAATGGATTATTTCCATGGATCCTCGCTACCTCCACTAAAAAGAAGAAATGTAGCAGAGGACTTATTACTGGCTTTTGTCATTTCCCTTCTCTACCGTGAGTCATCCTCTTTAGAAATCTTATTTGTCAACATTAGAGGTTTCAATAAATGAATTAGTACAATAAAAATGACAGTTTCTATATATATATTTTTAAATAACCAACTATTTATTGAGTTAACAGGATCGGTCTAAGTTTTCTAACTATTCTTCCCTAAAGTTAGGTATATAAAATCCATATTTAGACACCTAAATAAGAGGTCTGATTTTCAGCGCTGACTTCAAATGACAGTTGCAAGTGTTCAGACCCTTTGAAAGTCAGAAAACAGAGCAGACGTCCAGCAAATTAGGCCATCACTACATTTAGGTTTGTACCCCTGGTGCCTAACTTTAGCTATCACATATGAAAATTGTGCTCAGATTGTACCCTTCAGGACATGTGGGACACGCAACTCAGCAGGCATATTCTATCACGCCAGTTGAGACAGAAAATACCCATGGACCCATTTGGCTTATTATGAATCTGAAAGTCAGGTATGTGATTATAGATACACATCTGCCCTTACAAGCACTACATGGCTGCTGTAATCTCCCAAATTGGTATTTTCAAAGGAGACAAAGAAAACAGGACATCCAAATTCCTCAGAGTTCCTTTGTAAATCCCAGCTTAAAAGACTCCCACACAATACCCTGGTTGTTTAACAGGGGGAAAACCGTTTAATTTGTTCCTCTTCTACACATCAGAGCGTAACACAATACAACTCGGTATAGTTTATGCCATTTCATTTTAGTCAATGAATAACTCTGAATATTGATATGGCGTCATTGAGAATCCTCCTTTTGGCCTTTGAGAATCAGCTTCTACAGATTCAGAGAACGCTTTTTAAAAAACAGACTCCCCTTGTTTGACATCCAACAGCGAAAACCGAAAATAAAGCTGAGGAGTGTGTGAACAAAACCAAAACCAAGAGAGGGCTTATGTTAGTCCCCTGCATTCTGAAACAGGAGAATGTCCCATAGGTCTGATCTCCTAGCTCTTTCCATATAATTAACCCATTAAAAAATACACTGTTAAATGTGTCCATTCCAGGTTGTTAGAGATATTCTAAAACTCGTTTAATAGAATGTGGATGGCCCTACTTGCGCACCATTAAAATCAATTGGAGTTCTACCATTGCCTTTAATGGGAGCAGAATCCAATCGTTGCAGGTCTTAAAATTCATCCTGAGAGATAGACCTCTGCCTTAAAGCTAGCCATGCACTGTATACTCTCAAACTTCCAATGGTTATCTGTTTGAAAATTCACTTAGCTACATCAGTGCAAGTTTGTGTGACATTCTTATTCCACTGTAAAGAGTAGCTTTCTTCTGTTAAGCTTTACAAAATGGATTCAGCTCAACAGAAGTAAATCACTGAAACCAGAATAAAAGCATATCTACACACAAACTTGCACTGATTTGGCTAAAATTGTTTAAAACAATAAGTTTAGTTAAATTGGTGCAAGTTTGAGTGCGGACAAAGTCTCACTTTCCCTACAAGCATTACAGGCCCTTTGACACCCTGCCTAACATGATGGGATACCCAGCTTTCATAGCTTTCTGTTTTCTTCTGTAAACAAAGAAGTATAGTAACTATTTATCAAGTCTTCCAGTTCCTTATTCAACGTCTCCAGTTCCTTTTTCTTTTTTTTCCTTGTGTCTATCGAGAACAGATTTGAAAAGCCCTTTAGAGACTATTTTTCAAACAGTACTAATTTCTCTATGCTTCTCTAATTAAACCTTTAACTTACTTCTGGTTATTTTTATAGCTCTCCTGACGCTCCCTCTTTCTCTGGATTGTTTATATTTTAAAGTAGTTTTGCTTATTGCTTATGCTAATCTTTATAGCCTCTCTTAACCACATTGGCCTCTCTTGTCTCATATCTTGTTTAGATTAAATGGGGATAAGTTACAATTACAGCTATTCCAACTATTTCTTAAATATTTTTCACTTTCTCCAGGAGACTTCACAGACATTAATGAATTCCAATCAAAATTCCTTGGGGCATTTCACATCCCCTCAAAGTTGGCTTTTCTATAGTCAAAACTCCATGCTGCTTCTTCTTACACTTGCCATGCATATTTTAAATGGAAGGATACTGTAGCTGTTCTCCTACTTCAACCTTATTTATCATACTTGGCTCACCTCACTAAAATTAGGTCCAACCAGCCTCTGACCCTGTAGACTGTTGAATCAATTGTTCAAGCAAGCAATTGCAACCAAGCCTGAACTACAGGCTACAGCACCTCTAGAAACAGGTCACCATCCTTAGTTTTGCACACTTGTTATCACAATTAATACCCTAAATTAAAAACTCTACTCAATCACAGTTTGGTCCATTTTAGTTCTTCTCAGATGTTAAAAGAAACATCCTAACTGTCTTGGAGGCCTACAGTAATGGCCAAGAATGACCCAGTAGCTATCTTTATTGTCTTTAGCTTCTGTCCAAACTGTCTATTCTGTGCTTAGATCACATCTTTCTCCACACTTAGTGTTGGCATCTCCTCTTCTGGTTTATTTTTGCCTATAAAAGCCAGTCATGTTTCTTGGTTCACTGTTATTCTAACACCATACTTATTCTTGAAACTTGCAAACCTTCGCTCTCCTAGGTT
Source organism: Emydura macquarii macquarii (assembly GCF_026122565.2). Lineage (NCBI taxonomy): Eukaryota > Metazoa > Chordata > Testudines > Chelidae > Emydura > Emydura macquarii. Next base: position 6,149,952 of record NW_027132905.1, on the reverse strand, counting down.
TACCTACTCACTGTATCCTATAGGTTAGCCAGAGCATATATTACCCACAGGCAGGTGCCCTCCAGATTCTTTACTTCACTCACGTTACTGTGACACTCCTGTTTCCCTCCCCAAATAGACCTTAGTAAAATAAGAACCTACTGGAACTTCACACTTGAAGGGGAACTGTACATACATATTTGAGGGCAGAACTAGGCCCAAGGCATCTTATTATGTTTAAGCACCAACTATATACTCAGCACCATACAGACACAAAATGAAATCGTTCTGGCCCCAAAGAATTTACCACACAAAAGAAAAAAAATGTACCCAATATCCTGATTGTCTATCATTACAATATTTCCAAAATGTCCATCTGCAGCAGGCAAACATCCATTTTAACTTACTTTAGTCCCCTTACACAGATCTGATTGCTGCTGCTAGAAAACCAGCCAATATGTTGCTGCTCAGTCTTTTTAAAGCAACATATCTACAACATTCACTTGTGTAGATCCTTCACTATCTTTAGCACTGTAGCTAAGAAAACCCCTTGGTTTTCCTGCCATCACACACTAGCTGGGATGCTAGGGAAACCCAGCTAGAGTTCTATGGCTTTTGGGGAATGTATACAACTGCCACTTATTACAGGACCTGCCGTGGCAGGAGAGGGACTATTTCCCAACTCTTGCTGATCAACAGGGATAGGCAGAAGAGTCAGGGTGCTTCCGGCTCCCCACAGGCCTTGTCTTCATTAGGAAGAATTTAAGTGTGTTCTTCTCTCAAGTTAGCTAACACATGGTAACTATCAGGGAGGAAATCCTAGTGAAGACAAGGCAGTTTGAGTTTTTATGATGAATTGGGATGTCAAAGTAAATCCTAAATTCCCAGATAGTCTTTACCTGGACCTGCCAACTCGAATTCTAAACTACAAACTGCCTTGTCCTCACTAGGATTTTTCTTCTTGATAGCGATCACATATTAGCTAACATGAGATAAGTGAGGATTCTTAGTGAAGATGCATCCACGAAGGCTTCGTCTTCCCTGGCACAAGGCTATTGTGTTTTTTTGTTTTTGTTCTCAACAGAACAATAATAAACCCGCGATAGTTATTTTGCTGTAAAATCCTAAGGGGAGACAGTGGGGTTCCATATGGGCAGAGGATCTGTCCGCCTGGATAGATCAGAATGCAGGATCAGGGTCTATGTTTGCAAAATTGAAGTCCTGATACATGCAGCAGGAATTGCCCCATAATTCCTCGGATTCTCTTTTTAAAAACAAACAAAATCCCAGTTTTCAAGTCTGAGACTCACGTTTCAACAATGAGACCTTATATCTGCCTGCTAGGTGCAACTGCTAATCCAGCTAAAGGGACAGATATACTGATGGAGTAACATCCCCGTGCCAATCTACTGTTTCCTTATTTTCTAGACAAAGCTGGGTCAGGTTTTTTGGTTCACATTCATCTACTGCACGGCAGACAACAATCACTGCTTTATGAATTAGTAAGATCTTGATTGTAAAACTGGCTGGTTCATAAATGGAATTCGAAGTTGTTGGTTTTAACCTATAACGCCCTCCATGGTTTAGAACCTTGATGTCTGAAGGTGCGTCAATACCTCAAAAAAACAATCCGCGACAGTGAGCGTCAGAGCCCCGTCAACCCACACAAGCTCACACGTCTCATGCAGTGGGGCTAAAAATAGTAGCATTGACATTCCTGCTCAGGCTGGAGCCTGTGTTCTGAGACCATCCCCACCTTTCTGGGTTCCAGAGCCCGGGCTCCAGCCCCAGCAAGAATGTCTACGCTGCTATTTTTAGCCCCATAGCATGAGCCTGAGTCAGCTGATCCAGGCTCTGACGCTCACTGCCGCGAGGTTGGGATTTTTTTGTTTTCGTTTTTGCAATGTAGACGTACCCTGAGAGACCACCTCCCGCTCCCTATATGATACTGCTATCGCTGTGATCCCTGAAGATGCTGAAGCTAACCACGCCGGGTTCAGAGAGACGATGCTGCAAAAAGCCATTCTCCAGGAAGGCCCCAGGTTCTGGAACTCCATTTTTCTTCTGCACAGAGCCAGAATTTGCCAACTTTCAGAGCTTATTTTATGTCCAACTTATCTCAAATGGTGAGGGAAAGGGACGGGGGGGTGATGGGAGGAAGGGGACATTATTAATTTGTACAGTAATTCAGTGGGAAGAACTTGTGTGCATTTCTGTTTTAAGTTTTTGTGACTGGGAGTTTAAGTTTTATCTGGGAGCCACAGATAATTACTATTACATTAAATATAAATAGGAATACATACATAAATCAAACAGCTTTAATCCATTCTCTGGTTTAAAATACTTTCTAGATTTTGGTTTTTGCTACTAGAAGAAACAAGACGCTCTCAAACAATTATGCCTGCCACACTCACGTCAACCAGTTTGATCCCATTAGCTTTAGCTCAAGAATTTAAAGATTTTCAGGAAACGAGCCTCAATTTATCTGCCACATGAGCAGCATCTTGTGTTACAGTCTTTTACCCAAAAGACTAGTTAGCAAGACTTAATCCCAGCTGTTACTGTATTCAGTGTAATGCGATGAATTCAACTCTTATCTTCAGCCATTACCATCTACTGGAGAGAAACTTGTTTTTAAATGTAGCTTACAAAATCTGAAAGAGGTGCTGTAATCATGTGCTCTATATTCCTCTTAAACGTGGAAGACATAATACATTACTGACCAGGGGAGCAGAATTTGGGACTAATGCGCCACTTCCCTTTTCTCGTACTGAGCAGTGCTAAAACTTGGAAGTACTGAAGAAATAAGGCACTTCTTGCTCCTATGAGTAGGGAAGGCCTCAGGGTCACTACCTAGCCACCCATCCAGCTGACACAGTAGCAATTTAAAAGTAACAGTTTATGGGCTCCAGAGAACCATAACCAGCTCTCCTTATCTTAAAGGAAAAGGAAACCAATGCGTAGTTAAGGGAAAGGAGAGAAAAGGAAAGACCACAAGACCTAGAACACAATTCAGGGTGGAAAACATGGCGGCAGCAGCTATATCTTGCCTCCTAAAAGAAAGGGGTACTTTATCTTTGGCCAAAACCACTATTTCTCTAAGCACTGAATGGATGCACCAGGAAAGAGCTGCTGAAGGACAAACTTCCCCTTCCCTTCCAAAGACACATGAACCGAGGAGTATATCACTTCTGGGATGCATTCAGCATGCACTGGCTTTGGGCCCAGGAATATAAATCCCAGGTTGAGTGTGTGTCGGTCTTTCCACTGGATGTAATCCAAAGTGCTGTCCATCCTTACATCGAGCTCCTTATGTACATCTACCTCTGACCTTCGCACGGTTCAAACGCGAAGTCCGTTGCAAACCTATTAATAGCGTTTGTGGAAATATACATCTTGCCACAAATGGTTAATCAATCGCACAAGATGTCTTCAAGGAAGGCCATGTCAGGTTCAGAAGACCCAGAATGCTCCCACATTTCTGGTACCTTTTCAAGTGAGTTGTTGGTGAGAAGGAAAACTCATTAGCACTCCAGGCCATCTATCACAGTCAACAGAATGGCTGAAAAAATACTTCTCGTGGGAACTGGGAGAGCAACGTGAAGACTGAACTTGCATTTGTGGAGACAGGCTCAACAGATTCCCTCCCTTTGCCCCTCTCTGCCCCCAACATCCCCTTTTCCAGCTTTCTTGAGTTTCTTATTATAAGAGAAAATAGAAGCAAGACCCCAGAGGATCAAAAGACAAAGTGTCAATGTCATGATTCATGACCGCCTGGTTCCTCTTCATTTCAAGAGTGACAAAGTAAAATAAATTAAAGCCAGCTGACTAAAACAAGCCAAGCGAATTCATGGATGAACCTGGGAGAATCAAAAGCGTATGACAACATTAGCAAGAAAGCCTGCTTCTGCATGCAAACAACCCTCACTGTGTAAATGGCCAATTAATTTATGGGAGCCAGATGTTCTTGTTTACTGGCATTGTTTACCTTGCTGCTCCACTCTTTGATGGATTGATAGATGTCACCATATTTCAGCTGTGGGTGAACAGGAGGCCTGGTGTCTCCTAAGCTGAAATTCCCCCACCCCTTTCAACCTTTACACAATGCTCTTCTCCCTATGCTTTGCCCTCTCTTTCCAGATTGAGGGGTCTGTAGGAAAACAAGTTCTCTTCGTAACCAAAACAAAGATGTTTCTTCCCCCATTAAATAAATCCTTGCACAGGGCCAGGGCCAGAGCCAGTTCATGTCGAAATAGGCAAAGAGACATATGGGGTTTCTACAATGCACACAGTGGAACTACACTGCTGAGAGTACACTTTGTATTAAATGCAACAACTGCCTTCATTTTTTTAAATGGGACAATACATTTTGTAACAGAAAAAAGACATCAGAAATAGCCACATACAGCAATAAGAGATCAATAGGAAGAGCACCAATTTTTTGAAGACATCCAAATGGTTTTGCACAATGAAAAACTAACAATATGAACTATGGGTTAAAAACAGAAAGCTAAGCAAATTTTAAACAGGTTGGCAATGTTGATTTAGCCATCTTGGCTTGAATGGTTACCTCCGTAGAAAACAAATTAAGAAAAATATAGGAAAGAATAAAAGCAGCTTACAGTGAGAAAACAACAAAATAAAATCAAGGTAGAAAGCAGAATTAACAGATGAATGAATAGATAAGAATGGCAATATTCCACTGAAGTCATATATAAGCAATTACTAACCCACACTTTAATATGATATATTCTATCACTTAACACAAAAAGCATGTGAAAAGTTACCACAAATCAATATTAATCATGCTTGTGATCTATACATAATTGAAATCATTCTGCATTTTCCTGCATGTAGAAAATGTGCCATTCATTCCATGTATCCTCTCTACAGGAGAGATAATGTTGCTCATCGACCAAAAAAAAAAAAAAGCAATCCTTCAAAGTGAATGGAAAATGCATCATCACCGATTAATCAGAACAGGTTTAACACATGTTGATGCTGCTATCCCTTTTTCCCCTAAAAAGGCAAAACATTTTGTGTAACACTGAACTACAACTTTAGCAAGAGGTGCTAAAATGACGTTACCATACAGGCATTATTTGAATGACAGTTATAATATATGCTTATATGGACAAAACCAATAACTCTGCCCAATATCATATTTAATACCTTCACATCTATAGCTTTTAATCCACAACATTTTAGTTTAGCTGGTGACCCATTTACAAGGCAAATGATGAGTCTGAATTTAGCCTATCAATGAAGTGATCTTAAGATATTTTTGGAAAACCAATGGAGTTATATTATATTTCGTTCCTCTTCTGATTTGAATGGTAAGTTATTTATACTAGAAGTTAGACACATTCACCCTATTGTTGCTCTATGGGCTCTATATATCAGCTACAAACTACCAGAAATGTGCGAACTTAAATATTCGGCCTGAAAAGGCACAGCTATACTATTCAGCAAACACTGCCTTGGATTATTATAGTTCTCCTTATGAGAGTTGGGGCTTGTCTATATGGGGAAACTGACCAGAAGAGCTATAATTATACAGTACCACTATAACTATGCTGGTATAACTCCACATGACATGTAGATACTCTGTTCCAGAATAAAAGATCCTTTTTTCAGTAGAACTTAAATCAGGTACAAAGCAACATAAACTAGATAAAAAAGGCACTTTTATTCTAGAATACAGCAGCCACGCAGGGGAGTTTACCAGCACAGCTACAGTAGTATAATTATCCTGTTTTAGCTCTGCCAGACAATTTGTCCATGTAGTCAAGTCCTAAAGTCAATAATAAAGGCCTATGGTCTGGAGGTCCTCATTCAGATAAAGTCACTTACATCCAACTGAGTATACCCCTCAGGATTTGGCCCATATACAGTGTCTTGTAGCACGGGGTCAAACTGAAAATAAGACAGTGGTTGTTTGCCCAAGCCCAGCCCATTTGGGACGTTACTCACAATAGATTGTACAGATGTTCAAAATATGATTGTGCCTTCTCTAAATCCAGTGACCTAGGTTTCCCCTCAGCGGGATTTCAACATGCCCATGGAAGGCTCCATGTTAGGCTTCTTGGAATTGGTTCTTTCTTAACTGGGGAAGTGGGGAGGGCTGGAGAGAGTGCTAACTATCCCAACCACCAGCCATTTATGGCACAAAATGATTCATAACTCACAGTAAATTGTGCAGCTCTGTGTTATCCTCCCCTCCCTCTTTTCTTACACGAGGAATGAAATAGTTAATGCTGGCATTTGAATCATCATCATCACTGGGCATCTCTCTTCACGGAGATTAACGGGGCAGTTCCTACCTCTCAGAGCTATTGTTCCAGGCATGTCTGCATGGGTTACAAGCAGTTTACATTTCTGAGGTTTTCTTTGCAATCGTAACAGCTAGCAACTTAAAAAGTTAACAAAAGCCAAGTTTCTGCTGTGCGCCAGCGGACCTAGAGCCCTGCCTTGGAGCTAAGAAAGAGTCCACAACATTGTCGTTTGGAAACGGCCATGATTTAAAGTATGCCAACTGCTACCAAGAGGGTCTGGCTTTGAGGTTTTTCCTTGCTCAGGGTACAAGACCTAGATGTCCACTGTCCTCGTTCTAGTTCTCAAGCCCCTTGCAATTGTTGGCAATGCTGAAACAGAGATATCGAAGTGGAATGTGAGGAGCAAGAGACAGCCGTAACATATCTGTGCCTGTGAACAATGCGCCACAGTTGGCAGCTCATTTGCACAAACACGGAATCAGGGAAAGAACATAGGGTCTTCAGAACACAGGGATGTGAACAATAATTTCCTTTATCTTTATCCTCTATAGAGCAAACCCCATCCGTGGTCACTCACATTTGAGCAGTACTGATCCCCTCTCCCACAGACGGCAGGGCTACGTACACACCATTAACCAAGTCATTACAGAACATTTTATCCAGATGGCATTTTGCTATTGCTAGACAATTTGGATGCAACACTAGAAATGTAACTACAACCCTAGAGCCGTTTGCATGTAAACAGTTGGGAAGGTGAATGGAATAAGAGTGAAATGTTGCCTTTTCATAGACTTCATCTTAATATGGCCTCGAATGAGTAGCAATTTCTCCAGTCCCTCTAAAATATCAAATGGTCAGGGAGTATTAAACAAGGATTTGGGATTAAGTTCACTCCTGTGCAGACAGCTACAGCAAAGCCTGAGTGCTTCCTAAACCCCATTTAAGTCCTATTTTGAGTACTTAGGCACAGGATGAAAACCAATGGTGGAGTAATATAATGTAAATCCCAATTTTACTCAGATAAGTAAATCTAATTGTATGGGATAGATTAAACCAACCCCAATAAGACTATTTAAAATGACTTAGTAAAATGACATTAGCCCCTCACCTTAATTACTGAGCTTCCTCTAGTGTTTCCCAAGAAGTTCTTCAAAAACATAAGTAATAGCATCAGAGAATAACCCAGGCTTATTCTATCACCACCCACAGCACTATTGCATGTGGGAGCGTTACAGCTTCCAAATGTTGAATATTGTTGTTTGGCACATGGCATGACACACGTCCGTGCTGGTAAAATTAAATCCTGCAGTGAAACAATGGATGGTGCCCGAGGCAACCATAGTCCATCCACATCCTACTATATCATCAATAGTCTGGAAAAAACAGCCCAAGAGTAATCCAGTATAAAAATATATTAAAATGGTTTGGGCCAGATGTCTTCACATTCACAACACATGCTCAAATTTCTTTCCCATCTCCAGTGTGAAATAATCTTTACACATGGCTATGGGTGGAGATCAAAGCTAGGTTTTCTAATTGGTAATATTTTGATGGCTATTGCCACAATAAAAAGCCATTAACTATTTCTGGGTAAGTGGCATTGAATTCTGCTCTTAGTGACAGTGTGTATCTGGGATAATGCCACTTTGATTAATTTAGTTACTCTGGATTTACACCAGCGTCACAGAGCAGAATTTGGCCCACTGTGTGTATAATGAAGTAATTGCAATAATAATGTGGAGAAGGTTACGGTCTACACAGCTAAGGAGTCGCAGTCAGGAAATACCTGCTTCACCTTAACTCTGTCCCTTTGTGCTGTTGTGTTGTGATACAGGGGCAGATTTTCAGCTGCACTCAGTCAAAGCTTAGCTCTGCTGAGAAGAAGGGGTTGCCAGGGAGTCAGTTCTGGCTTCCTGATCCCAAGACCAGTCTACACTGGCTGGCTATATCTCCCAAAGGGCCATGCAGAGGCTAGCTGTGCTGCCTATGCCCACAATAAAACACCTGTGCCGAAGGCTGTAATCAGGTGGTGGCATAAAAGCCACCTCTGCAGACCCAGTTACTGTCCAGCTGCTATATGCCATCTGAGCAGCACTGGGGGCTGTGTAAGAAAAGAATCTGGTCCAGTGTCTTCAATTATACCAATCATAAACAAGTCTCAGATTACTAGAAACTGATCTGTCCAGCAAACCGGCCTGGATTCCTATAATAACCACAACAGCAGGACCCTGAAGGGTTTCTTCACAAGTACGGTTCACGTTTGACCAGCTAATTTCCATTTATCTCCATGTTACGCAGCAACAAGTACACTGACGTTACATACACAGTTAAATGCACACACTGGTGAATTCCTAACTCACTCCTGCTAGTCATCGTCAACACAACAAAATAGCCAGAAATAAATTATAGCACTTATTTGTATGTTTAATGTCTAAGGCCTCAATTTAGCAAGGCACTTAAGCACGTACTTAACTTTAATCATGTAAATAGCCCCACTGATATTAATGGGTCTACTCATATGCTTAAGTACTGAATCGGGGCTTAAAAACCTCAATTTTTTAGATGATCTTACCAAATATGGAGATTACTTGTATTAATACACTTTCCCATAATGGTATAATTTTGATACTTTCTCCCAACAGAGATTTAAATGGAACTGAGTGACTCATGAAACCTTTAGTTCTTTGCCTTCTCTAGCATGCAACGGTGCTGGCATCACATTCTAAAATTGGGTCATAGTGGATTCAAAATTGGGGGGAGGGGGAGGAATCTCCTCCTTGGCACCAATGAGATAAACACAAGTTTCCAAATATTTTAGTCAATGCAACCTGAATTGTATCTAGTCTTTTAGTGTTGCCAAGTTCCTGGTAAATAAAGTCTGATATTGCTTGATAAATCAAAACTGCACCTTTCTCATATGAAACCAAAGGCAGACACAGGCCAAAATCACAATAGCAGAAGACAGAAGAAGTACAAAAATTTTAGTGCATCCAGGTTTCTTTTTTGGCATTACAGGGCAGGTCTATGTTCCCTGGAATTATCTAAAATAACCAGTATGGTTACTGGTGTTTACTATAATCTTGCTAGAATCAGTGTTACACTGAGTAGCATTTAGAGTTGCAAAGACACCCAATTTGATATTTACGATCAATATAAGTAGCTACTGAACATTATTAAAGCAGTCTCCATCATGCATCAAAAACCTCTTGGAGCATTTGAGAAACTGAAGGCCCCTCATCTTCCCTAAACTACTGTTCAATGATCTACTTCTGCCAGAATTATTCCATTGCATAAGGCAAGCCTATCTTCAAAATCAGAAGGTTAACAGCGTCCTACCAGTTGAGGAAACGGATTAGCTGAAGATTCCCACAAGTTCTGTACTTGCAATACATACATTATGTACTGTAGGTAATGAGCAAAACCTGGAGGGCTTCACTAATCATTAGCTCAGGCAAAATTCCTATTGTCTTCATTGGACATTTGAACTAACTACAGGTATTTTACAATCACAATTCTAACATTTGCGATTCTCTCATTTCGGCATGACAGATCATACCTTGCCATATGCTTCATTCACTCCTAGTCCCTTCATCAAAGTAAACAAACCAACCTTTCCCACTGGCGAAACAGCACAGCATGGGTTGCAGCTCAGATGACTGCTTTACCCTAGAAAGCCTGGGGTTGGGGAGGAAATCATATATTGAGAGTTGGGTTCTGAAGATCGGACTCAACTGAACGGCTCTGCACAGAGCAGATTTGTTTGAACCAGCCATGTCAGGAAAAGATACTTAAAATACACCATATCTTCTCCTCCTGCCTCCCTCCCGCAAAAGGGCAAAGAAAAATAGGACTCCCCAGAGGTGCTGTCAGAGCTCCCTATCCCACAATCAGTTATCTCCCTGCTGCATGTTCATAACACAGACCTTTTCTTTTGCTTGTGGAACATTTCACAGTAGTAATACGAATTCATGTGTTTCAGATTGGTGAGAAATGAAGGGCCCATTACCAAAAATATATTATATTTTTATATATATATAGCCTGTTCCCAGTAACTAACATGTAAAAATTGTATTACAATGTGATCAACTGCATTCATTCTTGCACATTTGCCTTACCCACACGCTGACAAGAATCCGCCACTGGAGTCACTCCTAATCATTACAAATTCTGAGCAGCTTCTGAATCTCTTTTCTAACTCCCAGGGAAATGCATCCATCTTCCCTCTAAAATGTGGAGCTTCTCCATACCCCTATTGCATAATTACACTGGCCTGGCCACAGTCATAAGTTGGAAAGATCAGTATCTTATGATGCATCAGGGCTAAACATGAGAAATGGGAGAATCCAGCTTTCAAATGGGGCTCAATACACTTGCTTCTAGACCTGGAAGAGCCAGAGCCAGCACATTTTAAAAACAGGACATTTCTGTGTGTCAAAAAACCCCAATAGCTTAGGTCTTTTTGGGAAGATTTCAAGTTGTAAAGTAGAATTAAGTAACCCAATTTGGATACATGGTAATAAGGGACTCTGGAGAAACTCAAGAAAATCTAATCCAAATATAATTTTGGAAACTCTCTAAAAAATATTTCTAAAATAGTTTCTACTCTGTCACATTCAGAGTAACTAAAAATGATGTGGTCTGAAAGTTTCACTAATACTCATACTAAGGTTTCACTAATACTCACCGGGGAAACATAATTCATGTTTAGCCTCACCTCTCAATAAAATCAGCATAAGTTTGCAATAGCTGCACTAAAGGTCCCAACTCTGCTACCCAATAGTTCAATTGACTTCAATTATATGTCTGAGTCGCATGGAAGACGTATCTATGAAGAAGGGTAACCCCAAAATCCTTATGCCTCTGTGAAATATTCTCTCTCATACAAAGATGTATAAATACATTGCTAAATATGTACCAAATCTTACCTGGAAGTGGTGATTTCATTTAAATACATCAGGGAACAAGAAAATTCCAAACAATCGAAGTGGGTAAACAAACATGAAAGAAAAAGGAAAAAAGGGAACACAAGTTAATAATGCATCCATTTTTATTTGCATGCTCAGACCCTCCCCTCAGACTACAACCTGCTAAAACTCCATGTTTACATTGCTCATGGAGTACAAACAGAGAGAGAACAGGACAGAACAAATTTCTATCAAGATTTTATTGTGCTCTGTTTGGGACAGCCCAGTGCAGTTGAGTTACAAAGATCTTCCAAACAAGAGGCAATAAAATCTTTACGGCATCTCATATCATCACACAGTGTGTTTGTTTTTGTCCTCTTTACAGTCTCTCTTTGCTTTATTCCCTTTGAAGTGCATTAAGCTGGAAACTTATTAGCATTTTGCAGTGCTATACACACCAATGAACTTTGTTGATAAGTAACATTAAAAAACTCTGTTGTCCCTTTTTAAAAATAGGTCCATTAAAACTGTGCTCCTCACTCTGTGTTAAATCCTAAGAAAGGCCATTTGATAAAAGCCATCCATCTGATAGCTCTCTGCTCTGGGTTTGTTGTTTAAGGGTTTGCTACATAGGGAAATGACTAGCATAGCTATAGCAGAATAATTATTCCATAATAAAGTTACTTACTCCAGAAGAGCGGTCCATACAGGGGAGTTATACTGACACCGGTATAATTATTCCACCATAGCTATGCCAGTCAATTTTCCCCATGTAGACAAGCCCTTACATGACCATCAAAGAAGCCCAACAGCTGAATGTTAAGTTGAATCCTACACAAACGTACAATGCAAGAGATTTAGGGCCCCAAATCATACATGACCACCTGTTTCTCAGACAGACACTTCCTGAATGGCTGTCATACCACACATACATACTGAGATACTGTTACACGGTCGTGCGCACAATGCCATAAATCATGAGTGCCTTTTAGTTATCTGCATTAATATTAGGTGTTACGTTTACTTCTGTAAACAGTGCTGTGTGCGAGATCTCTACCTTAATGGGGCTTTAGGTGGAAAACGCCCTTAGACATAAACTGTGGAAGTAAATAAGGCAGGCAAGTGATGATTCCAAAATGATAATTCCTCCCATCAGCATCCTTTTTAATCTACCATTTGTATTTAAAGCCATCTTGGGTTATGAAGCTGTCATGTAAAGAGGCTGGAGAATGACAGCTGCAAAGTTGGAACCCTGTTACTAGCAGTCTCTTTGCTGCATTCTGCCCTTGAGTAGAATCAAAGAGCTGGGGGAAGGAAAATATTTTAAATGTAAATTACAACATTTTCATGTTCAGATCTTAAAAATAATCCTCTCAATTGCTTCCGTCTCTACATTTTTGATGGCCTCTTCTCTCAATCACAGGCACTTGGCACGCTAGCAAAGAGCCCATGAACAGTGATATTAGAAGGTATTGTGCATGTCCTTTAAGCAAAATATTTTCTTCACTTAGTTTTTGAAGACAAAAGAGGAACTCTGATGCCAAGCATAAGGAGGTTAGCTAAATACAAGGATGTCTGATTGTATTTAGACAAAGTAAGTAGTGACATGAAAGAAATCTTCTCCCCTTCTCCTCAAAATAGGAATGACCCCCTCACTCCTTAGCTATGAATTTCAATGTCACCAGGAAAGATACCAGCTTTAACAACAGAGGTAAAGTTGCTGATCTGCTGCGGATACCATTCAGAACCAATGACCGAGATTACACAGTTGTGAAAATGACTTTGCTTCTTCTGATAAATAAAATGAGGCCAGCTGGTTAGTCGAAGAAGAATCTGTACACCTCTGCCCCCAAACTGAAAATCACAAGCTTGACACACCCCATTCATTTAGCACAGCACAGCCTTTCCAAAAAGGACACAAACAACTGAGATGCTTTGGCAAGAGAGCTAAGGAGAGCAGGCCACTGCTGCTATCAATCAGAACATTTATTCTCAATTTAACAGCTGACTATACACCAAAAAAGAGAAAGACTTGCTAGACAAATTTTCAGCACTGGCATTAATTCTGATGAAGTTCACTTGCTTTTCTTCTTATCTGGCAATGAATCACGATACTGACATATGTAGAAACCATGTTTACATTATGATGATTTTGTAATTGTTTCTGAAAACTGAGCACATGTAATTTTTGAAAAATGTGCATAGAAATGAGCCACGTAGGTGCTGACATCCAATTACGTTCTGATATACAAATCTGCGTGTCCTGCCTGGACCATGAGGCCCAAGGAACACAAAGTGATGTCAGTGGAAAAAAAGACTCCACATTCACAACTTTAGCAAACAAACAAGAAAGAGCTGGAAATATTGCAGCTTGGCAAAGAAAGTGACACAGTTTATCTGAGATCAAAAAATATGGAGCACTGGGTTATGCACCCTTTCGTCTCCAAATCAAACCCAACCATCAGGGTAATGCCGATAATGCATCAGGATAATGCCGATAATGATTTACCCAAAATGTAGATGGGAAATGAAATTTCTTCGGGCTTTTTTTGCCAATTTTCCTTCCTGCTAGGTGGAGCCAGCGATCTTCCTAAGCGGTGGATTTCCTATTGCAGGGTGGAGGAAGAGAATATGCCCAGCAAACTCAAAAAAAGCACCGGTACCAACAAAAGGGGATGTGACACAGTGCTAATTCGTGGGAAGTGATCTGAGAGAATATGAAAGGAAACAAAGCGACCAGGAGACTAAAATCTTGTTAGCTTTTCCTATGAGATATACTATTGACATGATTACTTAATGTTATTACACAGGCCACTGTTTTCCACTTCTCCCCAGATCCATGGCCTATAATAACCTCCTCACATTTACTGCCAATCCCAAGAGGCAGACAAACATGTAATACAAAACAGGGCAAAGAATTTTTTGAGCCATTCTGTTTATAAGCAACAAAACCTCCGGATCTGAAGCAGCTAGGTTAAAAAAAACCCAAATATCCTACAAAGTTTCAATCACACAAAACTCACTAAGCCAAGAGGCTCAAAAGTCAGCATATTTTGGTGCATTAGGAGGATATTGTCAAAGGAACAAATGCATCTAACTCCTACTAAAAGTCCATGGGAGTTAGGAGCCTACCTGTCATTTGTGCCTCTGAAAATCTCCCCCTTTAGCAATTAACAACCCACAGCTAGCCATGCCAGCTGACGTGGGCTCACAGGGCTCAGGCTAACAAGCCTGTTTAACTGTGATGAACATGTCTGGCTAGGGCTGCAGCCTGAGCTCAGGGACCCTTCCACCTCACAGGGTCCTAGAGCCCGGGCTCCTCTCTGAGCCTAAATGTCTACACTGCAGTTAAACAGCTCCTTAGCCCGAGTCATCTGGCACAGACCAGACGTGGGTTTTTAAGTGCAGTGTAGACACATCCTTCGAGAAATAAAAAGTGACTTGAGATTGGATAGAATGGCCGAAGTTGTCCCTAGTAATTCCGACACTGCTGCTTTACAACTGTGCGCTTAATCTCTCAGCACTCTTTCTGTTTAGACCAGGGTGGGGCGAGCAGGGCAGCCGCCCAGGGGGCAAAGCCACAAGGGCGGAGAAATGACGGGGACCCACCAGCAGAGGGCACAAGTACATGCTTGCTCGCCCCAGGCGCTGAGTTACGGCTCTGATTTAGACCAAGGCTCTGAGCGGCGGCACTGAAAGGAAAGGAAGAAAAGAACAAATTGTTCCTTTAAACACAAGCGTGAGATTTCAGGAGAAAAATATATGCAACCCAAGTGACGACTTCAAACCACCACGGAGAAGCAAGCAGCAGACATTGGTGCAATTTCTCGTTTATGAAGCAGCAAGAGCGTCAACAAGATTTTCCAGTAAAAGCCACAGAAATACTTTCCTCCTGTTCAAAACTTTCAGGAAAACAAGAACTTATTTTAAAAAGGCTCCATGAAGTTGGTTTCAGCATGGGGCTCTTCCCTCCAGGAAGCCGTTTTGACAGTGAGTAATAGAGTTTGTATTGCATTTGGGGTCAGGCAAGATAATGAGCCATATGGCAATGTAGTTTTATCATCACTTAGAGAAAACACCCTTGCAAAGAGAAAACACTCCTGGGGCCTGAGTCTACCAGCTTTACCCATGATAAATAGAACTCACCAGGAAATAAACTGCTCTCCATGACTAAGAGTGGCAAAATCAGGCTCTTAGTGATTAGTTACTACTAATCTCTACTACTTTTAAAAAAAAAAAATAATCCCACAGCAGCTCAAGACCAGTGGACACTAGCTATCCTCTGCAAACCAAACCCAAAACAAATCAACTAGACACTAGAGCATGCAAGCAAGGCAATCCACATCTGTGTTATGAAGCAAGTCTGCTCTTCCCAGTCCATAATTACAATTAATTATTAGCTAGCAGTTCGGCATCTGCCTAACACCCAATTATAAAAACTTTTTCTTTGGGGAGGTTCATCAAGCACGTTATAGGATATTCCTGGATATTTCAGCCGTGACTGCACAGTGATACAAACTTATGTTGACAGTGCAAAGGCAGCCAGCAACTCAGGCCACCATGTTGAACTGTAAATATCATGCTCCCAATTAGTTTAAGGCTTTTAAAAGCTGCAGGCTCTTTCCCCTCCATGGACACACTTCCCATTTTGTATACCATCACTTTATCAGTTATGGGTCGGCACAAAATTCACAGTAAGGCACAGAGCTTTCACCTGCTCATCCACACCAAGATGTTTGTTACCCAATCACTCCACACTGGGTTAGGGTGGCTAACAGATAAGATATGATCCCACCCCGAAATATCTTGGTAGACCACAGCCTCACATACCCCCAGCACCTGAAAAAGATTCATGATAAAATTCTCATCCAGAAACTGGCAGAACAACCTGGGGGAGCCGATGCAAAAAGAAAAAAAAAAAAAATCTATCTACTATAAGGAAGTATATACTGTTCATGCATCTGGACACAGTTTCCACAAACCACTTGTCAATTCTCAACTTAACACCACCATGTAGATTATTATGGGCATAGAAAAATAAATGCTACAACCATGGCTTCCCATACTGATGCATATCCAGTCACCCCAAATTCTGTCGCAACATGAGAATTCTTCATCATGTTCCAGGGAACAAGGATCTTCCAATAAATAAAGACCTAAATGCCATGATTCTGATTCAAATCAAAAAAACCCTTTTGACTTGTAGTACAAGAGCTCAAAGATTCAGGGTTTTTCCTGAAGATCAATGGTAAGCAAGGTGGAAGAATGCCAACATCCCAAACAAACACCTCATCAATATTCAACCAAAGAACCCAGTGGCTTTTCACTCGCATAGAAAACATGACCCACTATGAATCACATCTGTACATCACACAACAGATGAGCCTACCTTCACCATTAACAGGGACTGAGATACAATCCTATTTGTAACTGTGGAAACAGACTTAAAACGATCAATTTATGTCCCAAATGATCTTGGGTGATTTCTCTGCTATCCATTCTGCATCATGTGAAGCAATCAACTAGATAACCAACTAGACGAAGACATCCAACATTGATATTTTTAAGTCATATGGAAAAAGAAGGAGGAAAAGATGACTCCAAATAGTGTGAAAGATACAGCAGAGAATTCCTCTTAAGAGAAAACTCTGCCGCCACCTCCTCTTCCTCCTGCTCCATGGATGCAGAGGGTTCCAAAGGCAGATGAATCAGTAAGGGGAAGGACAGGGCAGGAAAGAGACAATAGGAAGGAGGAGTAGAGACAGGATTTTGGGACAGCAAAGAGTAAATTAAGGGGAAGTGTTACATTAATGGAAAAAAGGGATAGGGCTTGAACCGTGCTAGACACAGCATTTGGGACTGCATTTCCTTTAGTGGCTGGTTCATTAAGCAGCTTGAAAAATTTCACACATGCTGTCTCTGCTCTTTTCTGAAGATCCACATGCAAACATTAACATCCTCGACAGAGCAAAATCAATCAGCATCAAGGCAATGACTATCAAAGCTCAGCTTAGATGGACATTATCAAAATGAGCAAAGAGACTCCCAAAAAAGGTTTCTGTAGCAAGTTCCAACTCAGAAAGCACAGGAGGGATAGTCAATGAAAATGCTTCAGAGACATCCTTATGCAGGATCTCACCTAGTGCAGCATAAATATTGATATCTTCCAAGTCAAGGAAAAGCTAGATGGAGAGCAACTATCAAAAACTGTGAACACTTTGGAGGAAGAAAGTCACAAAAAACTAATAAAACTGTCTTGCCAAGTCTTTAGTGGGAGCCTGCACGTTCCCATGTAACATCCTTTTGCTTCTCACAAATCAGACAATACAACCACATGAAAACACACAATGCCATGATGTCGTCATTGGAGGCTCATGCATTTTGCACTAAACATTCCCGTGTTCATACCCTGCTGTCAACCCAATTTAGTTGGTTACACAGGCATGCGTGCTCTGTAACTCAAGTCTGCAGAAGCTGCCCACAACAGAGGTGGTAGATTCCCATATCCAGATCCAGACTTGCTGCTACCCTGCAGACTATGATGGATGTTTCTTACCTCCTGTTACCATGGAGAATCCCATGGCCAAGCCCAGCTACCTGGGCGAGGAAAGATTTACACTTCCTTTACCTAGAACCCAAATAACTTCTCATTATTTGGAAAGCTGATCTTGCCCTGTGTGACTCTGCACAGCATTTCATTCTGGTCTAGCCTTAATTTAAAATAAGGCTGAAATAGAGAAATCCCTCTCAAGGTTCAGCGAAAAGCTTCTCTTTAGAGCATTTCCCCATGAATGGTGAATCCTTCAGAAAGCTGCTTACAAACCCCATCAAGGGCTACAGTGGACCAAGTTTGTTACCTAACCTTTTGCCTGTACCAGTCTGATAGAAGCAATTCCTGGGAAAGTTATGGTAACAGATTAGTGCTACAGATAAGCCAGAACAGGCTTCTGCCCAGTTTTAGTTTCTGAGTTTCTGGTACTTTTCTTGCCTTTTTCCCAATACAAATGGACTGAATGTTTATTTCACTGGCAGGGGGACACAGCTAAAAAAGGTAAATCTTTTGCCCCCATCTTTGATTATTGGTCGTTAAAGTGTCTCTTCCTCTCGCTCTTGTTCTCCATTGCTACCCCAGATACACACGTTATTGCACTTTGACCCATGACACAGTGAACATTAAATGGTATTCTCTCCAGGGAGATGTGCATTTAAAAAAAACCAAAAAAACCTTCCGCCTCGCCAAGAGTAAAACCCTGCTTTTGTGGGACAGCTAAGAAGACTGCAGTGTGTTTTTCAGCAGGCTGTCCTTAGCGCTCTGCATATGCTCCTGACCTTTCAACCCTGCTTCATTTCCTGCCCTGATCTTGAAGATAGCTGGCTACAGATAGCTGGGGAGAATATTCCCCAAGCAGAGCCTCCTAAATCCAGGAAGGAGAGACAGGCAGAGAACTCCGTGAAGTCCACTAGTGAACTCACCAGGCAGATTTAAATTTCTGGGAAGTGCTCGGATGCTACAATGATGGGTCCTATAGAAAACCCTTAAGTGAGGTTAGATGAGATAGAAATATTTTGCACGCACTCATCAAAATGCAACAATACAAGTTATTCAGAAAAGGAATGGGCTAAAGGACATGGACTCCTGCATTAGAGTTGAGCTGGCAAATGCAGCAGGCATTGCAGAGGTGAAATAAGCAAATCACTTGTGGCAGCGGGTCAACTGACACCCTGGCAACACAATGAGCGGGTCTGGCACCTGGCTCCACTGATGAAGAAAGCAGTTCACTTGTCTTCATCTCTGCAAGAAAAGCCCCAGCCCCACAGCAGTGATGAATGCGGGGGTGGGGGTTGGGAGAGCTATGCTAACCCTTCCAAAAAATCACCTTGGAACAGGTTTGCCAAGGTTTGGGTTTTTGGTTTTAAATATAGATTATGAAACTGTGCCTTAAATCTCTACCCTCTTCACTAAAATGTACCATTGCAAATGTACATCCCATCAACAGGAGAGCCAGCATTACAAGACTGTACAAATATAGAATCCCACGGGGACTAGAATTAAAATAAATATACCCATTGCCCTCACAAACTCTGGTTATTCTACACAGTCAGGGGCCAGGCACTTCAATGAGCACCAAGTCAGAGAGAGGTGGTGGGTCTTATCTTGTAGTATCGATAATACTCCATACGCCTCAGTGTCAAGCACTCACAACTCTCAATAGCCATCCCATGTGCTCAGCACTTCTGAAATGACACTGCAGCCTGGGTCTGTTTTCATGCACAGGGAGTTCAGTGGCAGGCAATGTGAGGTGAGGAAAGCAAAGCCTCGAGTGGGAAACGAGTCAGAGGAAGATGAGACACACTCTGCCCCAGCCACTCCATACCAAAGAGCTGCTGGTCTTGCCAACTCTGCCAATTTTATTGAGAGTCTCATCAAAACGGGTGGTCTTCTTCAAGCCTCGGCTTCTAGAGCCATGGGGCTACGTGACAAAGCTCAGTTTCCACTCGGGGGAGGGGTAGCGGTGAGGGGAAGGAGTGGATTCGAGCCCTCACGGCTGTGTAGTGAAGTGTAACCTCATGGCTCAGAAGCCAGAAGGCAAAGCAAATTCTGCCACTGTAAATGAATGCCAATCGCCGACTAACTTAGAACTGCACAGGCACATAATTAGTGATTTAATGTGTAATAAATCCTAATTCCCCCCTACAACACTTGAGTATCACGTTGCTACACATACGCACCCACGCAGCAACAGCCGGAGCTTGTGTTTACACTACACGTCACAATCGAGTTGTCCTACATTAGAAATGTAGGGCCTGATTTTCAGAGGTTCTGAATATCCACAGCTGCCGTTGACTTCCTATGGAGTTGTGTGTGCTCAGCACTTCTGAAAACAGGGCCCCTATGTTTTCGAATACATTTTTTTTAAAAGAAGGGATACACTACTACCTCTGTCATTAACATTTCAACTAAAAATCTAAAGCATGGAAGGTGGGGCGATTTTTAAAAAATTGCACCAGTTTACAGCAACAAACAAAAGAGACAAGTAACTTTTAAAACTACAGTGAAGGAAATGCAGCAAGCAGTATTTCTACAGGACAGACGTGGGGAGAAAATAATATACAGCAGTCACCATTACACAGCTGAAATCTCAGCACATGTGGCTGATATCCTACTGTAAAATCTGATTTGTCACATCACTAATCACAGAGCATAAGACTGGCTTGGAGCAAGTTTCTAACACAGAAATGCTGAAGGGTTAGATAAACATCTTTTGGGATTTGTGTATGATGGGAAAACCGTGACACCATTTTTGCAATTTATTTTTAGAACTGAAACGGGAAAGCACACAATTTCTTTACCATTAGATTTAAAAACCGAAGATTTGAGTGAAAAAACTCATTTGTCTTCACATACTAAATTCCACTAAATTGCATTGCATTTCGGCAATCACAACGCTTACACTGAACGCTAAGCAAGGAAACGTTCCTTTAAGAATGACAGAACCACACCTAACACACTTTCTTGCAGCTTTATAACATGAAAGATTATTTAACAAAACACACTAGACTCTCGCCTTTGGCAGTATACTGAAGCACAGGCCATTGCATTTCAGCCGGTGGGGGTAGGGGCACTGGCCAACGACAGCACCACTTTACCTAGTGGTCCAGCCCCCAGTATATACACACGCCATCAAACACTCCCTACTCTCCAGTGCTGCATCTCTTCCACACATTGGTGCCAGTAAGGGTTAGTGCAGATAAATTAGGTTCTATTCTGCACAGGTTTTACATCACGTTCATCTCTGTAGTATCTGTTCCAGTATTGCATCTGTCGTGTCTGTTCTCTCATCCTCTCCCCCAGGGGAGAAGTGTGTGCAGCAGGGTGTCTTGTTTGGGTAGAGTTTGTTTTAAAGATACATGTTGCTATGTATTTATGCTGGAGAAGGCAGGTCAAGGAAACGTGCCTTGCACTGGGTGCAGATGGCAGTGAGGTCTGGGTCCTTAAGCTCTAAGGGGAGTTCGTTCTAGGGTCACTGAACAGGCCCTAACAAATGCCACCTCCTGCACGGATGCGCTTTACCCTTATTGTAGAGAAAGTTCCACATTGTGCCAGAGGAGAAGAGCTGTTGACCACGGTCTTCATCCTGGAGCTTGAAGTGATGCTTTAGGCATCAGGGCACCTTGAAAATAAGAACCGAGACCTAGACCTGTACAGCAACTTCTGGTTAACCAGGAGGCACCAGGAAGTTATTACCTGCTTAAGGACAAACCTGCCAGTTGTTTCACTGAAAACACACAACAGTTTTTTCTGATAATGGGGCTGGAGTTTTTTGGTAAACAGTTTAAAATAATTGCTTTTTTTTTGGTTATACTCTCTGTCTTGGGAAAAGACACAAACATCCTTTTGCTTAGCATTTGAATACAATACAATAAAATACAGGATCTCTTCAACTTGTGCAACTTCATGTAAATGTGAAGAGAAAAATTACGGCCCAACCTGATTTTTTTCTATCTGGAGTTCAGTCCCTATTAAAAACCAAGCTGAAGCTTACCTGTACAGACGTCACAATCCACTGACTTCTGCAAGATCACGACTGCAAGTCACCACAAAGAGCTATCTATGAATTCTAACTGCAACACGATATTTACATATGCTCTATAAAATCACATCACATCTGTCAGCCCATTTTTACAGGGATCTGTTAAAATTACAGAACAGGATTCTCCCTATCTTTTGACTCAACACACAGCCGAGATAGAAAACATCTCCCCAGCTCAACTCAAACTGGGTAGAGCAGATGGGAATGGAAATTAATCTACCTGAAAAAAAATAATTTGTTCATTAACTTACTGAGTTTACAAACCAGAAGGAAAAAAAAAAAGCAGAAAGGGTTAAATGTGCAGCATCAAGGGAAGGATCAAACTTACTCTGAATTTTGCTTTCTGAATATTTTTTTTTTAAACCTGAACTTTAGGCAGGTGGCACGATCCTTAAAGCTCACAGTTTATTGAGCACTTTAAAAACCACTTGCATTTTTAAAGATATTTGTGGGGCAGCACACACACTAATTGAACGCTATAAATGCCTTTGCTGCTGCATGGGATGCAGTGATCAAGGAACACTGGTTTATCGGTGCGGGCTGCAGCATGGCAGCTGCTTTCAGTGTTGTGACACATCACGTACTTTATCATCGTGTCTAATCCTTTCCAAATTGGAGTATTTGTTTTACCAAGTAATTGATTTCTTGATTAACCAATTACAAAAACATGGGTCAATAGAGAACAGTTGACAAATCCAACAGAGTTGCTAGCACGCTAAAATCGTTACCTTCATCTGGCTGGGCTACAGATTATTTTCCTTGAGCTCCCAGCTGGCTGCCCTGCTGTTTACATCAATGAAATGTCAACAAGAATGTAAGCGATCAGACCAGAGAAGGCAACACTATCTTTTAATTATTTGACTGTAAATACTGT
Organism: Emydura macquarii macquarii; assembly: GCF_026122565.2. Lineage (NCBI taxonomy): Eukaryota > Metazoa > Chordata > Testudines > Chelidae > Emydura > Emydura macquarii. The sequence goes on along the minus strand of NW_027132905.1, from coordinate 6,127,328 downwards.
TTCTATAAAGAATCAGCATTTGCTGTGCTTAGTTCGACCCCCTTCTGTGACAAGTCACAATCCACCCCAGTTTAATTTTGATTCTACGTTCTATACTTGTAGGAAGGGGTTATTTGTAGTTGCGGTATTCTGTACTCGACTTATGTCTGCCGTAGTCAAAGAACTGAATTCTTTCCAGAGAACAATTAATTTGCAGAGAATAATTTACTTGATCAGCGTAGCCTCTTTCTGCTTGTGGAATGTCTGGGAACAGAGAAAAAAACTTCTTTAAAAAAAAAAAAAAAAAATCTATCCACTCTTGTGATGTTTGCTTTTAACTGAAGTCCCCAGCCCTGCAACAAACTCTCCATGGGCAGACCCTTTCTACCAACTGAGCGCAGCAATCCGTCCATGTATGGCTCATTGAATGATCAGGACCTATATCACTAACAATTCCTTCAAAAGTTGTTCTGTGTTAGTGAGCTCTGATTGGTCACATGAATCTCCTGCTATTATTTCTGTTTCCTGATTGGAGAAACACTATTCCTAGCATTATAAGGATAGCCCCAAGAAACCACTGGGGCTTCAAATCTCTTAGAGATGGGAAGCAGTTTACGGAAAGATCACAAATATTTCAGATTAAGGAATTTTTAGATAATTTTACATTTTTTCCTGGTAAAATATGCCAGTGGCTGAATCAAAGTAAGCAAAAAAATCGTAAAAAAAAGAAGTGACTTTTCGACCCAGTGGTCTGTCATCAGATGGGAAGCCCAACAAAATCCATAAGAGAATATTTAGGAGAATGAGGTTTTAATTTTACACAAAAGTAAAGTAACAATAATGAGACATGAACTCATTCCATACAGTAGAAAGGCAGAGATGTCACTTAAAGGAGTTTCATGAAAACATGAACAACAAAAGAAAACTAAGCCCAAATTTAGCTCATAGCCACTGAAATACTTTCAAAGAAAAGTCCTTTTGTGGGAACCACATAAAGGAAAAGATTTCTGCTTCACCAGGCTCCTTTCTCTTGCCTTTCACCATTCAGGAAGCACCTCATTAACAGTTAACATCTACATAATGGGTCACATTTTACCACCACATGATTTTTTTTTTTTTAATTCACCCAGTCAACCTTGTCTGGAGAAATTGTAACTTAGACCGCAGTACTAATTATATAACTTGCCCATCCGTTCTCTCTGCTTTGCTTTCATCTTTCAAATCCAAGTCACGATTTGTGGGGAGGGAGAATTAACAGTCCCACTTACCACTGGTTAAAGTTTATCCCTGGCCTTCACTTACAATTGGATACATTTTCAAGCCCACATAACATTCTTTATGTTAAAAATTGCAGATGACTCATATGTATGCTTTATTTGATAATAAACCCGTCCTCATTTCTAACACAATATCTAGTGCAGCCTTTTCCTCCTTGAACTGCTCCTGTCTCTACGGAGGGATCCTCTGAACATTCCCCAGAGAAAAGAAAATCGGAAGTACTATTTGTCAATTTTATGTTTGTTTTCTGAACCTGAATCTTCCTATTCCCTCTTTCTCCCCTGTAGGCAAAGTGACATACTAATGGTGACAGGCTGTTATGTCACTGCTGTTTCTCACTTTATTTAAGAGAGCTTCAAAAGCAGCTGCTAACTCTGGAGCACACACACTCAATTCAAGTATGAACCACTCCAATTTCTTCTCTACAAATCTGCTCTTCTCCTGGGGGAGGGAACCAAGTGATAAACCACTAAAACTAAAAAACCATCCATGAGCCATGGCTTAGAACAACAGCTCTTCAGCTGAATCTTTACATTTTTGACAGCTCAGGTGCATGGTTCTTTCCACTCCAGTTTCTGTTTGCCACTGGAACCAGAAGTGATTCAATACAGCGAGAATGACTGCTTTTCTATTAACTGCAGCCACCAATGGATGCAGAACCGCAAGGAAAAATCACGTGAAAGCCTGTTCATGTTAGTTTTCCAGCCCAGTTTTGCAGACTCCAAAAGTCTGAACAGTTCAGATAAACTGACTACAAATGCAAAACTTTAGGTGCTAATCTGGACCTAAACTTTAAACCTTTGCCATTTACCCATAACTATTTAATATAATCGGTGATGGAGAGATGTCAGGCAGTTACTGTCAGAGCCAAGAATAGAACTCAAGAGCTCCTGGCTTCCAGTTCGGTATGAGAGCTCACAAGATTTATTTATCCAGTTGAAACAACAAGAGGAATTTAAACAGATTAATACTTACAGGCTTCTTGCTCTACAGGTGCCCACTGCAGGCCAGAGTGTGTTTGTAGCACTTTTCATCTTCAAGAACCATACAAATATTAACTAATTAGTCACAATAACCCTTAGCCTTGGGCACAGTTTGCCTTCAGGAGGTGCCTGGGGGAAAACTGCCTGAATCTCCAGACTGCCTTCCATCTTCCATGCCATTTCTCATTTTACCATAAGTACCTAATCATCAGATAGACATTGCAAGACACAGAGCATCAACTTCACTAAGTTTTACACAAATGATTTGATTTTTTCTGGCTAGCCATATTTTCCTAGTGGGAATGAAATGAAACATGAAGCATGAAGGTCACAATCTCTGCAGTGCTAAATAAATATCAAGGGTACTTTAACATTCTGTCTGACCATTTTTCCACTCAAATTTCCCAAAATTCCCAGTGAACCACAAAATATGGCAAAATACCATCAGAAATGTACCCAGTTCTGCTACAACGGGTGCTGAAGGAAGATCCCCATAGTGACACAAGAGACGGGGGTGGCTGGCAGGCTGTTTTCTCAGGGCTCCGAAACACTGAACTTGTTCCTCCCCCGGATCCAAAATAGCCCAAATTTGGTGACTGTCCAGGCATGCCAGAAGACATCTATTTGTGGGTTTTGGAGAGGGCTGAGGGTCTGGTCTCTACATGATGAAATAAGTAGAATGGCTGGTTGCATTCCCGTGGAACTAATGATTTTAATGCTGATGATATTTAATGTAATTGTATTTAATGTGTAATTAATTATGTCAGGCTGTCTACAGTCCTGGATAGGAGTCTTATTTATTTAGATTTAAAATACCACATAAAGGAACAAGAAAGGCAAAAAAGTCAGGAGAAGGACTCTGTAACCATTAAAAGGACTTTGTAGGTAGAACTGTTTTGCCTCACATTACAGAGTGGAAAAAATATCACGGGCCACGAGGGCAAACAATGTCAACCAAAGCAACCTAATAGTTCAGAGACAGTGCAAGCCATTATAGCATGAACATGGTTGAGGTCCTTCTTCCTGACTGACTGAGACACACATGCACCCCTCAACGCATTCATCATGCTTGCTAAGGCAAAATTGCTGCCGTCAGATCGACCAATCTGGATCAATTGAGCGGTCAGTGAAGACCCACTCAATCGATCCAGAAGTCGACACTGGTAAACCACCCCCTCAAGTGGTACAGAACTGCATCGACGAGAACACGGTTCCCGTCGGCGCAGCGCAGTGAAGACGCTGTGCAGAAGGGAAGCACAGCAGGCGACGGAAGTTACGCAAGCTACGCAGAGTAGCTTGCGTAAATCCCGTTGATTGCCGCCGAATCGCCAGGTAAGTGTAGACCAGGGCTAAGTCTTCTGGTTTTGTGGATGAAGTGCTCTAGAAACTAAAGTCTGGGCCCTATATTCAGGGATATGGACTAATGAGCGCTAGAGGGGCATCTGGAGAGATCACAAAACCCAGGTCATTTGACAAAGCAGTTCAACTTCTGTGCTCATTGCAGGATGGTTGGGATATGAAATGAACAGCCTCACTCATTTCACACTCCTCTCTTATGAGCCCAGGTGTCAAAATGACTTAAAAACACCCTGACCTGAAGAAAATATCTGTGTAAGCGACAAAGCTGGTCTCTCTCACAAACAGAAGTTGGTCCAATAAAAGATATGACCTCACCCACTTCGTCTCTCTAATATCCTGGGACCAACAAGGTTACAATAACACTGCATGCAAGAAATTTAAAAGCCCCCATCAGCACTCAACGATATTAACAAATACCTTGATTTCTTAAGGTGTTGAGAGCCTAAAGCTATTGACTTCAGTTGGAGCAGGTGCTGCTAACGCTCTTGGGGGGGACGGTTGGGAGCTGAGGTAAAAAATCACACCAAGTGACTTTTTTTTTAAACCAGCACTTATGTGCTTGTTGCATTACATTCAGCCCAAACATGGGCTTTCCTCCTGAGATCTGTACGACCATCTCTCTGTTATAAAGCAGATAAACAAGGCACAACAAGTCTCTTAAAGATGGGCCTTCAATTTATTGCCCACTGAGATTCTCCCTCATCCTGTCAGAGAGTAGTCAGAGTGTCAGAACTAGTGGAAGAAGGCAGATTTTACATTTTACTGAGTTTAACAAAGCAGGGGAAATTACCTGCATTTTGAACATGGCAGTATGTGCCAACTCCTTTTAAAGTCATAATATAATCTTGGCCACATTTAATCACTTTCTTATTTCAGGGAAGGTCTGAAAGGTCCTTTTCATCCTGATATATTTCTGAGCACAAGCTCCCATGAGCTACAATGGATCTGAAGGCAAGGCACGGAGCTGCATTGCTTATGAACACGAATCATTGAGAATTTGCTCAAATAATGCCACCGTGGAAGCGGTGTTTTCATAGACTAGACAGGTCTAGAAGTATTACTTCCCCACTTATATCCAACTCTAACTTAACACCTCATGCAAATGGCACAAGAGGGAAAATGAGATGGGAAAAAACCCTCCATACCCCAAAACTAACAGGCCATCTGCTGTTTCAAAAGAAAAATTCTGGAGAGCACAGACAGCATCTGCACCCAATTAAGATCTAATTTGAAACAATTGTTATTTGCTATCTCTTTTGTTTTTCTGGGGACAGCTGCTTTGATGTATGCCAATTGGCAAAACATGTCAGAAATACGTATTAAAAAACCCTGCTGATTGAAGATAGAGTGAGCCTCCCCTGGCTCACCAGCAGGTAACAATGCTAAGCAAACAGAAAACGATATCCCCAACTTCTCACGTGCCCTCCCCCTAATTTACAGCTACGAGGACAGGACTGGCCCGGTGGCTAACTCGTTCTTTATTCAGTATTGTGCTCATTAATCAGAATCCTCTGATCAAAGGATGCTAATTCTCACAGCAGCCGATTCTGGAGAAGAGGATTATCTATTGCTGGAGGAGAGGGCCTTGCCAAGTCAGAGCAGGCAACATAGTTTCTCAGTAGCACACCAGCTTTCTTCTGCATCCTACTATATATTCGAATGGCAAACATTCTATGCATGGAGCATTTAGATACCGCATAACGCACATGCGCATTGCACACTCACTCACATGTATTGGTGCAAATCACAAATTTCTTCCCAACATCTAAGTGCCTATCACAATATGAAATTTTATAACTGAAAAACAGCATTTATGCAGAATTTTTCAGGCAGAGGGCAGCGAAGCAACTAAGCAGCATTAATGCACTCTCACAACACTGCCGGAAGGTAGTCTCATTATCCATTTTACAAATGGATAAACTGAGGCACAAAGAGGTGAAGGGGACTTGCTTAAACCAAGTCAGGGGCAGAGATGGATGTGAAACCAGGAATCCTATTCCCATCAGATATACACTTTGAATTTCATATTTTATTCTCCATACAAATGTTAGTCAACAAGTTGACTACAACCTCAAATGCCACATTACCAGATTGTAAACTGTTTATGAAAAGAATCCGTGTAAAGAAATGAATCAAGTCAAATAATTAATTTTGAAGTTGGTACAACAAATGTCCTGATATTTATGGGTACAACTTTCCATCTCTTCACTCCACAGCACTCTACAAAAGGATCATGAAAAACATGTTTCTAAATAAGTTGTGCATTTAAAAGGTGATGTCACCTCACGTGTTTACTCCTACTACGTGACTCATTTTTACTGTTTTCCTTATAATTAAATTCTTGTCCATTGAAAAACTTCTCTACCTATGGAGGTACCACCCGTCAGCTGAAAGCTTGTGAGAACGTCAAAGGAAGCTTTGGTTTTTCAAAGCAATCAGCTGGTGCCCAAATGGAATGAGTAACATTTAATGGAAATTTCTTAAAGAAAGTTTGCACAACTTCCATAGCAAAGCTGGAGGTGAAGCAAATGGGAGTTTCCCATTTATTCTATCATCTTCTGACGAAGGGAGAGGGGATTTGATTTTCTTGCGATTACTAGAAAGTGGAATAACTCCCCAACCAGCACTTGGGTGACTGAATGTTACAACAAAGCAAACATTCGTCACCTAAGGACTGAAGAAATGAAGAACTACAATAAACAGAACCTCAACTTGCTCTTGGTTTACTGAATATATCATCATATGACGGGCCCTCCAGTAGCATGGTATTTTAAAAAACCCCCATAGCTTTCTGCCCTTGTCCTCTCTAATAGTGTGGTTTTTTCACATCTCTCTCTGCAATTGCAGAACACTACATAGATCTGCCGGGGTAATTTCATTGACTGATTTATACCCTATGGCTGGGGTGGCCAGAATGTGTTCCACAGAGCATGCTAAAATGTGACTTGTGGTGCACGGCTTGCTGAAACCACTCGTCTCCGTGGGCTGCATCTCCACATTAAAAGGTGGTGGCGGCAGCCACAAATTAGGGGCAGAATTCTAGATCCCATTCAAAGCCACAGTGTGGTCCTCAGTCAGGCTAAGTTCAGGCTGGGTAGGAACATGGATGCATTTGCTTTGCCCTGCTGCTGCATGCACGTAGCTCCCCATTAGAATTATTCCCTTGCATCCGAAACTACATATCCCTATTTTTCCACAGACCAAATGAATAATACAGTAAGGAAAGCTCATCTGAGCTCAGAAGTGCAGGGACAATTTCTTCCATGTGGACACTGCCCCAGAGGGGATGGGGAAAGAGCAAGGGGAGAGAGAGAGAGAGAGAGAGAGAGAGAGAGAGATTCTCAAGTATTTCCCCTGCGCACAAGGTCACTCGGGAAAGGACTTGGCCTGGGATGCCCCTGCTCAGAGCAATGCTGACAGTCAGTCTACTACACTACTGCGAAGCATGGAGCAACACAAAGGAGGTAACCACAATTAATGAGTTGTTCAAAAAGTGTTACGTGTCTCGTGCACGGCCCTGACTGGCCTTGGAGTGTTCCCAAATTAATTCAGGGGACCACTTCTTATTGGAGGAAAGGCAGCTTTAAAAAAAAAAAAAAAAAAAAAAAAAAAGGATTGTTCTTACTACGAGCCTAATCCAAAGCCCAACAGAGTCCGTGAAGTCGTTTAATCGATTTCCATCTCCTGTGAATCAGGCCCTACGTTTATATTTTTTGCCAGTGTTCTGCTATCATTATGTCACCCTCTTGTAACACAAGCTGCCAGGAAATAGCAACTTGGTACAAACACATGCAAACTTGGAAGAAAAAAACAAAAAAAAACACTTGGCTAGATCCCATCTTAGTCAGAGATTCAGAAAGTTTCAAGTTGCATATTGTGCTGATAAACAAGTTTTCCCAAGCCCTAGGTTATAAATATTTACAATATATGCACTGACAATTGGTGCAGAGGGACTACAATCTACAACACACCATGAAGCACACAGAGCCAGGCACAAATGCTTAGAATCTCAGTATTTTTGGATTTCTTTCTCATCCATTAGATGACACAAAAAGTGTTTCTATTGTGTTAATCACTGCGGTGTTAGATAGAAACAAAAATGCATGCAAAAAGTGAAAGATTGCCCGTGTTTAGCTGGGAAAAGCAGTGAACTTGGAATCTAGCAGGTCATTTAAAAATGGGCTTCAAGTAAAATTACAATAACCCTTCTATTCCTTGGGTGCACGGGGCATTTCCCATCCCTTCCAATCCTGCCTTGTCTGTACATACTCCTGAAATTCCATAGTGAGCAAGGGGATCTCTAGGGACTGGGTCTACATTAGGGGTTGTAGCTCGATGTACCTAAGTCAGTCCAAAACCCTAATATAAATACACTGAGCTTGCACAAGTGCAACTTATCCTAGCCTGCAGCCAGTGCAATGCAACTACACTGAAAGTATATACGGGTATAGATACATCAGAAATCACACCAGTGCAAAACTCCAATGTAAACAAGTCCCAGGACTCCCACCCCTGCTGGTACATCCCCAGCTTGAGGAAAAAGTAGGTAAAAATGCTTGGGGAAATGAAGAAGCCAGTTCTAGGGTGTAGTCTGGTATCTCCAAATTGTCCCAGCTTGAGTTCCTGGAAATTTCCTGTACAACCTGGAGTCTCAAGGTATTTCAATGTGGAAATATTTAAAATTTAGATAAATAAAACTGAAAGTGACTGTCCCACTTCTGAAATCCGCCTATAAACTAAAACAACGCAGAAACACCTCAATAGCAGGAGTTTGTTAAACCAGCTCTCACACATAGACTTTCTAATAGACCATGGAGAAATGGCAGCAGCAGCTGCACAGAAGAAAAATTGGGACTACACAAAAGTATAGGACTGGAAGGGACCTTGAGAGGTCATCTAATTCAGTCCCCTGCACTCCTGACAGGACTAAGTATTACCTAGACCATCCCTGACAGGTGTTTGTCTTACCTGCTCTTAAAAATATCCAATGACAAAGATTCCACAACCTCCCTAGGCAATTTATTCCAGTGATTAACTACCCTGACAGGAAGTCTTTCCTTACGCCCATTGCTTCTTGTCCTATCCTGAGAGGTTAAGGAGAATAATTTTTCATTCCTCCTCCTTGTAACAATTTTTCATGTACTTGAAAACTGTTATGTTCCCCCTCAGACTTTTCTTCTCCAAACCAAACAAACCCAGTTTTTTCAATCTTCCCTCATAAGAAGATTGAAAAAAAAGATCTAGACCTTTCATCAGTTTTGTTGCTCTTCTCTGGACTTTCTCCAATTTATCCACATCTTCCCAAAAACGTGGTGCCGAGAACTGGACACAATGCTCTAGTTGAAGCTTAATCAGCGTAGAGTAGAGCAGAAGCATTATTTCTCAAGCTTTGCTTATAACACTCTTGCTAATACATCCCAGAATCATGTTTGCTTTTTTTGCAATAGTGTGACACTGTTGACACATATTTCACTTGTGATCCACTATGGCCCCCCAGATCCCTTTCCGCAGTACTCCTTCCTAGGCAGTCATTTCCCATCTTGTACGTGTGCAACTGATTGTTCCTTCCTCAGTGGAGCACTTTGCATTTGTCCTTATTGAGTTTCATCCTATTTACCTCAGACCCTTTCTCCAGTCTGTCCAGTAGACAGACTTGCACTGGCACATTAGAAATTGCAGCAGGGACATTGCAGCTCAAGCTGTAGCTCAGGCTCTCAAAGCCAGGGGACCAGGAGGTCTTGAAACTCTGAGTTTCAGTCCAAGCCACTATGTCCACACAACTGTTTTTAGCTAACATGAGTCTGTCCGCGTGGCTGGCGGCTTGCTTCCAGGTGCAGTGTCGACATAACATCAGTGAGCTTTTCACAGAACAATAACATCAACGGGTGCTAGGCACCTAGGGGCCTTTGAAAACAACCCACTAATCACCAATCTCTCGGCACCTAATCCTTAGAAAACATGGGCCTAAATCCTTGGACTAAATCCCTAAAGTCTGAAGAAATACTTATTTTTTCCCTAGCATATAAAGCGAAAAACACGCTCACCTAGCCACAAGTTTCCCCTTCCATGGGTTACCTATAATTCGGTTCAACATCTGCAATGCTAGATTCAGACACTGCCCTCATCACCGTAGCATCCAAGTACCTTTCAGTCATGCAGTAAGCGACGTGACTAACATACGTCACATATGGTTCATTCTCTGGCCCCAGAGAACAACTTTGTGTGCAGTTCAATTTCTGATTTGGCGTGGTTTTGCCGCTATGTATTTATGACAGAGTGGAGGTTGAAGACGTGCACCATGCATGTCGCAGGAAAGGTGGTGAGATCTGCGATGGTCCTTAGGTCCTGTGGTAGTTTTTCCACACTGGCCTCTGAGAAAGCGCCATCTCCTGCACAGACACGCCTTACCCTTATGGTAGAGGATTTCACTGTGCCTGAGGAGCAGAGTTGTCAATCACAGTCTTCATCCTGGAAATGTAGGCAATCTTTTCAATATCCTGGGCCTAAGCCATTGAGCACCTTGAAGATAAGGACCAAGACCTTGAACCTGATTCTATATTCTATGGGGAGCCAGCAGAGAACTGCAATGTTCTCAGGGTAGTTCACACTGACATGTTGCAGCTCTTTGAACTAGTTGAAGTTTCCCTGAGGGCTGATGGCTTAATGCCCAGGTATATTGTACTCCAGATGGGAGGTGATGAAGGCATGTGTAACTGAGGCCAGGTCTTAAACTATCTCCTAGCCAAGCGGTCATGATGGAAAGCATTTCTTGCAGATGCTGCTATGTGACAGTTTATGGTCAGCAAGGAATCCAGGAGCACTCCTAAGCAATAGACTCAATTGACCAACAGTGAGCACGTGCCTTAAGCCAAAGGAGACCTCACTGTACTCTTTAAAGTACTTCCTTCGGCCCACCAGCATAATCTCCGTCTTGCTCAGGTTCAGTTTCAGCCAGCTGTTCTTCAACCATGAACAGATCTTGTCCAAGCACTGGACCAACTTGCTGCTGGTGGTGTGGTTGTACGCGGTGAAGTGCAGGGACAGCTATGTGTCATCTGCATATGGCCGGCACTTGAGTCCATGTAATTTTACCAGTTCACCTAGTGGCTTCATGTAGATGTTGAACAGGACCAGAGAGAGAACAGTTCCTTGTGGGACTCCGCAAGTGAGGGAGTCTAGTGGTGGAGGTGCCGTGTTTGGGTGTGTGAAGGGCTTCTCCAGGAAAATTCACCCCCCTTTGCTGTGAGAAATGAAAGTTTTCCCCCAGTGCTTCCGTGGGCCTCAACGCACAAAGGTGTGCTCTGCAGAAGAGCATTACAAAAGGTAGAACGTATTACTGCTCAGCATCTTTTCTGAAAACATCGCTGTGGAGACCTTTCCAAGAGATGCGTTGAGTTGTGCCCAATGACATTGCAGGAAGTTGAGAATTCACAGAGAAAAGGACCTATTGCCTGCCACGGTTTTGGCACTGAACATCAACATGTTTTATGAAGAACAAGACCCTTATCTGGGTGCAACCAATGTTAGATAACAAAGAATCAATTTCTACACAAGCCCGATCTAAAATTACTAGCCCTTCTGGGTGAGTGCACAATCTGAACACTCAGGGCCCATTCCGAGGGAATAATAGTGGGTTCCAAGCAGAGGGAATTCAGGCCACTGGAGTTGCTGTCACAAGCACAGAATTCAGGCACAATTTGGGATGTTCTGGAGGAAGGGGAAATTAGGTATATTATGAAGAGCATCTGCCCAGGTTCAAACTCTTGCGGTTCTGAACTGCTTTAAATTAGAACCTGAAATCAACCTATAAGATGGAAATAATAATAATTATTCCTCTTGGTAGAGTCCTTTGATATCCTTGGATGACAAGTACTATTCACATAAAGGGCAGAGTATTATTGTTATGTCCTTCGTTCTCTGTAATGTTTGGAAATGAAATACCCTGATGGCTTTCCTGTGTCAGTCTAGCTGACTTACACTCATTCTCAGCCTGGTGATGGACTCAACACACCATACAGCTCTGGATTTTGAAACCCCATTAATTTAGATGCTTCTAATGATCTATTTTAAAACAGCAACAAAGCAGTTGAATGTGATTATATAGTTAGGAATATGAAGTGTAACAGTAGTGCCTGCACAGAGACAGTGTACTGTAAGCCAAGCTTCTAGCTGGAGTGATTTGTTTCCAAGATCCTAAAAAATATGGACACTAAAATGGGAACATTTATGAGGCCTTAATTTCAGCATTGCAAACGTGCCATCTTCTTGCTTTAAACCTTGCACTAGCTAAACTTTATAGACGCTCATTAAATCACATCCATTAGGTACACTGTGCGCCATGGAAATTATTCCACTTTTAATTTCTTGTGAGCGTTACTGCCATAGATTGGCAATTCGCTACTTGTGTCCATCCTGAAATATCCACGTTGTCACATGTTCTATTGTCCTAAACCTCAGACTTTGTGAGTCAGTTGGGAACAGCACGAGGACTGCAAGACTGGGGGTGACCAACTGTTTCCCGTTTCCCAGATGTGGTGCTCCTCTTAGTCGCCCACCACATTACATAATCAGGTCCAAATGCCCCTTTATCTGACACTCCTAGCCCTCAGGCCTGAAACGTGATGCTAGCAATGGGCAGAGTCTTCCTCTGACCTTTCAAGCAGCTGCTGACTCAATTGTAAGTTTTAAACCACTGCAGTTTATTGTAAACATCTAACCACTGTTCTTTACTTCTCCTCTCTGATCCCATCTCCCCGCTTCTTGAATCTCTGCACTGCTTCTCATTTTCAGCAGTATTTCTTCCATCCTACACCCCAAGCCATTTTTCTCTATACTCCCTTGGTCTTCTACACAGACACCTGCCTCAGTACTTTACATGTAGCATTTTATCCCTTGCCCGTTGTATTCTATCCACTCATTACTTTATATAGTAACTTCAAGACAAGGATTCTATTCTTTATCTTTTATTTTACCTACCATATAACAATATCTTCCCCATTCAACACACACACACACACACACACACACACACACACACACACACACACACACACACACACACACACACACACACACACACACACACACACACACACACACACACACACACACACACACACACACACACCCCTACCTTCCTTCCTTCCCTTCAAGTGGCTGTCCACATCAGCAGGGAAATCTCACTTATTTGTACTGCATTCCATGATAATAATTACACATATGCTTAAGCTATTTCCAACCCCAAAATGCAGTGCTATTAGAGGTTTAATGCTTATTTATTAGCCATACTACAAAATTTCCAGTACATTCCTCCATTATCATAACTTGCAAATTTGCATTTTCAGTATGGTTTGCATGTTTCATTTAGTGCTTTTACAAGCTGATTCGGCTACTACGAGGTAACAAATCTACAGCATCATACAAAAGCACTGAACTCTGAAGTACTAATATTGCACACTCCATACCAAAACCTGCCAAATGAACACTGCAGTTGCAAAGTAAAGTTTTTAAATATGAGGCTATGCAAACTATAAAATTGATCATGGAACTTAACTCACATAATGCATTATTGATGAAAATGTTAATTACCACCACATCCTATTAATTCCACAAGACCCGTGTCTTATTCCGTATGCATGATTCCTTCTAGGAAATTCCACTCAACTTATACACATGTGGCATGCCAACAGACTCTTTGGAAATCATTTGTTTAAGTAAAACATTGTTAGTGTCACCGTTACAGGGCTCACTGCACCTCTGCCACTCTCCTGGTCTCCCAGAGTACACACCCTTAGATGTCAGGGCTCCTGCATTTACCTATCCTGGAGAGGATTTTTGCAGTTCTCCCACTCTGAGATCAGGCCGTGGGCTATTGTATTCTGTGGTCCACCAGGCTTACCCCACAGATCCAACTGAGTTCAGCATCTGCCGTTCTTTCTATTGGGGGTCTTTTGCCAGTGGTGAATACAGAGAGCCGCCTTCTACCAAAGTGTGTTTAATTTGAATAGTTGTAGTAAAGGCATTAGAAGAAAAGGATTTTAGAACATACTACATGGATGCCTCTCTTACCTGAGAGTACCCTAGACTGGGCCTAGCTTCTCCAGTCACCCCAGTGGGAGTCTGTGTCAATCTGGTTTCCTTCTACAGCTCCCCAACAACTATTTCCCCTCTTGAAAGAGAACCAGCCACCCCTCTATAATCCAGCTGGAGTTCCTTTGTTGCTGTCAGTTCCAGGGTTTTTGCCCTACTTGTCCAAACCAGTTTGGTAGGCACAGCACAGTGGTTCTCCCATTGTTTCATAACAACCCCTAAGCGTTCATTGTGAGGTGGCCTATCTTGATCCATTGTTTCCTTCCTGCTTCTTTTTCTTATAGCATCCTATTATACTAACTATCCCGCTAACAAGGTCACCACACAGTATTCATGCATTATTACAGAATAGCTCAAAGTCTGTCATAGTTTAAGGGGGAAAAAAGTTTGGCACTTGAGCTAAGAAAGTCTGCCAACCCTTATAACTTTGCCAAGTCAAAAAGGATTTTCAGTGCACCACAAAAAGCTTCATGTGGTAACGGGCCGCACTTGTCAAAGGTGGTAGCCTGAACAAACAGGTCTTCTTCAGCCCAGGCATAGCCTCAAAAATACCGACACCAAGAAACACTACTTCAATGCTTACCAGTCAAAACAGCTAATATTTGTGTCAGCCCACACCACCACATGCTTGTTGTTGAAAAAAGTTAGGAAAAACTGAGGATTGCAAAATTAAATTTATTCTCGATTAGTTAAAGCTATGAGAAGTTGGAAGGAATCAATGCTACTATAAAAACAGAATCAAGTGTTGGTAAATCTGACATTGGCATTAGTAAACCATCAAGGAATAAAATGATTTCAAGCTCATCATCTGCACATCAGCTGCCCTGGGCTGTACTGGAGTTTTTAAATCTTTGCAGTGCTATATTTCATTTTTCCTCCCCCCACAAAATTCTGAAATATTCTCCTAGATTCTGGGCAGAAGAAGCAAAACTGCCCAAATTTAGTAATTCTCTAATTGTCTTTAAACTGATGTTAACTTTAAGCCTACAAAACTCTTCTATGGGAGAGCTAATCAATATCATAATGGGGAAAAAGTAATACCACCACCACCACCTAGCTGTTGAAGAGTTCTTTCCATCAGTAGATCTCAAAGCGGTTTACAAGGGAGGTCAGTATCATGATCCCCGTTTCACAGAAAGGGGGACTAAGGCTGTGTGCACTCAGAGGGAGCTCACTAGCCAGCCAGATCCCCGTTTGCTAGAAGCAATGTTACATATAAATTAAACTGCTCTAAGTTTTATTTGTCTCTACCAGTCTATGATGTTTCTGATTGCAGCATTGGATGGTCTCTGAGTAGGCGAAGAGAAGTTTGGTATTCCAACTCACTCACACACTCGTGTGTAAAAACAGAAATGTAGCCATTAATATAAAATTTAGATTACTCTGCTACTGCAGCATATGATTCACCAGATTAGACATCGTCACCCACACTGGAGTTCATACATTTTAAATTGTCTACAGATAAGATATTAATAATGCAGACCACTGTCATTTGGTCCACATAATTCTAGATCGCCCTTTAATCTAATTTTAGGGGAGCAGAGTGGGGTATGGTGGAGAAGAGGGGAGTCTAAGCCACTTCAGAATGAATTTGAAAATGATTTCAAGTCCAAATTTCAGTGCAGTCGTTCAGCAGGACTGAAAAAAGAACTTTACTGCATTTGACACTTCCAAACCTATAGGCCTGATTCTGATCTTACATACACCAGTATGAAATGAGATTTAGGTCCCTGTATTGAAACCTTCTATGATCTTCAGCACACAGAGAAGTTTATGGGACCTGTTAACAGTGCCTCTTGCACTCACTTATCAATAAATGTAGGAAAGAGATAAAATCTGAATACAGTAGTTTGGTCATCTTCCTCTAGTCCTTTTACATCCACTGAAAGCTATCTATCAGTCTGGTAAGTAATGAGGGCTAAAAGGTTAACCTAGGATATAACAGCCTTGCCCTGTTATCCTGAAATTGCATGGTTCTATCCTTGGAATCTGCAATAACTTTTCATTAGAATAAACCTTGCACAGATTTTATTTGTTTGCATGCAATTTTATGGTCAGTTCTCTCAGTCATCTAGTAAATATGGCTTTATAAAATATTCCACAAAAATCCAAGATAGGTAGGATTTTCAAAAGTACCTAAGTGACGTAGGAACATACATTTCAATTAAATGGGCTCCAAAATTATTTAGATGCTTTTGATCATATTCTTCTCAGGTGAAATGTTCATGTTTTACACTGTTTATCTGAAACTTAAGACATTGACTAGTTTCTCCTCATTTACTGGCTATTGGACTCTGTTCTTCTGTTACGTTCAACAGAAAGTAATATGAGCAATATCACCTATCATGTGTGCTGCTATAACTGGTTAAAATGCACATAACTAGTTAAAATGCACCACTTTCAACAAAGAATTAAATGTACCACCAAAGTGGCAACAAGCTAGACATGACAAATTCCTCCTTTATGATGCCTCTATTTCTGATATTCTAAAAAACATAGGGAAAGAGTATTAAACGCATGTCTCTTTGTGACGCACATGAATGTAATTGCTTGGGCACTGAATGTGCTCCAATGCTATATAACAGGATGATTGATTTCTTATGGCTGAAACTGTCACGTTCAAGCAACATTAAGTTTGAACTCATGGAATTTAATCTAAATTAAAAAAGACAATTGTATATTCATTTCCAATTTGAGAAGCAAAGAAAATTTTAAAAAAACATACTGATTACAGGGAATTAAGAAGCCTTCTATATTTCCTTCCCTCCACTTGGATAGGAAATGCCATCAAATAAGTAACTTCATCCCATCTGATTCCCCAAATGGAACGAATATATAAGTCACTATGGGAATTTATTACATAATAGCAACAAACAAAGAGCAACATTTTCCTCTCAGAGCCACAGAGCAGATCTGAATTCTGATAGTGAGCTCTCCCTACATGCTCAGCAGAGGGAGTATCTCTGTCAAGATCAGCCAAGTGGGTCTCAAAAAGGCAAATTCTGCCTTCAGCCATTAAAATGAGCTCACCCAGGGATAATGCTCCTCCACACAGTGAAGGAAGTTCATTTTCACTTATGGAAATCAGAAGAGCCATGTCTTACAGTACATTTTTAGGACAGGTTTTATTTCACTGCGTACATGGCAACACAGTTTGAGGGGAACTATGAAGCTTTTCTTAGGTTCTCCAACAGGCTGAAAAACAACGGGATAAAATTACATGGTCACTGACTCAAGCAATGCTCCTACTAACTTCAACTAATGCAGGATCAAACCCTCAATCTTTAGCAGAACATGCACACTTCTAAAAAATGACCAATACAGAAGTTTGAAATCAAAGTATTTGAAAAATAGTTATTCCTTTCCGTTCCTCAGAAGCTAGAGTTCAAAATTCTGAGTCTCCTTTATTTCACAGAATTCTAGAAATGTAGGGCTGAACAGGACCTCAGGAGCTCATCTAGGCCATCACCCTGTGCCGAGGCAAGATTAAGTATACCTAGCTCATCCCTGACAGCTGTTTGTCTAATACGCTTGCCTGGTTTGTTGAGGTCAACACAAAACATCATAAAGTACCACCATGAAAAGGCAAGAAAGAGCAATGTTCCACTGGGTAATCATCTCCCTACCCCACATCCCTCTAATCCCAGTTCTAGGGCCCGCTTCCACTTTGACAATGCAACACAACAGGAAATCGCTTACCTGTCCAATCTGTTCAAACCCGATAGTTTATTAGTTATCATAAACTAACATTTATGTTGCAGTAGTCGACAGCTACCTTTAAATAAGCAGGAAGGAAGAGGTGGTCAACAAGCAATCAGACGGAAGGCAATAGTATGTGATGGGGACACGTGATCAGACACACATCTAGATGGCTTTGAGACATTTTAGAAGCAGTTTTAGAGTAAGATGGGCTCTTTCCTTCTGATGTACTGTCACCAGAAATAAAAGTTTGGTAGGCCAAGTTAAATCATTAGTGACACGTGCAAGCACAGAGAATTCAGATGATGACCTCAGTCACATCTGTGCAAGGCCATTGTCTTCAGTGGATTTGTACAGATAGGCATATCTCCGTAGAACTCAGCAAACCATTCTGTTCCCAATGCACCAGGAGAAATACAATCCTGTCATAAGCAGCTCTACAGCAATGAGAGAATGATACAATTTTATCCATGTAGTGAAATGATCTGACTCTCCGTACACACAGGAGGGTGACCTGCCGAGCAGAGCACACACACTCTTAAGGTTATGTCTACACTGATACAACAGAACAGAACTAAACCAACGTCAACTAACTCAGGCCTGTACTACGGGGCAAAAAATAGCAGTGTAGATGTTCCCGCTCGGGCTGGAGCCCGGGCTCTGAAATCTGGCAATGGGAGGAGGGTCTCAGAGCCGGGTGTCCAGCCTGAGCAGGAATGTCTACACTGCTATTTTTAGCCCCGTAGTGCAAGACTTGTGAGCCTGAGTCAGTTGACCTGGGCTGTAAGGTTCACTGCTGCAGAGTTTTGAGGGTTTTTTGGTTCTTTGCAGTGTAGACGTCCCCTTAAGGGCTATGAGAGTCCCTGTTCTGAGTCTAGACTGTAGTAATGACACATACCCAATGATCTAGTCCACCAGATGGCCATGCACTGCAACCACAACACTCCCATGTCATTGAGGACAGAACAGTCGCTCTCAGACGTATATCGGCCAATAATTGTTCTGACCAATGAATTACAGACCTATAACACAAACAATAATTTGAGACATCATTAGGGAGGTAATTCTTTAAAAAAAAAAGTCTGATTTCACTTAAAACAAAACAGCCTTCTCCTCGGATTACCGATTTAGAGTCATACAAAGCATTTTGATTTAATGTTTTGAATTTTGCATGTGCCAAATAATACAAAAGATTGGGGAAAGTAATTGTCCATCAGCTTATTTAACTTGTTAACTGAAAATATTTGAGCAGGAAATTCATGCCGGGATAAGCCACCCAGAACAGCAAAATGTTATGGTAAAGATATGAGCTATTATATGTATGCGAGCATATACGATTGAGAATATTACGGTTAGGATTGACACGGTATTTCCAAATTAATTCCTCTTTTTCAGCTGCAAATAAACTTTCACAAACAACTTTTAGGGCTAAAGTTTTCCATCCTTGGTCTCAGCCCGAAGGCTTTGTAAGAGCTTGAGCAAAATAAGTTACATTTGAGTTATGTGAACAAGAAAACTAGAACAAGGACATAAAATTGTTTTTTCCTGTAGGACTCACAGATTGCAGAAGTTGGAAACTTCAGGACTTATCTTGTTTTAGGCCCTGTCTACACTAGCATTTCCGTCAGCAAAACTTTTGTTGCTCAGGGATGTGGGGAAAAAAACAACCCCACCCCAACAGTTTTGCCAGCCTGAGCGCTCGTGTAGCCATGTTATGCTGATCAACATCATAAAACTAGCTCAAGAGGCGGCGGTAGTTATGTTGGTGATAGCACTGTCCACGAGTGCTTATGCTAGCAAAACTTGTGTTGCTCAGGAATGTGGTTTTTTCACACCCCTGAGCAACATGAGTTTTATCGACACAAGTGCCAGTGTAGACAAGGCCTAAGAGAATCAATTTAGAATTTTTGACATTAAAAAGTTAGGCACTTGTTATTTTATCACACACA
Organism: Emydura macquarii macquarii; assembly: GCF_026122565.2. NCBI lineage: Eukaryota > Metazoa > Chordata > Testudines > Chelidae > Emydura > Emydura macquarii. The sequence goes on along the minus strand of NW_027132905.1, from coordinate 6,107,992 downwards.
TGCATACATACCCATTTACGACCCCTCCCCTCCAGCTGCCTTCCTCCTGTCTTGCTTGCCTCCCTATGACCGGAGGGGTGTTAACGGGCCACTTCACCTTGAATGATCCCTTGAAACATGTTAACTACTTGTGCTAATCTGTTCCACTTTGTATTTAGCAGCAACAATCTGAGCACGTTTCCCAGACCTGAAGAAAAGCTCTGTGAGAGCTTGAAAGCTTGTCCTTCTCACCAACAGAAGTTGGTCCAATAAAAGATATTACTTCACCCACCTTGTCTCTCATGTTAGCACACAGGCGTATGTGAGTGTTGACAGCTGATGGCAAATACAGAGACTGGATTAGTAAATAAGGGAAACACGGAGTTTGGAATAGAAATGGATCTACTTTATTAGAAGTAGGGAAATGGAGTCGTGGTATAAAACTACTCCTTAAAGCATGCTGAACTGCTTGTTTTAAACATAAGTCCCCCTCTCAAATAAAACAAAAGTTGTCTACACCCCCCGCGTTAGAATTTCCCAATCAGGGAAAATGGCCCCCTCTGAGCTAGGCACTGGGCACACATAATGCCAAGATGGCCTCTGCTTAAAGGGCTTAAAATCCGGGACCTCGATCCTGTGGTTCATTGATTTCAGTGGAGCTCAGCACAGGCACAACAGTGAATTGCCAGATTGGGGCCTAGACGTACTACGAGAGGTGACAGGTGGATACATTAAACAGAAGGGAGGAAGTAAAAGGTAACAGGGAGACAATTATGACTGCACAATAAGCAGTGGTTTCCTAGAAGAACTCCCAACAGGTCAGCAATAGTAGTCAAAAAGTTAACATGAACCCAAATTCAGGGTTGAATTTCCTTGCTTGTATGGACTTTAAAGTCCAGATCAACACGATTTTCTGAAACAAATCAATAGCACCACATAGGTCACATCAATTAACAGGGTATGAAAAAAATCAACTATGGGTATAGTTAAAAAATCCTCAGAGAAGGCCAACTGCCAGAACATCAGTACAACATCCCCTTGTCTTAGAAAGTTAGGTTCCTTTTATTACTAGATTTCTCATAAATTATCATTTTTACCTTACTAATGGGTGTTTCACATTTGCCTTTTGAAAGAAAAAAAACAAACAAACCCCAAAATTCTTAATGATCTAATGAGAAAATGCTCTGGGAAGAGTTTCTAAGAAAAAGACTACAATGTATTTCCTCTCAAAGGTATTCTTTATCACTGGAGATTAAAGACACATTCTGGTGCTGTTTGATTTGGCCTCTGCTCAGATAAACAAGTAAACTGCAGGAACGCAGAAGTCAACAATCAAGAATGGTTGAATTGACAGCATCCAGATAAAAAATAAGCAGGTCAGGGTCTGCTTTACTTCACTTCCTTTCACATCCTGGTGCAGAGCTATGAAGACTTTCGGAAGAACTATTATTCATTTAAGCAGAGCTACTTTATTCAAAACTAATACACCTATTAAGATTTCCCACAATTAAACAGCACTATCTTCGTATACTTTACTTTCTTGACTGAGTGGACTTCTCTAACCAAAAATAGAACCAATGCCTTTTCTTTTCTTTTCTTTCCTTCCAAACTCCCTTAAAAAGACATAGCACAAGATACAATATCTTTTATCCCCTAGAACGTCCAAAATTAGGGATGGAAAAAGATGTATGATGTCATCTAGTCCCCGAGTTGTCCTAGGCATCTTTGAATGGTCCTGCAAAACAATTATTCACTTCTTCCTCCCAAACGTTTACCAACTCCCATCCACCACGAGCACTTTTCTGTCTAGACAGCCAGCCTTAGGATTAAAGCAAGGGCCAGCAAAACAATCTTTGTGCCACCCCCATCTTCTCTAATGGGGCTAAAGGATTTGTTGGTCAGCACCAGGACCCGATAGCTAGAGTATTAGGTTTATAAAGGAAGGGGGAAAAAATCTGACTTACTTGAAAGAGGGGACACCATGAGAAAGTTACTAGCCAAGGGCTCACAAAATTGTTTTCTATCCGTGTGCCTTTCTTTAGCTTCCCCATAGTCAAATTTCAGATTTGACAGAGATGTTTACTGCTAACAAGTTTCGCACTTTTAAATGTTCATTTCTGCTGAAAAAGACAAGCCCATGGCCTCATCAACAGCTTCACTATGAGAAGAGCACAAACTGACACACAAAATTGATAAGCAAACAGCCTGTACTTCATTTACAACCCACACCACCTTCCGATACATTTAACCTCCACAAGTTAAAAAATGGAAATGCTGAGACCGGGCTGTTCTCCATCAGGTATTGCAGTTTGAAGTCACTGGCACTTGTGCTCTAAAGTCACGCAGGTGCTTTCAAAAATTCCACCCTCAGGTGCCTAAAACGTGTGAAAATGTTGGTCTGTGTGTATAAAACAGTCACAATAACTTTGTTAATGTATTGACAGTCTAAGTCATTTTTTACTGTTAACACTGAAGCGTTACGTAACAGGTTTCATACCAATAAAAGTTTTTAGAAACACAACTTGAGACCCTTGTACTGTAAATACTTATTATACCCAAGCCTAACTTTAAGCACACAAGCAGTCCTATGGAAGTCGATGAGTATGTCTATACTGCAAAGAAAAACCCTCAACACCAAGTCTCAGAGCCCAGGTTGCTGGGATAAAAATAGCAGTGTAGACATTCCCACCCAGGCTCCAAAACCCTAACCCCACCCAGAGTTTAGAGCCCAGCCTCCAGCCAAAGCGGGAACATCTTCACTGCTATTTTCAGTCCCACAGCATAAGTCTCCTGAGACCAAATCAATTGACTTGGGCTCTGAGATTTGCTGACATGGATTTTTTTAAGTGTAAACATACCCACTGGAACTACTGAGGAGAGCAAAATTATATACTTGCTTAAGTGCTTGCAGGATCAGGGTCTTAATTCTTGATGTTTTAGAAAATTCAAAGAAGATCTCCTAACCAGAATGTCCCGTAAAATAAAAAGCATTCATGGTTAGAGTCATTATAAATTGTAATAGAAAGTTGCATTACCACAAGTTCTCACAATTAGTTTTACAAAACCTTAGCCTGATTTTTTTTTTTTTTTTTTTTTTTTTTTTTTAAATCAAGCTATTTAAAATTGCCACCTTGTTAAAAAAATTGAGATATTTTATTGTGCTCTGGTAACTTAAGATGGGTTAGATTTCAAACTTGTTATGAACTTCCTCGTTGTGGAAAATTGTCAGTGGTGTACACTGATGTGCCTTGACATTTATTTCACAAAGTTGTACGCACTCACAAGCTTATTAGTGAACCCAATTTATGTTACAGGCACGCTTCTGTATGGAGGAGTGAATCCATGGCAAACTTCATGTTGATACATCTTCTGTAAGGAGCTTAATCCATGTGCCTGTGTTATAGTGCTGCACCAAACTCTCAGTACCAGTTACGCAAAGCTGCAAGATCCATATAAAACTTTTAGGTAAGTTGTATCTTTAGTTGCACGAAATTATGGTCTGTCTACTATGCAAAGAATTGGGATAGCTGAGAACACCAGCGAATGTTATTAGTTTTCTGCATCTGATGCATCTCTCTCCCACACAGCAGTAAGATGAAATGATGATCATTTTAGCTCAGCTATTTGCCATGAAACCAATCATCCAAGTGTTTCACGCTGTGCAAAACATTGTCAGCTGCAGGGGGTTAAACTTTCAGTGACGGCATAAAACTGTTATGGCAGCTTGCCCACTCACTATAGACATTTACCAGAGGTATTCCAAAGACATATTTCTTAATAAAACTGTTAGGGGTTTAATTTATTTCTTTTTTTCTGTGTCTGAATGATTATTATAATTTTAGGGGGCAGCTGGTGAAGAGGTTCATTCACTGAGAGGAGTGAAATGCTGCCAGATCTCAGATGCTCCCTTCAAGGTGAACAAGAGTAAGGTGCTCAGAAAGTATGGTGATATGTGCCCTTAAGGTAGATCAGCAGAGATAGATGGCTATTCAGTACTAACTCATGTCTGGGCCTCTCCCTCATTAGGATCCTGATTCAACCAAGCACATAAGGATGTGATTTAAGTGTTTGGCTGAATCAAAATAATCAAAGATCCCAAATGACATCTCATAACATGGGCAATGCATTGCATTCTTTGGCTATTCTTGAGTTGCACTTTGTGATGTTTGGAATCAGGCATCAAACACGGCAGTCACTGCAGCTTGTGGGAAGGCAGTGGGGGCTGCTACATTAACAGCCGATATTGAACAGCAGTTCTCCAGGTGTAAACACAGTCTTACGTAAGAGCACAGGGTCATGAGCAGGCCCATGGGGCATGAAGGTCAGTCATGGTTTGATGACTGCTCTTCATCCAGCATTGACTATTCTTTCTTTTCAGAGGGGTAGCCGTGTTAGTCTGTATACAGCAAAAACAACAAGAGTTCTGTGGCACTTTAAAGACTAACATTTAATTTCTGTAGGCATAAGCTTTCGTGAGACTCAGCTCACTTCTACTCAATGACTGTCATTAGCCCTCAAGGACCCGGCTTTCATCCACCTCCCCCATTGTTCTCTATGCACTTGTATATCTATGCTTCCTATTTACTGTATCATTCTACCTCTGCATCTGACAAAGTGAGCTGAGTCTCACGAAAGCTTATGCCTACAAAAATTAAATTTGTTGGTCTTTAAAGTGCCACAGAACTCTCGTTGTTTTTATTCTTTCTTCCTTCTCACGGGAATGATGCCAAAATCGAAGATCTCGGAGTAAGAATGGAAACATGCTACGTTCTCACCCCATCCCTTGAGAAAACACGTTTGATGTAGAAGCAGTAAGGAAAATAGTCAGAGGCTCCAGACTTGACACGGTGCAGCAGGTATTTCTGCCATACGTTGTTCTTCCAACAGTTAGTAGATGTGTATTTTTGTCACACAATCACCAAGTTGCCTGTTTAAGGTGACCGTTTTCAAAATAAAAATCCACCAAACACTTTTTCGGATCACTAAAAACTCATGCACAACACAAACGTACACCTTTTTGTTTTAAATGTGTGCAGACGTTTTCTGGATTCTTAGTGAACCTACCCCAAATCCCTCGCTTATGACATCATATCACAAGCATAAGATTAAGACTTCAAATAAGGAATAAATAAAGAGAAAGAAGAGATTATATTTTATGGAACAAAGATCTTGTCTCTCATGCACATGTCTCCATTAATAAAACAGGCCAAGAGAAACAGAGATGTGTGATATGGAAGCAGATTTCTTTGAGAACAGAATTATTTGGTAACGCAATGTTATCTGGTTTGTGTAAACTATTCAAGAGCTGCTTCTGCTATTGATTGAATATAAACTTAAATGCTCCCTTTTGATTTGATAAACGAATTCAAGTACACTTAGCCAAAGGTTGGGCCATGTTACAGTTAAGCTAATTTATTAATTGTCTACTACTGAGACATTTTAGTAAGAGTCCATATACTGCGTCCTGGCTCTTCCATACCAAATGGTCATCCACCACGTACCATCTGGCTGCAGCATGAATGCTATCTCAGTTTCAGCTAGTGATAAAAATGTTTTATAAGGAATCTGATGGATCATTCTAATATACAAACACAAATGAGGGGTGCCAAGTGTCTGGTTTTCAACTGGACTTTCCGGTAGAAATGGGAACCTGGCAGTGTCCGGTCAGCACAGCTGCAGCACCACTGCAAGTCCAGTTACCCACTGTAACCAGCCTCCAGCACTGGCGGGTGGTCAGAGCAGCTGCTACTGCTAGAGTCTGGCGGTGCTGCTCTGCTTGGCTGCTGATGCCTGACAGAGAGAACTGGCTGGCTCCCGAACCCAGCTCCAAGAGGTAGGTGCTGCTGTGTGTGTGTGTGTATCCTGTCCACCCCCCTTTCTGCCCTACTATGCCCCCCACCCTGACCCCTCGCTCCAGGGGGCAACTCCCCACTCCCCTTTGCTTCACTGTGCCTGGATTTCCCCCAGCCCCTCACTCCGGGACCCAACCCCCACTTGCCCGACGGTGCCGCGACTGGGCAGGCAGGCTCCTCATCAGCTCCTCCCAGCCCGACTCTGCAGGCAGCAGGTGAGTCCCAGGGGAGGGGGGAAGTGACCGACAGGGAGAGGGTGGAGAGGGGTGAGCAGGGGCAAAGCCGGGGGAGGGGAGTGGGGGGGGGGGCGGCGAGAGGCGTGTCAAGGGTATTTGGTTTTTGGCAATTAAAATTGGCAATCCTAAAAAAAGATCCCCTTTCGCCCCATGATTCTCGGTTCTGCTTTCTTTAATATTTCCATATGAAACGTTGCTGGCCTGGAGTTTTCATTCTATCCTCAAAGGAACAGCACACAAACAAGGAGACTATGATTAGCTGATAGCCCGCAGATTGTGCAGTAAATACGATACTTCCAACCAGAGAGAGTTATTAATCTCTTATTGAATGCTGAAAAGATGAGGACTATTTCCAACACAAACATGAATGAGACCATTTTAAAGGCTTTCCAGTGTAAGGGTTCATTTAATCAATTAACATTTTAAATCTATAACTCTGCAGGCTAAAAGCACATTGTATAGCAGCAGTTTATCCTTTTAAGAAATAATTTTCCTACATAAAGCAGCATGTAGCGCATCAGGACAAGAACACATTAGCCACAAGACTTTAAAAGGCCATAGTGAAGATCACAAGAGCTTTTCAGGTTATTGTCATCTCGTATTTTGCAAGGAAAGAAGATAGAGAAGCTTGTCTCTCATTTCTGTGATTCTCTTCTCTTTCTGTGAACTACTTTAAAATCTGTGGATGAAAAGTGCTATACAGAGCAAAGCATGGAAGTCCCAGCTCACATCACAGAGCTCAATACATACAAAAATGAAGTTTCCAAGCAAGATGATCAGAAACATTCTAGGGAGTCTAGCTCACCGATGAAATACTACAGATTAACAAATACGGAATAGGCTACCAGAATATTTGTAATTATTAGTGTGAAACGTATTTTAAAACGGAAAGGGCAATAACACCTTTTAGATCAGTGTTTCTCAACCTTTTAAGTAGCAAGTACTCCCTAACTTATTAAAATTTTCATAAGTACCCCAACACTCAATCTTCCACGGGATTTTATATTTACAGACTAATGTGAGCCATATGTTGGAAGAAGGCCTGAATATGTAAGGCCATGATATGACAGATGTCAGATCTAGTGTGGTCAGGATTACCACCTTTACACCAGGAGTGCACAACTCAAATATGTACCTGGGCTAGAGATGATGCTGGCCAAAGGTAGGAGGCTTTGAGCAGCATGCCAATGCTGGGGAATGTAAAGTGCTGTGCCAAATTTTTTGCCATAGATTTGAGAGGAGGAAGGGGTGAGAGAGAGAGACAAGGAAGGCTGGCGAGAGAGAGAAAGACAGGAAAAGAGGGTAACTGGTAAAATCTGGGGCTCTCATAGCTAGAGCAGTGAAACTGACAAGTTTTCTGGGCACTGGGCTTTGAGCCAGGGAGGGGGGCTGCCGCCTGGCTACCAGCCAGGGAGGTGGGCTACTGCCACCCAATCCAAGTTGGCTGCTGCCCGTCTTCAAGCTGGCGCGCAGGAGGCTGTCCCTTGGCTTGGAGGTAGGGTGCAGGCAGCTGCCACCCAGCTGTGAGCCCAGCTCACAAGATGCAGGAGGCTGCCATCGGGCTCCCACCTGGGAGCTGGCAGGACACGGGTGGCTGCCGCCCACCTCCCATTCGCTCTGTTTTTCCCCGGGTACCCCCTGCCTGTCTCTCGCGCACAGAGAAGGCAAGAGCCATGCTGGATCAGATCCAGGAGAGACCAAAGACTGTTAATAAGAGTTTGAGGGAAAGGTAGGTGGAGATTAGGGAGATGCTCATTCAACCCGTTAGCAAGGTTCTGATTTGTCTGGAAGTCGAGGCTGGAGATTACGCTGTGTCAGGTTCTCACCGGAAAAGAAAATGTTGTTCTTAACTCCAATTAGCTAATCTTCATCAGCTAATTCGGGTTAAAATAGCTGTGAAGACCTGGCAACTCTATATCTTCACTGCTATTTTAACCCAAGTTAGCTAACGTGGTTGGCTAACCTGAATTAAGAACATACCTTTCTTGGAGCATAAACATCGCCTTTGGATGACCTTGCCCACCAGTTGCGTAGCAAACCCAGAACTGTAGGAGTTTATAACTCAGCCACAAACATTCACCCCAGGCTAAAAATCTTAGTATCGGCAATTTTAGCATAAGACCACATTTCATTGCACAAATTAAAAACAAAAAATGTAACATCCATTATTTTTAGAGCTAGGATGCAATAAAGTGAAAAAATACGCAAGCAGTTGGAGATGCTCATTTCTTTCATATAGCTCAAAAGGAATGCAGTTAAGATGTGAAGTTTGGCAGTTCATCATATCATCCATTAGCCTTCAATATTTTGAGAGAGGAAACAAAAATGGCCACGATGTTTAATATTGAGAAGTGCCTACTGCATAAACACAGGAACTATAATACATAAGGGTATTGTTAAACATGCTAAGCGAAACTCATCCCGGGTACAACTTCATTGATGGAACTGGAATTTAACCAGCAATCAATTTGGCCCACAGTTCAGATTCTCTCTGCCAAAATACATATTTACATCAGCAGATCAAAAACCTCCAGATGACCAGTTACAATCTAGACCGAGTCTACTGGAAGGTTTTATTAAATGCTAAATATTTATTTACTGCACAGGATAGATAGGGCCATTATAGCTGCCTGTCAAATGATACATGCTTAAATACAAAAATCACTTCATATATTTACATGAAGACAAGGAGATCTATGGGTTAGTCATTGCTCTCAATTAGATAAATACTGTCAACTATTTTTTTCTTAATGGTCTAAACATATTAATTACTATGACACTGAATAGTTTGCGTGGATTTTTTTTTCCCATGTGTGTAGAAAGTCCAGGGTTTTGTAACAATAAGATGACAGCAAAACCCATAGACTCTTTTCAATGCTGCTATATTAATTGTACACAATGATAATCCCATTATGTGTTTTGAATATGCCATTATTATTATTTGTATTTGATTTGAGGTGGCATTTAGGTAGCCTTATGGATTATGACCATATTGTGCCAGGCATTGTACAAACACAACAAAAAGGTAGCCCCTGCCCCAAAGAGTTTATAATCTAAATAAAAGACCAAAGACAAACAAGTATCCATAGATAAGACGGGAAAGCACAAGGAAGCAATGAGAAACTATTGGTCAGCATGGATCCTGGTAGGCAGTGGGGGCTGAGCACTCCAGCTGCCAGGGCCTGAATCCTATTTTGTGAGAGCAACGCAAGCCAAGTCCTTCTTCACAGATTCTAAGGCTAGAAGGGACCACTGTGATCATCAAGGCTGCCTTCCTGTATCACAGGCCACGTAACTTCCCCGAAATAATTCCTGTTTCAACTCAAGCAGATCTTTTAGAAAAACATCCAAGCTTGATTTTAAAATTGCCAGCGATGGAGAATCCACCACGACCCTGGGCAAATTGTTCCAACAATTCATTAGCCTCGCTGTTAGCAACGTACGTGTTATTTTCATCCTGGATTTGTCTAGCGTCAACTTTCAGTCATCGGCAGTGGCAATTGGGCCTTATTCACACAACATTAAATGTTCTACCATCTCTCCATAGCAATTTTCTCTACTTCCACCAGCTGCACCCCAGACTGCTTCCTTTCTAAAACCCATTATGTAAACTGTCCAGACCAGAGGTCGGCAACCTATGGCATGTGTGAGATGATTTTGAGCGGCATGCATCAGGGTTGTATAATTTTGGTGGCACTGGGTTCATGTCACTTGGGAGAGGGGCGGGGAGGAAGGGGCAGGGCGAGTGGCCGCCATGTGGCGCTGCTTGGAGCCGGGAGCAGCTCCTGGCCAGGCAGCTGGGCCCATGTCACATGAGAGAGGAGCAGGGGAAAAATTGGCATGCCACTTCCCAAAGGTTGCCGACCCCTAGTCCAGACAATAAAGGCTCTAAATTTGTAATCAAACTGCACTCTCTCAAACAAAGCCTATTTTAAAGATAGCCTAACACAGGAGTGGGTAACAATTGGTTATTTTTTAGCACCAGGAGCTACCTCAAATGCGTCGGTGGTCACGGTGTGAGAGTGATGGCGCTTTAGAACTCAAATTACCATACGCCAACTCGTAAGTGCCACCCTGCAGCCAGCCTTGACTTCAGGAGAGCCGCAGCTGCTAAGCAAGTCTAGCCTCTGGATTTATATTACGACCCTAAGAAGCAAAACCGCTAACCGTTCAGAACCAATTTAGCTTTGAGTGAGGACGCTTTGTAGGCTCACGCCTCTTCTCCCATCACCGGTGAGCCCAGTCCCCAGCTATAATTAAAAAAAAAAGCCAACGTCACCCTCCCCCTTATATGCTGCTGCTCACTGCCAAGTGGATGCAGCAAAGGCATGCCAAATTTCTGCCCTACGACCCTCTCTCAATGTGAACATGGCCCGATTCATGTTATCTGGGATCTCACCCTCTAAAATGTAAACAGAACAGATATTCTTACAACGGGCTCTACTTAAACCATTTCCTATAGCATCTGACAATGTGACTGCAGCCTGCTGGCAGACCCAACGGAGTCAGACCCCCTTACTGAACTAGTCTGACCCCAAAGCGATGCTATGGGGATATTCCATTGCTGTGAAAGCTCAACCAAATTTCCTCTGTTTCATTCTGAAATCTAACAGGACAGCAATGGTAAACACTTGTGAAAAAAGAGGCTTGAAAAAGACTCTTGTAAAGCCTTTAATCACCAGATGCACGGCATCTCGCATTTCAGCTCCCCAATCCACAGGATAATGATGAACACAAATTTAGGTCCTGGTTTAGCCAGGTACTTAAGCACATGCCTAACTTTAAACAGGCATTCTTTCACTGAAGTCAAAGGACCAGATTTTTAAAAAGGGACTTAGGGTGCACAGAGAGATTTTCAGAACTGTCGCTTTTGAAAATCCCACTAGGTGCCTCATATACCCTTAAATATCTGGCTCAAAGGGACTACTCACAGACTGAAAATTAGGCACATGCTTAAGTATCGTGCTGAATCAGGGCCACAGTCCTGAAAGAATAAGGTGATCTCACAAGAACTAAAATATATGCCTGAGGCCATGTCTACACTACAGACCTATCATGTGAAAAATCCACACTCCTCGGCAACGTATTTATACTGACCTAACCTCCTGTCGACATAGCTACTGCCTCTCGGGGAGATGGATTAACTACGTCAACAGGAGAAGCTCTCCCATCAGCATGGGAGCATCTTCGCTAAACGTTACAGCTGCATTGGTGCAGCTGTGCCAATGCTGAGTTTTAAGACTAGATCTGCCCTAAGTGTCTTCTGCATGCAAGACTGTGGAATTTGTAAAAGGATAATTACATTCTAATTCTTCTGGTGCAACATGGTTGTGCTTCCAATTCACGGATTGCACCCCGCAGGCAGATTTCAATCGCAAAATGAACCTTCCAGTTTGTGTGAAAAGTTATGTTCCCACCGTGCTATCAATACTGTGCAAGACCATCAGTAAGACTGCTTGGAGCCTGCTAAACCCAGTGAAAGAATACATAGATTTTGGAAACTGTCAGAGGAAAAAATATATAAATAAGAATTTAGTGTCATACAAGAAACTCCAGGTTTCTTCAAACTTCTTTCTCGAGTTTCTTCTGAAGCTTGCCAAGTATCCCATTTCCAGCAACCTTCCAGTAACTCCTGCAAGTTACCTTCCCATTTAAGTTTCCCAAACATTCATAAATCATGAGCAAGGCTCCTAAAATCATGGTTTAAAGTTAGAGATTTTTAAATGATAAGGCATTCTGAGTTCTCTTCATTTCCCTTTTGGTTTCTGAGCCTATTTAGAGGGCGTGTTTTCATGCTTTCCTCTACAACTATGAGGGTAAGAATCGTCACTTTCATTTAAAAAGAAAAAAAAAAAGAAAAAAAGTGAGAGTCTCACAATCACATGACTGTAGAAGCTGGGTCTTTAAGAGCATCACCAAATATCACACGACTTGTGATAAAAATCAAAAGAGTTGACAACAGTGCTTGAGATGAATTTTTTAAAAGTTAAAAAATGAAACCGAAACCTTTTTCATTATGAGCAAATACATACAGGGAAGGATAAAAATGCATCACTGACATATCATGGGCCAAATTCCACCCTGACTTAAACCCCATGCAGTCTGTATAAAGAGACTCATTACGTGCTCCCTGGAACAATAGGATTTGAGGGTATCAGTACCAAATGCAGGATCAGGCCCTACATGGTGGTTATATATAGCCCAATTTTTCAAACATTATGGACATCTGTGGCTTTAAAACTCTTGCATAGTTTGCACAACATATTTTCCTCTGAAGGCGTTTATCATTGTTCCTTTACACGTCCATCCCTGAATCTCCAGACAAAGTATACAGCATGAGAGTTGCAGTGTTAAGGTACGCATCTTCGAAAACGGCACACAGGACTTGAGGATGCTACCTGCTTAAAAGGTGAGAACTATTTTTATATTTTTAAAAACATGGCAGCATAGTTGAGTGTTAAATGGCTTTCTAATGTGACAATAAATGTTCTGGAAGCATTTATATAATTGAATTATAATTTGCCTCATTTGTGTTTGTGGTCCCTTGCTTACTGTTCAGTGCACAAATCAGGCACTTTGTAAAATTCAATTACAAGTAAACACAGCAACTTTATAATCTCCTATTAGGTTTCATAAATAACTCCTGCTGTTAGCAGAAACTCTTCACATTTGGCAAGTGTGCAAAAGCCCTGTACAAAATGTAACAAACAATTATTTATTGGCCTCTTAGCTAAGTAATAAAACAAAACAACTTGCATGGAAAATTAGATTAGATAGTAAGAGCCAAATCCTCATATGTTGTAAATGAGTATAGTTCCATTTAATTGAATGGAATTACACTGGTTTATAGGAGCTGAGGATCTGGCCCCAATATTAATTTTGGTTTCATCGTGAGAAATATCTGGGTTACTGAACTGCAATCGCAAATGCAAACAAAGCCTGAACATTTCTACCGGGAGACTCTGGCTCTCACATGGAGGAAAAAAGAAAAGATTCCTTATCAGGATCTTTAGGAACTGGAAAAGCTACTCCATAGCAAGATCTTAAAAGTCTCCCCTAAACAGACGGAAAGTCTTATGGTAGAACAGTTCCCTTCACCACACAGACAGTATTTGGCTTATGGCTACAAGACCCTTGAACAAGAAACCCAGCTGTTACTTCTTTAGATTTAGCATTGCTAATGGCCAAATGTAAGTTTTCAACAAATAAAGAAAATCCTTAGAATTCAATTAACTCCCATGATGGTCCTCTTGCAGGGAAGTGTTGTCCAACACCACCACATGGAAAGTTGTTTTGCAATATTTCCACGCTAGCTGGGAATATTCAAAATTTTCACCAAAGTCTGTTTCCGTAAGCAAGGAATGTGAGATTACAGGTAAAGCTGTCAAAATGTTTTCTACATGAGGGTGGTTGAGAAGCAGCACTTTTTAAAAAATGAAACTTTTTGTGAAAAATTATCAAAATTTTGCCCATTTCTTGCTAAAATGTTCTATGATATTTAGTGATAGGTATGAAACAGATTTAAAATTCTTACTGAAAGCTGGGTGTTTGGAAAACAAAAATGTTCAGTGAAAAACTTTCACTAAAAATGGAAAATGTGTCCATTTCAAACCCTGATATATAGAAACAATCTGGAAGCGTCAGCTTTTTTTCCCAAAACCATTTTCCAAACAGCAACAACTATAAAGATATTGCACCAAATTTGGCAAATTTACACCAGTGTAAATCCACAAACTCCACAGACTTCAGAGGAGTTACTCTGGATTTGTCCTACTGAGTCCAACCACCCATATCCCAGACTTCCTAATGCCTTCCCAAAATGTGTCTGTTCCTGCCCTTTGTTGGTGGTGCAGTGTGGGAAAACTCAACCATCCACCAAACTTGACTGCCCAGAGGACAATGAAAATCGGTCCATGGGACACTTTTGGTCGACTCTCAGAACACAAGTCCAGTGGTGCTGCGTCTTCACCTCAAAGCAATAGGGCTTGAACCCTGGCTCTTGGCTTGACTCCGTGGAGTACTTGCACCCTAGGTCCAAGCCCCTTGTTGAGCCTGAGTTCGAACCCGGGGCTTACACTGCAGTGTAGACTTACCCAGAATGCACCTCATAGGGTCAGGCCTCTTGCCTTCATCTAGCCTGAGGGAAGAATTCTGCCCAGGACCCGTTCTATTCACTATGCTTACCCAGCATCCCTGACGGACCTCAGGGGCCTGCGGTTCTTCCCTTCGGGTGTCTATGATGAATGGTGAATAAAGAGCAACTAAACAACCTTCTTAAGCCAAAGTATGGTTTACTTAACAGTAAGACTAAAGCCTTTGGGAGGAGGGGCGGAGAAAGGACTTTAAAACAAACTGAATACACCTATTTTATCTAAAGTCCATACCACTCCCTGATGGCAAGCTAGGCTACCATAGCTTCTTCAGACACCCAGCCATGCCTGTGTCACAACCTGGTTCCCCTGAACAGCTACCCCCACATCTTGAGAGAGAATCCCTCTTTAAACCCCACTATAGTTCTTGAGACGTTTCCTGTCCTGATATCGTCTCTGAAACCTCAATTATTTGCAGAGAAGTGGTTTTCTTGAGCCAGTCCTTCCTTTCCAGCTTGATCCCCCCATTAAACTAATACAATAAACATCCCAATAACCAGGTCAATGACAATGTACAGCATTCATAAATAATTACAGAGCAGCTCCAAATCCATCACACATGGCACACCGAATTATTTGCACAGCTATGTGGCAGGCATACACGCAATTAAAAAGAAATCTAAATAAATTAATACATGGATAGATGGATCCAAACCAAGAACTTGAATGCAAACATACCAAATTTTGGGAACATCAGACATTAGGATCCACTTCCAAAACGAAATTTAGGAAAAACAGTTGGTGTTTGCAATCCAGATTTTGCAGCTGTTCCTTATCTTTTTAGTTTGGGTGTTGCACAGAATTTCATGGGGTGGTGTGCAGAGTTTTAAAAGTTCAATCCAACACTGACAGTAATGGAGGAACCCCTGAGTGCTACCTGAACTCAACCCTTTAATCTCTTGAAGTTCATCCATCGCTACTAAAAATGTCAAACCAAATTTTCCACACACACACACACACACACACACACACACACACACACACACACACACACACACACACACACACACACACACACACAAAAAAGTTCCCCTCCCATCTGACACATCGTGTGCTATGTATAGAAATAGGGAGAGCGATGGGCTAGAGTTTCAACACATGATAGCCATAATCTGACCACATCAAACAGTTGTAAATGCTCTTCACCCTAAACACACTTAAGCAGCAATTCTAGTATTAGGATTAAAATGCCATGGCTTATCACACACACTGTAAGACAGTAGCACTGAGCAGCAACAGATTTCACAATGAAAAAAGAAAATACAGATATCAAGCAATTAGCTGGGACACTTGAGCAGAGGCACTGAAGCAAGAGTACACTGTACAAGTTCACCCTTCTCTGTTATTTTTCTCCTGACATTTGAGGCTGTCCAAATGTAGATAATGGATTATACAACACAGACAGTTGTTAAATGTCATCTCCTCCCTTAGCCAGGCTATGCACTGGAAACCAATATCATTCATGACTGGTGAAGAGGGCACTGGGCCTCAGGGAATCTCGAGTTTTCATTGCTTGCGGGAGGGGGGGGGTGTTATTCAGCGGGCTGACGTGTTTCACTTGGGACACTATGACGGTGGGGTTGGCAAAGACTTTCAGAAGGGACTAGTGATTTTGCAGGTCTCTGTTCCTAGGTGTCAAATGTATCATGTCTTGCAGGGTGCTGATTTCCAGAAAGTGCCGATTTCTTACTCTCTGAAAAATTAGGCCTCTTTAAAGACCATTTGGACGGACGGACGGACGGACACACACCAGGGCTGCTAACTTTTGAAGATTTGTTTTCTTGCCATTGTTCTGACCCAAAATGGCTACTGAAATCTAAAACATTGTTAAATTCACAACCATGTCTGACTCTGGAAGGTAAAAATATTAGATCCGTTACAGCATTTACACCAGTTTTATGCTGCTGTAACCCCACAGTTGTTCCCAATTTTGCAGGTCTTTTGTCCCATTGTGTGTCCACATGAGAAACGGAATTATGACTTCTATTAATAGAAAAATCTTCTCCAGTATCCCTTAGTACCAGAAGTGCTAATGAAGAGCAACTCTATAAACATGGCATCCAAGTGGATTCAATAATTCCTTTGTCAAAAGTGCCCAATCTGCAAATAAAAACATGTTTTTCCTAATGGCCAGCCCTGAAAACTCAAGCAGGGATCCGAAAGTCAAGCTGGATTCCTTTCATGATCACCACCAGCAGGAAAAACTCTGCAAATAGAACTGAGTCAGTAATTCTGCTGATGGTACATTAGCAAGAATAAAATCTAGTTCCCTCTCTGACAGGCAGGATTTGCAGTGCTATGTAAAATCTTAAGAAGCACACTCAGAATATACATCTGGTGAAAACAAAGGTGCCATTTTCACATAGCCCTTTGTTAATATTTGAGGCATGTTTACAGCCATGAACCATGCTATGAGAACTCTAAACTAATATATGATTATGTGGAAGAAACAATTACTTCAATTTACTTCAACAATTAGTAGTACAGAGAGAAGGGAATGCACACCACATTAAAAAAACTAAAATTAAGTAAGGTAGTAAGCAACAAGTGAAACTGCAAGTACATCCAACTGAAAGCCATTACACTAACAGGATAACTTTCCTGCTACAATCAGAGATGGGGCTGAGTGACAGAAATAGCATAATTTCCACACGACTCTGTTCTACTTTAGTTTCAAGCCATGCTCCGTCTCAGCACCACATTAAGGGAGCCTGGCATACGTTATGGAACAATACCACTTTGTCAACGCGTCCAGGGGTTCAGACTAAACAATAAGCAGGTATGAAACATAAAAGGTATGGATACCAGTGAGCTTTTATTAAATACGTATTTTTCCATTATACTATATATATAAAAAGCATATGGCAAGAAAGCAGATACACTTTGCAAGTTTTCACCTGCATGAGGCTTTGAGTTAAAGCAGTTAGTGGAAAATCCATGCAAGATCAGAAGAATGAGTGGTAAGAGAATTATCAGTTACCTGTGAACATGGTGTTAGCATAGAAAGAAATATGTGCACAAGGGAACCATATTGTTGCCTTTCTGAGCACCGCAGTTGTATGCGCGCAACGGTACCAAGGGTCAGGACCCTTTTCCTTTGTACTTAGACATTCAATAGTATCCTCACAGATGAAGACCAGTAGAATTTCTTTGCACACTCCAAGTAAATTGATGCCGAGTATTACTCTGAAGTGCAGCCAAGACTCTGTTTTTAAAGATACAGACCCCTTCGGCTCAAGGACACTTAGGAAAACAGACACCTCAGGAGATTACGGGAAGGAAGACGGAGCAGGCTCACTAACCTGGTTTAATTAAGATACATGCATCAAATTTTTCTTTTTTTAAAATGACCTGGAATTAGAGTAGCGTTAGTACAGAATCTTTCTAAGGACCATAATCTGTCATTAGCTTCCAGTGAAAACATCTCATGAGCAGTACACACAGATTTCTGAAAGCAAACATATATTCCAGGGCCCAATCCCAAACTCTCCACAGGATTGGCCCAGCCTACCCAAAAGAGACTGCTTCACTATATGGGATGTCCCATAACAGCCCAGGCTCCACTGGAACACTAGGGACTGCCAGTGTATGTCTCATGAACACAATAAACCTTCTCTACAACAGACTCACCTCTGTGGAACTCGTCTCTGTGGAGACTTGTATCCGGGAAGCCCTAGTTTTCCCACAATAAAACAATCCCCACTGCACCGGGGATGGAGACAGCTTTGTGAGCTCTTGGTACTTGGGTACCACTGTGATGTAAAAAGTACAAACACGGAGACGGATGCATGCATTGCAACCAGCATTTTGTCCATTGTAGGGATAATTAACCCCAGGAGTAAGAGTTCAGGCCACAATGTCTTTGGCTCTCCAGCTTCCCTGGGACTTCAAGATGAAGGATCAAGAAATTGAAGCTACACAGAGAGGCTTGTCATCCTACCACTCCCCTCTTGTATTTGGTATTAACCCCAACGACCACTGGGTTTAGTACAGATGTCAGGTAGCTGGGTTAGCTAGAAACTGTCTTCAGTTTTGGCTTTACCTGATGAATCAAGTAACTCACATGGGAAAAGATATCTGAACAGTTATCAGCCCCCATCTTAAATAAAACCCAGAGAAACACATGTGAAACTCTTATGTCAATGCCTTCAAAAAGGAAATTAGAGTCAACTATAAGAATAATACCTGTCTCTCACACAGTGCTTTTCTGCAGCAGATCTCAAAGCACTTTACAGAGGAGGTCAGTATCTTTATCCCCATTTTACAGATGGGGAAACTGAGGCACAGACCAGGGTGGTCATTTGCCCAAGGTCATCGAGCAAGCCAGTGGCAGAGATGGGGAAAAGAACTGAGGTCTCCTGGATGCCAGTCTGGTACTCTCTCCACTAGATCACACTGATGACTATATTTGCTTCATAACCATGTCTACAGTTGAGACACACAAACACCCACACATAGGTTGCAATAGTGCTCCCCTGGATGCACACTCCTTTAATTAGTCAGTGATGAAGCATTTTCCACTTGACACAGCATCACTAAGACTCCATCTAAAAAGGGATGGGGGTCGTAAGAGTAATTGTGACTGAGACTGGGAGGTTAAGGGGAGTGGTAACAAGATTCGGTCTCTCGGGTATAGCTCAGTGATTCAGATTAAGCCCTGGTCAGTAAGAGTCATTATCTGGATGGCTGTCTGGTGCCATCTATAAAAAAGGAGCTTGTAATCTCAGCCAGTTCCTTTATAGGCAAACAAAACACCATGGTTAGCACAGGGCCAATAACTGAACAGGCAAAGAGATCAAGCCACCTTGTGACCTGCGACCTAGGTCGTGCCAGAATAGAGCTAAGTCTTATTGGGTTGGTGTGAAGAAGAAGAAGTGTTTGGAACTTGGCACTACCACCACTTTTAGAAGTCAGCTGAGAAAATGTATTGATTGATGAAAGAAGAGATTCTTTCCTGCCCAAAATCATGGGTGCCCATGGATCGTGATTTTCTGGCGCCCATATGTTGCTTCTGGTCAAAACATCAGACATCCTATATATTACATCAATAAATGAACTAAAAAAATGACAAAGCCAAATGGAAAGTCTGCTGCACCAGTGACCGGAAAGAAGCAGAGGTTCTTGCTGGTCTGATCCCTATTTTCCTGCTGTCAAAGTCTAGGAAACAAAAGTTCAAGGACTGTGAAATCTGCAGTAGTCCAGCAAGGATTGGATGCCACTACAAAGTACTGGGGTTGTGTCATCAGGCACATGGAAATAGAAAAGGGGCTGGTGTTCGGAGTTCAGCCTTTTAAACAAAAGCAGCTGATACATTAACACAAATTGGAATGGAAAGTGAGCTCTCTGCTATAATTTACAACAAACATTTCATATTCATTCATTTGAGCTTTGCATCTTTAAAAAAGGGGACGTGTGCTTATTTAACGCATTTCAGTCCTTCAACTTTTTTTTTTTTTTTTTTAAAGGCAGAAGAATACTCAGGTCTGCATTATATCATGTAAAAGGGCTGACATTTAATATATTTATAAGTATATATTATGCAAAAATACCCATAATCTTCTTTATGGTTTCAAATGAAAACAGGAATGAAGCAGCCCCTATAAAACATCTGAGCTCTATAGATGCGGTTTTCATTCACTCCCATCTGACATACCACTGTTTGTTTCCAGGCAGCCTAATTGCAAGCTTTGAAACTTGGATTTCTAGGTCATAAAGTTGAAATGTGTATCTGGAGTCAAAGCAAATGAAAAAAACAAGGAAACCAAAGGATCATAATCCCTAGGACAGTAGAAGTTAACCTACAACCCACATTCATTTGAGAGGAACAGGGAAGTACTATAGCATACAACGCCAAACGAAAGCCAGATGGACCTGTGCTGGTCACTGATACTTTACCTCCCAGAAGAGCAATCGTGGAGGCCAGTTTTTCCTCTTAAGTGTGCAAGTGGGCGCTGAAATAAAATGATGCTGTAAAGTGCAATTTACACACTGGAAAAAAACAGAAACGAAGGAATTTTATGTGTCTTCCAGTGGAGGAGCAGTTAGCTATCACTGAGCAGTGACTCATTTTAAATCAAACTACTTGCTATACTGAATAATCACTACCAAATACTGACATTAAAGGGCAATCTAGATTTCAGGTTCTAGTCTTTGTCCTGCCTTCATTACCCCCACTGCACACTAACAATAATTACTTAGACTGCAAGATTCTTGGGGCAGGGACAGTGTCTTTGTTCTACACTCGCACAGAGCTTAGCCCATGGGGGTCTGGTCCATAACTGAGGCTCTGAAATGCTACCCCAATATAAATTGTAATAATACCACCACATGTGCAAAATAGTTCCTCAGAGGGGAACACTGATGTATGATAGAAATCTCAAGACTGAATTTTATGATATTTTACTTAAATTGATTTCATGGGTTTACACCAGTGATCAATATGGCCCATTGCTGAACTGGATTAAAAAAAGAAAGAAGGTCTTTTTATTTATGGGTATTATTGTTTATGAAACTAATCTTCATACAGTTACTTGAACAACTGTTGCGCCAGTCAAGCAAATATTTTCAGAAGAGCTTGTCTTAAAAAGATGTTTTTCCCCCCAAATGAGATTTAAAAATCAGGTGATATCCCAGGGTCGCACAAAGACTTTTTTACTTTGTGGAGGAGATGTCTGGTCCCATGAAGTGTTCCCATGTTAACATATCAAACAGCAGAGAGATAAGGCATCTGGCACTTTTCCCTCCAAAAATGAATGGCATGCAGGTCCGGATGCTCTCAGCATATGTGATCCAGTTATATCCTTTCATCAATATCAGTGATCATCCTAAACCTGGGTTATTCCACAGGAAACGGTCCTTTGGCTATTTCATCCTTGTTTTGTGGTTCATCTGGATATTCTCCTCAAAGGAGGAGAAAATGCAGAATGAGACACACCACCTTCCGTTGGAAATTCAGAGTGACTTTTATTGGGCAATATATTCTATTACAGGTAGGAGGGCAGAGATCAGTGGCAAGCATCTCCTATCTGCGATAAAGATTTATTTACCCTAATAGCAACTGTTATTTTAAAGAGCACACATTATGGAACAATATTTGACATCGTATAGTTTGTCAAAGAAATTTGTGGTCACTGTTTTGACACTGAAAACGAATGGAGGAGGGACCCGCTGGCTCAGAGGAATTATAATGAAGCCTGGAGCCTTTCATTTCTAACTCTATAGTTAGAAACAGGCCTACGTGGGTAACAACCAAGAGTCATTACACTCGGGTGGCTATACAGAGACCTCTGAGGGAGGATCGTCGTTATTCGTATTGCAGTTGCACCTAGAGCCCAGGACTCCTGTGTGCTAGGCACAGTACACAGCTATGACAAAAAGAGACAGTCCACACCCCAAAAAGTTGCTGAGTTGGTTGCCTCAGCCCAATCAGCCCTCGTCTACTCTACCAATGCTTATCTGGTGCAGCTGTAAAAGCAGAACTCTCTCTTGTAGACGCACTGTAGACAGACAGAAGGAGTTTTTCTGTCAGCACGGCGCCGCCACCTCCCCAAATGATGTTAGCGGTATCAACAGAAGCACTCTTCTGTCAGCAGAGCTTGTCTACACTAGAGCTTTTGCCAGCACAGGTATGTCGGCTAGGGGATGTAGTTTTTTCACACCCCCGACTGACACAGCTGTACGGAGAAAAATTGGTAGCGTAGACCTGGCCTAAGCCACCATAGTAACAAGTGACAATCAGCAGAGACGCCAAAGACAATTACTCCCCCAGGTTGACCATCCAGGTCAAGGCAGGCTTTGCAGGGCAGTTTAGGGAAACTGGCACTGCTGCTGCTCAGGCTATATTTTTGCTTTGGGTAGAGGAAGGACCTCATTTTCCAGAGCTGTCAAGCTGGCATAACTTTTCAAGAGCACTATATCAAATTAGCTCAAGTCAAACATTTTTGACAAGGAACTTTTTTTTTTTTTTTTTTAAATCTAAAGGACGATTTGATCTGTGTATTTGTATCACAAACTGCCTGAGCAAACAAACCAAAGCTAGCTAAGGGGTCCATTATTAATATGTGGGTTTATCTGAAGCAAAATTGATCCAGAAATAAAGTCTTCACAGGTGGATTTGCTAAACAGCTACCAGTTGGTAAAGCGACCAATACATAGGATAATATCTAGGGTATTCTTTCTGTTCCCAGCCTAGTGGAAATGAAGCTGATTTCACATTGTATTAGTTCTTTGATTAATATGAAAACCTGTGTTAAAACACTTCCCTGAGCATGGTACAAGAGTTCCTATATTAGGATTGCAAGCACCTGATATATAAACACCACAAAGATTAACTGTAAGCTGTTTGGGGCAGAGACCTGACAACTCATTTGCTCTGTGTACACAACACAAAATGGCAGTAGTGTGTCAGTTAACAAGAAATTTAAAATGTATTTTTGTTACCTAAAAAGGTACCATGAAGAAGAGTCAACCTAGCATGAAAACATATATTGTATACACATGATTGATTATAAAGGTTACTTTGAAAAAAACATCTGTTGTTGATTGGACCTGAAAACGTTTAATTAGTCACTATAGATAGTTACTTAAAACAATCCGTTTTCCTAATAAAAGTCCTTAGAAAGAGTAGTCAGTTCTCATGCACAAAATGTATTTCTCAAAGATAAAAAAAACATTCAGCCATTAGGATTTAGAAGAAAAGACACAAAAACAAGCCACTCATACACTAGGTGAAAACCCTCAGCGGGTGTTAATGGTCATAGCTCCATTGGTTTCAATAAAATATGTCAATGGACACCAGCTGAGGACAGTCCCCTAGGCATGAATTAAACTTCATTGTTTGAACTGATGCAAATTTTTGAGCTATACCAAAATCTCTCGTATACAAGAAAGCTATTTTTCTTTCTAACTCACTACATTTGTTTCTTTCCTGGAAACCTTCCTCTCAGGCTGAAACCATATTTGCCAGACTTTGATCTCTGAACTTTTGCAGTCTAATTATAAACCCTTGAAAAGTTAGACATATTGGAAACACAAAGGCAAACTAACCTGTAACAGATGCAACGGGCAACTTTAGAGTAAGTTAAAACTGGTTGCTTTTAAAATTTTCCTGCAACCTTTTACCCCAGCACGAGACCCAAAACTAGTTCTCCATATAGGTCAATAGCCTTTGATTAGAAGGCTTAAAAGCATTCTGCATATAGCTATAGATAACCTTGATGACATCCACCATCCTACTCTGCTAGAGGTTCTCGAGGCTTATGCTTACATCTGGGCTATCCGTTGCTTCTTCTGCAAAAACAATCAAGATTCACTTGGCAAGGAAAGAAGTATGGACATTACCTCCCTCACTTTTAGAGTCAACATCTGCTTGGTAAATCCAAGAGGAGCTAGGAAGGTATGGTCAGAGACTACACCATCTTCTCTGCTTTGTAGAGCACCAAGTGCAACACAGTGCTCAATAAAGAATAGAAAATAGGATGAAGTGTGTGACAGAAATTGTATGTTGTCCCCAGACTCTGTGGCTGAGGCTTATCTTCATCAAAACATGGAGGCTCGTTCCTCTTTTACATACTAAACTAAGTATATCACATTACTAGGCTATATCACACACAAGGCTACGGCATAGCAAGTGGGTTCCCACAGGGATCAATTCTGGGTCTGGTTCTGTTCAGTATCTTCATCAATGGTTTAGAAAATGGCACAGAGTACACAGATAAAATTTGTAGATGATATCAAGCTGGGAGGGGGTGCAAGTGCTTTGGAGGATAGGATTAAAATTCAAAATGATCTGGACAAACTAGAGAAATGGTCTGAAGTAAATGGGATGAAATTCAATAAGGACAAATGCAAAGTACTCCACTTGGGAAGGAATAATCAGTTGCACACGTACAAAATGGGAAATGACTGCCTACGAAGGAGTACAGGAGAAAGGGATCTGATCACAACCTAAATGAGTCAGCAGTGTCTCACTGTTGCAAAAAAAGCAAGCATCATTCTGGGCTGTATTAGCAGGAGTGTTGTAAGCAAGACTTGAGAAGTAATTCTTCTGCTCTATTCAAACTGATTAGGCCTCATTTGGAGTATTGTGTCCAGTTCTCGGTGCCACATTTCAGGAAAGATGTGGACAAATTGGAGGAAGTCCAGAGAAGAGCAACAAAAATGATTAAAGGTCTAGAGAACATGACCAATGAGGGAAGATTGAAAAAACTGGGTTTGTTTAGTCTGAAGAAGAGAAGACTGAAGGGATACATGATTACAGTTTTCAAGTACATAAAAGATAAAGAGGAGGGAGAAAAATTGTTCTCCTTAATCTCTGAGGATAGGACAAGAGGAAATGGGCTTAAAATGCAACAAGGGCGGTTTACATTGAACATTAGGAAAAATTTCCTAACTGTCAGGGTGGTTAAGCACTGGAATAAATTGCCAAGGTAGGCTGTGTGATCTCCATGACGAGAGATTTTTAAGAGCAGGTTGGACAGACCAGTCAGGGATGGCATAGAAAATGCTTGGTCCTGCCTCGAGTGCAGGTGACAGGGCTAGAAGACCTCTTGAGGTCCCTTCCAGTCCTATGATTCTATGATTTTATTCAGTATTGAATGCAGAAGCTCAGACTGGTTACTCATGGTTATTTATTACCTGTACCAGGGTAGCGTCAAGAGCCTCCAGAGGCCCCTATTGGGCAGACATGCTGTACAGACACACAGCACTCATGGACCCGCTCTAAAGCACGGCCTTTTGAGCTAAGCATTACGGTATCCAACCCCGAGCGTACAAAAGAGCCACGTTAGAAAGACAGCCGTTCAGCCATGCAAAATGGGGTAGCTTGGATTCCCCCACAAGCTTGAGCCTGAACAAAAGGTAATGCAAGCGCTCTTCTACTGGAGCAGGCACTGAATCACTTCCGTGCATCTTAGGTCCAAGCGAGCAACCCTTCCTGGCCACCCACCAGGCGTGCTGTGAGGGGAATTCAAGTCTCTGGAGCCCTTGGGTGTTTCAGACTCCTGGAGCCTGAACAGAGTCCAGCTGCTGCCCCAATCTTGGGGTTCTTAGATGCACTCTAGGGGCACAGACCTTGTATCTGGCAACCCACTCTGAGTGCTGGAACCTGCTCTCCTACCCTCTACCCCTCTGGGGGCAGTACTGACCTTTCAGACGCACAGAACCACACCCCAACAGTGTAAAGCTTCTGGTTTGCAGTTGAGCTTCCTCAGGGACACACAGTAGTTGTGAAGCATACGCACCTACGGACACTTCGAACACAGCCCAACATTTTTATGCCCTTTAATTCTTAGTCAGGTAAAGCACCGGAGAGTACAGATCCTACAAAGTAATCAAGCATCTGAAACGCAACGTCCCTCACGCACCCTTCCCTTGGGACATCTGTGTTCCATCAAGCACGCGGGAACCTTTGCCCCTTCCCTACCCTACCTTAACCCCTGCAGCCTCCCTCTTCTTAATCTGGTACAAACGGCTCTCTCCCTCAGCCCCTCCCCCCACCGCCTCTGAGTCCATTTATACACGTCTGCTAGGGGCACCTGCTTCTTTTGTTCTGCTCCTGGTAACTTTCCATGACTCCAATCCCCGCCCCCCCTTCAGACAAGAGAAGGAAGTGTGCTTCTCAGAGATAGAGCAAAACCCATGATCTCAAGGTGTTTTACTTTGAACAGACCATACTTGGATGCTGACTGCTCACCGCTGCCTCTGGTCTGGCAAGGACAGGATGTAACCCTGCTAACTCATGGTGGAGCCATAGACATATAAGCTTTCCAGGAGAGGGAGGCAAGACAGGTGAGGCAACATCTTTTATTAGACCCACTTTCGTTGCTGAGAGAGACAAGCTTTTGAGCTACACAGAACTTTTTCTTCAGGTCTGGGAAACTTACTCCGTGTCACAGCTAAATAATTTAATGATAATTTCATAAAATCATCCATAATTCAGAACTGGCACAGACAAGACCCTCCCCCCCACCCCCAAATCACCACACATGGCAACTCCAGTGATGCCCTTGTCCCGGGGAGCTATTGCACTGAAATCTTTCGAAGGCAGAGGTTGGGAGTCTGGGCGGTATTTTAGAACTCACTGTAACAACTGAACTGGCAAAGCCAATACAATTAAGATGAGTTCTAAAAATAGCCTAGACAATCTGCTACTTCTTGCTTTTAAGAAATCCGATGACATTGTCCTAGCTGGAATACCAGGAAGAACCATGTGTCTTGAACCAACTTGTAAAGGGCCTTAAATCTGTCAGTGGGGATCAGGACACAAGTTGCTCCAGTAACCAACTGAAAACACAAGGTTTGGAACAGCGATTAGGGAGAAGACAGGAAGAGGATTTCCAGAGAGAGTTCCTCTCCCAGTCATCAATCCAAGAACAGAAATATTCTCATGCTGCAGCCTTTCATAGCTTTGCAAAGATCCTCATATTGGGCTAGGTTGAGATTTACATTTGGCAAAATGTAAGGGGCACTGCATAGCTGCACCACCCCACAGAAGCCTAGGGTGGGAACTGAGACGCTGTCATGATTCCTTCTGTCTGCTCTGTGGGTGAAGTAATGCGGTATCTGCCCTCTGCAGGCGCAGCTTACTTCCCCCTTAAGCCAGCTCAGCGTGCTGGCCGATGTGTTGAGGAGAGGAGGTAAGTCTATGCTTTCTCCCTACCCAGTTGCACATGGGAAGGGTGACTACAGAGCCCACCAGAGCCTGTCTCTCCTCCATGTTCAGAGTGGCAATGCCAAGGACGCTTACACCCCTTACTCCCCTGTGCAATGACATAGGGACATGCCACTATTTTTCTTTTCTCAGTATACTTTCGGAGGACGTTTTCCTTCAATATTAATGGATTTTAAATTTATGGAAGTCTCTTATTACATCAACTTTGCAATATCTCACTTTGATCACTATGAAGCTTTGACTGCACCAAGTATTCTTTAAAAGTAATCATTTCAATGGCATTTCCACTGGCCTAAACCTGCTCTGAACTGCTATCTACAAAGGCTGCACAATGGAAACACAAAAACAGCGCTAGCATGATTTTAAAGAGAGGACAGCACTAGATTTTAATTTGTTAGAAGCTACCCAGGTGCATTTTTATCAGCTTGCAAAAATATTAGCAAACCCCAAACACTATCTGTACAGAAGAGCACAAAATCAGTGCTATGTTTTGGATTGAGGAGATTCCATACTGGGAAGGAATGGACCTGGATATTTGCCCATCACATTTACAAAGGACTGAATTTCCTTTTTAATTTTGCATTCACTCTGGAAGATGGGAGGGGGGTGAAGAAAAGATATGTGTTAATATAAACATGCATGTTTTTAGTTTAAAACTATTCAAGCCATTATAGCTTTCCAAACAAACGCTGAAAAACTTACTTTCAAGTGCATTTTCCTTGTGGATTAAGCAACACGTACGTTGATTAAAACATTCATCTAACTGAGAATGTCAGAACTGGTTGAAGACCCACTGAAATCTGGTGGAAAAAGCTGGAAAGCACTCTATTTAGAGACCATTTTGTTTACCCAGTATATTGCTCTCTGCCTGGTTTTAACTGGAGTCACTGGCCTGTAAAGCCATCTCTATTTAAGGCTTAGTCTCCTCCTATATGACAAAATCATAATTGTGCATGCTTGAAGTCTTTCAGGAATGTTTCTCATGAGAATTTGGGACCAAAGCTTTTTGTTGAGCCTCACTGCCCCAACGGATATTGCGATGTGCATGTAGACCCAATTCAGTAAACCCTCTGCGTTCAGATGTACAAACCCACCGTCTACTCAGCAAGTGGAGTATATGCGGATTCAAGCCCGCTATCTATAGCCCAGATCCTACAGACACTAAGCATATGCTTAATTTTACTCGTACCAGTAGTCCCAATGATTACAACGAGGCTGGAGTGAGTAAAGTGAAGCACATATTTCAGTGTTTCTAGGATCAAAGCCCAAACCTAGAAGCACTCTGAGATTTGACGGAGGTGCTATCTAGCTCAATTAACAGTTAACTGGAAAGGGGCCATTATCTAGGTGTTTCACATCAGGAGCGTCTAGGAGACCTGCAAGATAAACTCATTTATGGGATGACAGTGAAACAACATCCTGGTGTGGTGTTTAAGTATCACCATATTATCTCACCATGTTTCCTCTTGCCAGCCAGTCATTTGCAGGATGGTGAATCTGTCTTGAAAGATGTAGGGCTGCCCCAGTAAAGTTGGAATTAAACCCATACAACGCTGGATAGTTGGCACTCTATGTGCGTCCCCAGCCGTACCTCTCCGCTGCCAAGCAATAGGATGGAAGGGATTAGGGTGAAGGCATTACACTGGAACACAGGGGATGTGCAATCAGACAACTTTCTTTGTGATATTGGGCAAGTCACTTAATCTCGGACACCTGCAAATTGGATAGAATAATACTTCCTCCCTCTTGCTCTTTGTCTTGTTTGTTCAGATTGCAAGCATGACGGTGAAGGGACTCTCTTGCTATATATTTGCACAGCACTTGGCAAAATGGAGCTCCAGTCTCATTTGAGGGCCTGAAAGCACCACCGCAATATGAACATTAATTATACTAATGTGTGTGCATGGAGGGCTGCCACAGAAGGGATAACAGCCCCTTCCCAACCTTATGGAAATAGTTGTACATAACACTTTTGGGGTGTATGGTGTCCCGGAATTTCTCCCATTATTAAACAAATAAAATGCAACTTCAGCAATAATAGAATTTGGTAATGAAAATTCTTCCATCAACAGCAACAGCAGATAAGTCTCTCTCAAAAGGCTCCTGCATTAAACAAACAAACATAAAATCTTGGACTGCAAGTAAACCAGCCACACTCAGTGTTCAAAAGGCAATGACCTCAGCATCTCTGCTAAGTCGTTGCAGTAACTGAGAAGGTAATTCACTGCAGAAACACTTATGGTAAATAATATAGGCATCAACGGTGAACTCTATCTGGTACATCATGGTTAACTGCTCAATAAACATGTAACTATTTTGTTTTTTAAAAGTTTGGGTATGTGAAACCACATGAATATGCCTGTCAGAAGAATTCTAGAAACAGTCGTAAACATTGTGGACACCATAAACAAATCTAAATTAGTTCACTAAACAAACAGGTCATTGATATACCCATCCAGGCAATGTTTAGACTTGCAAATCATCAGGTTTGAGTCATGCATCCTCAATTAACAAACAAAAAGACACTTTCGCATGTAAAGCTACATCTTTTCCTTCTTAAAACGAGGACTTTCTGGAAGCACTCTAGAGCTTGTTCCATATGATTTAGTAAAAATAATGATCTCTTGTCCAAACAATAGCCATGCTGTAGAGAAAGGGGCCTGAACTCACAATGGGCTCTGGATGCAAGCTCACAGCTCCGAATCCCACAAGTAGGTTTGGCAGACTTCGATTTTTTAAAAATATAATCAATGGACAATATCCATGTTTATTTTGAAGCATTTTTTTTCAGATTTTTGTCTATTTAAATTTTCACGGTTGAAGGAAATTATGGGGGTTGGGGGGCGGTTAGACAATTATGAATGACAGTAGATTCTGAGATTCAAGAAGTTAAAGCTTTATAACCCTTAAAAAACCAATTGTCAATATCACATGCCAAAATACACTAAGTAAATATCCTTAAATCAATTTCTAATCAGTTCTCAGGCACCATGAGAAAAATGCTACTGATCTGTACGTTTCAATTATCATCGATGGAAATACTGGGTCAGTTTGTCCATGTACGATTAAATCAACATTCACTGATAAAAATCTAACCCTTCCAGGCCTACCCATGATGAGCTGAATCTGACAGCGGCAATTCATCACAAAGAACTTTGGGGAAAATCCTGATTTCAATCCATCCCTCCCCTCCCCAATTCAGCAGTGCTTCCAATCCAAGCTTCGGGTCCCATCTGGCCATTACAGGGAAGTAGGCCTTGATTCCTCCCTACCTTCTAGATTATTTTTAAAGAAAACAGAAAAAAAAAAATCTCAGTAAAAACAACAGGAATATTAAATAGTAGTAATGTTGATTAATTGTATTATACCAGCACCTCAGAGCCCCAGCCGTGGGAGCGCATTGTGGTAGGCGCTGTATGCACAGAATCAAAAGATGCTCTCCTGACCCGAAGAGTTTACAGTCTAATAAGCACTTCCTCATCTGTGCCGTATATGTAGTCTGCCCAGTATTGGAATGATGGCAAGGAGGGCACAGCAAGCTCAAAATGCCAGAAATATAATCAGGAAAGAATTGCAACAGTTATAAGACACCTTTTCTTTTTCTTTTTTTAAAAAAGCCACCATGTTTTCAAGTGTACAAAGTGTCACTGCTATTCTTGCTAGCAGGGATCTGTATCAGTTTTCCTTTGGGGATTATAAGAATGTTTTTGCAACGGACTGGTATGGTGTGTCCGTGCATCACTGCCCTCTGCCCAGAGATAGCTCAATAGCTTTCCATACGCCCTGTACAGCTAACAAGAAATTCTCCTTTAGTCAAAGCGGGGGAGGAGAAGAGCAGCGGTAGCTGTGCTGCTGGAGAGAAGCACGTGGATTCCAGCCCTAACGTTACCTTGAAGTTCTGAATTACAAGAGCATGTGGCACCATGTGAAATATGAGGCGGCCATGGATTTGATACAGTATCTGTTATCAGAAGTTTTTAAGGTTCAGGGTTTCTCTCCCCTTCGACAGATTCTGTCTGGCTAGTCAGCGATTGTAGAGGGCTCATACGTGGGAGAGATCGTAGACTGATACCTTTAAAACCTGGCAGTAATGGTGATGCACTAACGGCCTATTGCCTGACCTTACTGTATAAAAACCATCGAGCTGTGCTATTTTGACCAGCCTGCTTCAGCAGCCGAACCCAAGGAAGCACTGCCCTAATAGGAGACAAAACAAAATCGTCATCAATCTTATTTCAACAAAAAAGACACTCATGTATTAGCAAGAAGGCTTTGCTAATCACGTGCTCCACCCAGTCCCACTGACTTTTCAGACCCAATAGCAGAAGTAGAGACTTGGGGGGGGGAAAGGATGCTGCTAGCGCATTCTAGCCAAGTGTCTTCTCTGAAGTCAAAACACTGGAATCCCAGAAAGCATTTGAATGAAACCAAAACCCAGAGACTGAAGCCACAAGTCAGTGCCAATAAAAAAAAAATCTATTTCTTTTGCAAATCCCAGAATGGAGTTTTATTAGGTATAAACTGCCTGTGTGAAATGTAACCACCACCACCTCTTCAAGAAACAGAATTTAATTCTCTTTTCCCATCCAGCGGAATAGTTTGGCATTCAGCTCTGTTTCTAATGCACCTATCAGGAAACCCACAGCTGGGTAGAGGTGAAAAGGTGCCCTTCCATGCAGATGCTATTTGGTATATGCAGCATATATTAAATTAATTTCAGCTGATACCCCCCGGCATTCTGCCAGCTTTGAAGAAATTAAATGGCATGTAAAGCAACTTGCTTTCCCATTGCTTTCCCCAAGATGATGTAATATTGCCCCCTCTCAAGGAGATTTCTTTAAAATATACACATGTGCAACTCGACACTATGTTGAAATGACAAACTATTAATGAAAAATTATTTTTCTGGCACAGCCAGAAATGGACACAAGGCACAGATCACTATACAGCAGGTCATCTGGTTGAAGCAGAATGAAATCTGAGCGGTAAGCTGTGTTGAAAATACTCTTAGCTCACATATTTGTGTAATGGTTTCGTAGTGCTTAGCTCTAAGAGCAGGATGCATCGTATGGTTCTGGTGCTTCACCAAGGAAGCTAAGTGCAGAACAAAGCAGCTCGCTCGCTCTCTAACCACAGAAAATTGTCAACTGTGTAATAGCTGAGCGGGGGGGAGAGAAATGACAGGTTCAGAACAAGGGTTATTCAATCCGTTTGGGCAAGGCTCCAAATCCAAAGTCATTTGAATCAGCCTGCAGACCCCAAGCTCAAATGCCACAAAGTCCATTATGGGCAGACATGAAGTCACAACATTGCAATGACAGACACGAGAGGTAGTTCGTGTCACATGTAATCAAGCACAGCACAGGAGGCTCCGAGCCCAAGTGAGAGACAGCCTGCTGCTTCACAATCCACCTCCCACTTTCTCCCGCTCCTGCCACAAGCTCCTGAAGCACAGATATCCCAGTGCAAACATCACCGCCCTGCAACACAGGTCGGGCTCCGGGTCAAACTTTGTGGCTATAACCTGCACCCAGACACATTGCATGCAAACAGCTGGCGCTAGTGCAACGTTAACTCTGAGAAGCCAAGCTCTGAAAAGCCAGGAACTGCAGAGTTACATCTGAAAGCTGAACCTGGGCCCTGCTCCCCTGGACTTATGCTTTTAAATAGGGACTCTTTATAGAAGATATAAAATTGACAAACCTTTCCCAATGAAGTAAAAACCACCCACCACCTCTCTCTCACACACTCTCTCTCACACACACACGCCTCTCAAGTAAGTCATTGAAGTTCATTGTCTGCACATGCTACGTTAACCCAATTGCGTAAGACGGCGGAGGAGCCCGACTGTCACTCAGCAACCACTTCCCTGGCCTCGCACAGCTCCTTAAAGGCAATTTCTGGACACTGGACATGCCCCATGTGTTGTCCAGCTGGGATCTGCTGCTTCACAGCTGAGCCCCTCCTCCCTTGTCTGAACGCCCCCCCTCCACAGCTGCCCCAGTGGACGCCCTCACGCACAGCGCACGATTTCCAGCTATACGAAGGGCTCTTGACACCACTCCAGCATGCAAAAACGGCACGGATGAAATCAGCCCCACGGTGCAAGGAGCTTTCCCAGCTGGTGTCAGGGCAGGACACCAGTCCTGCTCCAAACCCCCTGGGTAGGAGGCACAGATCTGCGGCAGGTCATGAGCATGCCAGAGCGCACTGGGCTAGAGCTGTTCTCTGCTGCCCAGAGCCCATAGGAAGCACAGCATGAATTAGAGCAGCCACATCAGACACCAGGCAGGACCTTGCACAACCCCAAAATATGGGATATTCAAAGGTGACTTGAAGCTACCTCACCACTGTCCTTGTCTCAAGTGCAGGGACAGAACAACTAAGACTCCAGCCCACAGCATCAACGACCTGACAGAGGGTCCTCACCCTCATTGCAAGATGAGCTGCCTTTCCCACATGCCTTCCAAGTCAAGAGAAGAAAATGCCAGTAGATCAACTCCCAGTTTCATTGAGAGGCACATCACCTGCCATCCAACCCTACAACCCCTGGCATGTTTGCTATGCACAATTCCCACTCACGTTTGCTAGTGCAAATTCTGCCCTTGGACATGTGCATGTACGTCCCACGTATTTCAGTTGCTACAGTGCTGAAAATCTGAGAAACAGAAACCGTGCCTCATTTTGCTCAGCCTTGAATTATGTTAGTTCAGAAGATTACTCCCAATTTATTTTCTTTATACTTGAGATTTTTCCCCTGGGAGTCACATCTTTGGAGTTTCCTAAGCACTGGTTCTGAAGAAAACCTGGCTGGGTTTTCCCTTTACAAACATGAAAAACATGGCATCTATCATGGATTAAAATACTATATTTATGTCTCGGGATAAGTCTACACCTGTGGCAGCATGCAGAGTACACGTCTAGCTTCATGCTGCAGTGAAAGGCACCGGCAAGAGGGAGGCAACGAGACACTACACTGCTAAAAATGGCTGCGTAGACGAGGGACACAAAGAGAGCCATGTAGGACATATATCCTAAGGGTTCAGGTGAGTAGGGAACTCTACTCTGCCCACCTAAGCCATGTCTCACCATCTACCCTCCTACTTATTATACCTGTGCTAGCTGAACATGTAGTGTCTGTACTCTACGCGCGTCTGTAAGTGTAGATGTACTCTCAGGGTAACCCCCAATTGGCTTATGGATTCCTACAAGAAGGATCACAAATCCACATGATGCCCCTGAGTGAAAGATTTTGCATTTGGAGATCTGATCTGACAGAGATTAGTAGCCAAACAGCTCCCTCTTGACTACATATCAGAAGAGGATGAATTCATGTTATTCCAGAGAAGGTCAGCATTAATTTATGATCAAACAATTCCCTCTAAATCTACCTGTTTCAGACCATATCATGCACGTGTGCTTCTCTTTTCCACATCACTTATTCCATTCCAGAATGCACCATCCACAGAAACATGGGAGACTAGAGGAACTGAAGCACTCCCCTAAAGGATGCTTATCAGCACGTCAGCTAATGAATAAAGTTAATGCAGATCTGGAGATTCAAAGTGAACTTGCACATAGGGTTTCAGTATCTTTATTTCTAAAATCTTCACCACCACCTAACTTCTGAAACCCTATGAGAATGTCAGTCAGACATTCCAACCAGAACTGCAGAACATTGCTTCAGCCAATGAATGAAGAAGAAGATCCTTGTGATTAGAGCACCACACGCACAGAAGAGCTGTGTTCAGTTCCCAGCTCCCCCTTAGGATTTCCTGTGTGACATGGGGCAAGTGCCTTACTCTCTTGATGCCCCTATCTGTAAAATGGGGCTACCACCACTAACTCCCTCCAGCCCTTGGATTTTTTTTGAATATTTAAATTGTAAGCTCTCTGGGATAGGGATGGTCACTTATCTACGTGGAGGGTCTATACCATGTGTGCTTGATCATGGTCGACTCAGTTCATTAACTGCCAGGCCCAAAAATAAGGATTTTTTGATGTTGGGGAATTCTGACTGGCTGATCATGGGGAATGGAACCAGCGGTGCCACAGAGCAACTGAAGAAAGTGCTGCCCCTGTGAAAAAATGAGTACACTAGAAACATTCTCGCTCACACACGCATGTATTAAAACAGACACGTTTCACAGCAAAAAGAGAAAGAGCTTCAACATACTTCTATTTCGAGCCCCTTCTCTAGTGCCTCTGATTGTGGTTTCTAGGCACTCTACATAAAAGCGTAGGATCTGTCCAGAAAGAAAAATCAAGTTTCCCTCTTCCTCTTCGGTTTAGATAGTGGCTGCTGTTACTTTTGTGTTTATGTGTCTTGGTTTGGCGCATGGAAAGTTTCTGCTTTTAAACAGATTAATTCCTTTAACACAGATTGTATTAATTAGGCTTTGCTGCGGAACAGTTCCCAATATTAGAAAAACACCACTGATTGAATTTTAACGGTGACTGTTGCATTTTGTTGTTTAATAAGCTTTGAAAAATGTCATGTCACGATTTAATCTTAAATCTTACTTTCCAGCCAGGAACACTTACATCCACCCCAGAGAAAAGCCAGTCCAACTCCTGGGTGTGTACACTGCAGGATCCAACTTACAGTGAAAGTTATGTGCAAATTACTCAAGAGGACTGAATCTTTCCAGTCATTTTGTGAGGACAGCGCTAAACACCACCACCATTTGCAGAAAGACATCAATTTTCTTGTAGGCAAGAAACACATCTTCCATAGGATAGCAGCAATGCCAAGCGAATGGAAATGCAAGATGTTAGCAAAGCTCTGCAGACGCCTCAGGTTAACTTCAGACTTGAGATCAATGCACTGGAGACAGAACTTACTGAATACCCGACAATCCACAAACTAGGGGGGTCGTTCTCAAGCATACGCGTTTTTCTGGACAGACAGTTAATTGGCACCAGTACAGATGAAAAGCAGATTTCAGCAGGTTGCTGCGCTGATGGCACAAAAATAGAGATAGTCAAACTAAAACTTTTTCTTATTAACGTGCATCATTAAGGAATGAAGTTTGATAAAATGCCCTCATCCCAATTATGCCCCTAACGAGGGGACATGCCCAACTCTCAGTTCCTACCCAAGCATGTCAAAGTCATAGCAGCTGGGGCACTCAGTAAGCCAATTGATGATAAAGCATATAGAGGGCCCAGCTCAGTGGACTCCTGGTGCTAATCCCCAGTGCTACAGTGACACAAATTAACGATAATACTATCATTAGAGGGTTTCCTTCCCTCATATGGGGCCCCCTATTGTCCACCCACAATGCCAAGGTCTGTGTGTACCCTCCTTGTTCCTCTTACAATTATTGTTTCTTTTATAGCTGGCAGATCAGTTATTTAGGGTTTCAACATTTTAAACTCCATTGGAACAAACGGGCAGATCTGAGATGGGAGTGTTGTACTAGGAGGAGTTAATGGTTGCTATCAACTAGTTCTTTGATCTACAGACAATTAGTTATTCACTAATGAGTCTACTAACCAGATGCCTTGCGTCTCCCCCCCATCTTCCCCTTCAGTTTTTCCAATTTCCACCAAAATCAATAGGATTCTGCCCAGAAAAGTCCTTGAAATTTTGGAATTCATTAGAAGCAGTATTCAAAATAATCATGTTACAGATAGAATTGAGTGTATAGCCTCACTTTGCTTGGCCATAGAAAAGTGGCCTGGTCATATCTCATATTGAGAGATAAAGCTGCCCAACCCAAGACTTCAGATCAGTCCTTAATGGTCAGCTTATTTCGAGCTCATATCACAAGAGATCCCCAGTTATATAAAGGCTTGTTCCAGCTCCCACTCAAGGCAATGGGTTGTTTTCCATTGACTCCAATGGGAGGCAGAGCAGGCCCTAGAATTGGAAACTCTCTCTCATCTAGCCTGACCACAGAGAATGCACCTAAAATGGTGAGAACTGGAGCTGGGCAAATAATGGATGTTTTTTGGTTCGCTGGCAATTTTGAAAGGTCGAAAAAAATTAATTTCAGCACAAACAAAATATTTTGTTCCAGCTGAAACTAAATGTTTTGCTTCCATCGCGCATTTTTAAACATTTTTTTAATTTAAAAAAAAATGGAAGGAAATTGCTAAACAAAAAGTTGTCTGGAACTGGAAAAAATCGAAACGTTTCATTTTGAAGGTGTCAAACCAGAATGGTTGGACTTTTCAGGAGGGGGTTTTTAAGGATATTTGTAAATGAACAGCTCTGAAAACATGCATTCCCAAAACGTTCCAGAGTCGGTGATTCTGCATTTTCACCGAAAAAAATGTCAGTGGAAGAATTTCACCCTGCTGTAGCGTGAACTCACACAGGTTGGGTAAGGATTAACGGCTCCAATTACACAACAGAAAGGCCATGCAACTGTGGAGCAGCCGCCATCTATTACTCATGGAAAAGGGAAAAAATGCAATGCCATTAGCTCAAAACCTTTAAACACAGGCAGGAGGGTGTTCTATGGCCTGTGTTACACAAGTCATCAGACCCGACGATTACAATGGTCCCTTCTCACCTTGGAATCTATGAATCAATCAAGTATGGTGCAAGCTGAGGGCCAGACCCCTTTCCTGGGCTAGCTCATAAGCCTAGAGCCCTGCAAATCCGCGGATATCTGCTTTATATCCACGGATAGCCACCTCCGCAGATGTATTGTTCACCATGTTTGTGGATTGAGTGCGGATTCAAATTTTGTATCTGCACAGGGCTTTACTTATACGCCCACCAGGACGAGTGGGAAGCCATTAGGGCATAAAGCTGAAAATAACAGACCCAGTGCACATTCGGGGAGATGGGTTTAGAACACTGCTTTCAGCTCCAAAAATATAGGCCTCTGCCACTTGAGATAAAGGTGAAGCTCTCTAGCTAACAGGAGCAGTAGAGCCCTCACCCTCTCTGGACCAATCACTAGAGGGCAGCATCACCTGTACAGTCACTACATCGCAGTTGGAGGAGATACCTAGTTAGCCCTTCCCCCAACAGTCAGCGATCAAGGAGCGGGCACTTCTTGAGCCATGCCTCCTTCCCTGCCAGGAGCCGCTGGGGCAGCAGCAAGGGAATTGCCCAGAGTCACCGCTCAATGCACCTTCATTCCCATCACACCTAAAGCAGCACAAGGTGGCCGGAGGGCTAGGCTGATTCAGCTCAAGCAACTAGCCATGAAGAGCAGACACAAGGCTGGTCTACACTGGTAACTTACATCGGCACAGATGTGTCTCTCAGGGGTGCAAAAAACCCACCCTCCCTGACAGACACTGCTATAGCGATCTAATCCCTAGTGTAGACAGTACTATGTCGACTTAAGAAGTCTTACATAGACCTAGCGACAGCTTCTCAAGGAGCTGGATTATCTGCAGCCATGGGAGAAATCCTCCCGTTGGTTGTAGGTAGCGTCTACACTGAAGCACTGCAGCGGCACAGCTGTATCATTTTAAGTGTAGACATAGCCGGACGTCACAAAATTTGAAACAGCTAAATAATATGCATATTCCATATATTTTATGCATATTTCCTATCCTTTCTGGCAGGAGAAGGGAGCCCCAACTGGAAAAAAAGAACACTGCTTGCTGAACAGGCAGATGGAAAAGCGACTCTTCTACAACAGAAGGTACTAATGAATAATATTCAAACCAGCAGTTCTACAACTAGAAAACCTATGTCTTTTGCAGTTGTTGGTTAATGGGCTCCATTGTTTTTTAAAAGTGCAATAGTGTTATAGTATTTATTTAGCTTTCACAACGTTGAAGAAGTTTTCACCAAACTCAAACATACATCTAAAAAACTGCCTCTACTGTACTAGTCTTTGCCACAGTAAAGACACAATGTTCTATTTACAGCCTGCTATAAAGCCCAGGCTCTTTAAAACAGACTCATGGGGATGGAAACAAAAGGGTTTATTAGCGGAGAACACACACACAAAAAAAAAAAACCCAAATCTCCCCCATTTGACACAGCGTGTTGGGATTTTTGCCAGGGGCCCAGTGGAAAGTTTTCACATCTGTGCTTTACCATTAAAACGTCAAAGTCAGAGCTCATACAGTGCGTTAGAGACGAAGCTACAAAGCAACACTGATTTTTTTTTAAAAAGTCATATTCTTCAGTGAGTTATGCCAAGATTATTCCCCAATTCCACGTGAACCAGTATTTCATCTGCTGACTTTCAAACAAAATGCCACAGGACCCAGCCAGTTTTAAACTTGGGGTGGGGGCGATGGAAGAGGTTTTTTGTTTTTGTTTTTTCTCTTTTCAGATCATATCAATTTCCCTCCCCCCATTTAGTGGGAACTTAAATCACCATAACACTGCTCTTGTGAGCATCCCCCACCATGACAATTACATTGGCACATACACTATGATTTAATATACCACAGTTGGTCTATGAGATTAATGATCAAGGATCAGTACGATATAGCTGAAAAAAAATCTAATTTAAAATGGTCCGATGTCATGGAACAAAGTATTTCTGCATAGTACAATCATACAGATGTACGGCTCCAGAGAATTATGTTGCTATCTTGATAACAAATGCAAGCCTTGAGTATTGACACACGGGAGAAATAAATAAAAGCTCTTCAACACAAAAGAAAACAGATTTCAACAAGTATCTGTCACTGCACAGATGCCACAAAACAGAGACAGACTTTATTAATGCACACAAATAAGGAGTGACGCTTCAGAAGACGCCCCCCATTCCGATTACGCCCCTAACAAATGGACACATCCAGCTCTGGGGTCCTGCCCAAACATGGAAGAGCTACACATTACTGCTATTTTAATAGGTACTTGGCAGAATTCATCTAACGTCAGTGGTGCCCAAATTTGGAGTTGGATCGGGTGCATGCTGTGCACGGTCCTGGAGACATTTGAATCAGGCTATGAGCTTGATGAGGAACCAAAGAAGAATCCAGCAACTCCCTGTCGCAGGGTGTCTGTCTACACCCTTTGACGTATCCAGTGAGCGTGGATTCAGTTCTGCAGATTCAAGCCGCTCTTCTTCACCTGAAGTGGTAAGAGACAGGAAGGGATTCAAGGAGGAAGTGTGAGCAGAGCACTGAGAGAAGGCGGTTCTAGCCGCTGCATGTTGGACAGACGTGCACACACGTACGCATGTTCTTGGGGAGGGGTCAGAGGAAAGTTAAAAATAGGGAGGCCAGAAAGGTTACAACCGTCCTGGTGAATATGCAACCGCGCAAACATGTCACTTCTTTTGCTACTGCAAGGCAAACTGCCCGGATGGAAAACAGGCAGACAGTGACCATTTAAACCCTTCTATTATCGTAGTGTCTAGAGGCCAGAACCCCCCATCGTGCAAGAGCTAAAGGAACATATAAAGACAACCTAATCCCTGTCCCAACAAGTTTACAATGTTTCCAACACGTGAACAACGGGACAGGAAATTAACAACACTGAATTCAGAATACCAAATACAGGGAACGCCTCCATCTTTACTCTTGTGAAGGGTGCCAGAGGATCTTCTGCCGTCACAAGCTGCCAGGACCAAACATCAGTTTTATCTCACTTCCACAACAGTGCACTAGTAGCGCAGTCCACCCACAGGCAACACAAAGACGACTGGATCAGCATGAGTACAAGTCTGCAATGAAGTGGAAGCGCAGGCTCAGGTTCAAGCCCAAACCCCCATTCTGTCCACACACAAATCTGTTCGACTCGAGTCAATAAACCCCCAGGACCCACACCCTAGGAGCCACTGGGGGGCGGAGGGGTTCTGACCCAGAGTCCCACCCAAACTAAACTGCATCCACCCTGCAAAATGATAAAGGGTTCACTGCGTTCTCATTAGCTCATTCACTGTCCTGGCTTTGTGGACCCGCACTCTTGAACGGATGTGACTTGTTCAGAATGGGAGTTCTTAACCTGATCACAGCTCAGTGGCATTGTCTGCAGAGCCAGTCTTTTTAGACCTGGGAAAGCCTGTGGCACACTACCATGTGATGCAGAGGTTACAAAAATATCAGCAAAAATGCTTCTCAAATTTTCCTTTTCTTAGTTCACTAGTTTGGCTGCAGCTTTCGGATTATGAATTATATCAGCATTCTCTATCTTACAAATGACAGTGCGAATAAGATACCATTGCAATTCATTCAAACACTTAAGATAAAATATTGATGATCTTTTTTCCTTTATTTTTAGTTACTAGGGTAATTATTCAAAACAGTCTCCCTGTCTACTGAATTTGTTTACTTACAAGCGACTTACTGCTACAGTACCTTCAAGGGCTCTAGACCATAACAAATGCATTGATCAAAATTAAAAAGTAGCAAACATGGACTTGAATAGCCGACAAGTGTGTTGTTGTTACACTTTAAAGATATATTCACCCCAATCTATCACACACAATGAAACATAAAACTCTCCATTATCTTTATAATAGGGATGTATATGCCTCTTTATCAGTACAGATTAAACACAAGTTTCCTGACCGAAGAAGCTTGTAACCTAATTTATAAAGATAATACAAAAAGGAAAGACATAAGTGAAGGGAGAGTTAGTGAGGGTGACCAGGGCTTGTAGAGACACAGATTTAATTTAGAGGTCTCGTGCAGGAGATTTGTGTTGCACTTATCACATGCCCATTCACAGCTCTGGACACGTGCGCAAAATTTATTACCCAACACATGCAAAATACAAATTCAACCAATGTACATAACTAAAACCCACCCGAGCTTAACAAAGCAGATGCTGTCATCAGCCACTCAGTGCCCCCCTCCAGCACAGGCCTGGGAAAACAGATAAGCTTTGTAATGAGACCCCAATAGGAGCCCTGGGAAATCAACAGGGGAAGCAAATCCTGGAGTTGAGGTTCCTTCACTAACATTGCCCGGCAGACTGAGGGGGATTTGCCCTATCTTCTCTGCACGTGGGCTGTTAAATTCAGCACTAGATGAGGTTTCCAACAGTCCCAAACAGAGCACAAGGTAGTAATGGAGAGAAGCCTCCTAACCATTGCTCCTCCTCCAGAACTCTACGAGAGAGAGGCTCCCAGCTGCGATACACGTGGATTTGGCAGGGTTCCTAGGAGAACCTGGCTAGAGAATGCATCCTTCAACCAATTATTTGAAGAGATCAAAAATTGTCTGCCCCTTCTCCCCTTCCCATCTCGAAAGATTTCTCTCAGCCAAGCCGAACTGCTCATTTGAGGAGATGCGCTCACCATCAGGTAAGTCTAGTGATAGGCAGCATGATGATTTGAGACCCGCCTTGAGGCAAAGAAAATAGAAGTAGGAACGTCTAAGCACACCAGGAACCACAGCTTATGCAGAGTCATCACCTTTCTAGAGGAGACTGTATAATTCAAAGATTTAAATGGACCATGATCACAGAACCCTCATTGACCTAAACAGGCTCAGTGAAGTCAGTGGGATTAGGATCACGAATAAGGGACTCTCACATGAAAGGATCACAAGATCAGTCTGACTGGAAACAGAAAGGGATCTTGCCAAAAAAAAAAAAAAAAAAAAGTATTCTTTCTTTCGCATTTTGGCTCAAAGACCATTTGTGGTTTCTTGGTTCATCTTGTTAAATCTCTGATGTTACCCAGAACCCAGCTCTGGAATCCCCTTGTAAGCAAACACCCTGGTATTATAAGTGAGATAAGAACAAAAGGGAAATCAAACATTGTGATAGCTGCTAAGGAGACACGGTTCGTCCCCCCTTTACACATGATAGCTCAACGGGCCAAGTGTCAGCAAGAGAAAGCTGCAGAGGACGAAATGTGTCATTTCCAGCAGAATGCATTTTATGTAGAGTACCCACATAACAGAATGTATAGACGAGGAAAAGTTATATGCAGTATATATATTAAAATCACAAGTAAAATGTGCTACAGTACTGGGAAGCCACAGCTTTCAGGAACCAAATTAAGTCTTAAAATGGAGTTTTTAAGGTCTCTCATACAAGTGTTATTTATCCAACTGTATTTTATACATGCAAAACCTGTTCAAAGAACGTTATTTCGGTTGCAAAGTCAAGCTCTCAAAAGTTCAGAAATGGGAAAGTTAAGTATTCCTGTGCAAGCTTAATTCAGCCCCTTGTGCACATGTATTATGATACAGCCGTTAATTATCAGCCAGCCCTGGGGAAAAGGAGAGGTGCAACATACCCTCGGAGCTGCCCCCCTCAATCCAGGCCTGCGGGGAGTGGGAGGTGAAGAACTTCAGGAGCAGCAGGAAGAACAGAGGTGGGGCGGGAGGCAGAACTGATGTGGAAGTAGGCAGAGGATAATCCATCACTGGGCTGGGGGGGGTGGACCATGGAATTAGACTTTTGGGAAGAAGGTGGAAGTTCTGGACTATCAGACAGCCAGGAGGCCTCTATAAATATGGGAGAGCTGGCAACGCCAATTGTCCCCCTTACACAGAGGGGGCAGGGACAGTTAAAAGGAAAGGCAAAACAAGAAAGGCACAAAATAACTGAAAAAAACCTCATGATTTTTTAGATCCTGACTCATGTTTTTTGAACTTTTAGGACTGCCAAAACTTGTCATTGTTTAATAATGACCAAAGATCTTTTAACCGTTAGACCACGCTTCCTTCCGTATCATGAACCTCAAACAGCAAGCAATGCTCAGCTGGTCCAGACACTGCATTAAAGAAAGAGAGTCCCCTTCCACCCCCAATTCAGGTGTACAGCTCTTCCTGGAATTCAATTCTCTATAGGTTTAACTTTTTCCTCAATAGACAATAGCCAATTCCAACATTGCTCAACTGCCCTCATTATTTCATAATTAAAAATGTTGTGAATTATGAAACTAACCCAAGAAATCTTACTTCTCCGGTTTCCCCAACTGTAGATAACTATTCTTTAATTAGTTTGTTTGTCTGAAGTGTGCCCAATTTAACATCTTAATTACTTTTCAGACTAAGGAATTTTTTTTGACCAAGATCATAAATCCCTAATGAAAATGCTGACAGACCTTTAATTACAGGCAGAACTCGCTCATGTCCGAGACCAACGACATGCTGGACATCGGCACAGTGTTGGAAGAGAATGAAACATAGTCAGGGCTATGATGTTGCGGCTGATGTTGTTTTAGACGCTAAATGGCCTGGCTTCAGCAGTATGCGATCTATAACCAGCTTTACTGTGTCAGCCGTGTTGCCTTAAAGCAGCACTGCAGATATACCTGTTCTAATAATTCACTCATTTTACAAGAGGCAGCCCGTGGTGTGTGTGTGATGGCGGGAAGGGGAAGCTGATTTGCAATTAAAATCCATTAAAACCAAATGCATTATACACACAGGTCAGTGCAGTCTGCATGCACAATAACATCAACACTGTGAAGAAAAGGGAAAGCTATTCTAATACGGCAAAGAGTAGGGGCAGGTGGTGATGCAGGTATAACATATTGCTATATTTGCGCATCAAATCAGCTTTAATGCAGAGCAGGGAACCAGATAGCTTTTGCTGTAAACACACACCTTACTTTATTGTTGAGAAGAGTGTGGATTCGTTTTGTTACATGTTCTATTATAAAGTATCATCCTTTATAATCATGTATGTGTTTAAAAGGTAGTTAATGTAACTTTATCCTTCGCTTTTGGTTTCCGGCCCTCCACCCCAAACTAGCTACAAAACAAACCAAGAGTCAGTGTCCTTGCAATATTCACAATCACAAGCTGCTGAGAACCAAAGTGGTGGCTTCCGGAACACACAACAGTCCTTCCAAAACTCCACTGAGAGAAGATAAAAGGAAATTG
Source organism: Emydura macquarii macquarii (assembly GCF_026122565.2). Classification (NCBI taxonomy): domain Eukaryota; kingdom Metazoa; phylum Chordata; order Testudines; family Chelidae; genus Emydura; species Emydura macquarii. Next base: position 6,063,381 of record NW_027132905.1, on the reverse strand, counting down.
TCAGTAATAATTGGACTAAATCAAAGCCCAGAGTAAGACCCAATAAAAAGGGAATGAAAATGTATTCAGTGAGGTCAAAGGAATTTGGTTATCTGTCTCTCTGTAGCTTTGTTTTCGTTTCACTTTTCTTTGCTCATTTTACTCTAATAAGCCCTAATGAGTTGCTCTGTCCAGAGTTTCTGCATTGCTATGGAAAACTTTGAACTTCCTTCACAAGTAGATAGAAGCGGCCCTTAAAATTTATTCTGTGGTCCGCAGTGATGCTATTTGCAAAGCAATGAGCGACAACAAGCCACTTCAAACCCATTAGACACTTGAGAATCACAGCCCCACAGGGAGACAGAGCTAACTGGTTTTTTGCTTCACTTCATGCCGGGCAGATCTTGACAAAGGGAGCCTCTTGCTGACTGTTGTAGTAAGGGCTATTACCAGAGAAAGACAAATAACCCTTTGCACAGAATAGCAATAAAAATACTCAAGCTAAATGCAATCCACACTTCATCAAGCAAATCAGATGGGCTCTTCCCCAAAGACAAAACAAAGGAGTCATTTTAAAAAGCTGTGTTTTGAGAGAGAATATTCAAATCAACAGATTAAATTGGGTTATCGTAATAATAATAACATTGCACTGAACAGGGAGAAAGTCACTCACTGAGGCTCAAGTCGGGGCTGAAAGTAGTTAGCTGGGTTACACTTAAGGCCCAAACCAGCCTCACCTTTGTATCTTCAAAGGGGTGCTCCCTGCTCCCCAACAAGCAATGCCTGTCAGTGGCACCCATTGAAAAGGTGCTTATGACAGGGGGGGGGGGGCCAGCGCGAGTCATTTTACATTTGATCCTCCTTAATTAACAGAGGTTTTTGCCAAATCCAAAATACCTATTGTATGAAAACATGCCCTCCCCCCTCAACCTTTTGGCAAAGAGAGAGAAGTCTGGCTTTTACCAAATGCCTGGATCTACTGTGGTGTGTCGCTATAAACAAGATGAATCAAGCCAGCAAGAGTGTTCTGACACTATGCCCTAAAAAACAAAAGGACCTTGCATGTCACACTGTACCATTACCTTGTCAGATATAGGCATTTCTGGTGAGCCCCCCAACTGTGACGCGTATGCTCAATGGATTCTGCACTTGGTCTTTTAATGTACGTAAAGAAGGAGTTTAACTTGCAAATCCTTTCACTCTTAAATCAAGTCACTCTCCTCACTGCCTGAGCTGGTAGCACACATGAAAAGTTCCCAAAAGCTAGCGACTGTATTAAAAGTGAAACAGCTATTTCTGAACACCCCAACTCTCTCTCTCTCTCTCTCATTCCTCAAGTTTAAAACTAAGCTCCAGTTAAACCAGAGGATTTAAATCATATTCTATGGACATTTAGAAAGACACTGTGGAAACCATGATTCAGGGTGGACACCAAGAATCAAACCCCATGTCTGAAAAGAAACCACAGCATCCAAAGTCTGCCTGTCATTATCTGCGATCTGTCCAATATACCACCCAACAGGACTGCCTACAACATTTTGTCTGGCCACGATACAAGCCTCTATTGGCCATCTGTCCCACATCACACTACCAGGACAGTGCCTCTTATTTGAGTCCATATAAGAATGCCCCAAATGTATTCACTACCTGCATAAAGTGTAAATACAGCTATTGGAGCAGCCTGAATTCAATCATAGAAGATTAGAGTTGGAAGGGACCACAAGAGGTCATCTAGTCCAACCCGAATCGCAGCAGCGCTGAGCTGGAAAGGCAGTTTCTCAACGCACACTGTGACTCCATTGTAAGGCTGGTATAGTGATCCTGGAGTTCATATTTGTTACTGAAATTTGTTGGTGAAATCTAATTCTAGAACACACCAGATTGGTGTGTCCGCCCTGGTTTCTAACAGTGCCCTAAGGTCAACACTCACTGCTGTGAGCCACTCCAGACAGTGAGACAATACGCCTAAGTGTCTGCAGGAGCAGGACCCAAGAACATCCCTGGGTGCAAATTAAGATGAATGGGATGCAGAGCATACAAGAGTCATCGTACCGATTATTCAGAGAGATTGCCCGAATCCAGGAGAATCTGTTCAACATCTCCAGCAGGCAGCAAACTCTCCCAGGCTCTTCAATCACTCTTATCAGCCAAGCCACACAGACCTGCTAGATCCTTCCCGACGCAGCATGTGGACAATCCATCTTCACTGCCCTGGAGTACTGCGAGGAAGCGCTTGTAGTCAGACTGTGCGCAAACAGGGCAGTACGGAGAGAAAAAACACACACATGCAGATCAAGTGTGTCCAGAAAGAAACATTTCCAGACATATATACTCTGCTGGTAGACATTCTCTAGTTATTTTGTTAAAGCCCCCCCGCTATACAGATGGCTGGGAATTCTGTATCATTTTTTTTTTAAATGATTTACTCGACATCATATTTTAGAAATGAACTAGCCTGCGAGGGTGGGAAAAGATGTTATTTTACGGCAGTTAGGAGAAGTGGCGCTCTGAACCCGGAAATGGCCCACCTCAAATTATCCAAGGGGCATGGCTGAAAACAATACAATCTGGTGGTTTAAATTAAAAAAAAAAAGGGGGGGGGGGGAGGAAGGGGGGATATACAGACCACAATCCTAAAGTGACTATTTCCAATTCTGCTGTGCCTACTGTTGGAAACAGAAAGGTGTCTGCCAAACTGATGTGATCACATCAAAATCAGGCTCATGGTTAGACTTTAGATTGTTGCCCCAAGTCACAAAGCACATTTTCCCTCTGAAGAGCACACATCTGGACAGTTATCCTTTAAATGGAGCGGATCCTACATTTGTTGTGCATCCTGAAATCCCAGTGAAGTAAGTGGGGGTTTGGGGTGAGAAAGTAACACAGTATCAGGCCCTAGGGGCATCTCTAGCTGTTGTTTCTTAATTAGCTTGGACAATTTGTCATTTCGTTTTCAAATATTCCTTGACTGAAATGTATCTTCACAGATCTTAACTACGTTTAGCAGCGCTTCTATCTGACAAACATGGGTTGATAAGCAAAGTTTATTCCCTGCAGTTTCTCTGGCTCAACAAAGCAACCTGTGTGAGAAAGAACTACTCACAGGAGTAAAGGACTAGAGATCTGGGAGCAAAGGAAGAGCTTATATCATTTGATTGCATCTACCCAAGGATTTGGCTTTTAGGTTTTTTGTTTTAAATCCATGTCTCTATTTCAGCCTCATTTTTCTAATATTTTTAACGTAAGAGGCAGCTGCTGTTCAGCAGAAGCCAAGCTTATATTAGTGTCTTCAAAACAAATTTTAAAAAAAGTGCACAAAAGTGAAGCACATGAATATTAGCCAAGCATTTAAAAAACAAACAAACAAAAACCACACCACCACCCAACCTACAATATCACAAGATTTACCCAAAATTTAGCATGGCCAATGTGCCTTGGGAAGCCTCCATAAAAAGATTTGATTCCACCAATTAACCACTGTGTCTAAAACTCTGCCACTTGTATCAAGAGGATGATTACTGACTTTTTAAAAACAGCCGCATACCCCCACTGCCTCTGAGAAATGATTCCATAACTCTCACACTGCAGAGAGAAAACCACCACCAAACAAAAAGAGCGAGACCCAAAAACTGTGCTACTGTTTCCGGAAACTTTTGGCTTAATATTTCGACAAAAAAATCCTGACAGCGAGATGTATGAGGCTGAGGAACAGGATCCCCCAAAGGACGTGAGGGAGGAAGCATCAGAAGATCCATTAATTGAGACTTCTAAAACTACCCTGGCCAGGACAGTACAGCAGTGTAGCATGGGGGATAATCGCTTCACTGTCAGGGAAATGGGCTGGATGATTTATTGCTGTGTGTATTCCTTGTGTAAAGCCAACCGTGTGCTCGGTGCTCTCCTAAATTCTTTACATCTGTCTTCCAAGGGTTTGATTCGGCAAGATGCTCAACCCTCTGGCCCTGACCCAGCTTAGCACTTGAGCATCCAAGTAGTCTCACTGACTTCAATGGGACTATACTCAAGGGCTTAAAGTTAAACACATGCTTCGGTGGAATGAGGCCGGGGTGCTTGGCATTTTGCAGGGTCTCGCCCTAAGCATCTAGATAGATGTCAATGAACATCTGTGATCATTGTGAAAATATGAGCCCACTGTCTCCAGCTATTAAGCTGCTAAAGAGAACGTTAGTTCTTAAAAGGATTCTGTCAACTTGAAACTAAACGACCAAAGGCAGTTGTGCCTGAAAATGTTTTCCCTCTTCATATTTATTATTTAAGTTAGCACCTAGAGGCCCCAGTAAGGGATCAAGGCCTCCTGTGTTTCAGTTTGCTTAGGCCATGCACACGACAGCAGATTGAGCCAGATTCTGCACTGTGCTCTGACCATTTTCCACCATGCCATGATGCAAAGAAGCCCTAATTGGCACTGTGGGCCCCGGGAGGATCTCCCCATACGGAGGAATCCTCCTATATAAAGCCACTATAGTGACACCTATGCTACCTCCTTCCTTGCTGCCAGCATAGGGAGCCTGGCCTGGGTAAAGGGGGTGTGGCCAGAATCTCTGTATACCGCACTGATCCCTGACTGGTCCATTATCCCCTTACCTGCTGCACAGCTGGCCCGAGATCAAAAGACAGCGCAGGCGGCTTAATGCTGCTTTGTACCCGAGTTCTGCCATGCACAATAGCAAAAAGGATAGCCTCAGCCCAGCATGCAGGGCACTGTGTATATGGTCAGTTTCACCGGTCACTTTCTCCATGTGGGTTTTCACAAAGGTACAGGGAAGAGGCATACATTAAAAGTAGGAAAATAAAACCACATTTGACAGAGCGATTCAGTACCTGGGACCTCCTTCAACTTGTTTTTTAATATTGATGAGATTTCAAACTGGTCATGAGCCTTGAACTTCTAAGAGCCCGTTTAACAGTTCATACACAGGGACTTCTGGAGCTAAACTCATCCATCGCAGGGATGAAATTAAAGAAGCACATTGTATTTCTGCATGCTGCCAAATGCTAATGCTGAGGGATATCTTGGCACCAGCGTAGCTTCTATCTCATGCAGGGAAAAGATTGACTATGACAAACACAGAAGAACAGGTGGAGGTTGAATTAGGTCATTGAAACAGTTTGATTGTAACTTGCAAGGATATAGTAATGCGAGTTATTGTGCTCAGTGAGTTCCTCCACGCTGGACTGGAAGGCAAATATAAATAGGATATAGTGACACACGAGATGTGACCCTGGTTGAAACGTTCTGTGATTTTTGTAGTCACGTTTGGGGGAGATGGGAGGCGGGTGGGACGGATTGCTGAATCTTGAGGGGGAAAACCCAGAGTTCTCTTAAATTAGGAAATAATTCCAACACGTCCATTGTCTCATTTGTCACACTAGGTCTGAACCAATTTTTTTAAAAAAATACCGCTATAGTTAAGACCCTGGAACAAGTTACCAAGAGAAGCTCTAGAATTCCCATCGCTGGAGGCAAAAACAGGTTGGACAAACACCTGTCAGGGATAGTCCAGTTTACTTGGACCTGCCTCAGTGTCGTGGGGAAGGGGGCTGGACCATATGACCTCTCAAGGTCCCTTCCAGCCCTACATTTCTATCATTCCATGAGCTTCGTGACAGTGCCATAGGTTGGTAGCAGCAACTCGCCTAGTTTCCGAGTTAGTACATTGTCGCTACATTTTAGCGCCTCCTGAAGAGTTAGTGAGTTAGGGAGTCACCAGAATATTCACTTAGGACAACAGCGATCAAGGGAGCGAGGGAGCCGTTCCCCTGTCCTACTTTTCCAGGCACTGGAGCACCAGTAGGACCTGTCACTCAAAGAACAGCTTACCTTAATGTACACACATGGAAAGGCCACTTCAACTCTACGTCATCTCAGGATACAACATGAGATCTAGCACGCAGCCTATGAGAGCTCCTTTTCCACTGCCAGGATGAAATACCAGGCTTCTCTGCAGCCATTTCGGGCATCCCGGTGCCAGGAAGATGCCTCCAGGGGGTACAATACTGCTGAACTTGCCTCTCTGCACACTTCAGAATTACTGTAACTGACAACTCCCTCCCTCCCCCCCAAAGATAACTTTTAAAGTAGTTTTCCACCATTGAAGATAGCCAGACTGACTTCATACAAACTAGTAAGGAAGCCCACCAGATACAGGGGATGGTGGGGGGAGTGTGTGTGTGTGTGTGTGTGTGTGTGTGTGTGTGTGTGTGTGTGTGTGTGTGTGTGTGTGTGTGTGTGTGTGTGTGTGTGTGTGTGTGTGTGTGTGTGTGTGTGTGTGTGTGTGTGGGTGTGTGTGTGGGTGTGGGTGTGGGTGTGGAATACATTCTCTTCCCAAAGCCCTTCTGGGCGAGGTAAATTGTCAATTGCTTGGTGTATCAGCCACAGGCAGATGTTTCAGGTCATTTCATCACTGCTGATCTTGACCACTGCTTGCTGGCATAACATTAGCTTGTTGGCTGTATTGACAGACTGTCAGAGAACACATTTCTGCCTGTTTGAGACTTAAGATTCATCGAGGTTTTTAGGGAGAAGTCCTGACCACCCAGGTAAATGTCTCCAAACCCCCGAATGAATTCAAGTGCTCTCTCTTGCAAATCTTCCAGTAGTTTTGCTCATAAAACAAAAACCAGGGACATCTCAAACAAAAAAAAGTCGGCTGTTTTGTTTGATTGAATGCAGCATACGTGTAAAGCCTCCAGCTTACACAGTACAGACCCCCGCAGAGCTTGGTCTCTAATGCCCAGGGGAGGCTGGGGGCCATTTCTCACACCAAAAGAAGCTGGGGAAAGAATGTTTCAGTGGAAAACTTCCATCAGGAGTTAAGTGGAACAGGAACATTTTTCTGCTCGTTGCTATAGTGGGAGCATGATGAAGGGAACCAAGCATGGGATCAGGAGCCAGGAACTCCCAAAGTCTCCACCTCTGCTACAGACTCACTGTATGATCCTGGGCAAGTCATCTAACCACTCTGTGGCTCCATCCATGCTGAAACTTTAACTACAAACTAGCGGTTTAAAATTCTACACGAGTCTGGCAGAATAATCTATGCTTGGTTTGGTTGGCCAGCCCAGGGTGGGAGAACAGGGTGATAAATCCATATTTGAGCCATTTCGTGTTTCTAAAATGGTTTATCACAGCACATCTGGTCTGGTCAGCAAAATAACACTTACCCAGAGCTCTTCAGGTCTGGTTCGAAAAGCTCTGAAAAAGTTCAAAAGCTTGTCTATTCCAACAACAGAACTTGGTCCAATGAAAGATACTACCTCACCCACATTGTCTCTCAAACAACACTTACGTCCTTTTAGCCAGAATCATCTTTAACCAGAGTTAATTAACTCAGTTAAAATCCTATTATGGTCACAGTTTATCCCAAAGAGTGAGTCTTAGTCTCAGGATTACTCCCCAAAGTGAAATGGTGATTGTAATGCTTACCTACCTCTGGGGGGCGAAGGGGTGTTATAGAGATTAGGAAGCGAGAGGTTTGAAGATGTAAAGTATGACATTCGGTGCTAAGTATTTGTATTCCTTGACCTTAGCAGGATATTTTCCTTTACAGAAAATGCTCAGGAGCAACAACCAAGTCGGATTCTCGAGCATAAAACTGATCTGGAAAACAAACCAACAGCACACCTTGCACCTAGACTCGTAAGGTCAGAAGGGACCATCATAATCACCTAGTCTGACCTCCTGCGCACTGCAGGCTACAGAACCTCACCCCCCCAATTCCAACATAGACCCAGAACCTCTGGCTGAGTTCTGGAAGTCCTCAAATCATGATTTAAAAAGACTTCAAGTTAGAGAGAATCTGCCTTTTACACTAGTTGAAACCTGCAAGCGACCCATGCAACATGCTGCAGAGGAAGGCCCCACACGGTTGTATGTGTAGTGCTGGCAAGATCAGAGCTTAATTCTTCAGGACAAGACAGACAGGACAAGACAAATTCTTCAGGACAAGACAAACCTCTCTCTGTCTTTGATAAGAGAAGTGAAGATATTTCTGGATTCTTTAAAACTTAGACTGCCCTAAACCCACTAACTTTACACTCCTTACAAGAAAAAGATCAGCCTTAATTTTTTAAAGCAACAGAAACAACCAACCAACAAGCAAATCAATACAAGAGCAGGCTGTCTGGTCTGGATGCAGCAGCACAGCCGGGCAAGAGATGAGAGTTTATTAATGGCCCAGGATTTCTTGCATCCCAAGATGAAGGAAGATTGCAAAGGTTAACACACTAGATTCTAGCAACAGTAAATCCTCACTGTCCAACTCCCCCTCCTGACCAGTCCATAGGTTGGTAGTGGCAGCAGCAGCTGTTCACCTGTGTTCTTGGCTGGTACATTTTTGCCCCTTTGGAAAGGAGGCACAAGTGGCATGAGTGATGGGGTCCCCAGTTAGGAGGGCAACGGCTTATCAAAGGAGAAAGCAGATTCCAATGTCTGAGGGGGAAGCTTCAGCTCACATTTGGTTTTGACATGACTCACGTAACCACCCCCAGCCCCTTAGCACGGCACACTGAGCACAAGCTCATTATGCAGCGTACAGTTCCAAAACCCAAATCATTAAAGAGCAGCCTGCAGTGTCTTGGTGGCCTGAAGCATGGCCGCTATCGCCGTAGGAATGCTGCCAAAAGGAGCTGACAGGCCAGAATCATTTTCATGCAGGGCTTGTGCTAAAATCTGCTTCTCTCAACACTGCATGCCTGATAAGATCAACCTAAGTAGCCTGGGTTTTAAACACATTCTAATCCCATTATATGCACAAGACCGATCAGAAACGATAGCATTAGTGACTTGCTGAGATGGCAGAGAGATAGAGTCCTTGCCAAACCCCATGTAATCTACTTTCAGTAATTTCTCCTCATTCAGGGGAATAGTCATACAGAATTCAAATGAGGAGGAAGGAAACTGAGGGAAACCCAAATGGGAAATTCCTAGATGACTCAATACATAAAAAACAAACATCAGTCTAGCTTCATGAGTCTAATCTTTGGAAACCCAGAACTGAGGAGGTCTACAGCAGGAATATCTGGGTCTAGTTACCTAACCTCATGCGTCAAGACAAAGATAAAGTTACATACAGATTCTTACAGAGGCCGTGGGCATCATGTTTATTTTTATAGTTTTCATTACTCGCAAAATAGCTTTGGGAGCCTTACCAAAAAAAAAAAGGACAGACATCTTCTCCCATTGATGTCATCATTTTTAATTAGTTAATGTTTGTTAAAGTGCTCTGGAGATGAACAGCGCTATGAAAGGGCCAGTATTACTCCACTGTTCTGGACCTTCGTATCTGGTAACCTCTGGGACAGCGCCCTGCTCCCAATTCACATCAACGGGCGTTTTGCCCTGGACTTCAACAGGATAAGGTTCCGGCTCGGTGTGTTTAAGAGCTTTGAAAACTAAGGCAACAGGGCTTTTTGATGACTTCCTTGGTCACGCACCGGCGTCACTGCGCATGTCAGCAGCATGCTGGAACTAGTGTTTGTAGTCCACTCACTGCTGCTGAGGAACCAGCAGAGAGCACCCACCCATAACACATTTCGAGGCCCCACCAGAGACACGAACATCATTACTTTTGTTTAAACGATGTTTAGAATCCAGAGGCTATGCCTCACTGATCTCTAACAACTGCAGTAATTTTGGGGGACCCCTAGCTGAGGGCAGCCCTTTCACTTCACATTTGATCACTTTCTAATTTCTATGGAAGCTGCATTTCTTTCCTTCTGCCAGCCAAAGATCATCTTCCGCTGCACACTCCCTTAATGCTGTTCTTTCTCACACTCTCCCCTACCAGATCCCCAGAACAGGAGGGAAGCACAGTAAAAGCAGCAGCAGCCACTGTCAAAGATACCCCTAGTGGGGAAGGATCACATTGCTGCAGTGAGAGAAACCCCAGCTGGCAGCACGGAGACCCCTAGGGCTGCAGGATTGGTGAGACCGTTCAGTAGAGCACAGATAAAGCACATCATTGATACAGAGCAAACATCATTAACTCATTTGCTTCTGTAGGAAAAGCCTCCCTGATTAGTGGATTCCTGTTAGCGGCAAGGTTCACAGATGCTGCGGTGATGGAGGTCACTTACAAACAGAGCAGTAGCAGCTGCTCCATCTCTGAGGTTGCAGCCATTTATGGGTATCTTCTTAGCTTAGACACTGAATGAGTTAACAGCCCAGCCCTGTGTGTCTATCTTTGAATGCAACACTGGAGCGCCCTTTCATTTGAGTGAGTGGATCATGGCCTTGGAGATTAGAATCTTTTAAAAGAGTTTTAGGGTATCACTAAACACTACAGGTAGATCAGGGGAAAGCCAGGGCAGACGTTCCAGCACACATGGCGCACAGATTCCACTCCAGATGCCCTTTGAGGTCTTTCATCAACATCCAAAGGGAGTTGAGGAGAGCAGTGGGGTCATTGCCTGGACACAGCCATGAAGAAGCTGATGAGGACACCTCTTACTGTTAACAGCATTTTTGAGCTGTAAATGTTGCTTTGTTACATGAAGTTGCTAACAGATCTGTGATGGGGTCATATTAACCAGGGCCAAGGTTATAAAATCAAATCGGAGATAGCTGCCTGAGGGTAGGCTTCTAAATAGATGGCCTGAGTTTTCAAACATGCCACACACCCAGCACTTCCCCTCTATTTAGGAGCTTAATGTTAGGCACCTATTTTTGAAAATCGTGGCCTAAGCGCGTCTGTGCAGGAAAGAAACTGATTTAATAAAATCTTGCTGGTTAATGTAACTATGATTTGCCTAACCTTCCAGTGGGCAAGGGAGGAATGGGAAGATGAACCTTGCTGAAATTAAGGGTAGGGTAGAGGGAGATGCCAAGACACGGATGAAATTGCTATAGAGATGAATAATAAAAAAAAACCTGGAGTTTTAAAATCACAGATTACCCCTCCCCCCCGAAATAAATCTTGGGGTTTGTTTTTTTTTTCCTAACAGACAAATTAATAAAAACAAATACTGTGTTTTGTTAGTGATCTTAACTCTGCTCCAGAGAAATCAATCTCACAGAATGGAAAAAAAAAATCTTAAGTGTTTTAGAAATCCAAGTTTACTAGTACTCAAAAAGACAGTTCAAAGGAACATAGGACCCCATTAATTTTGAGGGGAAAAGAAAGATTTTTCTTCCATTTGATGCATCATTCATTATTTTTAGATGTCAATTTAAGTGATCAAAGCAAACAAATGCATGAGGATTCTGAAACCCACAAGGATACATCTTCCCTATACACAGCCCAGGAAAGATATTACAAGCCTGGTATTGCAGAACAGAGATAAAGAGAGACCCGGCTAGTTAAAAAATCAATTTAATCTGCCAAACTGAGCAGTAATCATCATGCCTCTGTTGGTAAAGTCTATCAGTGGTCAATGCTAAATAAGGAGATGAGCCCCATTCATTGCCTTTGAACTCCACTAATTAAGTGCCATTTCAATATTTATGTGGGGAGACAACCCAGGGATTCCAGATAGCAAGAGATGTCTGAGGACGCACTCAACCAAAAGGATGATTTCACTGGTCAGATATTTCAACAAGCTGGGAGCCACAGGATCTACTCCTACATTTAGCTCTTTTACAACCTGACATATAGGTTCTGTAGAGCCAAATCCTAGCCCTTCAGGGTATGTCTACACTGCAGTAAAAGACCCACAGCTGGCCAGCATCAGGGGCTGCAGGGCTATACAACTGCAGTGTAGATGTTTGCACTCCAGCCCGCCTGAATGCCTGCACTGCAATTGTATAGCCCTGCAGTCCAAGTCCTGCGGGAGCGTTTTACTGCAGTGTAAACATAATCTTAAAGGCTTAGGTCTGACAGCTGGGATTTTTGAAATTGCCTAAGGGAACTGGGCACCCAAATGCCACTGAATTCAGTGGGAGTTAGGTGCTAGGCTTCTTTAGGCTCCTAGAAAAATCCCAGGAATGTTTGAAGGGGAAGTACAGGCTATTAAGTTGCTCTGCAACAGGTAAAAATAGTAGGGGGCCACTGAATCTGCAGAGGTGTATTAAAATTCACCTAATCACCTCTCCCAGACACACACTGTTCCATTTCTAGACAATTAAAACCATCTGCTCTCCTGTAGGTTTGAAGCCCCATTCCACTATTTTTGTGGCCAAGACGTGATTAGGAAATACTTGTCGTGAACAATTTGATGTTCCAATTATTTACACTGAACGTGTTATGCAGTGTGTTATACACACACAAGCATGTTATACACACAACTTATCCAACATTAGTTCAAGGTGAAGGCTGGAAACTTGAATCATACAGAAGTCAGGAAATGCTGGAGTTAAAGGTTTTTTTCTCTGTACCCCTGCCTATCTGAACGTATCGATTACAGAACTGTTGATCACTCCACAGTCACGCAAGAGATAGGCTCTTCTTACACTGCACAGAGGCATGAGTGAATCAGATCAAAGCTGATACAAATAAGTCACCAAAACTCATCATTGTTCGATGGCTGTTGGGCAAGAGTTGGGAAGTCTCAACTCAGTGTCGAATGGAGCAGCGTCAACACCGAAAGCAACCAATGAAGCAGGCGCCTTCAGTCTCAGGCCTAGTCTACCCTTAAAACTCGTGTAGGATCGCTGGTGTGGCAGCGTTACGTCGACAGGAGAGAGCGCTCCCGCCAACATACTAAAAACCGCCTAAACGAGCAGCAGGAGAGCATCTCTTCTGTCCACAGAAGCGTTTGTGCTTTTTTCACACCCCTGAGCGACAAAAGTTTTGCCAACATAAGTGCTAGTGTAGATAAGGCCTTAGAGGTCAAAGAATGACAGGCTTTGAGGTGAGGGGGACAACTTTCTTACTCCGAGGGCTGCCCATCCACATCAGATTGGAGCACGCTGGCAGGGGGAACTTGAATTTACTATCTTTCCAGGCTAATTCTGGCTCTGCGGATCTTTGCTCTCCAGAGCTATTAACCAGGGGTGCTGGGACAATTTGTGTAGTGGGGGTGCTGAGAGCCATTGAATCAAACTGTAAACCCTGGACATGATGGAACTCACCTGAAGCCAGGGGTGCTTCAATAGCACCTGTGCTATTAACCCCCTTTCCCAGAAGCAAACTGGGGCATTGAAACCTTAGGCGTATCAGTCTTGAGGGTGTATCTGGAACTTTAAAATGAGGTCGGCTAGGAAATTTTTGCCTCTCTCAGTGTGAGTTCTTCCCCCGCTCCACACTTGCCGTGGCTCCTCGAACACAGACCCCCTTCCTGGGTGGAAACGGAGGAGGAGTCAGCCATCTCCACAGCAGCATCTTTCCTCCAGGCCTTGTAGAGAGCCTCTGAAGGCATCCAAGGGAGGTGCACTGAGGGTGAAGGGGAACATCATCCCCCATTCCAGCACCATGGAGAGAAGAGGGTTCAGGGGAAACGTGACAAAAGCCATCAGCAATGAGGACGCGTACAAAGCCCTGACTGCCAAAGGATCTCAGAGGATCTGCCAGATTTGGGAGCAGACCTAGTCCATGGGAGGCAATCTCTTCCCCAACCCTCCTTCTCCAAGAGAGCAATTAGTAGGGAACTCGTTGAGGAGGCTACTTGCCGAAGTTCCCTTCAGAGTCCCATCACCCCCCGGTCCCCCAACTTTAATTTCTTTTACTGACAGTCACTGGAAACAACACCTCAACGACATTTGCCTTGTATTTCTGCCAGCAAAGCCGCTATAATCTTCTACACTTGCAGCACTCAAGACACCGTTTAAACAGCATACTAGGTGAGCATTTTGGTTTTTTAAATCTGCAGATTGAAAAGGAAGTACTCACTTGGTTCTAAGAAAGGGCTGTCTGACAGCTCAAACTCTTACGCCTCCTTTAGCACCGACTGGAAGGGATCACGTATTATTAGTACTGAAGAAAAACTTCTCATAAGGCAAATATTACATGGATAAGGGCTCTTTCAGGCAAAATATTTCAAAGGACTGTGGATGAAAATACAATAAAAAAGTTTCGGTAATAAAAAAGAATCAGCCACAGGCTTTGCAATTGTTAGTGAGCAAAGCAGAGGGTTTTCATTTTGCTTTTATCTGTCTCCAAGGGCCCATCAGCTGAAAAGCTGCTAGGAGTTCACCACTTGAGTGCCTTTTAAACAAGTGTTCTTGCACCTGCTGAATTTTATCTAAGAGCAGAGGCCATATGAGAATCAACCCCAGAAAAAGAAAAACCGCCACACAGGAGTTAAAGGCCTCTGCAAATTCTAATGGGACTGAGTCAGAGAATGCCATTAAATTTCAAACGGAGGTGATGCTTTGCAGGGAGTTGATGTACGGAGGTAATGGCTGTTGATATTAGTTCTGGCCTGAATACAAACAGCTGTATCCAAAACCACACTACTTGGAGACACTGGAAAATTAAAGGTCACAGTAACGACACAAAGCCGAGGTAGAAAATAAGCACCACCATTGCTAGTCACACAGCACTGAACCTGGCCAGTGAGAGGTACTGCCCCGAAAGTACCAAACACTGGAACCTGTGCAACCACCTTCTCACACTAAGATCATGAAGCTGTGCAAGTGATGGAGAAACATCTAGCCAAACATTTAGCCAATTTTTTGTTGTTGAAGAAATGAAACCGCAAAATTGGATTTTCATGAAGTTCTGCAAACTTGCAGACCTTGCAGGTAGCGAGGGAATGCACCTGATTTTAGCATCACAGACTTGAGCCGAGGGTTTTTACAAACTACGTTTCCCTGTCATTCTCATTTTGTTTCTAAGGCATTCGTGAAATAATATGGGCTCCCTCTGGCGGCCAATGATACTGCTATGGTCATGGACAATAACAAAAGAGTCTTTCAGTGGATCAACTGTCTCCTTTCTATTTCAGAATAGATTCAGTTCAAATCCTGTTGGGGTTCTATTTATTAAGAACTCTATTGACTCCCTCACCCCAATAATGTAATTAGAGTCACTCATTCTTATTTTTGAAAAGGGTTTGTTTGGTTTTTTTTTTTTAAATCAGTACTGAGGGAAGATCATGTTAAAATAGCCAAGTTATTTAAAAAACAATAAGCCACATGAAAATATCTAGGGGGTGAGGAAATCGACCATTTGCTCAACAAAGCACAATTAGTATTCAGCTGGTGCCCTGTCCCACCATTTAACCTTGATTTTGGATTCCTGCATGTGACTTTATGATCTCTAGGACAAGGGCCAAATTAGCTTTGGGTCTCACTTAACTTGATGGTTTATCATGGTTAACCCTTTCTTAAGGAGACTGTTTTTCCAGCTCTCACATCTTTATACATGGCTGAATTGTTTTTTTTTCCCCTAACCTGGCCTGTTTCCCTTAGGAAATGTTTTGAATCAAGCAACAGTGCCCCACTCTGGTGATGAAAGCATGGAGGACAGCAAGAAAAGCTCACTTTGGATAGAATTACATGAAACACAACCATATACCAAACAGCAAATAAATGTACAATCGCTAGCCTAGATATTGCTTTAAAACCAAATACATCAGGCTATGTTCTGGAGAGCTAGAAATTAAGCCTATGAACCTGATTCTCTTCTATGATTGAGTTCCACTTGATTTTGGCTTATTGGCCCCAACAAGAGTTAGAGCAGCTTCCAGGCAGCTCTAACTTGCACCACTGACTTAAGATCCTTAATTGATCCTGTATTAGTGGAGGACTGTCCCAGTTCTGTCCTCCCCACTCCTATCACCTATGCCAAGAGCTAAGGGGACTGGCAAGACCTGGCACACTTGCACCAGCTAGCAACTCCCCTCAAACAGGGGAATCCTCAACTGCCAGCGGCAGCCAGTTTCTGGCCCCTTTGCACCACCTGCCTGGTCCGCAGAGATGCCAGATCTGAGTACAGATTCCAGCCATAGCTTTCTAAAGATGTGTCAGATTCCCTATTGAGGGCCTGCAGTTCCAGATGACTTCGATGAGAGTCGCAGGTGATTGGCACCTTTGGGGATCAGATCATTTAACTAGGGGTCAGAAAGGAATTCCGTGTTCCTCAGCAAAGGATATTGGAGGAAAGGCTGCTACGACAAATAAAAATAGCTGTCAGCTGGGATTTTGGACAAACTATAACATCTTCGGTTTTAATGGGTTAGCATTAGCTCTTTGATGTAAAGTGCGGGGTGACCACGCTTCCCCAACTCAATGAAGTACTCATATCTCTGCAGGCACAACTATTATTACTGACTGATGGAGTCAGCATTGGTAGCAGGTTCAAAGTAACTGTGTATCACCACCAGTTCCTTCACAAAAGTTTTTCTTCCTTTTTCCTTACAAGTTACATTACTTTGAATGATTGCTGCAGATATTTCACCAGCATGTAGAAAACTTATTTTTAATCTCTTCCCCCACTCATCCAAACAAACAAATCCATACTCCCTTTAACAACATGTTGGCTCACGCATGCAACAAAAGAGACTCTTGGATCTCAGTTGCCTTTTGTACTTCAGCACTGAAAAAGCCTTTTAACACTTAACTCAGCAGGCATTAACACCCTCCTGATTACAAGTACTCAGGTTAACAAACGTTGCAGCCCAGAACCTCAATCCTACAATGAGCAGTGTGCACCCACAGCCCCACGTTGCCAGCTTGGGTCCCAATGTGATATTTTGGATTGTAAGGAGAAGGAATGCACAGGTCAGCTATTGTTAGTCAAGAACACCAGGGGAATAAAGTTAATTTTCCCTCCTCTGAGCCAAAATGTGCATGAGAAAAATAAAAGGCCATTCTTCCAAACTTTGCCTGACATTCTGACATGGGCTGAAATAACCCCGATTTTTGTCATCTAATCTAGTCTGGTTGCAAGACAGACAATCAGCCTAGACTTGGAGCACACAGGCCGTTCATGTTAGCTAACCACTAGCAAACAAATTAAATAAAATTACTACCATTGTGTTATTGCATTTAAAAGACCCATGAGTCAAATATTTAGGAGGCTATTATGCATAATTTTAAGGCTTAAGATCAAAAGTGAAAAACACCATCATTTTTGTCCCATGAGTAAGGAAAATACTGGGAGCCAGACTCTGATAGTTTTCATGTCCAGGATGTTGGGAAAGTCCCAGAATACACTTCTGTGTTTCCAAATGCTGGAACTTTCTTTATACGAAAGTGATTTCATCTTAATGCTGTTTAGGTAGACTTTGGTTTCTGTATACATGACTGAGAGATACTCACATGGAAGCTTTTGACTCCAGATGTTACAATTATCCCTTTGTGCATAATGTATATAGACAACTCTGCACATTGTAGGCTTTCCATATTGTTCTAAAGTCAATAATGATTGAATAAATGTTTTAAAGGAAATTTAGCACTTCCATGCATTTTCCATCATCAAACATTGTGCAAACTAGCTTATCTTCACAACACATCTGTGCACAAAAAAAAAAAAATTTTTTTTAAATTTAGAAATGCTCCAGAGGGTAAATCACAAACCATTTACTATAACAACTGAACATTTAGAGTGTGTTTGTGTAAATGTGATTCCCACGCAGGCTAACTGAAGATGTTTACTGTTTCCGAAGAGGATGCTCTTGCAAAACAGAACAGGAAGGTCTTGATTGTCTAGGAAGTTCATTAAACTGTGTGAGGGAATTTAAACAATCAGTGAGAGCTTTCATATGCAGAGCAATGCTGGAGAAGCCACTCTAGTATCTTAAAAGGAGGAGGTAATACAGCTTTTAATGATCATACTGATGTTTACACTGCCAAGGTTTTGACACCTTTTCTGAATGTCTTTCAGCTGACTGTGTAGGACACACAGATCAGTAGGTCTGTTAGAGTAAAATGGTTATTTAATAGTGCACAAGGGTCCCTCATTCAAGCCCCAAACTCCATCGTCATTTAAATACACAAATGCAAGCCACTGGAAAGTTAAGAATCCTGTTGATCAGAAGAGGCATTTCATCTTTGGAGGTATTTAAACTCGTCAGCATATTTCATTTAATACGGAGGAGCAGCTAAAAGAAAGAGGAGGAATGTGGGTTGTATTAACCCAGTAAGACCGTCAACAATTTACAAACAGTCAAACTTTGGTGGAGATGGTATAAATAAGATGTCACTCTTCCACATACCTGGTGGGCAAATGCATTCAGATGGAGCCTCTCGTACTGTCCGCAGCTTGGCTAATCCTTCGTCCAGTTTCTGTCCAGAGGGAGAAGGAAAACACAGATGTTTAGAGAATAAATGTATACTCACTGCATGCACACGAAGGGCCAAACTACAAAACAAATCTCCTTCAGCTATGTGTAAATAACTCCATCCCCATTTTCTTCAGTCCAATTTAACAATGCCGTCTTCTCAAACAACACACGAGATGTTTAGACTTGGTCAGTCTGCCATCCTTACTCATGGAGAGTAAAACCTTACTCCACACGTAGTCCCTTGGAAATCAAGGAAGTTACTTGCCAAGTAGGATACTACTCAAGCACGGCAGAAATTTGCCCAGAGATGCTACAAGTGCTTTATGAGCCCCCCAGCAGATACTGAAGGATGATAGCACTGTGTGGTAGTTATAAAGGTGATGCTCTCAGCCTCCAAAGGGAGTCGACTGCGCTACTCAATCTGTAGCACCTCTTGTAGGCTGACTGAGAGAGTGATGTATGCGCCTCGAGGGGGGCATCTCTGCATGGCAAGCACAAAACTGCTTAAGGGACAGGGTTACGTAGGAGTTAAAGGCTGAGACCACCACACAGAACTATCCCCACACCTCTCCATCATCTTCAAAAAGGTAAAAGGGGGAACAATGTATCATAGAAATGCAGGGCTGAAAGGGACCCCGAGAAGTCACCAAGTCCAACCCTCTGCACTCTGGCAGGACCAAGCAAACCTAAACCATCCCTAACAGGTGTTTGTCCAACTTGCTTTTAAATGATTCCACTGATGGAGACTCCATGACCTCCCTTGGAAGCTGATCCTAGAGCTTAACTATCCTGGTAGTTAGAAAGGTTTTCCTAATATCTAACCTAAATCTCTTGCTGCAGAGTAAGACCATTACTTCTTGTCCTAACTTCAGTGGACCTGGAAAACAATTGATCACTGTCCTCTTTATAACAGCCCTTAATATATTAGACTTATCAGATCACCCCGTCTTCTTTTCTCATGACTAAACAGGCCCAGTTTTTTCAACCTTCTCTCATAGGTCATTTTTGCTGCTCTCCTCTGGACTCTTTACAATTTTTCCACATCCTTCCTAAACCGTGGTGCCCAGAATTAGAAACACTACTCACTCCAGCTGGGGCCTCACCAGTGATGAGCAGAGCAGGACAATTACCTCCCGCGTCTTACACACAACATTCCTGTTAATACACCCCAGCCTCAGAACAGCTTTTTTTTTTTTTTTTTTTGCAGCTGCATTACATTGACAAGTTACATTCAGTTTGTGGTCTACTATAACCCCTAGATCCGTTTCAGCAGTACTACCACTTAATCTAGCAAATTATTTCCCATTTTGTAATTGTGCACTTGATTTTTCCTTCATAAGTAAAGTACTTTGCACTTGTCTTTACTGATTTCCATCTTGTTGAATTCAAACCCATTCTCCAATTTGTCAAGGTCATTTTGAATTTTAAACGTGTCCTCCAAAGTGCTTGCAACCCCTCCCAGCTTGATGTTATCTGCAAATTTTAAAAGCATACTCTCTATTCCCTTATCCAAATCATTAATGAAAATATTGCCTAGTACCAGACCCAGGACTGACCCCTGTGGGATGCCACTAGATATGCCCTTCCAATTTAACAGCAAACATTGATAACTACTCTGAGTATAGTCTTTCAGCCAGCTGTGCACCCACTTTATAGTAATTTCATCTAGACCACATTTCCCTAGTTTTCTTATATGCTACATTGCTTTCTACAAGCTTATGAGACACTGAAAACATTAGGCACTATTTATTCTCCCCCTTCAACACATATCAGCACAGTACTGACTTACACTTTCACTGCGAATATTTGGACAGAATGTTTTCCTTCAGCTTGTAACAAACAGCTGGAAACAACGTTTTCCCAGATATGTAAAATGGCCCATAGAAGTCATCATAATAAATCCAAGGTGGTAACATGGATGGAATATTATGGGACTGTAATATTTTTTTAGATAACATGAGCTATATATATATATATATATATATATATATATATATATATGCAGATATTTCTGTTGGTTTCAGGCGCACACTTGAACAATCCCAGCTACAGGGAGGTGCATTGATCGAGGGGTGAAAACTGCTTGAGTTTTAAAATTGTTTTGTCCGAAGACCTTCCTGTATATTGGAAGGTCGTGCACTAAAAGCCTTTTATTGTCACAGAACATTGAGGCTGCAGCTTCATTTTCAAATATTCGGTCAATACCACAACATTACAACATCCAATAGAGACAACCAAGTTACACATGCAGTGCACCATTCATAACCGTAGGTTTGTAAACATTAACCAGTAGGTGCCCAATCCAAAGTCCCTTGAAGTCAATAGAGAGGTTCCTGCTGATCTGAAAGGGTTTTGAATCAGGCCCCAACATGGCTATCATTGATTTTTGGTGGAGAGTGGGGAGAGAGGAACATATCTATTAAAATGTTTGCTCAAGTTGAGGAACTAAGGCAGAGGGTTATCTGTCATCTGACCAAGTCAAAACAAGTGTGTTTAAAACTTGTGACAATCTTGACTGGCTAAGAGAAATCCCCTTGTCCAGAAGCCTGGGATAGCCACATAACTCAGTCCAGACACACGACACCTAATTATTCACTGCTCTCAAGACAAGCTGCTGACTTGCACTTAAAATCGACTGGCCAGCACTCCTGAAACTAGGCTGAAAGTGTCCCTAGTGTCCTGTGGGTGAAACTGTCTTTTTCTTGGCACAGTGCCGTGATTGCAATTTTACATACCTTTGTATTGGTTTGGATTGCGGAGGTTTATAACAGTGTATTTATTATAAAACTGCACAAATTCCTACAAGAATACAGAGTGCAGGCAACTGTTAGTTTTGGGAACAAGCAATGTCTAAACTATCATGCATTTCTCTGACAATCACATGCTGCAGTTTCAGCATTACTGGAAGTGCTTAATTTGTGCCACGGCTGAGTCCCTGCACCTCCAGGCTTGGTGGTTCATTGCCCTGGAACCTCAGGATTTTCTGCATTAGTTATGAATGTAAAAAAATTGCTTAAGCCCCATCACCTAATTGCTTGAGCCCAGCACTTCTTTCATTACAAATTTAGCAGTGATTACAGGTGAGTCACTTATGACTTTTACAATCATCCTGATTATAAAAAAATTGACGAAACTGCCCAGGGCAAGAATATAAATTATCCCATTTTTAATCCATTCATTAGACTTCGATATCTGGTGGAGTAAAGAAAATATCTGCATCTCTTTAATTCTGAAATGAGTGCTGGGTTCTTCCATTGCATTTTCCTAATCACTAAACTGATTAATCTGAACACTGTATGGCTAATAAGGAATAATAAATCCATTGTGAACTGAACTGTCCTCCTCTGTGTACAGCAACTAAATATTTCTTTAATCCTCACATGAACATTTTTATGCATGAGAACTATGCCTTCTGAATTCAAGCTTTTGTTAAGGAGCAAATGGGAGATATTAATCACGTGGTTCAGGTGCATTAAACACATTTGATTAGAGAATACTGTACTGGGAATCTATAGAATGTTTTCATTAAAGAGCAACAGAAACCCTCAGTGAGGGTCTATGTAAATAAGATTTAACAGAACACTAGCGTAGGTAGGTGTATTTATAGGGTCAAATTTACAAAAGGATGCATGAAATCCCTGAGGGATTACCTGGGTCTACAGCTGAAAGGGTGCATAAACCCCAAATAGGGCACCAAGATATGTATGCAGGGGTGCCGTTTTGCACATAAGCTTCATGAAGTTGTGTTTCTAGTTACCCACTGTTTGAATCTCCTCCTACATAAGTTGGGGGGGAGGGGGAATCCCATCATTAGACCTCAACTAAGATCAGGGCCCCATTGTGTAGACGCTGCACAGACGCATAGTATGAGACAGCCCCTGCCTGCAAGGCCTGACAATCTAGACAGACAAAAGGCAGGAGAAAGAGATGCAATACACAAGCAGAAGATAGGGAACCAAAGCACAGAAAGAATTAGCAACTTGTCCACACTTAGAGGGGATGCCTGTTGCAGAGCCAGGAACAGAAACCTAGTCACCAGAGTTCCAGTCCAGTGCCTTAACCACAAGATCATCCTTCCTCCCTATTCTGCTGCCTTCCTGTCCTCCTCTACTTGTCAAACATTTCTCCCTGCATTTTTATGGAACACACACCAGCACAGTTGTGTTGTATTTATGCCGTTGTATGTGCCTCAGCCTCACCTTCGAAGGTTGTGTCAGCAGGGAACATTAATGCTCTGCAGTAACAGAGGACACAACATTATACCTAGTCTCAGTTTTGTTTCATCTGTGATTCTGAGGTGGAATTCAAAAGAAAAAAAAACTTTAAATATCAATTTTGATCATGAAATAGAGACTGGTAAAAACAGTCTCTGCTATAGTGAAATTCTCAAGCACATAAAGGAAAGTTACTTTGCTAGTCAAATGTTTTCTTTAATTAAAAAGAAGTTAATGAAAGAGCATTTTTGTTATTTAAAATGAACAGAAATGAGCAGATGTAGTTTAGCAGGACTGACTGTACATATTAAAAGATAGCATAATGACTAATTAGCATTCATTCCTTGAATCTGTTACTCGTTTAAAAATTTCTGCTCTTGGTATTGACAGACGTTTGGTCAGACTAAATGTTTCAACAGACTTATTCTTGCATTAGGAATTCAATTATGTGGTTTCACTTTAGTTTCCCTCTACAGTCCCCATCTAAGCATTCATAATACAAAGCAAGCTTTCCACACTTTACTAACTCTCAGCGAGGAACTGTTTCTGTGGTATTGCTTGAGATCAAGTATAATTCCCACCTACAAGTATATTTACTGAAATAACAGATAGAAACAGAACTGCTGACATGATTGACACGTGAATTCTTAGCCAGAGCATACAAATTAGCTAGATTTGTTCAATCTGCTTCCATCAAGAACCTAAGTAAAATCTAACACATTTGAAAGTGTCTCATTTGCAAGCATCCTCTCAGCTCTGATATTTGGGATTTAGCCCTTAAATCATATCCAGATGACTGATTACATTTTGATATATAAGTGAGACGGCATATGACCCAGACCTGTACTTACACTACCCTCTCTCTGTGCCTGGAACAGTCTCCCTCTTTCTAACACCAGGCAGCTGTGAGTTCTTCCTTCAGATCTCTCAGCTTTCAGTTAGCTTCACACCACAGACCTCCATGTGGTGCAGCTGATTCCCTTCTTTGACACCTACCCATAATTTAAAATGTAACAAACAAGCAACATATACATTCCGCTTTCCTTGCTAAATCAGTACTCTCAACAGCCCCTTCCCACTGTTTCCTGTTGTCTCCCTTCCCTACTCTCAAGCACATGTGTAACTTTACTTCCACAAGTAGTCTCATTTAATTTCATGGGACTACTCAAGTGGGTCAAGTTACACATGAGTAGCTTTCTGCAGTATTGGGGTTTTCAGACTGTAAACTTCTCAGGGCAGACATCATTTCTTATATGCCAGTCACTCCAGTGATGCAATACAAGAATAAAAAGCCAATCCAATATTCCATTTTGGAACCACTTCCGCAAATGTCAAGTTTACATTACCCAATAATATCCCGTTGGAATCCTCTGTAACCTGCTGCAGTTTTAGAATATAACATTCATTGTTCATAAACTAGCAGGCAAATCAGTTCTAACGTCCCAAAACTCTTTACTGGACAAAAGTGACTCAAAGAAACAAAATCCACCTGAACTAAAGCCCCCAAAAGTGTAGAAGTAGTGTTAGTTTTTGTATTAGAAGACAGAAACAAATGAAGAAAATCACTCTAGGAAGCAGAGCAATTCTTTCAGCACAAGAAACCATGGGATCATAGAATAAATAAATAAATATAAGAACAGTAGCTGTTGATGTTCCTACCTTCCATAAATCAATTTAGCACCATATGACACTGTATGGCATTTTGCAAGATAATGGGGGGCTGTGTTCATGTGTGTGTAACATAAAAATAATTGTCCGTAGGATAAATGTTTTGTAAATACAGGAATTCCCTTTTCCCACAGGAACAGGATGGGCTGTATTCACAACACAGGTCACTAGATGTAATGGTGTTTTTCCCCTTATACATTGCTAATGAAGGGCCAAACTCTACCTTATTTTACTCCACAAGTCAGACCCCGGGCAAGCAACAGGACTACGCACAGAGTAAGATGCTAACTCAGTGTGAGGGCGGCAGAATCTGACCCAGGGCATTTATAGACTTTTCCTCTCGTTTATACCAAGTCCAGACCGGTTTGTGCTGTTTGATCGACTCCTTCAGCTGCCGGGTAAGTAATCAAGAACCCCAGCAAGCAGCCCCGGCTGCCCTTTCGGGGTGGCATCGGGCCCCCCGCCACCAGGCAGCACGTCCCCCTCGCTAAGCAAGCATTGAACCGCCCCCCGTCCAGTGCCTGGGTTTTATTCTGCGCCCTGCCGGCCACCAGGGAGCGGGGAGCCAGGCGCGCACAGCCTGGCTCGGGCCGGCTGGGGCATGGGGGGGAACCGCCCACCGCACAGCCGCGGCTGGGCCCGATCCTTCCTACCTCGCCCAGCCGGGCATGGGACCTGCCCGCGGGTGGGGGGTCGCCGAGGCATGAAGAGGAGACGCTGGGGCTCGGCTGCTCGGCTGGGGACCCCCCCCCCTTTTCCCCTGCCCTGTGCCAGGCAGCCCCTGCTTTGCTCCCCCCGCGGCGGGGCCGGAGCCAGGAGCCCAGCGAGTGAGGCCAGGGGCTCTAAATCCGCCGCCCGGCCCCACCCCCACTCACCTCACGCAGGAGCTGCGGCAGCGGCGGCTCCCCGTGCGGCGGCAGCAGGGCGAGCAGCGGGCCGGCGCTCCGGGGGGCGGTGGTGGCGGCGGCTGCCCAGCCGGGGCTGCCCCGCTCCTCCAGCGCCGCCACCCTGCCCTGCAGCTCGCACGTCTTGGCGCCCAGCAGCAGGCAGGCGGCCAGCGAGGTGAGCGAGAGGAGCAGGCAGAGGCCGCCGCCGCCGCCCCCCGCGCACCGGGCGCCGGCGGGAGGCAGCCTGGCGTCGCCCTGGCCCATGGTCGCTCCCCCGCCGGCTGGGCTGGGCTGGGCGCGCTGCGGCAGAGCGGCCCCGATCCTCGGCCCGGGCAGCGGCGGGCGCCCCGTGCGGCTCCTACCCCGGGGGGCGCGGCAGCGGCAGCAGCTGGGAGCCGGCAGCGGCAGGAGCGGGGCAGGCAGCGCCGGAGCCGGGAGTTGAGGTTTTCTGGGCTCCTTCGGCGTGTCTTAAACCGGAGGGGAGAGGGGGGCCCATCCCCCACTCTTCTGGGGCGGGGGGAGATCCGCTGTAATCCCCCATGGGGGGAGAGAGGGGGGAGAAGTGAGCGCAGAGAGAGAGAGAAACAATCCCGCCCACTCCCGGCCCCCTGCCCAGCTCCCGGCCAGAAAAGGAGATGGCTGCGGGCCGCCGCCTGCGGCACTCCCCGCGGGGGCTGGGACAGACAGACGGACAGACAAGCCGGCGGGATGGACAGACACGCGTCCTTCGCCGGGAGGGGAGCCCCCCCGGCCACAGCTGGCACCTCCTCGTCCGCCTGTCGAGCGGCGCTTGAGCTACAGGCGGGGCGGGTGGACGGACGGACGGACACCCCCCCCCCGGGCTTCCCACGGCGGCAGCGTGCAGGGAGCAGCCGCTCCGCTGCCGGAGCAGTGACAGAGAAACCGCCCCAGCTGGCTCCCACCTGCGCCCCTGAACACTCCCCACCGCTGGGGTGGGGCTTTCGGGGTCCCCCCCCCGGTCTGGCGTTGGGCTGCATGAGGGGGGGGGTTCTCTCGTTGCAGCTGGAGGCGGTCCGTCCCCCCCCCTCGCCCACCTGGGCTGGAGGATCCCAGGCAGCAATTGCTGCTCTCTTCCCCCTGCTGCCTGGTTATGCCGCATGGCATGGGTGGGAGCCTCCCCCCCAACACACACACACACACACGCTTTCTCTGGAGGAGGGGGCGGAAAGCCTGGCCGCCCGTCTCTCTGCTTGCAGCTTTGCCTCCCCTCGCCCGGGGCACACACCGGGCATCCCAAATCCCCAGAGTTACGTGCAGAGTCGGGAAGGAGAGACACCAAAATGCGTGAGGCAGAGGAAAACCAGAGGCTGACAAGCGGCTCTGTCGCATCTCAGCCCAGAGCTGTGCTGGTACATCTCACCTGGATCAGTTCGGGCCAAGAAAGCTTCATCCACACAATTGGTGTGTAACGCATTTTGATTTAAGTTCCTAAGTCGTCTGCGTTGAGTTGAGCGCTCCCCAGCGGCAGAAGATGGCGCAGACCAAGATTTCTGAATTTCCCTGGTTACTTCAAGGAAAAGAAGATTGAAAATAGCCGTCAGACATTCTTATCGTGGGGACAGACTGACAAGATATGTATAAGAATCCCATTATCACCTTCTAGATAGCTTGCGCGCTGACTGATCTCTGCAAGATAAAAGGTTTGCCTTCTGCAACAGCTACTGTTTAAATTAGATTGTAAACTCAAAAGAGAAAGAAAGGGTCTGTGGTGGCATAAAAGTAATAATGCTAATGCATTCACCTGTAATAGCTGAATTAGGTTAAAGTGCCTGCTTTTCTTGGGAACCCTTTGTTTGCAGGAAATTGTGAAATCTTTGTAGAAAATCATTAAATAAACTCATAATAGGATTATCAAAACCACTTTCTGCAGTTTGTGTATACCAAACTGGCCCCTTTTTATTATTTGCATTATAATGTATCCTGCAGACTATTAATTTAGGAGCGTCATAGTCCCCTAGCCTAGAAAAGGTAATGCTCAGACGCTTTTATGTTTTCCTATGCTCTGGCACAGATGCTATGCAAACTATAACTTGTAAGTATGCTATTCCTCTGTGGGGACCAGATTCTCTCGCATTGAGTAGTCTCATAGACCTAAGGAAGGGTTGCACAACATGCATTTCTAAGAGATGTGAGCATAATTTTAAGGGTAGAGTTTTGTAGACACACCTGCATGGGTGGGGAAAGGAAAAAGAAGCCAGAAAATATGAATATCTCCCTGCATCTGTTATGATATACAGAAATCAATTCCTAAACACATCATTAACACATTTAAATAATACTTTCTTTTAATCTCTAGAGGGGGGGTGGGATCCACCCAGGGATTTAGGCATCACAACACTGAGCATCAGGGCACCTAACTTTTAGGCACCTAGAGTATCACAGGAACAAAACTCTGCTCCACAAAGCTGAGTTGGGTGCCTAGGCTCCCTGTACAATGAATGGGGGGAGCTAGATGACTACACATGCAATCCACAAAAGCCAGGATGCAGGGTGGGGGTGCCACCTAAACCAACCAATGGGAGATGCCAATAGGGGTGTGTTAGCTGTGTCCCAGTTAGTCGCCTAAGTGCAAGCTTCATGATGGCACCTATGTCAGTTTAGCGATGAACAAATAGGAACCCCCCCTGTCTGCAGGCAGGTGGTTAAGGCACTTAAGCACCTTTTGAGGGAATGGGGAAGATGCCTCCACAGAAAATGGCTGGAGAAGAAGCCCCTTGGTTGGAACACACACCTGGGACACGGGTGACCCGGGGTTCGGTTCCCCCCACTCTCTGCCTGAGGGGGAGAAAGAAAGGATTTGAACAGGGTCTCCCACCTCCCTAACCACTGCATCACAGAGTCACTTCTCGTTCTGGCCCAATGACTGCAGATAAATACTTAAGCAGTCATTGGACCAGCAAAAGAGAGAATGACACTAAAATCCAGGGATTAGGGCACCCATCTGGGTAGTGGGAGATTGGGTCCAGTCCCCCTGCTCCAGCCACTCTTTCGTATTTATCAACAGGAAAGACAGAGAGAGCCCTCTCACCCCCATCAAAATACCCAATAGCTCAGTTGTTCAAGACCTCTCCTGGGGTGTGGAAAACCCTATTCAAATCCTTTCGCCCCATTCTGGCAGAGGGGAGGAATTGAACTTGAGTCTTCCAGGTGAGTGCTCTAACCACGGGCTAAAAGTTATAAGTGGGCAGTAGCAGCTTCTTCTCTGCCAGCCATATTTTGAATGGGACCCATCTAGAAGGCAGCTTCTGAGCATGCCTGCTGGATGCCATTCATGATTTAGGCAGCCGAATGCCTATTTTACCCTGGTGTTTGAATCACGCTGGGGCTTAGGTGGAAGATAGATAACTGGATGCTGAGAGGAAGGCAGTACTGTGCATGCCCAGGTGTTAGGAAAATAGGAATTTAGGAAATTTGCAGCCAGTCTACAGCAGGAACATATATCAGTCTAGCTACTGCTTTCAGGGGTGTGAAGAATCCACACCCCCTGAGAGACATAGCTAGACCAACCTAACCCCTAGGTATAGCCACAGCTAGGTCAATGGACATAGTCTTCTGTTGACCTAATTACCACCTGTCAGGGAAGCAGATTACCTATACCAACAGGAGAACCCATCCTGTCAGCATAGGTAATCTACACTGGAGCACTACAGCTGTGCCTCTGTAGTTTCACGTGTAAATCGGCTCTCATGCTCTGAAAAACGTAGGCACTGAGATTACGTACCTACAGGGTTCAGCAGTTTTTGTGGATTGCAGCGAAATCCAAGTCTGGAGTTTAGGTGCTTAAGTACCTCTGTGGAGCCCACCCTTGCTTCCTAGTACATGTACTGTAGGAGTGGCCAGTCAATAATAGCTTCTGAGAGGATGCACTTGCTGGAATTAATTCCACTGTTCCAGGGACTATTCATTTTACTAGGAACAATCCCTAAACCACTGCAACTCACGGCTCCAGTAGAGCGATGGATCCTATAGGCTTAGCTGATGGTGAAAAAAATGTAGTTGCAATGTCAGAAAGCAGAAACAGCTCCATGCTTAAAAGAGCAGTGCAGTAAACCATGTAGGTTAGAGAGTGGTTTATAAATGACTCAGCAAACTGGAGGACTTTGAGAAAATATAGACTAGATCATTACAGAGCTTAACAATAATGTTTTAATGCTGAGGAGGCATCAATGTCTTCTTGCACTTCTGTACCATCATCATTATTGCATGGATTTGTTCTCTCACTTTCCAGGTAAGCCTTTTCTTCCTGGCTTGCTGTGCATCTTCATTCTTTCTCTGGCTCAGTCAGTGGTTTCAGCTTTTTGGGATTGGAGACATGCCTCACTCCCTATCTATGATGACTGTGTGGCTGTCTCTTTCACCAGCTGCCTACATGTCAACCTTGATGTAGATCCCACATCTTCCCTTTCCACCAGTTCCTTTTCCTTCTTGTCTTTATTCTTTGCTATATATATTTTGCTTTATTTTTGTTTCTATTTTTCTCTCCATCTCAGGCCCCTCACCACTTCTCCTTTCCTCTGCACTTTCTTCCAGTTCACTCCCTATGTATCTCTTGTTCCTAGTCTTAATTCCCCTTCCATCTCTCTTAGATCCTAATTCTTCTTATTTTCCCTATCCTTTTTTCCAGTTTGCTCCCTTTTCTTTTCTCCTTAACCTTATGGCTTCCACATGGTTTCTACCACTACTCACCAGAGGGATGAATCTTGGAAGGAAAGAGAAGCTATTGGTGGCTGTATGCTGCATGTGGAAGCAAAACGACACAGATACATCAACTTTAGGAAAAAAGATGGTTTATGGCCACAATAGCCAATAGGCAACATAATTCTAGTGCAGACAGAGCAGCTCTAGCTTTCATATAGGCTAGTAGGTTGAGGTACACACCAGGGGAGCCTATTATTTACCTGTCTGCTAACGTGTTAAAAGCTACAAACTGCCTGCCTTGTCCCCACTCACATTTTAAGATGTATTAGCTAACAATGGTTAAACCTCCCTTCTCCCCCCCCGATTTTTTCCAAGTGAAGATAAGACCACTGTGGGCAGTCGCTGAAGCAAGACAAGTTGGACAGACAGCTTAGAAGAGGCTTCTGGCAGTTTTCAAGTCCCCAGGAGCAGCGCCAGTGCGGTAGTACTTCTAGCGCATGTTTGGGGAGCTTGGAAGTGTATTTTTTCTCTCATCTTCAGACCTTTCCTTCCTCTTGCACTCACCCAGGAAAGGTCTTATTCCACACCTATGCATCACCCTTTGGGACCCTAGTGGAGCTGCGATGCAAATCTCCATTTTACTTTTAAAAGTTGAAATAATATAATTGCTTTTCTATCTCAAACAAGCTTTCCTTTTCCAGTCTATTACTGTGGGAGTCTATGTAGCATCTTTTAGTAGCTGTGTTAATGAAGCTACAATGCTCATTTTTGAGCTAAACATGACAGAGGACGCAGATCTTTTCCCTCTCTAATTTCTACACTTTCCTGGGCCTGATACAACTCTGCAATTTTAAGTTATGGTGGGATAACTATAACTGTGCATTTATTTAGATGAAGTGGTGGTTGGGAGGACTGCTATCTAGGCAGAAGCACAACAGCTCTCTGATTTGTATAACATTGCCAATGTGAGTCTACTCTATCTCTGAGGCAAAGTGGGAGAGCTGTGGTAAATAAATTTGAGGGGAAGGACAGATAAAGAACAAAGGGAAATGACCCATTTGAAAGAGGCCTATATTTCACACCAGTAGGTATTGCACAGTTGGGGGAGTGCACAAGCTTTCTCTCTCTCCTTCTTCAGGGTCAGCTATGCAGGGTGAAATTATGGAAGGGGGTGGGGGGGGTGGGAAAGAAGTACAAGAGAGGTGGAGCTTGCAATGGAGAGGAGGGGGGAAACTATCTTAAAGAAGTGAGTGTTATGAGAGGGAATCATACATGGTGAGTTGGTATGTCCACGGAGGATGGGCTGTGAAATATCTTCCCCAGCACAGTTCTAAAGAGTGGTAAGGAGAGCAGATGAGAGAGAACCAGACAAGCAGCTTTGACCCCCAGCTCTACCCTTTCCCTCTACCCAAAACCATAGTCTAGTGGAAAGCAGCCACTCATCTGAATCTTATTCTGATTTATGGATCACTTAAAGAAACAGACTCAGAGCCTGGTGCCTAGGCTGCAGTCAGCCTTCTGAAAAGCTGAACCCTTTTACTATATCTTCCTTTTAAGGAAGGCTGGGTTGAAGAACATTCAGATGTAAAGAATTCTAAATGGTCCATCCATCACCTCTACATACATGCACTTTTCCTGTTTTACTTGGCTTTACTTAATTGTCATACTCTGCTGCTATATACTATGTAGTAAAGACCTAGACAAATGGATATATCTTGCACATAGCCAAACCCAGACTCTTATGGGGACCACCAGATCAATGATGTTCCAGAAGCATCAACCCTCCAAGCAAGCCAATCATGCTGTGTCAAGTCAGTTAAGTAGCACTATAACAAAACCATCTAAGCAGGTGATGCAGGTAGATGATGAGCTGGCAATGAGTGCCAACATTTCCTTGAAAGTATGTCTGAATATGACTTAGTTCTCACACTGAGCAATTATGACTAACAATCCATCGTCTCCTCTTCCTTCTTCTGCACAGTTGGAAAGGTCTGCCCATCTTAGGCTCATTAACAGGAGTTATGAGTTCCTGAGGCTAAAGCAAAACTATTAGTTCTTAAGTAATTAGAGACCAACTCCATAAAAATATTTAAATCACAAAGACTTCATACTTAGGGAGGACATCATGTAAGTGTCTGATCCATTAATGAGGATGATTTTGCTACAACTGGGACAGAAAAGTGTAATGGAATTTATTTAGCATCCAACAAATAAATTTCCATTGCATTACTGGAAGTGTATCTCCACCTTTTAAGCCACTGATCCTACAAAGAAAAACTGCATGGGTCAACTGATGTGCCCATATGCAGCACCCACTTCAGTGGGACTCTGCATGAACGCAGGTTCTTTTTGCAGGAGCAGGGTTTTAGTGATTAACCTTTGTTCAAATTTTGACAGTAACAGTCAGTCTGAAAATGCCATATTGTAATTCATAGAAAAAAGCATGACTTCTTTTCCCAGCCATATTCCTACTGTATTTATCCACAGCTGGCCAAGCTAAAATTAACTAACAGAACTATAAATTTGCAAAGAAAGCCTCTCTTCTGGTAGTCAGAAGTTTAGTGGTGCAGATTCACTCACCCTGAAATTCCTGTGTAGACCATGCTTCCCCCACCCTCATCAGGAGTAAAGGGCTTTTATGTTTGGGAATCATGAGCAGGAGGGTTCCACAAAAACAATCACCATGAGGCACTTTAGTAAGGAAATTGTTGGTATTTAGCGATTCATACAAATATAAAATGAAAATGTCAGTGATACTCTTAGCAGACTGTCATCTTAATCAAGGAGTACTTCTTGCCAGTATGGGGAATAGGGACAACAGAAATTTCCAGGAATTTTGACTAGTCAAGATTATATTTATGCACATGTGCATCATGCTGAACATTTGGTAAAAAAATGACCCACACAAATGTACACTCTCCCCTTTGGATTTGAACTTGTGTGATTGATCATAATTCCGAAGATTACTGCTGAGTAGGCATTAAATAGCAAGGTTACAGTAAGTACCTGCTGAATTTGAAAAACAAACAATTAAGGGCTTTTAAATTTAAAACTGCATATAAAATATTTGCAATATTTAAAGGCTACTAGTTTACAATGTTACATGTCTTCATACGAGACTGTATGGGTACATACCTAATGTTAGGCATATATGTAAAACATTTTCAAGCATTGTTTATCTAATTATTAAACATATGGACTCTTGTATCAAATTAAGAAAATGGTGGTATTTGTTAGACCTATCTGTGAAAGAGTATTAGTATGATAACAAATTTAAAAAACTGCAACCGGTTTCAAAAAAATGAAAATTACTTTTAATTTTTACATGTTGGTATCCATGATTAAGACCATAATCAACAAGATAAACATGGCAGTGATACAAAACATATGGAAATATTTAAATGTAACTGTACAAAATAATTTAAAGTTTTCAAAAATCTTACGCTAGCTCTGACTGACACAGTCTATGTAGTCTCCTTGGAGAAATATACAAGATCTCTGAATTATTTATTTTTTTAATAAGTCAAAGAAAGGATGCTGCAAGGCTTCATCAAGAGTAATTCTTTTGGCTGGATCATACTCCAACATTCTGCGAACAAGGTCAAACAGATTCTGATGATCTGAATCATGACAATGCATTAATTCCTGAAAGAAAGAAAAACTCTTTTACATATATCCTTCACGAATATTAATCCAGCTAAGAAAGAAATTGATGTTCTTTTTTTTTTTTTACCTTTAATGGTTTACAGCGTCTCCTAACGTATCGACCTGCAGAACTATGTTCATCCCAGTCCAACTGGTCATGCCGAAAATAGCATTTTCTGCATAGAAAGAGTTTTATTAAACAATATTTTCTAAGTTTGATCTTGGAAACAACTGCATCTTTTTAAGTAATTTTGAATATAAATGCTATACACTTCATATCCCCACGTGGATTCCAAAACTTTATATTCCAGCTAACATACATACATGAGAAAACCTGTTGTCTATTGCTATATCAGGATATCGACAAAGCAGGTTAGTTACTTTGTTTTCTTTGGCATTTAAACCATTAAAAGCAAACATTTAAACTATATTTACACTACTGACAAGTTAGAGAGCCAGAAGCTTCAAAGAAAAGAATAACTTGTCCTCAGTTTAGACTGGTACAGGTAAAGGAGAGGGTGGGTGTCAGCCTTATTGATTTTTCTAACTTTTATTAGTCTTGTATCATAATTTTGGTTTCTTACAATTAATATGTCTAGTTTCTGAAAAAAAGTTGTTGAAGTTAAATTCTTAGTATAATGGGATATTTTCAGTCTTCAGAGACTGCATTTTCTGAACACCTAAAAAGCCACTGATCCAAATAAATGCTTGACAAATTTACTTGTCAACAGGAAGTTTTTACTGGTGATTTTTTTTCCCAGTGAGACTTATCCCATTTCTACAGAATGTAAGCATTCATTCAAAATATGACTTTTGAAACTTATTTGTAAAAGTAACCAACCAAGCAAGAAATTAATGTAATTATTATAGTATCTTCCTGGATCTGCAGAGAGACAGCCTTAAAGAAAAAAAGAGTGAGCGGTCTAAAGCTTAAATGTTGGCACAATTCATAGCCCAACCATCCAAGCCTGTTTTCTGGAGGTGCCTACAGTGTTGTGGGTAAGAAATCATTCCTCCCAGACCAGATCTCTCCACAGTACTAGAGTTACTCCACGTCTGCTTCTTTAGTCTCACAAATGGAGTAGCATTTGTGCTACTTGCCTCTCACTCCACCCCTCACTCCTAATGTGCTGGGAATGGATTGGCATAGTGGCAAATCCACCTTCTCTCTAGCTCCACCCCAAATCCCCACTGTGCACAGGGATTCAGGGATTTTATAAAGAACTAGGCACTGAAATGCACCCCATGCACAGTCTCCCCACATCCTGGACCCACTACACAGCAGACCCACACCAGTTCCACACCAGACCAGCTCCTCACCAGCTACAAGAATGTCCTCAGACACAGAGGACTTGCCCCAATATAGGTATGAACAGACTTCTTTCATCTCAAAGAATGTTAACTGTGAAGTCTCTTCCTCTGCATGCATCCATTCATCTTTATCTGTGCTCTCAACACTGCTATTTTGGAAATTTTTGGGATGTTACAGCTATCTCCCTCCCATTCCTGCTACCCAAATTTTGCATGCACTTTAAACATTGTTGGAAGTACAGTAAATCTTCTGACTAGTGAGTTAGTGAAGGACTTGTGAAGAATTGGTCTTATGGATAATCACTTGCACAATTTAGATTTTCAGGGGCTGCTTTTTGATGCTCCAGAATTCCTCAGCACAAATTATAGCGTTTTGGACAAAACATCTCCCTGCTAAGCACAATTTATAATTTATAGCAATTTACAGCACTTCTCTAACTTTAGGACTTTCTCCCGGATGAATTTTCAAGTACTGCAGCAAACAATAGAAATAACGAGAGTTCTGTGGCATTTTAAAGACTAACAAATTTAATATTTGCAGACGTAAGCTTTCGAGAGATTTCAGCTCTCTTCTTCAGATACAGTAATACAGATAGATAATAGCTTATAGATAAGATGCCTCTGTGTTACCTTTTTCTGTATTACTGCATCTGAAGAAGAGAGCTGAAATCTCTCGAAAGCTTACGTCTGCAAATATTAAATTTGTTAGTCTTTAAAATGCCACAGAACTCTCGTTGTTTTTGCTGTAGACAGACTAACACGGCTACCCCTCTGGAACTAAACAATAGAAATGTTAGAGGTTTCTCTAAAAAGGTCACAAGAATCAAAAGTGTTACACAACCTAAATATAGGTGTTGCTACCAGTTCCCCCAGTACCATATTTACCTTGATTTCTTAATCATGTGAGTTGGTAGAGGCCCTAACATTCTCTCCATCATTGCTAAGTGTTCTTTACTATCATGTGTCTGTAGAAAGAAAAGTCATTACAATTTAGACACTGTTTCTTCCCTTCCACTTAGGCATACTTAATCTACACATCAAATGTCAGCCACTGCTTTATCACAGAATCATTGTTACATATTACCATTACACATTACTAAAAATCAGTTATGTAGTGCCATAAGTATACACTATGCTTTCCAGACAGGTCAAGTGTTCCCTGCACAAAAAATTTATAATCTAAGTGAGATCATATATACACATCTAATGATTCCTGTCTTATCAGCTTCTTTATATTCTAGACAGCGTTTAGGAAATTAATAATATGTACTCATTTTAGCAGCAAGATTTTGTTTAAGATAATGTAGACATCAGCAGAATGTTTTGAGTAAATCTGTAGTATAAGAATTTGAATTTAGAGTGACTTCCATCTGAGGTGGTCAAGTTCCTTTATGAACATTAAGCCTAAACACCCGTTCTTAGTCTGAGGCATGGAGAGAATGTGTGATGTACCTGAGATCACTCAGTAAGTTAGTGGCAGAGTTTTGATTAGAACCTCGAGGTATTGACTCCATCCATGCTCTAACCCATGAAGACATGTAACCACCACATCAAAGGTTCTTGAAAGCATAGGAAGCCTTTTCATACCATATCTTCTCCTACTCATCTATATGATTGCCCCTATGCTCTCCTGATCATATACAGTATAAGAACACCACAAATATTATGGAGTAATGGCATACCTGTTCATCTGAATTAATTTTTTGAAACTAACATCAGACAAAAGACTACTGGAACCTAGTTGTACTTCATCCCTCCCTGTAAACCACCATATATACAAATATATTATGTAACTTTTGGTATTTTGCTTGAGAAAATTATAAAAGCTAAGAGAACTTGATATTTTGTAAGACATATTTTATGTAACATGTAATCTTTATACAAATGTTTCACATTTACTCTGTCTTTTATAAAACAAAATTTGCAAACATTTTATGCCTCTTATATTTACATTCTTTCAAGTAGATGTCATTAGAAAATCAAGTTAAGAGCTCATAGCAAAATGGTATACCATTGCTTAACATACAGATCTGAAATACTGTAAAACCAAGGTAATATTCAATTAGAATGCAGCCTATACTCCAAACATCACAGGGCTGTGACCACCCCAGTGCTACAAAAGAAAAAAAAAAATCCAAATCATGTTTAATTTTAGCTTAGGCTGAAACTGCATAAATCACCAATCAACCTCCACCTATTGTTTGCCTAATTCCTAACTCACTTGCCTTACAATTTCTCTCTCCCTGGAATCATTTTTACGGTATAGAAAACAGAAACCCCCAAGAAATTGTCTTAAAAAATGAGAAATGTCAGGGGTCTTTTTTATGTTCAGTGTTGTTGTAGCCATGCTGCGATATTAGAGAGACAAGGTGGGTGAGGTAATATCTTTTATTGAACCAAATTCTGTTGATGAAAGAGCTCTTCTTAAGGCCTCGGAAATGTACACAGCGGGTATGCCTACACTGCAGCTAAATACCTGTGGCTGGCCTACATTAGGTGACTCAGGCTTTCAGGGCTCAGGCTGTGGGGCTGTAAAACTGCAGTTTGGACGTACAGGTTTAGGCTGGAGCCCAAGCTCTGGGATCATCCCCCACCACAGGGGATCAGAGGTCAGGCTCTAGCCTAAGCCTGAACATGGACACTGCAATTTTACAGCATTGTAGCTGGAGCCCAAGTTAGCGGATATGGACATTTAATTGCAGTGTAGACACACCTAGAGTGTCGCAGCACAGATTGTTTGGTATAAGTAGCTAAGACATACTTCCAGGGGCCATTCAAGGTGAAATGGCCCATTAACACCTCTCTGGTCATAGGAGGGAAATGAATAGTTAAGAATGAGAGCCTTTTTGTTGAGCTATTGATAGGATAACCCATCATTACCTACTAGATAGTAATAGCAGAAAGGACTATATATTAAATTATTAGGAGTATCAGCAACTAGTTAGAACAGTTTATGGAACAGTATGGAGCACTGAAGTGAACAGTAGTTAAGACACAATGTCCCACATGAGAAGGTCTGAAAGTCTCTACCGACCTAAAATAACCTCAGGAGCTCTGTAATGTCTTGTAGACACTAAGGTGCTGTGATGTTCATCATCAAAAGTTGCGCTTCCAAAATCTACAACTTTGATGTCTGTATTTTTTAGTGTGCGTTCATCCCGCTTCTGTAACAAAATCAAAATGCTCATTTGTCATATTTTCTCAATAGACATGCTTATCTAAAGTTCTAGCTTCATACACATAATTTTAAAATACCTGCAGGTTCCTGTACTTACCTAATGCCGAGACTTGATCTAATGCAGAGATCCCCAAATTGTGGACATACCCCCTAGCGGGGTGCGGAGGAACCTTCAGGGGGGCGCAGCAGGGCCTGGGCCAGCCCCTATAGGGGTGGAGAGGAAGCACCACCCAGCCCCACTTTGTCCCCATCTCCAGCCCTGCCCCCCCAGCCTCAGCTGCCGCTCAAGCCCCAGCTCCCAACAGCGGCTTTGGCCCCACTCCTAGCCCCCGATTATGGCTCCTGGGGGGGGCATGGACCAGGTAAGGGGGGGGGTGACCCCAAAAGTTTGGGAACCACTGACAATGACATGAGAAACTTCCAGCCCAGCCCAATAAAACAGCACTCCCTCCCTACTTTTACTCCCATTCAGCCGAAATCTTAAAAAAAAAAAAAAAAAAAAATCTCACAATACACAAAAGGAAAAAAGCACTGCAACTTGCCCTGAAAGTCAGCAAATAAGGGCTTTGTTGCGCTGAAGCTCAGGCATGTGTACATATGCTCAAATGGAAAATCCAAAATCAAGCATCTTCGGCTGAAAATTCTTTGCCTCAGCTGAACATATCCTAATATTTTACAAAAGAATGTCTCAATTACACTCAGCTACCAATCTAAGACATGAGGCATAAAGTACACAACCCAAAGTTCTAAAGTACACAACCCAAACCATAGAGGGCTTTATAGAACAACATCTATAGATGAACTTTTAACAACTGGAAGCTAGCACAGTCTTTGGAGCACAGACAATATGCTTTCTGAGAGAGGCTCTGCTGAATAAGTGGGCAACCACATTCTGTACTAAGTGGTCTTTAGCAGCAGCTCCAAGTATCATGCATAATGGCAAGTCAATCTGGATATGACACAGGCATGGATAGCTGTGGCAAAATCCACATCCAAAATAAAATGACAAAACCTTTTTGCTAAAATGCAAGTTAAAAATGTCCTCTTACTCATCATGTTCTCTGAACATTCAAAAACAGAGGATCCAATGTTGCAAACTTTACTGACAAAATGCAAACTCAACAGAAAAGGCACATATTACTTCTGCCCTTTCGTCTGTTTATTATCCTTAACATTACACCTCTCATTCAGGATGATCCTTATCCATGCCCTAAATATTTGGTACATGCTGATAAAAACAATTATTTACACCACTTTAGATCTAAGAAACTAACACAGAACTGGGTCTCAAAACTGAGGGCAGCAAAGCCCACATGACCTCACTATTTCCGTAAGCAGCTTGTGCACATTAAGAAAAGGAGAGCAACACAACAGAACATTGCAATACCCTAGGTGCCAAAGATACGGGGCAGACAAACAGTTACCCTAACACTACGTTCTGGCTCTATCTCAGAAAAGAATGAAAAGCAACCCTAGTCCGGGTCCACAAGCATAACGCCACCTGGTGATCAGTGCTATCAAAGGTTACTAATACAGAAAAAACAGCATGGACTGATCATCACTGACCAACAGCATCAAACGGTTCTCCATACCATAACCAAATTTACAGAGGTCAAGGAAGTCTGAAGCATCATCACTAGCATCTCTACAGCCTTCTCAACAAAATTCCCTGAAAATGGGAGATTAGATGCAGGGCAAAACTGGCATAATTCTCAACACTGAGTTTCTCAAACAAGGTCCTCCTAACAAGTGCTTCTTAAAAAGTGACACCATGTCTCCATGTTGGACTTTTGCAGCCAGGAAAAACATGAGTTCAAACTCACAGTTCTTAGCTCAAAGTTCCCTATGAACCACCAGAACCTCAGTAAACAACAATGGCCATGTGTGCACCATCAGATGATATTGCTTGCCACTTTAGAGACAGTTTGATTCAAATTAGACCAATCCTATCAGTTAAAAAGAAAGACAGCACATCTCAGTGAACATAAGGAAGCTAGGAAAGACAACCCTATTTATCATTATAACTTGTACATATGGCAAGTTAATTTTTAAAAGATCAAAATTAAAGAAGGTGGTAAGGATAGTCCAATAGGAACTGGAATAAAATATGTAAACTTACCATTTTAAAGTTGTACTTTACTACATAGACTCCACAAACAAAATATTTTCAGGCTTAAGATCTGTATGAGTCAATTTATTATGATGTAAAACTATGAGAGAAGGAGAAAATGGAAATCAATATATAATACACCATATTTCCTAAACATTTTTAGATATGCATCAAGACATTAATGAAAACATTAAGTTTACTTACAATTTATAGACTGGCAAATCTGATATGCCATCTGTCTAATGTCATTAAGACGAAATGGCAAAAAGCTGTTTTCTTTAATAAAGTCATAGGTACTAAGTCCCAGAAGCTCAAACACAATGCAAACATGACCATGATGTTCAAACGATTCCAGCATCTGGACACAGCGGCTTTAAAAAAAAAGAAGAAAGCAGCTCACATGTGCTCTCACACAACTT
Organism: Emydura macquarii macquarii; assembly: GCF_026122565.2. Classification (NCBI taxonomy): domain Eukaryota; kingdom Metazoa; phylum Chordata; order Testudines; family Chelidae; genus Emydura; species Emydura macquarii. The sequence continues at coordinate 6,023,185 of NW_027132905.1, read as the reverse complement.
ATATTGGCTCATTTTGCAAATCCTTAACTCTTATTCCATGTTTATACTTACAACGTGCTGCTGGGATCCATGCTGTTTAAATACTCCAATACCTGTATTTCTGAATGGGCTGCTTCACGGTATCTACTAACATTTTTCACAATTTTAACTGCTACATGCATTCCTCTCCTTTGAAATAAAGATAAGCTCTATTAGTTCTCAAACAGATAGCTAAAATTCTAATGCACCCTTACCACCAGGGATACCGGAAGATAGTGGGCACCAGATAATTGCAGACTTCATTTTTGGACATTTAATTTAAGCACTTGTTCGAGGGAGGACAAGCATTATATGTTTTTTAACAGGAGCTCTGATTAGTCAACAGGAAGCTAGGTTTTACACTAGCCTCAGTTTCCAGAGGGTCTTGAGATCTCGCCTCAAGTACCACAGGTTACAGTAATCTAGTCTCAAGGTGACAAAAATGTGACACAAGCCCTAATTAAATGCAAGAAGATCAGTACTAACCAGTACTAACAATCGTGCAAGGAAAGGGAAGACCCAACTCCCTACTAATTCTAAGAGTCCCACATCATCACCACCGGGGCAGGGCAGCCCAAGCTATTGCTACACCCAGAAGAGATGATTAGGATGAAGCTGAAGTTCCTTGCTGCTTTGTTTGCTGAACTCGCAACCATCCATGTGGAAGTGTTTTCTGCTGCGGAGCATGGACCCCCGAGCGCCTCTTCCCAAATCACCAACTGGAAAAGCAGCTGAGCCCACTGTCACTCCACCCTCGCTCTGCGAGATCTCAGCCAGGCCCTGCCTCACAAGAGAGCACAGTTCACCTGTTCTCCACCACCAGGCACTCCAGGATAAAGTCCTGTGACCTCCACCCTCCAAACTCATCCCCTCCCATCCCGCTGGATGACGCTCACAGGAGGGTTACACACCTGGCACCACTTCTCCAAGGCCACCTCTGGCTTCCTAGGGCAAGGGCAGCTATTGACACTGATCGATACATCCCTACGCCGCCTGCGTCCTGGGCTCCAGCACAGGCCATCACGACGTGCTACCACGATCGCCAAGGAGCACTGGGATGGCCCCGCTTCCCGCGAAGGGCCCCTAGATGAGAGCAGGGGGGGCTGAGGGCCCAGCTCCTCTACTGGCAGCGGCTTCCTTCGCTGGCCCCGAGCTCCAGTCCAGGTACAAGGGGCAAGTCCCTCAGGCATTTCATGGGGGGAGGGGCAGTTTTACCAGGAGTCTCACAGGAGAGTTATCTGCGAGCGGGGCAGGTGGCCGGGACATCCTGTGCGCATCCTGTCCCCCCCAGAGCCCTCCCTGCTCATCCCCCATAACCCTCCCCCCAGGTCCTTCACCCCCCAAATTATCCCTCCGCCCCCGACTCTTTCCCACCCTCCCAAAATCCCCTCAGGCTCCCTCCCTACCCCTCTCGAAGCCCCGCGCTTCAGCGCCCTGGCGATGTGACCGGGCTCGGCCGGCTCGAGCCTGCTACGACGCCGGCCTCCTCCCGGCCCCTGACAAGAGAGCGGTATGGGGAGAAGGAGGGGGCCCGCCTTCGTCACTTACGGCAGCTGAGGAGCTGAACGACACCCGCCTCCGCTCACAAACAAAATGGCGCCGGCCCCGCCCCGAGCCCTCGACCTGCGGCAGGCTCGGCTCCCCCGCCCCCCCGGTGCGGGATGACGTCACACGCCTTCCGCTAGGGGGTGGGGCGCGGGATGAGAAACACCAGGACTCCGCCCCTTAGCAGGAGCGGCGACAAGGTAGCGTCGAGCCTCGGAGACCCCGCCCCCTGGCTGGGCGGCAGAGGGAGGCACTGAGACTACGGCCCCTGCGGCGGTGGGGGGAGCAGAGGAAGGCGCTGAGACTTAATGGCCCCTATTGTGGGGGCCTCTGTAAAGGAGGCACAAGCGTTCCGCCCTTGCTGGGAGGCTGTGCAATGGGAGCTGCCCATAGGCTCCTGCGCTTGATGGGCCGGAACCTCAAAGATCTTTTAGGCACCTAACTCCCATTGCAATCAATGGGATTTAGGCACCCAAATAACGATGAGGCTCTGGCCCTGTGGGCCTGCTGCACCCACTCAGTTACTCACAGACCCACACCGCCAATCCCCGCCCTTGCCCCTTGGCAGCTGGCCGGGACCCATGGGCAGGGCCCAAGCATCATTTTTTTCAGGCCCAGTACAAACGTATAACACCCCTCCCCCCGCGTTCCTCCCACACACAAACCCTCATCCCATACATACAATCTCATGAGCCATGAAAACTTTTTTCCTCATGGTAATGGGGTTTGCAGGTTGGGCCGGGCCCCCGAGACCCAGTAAAGCGTACCCTTTTGTGCCCCCCCATATGGGGGCCCTGCCCATGGGGGAGTCCGATTTCTGGTGGAAAAATGACCCCCCCTCAGGAAGGAAGGGAGAGAATACCCTGATAGCTGCACCTGGCGTGGCTGCTGTTAACTACACCAGTGAATAATGCAGTAACATCATTACTGCTCCTGACCCAGGATTTCCTGAGTTTCCCTGCCTGCAGTTGTGTGGGAGATGAAGGAGATGTTGAGCATCGCCACCATCGCTCTCAGCAGATCCACCTGCAAAGCACGCAGCTCGCTCTGTTTAGGCTGCCTTCTTCTTGGGGCTCATTTTTGCATCTGCCACGGGGAGGAAACAACTTTGGCTATTTTGCAGAGAATTTTGTTCAGGCTCTGTACCGAGCTGCATCTCTGACGGTAGAGCAGGACCCTGAGTGGATAGCTGCTAGATCAATGCTAGAACCTGTGCTGGTGCTGCTCAGTGAAGTTCTTGATGTGCTGGAAGAACTTCATTCCACAACTTGTGCTTTGGACTCATGCCCTACCTGACTGATGAAGGCTTGTTGGGAGGCACTGGGTCCTTTTCTGGTGGAGAATGTCATGACCTCCTTTAGGGAAAAATCATCCTGATCTTTTAGTTCTGGCTAGGACTGTGGAGCAGGTTACATAGATGCCTCTGAGCTTCTCAATCCTTGTCAAGCTGGCTTCAGAACAGGTTACAGCACCTGAGACAGCACTGGTCAATGATCTTCTGGCAATGGTTAAGGAGCAGATGTCCATGCTGATATTCGGTCTAGCACACCGTTAATCATGGACTGCTGCCCGCTCACTTGGGGACCTGATGGGGAGCAGACCTGGCTGCCTGGTGGTGGTTTCATTCTATCCATATAAGAGAACCCAGAAAATATTTTTTCTCTCGTGAGGGTGCCAGACAGGGCCCCACCGTATCATCTCTCCTGTTTAGGGCCATTGCAAGGGGAGGAATTAGGGAGGAGACATGGGATGGAATCTCATATTTTCTATATATTGATGATACTCAGCTCTATCCATTTTGTCTGAACAGAGAGTGTAGTTTAGTTTCATTCTCAACATATGAGCATAGATGAGAGCAAGCTGGCTGAGGTGTTGATGGTAAGCGAAGGGAGGCACCCAGAAGCTAAGATAAAGATTATATAAGCCCCATGAGCATTATGGACATATGCTGGAATTATGACGAAAACGTGTTTAAACCAGGTAAGTCAAGGGAAGTTGATAAACAGGTCTGCCCTAGATAAAGGAAAGTGTATTTGCTTCTCTGACCAGCTTGGTCATCAGGTAGAGACATCGCTCCTGTGTGTATGGCATGCAGAATAAGATACTGGCACGGGCTACTGGTACATCAGCTAAAACAGGAAAGTAATATTAAAGTAAGGGGAACAAAATTACATTTGTTTTGATCATTACTATTTCCTTTTCCTTTCTGTTCAGCAGGTGGCGTTGGTGGCACAGGAGTAGTGGGAATCAGGATGCTCCTATTCTAGGAGTGTCCTTGTAGAGGATAGAGTCTGCGAGAGTATTTTCACCAGACGTGACAGGATTTTGCAAGCAGAATTATGTATCGAAGGCAGAAATAGCCCACCTGGAAATGGCCTTTTTTGAGGGGGTTGTTCGCTAACTGCGAGGAAACAAAAGCAGAGGTGTTCTAATCTTGGCAAGTTGGGGCAGGGTGCGTGGTTTCATGTGCTGTGGAGTTACTGATGCTGACAGCAGTTTGAGAAGATGTTTTTGATACAAAACTGCTTGAAAATAATTAAATGTATTTAAAGTTTTTATCATCCATCAGTGTGGTGTGTGTTTGTACACATATCAGTGTTTAGACTGTCTAGCATCAAGTGTATAAACTGTGGCAAGGAAAACAAAAAATACAAACCACAGTTTGAGCTGCCTCTTATGCTAGAAGTGCTGTTACCATCCAGCCTGATTCATTTCTTTATTATATCCCAGCCATGATATGTGTCTGTGTATGTATGTGAGTGAGACTGTGTTGGCAGTATTTGCTTCACTGTATAATTTTCTGAATTTATTTCTTTTATTTAATGTTTGGGGTGAACAATACATAGCCTTCATATAGCACTTTTCATCTGCAGAATGTTTTATAACATTAAGTGATCCATCTTCGTGGCAGCTGTGTGATAAAGCTACATATGATTTAGTTTCCCCATTTTACAGATGGGAAAATTAAAGCTGAGGTTAAGTGCCTTGTCCAAAGCCACAGACTTTCAATTCCTGGCTTCCTGTACTGTGCTCAAGCCAGTTGACCTCTCAATTAAGGATTTGTTGGTTTAATTTTTCCACTCTCTGGTCCGTGCTAGAGGTTGGTTGATTAACAATTATGTCTTGCATTAGTTGTCTGTGTAACAGATTTCCAGTGGTTGTACTGTAGTTCGGTTTAGGTGCTAATGGCAGTAGTGTCATAGATCCACGGGGCTTCACCAGTACTTTAAGTGAGCTTTGTCTGGGTGTGCTAGGCCATGGTTATGATAGCAACACACGTCACATTTAAGAAGAGGGCTGGGGTGGATTGTTTTGGAAAAACACAGGGAGCATTTCTAAGATGAGTAGAGAAAACCAACATTCACTCCCCGCCCTACTGAGGGGGGGAGATGTCCTAGGTTGCCATGGCATGTGTAAGTTCAGGGAGATAATAGCAATGATAAAGAGAGAACACAGAACAGTTCAGCAAAGGGTTAAGGAGGATATAATTGAGGGTAATACTTTCATGAATTATATTGATCGCATTTCTGAAGAGGTAAAATTGTTTACAGAATTTCCAGCTGAAATGCTATGGGACAGATTGTGGAAGGGGAAGAGAGATAGTGGCAGTGTTACCCAGCATCTCCAAAACGGGCAGGTTGGAGGAGAGGGGGCAGTGGGACAGCAACCGCTTTTCTATTCTATATACAGCTCATCAGCATACTATCTTCCAATAGCAACATGACTACACAACTGTCATGTGTTGTTTGTTCTCTCAGAGCCCTCTGCACTCCCCAGTTCTTCTGCTACTGTCTGTGTCCGACAGCCCGCAAAACCTTATTCTCTAGAGTAATTATCCAGCTGAAGGCAGTGGGACTTTTCACACAAGCCAGAACTACTGAATAGAAAAAAAATGGCATTGTTTACATGAGTGAGGATCACTTGTGTGAATGAGATTTTGCGGGATTTGAAGTCAGTGATATGACTCAAATGGGTAAGGCCTACTCACGTGAGTAAAAGCACTGCAGGATCATTTTAAGGAAAAGTAGCACAATTAGCGAGGCAGTGTGATTCAGAGGACAGAGACGGGATGACTTCTATGCCACTGACCTCCTGTGCGACTGGGCATGTCACTTTGCTTCTCCATGGCTGACTCTTACTATGAATGCTTACCACAATGGGCCCCAGGGCATTTGAGTTGGTATTACAATGCAAATAACCATCATAATAAAATGAAACATGGTTGTACGAGGGACTTATATATGAAAATTACTGAAGAATCTTAAACCTTCATACCACCTATGAGTCTGAAGACGCTGTGGGTCTGGGGCTCATGTTTGTAGCATCATTTTCTTAAGGTCTGATAACTAGTAATCAAAAAAATCAGTGTTTTGCTTTTAGTGTGATGTACAGTTCAGTGCAATCTCATACCTACACAGGAAATAACCCCAGTGAAATGGAAACTCCAGAAAAACAGCAGAAATTCTAAGGTGTTTCTCAATTTACCTGTTTATTTTAAAACTGCCTATGCAATTAGGCTTGTCTGTATTTTTAGAGGGAGTTTAGAAACAGCAAGAATTTGCTGTCTGTTCTGGTGATCCACAGTTGTCTAAGCCTCCTCCAAAACTAAAATTACACGTGCACAAAAAAACAGAACAGCTGGACCAACAACATTTCATTGACATTTTTTTTTATCTGACACTCACATTACAAAATTTAGAAACCAGAGACAGTTCAGGCAAACTGTTAAAACACAGTATAAATTAGGTTTGTAATATATAAATTCTATACATAGGTAAATTAGCTTGAACATGACTGACAAAAGGGATTCATAACAATCTCACCACAGCTGTATAAAAAGGCATTGGAGTGGGGTGGGTGGATACAATAATCATGAATGCAGGTTAAGACATTTTCCACAAACAACTATAAAGCGTACTGATGACCATGCTATTCTTGCAGTGTTTATGTGGGGTATAGTATGTATATTACCATCAACATTTTTGTAAGATCTATGTACAGTCACAAAATCATAATAGCCATTTTCAAGTAACCTTTCTGTTGCCTGCCTGTGCAATTAATAAGGTGTCAATATTAATTTGAGAGCTCCTATTTAACTTAGGGTGTGTGTTACTGGAATACCTATTTGACCTGAATATGAAGCAACTTGGGTTTAAAATAAAACAACAAAGAAACAAAGAAACAAATTACAGGAAAAAACATAGCTATTCAGTACCAGTGCTCAGGTGATCAGGAGACACTTGCATCTTTAATACCATATTTCTTTCAATGCCCAGTTCTGTTCTTGTTTTATAAAAAATATCTATCACAACATATTTCCCAGTTTTCTAAGTATAGTTGCACAGGGATTGTATAGCAAAGGGGTAAAAACAGAGTTTTGGTAACACCAACTGTAAAATTTGGTAGACATTTGGAATGTAGAGTTATGCTTTTGAGTCCATTTAGAAGCCAGCTGTAGCAGATGCTGTCACATTTCATGAAACTTGCTAAAAGTGCAACTCTTAAATCAGATTTCTGTCCTATGCAAGTTGAATGCTCATACTTTTTAAGATTCCTGGCATACACCCCAGGGTTGTGAACCCTGGAAGCTGATTTATTTTCCATTATTGTTACACCAGCAGTTTCACTCCTTTTTACAGACTACCTTCCAGAGGAAGTTAGTAATTGCACGTTTGTAAGAATCGTATAGTTAAAAGCTTACTTTAATTTAATAGCTGTCAGCTTGTCCCTTTCACTGAGTTTTAGGAGTTAATGGAATTAGCAAAGAAATACTGTAGTGTAACAATTAATCCCAGTACAAGGCAAGGACCTGTTGCCAGATTCAGGCCATACAAATTGGAAAGAAAAGCATACTGTAAACTTTAACCAGGCTTGGTCTGCTATGAAAATACATATGACCCCATATATTCCTCAGCTACCCAGGCTACATCCCCAAACTCTGACTTACCTAGGGTACGTCAAACACCAGACAGCCATTACATGGTTAGTCATTGCAGGAAAACTGGAACATTAAAAGGTGCTCATTATAGGAGTGACATAGTATTGGCCAGTTGCAGTTAGTTGACAAGGTTACAGCTGCCTGGAAAGTACCAGAGCTCCAGTACTTTCTGTGGTGAAGTGGATTTAGATGGCAGCCCAAGTGCCTTGAAGGGAGGTTGATTAGTTCAAATATCTGACTTACAGGATATGTGAGCTTGTGAACTCCAGAGTCTTCCCCCTTCAACAAGGCCTGGGAGCTTCACAGAAGTAGGAAGATTTTCTGCTGCTGCTACAGTAGCCTGTTCTGGCTGTTTGACAATAGCAGGTGCTGCTCTGAAGGGAGATCTATCCCTTGTCTTTTGGGCTGAGGGCACTAGGGTATGATTACAGAACCTGGATATGCCAGGGGAGGACAAGAAACTTCTACTGAAGTTTTGGAAGAGCTGCTTGTTAGGCAGAAGCCTTCCTCAACAGAGGCAAAAGCATCCAGGAGGAAGTCAGCAGCTTTTCTACGCCAGATTTCTTCTATTTGCAGTGCTACAATCTGAGCCTGTCCACAACGGCAGAAGGGGAGCACAGATGGGAGTCAGTCATATTCAAACAGAATTCATGGCTTGGAGGGACAGTCAGGCAGCAAGAAAAGTACCAGTAGCTTTTAATTAGTCTGGTCTATTGCATCACATTAAATCTAAAAGTCCCCTACCCAAGATATCTGAGGCTAATACTCCTGAGATAGTAGTCAGTAAAGTTGTTGAGGGATCTTTGCTAGAGATCAGCATTTGCAGTGAGTAACACTCAAGTATGTGTCTCATACGTGAACAGCAGTTCTCTCTCCTCCTGGGGAGGTGATACACTTGAAAGCTCTGCTACATTTGTCCAACTTAAGCTGCCTAGAAAACAGTGAAACATCGATTCCTAGATTACAAGGCCTAATGCCCTGCTCTCTGGTTTGCCCAGCTCCAGTGGTTCTATAACCTGGTTGTACGATGGCTTTTGGTGTGTTTTTTTTTCATCCGCATATTGGATGAAATCCATCCCGGTGCAGAGGACCAGCCCAAGGGTTATGCACCATTTAAGTCCAGCTTAAGCACTAGTGCCCAGGATACTAGGGAGTATTTCACCCATTGTCTGTTGGAAACTTACAAGAAAGTAACTGCTGAGAACAAGAGCAAGAGCCACTCAGCAGACTCTCTTCTACTGCAAAATCCACCTTCTTGGTGGTAGCTATTCTTAAATATTAGTTCTGCAATTAAATAAACTAAAAAGAAACAACAAAGCAGGAGCAAATAATTTATCAGCCCTTTTCAGTATCTGTAGGCCCAGAGCTTGACTCTCCAATGCCTTGCACCTTGGGTAGTCATTTTCGCCTCTGCACAGTCCATGCAAATCACTCTCCATCTGATGTGATGGCCCCTCACATCCCTGCTGCACAAGTGTAAATGACAACACAAGGTGCAATGCAGCGCAGACTCGCATGCTTAGTGTATTCAGTACTTCTCTGACATTTTCAAATGCCCATGAAGATGCTGGAGGAAGACACATTTAAAAAAAAAAAAAAGAATTAGTAGCTGGATGAGTGCTTTGTTTTTCACAGAACAGCGAAAGAAATAAATGCACAACTGACTATCAGCCCGCAAGAACATTTCCATATAAAAGGATAACTTGATTGCTGCTCCTTTTGCTCAGCTCATGGATTGGCTCTGTGCAATGATGTTAACACAAGTATGGGAAAGAACTAGAAATACTGGGATACAACATAAGGTGGCATATTTTCATCACAACTTACACAAGGCTGACACAAAAGGCTTGGTGCAGCTTTCACATTTTGTTGCATATGCTTCTCTCTGCATGTGCCTAGCTGCCACTGACATTAATGGGAGCTGTGTATGCTCAGATGTATACAACTCTGTAGCGAGGTGCGGACATTTCTGTTGTGCAGCAACACAATGAAATATGAAAGTTAGCAACACAACACCATCAAGGTATTTCTCCATTTTTAAAGTTGTTGGTTTTACTTGCTGTTTAGAAGAAGTCACAGAAACTTGGAACTAAAAATCTGTCTCTTAACCAAGCACAAAATTCTCCTCCCTAGGCTAAAATCCCCTCTACAACTTTCCAGTTCACAGAGTTTCCTTGGAATTACTCTACTGGGGGAGGAAATGTGATCTGCCTCCATGCAAGACTGTCAGGAGGGTCATCCCCTAACCTGGGGTAATGTCTCAAGATCCAAATGGATCTCCGGAAACCTAGGGAAACCAGGTTCAGCTACACAGGGACCAACTGTGTCTGCACTGCTTCCTAGTCCTGATGTCATGCTTCCTTGCCCACCATTGTCTTCACTATTAAGAGAGCAGGGAATTTCACTCAGCAGAGAATCCTCAGATGATTACTGAAGGTTAATGCCACTGACAGGAGTTGTTCCCGCACACTGAGTTACTTCCTGCCCATCCCTCCCTGACCTGGGAAGCCCAGTCCTTGTACACACATGGAAAGGCTTGAACAGGCACTGTTGCAGGGGAGCAAGCATGCACCCTTTCCTCAGCCTCCTTCCAAGAATCCAGGTGATCTGGGGTCCATTGCTCATAGGAGGAGGACAGGATGGCTAGACTCTAAATGACTGAAGATCAGTGTGCAGAGTTTTGATTGTAGGGTCGCTCATGAGTGTTGGGCTTTAATTGCCTTTTTGTTTTAGGAACCAGATCACTGAAGCATTTTGTTTTTACACCCCAAAACATTGAGGACCAAATTCTGCCATTGGATGCATGTGAGAGATTCCATCTGATGTCAACAGAAGCTGCATGTCCACAACCAAAGGCAGAGTTCGGGCTGTAAAAAAGCACAAAGACAGGAAGGGCTTTGGGTCCACATTTAAACCTATGAACGCTGACCAATTGTCTTTTATGGTTTTCTTTCTTATTTCCTAAACCTGTCATGAGAAAACAATATGAGTTCAAAAATCAAAGGGATTTTGTCTTCCAATTAAAGTTACTCCTTAGACAGCACTGATAGCTTCTGCCTGTTTGAATAGAGAAAAAAGTTCTGAAAGCACAAAGGCCAAATTCTGATCTCAGATGTATAAATGAACTCAGGCCAATTTCAGCCCTAGTCTAAGGTGCTATAAGTCCAATGAAGTCATGAAAGCTCATGAGAAGGCTGAATTTTGACCTCTGGCAAGTACACCTGCGTATCTGAGGGCAGCATCTGGCCCCAAGATAAATGCCAATAACTACAACCAGTCACCATTATAATTTCATCTCTATCGATGATTTTTCAGCAGCAAGATGTCAGTAATTGTAGGTCTGATCCAAAGTCTGTTGAAATGAAAGGGAGTTTTTCCATTGGCATGGCATAGTGCTCTGGATCAGGCCCTACATGAATTTAAATCAAAGTAATTCTAAGGCTAGATTGTATGAACTCTGTACTCCTTTTACGATGATATGAATAGCAATAATATCACAATCACTGCTGACAAGGAACTTGGATATTCAATAATCTGAGTTCCATTCCAAATGGTTTACAATCATGAGCAAATCAGTGCCCATGTTTTAAAAAAGGTATGCAATATATTTACAATAATAACATGATAACGGTACCAAGCAGTCAGTAAGGGATTGGATTGATTTTCAGTGTGTGATTATCTTATCAGCAGATATTTTCAATTTGAGAAACAAAATTTCAGCATTTTAAATTGCTTCTCAATTTGAAGTGCATCTTTAGTGCTACACTGAACCAACTCTCCATGTTTAGCTAGGTAACGTGATTGATGCTGGTTTGGAATTTAGGACATGATCTTGTGACACGCTAAAGCATCTTTTGAAGGTGCTAAGCATTCTTATCCCACTGACTGACACAAGCAGAAGGCACTCAGTCGTATGCCCCTTTGTTTTTCCTGGGCAAAGTTGCAGGCCTGAGACCTTAAGAAGTAAAAATATGACTTCTGCTACCACTGTAATTGCTCTAGAGAGACCCCCAGATGAATTATTTTTGTCTGTTTACTTTTCTAGAGTACTGCAGTCACAGTAGAGAAGTCATACTAATGTTTAATAAATTCACATTTGACTAGGCTGGGTGTTTATTTACTCTACAAGTAACGCTACTGAAATACGGATCTAGTCTTGCTTTGTTCTTCAATGTAGAATCAGCACAAGCAGTGGTCCCAAATGCAAATCCATTGAAAATAATGGAATTAGAAAGCCATGACAGTTACTATAAGTGAGCTGTCTAGAAATCTCTGCATGCTTTATAACAACTCAGTGCTTGGTGCTAATAGCTCACTTTCTTTTAGTTCTGAAGAGTTCTTCACCTGTCAGTAATGGGAAACTATTGGATATTAGCGTTTATTATTTTATCGTTGATATAAAATTATTAGAACACTTTAGGGAGACATTTATCTCCCAAATTGTTAAGGGAATCTTTTGTTGTTATTGTCCCTTACTTATTAAATCTGTGAATGAAGCAAGGCTGTAATGTTCTCATCTATTCTGGGAATTTATTCCTTCATTGGGCCATGTGTAAATCATGGAGTAATTGACAAATTTAGGGCCTGCCCCTGTGCCTGTTGAATCCAATGGGAGTTTTGCCGTTCATGTTGATGAGGGCAGGGCAGGATCTTTAAAGTACTATCTCCCACTGAAGTGACCTTGCGGGAAGCAATCAGCATTTCTCAGGCTCAGATCTTGAGGGTCAACTTTTGCAAAGTGCTCCGTGCCACACGTGAAGCAATGCTTGTCCTCAATCTTCACTGAAGTCAGTGGGAGCGTTGGATGCTCAGCATCTCTGCAAAACAGGCCACTTAAACATATGGATTTAGAAGCCAGATTTGTAAAGATATTTAGTAACCTAAAAATACAAATAGGCACCTAACGGGATTTTCAGAAACACCTAGGCACCTAACTCCCATTAATTTAAATGGAATGTAGGCAGCTAGGTTCTTCTGAAAATGTCACTAGACATCTATCTGCATCTGTAGGTGCCTAAATACCTTTGTAAATCTGGCCCTTAGGTGCCTAACTTTAAGCACCACTTTTGAAAGTTTTGACCCAACTATTGGTCCCCCAGTGGTCTCACGATACTTAATTCAACTGGTGTTTGTAAAGTTCTTTGAGTTCTTGGAATGCGTCAGAGAAGTGCCAAAGTTTTATTATTAATTATTATTATTATTATTACTATTATTAGAGAAATAATATTTTTCATTTATATCTTTGGAGTGATAGAATCTCAGCCACCCTAGCCTCCTTCTGACCATTAAAGAATGAATAACAACTTCCACTTTAAAAAGCAGATCCAATGATGCTGCATTTCTAGACAATAAAAGAAGACCATTTGTACAATGAAGTCATAATAGGCCTGTTGAAAAGATATATGCAGTAAGGAAAATGATGATTCAGAGAGTACACATAAGCCTTGGAATTGTTATGAATATGTCTACAGTTATTGCCCTGTATTTGGTCAGAATTTCTATCATCATTTTGGAAATGGTTCCATTTGAGTAACTGTCATTTCTAAATTTTGGTCTGTAAAATGCACTTATCTGACTATTTCTACACTCATGTACAAAAAGCCTAATAACAGCATCAAAACAATGCTGATTCCTATGCTGAAATGATTCTGCATCCTTCCTGCAATTAGCTGCTTTGAGCAAAAGCTTGCGTAAACAGAGCAACTTTACACTTTAGCCATAGGTCAGCAAACTCAATCTCTGACAGACCAAAAGGGAAGGGAGAACCATGGTTCCTCCACGGAGAATGCCTTGCCTCCAGCCCCCTAGATACTCAAATCTAGGAACTATTAGAAAAAGCAGCCCAGCCGATGTCAAACATCGTGACAGCAAACAGGGAGAGTGGTGGTGTCTCAGGTGGCCATGACCAATACTTTACAGCCTTCAATAGATCAAAATCAGTGCCCTGAATTGCATCCCAGAAGCCAGTGCAGCATTATGGGAATAAGTGCAGGATATACCCTATGGATTATGATTCAAACCGGCAGTTGCACCCTATAGATGAGGCTTCTGAGTGGTCTTCTAGGGTAGCCCAATGAGGGAGCACTTTTCAACAAGACACTCAGGCACAGATAACTATGATGAGGACTGTAGTGGGGAGCAATGGCTATAGCTTTCTGCCTAAAGCCGTACACGGACACAGCCACGTTTCTAATGAGCCTCGTTTTTTTTTCCAAACCCAACAGCAGTTCTGATAAGCTATGCACATGATTCTTCACTCTTTACTTAGGGAAAGTTACCATTGACTTCAATATAGAACTGAGCCCTTGATGCTGATCAGAAAAAAGACTGCGACAGCTAAAATGCCAGCACTGAGCCTGTAATGAAATGAGTTCAGTATCATGTCGCATTTTTTAAATTTCTGTTATGCTTTTGTAGGTCTCTATTTTCAAGCCTGAGCCTGCATATATTTACAGACAGGAACAGTCCTCATGCCCACAAACAGTATCTTGGGTCTGCTCATGTGAGTAAAATAGGTAGGCTCCTCTGTTTTGCACCTCGTATAAGCCCACTTCATTTTCAGTCATTTAATATTTATATTGCAGTAGCACCCTGATTTCTGCAAAGACAGCAGTAGATGTGGTCCTCACTCCGAACAGCATATGATCTCCCTGGAAGGAAAGTGCTGAGCATGATTCAGCACATAAAAAGCAAGACTAAAAATGGACGTCCATTTGTTAATGGGGTGTTACTAAGTCATTACTCTAGTGCATTGGTTCATAGAGTGAAAACTCTTCATCTCTCAAATGCACCATGGAATTCACAAATCTAAAGCGCTTCTTCTCCCCACATCCCGATATCACGTTGCACTGGAACCAAAGCTAAAGTGAGTGGACAAAACAAAATCCATTTCAATCCAATGAATTCTCTCACACAATCACCTTCTATCCCTTATCAATAAGGTCGGGCGCTTTAAAGACACCTCTCTCAGCATCAACAGAGTTAGGGAATAGATTCCATGCTTTAAATAGAGATAAGGTGAACTCAGAGCCATTTGCTTCTCGGAGCTCTTTCAGTGTAAGCAGGACGTCTGTGTTTTGTCTAATCTTCATTTCATGCCTCAGAAAAGTCTGCCAAGATTCACAGTAAAAAAGGCAAGGACCACTGGAGAAAGAAGAAATAACCGATGTTCACAGTTCAAATCATTCTCCGTAAAAATTCATGGGGTTTGCATGATTTTTTCATGCCGATGTAATTTACGTGAGTTTTTATCCACCAGCAGCTTATCTCTGTTGAAGTCAGTGCATTGTCCAACAAGGCTGGAGACTGCAGACGTAAAATAAAATCCTCCTTTTCTTCCTTAGCAATTAACCAGATTGCTCTTGCATTTGAATGATTTGATTTTACAATACTCAGAAAGGATTTAGCGGCTGCTGTTTGAAGCACCTGTTTCTAAAACGCGCATGCGATGTCTTCAGTTATTCAGCAAAGACCATTCTCTTGTGCAACACTGTGACTCTCTTTGCTCTTGTTTTGTTTCTTTCTTTCTGTGAGAAGATTACAGTGATACTGACAAAGTTTTGGCATGGCCACAAATAATCTGTTGTCCTTCCTCTCTTGAGTAATTAGAAAAGCATAACTGTGCATACAGTAAGTCAATTCTGTTCTTTTCAATGGATGAATCCAGTTCATCACATTAGGCAGTCCAAAAAAATAAAAATAAAAAGGAAGAAAAAGAAATAAACTAAATCCCAAATAGGCATCTTTGGAATCAGTAGTGCAAAATATTTTTGCTGATTTTTTTCTTGTCATACGGCAATAATCTAAGTCTTCAAGTCTTTCCTAAAATAGTAGACCTGCAAAATTGAAACATTATAACGATGAAGATGAAACAAAGAAGTGTGCGTAATCTGTGCTTTTTGTTTTGGCTCATTCAGAATTATTTGAGGCTTTATTTTCATTTACACTAAAGCCTGTTTACACTGGTCCAGCAGTATAAAGGAACCTTAAAGTGGATATAAGTAACACTTTGGCAGTATTTTACATCCACTTCAAAGCACCTTTACACAGCCAGAGCAGTGTAAATGAGAATTGGAACCTTTATATTTACAGTGTATAATTTATATTAAGATTATGATTTTATCAGTCTAGTTACAGCGTTGCAGACTAGAACCTTAAACTGAGAATACCTTCAGCGCAATCGACAAGACACATTTTGGATGTTTTATTAAGAAATTTTCAAACTTCAGGCCCAGTTAAGTTTAATTTTTGATTATCAATGTGCAGTGCATGTGTTGTAATTATGGTTTTATAAAATGAACTCCTACCTCAAGGATTTCCATCTCTCTTTTTCAGTTTGGTTCTCTGGGCTTTCACTTTCATAGGAAGCCAGGTACAAACCTAATAAAAAAAATTGTTATTCAAATATCATCAGGAACACCAAATCCCTTAGCTATCTCAAACTACAGTTGTTCCCTATGCGTTTTGCTGGTAATTGTTATCTTCCTCATCTGTTGTCACAAATGTACCACACAAGAAGCAGAATGTTTTGAAAATCCAAGGGCAGTTAACTGCCTATGTCTCACCGAAAGCCCTGAATTCCAAAATCCCATTTTGTGCCTTTGAAAATCCACCCCCAACGCTTTATCAAAAGGAAAAAAAATCAAGGATTGACAGCTGAAGAGAAGTCCCCAGTCTTCTACAATAAATCAAGTTCACATCATTTAACACTGAATGTAATCGCCTCCATTTTCATTTGCAACCTCTTTACATTCCTTAAGAGACAAGGCATGTTAAACAAATATCACACTAGGTAAGAATGAGTTTACAGCAGCCAGAATGAGAAAACGCAACACAGAAATGACACCCTCATGACAGATATAGTCATATAAACAGGTCTAAGTTAATAGACCTTTTGTGAAGACCCCTGAAATGCAGGATGCATTTTATAGTGCAAAAATAAGGGGACGCATTAAAAATTCCATCTGTGTGAATTGTTAGTGCATTATCATCTAGCGTGCTTTATGGACTTTTATAAATAGGTCATGATTTTTATTCATGGACATTTTTGCATTACATTGTTTAGTTATGCCACCATCTGTAATTCTGTAATGCCACCGTCACCTTTGTATTTTATTCCGTGATATAATTCAATAACGTTTTCATATTCAAGAGTTAGCTCACTATTTATTACTCTGTATTTTGGCAAGCAGAGGATATTTGTTTTATTTGACCGGTCAGCACTGTCTCTCTTTTACTCATGGCGGGTCTTTCTGCACTGCACTTTACCTTTGGCAGTAGGGGAGGCCAGCTGTACTCCTGGCTTCTACTGAGGGCATCTCAAGAAGGCAGCATGAATATGACCCTTTATGTGAGGGAGAGGGTCTGCAAGCAATTAGGAAAGCTGAGGTCACCCTGCAGCCTGAAAACAGCCCTTCTGAGAGATCTACAACCCCCACTTCCCTACACTCAGTGCCCTAAGCCTCACTTGAATGCCCCCATCCCCTCTTCTTTCCATACATACTGCTTTAATCATTTTAATTATTCCTTTATGGCAGTCACTCCTCATGGGATTTGAGCTTAATTTTCCTTGCTGTATTTTGACTTCTGATGTGGCCTATGAAGTAACAACTGTCTGGTCTGATTAACTTGGATGGTTGTAGAAAACTGCCCCTAGAATCAAAAGGAAAAAGAAACCCCAATCCAACTTGGTTGATGGGAATGTAGCTGCTGTCACTTGATATGTCTGACATGATGTCACAGGATGCGATCGAAATAATCCCATAAGAAATGTAGCAGTGTGACATGCTAGATCCCAAATTGCAGGGGGTAAGAGAGGAGATAGGGAAGAGAAATGGGACAGGGACTAATTTCAGAACAAGAATTTGACAGCTCACATTTTGAAATAATTACTATAGAAGATTTTTCTTAAAAGTACTTTTTTGGGTCTTTTAAAGAAAGCATTTCCTCATTGGAGTGAAGAATGTGAGCTGGACTCCCGCAGCCTGGGGCTCTGGAGAACTTCTGATTGGAGAGGTGAAATTGTTGACTTATTAAAAAACATATAGGGATTTCTTACCATCCTCCGTAAAGATGGGAGCTGTATGCAAGTAATGGATGATATTATGGTCTTGCTCAAATGGGCATTCCACTTGCTTCCACGTTATAAACTCTCCAACTTGTTTAGCCAGTTCCAGGAATTTCTGCAAATATTAGAAACTCCAGTTAATACAAGAACATTGTATCAGCGAAATGATCACATCCAGGCAGAGGCTGCGGGATCCCTAACGCAAATGGCAAGGATATGCATTTGCAAAGAAACCCCGGGTAATTCAGAAGGGAGCATTTTCTCACAAAGGCTTTCCCTTGGTCTCCATACTGTGCTGAAGGGGAAGAAGCAGGGCTGGGTTATCCTACATTCTGTCTTGACGTGAAGTCCTGCTTTACTCTCAAGTAGAAATATATCCATAAACAATTTACAGTTTCCATACATAGGGTTTGGTTCAGAATGGATGGCATAAAACTCAGTGCCATTCTGGGACGTGTCCAATGTTTATTACATCTCAGAGTTTAGATTACAGCTTTGTACCGAAGGTTTTACAGGAATACATCATATAAGGCAGCAGGCAATATATAATAGAACTGACAAAGGTACCGTCCCAAACGTGGCGTGTGAGGTGGTGTAAATTAGACCCCCTCAGACTCACCTGGGCCCCTTTCTCAAACCTTAGACTGGCTTACGCCCATTCCACCAATGCACAAGGATGTCCAAGGTCTTCTGTGTTAGCCCATGTCTACACTGCGAGCGAGGGGTGTGATCTCCCTGCTCACATGCACATCCTCGCAGACGTTCGACAAGAGCTAGTGTGAGTACAAAGAACAATGTTTCTGCAACGGTGAGAGCCGCAGTAGGACCTGCAAGGCATAGCTGTGCTGTGTAGAAACGCTTCTGAAAACAGTGGGTATGTAACTCAGCACGGACCAGCCGTGCTCTCACTGCTGCCACCCATGCTACCACAGCTACCCTATTTATACTTCCGCTAGCTCTCAACTACTGTGAGTATGTGTATGCAAGCAGGGGATCACACCACTAGTTTGTAGAGAAGACAGAGCCTGAGTGTAAGGGGGCATCTAACTTATAACACCTTAGGCTTTACTCGACACCACAAGCAATACACTTGGCTCACTGTACGGTGAAAGCCGTCTGTCATTATACCTCTAAGGGAGGGAGGCAGACACAGAGTAACGAGCAAAAGAGAAAAGATGTTTTCCGATGTGATTCAGAATGCACTCGAGAGTTGAGGGAGCAAATTTTCTTCTCGTTCATACAAGGAAAATTCTACTGATGCTGCTTCATCTGTGCATTTTCACAGAAGTACAAGAATGCAGCAGGGGTGATGCATCATGCAATGTTAAAAAGCGGAATGCCGGCACGTCAGCATCCTGTCACATTAGTGCAACACCACCCTCTACTGTATGGACTCAGAATTACTCAGCTATTGGCTAGTGACTGGCCTAAAGAGAGGACACATGTCTTGCTCCGGTGTATAATGGTGGTTATGCAAATTCTCCTTTAGTGTAATCAGTGAAGACTTCCAAGCAGAAATCATGAGGAGTTTAAATTCCCAGGCCAAATGTCTGAGATTTACCTGATGAACATGGTAACTTTATAGATGAGGCCTTATACAGTTCAAGCTGTATTCTTATATTTATATAAAGTTTGCAATTGGTTTATAGCATTGTAGTAAAGTATGTTGCCTCCCAAGCATCCCCTTGTGACCTGGCCTGAGGTTGTGTTGCAAGCCTCCTGCCTCAGTTTCCCCCTCTTTTTGTGGCAAAAACCGCCCCTCCTTGGGTCTGGGTTTATTAACATAAAATAAACTCAAAATAAAACTCCAAGTCCCAAATTAAAGTCCAACAAAAGTCCACACACATACACGAAAGTTTCTCTTCCTCCTCCCAGGCCTGGGGCCTCTCCGGCTTTGGTAGGCCACTCCCAGGCCCTACCTGACTGGAATCTTTTCCTTCTTACACTTGTGGAGTCTGTTCTCCCGGCTGCCCTCAGCCTTCTTCAGCCCTCTGGCTCTGGCTTCCAAGTTCAAATCCAGGGTCCAGGGTGTCCTGCAGGAGATTCTTGCTCACTGCAACTCTCGTGCAATCTTGACCCCAGCTTCCTCTGGTTGTCTTTCCTTAAAACACTTCCCCCTTCCCCCAGTTCACTCCTCCCCCCCAGCTTCCCCCTGCTCTTATAGGGGAATCACCTGATACCTGCCCAGGTGCGCCTACTTCATAACTAGGATTGTCCGGCCCCAGGCCTCTAGTCCTTAAAGGAACAAGCCACCCTGTTACGAGCCTGCTTTGGCAAGCCTTGGTTATTTCCTTAACCTATAAAATGAGAAAACACTACAGCACTTGTAAACAAAAGCACCAGGCACTGTACACCTTGCTTATCTATGGATATATGGCAAATATGCTTTTCCTTTGAAAAATTCCCTTTCCCCTCCAGGCTGTTTGTATAAGCATTGATGCTGACACTGTATTTATGCCAACTAACCCACAGGACACACGTTAGGATCTACCACTCATTTGGCATTAGAAACTCCTTGGTTTTTTTGATCTCTGAATGGAATGTTTCTCTCTCTCTATCTGATTTCTTTTTAAGGGAATCCTGGGATTGGTTTGGACCTTCAAGGAGAGTCACACAAGGTCATCCCTTTTGTTGGACTGCACTGAAATATGGTCTCAGATAGTGCTATCAGGATGGGGTAGATAAAGACATTTGCAGATCTTACTTCAAAGTTGACGTGCCCATTCGGAAGGCGATTAGCACATCCCTCATTCAAAAAGTAGATGTCTTTGATCAATAGGCTGAAGAAAGGGATCACAATCTGCGAAGAGAACGACACAACCATTATCTTTGTGGCTCGGTATTTTCTTTGCTCGAAAGAAAAGCTCAGTCAGAAAAAAAAATCAAAGATTAACTTCCCAGTGTACTATTCTCTTATAAAGCAATACAATGCTAGACAAGCATAAGGGAAGGAGGGGACAAAGGTATTTTCAGCAATCTAGGGGATGGCTGTACCTCTGAAATGAATATTCTGTGGACACAATGGGCAAAGAATGAAGCAACCATTCAAACTACCCTCCAGTCCCTGCTGATTACCTTTTAATATTTCAGTGACATCACTTTCCTGAGCAAAGATAAGACTCTTCTATCAACAGAGTTGTTTTATAAGCAAATGGATTCACTGCCAACAATTTAAAGATAGCCAGGAGCCAAAGAATACAATGAGGATGGAGAACCCTTGCTACAGACACAGGTACGTGAACACTAACAATCACACCAAAACCAACAAACATGGAATAATACAGCCCTGTGACTAAGGGCGTGTCTCTACATGGACTCCACATGTGGAGACTCTCATTTCAGAGTAAGAGGGTCCCGTTCCTGTGTGGACAAGGCCAAATGATGCCAAGTCTCTAATCTGAAAGCAGAAGTTCTAATGACTCAGACAAAACAGGGTGATTTACGCTGAACCTTTGGTAAAAGGCTTTGCCACTAGTGACACAGGCCAGGTCTTCAGACGGGGCAGATGAGTATCGCTCCCTGACTTCCAATGGAGTAATGTGGATTTACACTGGCTGAGGATGTGGCCCACAATCAGCAAAAATTATGGCTTCCACTTTACTTCTCCTGAAAAAAGTACTGTTTAGTCCATAATCTGTCAGCGTGACAAAACGTCATGGGTATAACACTAAATCATCCCAACATGCTGCTATGAAAAGCTATGACTAAAAGACAAAAGGGTCTGTCTGGCACCAATTTTATCAAGGCCATGTGGGAAAAGGAGACAGTGAAGAGATCTGGATAAAGAAGGGCATTTCATTTTATTCCTGGTTTGGTGGGAATGAAGATGAACAGTCAGACACACTCCTGCAAAGGCTAAGTAAGGATTACCCTAGGGAATATTGAAAAGAAAGGCTTGGTGCACCAAGACATAGACACCTAATCAGAGAGGCCTTCAGAGCACTCAGTACAAGCACTGAGATCCAAAGCCTTCTCCCTAACCAATGTGATGTACTATCATCTAGTTTTATGTTGTGTAGTAGGAGCCTAATTCCGCTTTAGTGTAAACCTTCTGAACTCAAAGGAGTTATGTTGGAGAAGAATCTGGCCCTACAAATTCTAAAGTTGGATCTAGGAATAGGGTCCTGGTGCGAAGCCTTGAGCATCCTGGTATGGTTATGGACTGCAGTGGGCATATCTCAGGCTGGGATAAGGAGTCTTATGACACAAGGGCCCAACCCAAATACTGAGAGCGATGGGGCAGACCAGCCAGGGACAGAGCATCTTCCAGCAAGGACACCAGGACCAGAGGTTCAGTTTGTATCTTCACTCTTGTTGTGCGGGGGACCCATACTAGGGAAAGGGCTTGTGCCAGTGAGTCAGTACTAACTTTGTGAGTCCATCTCTTTGCAGTTGCCACGTCTGCATTTTATGTAGCTGAGAACGGGCTTGATCACCATGAACATGCCATGGGGGTTCAGTAGCCAAGTGGATCTACTGACCGATGAGTAAATGAGCTGCACTGTATCTTAAGTGAAAGTACAATAAGCCTTGAGGAAATGCAAGGCTGTGGGAATTGATGACAATGAAGCAATCATTTATTTAAGCAGTAAATGTCCTAAGATTGTTCAGTCTCATGCTGAACAGCAGCTGAAGTGGTATCTGAAGTGGAGCTAAGGTAGAATGTCACCTGTGATTTTCCGGTCAACAGCTTTCACGGTGCACCAGTAGGGGGGGCCAGCACTTCAGAGATACTAAAAAGATAATGTAAGCAGAGACTCACAAAGCCAGCATGCTGCTCTTGTTACAAAAACAGACGCCACTTTCCGGTCCAATTGAGGTACTGCACCTAGTGAGCTGCTAAGGGCTGCCTTTCATCCTGTGAGTTTCTTTCTGTGAAGGTTATGGAGGATTTCTTGGATGTAAATGTAGTGCTCAAGAAGGGACGCCAGACTGACATCCCTGGAGACTCTGGTACTATCTCAATTCACAGAACGGATGCAGTATGGGAAAGGGAGCACCGTAAACTCCCACACATTGGGCCTGATCCTACAAGTGCCAAATGCCTGTTGTGAGGCAGGAGTCAATAGGAGTAATCTCCAAACACTTGCAAGTTGAAGGTGCTTTTAGGATTGGTCCCATGCCTGGTCAATGTACCTGAAGCCTCCCCTACAGAGAGCAGCCCTGAGGGAACGAGCCTTATTCAATCTGTGGCACATTTGCTGAGGCTACCACTTAGTGCAAGTTGTGACGGGCTTTCCAGGACATGGAAACGTGTCCACCAGGAACGGGAGTGAGTCACTTAGATCACCACCTGGAAGTGACCGAGATCACTAGTTCTCTTCACATAGGATTTTTACTGTGATGTTTTTTGGTTTTGTTTCTTTTTGTTTTTGAGCAACCATTAATGTCTCTAATAAGAGAATATCACTTGGTGTGTTTTAGTTTCAGAATCTCTGAAGCGAAAGCAAATAAACTAGAGAGTCATATTTGTAAGGCAGGCTAATATCCAGCCACCTACCTAGCATAGAACTTGGGCTAGAGTCTGAAATTCACATTTCATTCCCTTTTGATTCCCCCCAAACCATCCAATCCACCCACACACCCAGAGTGAGAGAGAGACAATCACTTTCTTCAGAAGGAACAAAGTTGATGAAATCAGACAAGTACTTCCCTGTGATATCAGAGAGCAAAAACATACACAGAATTATACTGTACATAGTCCAACATTTCAAAGCAATTTAGACAAACATCATTAACGCAAAATCGTGTTTCCCTGTGGAATGACTTAATTCTGGGGATGACATAGGTCAGCTGACTGCATCCATGAAAGCAGAGTTAATTTCTGACAAACATGCCCCTTTGAACTCTGCATGGAATACAAACCCTTCATTGTCATGCAACTTGTCACTCTGCACTGTGGTGGGCTTATTTCTATTAACTCTGAAATTAGCCACTTGTATCAGGTCACAGCTTTAAGGGCCACATTAGCATACATTTATTTACAGCCTACTCATTCCGAAGTAAATAAAAAAATATGCTAAATAAATTGTTGGTGCACAGAGAAGATAGCTGGGTCAATGTAACAAGACTCTGGGCTAATTTCAGGTGGAGTCTCCAGGGGTGCGCTGAAAGGATGGAGGCAACAGGGTGCAGGAGGCACCTTTCCCTCACGCGTGGAGGAGACAAGAGAAGAAAAACACGCTTAAAAAGAAAAAGGACAGAACCGACCGAGTTTTGGGAGCTCCGGATTCACTTCTCCGCCTGGCCACAAGTTTCCATTGTGACCTTGGGGAAAGTCACTTAGTCCTTCTGTGCCTCCATTTCTCAGCTATAAATGAGGATAACAGCACTTCCCCGCCTCACAGGGGTGTTGTCAGGAGAACTACATTAAAGGCTGTGAGATGCTCAAATAATATGCCAGTGAAAATGAGATAGGGTATGAGGCTAAAATAGGGAAAGAACAAGTTAAAAATTACTTTAGACAAGTTAGATATCTTCAAGTCACCAGGGCCTGATGAAATACATCCTAGAATACTAAAAAAGCTGACTGAGGAGATATCTGAGCCATTAGCGATTATCTTTGAAAAGTCACGAAAGACGGGAGAGATTCCAGAGGACTGGAAAAGGGCAAATCTCATGCTAATCTGTAAAAAAGGAAATAAGGACAATAGGGGGAATTACAGACCAGTCAGCTTCATTTCAGTACCCGGAAAGATAATGGAGCAAATAATTAAATAATCAATTTGCAAACACCTAAAAGATAATAAGGTGATAAGTATCATTCAGCATGGATTTGTCCAGAACAAATTGTGTCAAACCAACCTGATAGCTTTCTTTGACATGTTAACAAGCCTTGCCGACAGGGGGGAAGCGGCAGATGTGGTATATCTTGAATTTAGTAAGGCTTTTGATACTGTCTCGCATGACCTTCTCATAAACAAACTAGAAAAACAACCTAGTTGGAACTACTACAGGGTGGGTGAATAACAGGTTGGAAAACTGTTCCCAGAGTTTAGCTATCAGTAGTTCACAGTCAAGATGGTAGGGCATATTGAGTGGGGTCCCTCAGGGACCAGTTCTGTGCAAAACTTATAGTTCCCAGAGAGTAGTTATCAATGGTTCACAGTCATACTGGAAAGGCATAACAAGTGGGGTTCCACAGGGATCAGTTCTGGGTTCGGTTCTGTTCAATATCTTCATCAATGATTTAGATAATGGCATAGAGAGTATTGATAAAGTTTGCGGATGATACCAAGGTGGGAGGGGTTGCAAGTGCTTTGGAGGAGAGGATTAAAATTCAAAATGATGTGGACAAACTGCAGAAATGGTCTGAAGTAAATAGGATGAAATTCAATAAGGACAAATACAAAGCGCACCCAAGTGAAGAACAATCAGTTGCAAATCTACAAAATGGAAAATGACTCCCTAGGAAAGAATATTACAGAAAAAGGATCTGGGGGTCATAGAGGATCACAAGCTAAATATCAATCAATAGTTTAACACTGTTGCAAAAAAAAAAAAAAAAGGAAACATCATTCTGGGATGTATTAGCAGAAGTGTTGTAAGCAAGACACGAGAGGTAATTCTTCTGTTCTACACTGCGCTGATAAGGCCTCAAACGGAATACTGTGTCCCACATTTCAGGAAAGACGTGGACAAGCTTGTGCCTGTGTGTTACGATGGCAGGCAGCCCTTCTCATACTGTAGCTGGGCAGCGTTTCTATCTACTGTCCTCTTGCAAGCCAGCCGGAGGGCTGGCTAACATGCTTAGCGGTGCTCCACAGCCTCAAAGGGTATGGTCTGAATGTCTCCTGGACCTCCCGCTCAGCGGCTGTTGCTGTGCCCTGCTCTTTCCACAGGGCAGGTTAGCGAGGAGAGGATTCTGCCACACATTTTCAAAGCCGAAAGAGGAAAAAAAAAAAAAAAAAAGAGTGGCCGTCAATAGCAGCTGCTGCCCCAAGTCATGTCCTCTGTGCCCCATTTCTGCTTCCTGCCAGCGCTGTTTTGGAATGCACAGCACATCGAGTGTGCATTCTACTGTGAGCAGCCCGTGTGCCTGCTCAGACATGCTGAGAATCTGCAAGTCAAATCAGGCATTCAATTAAGGTTCTAAATTATTAATCTCAAATGCTCGGCTCTGAAAATCTACTCCCTGATTTAGTGTCAACCTTCCATTTGACACTTGACATTCAGCAAAGAATAAGGCTACAGACTAAATTCCAAACTCGACACATCACGTAACTCAAAGTCCAGATTTTAGGGATTTTTCATTATTTGTTAAATCACTCCCACAATTAATAATTTCTAGACAACTAATCCAGCACAAAGGTGTCTAGGTAGGGCCACATCTTGGACCCGGCAATGAAACCGTTTGTATAAAAAAGGCAAATAGGATGCAGTGGATAAAGTTGGAATCAGTGAAAATAAAGGGGAGAAGAAGATTATTGATGACTGGCTCGTATATGGATTCAGCTCATCCAGTCCAAGCCCAAGTGATATGGTCAGAGCCGACACTGCCCTTCTCTTTGCATCCCTCAACTGGCTTCTCCTCCAATGCATCTAACTCCATTGCCTGTAAGATCCTTCACCAGTTAGCCCCCCATTGTCTATCAGACCTACTAACATATCAAGCTGTCAATTCCCTACTTCACTCTCCCAGCGGATGCCACTTTTTTGTCCCCTTCTCTGTCAGGCTCTTCTGCGCTTTCTTCCATGCCATCCGTTGGACAAACTGCCCAACAAAATTCCTTTCCTTTTTAAATCCTCTTCAGAACCTTCCTCCACCATGATGCCTGGGTTTATGTATCTAGGAACACTTCGGTCACTGAAGTTGTTTTATCCAGAACCCGGCAGAATGTATAATTTTTTGCCCACCTTTCCCGAACAGAGGTTCTACGCACAGGCTACCACAGTAAACAACGTAAATGTAACCCCCTTCCTCTTTCTTCAGCAAGTGATTGGGAAAAACCATTATAAATATGGTCCAATTTGAAAATAAATGGGCTTCTGTGGTTTCAAGAGGTGAACTTTGCTAAAAGACTGCCAGAAAATACTACAAGACTTTCCACGGGCAGCGATCACATTCGGTGGGATTTTACCCAATGACAATACAACAAAACAACTGCCCAGGTAGCTGGCTTATAACAAACAATGAAATCATGAAGATCTGGGGTCTGAATTATGTGCTGTGTCGTGTCTGGGATTTTAATGTATCCAGCAGTGATAAGCCACTGAGCCCTATGCACGAACACTTTCTTAAGCTAATATGTTATGTACACAAAGAAAATAGAAGGTGGGTTTTTTCTCAAGTAAAATAGATTTCCTTCACGCTACTAACCTCCTGGCTGTGAGTCTTAAGTAGATATAGACAGGGATGTGGCAGAGAACTTCCACAGGAAATGAGATAAAGTAATAAAGCAGCAGGCTTGAAGATATATGATTATCACAAGCGGAATAGATTGCATAAGCATCTCAAAATGTCAGGTTCTAAATGAAGCATGTGTGAGTTTGTTCAAGGAATTTCTTTGCTCTTCATTAATATCCAATTCATCATCTCATCCCACAGCAGCGTAATGCTTTTCAGAACAACTCTGCATATTTCCCTTACAACAATGACAGCCTGTGGACTAGATTCTGACCTCATTTCAGTGTAAACCTTGTGTGACTCCGTTGGCTTCAGTGCAGTTACATCAGATTTGCACAGATGTGAAATTAGAATCTAGTCCAGTTCCTCTAGCAATGAATATTCAATTTCACATTATGCTTGTCAATGCAAGCATCTGCTTCGCTGCACCCAGAGAGTTTCTCTCTATTTATAACAATGTGCTATCACAACATTTTAAAAAAACTGTTTTAACAAAATAAAAATTAGAGTGAACGGGGAAAAAACAAAGAAAACCACAAGAAATACAATGAAGCGCACAACACAATAGGACTCTATAATCATATCTGAAAAGAGCGATAGAAGAAAATAATTTAGAAAGCACAACACTCTCATGATATTTCATTACCTTCACACACAAACAAGGAATGTGTTATTCAAACGTATCTTCCTCTGGCAAATGCACATCACACATTAAAATCTCAGCGGGATTCTCTTTGATTCAGTTTGATTTAAAATTAGGGAAACCTTCCATCCTTTTCTTTCTTTTTGTTGTGAGATCACAGTGACAGCATAGGAGAACTGCTCTTAAATACAAGGGGGCAGTTCCTCTCTTAGTGAAGTGGGAGCCACTGAGTTAAATCAGAGTTGCAACTGGGTATCTGAGGGTAGAATTAGGCCTCACGTTTGCTTTAAGAAATTTAGTTCAAACTTGCCTACGGTGCTTTGAGCGAGTCACCATCACCTACTGTTAACTACGTGCCATTCGCTCACCTCTGAGGAGTAGCACCTTTTGCTCACTACCTCAAGTCAGCCACTCCGCAAGATGGGCTTGTATACACAGACTGGCATAGCTAGAATAGCTACTGTACTGTAGCTGCACTGGCATATCTCCCCCGTGTGGACCCTTCATTCTGGAATTAAAGTGACTTTATTCCGGAATAGTTACTCTGCTTTGAAGCTGGTCAAAATCCCTCTGCAGACAAGGCCTAAGTGATGCAGAGATACATGTAATGATTAAGTCTCTCTGGATGAAATACACTTCTGGGCAGGAGGGGCAGCAAAAGCCCTATGAACCACTGCAAACTAACTTAAGCACTATCTTGAGGTTTTAAGTGAGATTTAAGTGATGCCTAAGGCTTGTGCCGGAGGTGGGGTTCACCCTCAGTGCACACAGAGAATTTCAGTCATTAACCACCAGTTTTAATTATCACCCATCCATTCAGAAATAAACAAGACCACAAGACAGGGACAGACCTACCTTCTCCCTGTTGCTGTGTGCAGTGAGGGATCGGTGGGCAGCCCCTCTCAACGCAGTTCTGTAGTTATAAAAATTACCGGTGGGGTCCATCTGATGCTAGGTGCAAAACGAGACAATTTCCATGTATTTGATCACAAAGGATTTGGATTCTTTTCTTGTCACGGTTTAAAACCAAGTTGCATTAACAGAGATCTGAGTATGTACGGTCTCGGGATGGATAACTCATCATCATTTTCTTTTCATATTTATCTGGCTTGATGCTTATTTATCAAGGCATCTGGATTTGATTTTAGATTAACAGAGGTTATCAGAAGGTGGCCGGGTGGGAGAGCTCATCTAGCACTGAATGAACTCCCCAAATCCTGTCAGTCTGCTTGGTATGGGCTCAGCATAAAAACCGAGATGGATTTTCTAAGGACAATCTATCCTTTGGTTGTTCCAGAGTCCTGGGTAGGGGTCACACCCATATCCTCAGGATTACATAATTACACCTAATTCCCTGGAAGTGCTAGCCATGGAAACAGCTAGAAATCTACATGTATAGATTGTGGTTGTTTATATCTCTGACTTTTATATTAAAATTAATACTTATTTTATTTGAACAAGGTGGCATCGTTGTACATATTATATAGGTATCCCACTAAATCCTTGCTCCCCAATGGAAAATAATGATGAACGACTGAATAGATGGCGCAAAATTATGCAGTGTAAGCACTGTTTATATCAGTCTGAATTCTGGCTGGCATCAGGGTGAATCACCAGCAGTAATGTGTAGGCATGTCGCCACATCAATATGTAACAGCTCCCCACAAAAGCTATGTGTCCCTATGTGCCTTGCTTACGCCACCTCTGAGATGGAATAGTTCGCTTCGGTGCCATACACAGAGCACTATGGCATGATCCTGAAGTGGAATTTTATCACTGAGAGCAGGATCTGTCTCATGAATGATTCTTTATAGTGGATTTCATGCTGATCACACCCACTTTTTGGCACATTCCATCCAAGCCACCCTATTCTGCCCCCTTGTGAATCAAGACAGAATTCAGGTTCTCCCGTGGTTCTCTGCATGACAGTTGCTTTACACCTTCTGTTGGTACATTTCTGCTCACGTGTGTCTCTCCAGCAGAATTTGAACCCTCGCCTACAAAGATCCTCTACTTAGTATTGCGCACGTGAAAACATTTGATTAATACAAATAACCAAGCTTCTTCTTTTACCTCGAGAATAAAAAATTTGGCGGTTTTCACTTTTGACCAGGTCTTCTTTAACCTGGAGACAGGGCTCATGTTCATTCCAGCTATGAGGAAAGAAGAGGCGGGGGAAATAGTAAGGAGTCAGGTGTTCTTTTTATAGCCATTATACAAGACAGAAAAATTCTGTTTTGAAGCATCTCCCATACTTACATATGATTGCCATCAGCGAATTAAAATTCCCTATGTTAAAGCACTCTCGGGCAACATCAATGAAGAACTCTATGACTTGTGCGCGCTGTTTCTTTTTCGCAGGCTGCAAATTAAATAAATAAATAGTCGTGACAAGCATATGCAGAATCATAGGGAACACCAGGCTTTGGTGCCCTGTACAGGGAAAAACCTTACTTTACAGCTCAGTCAGCAAGTTGTTTTTAAAAAAGCCCAACTACTGCCCAATGTTGTACACGCAGTTTGATTGACATTTGTGGCTGGCAGTCTCCTGAATCGAAGCTTTCATTGCAGATGGTGGCGAAAACCTTTAAAGGCTCACTCAACCGTTGACCGGGCACTGAAGCAGAAAGCCGGCCTCTAGAGACAACGGACTGCAGGGATAGGCTGTCCAAATAGCTCTAAAGTTACCAGGTAAAAAAATTATTAGACACTTTGGGGGAACCCCTAGCCCAGGGATGTCAAACGTCCGGC
This sequence comes from Emydura macquarii macquarii, assembly GCF_026122565.2. NCBI lineage: Eukaryota > Metazoa > Chordata > Testudines > Chelidae > Emydura > Emydura macquarii. Next base: position 5,992,878 of record NW_027132905.1, on the reverse strand, counting down.
CCGCGGGCCGGATACGGTCCACCAACGTTTTTGGTCAGGCCCCTGGCAGCGAGATCTCGTGGCATCGTGCGCTGCCGCCGGAGAGTACGACGCCATGAGATCTCATGGTGTCGCACGCTGCCACGGGATCTGTATATTCTGGCGGCAGTGCGTGGAGCGCTGTGTGCACGAGACACAGCGCTCCAAAAGTGCCTAGTATTTCCATTTATGGTATGTATGGCCCACTTGAAGTGCATTTAATTCAAATCTGGCCCGCCATAGCAAATGAGTTTGGCACCCCTGCCCTAGCCCCACTGAAGTCTATAAGAGTTTTGCCATTGACTTCGGTGAGGCCAGGCTTTCAGCCTTTAAATAACAACCGCACCTTCATTCTATGGAGGCTTTTTCTCAAATGTATTTAAAACCCTTTCTCCTGTCCTGAAGGTAAATTTACTGCTGATGAAAGTTTCTGAAGTAACAGAACTGGGGCGTGAAGTTCTTAATCCACAGATGAGGTATAACACTGAAGTGCAGTGAGAGCAGTGCAAGCTTCCCCACAATTTGTCTTCTAATTTCTCTCTTTCTGTTTCTCCTCTCCTCTGTCTAGGTTTTATATCACCCCCATCACCACAGTATCTGAGCACCTGCCTCAGCCCTGACTTGGAAGGACCACATCCAAGGATGAAACAAGAGTCCACCTGTCATTCAGCTTGGCCCTTCTATTGAGACTTTTCATGAGCATGCCAAACCGAGTTAATTTGGGTGGTGGTTGTGGTTTTAGAGGCACATGGTAACTAGACTGAGACCACCATGCTCTTTTCAACTAGGTCACCAAACCATCAGCAGATGGTAACCATTTTGCGTCACCAGCAATCTGGCCGGCAGGACAATCTGGTTCCCTACTCCCTTCCCCTTCCCTCCACGACACTTTCTCCACATTTTTAAAAACAGGTAAAACATTTGTGTCATTTACAGAATCCAAATTCAATAATATTAATCATAAAACGATTTAAATGAGAGTTAAATATGCAGTCACAGGCAGTGCACCCACAAGTGACAGGCACAAACAACGACAACTGTGAGCTGTGGTGCCGATTCTCATGGTCATTGAGCTCCTCATCAGTTTTGCATTGAGATGAGGCTGTCCAGAGACAGGGCACAGAGGGGGAAGAGGAAAGGTCTTAGGAGAGATTCCGCTGAGATCTTCATGGAGCATGACAGTGGTGAGCTACGCACCAAAAGACATGCAACAGGAACAGCCAGAGAGGTATGGGGGAAACCAAGACAGATTCACAAACGCTGAGGCAGGACAAGATTGCAAGAAAGGGAGTCTGATTTACAGATTCAATGGCAGAAAAGAGGTCAAAGACGATGCAGATGGAGTGAAAGACATAAGAGATCTGGCCAGGAACAGGACATTGGAGGCCATGGTGAGAGCAGATTCTATAGAGTGGAGAGGGCAGAAGCCAGACTGGCAGAGATCCAGGATACAGCCAGAGGAGAGGACTCAAGGCAACAGATGTAGACAGAATGTTCAATGAGTTTAGAGATGAAAGGGTAAAAGGAAAAGGGGTAGTAGGTTGAGTGACAGGAGCGTCAAAGGCGCCTTTTTTGAGCCTGGGGGGACACCAGGACATGCTTCGATTGTGCAGGGAATAAAACAGAAGAGACAGAGGGCTTAAGGTGAAGGGGTGAGGCAAGAGAGGTCAGGTGGAGATCAGATGAGTGACAGAGAGGAGGAGGAAAGGAAGTTAGAGGGGGAGAAGACAAGAGAAGCGGGGAATGGAGAAAGAAGGTCATGGCAGTTCTTGTCTCTTCTTGATCCACCCACTTTCATATTCTTTAGTTTACAAGGAACGGAAGATTGGAGCAGGCTCAGTTGGGATTTAGACATGAACAGATTAAAAGCATTAGGAAGACAGAAGACCAAGATTTTTCTACCTTTCCTTCTCCACTGGAATCTTTTCAAGGGAGTAAAAAAAAAAAAACCAACAAAAAACCTGAATGATCTTATGAGAGTCTATTTCCCCTGCAGAGTTCATTATTTTGCAACTCCACATTCAGTGCTCACTCACTGTTTCAACAGAATGGGCTTTTTTTACTCCCTGCATTAACAGATTCTCTCCTTTCCTGCCTCCTTCTCCTCCGCCCCCAGGTCTGTTTTGCTGTATGTTTGTAATTTACCTGGGTGCTTTTGTGGGCATAATGTTATTAAAACATATGTGAACGAATTAGCTAGGTCATGAAAAATAAATCCCTGGGTTTGCTGATTAATATGCCATCTTAAACTGACACATCAGGCATGCGGTAAAACACTGCCACACACTTTTCACTTACCATGCAAATTTCTGTTGCCACAAGATAGCAGAGTCTATTGAACCATTTCACATAGGCTTCAAGGTTACTAGTCTTTTTCTGCTCACTGAAACAAGACTGGGGGGGGGGGAAAGAAAAGCACTGAATGACATAACTATATTTTACTTAGATTTCTTGTTTGTTAAGATATGTGCTACACAAAGGGAATTATTTCTGCTACTATTTTGCCACAAATCTCTGTCACACACACACATGCATGTGACTCTGTCTGGAATATACGTGATCATTTATAATATTACTGATATTAATATTACAGAATTACAATAAATATCATATAGGATATGCCATGCAAGGTACTGATGGAAAAGTCATGATTCGCTAAGATTGATAAGTACATTTATATGTATGGATCAGTTTTGTATTATAAATTCTAAATACTTAGGGAACTCAAATGTACAATGAATCCGGGGCTACACCTTATGAGTCACCAGATCATGTAAGAACATGCCTTTGGACAGGGGATTCTGAGACTTTTCTTTCCATGCCATGTGCTGTGTGGCTGTGTTTGGGACAAGCCACATGGCAACGGGACATAAAAGGCAACTGCATCATCTCCATCTTGTCTTCATTCCTGTTTCATACCTCTGGATCAACTCATCTACACCTGAATTTGTGAAACAAATGAATGAGACCCATCTAGGCACTGGATGTACACCAGAGGAACTGTACAAGCCTGCAAACGCCACAATTCTGCTGAGAATCTGATATATATGAACATTAAAGTCATTTTTATGTATCTGATTGCTTTCACCATTTAACATCCCTCTTCGCGTTCGTTTCTTTCCTTTGGTAATAAACCTTTAGTTTTAGTTACAAAAGGATTGGCTGGCAGTGTGGTATTTTGGGTAAGAACCAAACTTATATTGATCTGGCAATGTGGCTGACCTTTTGGGGATCAGGAGAACGTTTTGGTAAAGGGAACAGAGTGTAAATAACTTATCTCTTTACAGGACCCAGTTGCTGATTGGGAGCCAGAGACTGAAATGCAATAAAGAGGGCTGTGTATTTCTTGTTCTAGCTTCTTGATAACCAGTGGAGGAAATCACGAGCACTGTCTGTGACTGGTCGGGGAATCTAACTTCAGTGCTACCCACCAGTTCTGGGAGAATCTAATCTTCTTTTGCAGCCTCCCCTGACCTTGGCATTTTCAACAGGGCTACCCTAAGCACGGACAGGTCCCAATGAACACTATGCATTAAGGATAGAGTTCACAAAGTCAGTGGGTGGACGGGTAGGGGCAGATGGGTGAGGTTTAGCAGAGAATGTTGCTTTATACAAATCAAATCAATGTATGGAGAACAGTTCCATTTTGCCTACAACGACTGTTCCCCAATGTAATTTATGTTGATCCTTGTCCACTGAAATATTAACAGCCATGGTACTGCAGCATTTAAAGAGCAACATCAATATAAATAAGACAAGCACACCATTCAGTTTGTCCCTTTGACTCCATGACTTTCCACAGCTCAGCAAATGCAATTGCCCACAGAGTTTTCCTGTATAAGAAGACTCTCTAATTTGGTTAAGGGAAAGAAGGGTGAGCAAAAGAAAAGACGGTTATGTTCACCTCTTTTTGGAAATACTCCCCTCCTGTTTATTTCTCTCTCTTATTCTCTTGCATGTTTAGAATGTTTTCTCAGCTGACCTGGTTCTGGTTTATAGGTTGCTTTGAAACAGGTCACTTGGATCCAAGGGACACTTAATCAGCAAGGTATGTTCCCTACTTTTCAGAGTACAATTTCCTTAGGCTGGGGGGCAGATCTTCAGCTAGCATAAGCTGTCCTGGCTCCACTGACTTCAATGGATCTGTTGTCTTCAGTGGAGCTACGACAGTTTACAGCAGATGAGGATCTGTCCCTAGGATTTTGAAAATTCAAGTCATCTTAGTAAATCCAGCCTTAATAAATGTTGGGAATTTCCCTTCTAGGACTCATTACTCTCCATCTCTCTCTGATTTATTTGTACATCTATTAACAGCCACTAGAGGGTATCGGTGGATACTGATTTTTTACTTTATTAAAGAGGACCATTTCCCATCCCAATGCAGTCTTAAGCAAATATCAGTAAGAAAGGCAACAGACAGTGCTTATCTACAGGAAGCAAATCATGATGCATGCAGACGGATCGGTTGAAGGCAATGCGACTACTCACAGAATGTAAAGTTAAGCAAGTGTCTACGTTGGGCAATGAATCCTCACAGGAAGAGAGCCTAATACAATGCCCAAGGTGATTAAAAAACAGAAAATCTGGATCTAAGATTTTGGATGTTAAATATTTTAGAAATAGAAAGCACTTTACTGTACTTCACGGCAATTCTTTGCAAGGATGAAATTTGTATTTGTTTTAAAACTAGAATATAAACACCAATGAATAAAATAAATGAAACAAACAATCTTTTCAAGGTGCCCCAAGAGTAAACAGCAGTAAGAGGCACATGCTTTTACAAAATTGTTTACGACAGTTGCTTTTGTTATTCCTTGTGGCAATTTTTATTCCATATATTAACAAATCTCTTTGGGTCCTTCTGGAAAATCAGGCCTTTTGTTAAGAAATCCTATGAGCACGCTCTCTTTTGGGACACAAATATGATATCAGGTAGTTCAGGAATCAAAATTGAAATTTTTGTTTAAAACCCACTTTTTGCAAAACTTTAACATTAAAAAAACATTTTAATTAATTAAAAAAGAAGTAAAGAAAAACAGTTTTTGGTTTGGATGAAGGCATTCCCCTTCAGAGTTTGCAGCACAAGACAGCCTTGTGCTAGTGCATAAGAACCAGTGGATACAACTGATTAGAAATTTACCAGACACAAAGATTTTAGTAGAAGCTTTTCTTTATCTAAGCATTATAAATAATAACAATGTTTAGCACTTCTAGAACATCCTCTATCTGCCGATGTCAAAGCACTTAATAAACATTCATTAAGCAAGCCCCACAAAGCCACTGGGAGCAAGGTATATTAAATATTATCCCCAATTAGCAGATAAGGAAACAGAGGCAGAGAAAGGTTTTAGGGCTCAAACCAAAGCTCCCTTAAGCCAACAGAGGGACTCCAATCAGGGCTCTATAACCTGCCTTGCTCTCACTCCATGTAGGAGACAGGAAGGGGTGATCTGCGCAGGACATGGTGCATGCAACACTGCCAGATCCTATGCAACTGCAACAACCTAGGCAACTTAGAGCAGCCTTTAGGCTCTACTAAATTTCACCTGAGACCTCAGCTCAACCTGGGATCAGGAGAGACCAAAATGGTTTAGAGCCCCCTTTTCCACCCCACTGCTGAGGACTGAGCTCATGATTTGGCAGTTTCACATTATGCATGACAATGTTCAGGCAGTTGTCGGTCTTATTCACTAGACCCTTATCCAGTGGGTGAAGACATTTCCTTCAACTCCGTCAATACTTCAGTGCAACCCAAGGCTGTCTTAGTTCTTTTCTCACTCTGTTATTAAGCACTATAGCAAAGACTGGGGCTGTTATATAACAACATCTTAATGGGTGGATTAAAGTTTAGAGAATCTGTATAACCAATCGTTGTTTATTCCCTTCATGTTTATCTTGAAAAATATCTTGAAAATTATCTTGGCCTATTGAGACAATTCATTTTGATTCTCCACCTGGCCATTATCTGCATTTTTTCACACTATCTAGCCTTCATTCTGTAATCTTTCCTGTCCTCTATACCTGATGTTTCTTTGCATTTGTTTCTTATCCTTAATTACTCTTTGCATTTCATTGTTCCTCCACATTGACTTTTTGTTTCAAACTCCAGCTATATTTTAATGCTAGATGACACACAAAGCCTTTGGGCATACATTAATTTATCGCTGAACATTTCTTCTTTCCCTCTATTTGCTTTATCCAATTCCATTTCACTCATTGCCACCCCGCACCCCCAATTTTTCCAAAATTCACGCTGCTGAAATTCAGTGTCCTCATTTCATCCCTTTCTCTTTTTAAGTTTACTTAGCAACCTGAATGATTACTTGCCACAGAGCATGTCCATTTTCAGTCATGTCCCTCTAGGTCAAGTTCTTATCAGGTAGTTGAAATTTTACCATGATTAGTTTCTTTGTTTTTTGGCTATCCTCCATACTGAATACCACAGAAATGCTAGTCACAATGCTTTTGGGGGGGAGTGGGATTCTGAACTTGGACTGGCATTTTCAATTATGCCAAAGGGAGTTGGGGTATCTCTACACCACGGAGACTCTATCGACAAAGTTATATTGCCATAGCTTTGCCAACACAACCCCATTATTTCCAGCATCTAAGGTTGAAATTCTGCCACTGTGTGTGTGGGGGGCCCCCAGGGAACTCAACAGGAGTCCCCACGTGACTCCGAAAGCAGGATTTGGCCTTATCTCGTCTTCTTCTTTTTTCAGTAGTAGTAGTAGTACGGAGAAGCTTCCAAACTATTGCTCTGTGGCAGTGAAGTCACTTCCCTTACTGAGGAAGCAGCAGCAGCTCTATCAGTGCAATCACTCTGATCCAAACCCCTCAGGAATTAGACGGAAGACCCCCCATTGACTTGAATGGGTTTTGGATCAGGCCCTAAGGTCCCAATCCTGCACGCCATTTCCATCCCTACTCTCCTTTGGGATCCTTTGGGCTCCAAGATATTATGTGAAGAGGAGATGATGACGAGGATGATTACACTCACTCATAACAGACTGATTCATTAACATGGTATCCGGATGCACGCTACAAGTGTTACGTGTATGTTACAGATACGAGAAGATACAGCCTAAACACCACGGAGCTGCATATCTAATGGTTTCTAAAGGTGGCCAGTCTGAGGCTCAGACATATTTCCAGCAGGAGGGGATTTCAAAGGCGATGACCCACCAATGAGAATCTTTACTATGAACTCCCACAAGCTCTATCCTCACTGCATCAATAGATTGTGTGCGTGTACTGCCTGTAACGTGTGTGTGTATGTGCCTAATCCACACATGCCCCAATCACAGTTAGTTTTACATCTCTCATTCAAACCAGATAATCTAGAACAAACAAAATAATTGCAGGAAACACTCTCCATGGCGACACATCCTACCTTGGTGCTGTCCAAAGAGTCTTTATGTACAAACGCCTGCACGAATTCCTCAGGCCCGATGTGACTCAGCCGTTCCTTTTGGGAGACAGAGAGAGTAATCCCTAGAATCTCTAATTAATGGCTTTGCAAGACTTGAACAAGTTTTGGCATCTGGTTGAAATGCAGCTTTAATGAAGTGCTATGCAGCCAGCAAGTTTCCCACATTAACTTTCATAGAAACTATCAATGTTACTGCAACAGAAACAGGGGAGTGATCAACAGAGGAGAATAAAATCAACTCACTACCTCCAGCCAATGCAATATAAATAGCTTGTGGTGGTGATAAACCACACTGACGACCTGTCTCTATTGTTCATAAACTGGAGGGCTCATGATCTAGTGGAGAAGGCACTGGGCTGGACGTCAGCAGTCCTGGGTTCTGTTCCTGGCTCTGCCACGAACCTGCGGTGTAACTTTGGGCGAGTGACTGCCGCTGTCAGTATCTCCATTTCCCTGCCCATAAAAGGGGGATAATGATGCTCTGTGATCTCCAGTGATAAATAAAAGCTAAGTACTGTTACAGTACATATTGCTTGCCCTGCCTACTACTCCTCCTCTTGCTGAAAGAGACCAAAGGTAGCCTGGTGCCCAAGCGTACTGACTGTATGCAAATGGAGGAAAGATGGCAATGAAGATGCATGCACCTAGACACCGGGAGAGCACCACACCAGTGTCAAAAATAAAAGTCAATAATGTATCTAGTTCCCTAGTCTTTTAATGGTCATTGATGTCCAACTGCCACAAACCTGTGCTCTGGCACATCCTCATAAATCTCAACTCTCATTGCCTCGGAGGGACAGCTGCTGTTTTTATTCCCATCATGAGCAAGTGCCACTAGAATGGCAAGAGGAATTACAGGTTAAAAAGAAGCTAGTGTTTGCGACTCTGCCTACGCAGGATATCAGTTAAGCTCCCCAAAGAATCAGGCCTCCTGACCCAAGCTCAAAGGGAGAATGAAGTAACATTTCCTGAAAGGTTTGCTTGGCATTAGATTTGGTAGCAGCCTTCAACTACCTGATGGGGGGTTCCAGGGAGGATGGAGCTAGGCTGTTCTCAGTGGTAGTAGATGACAGAAATAGGAGCAATGGTCTCAAGTTGCAGTGGGTGGGGGGGTCTGGGTTGGATATTAGGAAAAACTTTTTCACTAAGAGGGTGCTGAAGCACTGGAATGGGTTACCTAGGGAGGTGGTGGAATCTCCTTCCTTAGAGGTTTTTAAGGCCTGGCTTGATAAAGTCCTGGCTGGGATGATTTAGTTGGGGTTGGTCCCGCTTTGAGCAGGGGGTTGGACTAGACACCTCCTGAGGTCCCTTCCAATCCTCATCTTCTATGATTCTATGATTAGCACTACGTGTTTGGTTGAAATGAGACATTTCACAGTATTTTGGAAAGGAATGATTGTGGCAATTGATGAGTTCTCCTGTCCTACAGCTAACAAAGTTTCTCCTTCTATGTTAGAGAGCTACTTTCTACTGCCCCATAGCTTTGTCTCCGGGATTTGATGTCTATCAGTACATTTCAAATGGATTTAGAAAATATGACGTGAGATGTGATATTTTACAGGGGTTGACATCGACATCATGATTGATTATACCAAGGCTGGCTGCTACTGAGTTTGTTTCTTAACTAACTGAGCCCTAAGGGCCAAATTCTGATCTCAGTTTCATTTGTGTAACTCCCTTTGACTTGCACATGGGACCAAGGTCACATTTTATCCAATATATTGAAGTAGGCTAGAACATGAGTTACATTTGATGTAAACTTCAACAGCTATCTCTTGTTGTTAGTAGGGGGAAGGAGACAGGGATATTATCATGCCAATGGGGCCTAGTGGATAGAGCATCAAACTGGGTCTCAAGAAACCTGGGTTCTATTCCCAGCTCCTCTGCTGGGTGACCTTGGGCAAGTCACTTCCTCGCTTTGCTCTTCATCTGTAAAATAGAGCTAATGAGACTGACCTCCGTTGTAAAGCACTTTGAGATCTCCTGATAAAAAGTTTTATAAAAGAGTGTGGCAGCCAAGCTGGAACAGAATGGCCTTTGCCATGAGCTCAGCATCAGTCTTTAAATGGTTAAACAATCTGGCTGTGGGTGCCTTTAATTATTGAACAAACATAAAAGGTAATTGCTTAGTCACGGTGTGTTATGCAAAGGCTCTGACCTGGCCCCGAGGTTCTAGACTAGTATAGAGACACTTCACTCCTGTCCCAGCCTCAGCCAGCACTGCCCTTCAGAGAAAACAAGCAAGCCTTCTTAACACGGCCTGCTGGCTCCTGATTGGTCGGTATCTCTCCTGGCCCTTCTGGGCCTCCAGAAGACTAAATCTTGTTGGTAGTCTGGCCTGAGCAGGTTTTCCTTAAGCAGGGATGTATCAGGGTGCCAACACCTCCAACAGGGGACAGAGAAGGTCTACTAGACCCTGTCATAAAAAGCTATTATTATTATTCCATCAGGTTATTATATTTATGCGTATAATTTTCAAATTTCAAGGGGGCATTAATTAGACAGCAAAGAACCACTGCCATTCAATGGGAGTTCAGCTCCTGACTCCCTCAGGCTTTTTTGAAAAATCCCACCTGATATTTCTAACAAATTATTGGTGAGTAAAAAATCAACGGTACCTCATGAAGTGGTAGATGTCTTCTGGAACTCACTAGACTCAATCTTGAGACCCACACTCAGGCAATTGCAAAGTCAATGGGCATTTTGCCCAAGTAAAGACTTCAGGACTGGTCCTATACGCAGGTTCCATGATATTTCTCTTTGTTCCTCATAAGGAAATTTAGATAACAGTGTAGCTCAGACTGCTGAAGAATAATCATCAGCTTAATTAACTGCAGAGTAATTATTACACCTGGTACAAGGAGGTAGGAACAGATAGAGTGGAACTCTGTTTATAGTGAAGTGGAACGAAAGCTGCAGATTGTTTCAATGCCTCATAATTTGTGCATTGCAGTTCAATTACATGGGATCCCATCTTACAGTCAAGCTGTTCTAAGGGGGAGGGAAGCCAGCCACAAAAAGATTTTGCAGTCTCTCATGCTGCTGTTTAGTTAGAGCTAAAGAAAAGTAAGAAGACCAAAGTCACATATTCTGAAAACCACCCTCTTGGTAAGAGGTGATAGTATAGTTCATGGGTTTCCCAGGGATTCCTCTTTGATGAGTAGAATATGTCCAACTGTGGGATTATAAAGCTTTCTAGTTTCATAATATTCCCACCAATCCTTCATCCTCACATGGTTTTAATTTTTTTTTTAAAAGTTATTTTCCATTCAGATGAACAGAGAAAACAAGGCCTGGGGCTTCAGAAATGAACGGTGCCCTCTCAGGCACCGACAATGGGGAAGATTAAGAGTATCAAGAGGTTTGAGGACAGATGCAGCGATGTGGAGCAGCAGTGAGGTTATGGTGCACCAGCACCTAACCTTTGCCATGGGGAGGCAGGACATCCATGTGGTGGACCTGACACGGGATGGGAGAGAAGGCTTTGTGTCACCCCAACCTTGAAGAGGGAGGAACTATCATCAAAAGCCTGCTGAGGAGCAGATAGCACAGGGGGAGGGACTGTGCGCACACAGGTACTTGAAACTCAGAAGTTCAGGTCTATGAAACTGAGAAAGGAAAAAACACCAACAAAGTAAAATGCTTAGGTCACAGAGCATTGGGTTGCAGCAACGTAAAAGCTTCAATATCGAACAAAATTGTGATGCTAGTAGTCAGCCGCTCCACAGCACCTTCCGTTCAAGGGGCTCAAAGCACTTTGCAAATGTAACTGAACTAAACTGGTGGTGAAGCAGGGGAATACTATCCTTATTTCACAGATGAGCAAACTGAGACAGAGGAAGAGACTAAGCGACCTATGCACAGTCACAGAACAAAGCAGTGGCAGTACCCTGCTTCTCAGTCCTCTGTTTTAATCCATTAAACCATGCTTCATCCTGCAGTATTGATACAGTGCTAGCTAGCTATGCTGCAGCCGCATATGCATTTCAATTGGGTTGCAACTACATAGCTGTTGCTGGGCTTTAAAACACCACCTTTGAATGCAAAGTTTGGCGTTCCACATCTGCTGCACTTACCAATTCCACGTGTGTTAGCTGCTGAGCCAGTGTGTAGGGGTCACTACAGACCGTCAGGATTTCTCGCTGAATGGACGGGGGTTTACTCTTAAAGGCAACCAACTTGTCAGAGACAGCAGCACTGATCTTGACTATTCCTTCCTGCCCATGGCTAAGGGTTGCAAGCTTCTGATTCAGAGTTTGCAAAAGCTGATTCATGCTTTTCCAGTAGGCCTGGAGAGAAAAAAAAACAAACAAACACGAAAAACAAAGGAGATAAACATCCGAAAGCCACAGGCCTTGACTATATTGTATTTTAAATTCAATGTTCCTACCCCAAAATATCCTTAAACTAGTACTGGCTTACCATCTTATTTTCAACAAGACTATTTCAGAATGGCCAGTCGACTTAATTACAGTTCTGCCTGCCAGCTCCGCACCGCAGAATCAGCCTCCAGTCAGGTGTAGAAGCAAGCTGTGCTCCTTAGTGCCAGCCCAACCCATTGACCAACGCCTCCAGACAATGAAAGAATCAGGAAATAGAGGCAGAGCCTCTCCAGTGAGAGACTGAGCCACTCCAATTTCGACCAGTTGTAACAGACGGCAGAAGCTGGCCCTTAATTTCGATTGAGTAGTTGCCACAGACTATACTTCTTAGCGATGGCTTGTCATAATCAACATGGCTAATGCTGTTTGTAGCTCTCTCCATCCCTCTGATTTGCACATCATCCCAGCACAGTGGGGCTCACTGCTTGCAACAGGTGGCCACGTCAGAGAGAACAGAGCACGGCACCGCTGTGAACAGCTTATACACAAATGGTTCATTTCTATTAAGCGAAGCTTATATTACTGTATTCCTATGCCAGCAACACACTCAGGAGGTATGGTCATAGAAGGTGGGTGCAAAACTGGTTGGAAAACTGTTCCCAGCGAGTAGTTATCAATGGTTCACAGTCATACTGGAAGGGCATAACAAAGGGGGGTTCCACAGGGATCAGTTCTGGGTTCGGTTCTGTTCAATATTTTCATCAGTGATTTAGATAATGGCATGGAGAGTACACTTATTAAGTTTGTGGATGATACCAAGTTGGGAGGGGTTGCAAGTGCTCTGGAGGAGAGGATTATAATTCAAAATGATCTGGACAAACTGGAGAATTGATCTGAGGTAAATAGGATGAAATTCAATAAGGACAAATGCAAAGTATCCACTTAGGAAGGAACAATCAGTTGCACATATACAAAATGGGAAATGACTGCCTAGGAAGGAGTACTGCGGAAAGGGATCTGGGGGTCATTGTGGACCACAAGCTAAATATGAGTGAACAATGTAACGCTGTTGCAAAAAAAAGGGAACATGATTCTAGGATGTATTAGCAGGAGTGTTGTAAGTAACACATGAGTAGTAATTCTTCTGCTTTACTCCGTGCTGATTAGGCCTCAGCTAGAGTATTGTGTCCAGTTCTGGGCACCACATTTCAGGAAAGATGTGGACAAATTGGAGAAAGTCCAGAGAAGAGCAACAAACATGATTAAAGGTCTAGAAAACATGACCTATGAGGCAAGACTGAAAGAACTGGGTTTGTTTAGCCTGGAGAAGAGAAGACTGAGAGGGACATGATAACAGCTTTCAAATACATAAAGGGTTGTTACAAGGAGGAGGGAGAAAAATTGTTCTTCTTAACCTCTGAGGACAGGACAAGAATCAATAGGCTTCAACTTCAACAAGGGAGGTTTAGGAAGTTTTTCCTAACGTCCAACCTAACTGTCAGGGTGGTTAATCACTGGAATAAATTGCCTGAGGAGGTTGTGGAATCTCCATCACTGGAGATTTTTAAGACCAGGTTAGACAAACACCTGTCAGGGGTGGTCTAGATATTACTTAGTCCTGCCATGAGTGCAGGGGACTGGACTAGATGACCTCTCGAGGTCTCTTCCAGCCCTATGATTCCTGGGTAGCCGACACTAATTTCAGACATGCAGCGGCACATCACCCAGAAACCTAGAGGAGCTGTGGGTCACAAAAGAGGGGCTGGAATGTTCTTGGAGCCCATCCATGACTGACAGATGCAAATGCCGTAAAATGGGAATACCTGAGAAATGGGACGATGGGTTCTCTACATGGAGATGTTCATTGAATGGGGCCTGCCCAGAATCAATGGGAACGTTTCATAGCTCTGTGTGTTAAGTCCCTGGGCGAAAGCCTCCACTGCAGCTGAGAGCCATTCAGGATAGCTGGGCATGGGTACACAAAGGTGGCTATCAGCTGTCCCCTCTCCTACATCCTGAAGTAGGGCAGAGCAGGGCAATACTGTTTAAGCATAAACTGTGTGTGCATTCACAGCTTGTTGATGGCAGCAGCTGGGTAGGCAGGTCCCTACTCGGTTCCACACACCATGGTCACTTGGGGACTTGGTTTGCAGGCTGGCTCATTGGCCACTGGACCTCACAGAACATTCTAGTGTGCTACAGAGGGATACTTATCTGGTGCTTGTAAGGAGGAGAACCCCCTACTCTTCATCCAAATGGAGAGAATTAGATAACCTGGGCTAACACAGTGTAGCTCTCTTTGTCCCCCTCTATGGTTAAATGAGGTATAGAAGTTTGAGTCTGCTATTGCCTCTGAGCTTTGATCCTTTAGTTTAAGCAGTAAAACCATGAGTTTCTGGATTGAGTGGCCCTGGGTTCAATCCTGCAGATGATTCATCCAAGGCCGTCGCTACATATGCATGATCTGGGATCTTAAACACTGCTTTGCAGTTCACGCACAGCTTCCTTACAGCCGTACACTATAACCACAGGCAAACCTCCCAAACGCGTTCTAAGAACACCTGGCATAGCTGTTTCCCCTTGGGAGAGACACAATCAATGTTTTGTATTGCCGGCGCTCACCGTTTAAATGGGCAGTACATCAGGGGCCGAGCTCAACTCTCTCCTCAGCTATGAAGTGCATGTATCCATGTATTGCAACCAGACATCTCTCATTACTTCAAGGAATAAAATAAGGTGCTTACCTACACCCTGCTTTCAAGACAGTCGGGGTGAGAGGCTGCAAAACCTTAGTTTATCTAGAGTGCTTCGGCACCTGCCGTAAGGCTTGCATTATTCCTCTTGCAATTAACAGCTTTTCTAACAGAAGGAATGAGATATTGAGTTTGCTCATTCTACTCATGTGAGTAGCCCGCATCACTTCAATGGACTACGGCAAGTCAGGTAAACAAGATTTGACTTAACTATTCCTTAATCAGTAGCTGATGAGCCCAGTATACTGTGAATAGCTAGACAGGTGGGGAGGTATCTCTTGGAAATCTCAGGACATGCATTTTATTTAGATACAACTCTGCTTAGGTATCATTGATTTTCTGCTTCTCTCTTCATTCTTTTTTTGTTACTAAGGCTACTTCTATGGAAAAAGAACCTTTGGTTCTTCAGATAACGACGAAGATTCTACCTGCTGCTTACTGCCTCTGATGCAAGAGAGCTCACCAAACTTCTCTCTCATAGGTCGCCAACTACGCAGAAGGCACGGCTTTTGGTTACCACCGACTGGGCTGGCACTGAACCAGTGAAAAGTGTCTGAACACTTTCTGTGCTTTATACCCATGTGGGCTTGCACACTTCAACGCCGGTTCTGAATCTCAGTGACGAGGGCTAGTTGAAAAATGGGTTTTTCTCGCCCTGCAGAAAATGTTGATTTTTCAGTAGAAATTTCAAATACCAAAAACATTCCGTCTGGAAACCAAAATATTTCCATTTTTCAGCTGAAGTATTCTGGTTTTCGGGCATCTGCTTTTCAGCCAAAAAATGAAAATCTAAATTTTCTGCAGAAAGCAGACAATTTTTGGAAAAAAGTTTCACAGTAGAAAACCCAATTTTCCATTAATAAAATGTTTTGGCACAAATTTTTTTACCTATCCTACCTGTAGAATAACAAATTCCTGACTGTTTTTATGCAAAGCAATAAATCAACTGAGCATTGCTTGAAAGATTCAGGAATATTCGCAAACCTTTTCACAAACCCTGGTCTACATTGCTCTTTTCCTTGGCTTTTGTGGTGAACATTTCACACAGATCTAGAAATGGGCCACAGAAAACAAAGATTCAGACAAACGTCCCAGATAATACAGAGAGAAAGAAGAGAGACACTGAACATACATAAGTAGGAATATTTCTAAATAAATTCTCTCCAAGAAACTCACTGGAAAAGAGTTACACTCAGCACAGTCTTCTCCAAGAAGCATTTCAGTGTATTTGTTAACAGCTTTATTGGCTTTTGCCATTATAAAAGGATTCCTTCCTTGTTTAAATTATAATCAGCAAATGAAAATAACATTTTAAATTAGATTCAACACTCTATATTGGAACACTCCTGCTGGTAAACATCTTCCTGCAAAGTGACACTTGATGATATGGGAGCTAAGTGCTAGAGAGCGTGCCATCCTCGTCTGCTCTGCTGCTCGCTTAACAATTAAGACTGGTACTGTTTAATATTTAAACAAAATGTTTAACTCTTACCCAGGAAAGTCCCTCAGAAGATGACAGACCCCCGCAGGTGGCTTAGGAGCTCTAATTTTAATTAAAACTTCTATCTCTAAATGCAAATCACAACACTTGGCAAGCAGTGGTTCTCAGCATGTGTACTTTTATGAGCACTGCACAAAGCCTTTGGAAACCAGACTGAACAAAGGCCAGGAGAGTATATTGTAGGGGGAAAACCTACAGTAGCCTAAAGGAATGGGCTAGATGTCCTAATGGCTCCTTTCCATCTCTGATTTCTATACAGTGCCGCAGCTTTGTTTCGAACAAGCACAACTAACACAGCACGATGCCTCTTTCATGCTGTTTCTCCAAAAGGGAATTTGCATCTACAGGATATGAGCTCTTCCTTAAACTAATTACTGAGTTTGTTCAGGTGTAATCTGTTGTAATTACGGCTCACATTAATATTTGAAAAAAACAATTATTTGGACCTGATTCGGAGATGCACTGAGCTCCCCCAAGACACCTCCCAACTCCCAGCAAAAGCAAAGGGGGCTGCAGGGGCTCAGAACTTACAGGCGAGCAGCAACTGTTCAGGGCTGGGCCCTTCCTTTGCATGTGGCAAAGAAGGAAAACAGTTGATACGCAGAAGGCTAATCTCTCTAGTGTCTTGCCTGCTCCTAGCCTGCCTCCTGCGCCTTACTTTCCAGTCTACTCCAAGGGCTTGTCTAAACTGCATGCTCTGCAGCAATCGATGCAGTGGGATCAATCGAGTGGGTCGTGTAGACCCGCTCAATCGATAGGAGATGGGCTTGCGTATCTCCCGTGGACTGCCGGCAGCAGTGTAGACCAGGCTTAGTTGACATATTTTTGGCAGCTTGTTTCTTTGACTACAAAAGATCAGGGCTGTCACGCTGGCTGAATTGGGGGAGGGGAGGGCATTTATCATATTATTTGACATCAGTATGTCAAAATCATAATAGGTCATGTGAGATATGCCATGTCAGGTACTGTTAGAAAGGCTATAATGGGCTAAGTAAGATGATGATGTTTACGTTCATGTGTTATATGTGTAATGGAAGTTATGGATACGTCTGATATATCTGTATTTCAAATTGTGCTGTGTCTGGACGACGCCCAGACAGGATGGCTGCAGCACTAGCCTGCTTGATGGCCCATTAAGAAATTCACAGGTACAAGGGGCCCAGGGGGAGAAGCCAGGGATATACCTGATGAGTCACCAGGACTTACTCATGTGACTCTGGACTCCATTTTATTCCTGTAAAATTCCACAAGCAGCATGGCAAAAGCCAAAGGACATAAAAGGCAGCTACACGACATCCATTTTGTCTTTAGTCTCCAGCCTACCTCTGGATCAACTCATATACAACTGAACTGAACTGAAGCTGTGAAACAAAGGACTGAGACCCATCCAGGTACTGGATGTATACCAGAGGGACTGTACAAGCCTGCAAACTCCACAATTCTACTAGAAACCTGATATATATGGGCTTTCAAATCATTTGTATGTATCTGATTGATTTAATCCTTTAACATTTCTCTTATAGTTTCTTTCTTTCTTTTTATAATAAACCTTTAGTTTTATTTACTAAAGGATTGGCTGGCAGCGTGGTATTTTGGGTAAAATCTAAACTTACATTGATTTGGTACCGTGGCTGACCCTTTGGGGTCAGGAGAAACCTTTTTGGTAAAGAGCATAGAGTTTTAAATAACTGATCTCTTTACTGGACCTAGTGGCTGATTGGGAGCCAGAGACTGAAATGCAGTAAAGGGAGCTGTGTATATTTTTATTTTGGCTTCTTGATAACCAGTGTGGGGAATCAGAAGCACTGTTTGTGGCTGGTTGGGAAGTCTGACTTCAGTGTCACCCACCAGCGCTGGGAGAATCTGCTCTCCTTTTACAGCCTGAACTGACCCTGGCATTCTCAGGTGGTCGCCCTAGGCACGGACGGGTCACAGTGGCGTAGTCGCAGCAGGATCCACAGAACCAGAACATTTGGGTTTTGGATCAGAACCTCACGCTATTCCAAATTTTAAAATTTGATACTGAGAGTGCTAAAAGTTAAAGTTAGTCAGAATGGGTGATTCACGAACAGATAAAGCAATTGAGCTGAAAGCCTTGAGAGATAGCCAGCAGCTTCAGCATGAGAGAGAAATGGCAGATCTGCGATTTCAGGAAAAGCAAAGGATGGATGAACTGGAGGAGAGGGCTCATCAAAGACAGACAGAGCTGAAGGCTGCCAAAGAGAGGGCCTATCAAAGGCAGATAGAAAAAACCAGAATCCAACTCCAGATTCTGGAAAAGAAAAAAGGTCTGACCTCACCTGGAAGCCCAGCTTCTCTTAACAGCGATTGGGAGAGAATCTTTCCAGTTTATAGCAACTTTGATATGTTTGATATTGATATGGTAAATATATGTAACCAGGTTAATGTCACTCAATCCAAGAAAGAGTATAAAGGTAAATCTTCTAGGTTACCTGTAATCAACAGGAAAATTTGTGAAATGACTCCAAGTTGTCTGTGTTTAGCCAGGTGTACTGTGACAAGGAAGAGAGTGTCTCTAGCCTTAGGATTGTGGAAAATAGCGGCTTGTCTGTTGGGAGTGGCACTTTGCCTGGTAAGGAAGCCATCCCAAGCTCCAAAAATTTGTCTGTGAACAGCCATGAGGGCTTGGGGTAAGGGGAAGGAAAGTTCAACGTATTCGTCTGGTAAGAATAGCAGTTTATCTGCTGGGGGAGAGTTGGTCTCCAGTGTACTGTCTGTGGAGCACCTTCTGATGCAGGTAAACTGAAGACCATGCAATTTATTCTGTGTGGATCTTTGTCCTCTCCAACCTGCGTGAGTATTAAAGATCCAAAGCAATTTTTTTGTAAGAGTCAGGGGGTTTCCTCTAGTGTCCTTGGCCAAAATTTCCCTGCACGCTATGTGCAGCACACTGTACACAGGCTGGGGTACGCTCTCCACCCCAGAGATGGCTTCATTTCAATAGAGCTGTATAATTTATGAGACACACGGTCAGCTTGGGGCTGTTAATATGTACATTATGATTTACAAGTAACAGTAAAAAAAAAAAAAAAATGTCAATCTGACGAGATTTATTTGTGGGAGCAGAGACAAAGGAGGAGGAAATCTTGGTCAGACTCCCCTTCCAAACTGTGCCACTGGGCTGGATGAGGTTCCAGCAGCTCAGGTCACGGAACCAGCTCAGATCCCCAGTGCAGCCTGGCGTGTCTCCTCCATAGGGCGAGGTGAGTTACGGCCATGCATTAGGGAGACCTTTATGGGAGCAATGTGTCCCTGGCACTCCCCTTTTGTTCCCTTGCAGCACAGCTTCATCTACCCATCATGCACTCCCCCACCCCCACTCTAGTCTCCTTGCATTTTATTTATGGTGGCCTCCCGGCCAGCCTAGCCTGGATAGCAATGCCAGCGGACAGCCAGCCCAGCGCATTGCCAGTAGCTGTGCCAGCCCAGCCCAGAAGCAGCTGCTTCCATTTCTCTCCTGTTTCATGTGGACGGGAGGGGCCCGTTTCATTTCCTTTCTTGTTTCAATCATGCAAAAAAACATTTTTTTTTTTTTTTTTACTGGCTTGTCCACATCTGCGGCCTAAAGCCCAGAGTGAGCCTGGATGTAGCCAATGGAAATTGAGCTTCTCCACTTCCCATGGTTAACCTAGCAGTAATTAAAGACTCGCAATGCACTATTAGCCCTTTTCCTTATCATTTGCACGGGCTGTGCGCTATTTTTAATATCACTCAGCTTCTGAATTTATTTCAATGGCAGGCCACCGAATCTGAATGCAAGTCCCACAGACATCCCATCCCTCCCCTGCACTGCTCCCGAGAGAGTTAATGGGTTTTAAGGCCAGAAGAAATCACTGTGATTATCTAGTCTGCTTTCCAGCATCACACACCACAAATAGCTGTGTTCGCATCAGGAAGGCTGCTTTCTGCCTCATCAGGGGCTGTGTTTCTCTAAAGAGTTGTAAAGAATCTGGGAGACACTTCAGGTTGTATTACCTGTCACAGACAGGCTTTTTTATTCTAGATCATGTAATACAACACTCGTAAAAGATGCTGTTCGCTTTTAGGCTTTAATTTTTACCCCAGAAGCGTATGCCATTGCAAAGGACTTAAAACCAGCTGGTTACCTGTTTATTGCAATGAATTCCTGGTAGCAGATGACATCCGGAGGTTAATGGTGCCTCTCTTTGCAGTGAGCATTTTACTCAACAAAAACCTCCGTGTTTCACATCTCGGATTAATATTCAGTGCAATGCCGATTTAGCCACGTGATCCCCATGTACAGCCAAGCACAAGTGGGTCTAGGAGCAGGACTCCCATGAATAACAATGGCTACATCGAGGGCATCGCGCTGCATATTTCTGGCCTTGGAATCAGCATCTTGTCATGCCAGTGTATATGGTGCAATGGCCATGGTGACACTCCGAAGAAGTGAGCACACACTGTTAGAAGTTACATTCAAGTACTGGCATTAATGAGGATAAGGAATAAACGTTTGGAGGCAAACTAAAGACCTGCTCCTGCAGTTCTCCTGCAAAATGCCCAGTGGGGAATTTAATGAGAGTAGAGTCTACAGAACAGGCCCCCAATCAGAAGAAATGCCCTTAGCCAGACATTTTTTGAATGTGGCCATGGGAAGAAGAAGGTCCGTGCTGATTATCCCAAGTGGCTTCTCTCCTGAAGAATTAAATGAAGTGTACATGGCATTTCAATTGCCGTAATCCCAGGGTTATTCGTCAGTCGCTGGGGTGACAAAGCTACATAGTGTTAAGGACAGCCCTGGCAGGGCTGGAGTGTTTCCCATACCAGCACAGACATGTTGTGTGCAAAGTGTGAAGGTGCAACTTTATTTTTTCAAACCACATTTGGATTTTCAGTCCCCTATGCAAGGGGATCTTTAGATGGGAGCTTCCACAGCCTGTGCTGAATCAGAGGCAGTCATATGTTAAAAAGAAAAATCTGTTTCTGATTCTGAGAGACAGCCTGGACTAGTGGACTGAGCACAGGGTGGAGAGCCAGTTCTGGCTTCCGTTAGACACGGCCACATTGTCCCTTCACCTCACTGTGGCTGTAAAATGACTCACCTGCCAGAGGTGCTGGAAGGATTCCTCAGTCAATCCCTGCACCATGGCATGAAGATGCGGAGAGCTGCCTGGGCTACTTTAATTCAGGCTAGGGCAGAGGTGCTGATTTGCTAGTCAAGGTGCAAGCAAGGACCTTTCCTCTGGGCATCTAGCTGTTTCCACCGGTACCTTCCCTTGGGGCTGCTTCCACCTCCACCAAAGGCCCCCAGAGGCTGTGCTCATGTCACCCATTGGTGAGTCTGTGTTACAGGCTCCCCCTCTGGGCCAGTTTGCAAAGGAGATGAGTCTCTTACAGCCCTAGCTCCAGACAGCTCGGCTCTTTCACTTATTGACAAACAAAGTCATGGAGTTTGAGGCAAGAAGGGACCACCCGATCCTCTAGGCTGCCCTCCTGTATATCACCCCACCCAGCACCCACACACTAGACCCAGCAACCAAACCTAGACTGAAGAATTGCAGCCCACAGGAGACTAGACTATTATGTGCCACAGGCAGAGAATAGGAGGGAACAAGGTGCACCAGTGCCCGAGGTCTCCCCCCAGTGGCAGGGAAATGATTCAGTGAGATACACCCTGATAATCCTGCCAAGTGACCCCCACCCTCTCACTGCAGAGGAAGGCGACTTCGCTCCCCCCCCCCCACCAAGGTCACCGCCAATCTGACCTGAGGGAAAATTCTGTCCCGACCCCTCATGCGGCGATCAGTTAGACCCTGAGCACGGGAGCAAGAACCAGCCAGCACCACCTCAGAGCCCTGGCCTTCCCTGCCCATCGTCCCATCTCCAGCCATGGTCATCCTGATGCTTCAGAGGAAGGAATTAAAAAAAAAATGCACAAAACCCCCAGAGAATACACTGGGGAGAAAAAATTACTCCTTGATCCCTGCCCGTGGCCAGCTGAAATCCTGAGCTATGAGCTGCAGGAAGGTACGACAAACCAGAAATAGGCTGCAGGGCTCTTGAGCCCTGCCCCCTACCATCAAAAGCAATCCCAGCATACAATTGCCCTCATAAATTTGTCACCAGGCCATGCCCTCTCCCTGGCCAGCAGGACTCAGATTTCAGGTGGCACTGGTCCCTCACCAGCTCGCTCCTAGAAAAGGGCACTGCAGGCTTTGTACCCGTGTTCACACCAGCTTCTGCCAGCATAACTCAGGTGTGAATCTGGCCTGCTAAGTGCTAGGCATCATTCAAATGTTCTCACTTTCAGAGGAGCCCCTTTCAGTCATTGTTCAGTGTTTAAAATCTCTCCAAAGCCATTGAATCTGGCCAATCAGAGGGATCCCGAAAACACTGTCAAATCCGGGATGGCTTTATACTGAGCCTTAATTGTTACAGCCTAAAGGTAACAAGAGACAAGGAGCTAATGTTCTGGCCCATTGACCTTGTGGTT
Organism: Emydura macquarii macquarii; assembly: GCF_026122565.2. Classification (NCBI taxonomy): domain Eukaryota; kingdom Metazoa; phylum Chordata; order Testudines; family Chelidae; genus Emydura; species Emydura macquarii. Next base: position 5,970,377 of record NW_027132905.1, on the reverse strand, counting down.
TTTAATGTGAATGCCAGTGACATTAGTCAGGCCATGACCTGAACGTCAGTGATGGAACTGGGGGTGCAGCAGCACCCTCTGGCTTGAAGTGGTTTTCCATCACATCCAGGTTTACCGTTTGGTCCAATGGCTCTCAGCACCGCCACTATGCAAATTGTTCCAGCCCGCCTGGATCTGAATCTGATGCTCTGTTTCTGACAAGTGATGAAATCTGTAGAGTGTCTCGCGCAGCATGGGTCGGGGGAACCAAAACCCCTTTGGGTTTTCTAGTGAAAGGAGGTGACAGAAAGGCAAGGTTCGCAGCCTCCGGGGGCAGACGCTTCGGGATATAGAAGAGAGATGGAAAATGAGGCATATGCGTGGGAGAGGATACAAGGAAATAAGACTGAAAAGGAACAAGCAAAAAAGGGAAGGAGGGGGAAGAGGGAGAGAGAGAAAAAAAAATCAGGAGGCAGACTAGGATTGTAAATGCCCCCAGGAGGCTATGAAAGCTCATCTTCTCTGGGATAATGAGCGTTACTTCAATGTCTTCAATCAATCAAGGATTTTATTTAGCCACATAAAGTCATTTGAGACGATCCATCCCACATCTGTTGCATGAAACACATTTGCATGTTCCATTAGTCACTGCTCGGGTAGGAAGGATGGTCTAGTGGTTAGGGCAATGGACTTCTCCATTAGTGGCAGACTCAAGAGGCCCGGGTTCCATTCCTAGTTCAGTCACAGGCTTCCTGTGTGAGCATGGGCAAATCTCAAAGTCTACTCTGAGCCTCAGTTCCCAATCTGTAAAATGGGGATAATGCTTCCCTACTTCAAAGTGGTGTGGCCAGATAAAGCCATTAACAACTGTGAGGTGCTCACATGCCATGGCCGTATGAATACCCAGACAGTCAGACACTGATTTCAATAGAGCTACTATGGATTTTTACCAGCAAAACAGAGCAGAATCTGGGTTCCCTCATAAAAGTCTTCAGCAATAGGAATGGATTAGAATGTGTAAAACAGTGACAAAAAACAGAAAGGGGAAATTGAGCAGACAGATGAATTTAGTGGCCCCTGGGGATAGAAGTTCCTGAGAGTTCTCATCCTCACCTCATCACATGGGGCTATCCTGTCAATCATGTCTTTCAAATGACCAATCATCCGCTCTTCCTGAAAATCATAGGGGAACGTTTCTGTCCATTCTGTCAACAACTGGAGGAGCTTAGGGCCAAATTTTCTGATCCGCGCCTGGAACGGAGAGAAGAGTGATAGATACGGATTGCAAACACATTCAACAAACTTCTGACAAATGCCAGCCAAACTGAGTTTGGGGTCAGATTTTCAAGGAAGGCACTTACGGCTGCACCAGCAAAATCTGCTCACATGCAAAACAAGTAATCTGGTGCACAAAATGACACATTTCTGCATGCAAAATACACAAGTGCCTCTCCGCATGCACCACTGTCTGTTCTACATGCAGATTTATGTATTTTGCACATGCAATTGCCTGTTTGTGTTTTGACAGACACATTTTGTTGGTGCAGCTGTGATACCTTATTTTTAAAGATCTGGCTTTTTTTTTTTTTTTAATCTGATACAGACATTCCTCCCCTTCCTCCCCCTTTCATACTGCAATCATTTTGCTGGGAAAAAAATGGTTGCAAAATGTTTCTTGAGACAACAAAGAGATGATTCTTTTGCTTCTTTGCTTTCTGGCAGGTGAGATATATCTCCGAGTGGATGCTGTTTGGTAGATGTAGCTCAGAGGAAGAAGAGATGTACAGCACAGCCAATTTAGTAGCTTTACTGCATCTCTGACTACTGATAATGCTGCCTACTTTTCATGGAATAAGCCATCAGGAATTGGGGTTCGGCAAGACAAAAAGAACATAATATGGACCTGCAGCCAATTTTGAGCAGGTCTAAATGTACCTGACTATGCGACTGTCAGACAAGTTTGTGGATGTAGGTGGGGGAGAACATCAGTGCAACAGCATTATCTCAATATATTTTTAATGCATATTGCTTCCAAAGTTTTATTTTTCCATAATCCAAGCTAACAGGCAGACTAAATTGCTCTAAGTTGGTGATTCTCGGCCAGGGGTAGGTATATCAAATCATCTAGATATTTGCCTAGTTTTACAACAGGCTACATAAAAAGCACTAGCAAAGTCAGTACAAACTGAAATTTCATACAGACAGTGACTTGTTTACACTGCTCTCAATACTATACATTGAAATGTAAATACAATATTTATATTCCACTCTATTTATTTTATAATGATATGGTAAAAATGAGAAAGTGAGCAATGTTTCAGTAACCGTGTGCTGTGACACTTTGGTATTTTTATGTCTGATTTTGTAAGCAAGTCGTTTTTAAGTGAGGTGAAACTTGGGGTACGCAAGACAACTCAGACTCCTGAAAGGCGTACAGTAGTCTGGAATGCTTGAGAACCACTGCTCTAAACAACAACTGCATTTTTATTTTCAGAAAACACGGACCAAAACAAACAGCTCAAGTATGGAGAATGAAGTGGGGAAGCGAATGGGCACCCTGTAATCAGGAAAAATTATACAGTTATGCTCCACAGCCTTCTGTTTTCCAAAGACGTTGGTTAAAATGCATATTTCAGCTGCCCGCCAACAACAGGTTTCAATGTACCACAGCTCTAAAAATAGTCACTGCCAGCAAGCATTAGAAGACATGCTGGAGACCAGCAAGTGGCTACCATGGGGAAGGCTCTGTTGGAAATTGCAAGGATTTGGGGGTATATTTTGTTCAACTGGGTAAACTGATGCTTAATAAGCTTATGGACTGAAGGAGAGAAGTTTGTGCTGGTCACCGAACGTGACTCAAGAGAGTGTTTGCTAGTGAGGCTGGGTGGGAAGGATGTTCGTGAGCGGGGCTTTCCAAAATTTGAAAATTTTGCCCCACCTTAGGGAAATTAAATCAATTGTGCCCCCATTTTCCCACACCAGGCCAAATGAGCTCCCTCTCCCGGTAGATCTTCATAATATGATACTTCCTCTCTTTTCTTACAAGCTGTGATGAGCTGCGGAATACTTAACAATGCTCATATTTAAATGACCATAACTGGCACCCGGGTTAACACCCATGTAAATGAATACAGCATTTCACACCTTGGAGCCATTGTTTCAGACTTTGCCACATGAAAGTTGTGGTGGAATCTGGCAGTGGATGAATTAATCTTCTCAGTTCCAACCTCCTCAACTGCTGCACCCCAGGCATTGCCAGAGGACAAGCGTGTATGGTTACATCCTGTATCAGAATCTGCTGTCGTTCTCCAGCACAAGATGAGCTAAGATTCAAGAGCAGCTTGGATTTGCTCATTCTGTTAGCTTGTCACAACCTCACCATTACTTAAACATGGTTCCTGGTGTGCTAGATATAACACTGCTCTCCAGCCCTGCTCTGTGAACAATCTGTCAGAACAGACACCAGAAGGTTAATGGATACTTGCACGCCATTATGTGCAGTTCACAGTGACAGGTAAGCCCGAAAGGAATTGCTACATACTGTACCAGAAGCAAGAAAGCAAAAGGGCAGACATATTAAGTAAAAATAGGAAAGACAGTGGTGTGCTGACATGTGCAATTGATAGCGTGCAGTTTAAATCCTACCTCCTTACATCCTGTAGGCTTGATCAGAGCCTTAAAGGAGTGAGAAGGGAAATCACCTGGGAAGTCTAAGATGGGGAAAGGGAAGTTAGAAGAGGGTTCAGAGGGACTAGCATCTGCAGCTCTGTTCTTGGTTATTGATGGTATTAGTAGGATGTCAGGTTCTCAGGAACAAGAACCCACATGTGAACGGTAACATTCCAGCCAGGGAGGAGGCAGAAGGACAGATGCATTAAGGACAAAAAATTGGCAGCCTTCTCCATCAGCCCTAGAGCTCTCTGCTCTTTGCAAATGCCACAAACCTTCCTGTGGTAGAACTGAACTAACCTTATCCAGCACTGGGTCGTCCAGTCGCTGCTGCTCAATGCACTTGTGACAAACTCGGGACAAAAGTTCATGAGGTTCAATGAAGAGTCTTGAACTCAGCAGGAACGTAAAGATATAGGCCTTCTGGGGAAATAAACAGTCAGTCCTATTTTAAGACAGTTCTACAGTGTGTAACATTTACCAGGAAATATCTTGAAATCCATATTTGGATTTTGCCCTTGTCACAAGACAGAGATGTTGCTGATTCCCCAGACTACAAGTATGCAGTCACAAGAGTCCACTCTCTGCTTTGAGTTTACATGTATTTGCATACACACACACACACACACATACACACACACACACACACACACACACAGGGTCTTTGTACGATTGCCCAGGAGACATGTGCAGTGTCCCCATTGGTTAAAAGGCAGAAGTTTAAACTGTACTTATTAAACAGCTGGACACACATCTTTCTTTCTAAACAGTTGTACCCATGAGTGCAAAATTCTCTTCCATTACACTGACACCAGTGGAATTGCACTGTTGCAAATGAGAAGAGCATATAGCTAAAAGATACAAGGATTTCCGACCTTGACAACAGAACTTATTATATCTCATATGACATATATGTCATAGCCCCCATGATCACAGTCAGGGCCGGCCCTAGACCAAATGGCACAGCAAGTGACGCCCCCCCCATTTGTTAAACCTTTGAATACCTTATGTTTTATTGCATTTGTAGCCCATTTCACTACTTTGATGTACGATTTACGTGCATGATTTATCCCTGTCATATAAGACGATAAATTTGCATGCTAGGATCTGTAAATCTGTATTTATTCATGCTACACATAAGCAAATAAAAAACAATTTGTTTCCTCTAAGCTTATAGAAACTTTCTAGGAGGTTCGAGGAAAATGTAGTTCTCAGAAAGTCTGGAAGGTTCCATGAGATTCTACGAAGGTCCAGAACATTCTAGGTTAGTGAAAAATGAATCTGTATACGAATACCTGAAACATTTACTTCAAGCATTCTATTTTCTCTTATGTCGCTAACAACAAAAACAGCAGCCGGAACCTGGAGCCCCTCAAGCCAGTCGCCTGGGTCCCTTGCCCCTAAATCTATCCGTGATCATAGTATCCAAGCACCTCACAATCTTGAGTGCCTTTATTCTCACATCACACCTGTGAGATAGGGCAGGACTATTATCCCCATTTTACAGATGGGAAACTGAGGCACAGACAATCTAAATGACTCACCCAGGGTCAGACAGGAAGCCTGTAAGCAGAACAGGGAACGAAACTCCGCTCTCCCACATCTCACACTAGTGCCCTAACCACTGGACCATCCTTCCTCTCTCATTCCAGTCTTCACTCCCTGTGATTTAAACCCTTCTCCCAACAGCAGCATGCGCTACCTCCATAACACCCACTTCCAGCACTTGCCAGCCCAGGCAATCAGACTCATGGCAATGATCCGCCACTAGGCCGCAGGGCTTGTCCTGCCGGCATTTGGTAAAATTTACTTTAGCCATTTTCCAGAATTGGTTTTAGAGGCCCAACTGTAGGAATGTCATCAGCAGCCCTACAAGGCTCTGCAGCTGTGGAGGGGCAGGTCTGCGAAATAAATGGTTCAATAACTCACAAATACATATTTTACAGTGAATTTCAAGTATATGCATGAACCTCAAGACAGAATCCTGAAAATATTGTGCAAAGTTGTTTTGGGTCCATAGCCCCCAGACTGTCTGGATTACTATCCTGCAGAACCAACAATGCGCCTGAACAGCTCATGAAATATTTCACATCATATTGGGACTACTAAAAACCTGACCGCTGAATGTGCCAATTACCTATTTTAATTGCTTCTCTCATTTTTCAATTAATCTGTTTATTTTCAGCTGATCAGAAACGGAGCAATTGCTATTGTAAAACACTGCCTGTACTACACTGATAACTTTATAACTGCGCAGAAGTCAGTCTCACTCTATGATCCTTTATAATACAAGTCATCCCTCTGGGACACATTAGCACGGAAAATTCTTCCAGTCAAATTCTGCCCTCAATTCCTCTAGGACTGTGCGTATCTACTGAAGTCAATCGGTTGCGTGAGTGCAAAAGAGGAGAATTTAGCTTCTTGGATTAGATTCTCAATGCATCAATGGAGTTACTCTGGATTTACACTGGTGGAACCAAAATCAGGATAGTCATACGGGCCCTTGGGCCCAGAGGTTGTAAGACGGTTGTGCACAATATATCCTAGGTGAGGATTATGACCTGTCGTGAACCTGTCTATTTTCAATAGGGGAATGTCTCATATGCACAGAAGCCTGGGCAATTTGAGCAGCTGCTGGAGTTACGCTAATTTACTGCTTGTTCAGGCTTAGAACTGTTTTGCTTCAGTCTAGCGCTAAACCTCTCTTGAGATGCTCTGCTATTTTTGAAGTGCCCCTTCTTGCCAGCTCACTAACTCATCAACAGCAGAGCTTTACTTCCTGTTGTCTTATTTAAAGGCAACAGATCCCCAAGCTGAAGCGCTCTCCTGGAAACTTAATCACAGAGCAGTCCAACAGCATTTAAAGCAACGCATCAATTTACCAAGCTTTGATTGTAGGCAGCTTTAAATGAGCTCTCACTTCAAAACCCACGTATTTACATTTTTGCATAAAGCGCCGCCCCGAGTCATCAAAATTGAACTGTTTACTATATGATGAATTGCTTACTTCTGGGTAGTAATCAGTTGTAGGGATAAGATGTTGGATTAATGCATCCAGAGATGCTGAGGCAAGGTTTCCATCCTGGAAGATCAGTCCCCCTTGCTCATCTTCTTTTGCTGAGTGTAGATGAGGACTGAAGCCACAGGGGGTAAACATACTGGTAGAGTTCAGCGTTTGGGGCATGCCTCCCTGAAACAGAGCGAGATTCACATCAGGAGACAAGAGTTATCAGACCTGCAGCCATAAACTCAAATATCTTCTGTTTCAGATTAAACCACCACCAGCAGTTAACGAGACTAAGGAGGGTTTCTGCCTACAAAACCAACGTGATTTCACTGCTGTGTGATGTCCTCATTTATAGGCAGCATTGGTTCCCGACTATCTCTGCTTTAGGGAAATTTACTGCTTGAGAACAGAACATTTAGATCCAGTTTTAGGAATAGAGGAGTACCGCACCTGCTCAGGGCCCACGACTGAAGACAGCTCCCACATTACCTCAAACTCACCCCAGCAGACAGTAGTGGAAGAAGTCTGCAGGAATCTGGCACAACCTCTGCGCTTCAAGAAGATCCTGTCCCCCCTCCTGCTACCAGCCCTGGAGAGTCTCATGTAGGAGAGGCGACACTTGGGTTTGAAACCCAGCCCCTCCAAAAGGGAAGGCTGTGGGCTGGAATTTCCATGCCCCATAGAGCTATGGCTAACAAGCAGAGCAGGAGATGGATTTAGTGAGAGCCATTCACCCCATCACAACCCGCACGTTCCCCCAAGTGTAGGCCGTGCCTCAGACCCGACAGTTCAGATAAGCTATTTCAGGCCACCAATCAAAGAAGAGCAAGATTATTGTACACAGGCTGGTATGCAGATGTTAAAGAGCTATGAGCTACACTTGAACACCCTGGCAGATCCGGCTTCGTCATCAAAGTTCTCATTACTTTCTCCTTCAAAAATGATCATGGCTTAGAAGGCCCACAACTTGGGTACAATGTCACTCTAACATTTCCTTGCAAAGAGCTCTGCTGAGGCTCTTGCTGTTGGCTCCCCCTTGGATTAGCAGCAACTTTAAAAAATCCTGCTGTGACCGAAAACCAAACTAGACTGAGGGTTATTGTTTTTTCTGGGGGTGTGGTTTTTGTTGTTTTATTTTTAAGAACCAAATCTCTGTTAATGTAATTGAATATACGTCGCTGTAGCCAGAATGGAAGTGGGAGCATCTAATTTTAAAGAGAGTGCAGATGTCCTTGTTAATAAATCTGCAATAGCAATAGCACTCCCAGAGCAAATAATTGCTGCTTTTTGTACACTCTTCAGACACTGTGTATTAAATGGGAAAAGACTGCCAAATCCCATCTGTTATTTCTAACACTCCCCATGTTACATCTTGTTTCTATGGCAATAGTCCCAAGAAAGATTACACGTGCGTATAGACCAAGAAATAAATCTCATGGATATGGGCTGTCTGGGCCAGGAATTAAAAAAAAAAAAAGTTAAAACGCTATACATTTACATGACACATTCTTGCATCAATGCAAAATGCAGAATTCAGAGTTATAATTAATGCAAAGCAGTTCCTCACTGTCAGGGCCATTTTTATTTGTATTTGAACAGGATATTGCCTGAACCTTTGCATCTCATTATAAGAAAAACCTTGGCAAAATACACAGTATGCCACTTTAAAAAAAATGTTTTGTTCTAAAGCTAACTAAAAATGGCATGTACGCTCATTTGCTTCCTTCTTAAGTTTTGGTAAAGAATTAACCTCTACTTCCTGTCCTGTTTTGGTGCGCCAATTAATTTTGTGTCTGAGTCTGAAACACATTGGCATCCCCCTTTAGGAGCTGGACCACTGGAAGGTAACAGCCTACCTACTGCTACCACCTAAGGCAGTTGTTTTTAGCTCAAGTGGCAGAGGTCTGTGTTGCAGCGCTGAAGCTCCTCAGTTCAAATCCTGCGGATGACTCACGGGAGATGTTGTTACAATCGCCGTAATGCATGTGGTGAAGGATGACTGTACAAAAGACTAAAAAAACCTAGTGACAAGCAAAGTTCTCTTACAAAACTTCATCATTCACGCTTGAGAAGTTCAATGTCAAGTCAACTGTGTTAAGCAGGCAGAAGGTTAGGGCACTGATTTACTTGGTTTCAATGTCTTACAGAACTATACTGCTCTTCCCTTCCTTTTTTTAATGTGCGCCTAAAGTATCACTTTGTTAGCACTATGGAAAAATGAGAACATCCTTTAAAATAAATCTCAGGCACGTATTTGTGCATTCTCTCTAGTTTATGGGAGATGCTCTGGGTGACCTCTGCTGTCAATCATCCTAATGAAGAAAACAAAGAGGAAAACGTTGTCTGCAGTAAAAACAAAAAAAAGACATTTATCTCATTCTACCTGCAAAGATTTCTATAAAGGGATATGTGTCTTGTCTCAAGGTGTTGCCATATTGTCCCGTTCCTGGAATGTGAAAGTGTGGTGAGTGGATATCAGCGTGATCAGATAAATGCTTCCTTTTTAACTGAAGCAACTGCTAGTATAACAACAACCCAACCAACAACTTCTTTGCGCGAAAGTGCACATTAGTCCACACACCTTCTCGTATGGAGTTTGGATACACATGCCTGCCTTTGGCAATGGCGGCACCAGGGCCCAGTTCCAGGGAAGTGTCCACAAGACACTTAAGCACGTACTTAACGCTAAGTCAACGGGACTTTAGCACATGCCTAAGTGCTTTAGTGAATTGCGGCTCAACTATGGCAACCAGTGCTTGGCCTTTCCTTTCAATTCGGAGGAGCTCTTCAGACCTGGAACTGTCTACAAGGAGACTTACTGAAAGACTGGTGCCCTGCTGGTGGAAAACGTGTTGCCATACATTGGGTCTGAAACCAGGTCCAAAGCTTCTCAGGCTGGAGGTGTTACACTAACAGCATACTTAGCCTCTGGTGGGAGTGATGAGCGTAAAATACCCCTTACGTCTCTTGAGGGATCACCTTGGCTGCTGGGCTCTGGAGAGAGTATCCTGGGTAGGTGAGCCTTGAGTAAGTGGGAGAAGTCCATACCCCAAAGAAAGAGAATTAATCCAATACAAAATTGCAGCACAAATACCAGCTTTCAAACCACTTATGTGCGGTATAAGAAAGAGCTATGGGAAGATACACTGAACTATGTGCACTTTTCTGACCTATTCAAACGGTAACCCTGGGGTGGGAGGGAGGCAAAATGTGATGTTGGGGCTCTCTCTACCTTCCTATTGATCATACAGAAACCCTCTGTGAAGAATATGGTCCAATGACTTAGCTCCTTGGTTAGAGAAAAACAAGGCTAGAGAGGAAGGATGGTCCAGTGATTAGGGCACTAGCTAAGACTTGGGAAAGCTGGGTTCAATCCCCTGCTGTCACAGACTTCCTGAGAGACCTTGGGCAAGTCACTTAGCCTCTCAATGCCCTACCTGTAAAATGGGGATAATAGCATTGTCCTGCCTCCCATAGGTATCAGGAGGCTAACTCCATTCAAGATTGGGAAGCGATTTCATGAAAAGCAATGTATAAGGGTTAGGTGACATTATATAATGTGGGACACAATAAGCACACCACTGCAAAGGGACTGTAAGTCAGAACAGGAGCACTTTGCAGAACTATAAATGACCACACAAAGGCACAGCGATGGATAACCTGGCCCAGCATCACCTGCGTTAATCAAGATAGCCCTAGACAGTCAGCCCTCTCCTTGTTTATTTTTATATAGAGAGCCCTGTGGATCCACAGCCGATCTGCATCTGCAAGAATAAACTTCTAGATGACCCACAAGCTGCACTCCCTCTTTTACATGTAGCTGCATCGCCAATCATTTGTTTGCTGCCAGTCTCCCATCAGCTGTTCAGCCCCGCCTGCACCTGACAACTGTTAAACCATGCTCCCACCTAACAGCTGATCAGCTCCACCCCGCCTAAAAGTTGATCAACTGTTCAGTCCCATCCCTCCCACCCCACCCAACAGCTAATCAGCTGTTCCGGTGTGACGTCCATCCGGGGCTGGCAGTTGCTCCAGCCCTGCTCCAGAAGTCATAGAGATCCCGGAAAATCAATCCAAGATCTCCGTGACCATCTGATTTGCAATCCGCAAAAAAATAGTCTGCAGTTATCCGCATCTGTGGATGGGGACATCTGAGGGCTCTATTTATACACTTTGCAATCAGAGACCCCCCCAATAACTGAGAAACAATAGCATAAACTGTGTCGTGTCATGCCATTCTTCTTTAGCTTTCTAAAACATTCGGGATACGAATGATGTATTCACAGTAGGGTGACCAGATAGCAAGTGTGAAAAATCAGGACGGGGGTAGGACGTAATAGGTGCCCATATAAGAAAAAGCCCGAAATATCAGGACTGTCCCTATAAAATCGGGACCTCGGGTCACCCTAATTCATTGCAGTATTCGAGGATTCTCCAACAATGAAATACAACAGCTCAGGCAATATCCTGTTCAAATACACTGATATCAGAGATTAAAATGGATCTTGCCAGAAGAAAAGAATTACACTGCATATAACATAACACTGAATCCTGTATTTCCATAGTGGAAGAAAGGTGGGATCATTTCTGTCTTATAACAACAGATAAAATATGGATTTTAAAATCACATTTCTATTCTTCCTCTCTTTTTCTGGTCTCTCTTTTGACTTTCCTTTCATTCTTCTTTAAGCTCTTACTGAATATTACATTATAATTCTTCTGTAAGTTCATTTCACTGTACTACATACATGTAAACAATTAAGCTACCTGAACAGAATTAAGAGAATGTCAATACATTGATTTTTATCTTTCCTTCCCACCACCCCATCTCAGTCAGGACAACGCCATGTTCCCATTCAGGGAGTTTTATCTTGTGATCCTTTAAAAGTGGCAACTGATGAAATAAAGTGGTAGATAAAAATTCTGCAATTTTCCATAAAAACGTGCACTGAGTTGTGCCGGATTAAGGATTGAGCATAAGCCAAGAAAATCCTTAAGGATCTGAACCATTGAACTCACAGAGTAGAACCAAATTCCAACTGTACAAAGAAGTCTGCTACAAATTCCGCCTATGGCAGGAATGGGAACAGGAATTTTCCACCTTTGTCCCAACTTCCCCAACAGTCCGAGCCAAAGCCATGCAGCGAGAGCAGCAGCAGTTTCAGGCCAGCAACGTCCTTTGCACAGACTATTCCTGCTCGTCTATGGGCATTTTGTGTGCAGAGCCACAGCAGACTGGAATATTGGCCCCTATTTATCAGGGAGACCAAACAGGTTGTCTAGGGTAAGTCTTTGGTGGCACCAACAGTGGAGAACAGAACTTTTACTCCTTGTCCTGTCATTCAACTTGTGACCTCGGAAACAAAAGAAAGACATTGGGCTGGATCTGCCTTTGTCTTTGCCTGTATTTTGTCCTATCAGTCTAGGTAGCTTTTTGGTCTCCATCATTGCACCATCCCAAAACATTAGGGTTAGGAAGCATAATGAGCCCCATTTTACAGGTGGAACACTAAAACATTGAAAATACTGACACACTCAGCGCCTTCACATAAAATTAGTGGCCTCCTACTAATCACGTAATCAATGTGCATATGGAATGCAGACTAATCTTGCCAAGATCTTCATTAAAGGCTTTCTGTTAGCGCATGAGAGTGAGAGGAACTTAAAGTAACCTTGTTAACAGAGGACCTAATGGTTAAGAGCATTTTATATTGCGTGGTCGCAAAGGGCCCGATTTTCAAAGGACTTTACACACAGTCCCAGAGCGTTGTTATAAGGGTAAGACACACCACAGTGCTGGCTAGAAACTGCCACTTTTTTTTCTGGCACCAGTTACACGACTTAAACCCACATTCCAATGCCAAATAAATACTCTGCCAATGCCCACTGACTCCAATAATTGCTGTTACAAGTGCCCCCCTGCCTACGACAGCTATTGCTTATATGGGAAAGTAACATTAAGGAAGCACATTTCATGTACTTTCAGCTAACTTTGACATGATAAGTGTTTTATCCTTTCATCAAAAGTTAATCAGCACCATTTACTTTTGATCTTCGTTTTATCTTCCCCTCTCAGCTGTCCTCTCCCTCCTTCTCTCTCAGAGGAAAACTAGGAGGAGAGCCAGCATCACATGAGCAGCGTCTCTTACCAACCAGCAGCAAGTGCTCCTGGGATGCACTTTGAGAAGAACTGAGTTAAAGGGTTTGCTCTGCTGTAAGAACGTCAGGGGCTGAGAGATGGAATCTTCACTCCAGCTGGCCAGGCCGGCTGTGCTGTTGGGCTGTGAATAATTTTGGAGCCTGAGTAAAGCAGCAAGCAGAGGCTGCTGCTTCTCTGCACATGGGGGTTAATCCAGTGGATTCATGAAGTGCATAGACCTGCGACGGAGGTCTCTGTGCACTGCAAAGACCCCTGGGGCAGGCTCACCATAAATCTTTTCCCATCTATTTTATTATTTGTACTACGGTAATACCTAGATTGGGCCTCCATTGTGCTAGGTGATGTACAGATACACAGTAAGGGACAACACCTGCCCCAAAAAGCTCACTTTCTAAACAGACAAAGAGTGGGACAGGAAAAGGGCATGAAGTGACTGGTCCAAAATCAGTGCCACAGATAGAAAGGGACCCCAAGTCTTCTGACAGTCAGTTCAGACCACACGGTCTCTCTAGGGACCAAGTTACATCAGAGATCAGTGCATGAGTGGCTTGAAAAGACTGTCTTCATCATTGCTTTTGTCTACACGAGTTTTGGTTTAGCATTCAACGTTTGAATGAGATGGAAACAATTTCGATGCAGAACACAGCAAGTCACCTAGGCATGTGTCGTCAAAAATTTCCCTTACTTTTAACTCTATAGAACAGTTTCAAAGCAAAAACCTGTGCCAGGATTTTTACACTGTTGATAAATGCATTACTTGGCATGAAGATTCCTCCTCACCTCTGGTTGAAGAAGAAACATCTTTAAAAAGGAGCACAAGCTGGTTTTGATCAGATAAATGTGCCTATTTCTGAAAAGCCGCGTTGGGGGCCTGTAGGTATCAGGTGAATACATTGGTATTTTCATCTTGGATTTATAGTCACTCTCTCTCCAATGCCTCATGACTGTTTGGGATTAGATTGGTGTTTATTGTGAGGGCCTATCACAAACATTAGAAAAATTTGCTACACTACTAATCTATTTTTCCCTGTTGCACTGAGAAGCAGCAGTGGAGTCCATGAGGTTGGTGTTTGCTTGCACAGGAGGGTTGGAATAAAGCTGCTTTTGCTTTTCCTAGTGATAACCAAGCCAAAACTCGTTAAAACTTTATCTCATCTTGACAGCGTTCACCCTTCCGTACCTTCCTGTGAACTTTTATTTCCTTCTTGCCACTTTTTTCCTTGCTGCCCTCCTTCCATAAAAAGTTAACATACTCTTCTCCAGCAGTACATTTCTGGTTACCACTGCTTCTCTCAATAAAACATGCTCTTGCCCAAAGCCCTATGTGAGTTATTGTGGAGTGCAAAACAGCTGCTGTTTACTTGTGTGGTCACCGGCCTGTCGCCATGTCACCACCAATTTGTAAAGTACTTTTGGAACACAAAAGGCATGGTGTGAAAACCACATGCTAGCTGATACCTTTTTCACTAACACGCATTTATTTACCTCTCATTGAGTCATAGAATCATAGAGTTGGAAGGGACCTCAGGAGGTATCTAGTCCAACCCCCTGCTCAAAGCAGGACTAACCTCTGCTATATCATCCCAACCAGGGCTTTGTCAAGCCTCACCTTAAAAACCTCTAAGGATGGAGATTCCACCACCTCCCTAGGTAACCCATTCCAGTGCTTCACCACCCTCCTAGTAAAAAACTTTTTCCTAATGTCCAACTTAGACCTCCCGCCCTGCAACTTGAGACCGTTGCTCCTTGTTCTGTCATCTGCCACCACCGAGAACAGCCTAGCCCCATCCTCCCTGGAACCCCCTTTCAGGTAGTTAAAGGCCGCTATCAAATCCCCCCTCACTCTTCTCTTTTGCAGACTAAACAAGCCCAGTTCCCTCAGCCTCTCCTCATAAGTCCTGTGCTCCAGCCCCCTAATCATTTTGGTTGCCCTCCGCTGGACTCTCTCCAACTTGTCCACATCCTTTTTGTAGTGGGGGGCCCAAAACTGGACACAATATTCTAAATGCGGCCTCACCAATGCCGAATAGAGGGGAATAATCACTTCCCGTGACCTGCTGGCAATGCCCCTCCTAATGCAGCCCAATATGCCATTAGCCTTCTTGACAACCAGGGCACACTGCTGACTCATATCCAGCTTTTTATCCACCGTTACCCCCAGGTCCTTTTCTGCAGAGCTGCTGCCCAGCTCGTCGGTCCCCCGTCTATAGCTGTGCATGGGATTCTTCCTTCCTAAGTGGAGGACTCTGCACTTGTCCTTGTTGAACCTCATTAGATTTCTTTTGGCCCAATCCTCCAGTTTGTTTAGGTCACTCTGTATCCTATCCCTACCCTCCAGGGTATCTACCACTCCCCCAGCTTAGTGTCGTCCGCAAACTTGCTGAGGGTGCAATCTACCCCATCCTCCAGATCATTAATAAAGATGTTGAACAAAACCGGCCCCAGGACCGACCCCTGGGGCACTCCGCTTGTGACCGGTTGCCAGCTAGACATGGAGCCATTGATCACTACTCGTTGAGCCCTATGCTCTAGCCAGTTCTCTATCCATTTTATAGTCCATTCATCCAACCCATACTTCTTTAACTTGCTGATAAGAATACTGTGTGAGACAGTATCAAAAGCTTTGCTAAAGTCAAGGTATATCACATCCACCGCCTTCCCTACATCCACAGAGCCAGTCACCTCATCATAGAAAGCAATCAGGTTGGTCAGGGTATTGAGTCAGGGTATACTTGTGCATTGTCTCAGCAAAGCTAAAATGTAGCACGTCTCAGTGTCATAATGTCGAACGTGAGCTCTGGGAGCCAAAGATTTGTGTTTTTAACAAAAGCAATGTTTTTAAAACGTGGTGGTAAATTTCGATTTTCTCCAAGCCTACTTTTCCAGAAGCCAGAGCTTTGCACTGGTGGCACGCTATGATCGTGTTTGCTCCTCAATGCGTGCTTCATCATGCCACTTGCAATGCACCTGTCATCATTTCAATATAGCATGTCTGCCAGACAAGACTTCGGCCTGGTCTATACCCAAAAATTAGATTGACCTAGCTACATCACTCAGGGCTGTAAAAAATTCCACGCCCTGTGCAACGCAATTAGGTCAACTGAACCCGCATTGTGGATGCAGCTAACTCGATGGCGAGGTGGATTAACTACCTGGATAGAAAACCCCTTCCATTGCTGTAGGAAGCATTTACGCTATGGCGCTACAGCAGTGCCCCCTGTAGCTGTGCCATTGCAGTGCAGACATAGACTTAGTATCAGAGTTGGGCACAATAGACTCTACCGGGGCAGTTTCTAGCAGGATCAGGTCTCCATGTTAACACAGATCCATATAATGAAAGTGTGTTCTGGAGAAATTCATCATCTGGCAAGCTACTGAATGTGAAATAAAGGGACAGATTGAGAGGAAGGCAGGAAGAATAATGGCCTTGTGGTTGACACACTGGGCTGTGATTCAAAGATTTGGGCTCCATTTCCCAGATCTGCCACAGACTTCCTTTGCGACCATGAGCAAGTCACTTACACTCCCCATGCTTCAGCTTCCCATCTGTAACGTGAGGAAAACAACAGCGCCTTTCTCCTACTTTGTCTGACTCTTGTAAACTCTTCAGGACAGGGACTGTTTCTCGCCCAGGGTTTCAACATCAGCTAGCACAATGGGGCCTGATCTCAACTGAGGTCGCCAGTTGCTGTCACAGCACCAGTAATGAATAAAACAGCAGATCCAATGGGACCCTTAATATGCAAGACAGTTTTCTTGTAAATACATTCTCCACACTAGTTTCATGCACTTTTAATCTATTCATTTTAGCAGAAAAAAACAGTTTAGAAAGATCATCATGATTCCTTTTCTTTTTTGCCAGGATGGGGAACCAAAGAGAAGGGGAGAAAGATCAGCAGTGTTTCAGAAAAGTGAAGGAAAAAGAGTCGTATTGTACTAACCGTGGGACTCTCTGCTTGTCAGGGCTGTGGTTATAAAGGGTGGGCTGTGTTAAGAACTTTATTATGTATTTGATGCTGATGTAATTAGGAAGCTGGTGGCAGATGTTGCTTCCTTTTCACCTTCTCAACAAGCTATAAAACACTCAATTTACAGACCATGAAGTAGTAAAATGGCACAAAACTCAACCTGTCAATCCCAATAATGCTGGGATTGATTAAGTGAGCAATAGACTGAAACTACACAATTTACAAATGCACAGGAATCACAAGGGATGAGTGTGCAACAAACCGCAGAGGCAAAACTGACATTCCTGTCTGTTTCTCCATCACTGTGACCCCTAAATCATAAACATACACCATAAAGGAGAGCAGCTACATATTGGTCTTCCTAGCCCAGCTTCAATATTGAGGGAGTCAGGGTTTGATCCAAGGTCCACTGAAGTCTGTGGGAGTCTTTCTACTGACTTCACTGGGTTGGATCAGGCCTTCTGGATAGTGTTAACGTCAAATACGAAGGGGTTAAGAACATATCACATTTTGCTCCCTGATATATGCACATAACTGCATTTGAAGTCAGCCAATGTGAGATGCATGCTTACATATCTTTCAGCAGTATATGTTCCATCACTGCTGTAAAACGACAGTGACCATAGCTGTTGCAGTATTACAGGATTATGAGAAATATTTTGCAATCAAAGTATTATATTGAAAAACCAACGACTCCCACCAATTATCTAAAAATCTGCTGAGAAGCGTGCTACTGAAAGAGGCCCAAATTATAGATGCCGGAGAAGCACTAAATCAATTGCCAGTACACTGCTTGCAAGAGCAAGGTCACCTTGCTGGGGGGGAACGTTCCTGTTTACGCTCATGTCTGTAAATTTTGTTTGATGGGGAAAAACGAAACACTGATTAGCATGAATTTGGAAGCCAGTCTGAAATAGAATGTAAATCAGAAAAGGGAAGATTTATGGCCTATTAAATTGAACTCCAATCAAAATCCCATCCAGGTAACAGTTCCCCAAGGGCTTCCATTTGTTAACATCACATTTTTTAAATAACTTCCTTTTCCATGTAACATCAGCAGTAATAAAAGCCCTTCAGTAACAAGCAGAGCAGGGAACACATTATTTACCTTAAAATGGCATCATTGCTTGGAACCAGAACAAACTAGAGGCATGAAGTGCAACACTGAACACAGCATGAATCTACAGATGCAAAACTTCTTTCTTAATCTGGAAAGAAATTCTGCTCTCATTAAACTTGGGTGAGTCTGGAGCATTTCCACTGATTGCAATGAAGTTACTTGGGATCACTGGTGTGAGATCAGAATCTAAGCCCTGATGTCTAGAAATTTTAGTCCCTGTACTACTTAAGCAAGCTAGACGCTTTCAACAATCCGTCCATTTACAAGGACAGAAATGTTTTTCACTGATCATTTAACAACCCATCTTCTCTTGGAAATGGATATTACTTTGATACTGGGAGTTGTTCCTCCTGGCCCCCCAATTCTTCTTTCCATTCAAACCCTGGTCTCGACCGCTGGTAATACGTTTCTTCAATTCTTGTTTAGGTTGATTTTTGCACCTTGGTGTTTGCTTTTGACACCTGGCTTTACATTGCCTTCCATCATGCCTGGGATGCAAAATGCCACCAAACCAGAGTGGCCACCAAATCAGCAATTTGCATCCACTTCGCACAACGTGAACATTGTAACACCAAGCCATGCAGAGTCAGGATAAGTCTACACAACAATAACTGTGTACGGGCTAGTCTATTCGAGCTGGCTTGAACCCAGCAAGCGCGGGAAACAGCAGCAGTTCAGACAGTGCAACGCAGGCTTCCACATGGGTGGTACATGTCCAGCATGGATCCTGGGTATATACTTGGCCAGCTGTTCTGTGCTGAGGCCTGTGCTGCACTGTGCTAGCTGAATTCAAAAATTGGCTAGTTGTGCACAGCTTTTGCCATACCCTCAGGCGCCTTGTCTCAGTTACACTAATGTAAATCAGAGGTGACTTTACTGCAATCAACGGAAAGCCACATTGATATAAAACAGTATTGTGGCTGAAATCACAATCGAGCCCCACTGATGCTACAACACTGTCAGCTTTGTATTTGTGCTGATGCTTCTTTCCATCAGAAGGAAGGCCAGCTCAACCTGCTGTTTAAAGAATTACGACTGAAAACCCCTAAATTGAACAAAAATACAGAGCTGGGTCCACTCTCGTGTCAGCTCAGATAAACAGGCCCCGACAAGCATAAAAGCCTCCCGCAGTAATCAAAGCAATTCCACTATTTATGCAGAGGGGGGAGAAGAAAGCTGCATATCAAACAAATAATTACAAGCACGGCTTTATCAGTCCCTGCTGATTACTTTCGGCTAGGTTTGATGATTCTGTCACAGCTCAGCAGGTTGCTCAGAAAGCTGCATGTCACAACATTTCAATCACAGTTCTTTCATTTATTAGCACCTACTGTTACCTGTCTCCTAGTCGAAAATCTTAACATGCATTTGTAAATTGGTCTCCGGGAGTCTGTCAGAGAGGTTTAAAAAACAATAAATCATATTACAGATATACACACCCACAGATATAGATACACACACACACACAATACATACTGACTGGAAAGATTATTTATAACTAATTACCCACGGAAGCGAGCCAAACCCTACAGCCCGCATACATCTAAAGTCACTGAGCAGTGCCTGGTACAATATGTCAATTTTTCACTATTGTTAATTATACCATATTGCAATTAATAATCTGAGCCGTTACCTGATTCGCACAGAAATCCCATAGATTGTGATTTTTTTAAGAACCCCTGGGCTCAACGCAGCCCTTAGATTTATGGCCCATGGAAAATAAGATGCCCCCACTGCACTTGCACGGGCAGATGCCGATTCTCGAAGGCAGATGGAATACTATACACAATCTCACTTAGCACTCATATTACTGATTTTCATCTGTGGCTCTCCAAGAGCTTTACAAAGTATTTTAGAGATGGAAAAACTGAGAGGCTAAGAGACCCGCTCAGGTTCACATGAGCAAATCAGTGGCATATCTGGGAACAGAACCCAAATGTGCTGACTCCAGAACCAAAACCCTAGCTCCAGGAACACAATGGGTATCTCTGCACTGCAATAAAAGACCTGCAGCTGGCCCGGGGCAGCTGACTCGAACTTGTGGGGCTCAGTCTGTGGGGCTATAGAACTGCCATGAAGATGTTCGGGCTGGATCCTGGGGCTCTGAGACCCCGTGATGGGGGAGGGTACCAGAGCCCAGGCTCCGGTTCCAACCCAAACGTCTACACTGCAATTTTATTGATCTGCAGCCTGAACCCCGTGAGCCTGAGTCAGCTGCCCCGGGCCAGCTGCGGCAGTGCCAGGGGTCTTTTATTGCACAGTAGACGTACCCTAAGGACCAAATTCTGACCTACACCAATGCAAGAGTGACAGTGCAAAGGGGCTGTGCCAGTGTAACCAAGAGCAGAATTTGGCCCTAAATATAGATTTCTGTTAAGGAGGATAAGAACTTATTTTCTCCTCTCATTTGGAGCATTCCAAATCAGAGAGACGGTTCCTCTACGATATGCACGACACGTGCATCGTCTGTAACAAAAACGAGCTCCCGAGCTTCTGGTCTTACATAGCTTTCTAGCGCACCATCTGCACCTGTTCCCAGCGCAGTCACCTATTATTATGGCACGCTTCCATACAAGAGGGTAGGAATGCAGACTCTTAACGAGCCAGCTAGCCCAGTGCTAGTCTAAGGAACAGCTAGCTAAAGGTGATAAAGCAGCAATCTAGTCAGTAGCCAGCCCGGAGTTCAAATGTATTAACTCTGTAATATGCTCAGCCCACACAACTTCAGTGTATTTTCGGCCAGCCAAGCAGTCTTCTATCGACCTATTTTCACAGGCTGGATTAAGTATACAAAGAGACTCGGCTGGCGTTTAAAATAACGCTGCAAGTTTAGAGCTGAATAGCAAACCTCCTCTCATTCCCGGAAATCTCAACTGTAGCCCCAAGCCACGACTTCTTTCTCTGCTGCCGCTCCATAGCTAAGGACGTATGTCACACTGGAAATGGGGCCAACGTCAAAGCAACACAAGCCTCAGTTGTTTCAGCTTTGGGGATGTTCCCATCTGCATCCAGGGCAGATTTTCCCCATTGGGTGCAGGCAGGAACTCTGCTATGGCTTCCAGAGTTTTTGCACCAGCGCCAACACAGGTTACACTGCTAACTTGTGGTAGATGTTTATGGTCCTCATGGAGTTCACTTTTTAAAAGGGTCCACTAATTGATCTTCAGTGGAAACAAACTAGACAAGCCACTTTTCTGTGATCCTCAGTAGAGGTCTGTCATCAAAAGGGATAGTCAACATCTGTTCTTTGCTTATTATTAGCACACAATCTACATGAAATTATGGATTTGGTATTGGCAACTTGGGTCTCTTAGGGACATAGGCCTGGCCAGACTGGATCCGAACTATGGTTTAATCCAGGCCAGTATTTCGTCTCTGACAGTGGCCTGTTCCAGATGCTTCAAAGGTGTAAGAACACCACAGTAGGCAGATGTGGTATAATCTGCCTCCCACCTAGGTCTCTAATAGTTTGAGACTTGCTTATGCCCTGAAACATGAACTTTAATATCCCTTTCCAATTTGTTATCATCATCAACTATGATAGATAATTCTGGATATTCTTAATAGCCATATAGAAATTAAAATCTTTGTAACTTGACCAGCTCTAGCCCTTCCAGATGTAATCCAGCGAGCCTAGTGAAAGGGGAGCGACAGGAATAGCTGGGTTTAAAAATAAGGGGACAAATCCCTCCTTGGCATAATTCCACTGACTTCACTGGCATTAAAATCAGGGATGAATTTGGTCCATGATATGCACCAGATGACCTAAATCTTGAACTGCAATTGCTGACCTTATAATTCTTCAGTAGTCTAGATTGTGGTTTACAAACCCCATTTCCGTAAAGGAAGTGTCCAGCTAACCATGAGATACTGCAGAGGATCAGGCAGTGTGAACATACGGCAAAGATTTTTCCCACACAATCTGCATTAATTCACTCTCTTCTGATGTGCTCTTTAAAAGACTCTGTCAAGTCATTTACGGCCCCCAAATGCTAAAGATCATACTAGGAAATGTGATCCAGAAAACACCATAGTGGTTTTTTAACTGACCATTTCAGCAATTGATTTATACCCAGACCCAGTAACATCTGAGTAAATGTCAATTACTTAAAAATACAAATAATCTCTCACTTTCTCTTTCTTCCTTCCCATTCTGTAGAAGAAATAGCTTGATCAATTCCCATAAATTAATCATTTAAATTAATCATAAATTATTAATCCTCCAATCTCAGCCACTCCAACACATCCGAAAATATAGTGCTCATGCAAAGCTTTGGACCTAAATGAAATACTGCATTGTTCATTTTAGTTATTTCTTGGACAATCTATATTAAAAAATCAAACAAATAACCAACAAACATTACTCCTTGATATTACCTTAGTAGGAAATTTTGACTGGGACTAAAAAAGCTTGATATGAAACTCAAATGAACAGCAAAGTTATTACCTCATAGATAAAACAACTTTACTAAAAACTGTAGAGTATAACTCTCAGCCTGTTAATGCTCCAGCCCTGTGCTTCATTTTAACCATGTGAGTGGTTCACTTCAATAGAAATGCTTGCACACCTGAAGATGATGCACGTTGGTAAATATCTGTAGTATTTGCAGAATCAGGAATCTAAGCCTGTCCACAAAACGCTGGTACCTACAACTTTTCAAACATGTGAGTTTTCAAATAGTTTGTACTTGCAAAATCTTGGATTTGTGCATCTGCGCATGCAAATCAGGTAATTAGATATGTGAGTCACACGGGCACGCACACGCACACACACACAAATTTTCCCCCTTCTAAAGTATTGGAGAAGGAACCCCACTGGACAAATGCAGATCACATTGCTTTGTACTTATTTGGAAAGTCCTCTGATACTGTAGTAATGGCTTGCAAGCATGAAAGGGGGTCATTTTATGAATGAACCTAATTTAGTAGATTTCAGCTTTAAAATTTAACTGGCACCCTGGCAAATTCATAAATTGATCCCCTTGACGCAGCATTAGAATCTGATTAAGAAAAAATACTACATCACTATGAAGAAAAGAGTTCCTGAAACTACTGATGTAATAAGGGCTAAATATTAGCTTTCTGAATCAAATATAATAAAGTGATATTAATTGTTTGGAAAACTCATGAAAATCTTTGGGTAAAATTTTCAAAAGTGCCTAACTCCCATTTTTAAAGTGACTTAGGGTTTGTCTACATGGTCCTTTAATCTGCACCAGATGAGGTGTAAATTTTAGTGTGGGCTGGTGTGTTGCACACAAACTGGCCCACATGGAACCTGCTGGTGCACATTAAAAGTTCTCTAGTGTGCATTAATGTAGTCCTGTTTCAAACAGGACACTACTATTAACTATTACTGTTAACGCACACTACAGAACTTTCAATCTGCACCAGCAGAGTCCACACAGACCAATTAATGTATGACATGCTGCTGCGGACTAAAATTTACACCCCTCTGGCACCAACTAAAGCACCATGTAGACAAATCCTTCGGAATTTCTGAGCCTAAGTCCTATTGAAATGGGACTTATACTTTTAAGTGCCCAAGTCACTTTTGAAAATGGGACTTAGGCATTTTTGAAAATTTCAACCTTCATCAGTCGGAAGCATGCCAGCCAAAAGACCAGAGCCTCAGCTCGTGTAAACTGGCATTGCTCCATCAGCAATGAATTTTCCTACACTGAAGAGCAGTGTCATTCTATTTTGGGTTTGGTTCTAGTTCGTTTTATTCTTTGGGATGGCACTTGAAGATCTGGGATGCTTCTCATTCATTCTTTTAAATTCCAAGGCTCCTTTTCAAAGCGTCGGCTATATTTTTAAACAGTGATGATATTTCTTTGATGACACTCAGAAATATCAAGGGACCAGCCAGAAACGCATGGAGAAAAGAATACTTGCTATCTCCATTGGGAAGGGAAAGAAAAAAAAATGAAAGCTGATGACAGGATAATCAACAGCTCTCCAGGGATATAACCTTATAGGGCATAACCATAGTATATCTATTAGAACTTGTTTGCATATCAAGAGAATTCAGTAGGCGGTCTGACAGCAAAATGAGCCTATGAAAATGTGGTTATCTGTAAAGCTGATAATTTGTTCACATGTGAAAACAATCTTCCGAACACTCAACTTCCCAGTCAAATCCTAAATAACACCAATATGTTTATTTTGGGCAGCTTGTGCAGTGAAATCACTTCCTATAGCTGTTCCTTTCTGTTTTCTGGATACTCTCCTGAGACTCAGGGAAACGACTTGTTCTAAGGGAGAACCCAGATAGGAATCCCCACTCTAAATATCAGAGAATTTTAAATACTTATATTTTCATGCAGCGTGGTTGGGTCGGAAAGATTTTAAAGGTTTAACAGAAAGAAATGGAAGCTGCTTGGGAGAAATGTTGCCATGGTTATGGGAATCAGAAGGTTGACTGGAATTTGTGTTTAGACATCAAAAACTCATCCATGGCCTTGGATAGGCCTGTAGGCTCAGCCATATCACCTTAAAGGGTGATCTCATCGGATCTCACAAGCTGCACAGGGTCAGCCTGTCCCAGTCACTACTTGGATGGGAAACCTTCCAGGAAAACTCAGGAAGTCATGTTGGTGTTTCACGGTGACACTTCTCCTTTGGAGTCAGTTCTTATCCCATTTCCTTCCTGGAAGTAATGAGCGCTGTGCTCCTGGAGGTTCTGCCTATCTGACTGAGATCGAAACCAAAGGGAAAATCCTGGTCCCACCAAAGTCAATTGCAAAACTCCCATTGATTTCAACAGAGCCAGGTTTTTACCCAATTTGTGGTCATTAAAGATCCCAAGCAAGGGCCCAAGCAAGAAGACAGCAGCTTTCTAATTTTAAGGCTGCTGATGTGTCTTAACCCTAGAGAAAAATAGTTTGAATGTTTTGTTTTTGTCCTGATTGTACTCTAGTGCTAAGGAATCTCCCTTATAGGGCCTGATCCAAAACCCACTAAAGTCATTGTGAATATTTCCACTGTCTTCCAGCTCATGCATAAAGGCAATGTTTTCAGCACACGCTGTCCCTGTCAATCCGAACACTGTGCCTCTGCCGTATGCAGATTGTTGACACCATGGAGTGCAGATTCCATAGAGCCTTTGTGTGCCGTGTCCGAGCACACAGATAAAGAGAACAAAAAGACGGTGCACAGATCAGGCGTCATTCCTTCCTCCACCTATTCCGTGCTCTCTCATCAAGCACTTCCTGAAAGAGTTCTCTAAAGATATGTCTACACTGCAATAAAAGAGCTGCAGCATGACCACGACTGACCTGGGTCAGCTGACTCAGGCTTGCAGGGCTCAGGCTGTGTGGCTATAAAACTGTAGTGTAGGCATTTGGCCTTTGGCTAGAGTGGGGGGAGGGGCTCAAAGCCTGGGCTGCACAGCTATTTTTAGCCCCGCAGTTCCAGCCAGCAAGCTCAAGTCAATTGAGCCGGGCTCTGAGACTCAGTGCCATGGGTTTTTTAATTGCAGGGTAGCTGTACCTTAAGATCCCATACACAATCATACCATAGCACCCCTTTATTGTGAAGCTGTGTATCATAACACCTTGCTATTTACGGTGTGGGTGTGAAATTACATTAGTATTTGCCCTAATAATAATGTTATGTTTGTAACGTTCCAGGTGAACCATTCCAGCCTATTGTGCAAATGCCTATGTAGAGACTCTTTGCAAAGCGTAGCGTTTCCATGCCAGACCTTAACCGGGATCAGATCTCTTCCGTAAACGTGGCTATAGCAATTCTAATACCTGGTTAACTGACATGGTGCCATTCAGCTATTCTAGAGAGCTGCCACAACAGTATAGCAACTGTGTGTGAAGAGTAAATCACATGAGGTATACATTCTCCTCTAGATGTGCATGCTTAAGTCCATTAACGTTAACAGGAATTACACAGCTTGCTAGGAGAATATCTAAAAATCCTAATTAGAAATATTATTTATTCCATTACTTTAACAATTAAGATACTGGATACTCATTCTCTTGTTAGCTCATTACAATCTACCTACAACTTACATTATATACAGGATGCTTTCCTAGGAGGAATGTTGAGCAATAAGCACTATTTAGGATTAAACTATCTTTTCCCCTGCCTGCTTTGTATCATCCATCCATTATGTGCAACTCAGAAGCAGCAAAGAGGGTGTCCCTCCTAAGGGCTTGGAATATGCAGCTGTAAATGACGGAGCAAGGTGCGGGGCAGTGGCATCAAGTCCCTGAAAGCTTGTTCCTTCATTAAGTCACACGCATCCTTAGTCAATCTCTACCGAGTATATTGGGTACACCAGGAATTAGTTTGTCCATTATTTATGTTCATCGCTTCCATTGCACCCCTGCCTTTTATTTTTTTAAAACTATTATTAAAAAGTGAATGCATATTCATGAAAGGTGCCCAGTTCACAGCCTAAGATACCAAAACCCTGTGCTTAAGCACACAACAGGTGCAACATGGCCGTTGTGGCTTCCTTCTCACTCTAGGACGTAATATGGAGCATTGGTCGGTGTGCCTCAAAGCTGGCCTGGAAGCACCACTTCTTGAGGACATAGGATTCCAGACACGGATGCACGAGGAAGCTAGTCATGGTGGTAGTCACTTTTGTGAGGCAGATGCCTTTTCACTAGGAACCAGAGAGAGACCACAAACTAACTTCACATAGGTGACTGAACGGTTGTCACAAGTTACCGCCTTTGGTTTTTGGAAACTTAAGCTGGATTTGACACCTCAGCCTTGAACTGAAAGTTTCTGAAGTCCATTAACAACTGCTTGAACTGCCTTGCACCCCTAATCAAGACCAGAGTTAGCCATCAAAGTTCTGATTTCTAACAGTATTTGGAATCCACAGACCTGTATTTATTGTGGTGCCTGTATTATAGACCGTTACCATGGTTACTAACTTGCTTTATGCTTAAAACCATCACAATGACGTGGGAGGCCTTTCATCAGAACACTGCCTCCGTTTTCCTCACACACTTTCAGCTCTTCCGTGTCACGTTGCTGAGGCAGCTTGGCTCTATGGATAAGTCATAGAAGTCCAACCCCTTCCAGGGCGCCGGCGCCTGGAAGTACATACAAACAGACTCCACCCCAGTCTCACCGGGCAGCGGCCTTCCTTCCCAAGGGTCTATGTGACTCTGACACACTTCCACTCTTCCCCTAGGCTCTCCTCTAGCCCCTCAAGGAGCTCCCTGATACTAAGGGGAGGCGTGAGAAACTGACTTCATCTCACTAACTGGCAGCATAGGAGAACTCAAACCATCCTCGTGTGTGTGTGACTGGCCCTGAGGCCCCTGAGGAGTTGGGCTGTCTGCTCCCATGGCCAAAACCTCACTCTTTTCCCCAGGACTTCTTACTATGTTCCCAGCCTTCCTGGCTAGCCTCCCGCTCTCTCCCAGGTCTGTTCCTTTCTCTCCCAGCATTCCCTGCTCCAAGTCACCTGACCTTTTGTCAAATGCCGTCATTCATTACCTCCACCTGGGGAGGCAAGTTAGGTGTGTTACAAGTGCAGCTGAGCCTCCTTATGTCTTAAAGGGCCAGCTCACACTGACATGGTAACGCTACAGTTAGCTTCGTTTTTCTTAAGGCCTTCCTCCTCAATCCATAGGCACAGATCTTCTGTAAGGGCCTGAGGCACAGTCCATTGCAGTCATTTGAAAGAGTCCACTGCCATGGGCTGTGGATCAGGCCCCAGAGCACAATACAGGATGAAAGGCTAGAGGTACTTCCTTATACCAGTGCTATACATTCTAGCTTTTTCTTATACATTTCCCTGATGTTTTCAGATTCGGCTTAGCCTCCCTAAAACTCACCTCTGGATTTGGCCACGGGTCTACGAATGGTTAAAAAGTCTGTGTTAGCATTGTATCTGGTGTAAAAATATCTGGAAATGTAAAATCTGCTGTGACCTATGGGACTGAAATAAAAGAGTATGAATTTTATTTTACCTCCCATTTAATTTTAATTGTCTAGAGGAAAACGTCTGTTACCCATAATGTTTTTTTACTTTATTCTAATAATAATCCCTCTGGCATTAACCCCAAAAGACCTACAAAGCAAGTAGGGCATTAAATTGTGCTGACTTGCGTTGAAAGTACTCAGCAATTCTCTGTCTCATTGCCTCAATGTAGCAGCATAAATAAGCTTGATAAAGCGTGGCTTACTGGCTCAGGCCAATTTGGAGCCATACCTGAGAGATTTATTTCTAGTATCCTCTGTCCACTGAAGCTGCCGGAAAGCACCAACTTATCACTGCCAAAGTGTTAGTTTTGGACTCTGGGTTGTTTGTAGCATCTATCAGTGGTTTTCATTGTCTGTTGCATAGTCACTATGAATTGCTGGAAGCTGACTGTTGCCTGCATTCATCACTGAAGAGGTAAAGACAGACCTACCGGTTCTTAGTCTTCCTACACCACATTTTCTATGAAAGGCAATTGGCTTGAGGAAGGTTTTTCTTTACCCATATGTAAAGACAGATTTAGATTTTTCTGTATCCTAGCCCATGGTTTAAAAAACAAACAAACAAACAAAAAAACCAGTGTGTGACTAAAGAGAGATTTTCCCCTTAGGATTCTATTCTTATCAAGATCTCTTTTCTGTAGCTTTGATCATCGTATCGAAATGGCCTTCCCCTGCTTTGTACCTGAGCCTACGTCAGAAGTTGTTCACCACCATCTCCTGAACAAAGTCCTGGCTTTGACAGTGCCTCCGGAAAGCACAGAGCAAGAAGTCCACTAAGGAATCCTTAGAGGTTTTAAGGACCAGCTTGACAAAGCCCTGGCTGGAATGATTTAATTGGTCCTGCTTTGAGCAGAGGGTTGGGCTAGATGACCTCTTGAGGACCCTTCCAACCCTAATATTTTATGATTCTAAGTCCCCTATTCCTCCATTTAGATGCCTTTTAAAAACTGACTGACATTTTCAGGGCACTGACTCAAGTTAAAGGGATAAAGGTTTTGACTTTGCCAATGTGTAATCTCCTAAGAAGTATTTACAAATCCTATATTATGATAGTCACAGTCTTCTCTGTTAATTCACTGTTGCGGGTGAAGAGAGCAAGATAAATACAATCATAAGATTCCAAGCTTCCAGTGCAAACCATACGATCAGGTTTTTTTTCCCAGGCAGATTCAAACTGATACAGATATAGTGTTAACTATTTTCCTTTACTCCCATAAAACATGACATTTCAGACTCTGTTAGGGACTACTTGAGGTTATGACCCTTTGGCTTGCTACTCACTTTATCACTTGACCTCTATCACGCTAACTCCTCTGTAATTCAATTGGTTCCCTACAGCCATGGTGTGCACACAGAGTGTTTCATGAACAAGGTTTCCTTATTATACATGTATAAGGTAGCACTTCACCCTATAGGCCCGGGTGGAGTGCTGCAGCTGGGCAGAAGTAGTTATCCCAACTAGGTTTTCATGTTATTTTGGTTATTCATGTATGGTTCCAATGGAGCCAGATAGAATCCAACTAGAATACCAGGCACTGAATAGATAAATTAAAATGGCAATAAATGCATTGCCAACTAGGACTTCATGGTTGTCCCACTGCTTTACACCATGATTGCAGGAACTTCATGCAACAGCAGTGACAGAATGCAGAACCTCCTACTCCAAAAGCACAGGCCCATACAAATGGGTCTGAAGGAGAATCTCCATTAGCTGTTAGAACTATATGGGCTATGACACAAAGATCAACAGTTTTGACTCTATCTAGTAGGAAGCACTGGTATACAACCGGAAGTAAACAACACCCACCATTATCTCAGTTAATCAACATTCAAATCTTGTCCTGTTACAGATTCAAGCATTGTACCAAATTAGTTTTACTAACTAGTTTAAACAACATCTGATTTATATATTTACATTAATACAAAAAGAGTTCCATGTCACCTATGACATCTCCATATTCAAACAAGTAGTTCAGTGATAAATTAAACAGTATGTATGAATGACGGCAGTGCAAAATAACTGTGTGCAGAAGCTTGGAATGCTAACCCTAATGATGAGAAACATCACTTGCAAATAAGAGAATGCAACATGGTCCCTTCAGGTCACAATAGAAACACAATGTCACCCTCATGTAGTGGAAGCTTCCCTTGATATTGCATGTGGTTTACCAGTTGTGTTGTCAGAGGGCTTCAATCTTTCTTTCTGTCAACATCTTCCAAGAGCATGAACAGCAAACACTCTCAAGCAGTAAGTTAGTATTAATATGAGCAATTAATAAACTCAGGGGAAGCCCCATATGTCATTTCATTTCTATTTATCACCCAGTCAGTGGAGATTCCTCAGGCATTGCACAACCTATTTTGAAAGAGATAGAGTATGATTTTTACCTGCTTGTATATTGGATGTGAGTGCATGTTTACAGGTCAGTTCTTCCCACCAACTTCCGCTTTGTACCAAAGCCTCAAATGATGTACATGAAATTACATGAAGTTCCATGCGCTCAACTGATGTTCATGGATTCGTGTGTGTTTCCACAGTTGACAGGTCGCTATATGGGTTCCCAAACCACAAACCTTTTATAAAAAGTACTAGAGAGAAATCACAGATAGAAAAAGATAATGTTCCCTAATATTGTTTATTGTAATGGTTTAAAGGGTGGAGGAGTCTCAAAGAAGGAGACATAGGAGGTTGGACTTGATGTTCATGTCTCACTGATGGCAGTTGAAAAAGGAATAAGAGCTGAAAAGATAGTTAGGGGAACAAAAGCACCCCTTGTGTGTTTTCCCCCCTTTTGAGCACCAGCTCCTGATATTATCACACTCTGCTCTAGACAGGTGACTATAATCCCAGGACCCAAAGCCAACACTGCATGCATTATTGTACAATACAGAGTTCCTCTTTAGTACAACTGGGCCAGCATGGAGTCCTCATATTTGTGAGAATAGTACTTTGTTATCAACATTTTCTCAGGTCTTGTAAGATTACATGTGAATGAATTTAGAGGTGATGTTCCAAGGAAAAGGGCGGCGTAAGCTTCATTCTCCTAGATGAGACCTTGGGTTGTGCAAACCTGCGCTGCATTATGCAAGCTGAACAAAACCCTTTAGCTCCACTTTGCATTAGCATTCTGAAGCCACAACTTTTTCTTCTTGCCTCAGAGAGCAGCCGCCTCTGCTTTACATAAATCTTTAATGAAATGCTCTGCCTCCAGCGCTAAAACCAGAGCACACACAACAGAGCTGAAGGAAAGCATGGTTTTGCCTCCAAAACCAGAGCCATTCTACAGACAGTAAATATAATTTTTATGTGCTATGTATCTGTGGGGTCTCTGGGGCTCCATTAAAAACAGGCTACAGCATTAAGGGATGTGAGAAGCTGGGAGAAGAATTGTAAGTACTTTCCAGAAATAATTTTAAAAAAAAAGAAGAAGAAGAAGAATGCAGTTTAACTGCAGTGCCTAGTAAAATACAGCATGCTCGATCCAGTTGTCTGATATGTGCATTTAGTCTAGGCATGCGCAAAAGATAATGTTCTAGGGTGTATGCTTAGTATTGCCAACCCCAAGTGTTCACCCCCCCCCCCACCCAATCACGAAATTGGCTTAAAAAAACATGAGCTTTAAAAACCCCAAAATAATACATTTGGGGCTTTCTGTATTTGCACGTTGGGGTTTTTGAGCCTTCAGGGTTCATGTGTCCAAGCTTTTCACCACAACTACGAGGGCTAGAAATGTACTTAAAAAAACCCCAGCAAGCTGAGATTCTCACATCATAATACAACTCCAGGTGTTAGGACTTCAGGATAAAAACACCAAATATTATGAAGTGTGTGCTAAAATTGTGAGAGTTGGCAACACTGTTAAACGAGCCTGTTGTGGTGCCGATGGTCAGTCAGGATCAAGAGGAGACGTGTCAGAGAACAAGAAAGCTGAACATGTAGACAGGAAATTTTTTTTTTAAATGCAAATATTTAAGACTTCACGCTATACGGATCGATTGATGTATTCAAAGACATCTAGGGGAATTCAGACACATACCTTCCATCAATCTTACTACTTTTATTTATTATTTTATCACCACAGCATCTAGGAACCCTAGTCACAGACCCTTTTGTGCAAGGCACTATACAAACACAGAACAAAAAGATGATCCCTGTCCCACAAAGCTTACAATCTAAGCATAAGACAAGAGACCACAGATGGATACAGACAGCCAGGAAACAATGAGACAATATGAGTCACCATGATTGGCAGTGATATTAGCAAGCCGGTGGCCTCATCGTTGTCAATTTTTTAATAGGAGGATGTTTGTTTAAATCCTGAGACTGCTTTGAAAAAACTCAACTCTGAAGTCTAAATTGGCTGCCCAACTCCTCTAATCTAGCTCTCCTCTTTAATCTAGCTGCTCCTGGGCCCCAATTCAGCAAATCATTTAAGCACTTGCTTCAGCATGCAACAATCAACGGGGCTACTTATGTCATCAAATTTAAAATCCATTAAGTGCTCTGCTGAATACGATGGGATTACCCACACGCTTAAGGGCCTAGCTGAACAGAGGCCGTAGACATGTACAGTGGTCACCATATTAGGGAGTTAACATTTGCCAATAGATCTCACACAGTTACAGCACTTTCTCTTATTTTAAATGATAGGTAAAAACTGTGGTCTCAGATACAGTGTGTGGCAGCTACTGGCAAATACTGGCTTATGAATGGGTATTTGGGCTCCCAAATGAGGGATTTGAGAACCCAGGCCAAAGCCTCAAATCTGAAAGTTACTGAAAGATATTCTTAATATATTTACCTTACACAGAAGGAAGGACAACCAAACTGGACAGGATTTGAATCCATCTATTTAGGGAATCTAGGTTCAGGAAGGGCTTAGCTTACTGTGACTGGGGCTGTGCACAAAGTTCACCGAGACCAGTAGTGGAATGGGATTCTGGGGCAAGATGAATGCTAGGGGTGCAGACTCAGTACAATCCAAACCTCCAAGCAATTCAGGAGGCAGTCACCCACTACCATCCCCTGGGAACGGACACACTGGTTTGTGTAAATCAGATCTCCCACTGACTACACTGGACAGAGGATCTGGCCCTTAGGGAGGTAATGGAAAACGCTATACAAATGTTTGAAACACGTCTACGCTAGTGACACTCTTACCGGGAAGGACAATCATCTCCGTGCTGGTATTTCCAGCGAACAGAGGTTGGGAAAGCCTCAACATTTACAGTGCCCCTGAGCTGTTATGCTCCATGCAGTAACATCTATCATAGAACACCAGGGGCAGGAGGCCTCTGCAAGCTAACGTGAATCAGTGCAGCCAAGTCATCCAGAATCTCTCTTCAGGTCTCTCCCTTCCCGTGAGTAAGTTGGACAGGGCCTATGACCTTGTGGGCACAACCAGAATGGTATTACTAATACTGCCAGTCTCCACCCCAGCAAAGACAGCTCCGAAGCAGGCAGCAATGGCAAAGCAGATGCATCTGCCTGTACAAAAACTTGTAAGCACCTTGACGTGAGTAGAAATAACAGGTTTAGCAAACCGACTTTAGGAAGATTGGTAAGCTCTCGGTTTCGCCTATTCAGCACGATGATCAGATTCCGCTTTCGAATGGGCCACTATGTAACGCAGTCCTAGAGCTGTCTTTGGTATGCACAAGGGTGTTCCTGAGGCTGGCCGTTATAGTTATTGCCAATGTGAAAAATGCTAAACACACTGACAAAGAGAAGGGAAGTGACCTGGAAATGACAAACTGAAACAAGGCAAGGAGCGAAGACGGGGCTGCATAAGATGAAGATTTGCAGAGTTATATTGGTAATGCTCACTGAGGACGGATGATTGGTTTTGTCTGATATACTCCATGCAGCGCAGCCTTTGCTAGGAGTCTCTTTGGTTTGGGCAGCAGCTTTGTAGATTGGCAGCTGGAAAATTAATCTCACGTCTCTCCAGTAGTGGTGGGGGCAACACAGCAAAACCAGCTACTTGAGTTTTTCATCACGTAGGATATTACATCGAACGACAGAAATGCAGAGTCCGGAGTGCAGCAGAGGCTTCCCAGCAGAACGCATAGATCTGCTGCACGTAACTCTTCTCAGCTCAAACTGCAATTCTTAGGGCTGCATGCCATTATTTTATACTGGGAAGAAACAGAAAGTCAACGCAAAGGTAAAGAGCTCTTCATAGGAGTACGCAATGTCAGCAGTCACATCAAAGAGCAATTCTAAGTCCACAGTGCTAGGTCTCATTGCTGGAAGTTGTTTTATAGGGAATAGTAACTGTTAATTAATGAGGCACGGTAAATGACTGCACTTCCTGTTCAGAAGCCTAGATACAAAAACCCTTGGATATACCAGTACTTAGTATTGGAATTCACACGGTAAAAGAAAAACTTTAAAGTACCCAAAAGAAAAATCCAGAAGGAGATGGGGCTGTTGGGTTATACGGAGCCAGCTCTGAAGCCAGCATTCAGAACTGCCTCACGTGGGTTTAAGACCCTCATGTGTGAATACAAGGCTGCGTTGGTCCCCTTGGCACCCATGGGAGGAAGGTTGCAGGCTGCATTGTGCACAGGCCAGTTTAAAGCAGTACTTGTTCACTCCTGAATAAATGTTTCCAGACTGTCACAGCTTGCATTCTGGGTGGAGCTAGAGAATGTAGACTCAGGCCGTCAACCAGAGGGGAGAGGATGGGGGGCAATTGCCCAGGGGCCCAGCGATTTAGAAGGGCCGGGCGAAAAGGAAGAGAGAGATATATCGCCCTCTCCTCCACACCCCCCTTCCCTGGAGGCCCATGCTGCTCGTGCTCTCTGCTCCTCCCTTGAGCCGAGCTTATTTATTATGCGCCATGCAGGTTCCTGGGCAACTGAGGAGGTGGTATCTGCTACTCAGCTGCCCGGGTTCAACAGTCATCTCCCTAGAGAGTCCAAGGGACCCAGAAGCTAAGTAGCAGATACCACCTCTTCAGCTGCCCGGGAATCTGCTCGGCGCATACTAAATAAGTAAATCAAACCTGAGAACCTCTGGGTCATACTGCATGAGTCTCTACTGCAAACGGTCCCAAACCGTGGGGCATGCCTCCCTGGGGGTATGTGCAAGAACGTTCAGGGAGGTGTTGTTGGACCCATCGGTACTGACTGGCTGATGGATAAGCTTGAGGAGGCAGTGTCGGTGCCGTTGAGCTGAACACTATTCTGCTGAGATCTCAACTACACCACCACCACTGTCTTGTTGGCTCCATTAGTGATGAATTGCTACAACTGATGGCCAGTTTGGTCAGGTAAGAAGCAGCCTGCATTGGTCTGATTATAAATCTGGATAAAATTAAACTCCTGGCCATTGTCATCAAGCAGCCTCCAGCTCCAGGTTACAGCCAGCTCAGTATTAACCTGTCTGGACAGGACATCAAACAGGGAGCAACTGTCAAATATTTGGGTAGCATCATAGGCAGTATTGAAAGATGTGTATGCTCGTATAACAGCCGCTGCGTCCATGTTTCAGGCCCTTCATCGTGACATCAAGGTTGCTGCAAAGCTACAGAACCACAATTAAACCAACTCTATATGCATGGAAGTGAAATGCAGGCACTGAGGAAGGCGGAAGAAAGTCAGATTGATGTTTTCATTTCTCATTGTCTCCATCTTCTGCTTCATTTCAAGTGGCGGGACGAAATCAGAAATAAGGATGTTCGAAGCCAAATCTAGCAACCACCTCCATCAGCACTGGCTCAGTTTCGGCAGCTTTCTTATTACAGATACATTATTAGCATGGAAGAGCGATGAATTCCAAAGTGTGTGTATCAAGGAATGCCACTACCTGGCCAGCGTCCATGTGTGCGCCAAAAGCTCTGGTGGCTCGATGAGACTGCCAGTAATGGACATAAATTGAATATTTGGCCAGACCACCGTAAGGACCTTGCCAGACATCAATCCAGGTGGCGCTGTGTAGTGCGGCAGAGTGGCCTGAGCCTGAGGGACCACAACACTCCCCCAGGCTGGCCTCGCTCCCTTGCTGGAAGCCAGTGTAACCCAGTTTGGTTGTGGGAGCACGAATCAGAATGTTTTGGCTTGATCCCCACAGACCCAGTGGCAGAACACTCTGCTACTGTTAGGGCCCTGAGCTGGGACCTGCTGCAGTAGGGTGGGCCCGGGTCCCCCTACCCTATCTCTTGCTGCCGACATCACCCCTGGGGTGGCAGATATCTCACGCTAGGCCAGGAGGCCTGATAACTGGCTCTGCTCTGCTACAAGACCAGGGCCCCTGAACTGCTAACTGGAGCTGCCTTGCTCCCAGGTCAGAGTCTATAGACTGCTCCCTGCTCTGCCCCGCCCAGAACGCCGGAGCCCTAGACTGTTGATTGACTGTTTGTTACCGGACACAGAGTGGCCTCCCTCTGAGCCTGAAGGACCACTACAATCTGCAAGGGGGCAATGTCCCTTTGGGATCTGCCATGATGATGATGATTGTAGGAAGCTCTTTGGACTCCCACAGTAGCTTGGAAATAAATGTGTCACCATCTACAATCGGTACAGGAAAGATGACAAGAACCAAAGCGGTCTTCTTCAATATTTCTTATCCCCCTACCCAGGTACTTTTTGTGAAAGCTAACGTTTTTTGATCTCAGTAGTTTTTAAAATGGAAATCTCCTACTGTCTCTCCTCCACCCGATGGAGAGGTTTGGAAAGGCATTCTTCTGAAAAATCTGTCTTTGTTTTATGCAGTAGGAGAAATGACTGTTTCTACTATCTGTCCAGAAATTAAGACTTTTTCCCTGAATATTGTTAAAATAGTATGAAACATTCATGTTTCACAATACACCATTTAAAAAAACCCACATTTTTCCAACTGAGTATAGTGAATCCTTTCTATCTAAATGTCATAGTGAACCGACTCTTTAAAGACACACACACATTTTATAATGGTTTGTGGAAGACAGGAAATGTAAAATTCACAGTTACCATTCCCAAATATACCCCCAATGAGATGGGGCATATTTATTTTATACCCTGGCTAAAACATTTAAATCTACATCAATATAAATAAATCAGAGGCTGATCTTCTCTGCATTAGAATTACCATTTCATACAGCAGTCAGGACACATCTAAGAAGTGCACAGCCTTTGGAATCCATGCAATAAATAAGGTTGAATCTGAAGACCGTATCATGCATTAATTCATTACATCAATTCGTTGCATAGCAGAATGCTGTCATGTAAGAAATACAATGTGTGCAGTCGGAGCAAAGCTGCCAACAGTGATAAAAGACTAAGATTTTTTTATTTTTAAAATCAGAACTCAGCAGAAGACGTTTGGGGGGAAAAAAGTAATCACAGTGAGTGACGCCATCTGTTGAATGACAAGCAGAGAGCAGTTCAGAGAACACTGCATGTGAATGTGAATTAATGCATTAGCAAGCTGTCCTGTCATCTGCAGCTTCACCAGTCACAAAGATGCTCATTTGCAGAGCAGGATATAACTTGCCAACAGACAGGAGGAGTTCAATATCTATTAACAACCAGCCATTCCCCTCACACTGCTACCAGCAGCAGTGACTGCTCTGCTGCATAGAGCACCGCATTGGGAGATGCCCGGGAACACTTCAGGACTAGCCCTGAAGAGGAGGGTCTTTGCATACCCTGGTTTCAAAGCTGGGAAACTGTAACAGCTTTTAGGAAATGAAAGTCTAAATTTGGGGTTTGCAGGTCATTGTCAGAAAAATAGGGTTTCGTCTCCTAAATTTGCAGAATGCAGTCCTTCCACATACTCACTCCCTGGAGCGTCCTCTTCAAAAAGGAGCGAAGTGAAAGGACAGCATTTGGATGAGCAGGTTTCAGACCGGTGAAAATGTATTGTAAAAATTAGACTTACTCAAAATCCTCCTGGGCAATTCTCTGGTGGAACCCTGCACAGTGCTCTTCTTTTGCCAGCTGCTGAGGCTAACGCGGTTGATTTTGCTACAACAAAATCGCTGGACACAGATTTAAGGAGAAAATACAGTGAAGGGTTTGGGACTGGCTGAAAATATAAAAGGGGAAGCAGATGGGTAGATGCTGTTTACTTCTCTTTAATGTCACATATGCCCCTTTTTATTTTGAACCAGGAGAGAATGGCACATTTGGGGGACAGGATGGTATGAACACTATTTTCTCCCTTCCCCAGCTACCGAAACTGCCTTACATCCACTCCCACGAACTTCAGGCAGGCAGTGTGTAGTGGAGGGCTTGAGCCCTCTTGAGTCTCTACTGGGTCCCAGGAGGATCTCTCTTGTGATCTCCTGTTTCTGAAGGCTTAGCTCACCTTTCTGCTCTCAGAATCAAATCCTGGTACTACTGAAACAACCTGAGCAGTCAAATCATCCATGGGAGAAGGGAGGTTGGAGAAAGGAATCCTTTCCCCAGGGGCAAAGCCCTGAGAATGCATTAGCACAAGAATCTGCTGCCAGTTTCATGGGGGAGGGGAACAGCTGGTATATCTACATAGCTATCCACAGGGTCAATCTAAGCAGTCAGTCCTAATACAGGTATAGTAAGCACTGAAAAGTAAATGCCCCCTAACCAAAACGTGGACCTAAAGCTTCTACTTCAGCGCCAGCAAACACTTGAGAATATTTATTTGTCTCTAGTGTTTGCCTGATCACATGTGGCATTGTTGCAGTTTTTATATAATTCTTATGAAATGGCCACATTTTTCAAGT
The DNA here is from genome assembly GCF_026122565.2 of Emydura macquarii macquarii. Lineage (NCBI taxonomy): Eukaryota > Metazoa > Chordata > Testudines > Chelidae > Emydura > Emydura macquarii. The sequence goes on along the minus strand of NW_027132905.1, from coordinate 5,931,817 downwards.
GGTGTCATAAAACATGGGGCAGTCTGCATGACAAATGTTAGCATATTTCACCACAGCTATATGCAATACTGAGGTATGGGGAACATTTACAGCTTTTCATAATTTTGTTTTTATAAACAGTAAACTTCACACTGGAATGACTTACACGGTCAGTCTCCTTTTGCTTTTCAGAAAAGAAATAGCGATTAGTGGTCGGAGAATTGGCAAACTTAACCTGTGAGCAGACTTATCTGATGTTTTCAAGGAAGAATGGTGAGATAAGATTTGTTTCTTTCTTAATGAATTTCTGTCTATTCCCCTTTTAAACTGATGTTTCTAAACCAGTTATTTGACATAAAATTTCATTTTCCAAATGGTACATATCACATACACATTGATTAGAGAGATATTCTGAGCCTTGAAATCAGGGTGGATTGATTTAAATCACCAAGAGAAAATCATTGATTTAAATCAAGTTTCCCACTGATACTTCTTCACATATTTCTTAATCAATGGTGCAAATCTGATCACTAAAACATGTTAATTTACAACTCAGTACAGCATTTTACAACATCTAGGAGGGTATACTTTGTGTAATTTTTTAGATAACTTGATTTTTATTAATTTAGGAAATAGTACACAACACTCATTACCTGTGTCAAACAGCAGTACATTAGGAATGGTAAATCTCACACACAAACACAATAGCACTTATATTTTATTAAACTAAATCTTAAATGTTACATAAATGTTTCACATTTGCAATTGCAGCAGTCTCCTGAGTTGACGGCTGTCCTTAAACACTTTTTTAATTTTCAAATTTTATTAACTCTAACAGACATCTAAACGTATGCTGTCCTTAAAACTTCTACAACTAGCTCTCATCTTCCCCACTCCCACTGTCCTTTTTATTCATAGACTGACACAGAAATACGCGTTTTCCTGTTTTTTCAACTCCCAGTCGATTTCTTAGCTTTGAGTGACTAATACCAAATGATGAAAATATTCTCTGTGTGCCTACAGAGAAAGCTACTGCTGTGAAAAGTTGGCTTAGCAACCGAAGGAACTCTGTTCAAGGTGCCTGGCTAATGATTTCCACCATCAAATAAAGTAAAATAGGGAATAGACTTACGGCATCACCATTATGGTCTGTGGCCATGATGTTCCAAAATAAGGGGCATATATTATGTAATATAAAATAAGAAAATGACACCCAGTGGCAACTGGCAACTCTAGTTTTCTCTTACTGCAGTTTTCTGTACCATATACTTGGGTGACAGATTCTAAACCTAGTTAACTAATTAAACAAGCCGTAGGATTAGCTAAGCTAAACATTTTTTCTAGCAACATCCAACAGAGCAAACAGCTTGGGAATTTACTTGTTAAATCAAACTTATACTAAAAGGCAAAGAGAGTCTTGAAGAATGATGCATGGCAAAGTTAATTATTTAAGTTACTGATCAGTTGATCCATATTGTTCTTCAGATATATCCACCTCTTCATCCACATCATTTTCTCCCAATAAGCAGTTTTCATTATGATGTTTCATTCTTGCAACTAGGCCCTGCATCTCCTTCTTCCACTGCTTACACTTGACACGTTTTCCTTTTTTACCCAGGGAAGGAAGTTCTTCAAAATATTCCCAGAGGGGGTCTCTCTTATGCCCAGAAGCCATGCCAGTTTTTCTGTGGCAAAAGTGTGGGGGAATATAGGAAGCTGTGTGTGTGCTGAATAATGTCTTCCCTTTTTTTTCCAGTCCACTCCACTGTTCCTTTCTACTCTGCCTCCCTCCTTTGTCTCTGTCTTTAAGACAGCGTCTTAACTAACTCCTCTGCCTTGCTTGGCCCAGCTCCACAACCACATAAGCACAGAACAACAACAATCCTATCCAGCCTGTGTCTTTCTTTGCACATGTGACTTTAGTCTGCTGAGAAACAAACTGAAACAGAAACTAAACGCCCAGAACTTTGAAGAAGCAAGAGCTGGTAGTTAAGCTGGACAGACTAGAGCCATTAATTCATTTTTATGAGACTGTAAGTGTAGGTTTAGCATGTTTGTGATAAGATTTAATTGGAACTGTTATTTTTTAAACGAGAGAGAAATTTAGTATTTTATTGATTTTTTAAAAAAAATCTGATTTAAATTAAAAAATCCATTTTTTAATTTAAAAAAAAAAAAAATATTTTTTATCAACCCTGCTTGAAATGCAACTTTTCTGTAGTTCTGAGGACTGGAAAGCTAATTTCTTGCAATACTTTTTTATTTCTAAGTTGGGCACTTCTAAATTGAAAAGCAATTTTTCTGCTTACTGGCGCAGACCTAATGTTTGAAAAAGATTAACAGCCCTGAAAACATTTATATTTAGATGGCAAAGACCTTCTAGCTCTCTAAGGTAGTGAGATTTCAGACCTTAGAGTCACACCTTTCTGATGATTATTTTGTTATTTTTTCTGCATAAGTTTCGTTATGAACCACTACAATTAGAGACTAATGGTACATAGTGTTAATTTCTAGCTGATTAGTTCAAGATGGCCAACATTCATGTTCAAATTCAAGTGGGAATGAGCAAAACTACAATCAGTAGAATAGGATGCTAAAAGCACAAAATCTCATGAGCTCGAAAGGCAAGAAACCAATACGCCAACGCTGGATTCCTATCAATTCCAATGAAGTATTTCAGTGTTTCTAGCCCCAGCAGATAATAAAATATTGGAACCTCAATATTTTCAATATTCCTTGGCCCTTTTTATGCTGGTCCATTATCAATAGGAACATCCTCAGCTTGCTGAGTCAAGGTGAAACGCACAACTCAGCCTTTTTTTTACCCTTTTCCTTAAATGGTCTCTACTGACAATCACTCATGCTTTACTTTTCTGTATAATGGTTTGGGTTAAGGTACTGTATGTGTTTCTAAATCATTCTGTGCTAGCTAATATCTTTGAAAAAATTAAACATCCCCCTCCCCCCAATATACACAGACAAATATAAAATAGTCTAACAAAGGAGAAAGAAGATGGGAAATATTCACTAGACTGAACCTCTCATTGTTATTGTGGAACAGCTTGTTCTCGTGCTAAGGATGTAAATAAAGTGTTCCAAAGTGTTCTATCCTTCGTTGCTAATATTTAATGTAAGGCTTTTCCACTAGATTATTAACATGCTTTTTTTTATCTTCAGTATAGCACCCTATGAACCCACTTATAGCTGCTCCAAGTCTAGTATGAAACAGAGAATTGTTTGCCTACAGCAGGTGAAATAACTAAATGTCACTTGTAGAAGTGTTGCACTGATTTTTCTGTGATTAAGTTAGTGGTGGGTTCAATAAAATACTTCGGCTGCATGGGTGACAACGTGTCTGTATTGTATTCATGCCCACTTAGATAGCTAGTGTGCAGTCACTATAAGAGAGGCACAGGAAGTGACACTGATACACGAGTTCTCTGTGAATGTATATGTGCTGAGCTGTGCTTTGGAGGACAGTGTGTATTTTAATGAAAGCCTGTTTAGTTGACCCTGTCCTGTGTCAATCTCCCTTCCTGTGAACAGTCTAAACCAAAACAGCACAATGTCTTCACTGCAAAGTTAACCTGGGGCTGAGCACCTGGGCTAGCCTAGTCCAGATGTGAGTATCTACACTGCAAATCCACACCTGAGCCATACCAAGTAACTGTGTTCACACTGGTGCTGCACTCAGCCTCATGGGGTGCTAGGACTTCCGGGGCATACCCCATGGTTCTTAGCGCGGAACCAAGCTGCACCATTCTAGGAACTGATTTGCAGTGTATTGTCCAAGGCTGGGAGTTGAGACCTTCCATCATCTGGTACGTTTTCTCGAGGGCTTTGATTTTTCTCCCTGCACCGAGGTCATGTCTGCCAGCTTATTGGGGACGTCCTCATAGAACTGCAGATTTCGGCTAATATCTCCCCTCACAACAGAGGTCCGCCAGAACCTTGTCATCAGTATTTGGCCAGCTGGCAGCACCCTGGGAGGATGATTTTCCCATCCCTGTTTAAGTGCTGGGGAAGTGCAGCAGAAATGTAGCAGGCAAACGTGGGGGTTTAAATGCTGGTGTACATATACTGGTGGCCTGGTGAAATTTGGGAAAGGCACGGAAGGGCTATCAGCACCTGAGTTAATTCGCCTGCATCCACACTGCAAAGTGGTCAGATTACCAGCCGGAGTGATAGTGGAGCTGGGGTTCCAGCCTATACCTCTCGCCAGGCCAGCCAGCCCTGGTTTAAAGCATGGGTCAGAGGCTTTTGCGTATGGACAATAGCTGGGTGAGGGACAACACCCAAATAAGAGCCCGGGTTAACTCTGTGGTGAAGACAGCCCCTCAGAGAACGGGAAGAGCTCCTTGGCCTAGTTCAGCAGTCCTAAATCCTGCAGCAGCATTGGTATCAAACCTTCATCCCTCTCCCCAGTGCAGATCGTGTAATTGCTCCCAGATCTGATGCCACCAGACCACATGACCAGCTAACGAAGGGACAAGTGCCTGACCTGCTGACGTGCAGAAACGGGAGGTTCAGCAGCCAAAGAGGAGTAATAAACAGGCAACAAACCCAGGCACCAATCTCTCCGTATGGATTTACATTCCCCTCTCTGGCAGGACAATGAAGCCGCTTGTTTGCTGTTTTACGAACTTGTTGTTTCGAAAAATAGCGCGTCGCCCCCGTAGCCAGGGTCACACAGGGGGCATTAAACCACAAACCTCAGGACGCCTCAGACCCTGGCCTGGTACAGTTCCCTTCAACCTCGTGGAACGGGAAGAAACAATCTGTGGTTTTGTGATGTGTAAAAGCCAATTGTTCAAACCGCCGGGGAACTCCACTGGCCCTCAGTTTGCACCCGTGCTCTGACAAAGTGCTTCCTTCCTGGCCCCCCCAACTCAGGCAGTTCAGTGCAGTATCAATTTTCACAGCTCCTGCACTTTTCGGAGGACTCAGGAAGGGGATAGTCCTCGTCCACCCCCCTCAGCCGGTGCAGGAGAGTCTTGGGGGCTTCCTCCAGGGCACTCTGAGTGACCCTTATCATGGGGCTGCCAGCCAACCACCTTTCCCTTGGGAGGCGAAACAGGTCTCACCTTTAGACAGTTTCTCCTACTATGCCACCTACATTTTCCTTCACTTAACTTCATCCCTTACTGGCTGGAGAGCACAAATGTATTTCTGCTACCACGAACATTTCAGAACCTTGACATCAAGATGCTCAATGGGAGTTTCACTATCAAAAATAGTTAGCATACCGCAGCTGTACCCGCACCGATACATGTGTCATCTTAAGCATAACATTTGCTCCTTAGAATGCAAACCATTTTACAGGGTGCAGTTGTCACGCATTTCCTCAACCCCAACCATGTAAAACCCTTTACACATTCCTCGCACCATGTGCTCATAAGTCACTTGCCACAGGGATATTTTTTTTTTTAAATTAACCCTATCAAAACATCAAAAACCAAAGCTTTTCTAGTGACAGAACTCAGATTTCTCATTTTAGCTCTTTAAACGCCTATGAATGTGGCTGTATAGGATAGGTCACTCTTCCTTCAACATACCATTAATAACCATGGGTGTACCTGTAAGCTGAGGCTTGCGTGAAAGATGTGACATATGCAAAGTGCAATGAACAGAATTGTAGAGCAACCCGTATGCACAATTAAGTCTATAAAAATGAAGCCCAGGTATCTTATTAACAAGAACTATTAGAAAGTAGTTACAGTTTTAAAAGTATCTTAGAAACATCACTTGGTCAGCAGAGGCAGTATAACTTTCTCTTTTAAAACACGACTATCTGAAGGGGTATTTATGCTTTGTGGGGGAAACATGCCTACTTTCATTTACCAAATGAACAGAAGACCAGATTCTAGTCTCACTTACACCAGTATAAATCTGGAATAGTGCCAATGAATAAATAAATTGCTGGACCGACTCTGGATTTGCATCAACTTAACTCAGTTGAGAGGCTTCGCAAGAGAAATACTCCTGATGACATGCTCTGCCACAATATGGCATTTGAACTCCTACTCCAGCCCCTGCTAGACCTGTTTTATTGATAATTACTGACTTATTGACTCTCAAGGTTTCAATCAGGCACTTAGTGCTTGCCTCAGTATCTCTGCTAAAGTTCTCTTTTAATGGCCTGATCTCACTAATGGCAGTGGAAAGACTCCCATTTATAACATGTGAGTTGGATGAAGCTGTAGGTGCTCAGGAGTAGATCTTCCAATCTAGCCATGAAAATTAAAAAATCTGAGCTGTCTCCCCTACCATCCGTACTTTTCGTAATACAAAATCTCCAGATCTACAACAGAAAGTTTCCAATATGTTCACGTTTTAGAATTCAGAATTAACACACAAGGCTTGATTCTCCTCTTGATCACACAGGCGTAAATCAGGAGTAACTCTCCTGAAGTCAGTGGAGCTCCCACAGTGCAAAACTGATGGGAGAAGAAAGTCAGAGCTATGGTACACCTCACATCATTTAGGCTTTATTTCTATTTTATAATAATAGAGTGGGCTAGACTGTTTATTAGATGTGCACACTCCCCTAAAGGCTGCTAGATTTGTATTTTATGTTTAGAGTTGAATTTTATGACTATACTTTGTCTTATTACAGTTGTCATATGCAGTTCCATTTACAGAACATACCTTGCTATAATACACAAAGCTGTTAGCTCCCAAGAGAGACTTCTATCTGACTGACACAATCCATCAGTGACATTTTATCACAACCGCCTCTTTGAAACGTTTTATGTTTTTGTTTTTTAAACACAATAGAGCCTATATTCCTGAATATTCACGTTGGTTTACATGACAGTGTGCTAAACTCTCCACAGCATATCGATTTGCAATCTATGACCTTTAAATTACCTAGCAACAACTAATAACAATAGCAACAGCATCACACAATATCTTCCATGTGAAAAGAATCCAAGTTATTTTCATTAGCAAAGATCACTCATGGATGTGTGCTTTTCATGTGATCAGTCCATTGCTGACAGGTACTTAATATCATTAAATGGAGCTTTACCGTTCAAAAAAAACCAGGTATTTAGTAATACACATGGTCATACTGCAGTGTACTAACTAAACATAGTGTAGATGATTACATACATTAGTCATTTCTTATGTAGTATTGATAAATAACAATATTAAAAGAAGACAATGACTTCCTAATTGTATACATGTATTATCTAATCATATCTAATAGCCAGTTACTAATTCTAGATGCGAAAACTAAGGAACCTACATCATATCTGATATTACAAAGAATGTATTTAGGATATTAAAGTTAATGTGATTTATGCATGTGCTTAACTTTGCTGAACAGGAGTGGACCTGAACAAATGCTTAAAGTTAAGCAGGTGCTTGAGTGCTTTGCGGAATCACTCAGCCACCCGGTCACAGAACAGATGCATTTCAATCTTCACACAGGCCTGATCTTTAGTAACCTGTGGATTTGCCATGGGATTCGGTATTTGCAGCTGTCTGTGTAGCTTTGATACATTATTTAATACAATATTAATCTAGTTCCAGAGGGGTGGCCGTGTTAGTCTGTACACAGCAAAACAACGAGAGTACTGGGGCACTTTAAAGACTAACAAATTTAATTTTTGCAGGCATAAGCTTTCGTGCGACTCAGACTCAGGTACCTCTGCATCTGACGAAGTGAGCTGAGTCTCACGAAAGCTTATGGCTACAAAAATTAAATTTGTTAATCTTTAAAGTGCCCCAGTACTCTCGTTGTTTTTGCAATATTAATCTAATATTCCAACTATAAATGATCCATATAACTAACTTCAGCCCCCACACTCTCTTCTGTACACATGCATAACGAGGTTCTGCCAAGTTCCAACTCTATAGGTTGGGAGGGGTAGAGTTGGGGTCAGGAGGTGCCTGCAGATTCTTCCCCACTCCTTTCAAATCAATAACTTATACTTATTTTCCCCTTAACAAGAGAGATTCCAGAGGCAGCTATGGGATAGCGGAGCCCTGGCAGCATGACTCCTTTACGAAGCATGCTGTCCAGTGATCGCAGGGAACAAAGAAGGGAAGGGAGCCTTCAGTAGTCCACTGAGCAGGTACACTTTGTCTATGGTGGATGTGCCACCCAAGAGAAGAATTAGAGGGAAACTCTTTATGTGCATACTCATCGTTTCTATAACCTGTATGGGGATATCTCGACACAAAGAAACATCAGACCTTTATTTTATAACGCTGCAGAACTAAGCATCTTCCTGTTTGTCTGGATTTCTCTTGAACCTGATTTGATTCATATGAGATAAATTGCTATGAATGTTTACCATGGAACATGCTGTCCATACCACACATGCCATATGATGTTTATATGATTGCATATGCATTAAAATGGAGAGAGTATATGTTCCCATTTAAATTATTGTAATCAGGAAATGAGCCATGAAGTGTCTTAATGAAAACAGGTTAATAGAGAGACAAGGTGGGTGAGGTAATATATTTTATTGGACCAACTTCTGTTGGCGAGCGAGACAATATTATTTCTCCTACCCTGTATCTCTAAGATCCTGGGACCGACACAGCTACAACATGTTAATAATTGATATTAAAGTTTAAATTAGAATCTTTGGAATTTCAGTCAAAGACTTTTAAATACATCAAAAATACAGTAATCACACATCATAATCACATGCTTGTGCATACTACATCAGTGCCAGGAGCTGGGGAATTTGATCTGAATGGATATGAACTACTGACACATTTTAGAATCATTTCATGATTTTATAATTGACTAATAACAAAATGCACAGCTCACTCCAAAGCTTGTGTCTTGCACTGCCCCAGTGGAAATATGCAGTGAGTCTTCTTATGGTTATGCAGATGTGAAGCTAACCGGAAGGAAGGGATTGCAAAGTAGCCACGGCCTCAAACTTGACCTGCTAGAAATAATTATACTTTGGAGGTAAATGGAAGGCATACTGCAATCGAGCAGTGGGGATTGCGGTCACTGCTGTTAATAGACATTTCAATGCATGAATTTTAGAGCTAAAACAGATCGCTGGATATCTGAGTTTGATTTAAAAAGAGAGAGAGAATCCACAGACTAATTATCGGCAGCAGCAGCTGCTATTATTTTGGGCCCCAATTCAGTAAAGTGTTTAAGCATGTGCCTGTAGTGATGGGGCGTGAGCGGTCAAGCCTGATGCTTAGATTCTGATGCCAACCCACAGCAACCTGGGGCAAGGCATAGGAGGGAGCTGGAGTGAGGCAGGAAAGCAGGAACAGAGGGGGTCTGGGATAAGGAGGACAGGAACCAGGAGCAAGCAGGAATGCAGGGCTCAGGAATCAGGAAAGGTCCATCGTGGCTGGCAGGCAGAGATTCCTCTCCTGGCTCAGACAACTTCCTGTGCCGCCTCCTGGTTTAAATTGAGTTCCCCAGCCAATCAAGGGTGTTGGATGTTTTCCCCCAATCAGGAGCTTTGGGGGCAGAGCCATTTGTGAGCTAGCAAATCACTGGCTCCCTTCTCCAGCTGCTCCTCTGAGCTGTTGGGTGGTGGTTGTGGTCTGAGCACTGCCTGGGACCAGTGGGCCCAGCTTTGAGACCAACAAACCCTCACAGTGCCTAACTTCACTCATACTCTTAAGTTCTGTCGAATTCAGTCGGACGTGAAATTCATCCCTGGACAGAGATCCTTTCCTGGACCTTTCAGAACCATGATAAGACCCTCAAATCAGCTTAGAGCTCCTCCTGAAATGTACTGCACAACACCAATTAGCTGATAAATGCTGTTCTCACGGCTGCCATCTTTGAGTTGCTGGGGCATAACCAAGAATATAAACAGAAAGAACAGTTACATTTCATGTGCATCCAGTGAGGAGAAACACGATCAATGTTTGCCAAATGGGAAAGGACAAAATCAGCTGGGGAAATTGAGGTGAAGCTTGTAAGAAGGAGGCAGAGGTCAAAGGGAAGTCTCTCTTCAGCCAAATAACCTGGCACGTGCTTCTAAGAACATGAGGTAAAAGATGAAAAGACTTTTTTTGAAGCAACAAGTGAAAAATAAGAGTATTAATTACTAATGTGTCTGTTCATAAATGCCAGGTGCAGAGTCGCAGTAATGAGTATAACAACTAGAAGTACTATTAACTGATGGAGTTTATGATCTAACAGGCACCAATGAAAGCCCGTTGGGTCATTCACATAACTAGAGGGTTAATTTGGATGGGAAAATGCTCTAAAGAGACGAAGATGTGTCTACAGTATAGAATTCCAGTGAACATTAGAGTGCATTGATGAAAGTTGATAACTATAGTATGGGCATAATTAGAGTTGGGTGAAGAACAGACTTTCCATCCTGCGGAAAATTCTGAGAGATTTCAAAATTTGGTTTTGTACCAAACTGTAGAAATTTCAGAATTTTTCATGAAACTCGATATTCCTAAGTATTCTGTTTTAAATAAGGTCTAAGTGTTTTATTTTGCCTTCGTTTCAACTTGTATGTTATATAATTTACAACATTATAAATAAATGTATATATTGTATATAAATAAATAAATATATACTTCTATAATTTACAACATTATAAAATATCTCTTTTGTATGATATAATTAGGGCCCTATCAAATTCACGGTCCATTTTGGTCATAGGATTTTAAAATCTGTAAATTTCACAGTTTCAGATATTGAAAACTGAAATTTCACGGTGTTGTAACCACGGGGGTCCCGACCCAAAAGGTGCTGGGGCGGGGGACTGCGAGCTTTTGCAGAAGGGTCGTGGTATTGCCACTCTTACTTCTGCGCTGCTGCCTTCAGAGCTGGGCGGCCAGAGAGCAGTTGCTGGCCGGGTGCCCAGCTGTAAAGGCAGTGCTTCTGCCAACAGCAGCGCAGTAATAAGGGTGGCAATACCATACCGTACCACTTTCACGTCTGCGCTGCTGCTGGCGGCGGCAGTGCCTTCAGAGCTGGGCTCCCAGCCAGCAACCACTGCCCTCTTGCTGCCCACCTCTGTGAAATCTGGTCTTCCCTACAATAGCCAGATTCCACAGGGGAGACCAGATTTCATGGTCCATGACGCATTTTTCACACCTGTGAATTTGGTAGGGCTGTAAATATAAAGGTAACATAAAAGTAACAATGATAAAGTCAAAATGAAATGTTTCGATAACTTCCCATTAAAATGTCAATGAAATCAATACGTTGCCAAAAAATATTTTGATTTTAATCAAATCAATATTTTGTTCTGTCTGAAAATTTTCGACCAGCTCTAGACAAAATCTTCACATTCCAGCAGCTGAGGATCCTGAAGTATCTAAGGACTGTGAACCTCATTGACAAAGAGTGGGTAAAGCCCTTCGGTGACAGAGGCAGACCCCCAACCCTGCCATGCTCTCTCTATGAGCATTAAAGTGTGAGCAATTCAAAGCAAATTCTTTTGTGTTTAAAGTTCAGCCACTCTCTTTTCATGTATTCCTGGAATGTGCTGAAATAAAACAAAACAAAACCATGCAGAGAGGCAACTCACAGCCACAAATGACTTTAGTTAAATGTCAGAACTGGAAACAACTATGGTTTGCTTACCAACCTTTAAAACACAAACACACACACACCTATTTATATGTATATACACACTGGCCCAGATTCTCCAGTCTGCTAAGGCCTCTTTGTAAGCAGTATAAAGTGGCCTTAAACCAGCCAGAAATTCCAGCTGAGAATTTCCCTTGTACAGAAGAAATCTATACTAGTGCCAGATATCTCCCCCACCCCTGTGTAAAGGGGGAAAAGGCAACATATCAGGGGCTTGGCTAAGTTGAGCTCTGCTATGCCTGATCTTCTGCTGACCTTAGGAACCTTACACCTGCGGCAGAAAACAAAAGAAAAGCCCTTCCCTCTCTAATGTGCACCAGGACCTGGGAGCCCTGAATCAGAGATTGCAATCACTCCTTGATTACGACATCTGAGCAAGATTCGGGACCAGTGCTGATAGAAGTTTATTGTTTGATAGTATTCATTTGAACATGCTTGTTGACTGCCGTTGCAGGCAGAGAGTATTTTGGTTTTGGGCCTGATCCAATGGACCCTGAAGTCAATGGGAGCCTTTCTATTGATTCCAGTGGCTGATGGGTCAGGCCCTTTGAGACCCTTTCAGTAATAGCAAGGACTTTGCTGTTTAACTAAACGTCACCCTTGATTTCAGAGCAGTCACGGAGGAACGCTCGTAGCACAGGTTTGGGAGCTAAGCACTCCTGAGTTCTGTCCCTGGTTTGGGCCTTAGATACCGTGGTGCTGGGATAGATTTAAAAGACCCTCTTGGAATACGGGAATTGCCACACTGGATCAGATGAACACAGGTCACCTACTCCATGATTTTGACACCAACAGGGGACATTCCAGATGCTTCAGAGGAGGTGCTGTAGATAGTTATGGGATAGTTCACTTGGAAGGAGCTCCCACTCAACACCCACAAAACTGATACATCAACCGCCTGAAAACTCCCCTTTGCTGTGAAGTCTATGAAAACCTTGCCAGTGGCTACGCTGCTGGTGGGCTGAAGCCACAGCCTATCATGGCGACGAATGCCGTCTTCTTGTTTCCTTGTAATCTCTCCCCATTGATCTGTCTGTACCCATCTGTTATCTCTTGTCTTACACTTAAACCGTAAGCTCTTTCAGGCGGGGACCATCTTTATGTTCTCTCTTTGTACAGCACAGCCCGTGCAGTAAAGTAGAGAGTGTCTGGATGCAGCTCCTGGGCACTACAATAATACAACTAAATAATAACCTGCTCCCTGGGGAAGTTCCCAGTAGTTAGAGACTGGCTTAAACCCCAAAGCAAGAGGTTTATATCCCTTTCAAACCTCTTCTTTATTTTCATATTTGCTATGCTAACTCTGGATGTTCTTGTGAGCCATATAAATGTCTAGTCCCTTTTGAATCCTGCTAAACGCTTGGCTTTGATCATATATGGTGGCAATATTGTCCATGGGCTAATTGTGTGAAGCAGTGTTTCTGTTGCATCAAACCAGCCTTCTGCTTGGCTGATTAGTGTCCTGCGTCCTTAAGTATAAACAAATAGCTGGCTTCCAGATATAATTTTGAAAATTCTCTGCTAAACAATATATAAAGCAAAGCAAAGCAAAGCAAAGCCTTAAGCAATTCAAGGACCACTACACAGAGCCTGGTTGCTGAAAGAGATGTGTAAACATTACCCAGATTACACACAGTGATACCACCCTCAGCCAGTGATGTGAAAAGCATGAATCACATTCTTACCCAGCTAAATTACCCAAGAATCTAAATAAGCCTGCTAATTATTTCTAAGGACTTTTAATATTACTGTCCCTAAAATTTGATTAAATACCACTCTAAATCCTTTCAAATGAACATCATTAGAGAAAGCTGGCTTGAGAGTGCAATAAAAATGTTTTTTGTTTCCCATTGACTAATGGCTCTTTGGTAAAGTGTGCTATATTTTAATACTACACACTGCTCTCCTTTGCTAAATTGGGGGAGTGATGATATAGAGTTCAACAGGGATATGGCCCTCCTCTTTGTTGATCATCTTAAGACTATTTAAAACTCTGTGCTTAAGGAAGATGGCAGGCTCCAAGGGAGAAGGGTTAAGATCTCCAACTGTTCTAAACTGTCAAGCAGGAGGGGTGGAATTAGATCATTTAAAAGCACTGCGAAATGTTCAAGGCGGGTTAATGCAGCAGCAAAGTGGAATGTTAAATTTTCCCATCTTCTTTGCAAGAAATGTGTCGCTCCCAGGCCAGAGAATTTTTCCAGTGTAAAACTAACAACACTACAGTGCAATTTTAGAGTGCTCATTATTTTGAGTTGGATCACTGCCGCCAACAGCGATTTCCTGAGGAGGGGGCTCAGAGAAGAAGTCTCCAAGAGGAGACAGTCACAGTGTTCCTCCCAATTATGCCACAGGGAAAGGCGGTTTGACTCCATGGGATTAAACGTTAAGGCTCATTTCCAAACCTGGCTGATCCCCAGGCATCTTGGCACATCCCAACGAGCCAGCAGAAGGCCAAGGCCATCTGTGCAGAGTCCCCATGCCTCCACAATGACACCATGCAGCACATCTCCCTAGCAGTATGGCTTGAATGGAACTGCACTACCAGGCACCCCCCACCCCACCCCTGGCTGCCCCCAGCTTCTACTCAGTTCCCACCCTTTGCTGTATTATTCCTTCTGTGTAACCTCTGTGAATTCACAGGGCAAACAAATGTGTGTATCTGCACACACTCAACCCAACCTTGGTCCTGCCCCTGTCCAACATAAAGCAAATCCAATCCTCACCCGCTTCCACAGTCAGATCCCGCCCAAAACAAGCTCCCTCCAACAGGTCTTGGAAAGTGGGGAGAAAGAGGAGGGAGAACAGTACCATGCGGGCTTATGATACATCCTCCTGTGCAGGAGAGGGAAAAGCAGCTGCAGTGGGTTTTCTCTGTGCGTCGATCTAGGTAGCATGAACTGTCCCATTGTTAGGACCTGGTATTGCAGGTCTGTCTTAGTGGGAGTTTCGTTTGAGTAACAATTGCAGGATTGAGCCTTTTGTGTTGTGCTGGGATCGGAAGAAGTAAGATTATATGATTTAACATAACAAATAATAGATCACATTTTTCTCTCAGTTACACCAGTGTAAATCCAGAGTGAATCCACTTAAATCAACAACTGTGGAGTCACTCTGGATTTCCATCATTGTAAAATTGTCCCAAAACACATATCCCATGAAGCGATTGCAGTGAAGAAAATTTTAAATATACAAAACTCCTGAGCAAGAGTTTTCTTCACTCTGATGTAGATTTTCCTATTCTAGGATTCAATTACAAAACAGAAACAAAAACCTGCACGCTGCAGAGAAAATGCACGTGTAGGTATTATCTTTCCTCGAGTACAGATAGCTATACCACAAAACCCATATTAAAGTTGAGTGGCTTAAACCAACAAAGAGTTCAGGAAATACAGTCCAGGAACAAATTGTTCCTGTGCATCTCTCTTTCCTCTCTCATGCCTTGAACTTCACACTATGCCACTATCTCTTTGAAGCAGGACTGCACAGAGATCTGTCACACCCTGCATCATAACATCACTGGATATATCATGTCCATCTTCAGCTCATAGTATTAAACTGATTACTGGCAGGGTCCACTGCAGCTGCTCCTGTGGAGTGTTAATTAGTACTAGGGACATGTTCATAGTGTAAATGAATCTTGACATGACAGAGCATGACAATTTCTTCAGAGCCACAGAGATATACAGCATAAACGTACATCCAGAAACTGAAACCATTTCACTGTTAATCAGAATGTGCAGATTACAGCTGTTATAAACAAGCATGTGCCCAGAAGGTGATTTTCAGAATCTAACAATTTGTCCACTTTGAGGATTTGTTTTAAATAATAGGACCAAGCCAACCACATTATAAATTAATCTCCTGAAAAACATTATTCAATATATGAACAGAGATGTCTTTAAACCTGAAACAGAGAAAACAGTCCCTGAAATGACATTTTCCCAGCATTTCTCTACCACAGCGGTGTCAATTTAAATCAAATTTTGGTTGAAAGAAAATTATGCTCAGTTTGAGATTTTATCTGTCAAGGTTGAGCCTGAAACAAACGTTTATTGCTGAATTATACATTCCTGCTAGCCCAGGATTTCTAATGGAAGTAAAGAGACGCACCAAATCAAGACTACTGACTGCTCTCCCAAATCCTCACTAAAGGACTTGTATGCACAGGAGCAAAAAGGTAACTGTCTATAAACAAAATACTATTTCATTGTCAACTTCTTTGCATTGGAGTTCATGCAGCAGAAATAAACAAAAACTTTGGTGAAATGCCAGCTGCTTCCTTGTTAGAAGACAATATAAGCATCCAACAAACGGGATCCATAGATCACTTTGAATCAAGTGTTAGGGACCCACAGAAAGCAGAAATCACGTACACACACTCGCACTCCAGCCTACATCAACAACTTCAGTGATCGGCCCCCCACTCTGATTTAACTACGTCCCATCGTCGGGCACTAAGCCCCGGAGATCCTCCACTCACAAAGGGTCCCGAAGGGGTTCTCACCACCCCGGCTTCATTCATCTCCAGTCTCCCGTCAAGCTGTCCTCCAGCAACACACCACAATTCAACGCAGCACGTTGCTAACCCGCGCCGGGCTCCCGTCCTCGCTCGCTGGATGGAGGAGCCTTTATTCGACCCGAAGTTTACCTTCCCCACCCGAGGCACGCCGGGCAGCTCCCTGCACGGGGTGGCGGTGCAGCCCGCCCGCCGGTTCTCAGCCCCCCCCGCACGGTGCATCGCTCGGTCCGCCACGAGCCATTCCGGGCCGGCAGAACCCGGCAAGGTGCATCGCCGCACATTTCGGTCACGTTCCCACAGGCGCGGCGGGGGGGGGGGGGGGTTGCAATTTTTTTTTTAAAGCAGACAAGCCATTTTTGCAGCCGGGCAAACGTGCTGCTCCGGCCGGGGGCGGGGGCACGTGGGCCAGGTCTGCAGACGCTTTTCTATTGGGGGGGGGGGGGGGTTAAAATAATAAATGACCGGCTCCAAGGGGACCTGCCCGAGGCAGGGCGCGGACGGTGCCGGCGCTGGCTAAAGCCGCAGCCCGAGGCAGGGGGTCACCGCATCGCCGGGCAGCGGCACCATCCAGCCAGCGGCTGGCGCGCCCGGCCCGGGCTGCTACTTACCGGAGCTGCTCCTGCTCCAGCCGCGCCGGGCGTAGCGCCCCGGCTCCTCCACCGCCCCACGAGGCGGCCCCGCGCGCGCCTCCGCCCGCTGCCGCTAGACTGGAGAGCGGCGGCCGGCTCCGAGCAGCTGCGGCTGCTGCTGCTGGTCCGCGCGGCGGCGCCTCCTGCCCAGCCCAGCCTCGGAGCCCGGGGCGCAGCAGCCAGGGCAGAGAGCGCCGCCTGGCCGCCGCGCGGGGGATCGGGGCCGGGGGGCGGAGCTCCCTCCCCGCCTCGCCCGCGCCGTGTGGCTCCCAAGCAGCAGGCCCCGGGGCAGGGGACAGGTGCGCCTTGGCCAGCTGCGGGCCACTCCGCCCCAGCCTCCCCAGCGGGCAGAGCGGAGCAGGGGCAGCCCCTTGTGCTACAGGCCGGGCGGGGGCTAGGGCAGGAAACAGCTGCTGCTTTCCTCGGGCAGCCCCGCGGGAGGGTTAAAGGGGGCAGGGGGCAGCCCTGGAGGGGCTCCAGGGAGTCCAGCTGTTCCCCACGAGACCCTGTCTGCTGGGAGCTGGGGCTGGGCGCTGAGCTCATCGCAGCGGGGCTTTGGCCGCTCCGGGGCCACCTTCAAACTCCCACTCTCTGCGCAGAGGGGAGGCGCCGGACACACAGGAAGGGGGCGGGAGGCAGGACACGACACTGAAGCTTTCCTCTCTCTGCCAGCCTTGCCTGGCGGGGGGGTCTAAGAGGGCTGAAAAGCCCCCCCTGCCTGACACTGGGCACACGAGGGGGTAGAACCAGGAGCAGGCGGATTTTAAAGAGTTGACAGTCTAGATGCAGGGAGAAGAGGCGCGGCCTGAACTTCCCTAAGCACGTGCAATAACCTGGTAAAGAACGGTGCGAGGTAGTTTAGTGCTGGGGACGGAGGGTCAGCCCTGCAGCCTGACCCGGAGCTAGGGACCAGAGGCACCCGTGCCAGGGGTCCCCATGCTGCTCCATCAAGTGAGCAGGAGGGTCGAGCTCCAGGGCTGGGTGGGTAAGTTCCATCTCATTTCCATTCAGCCCCTGGTCTCTCTTTAGAGAGGCCAACAAGAATGGGCCATTGGTAGTGGGGTAAACATCAGGCAATGGGCCAAGCCCCCTAGTTAATTTCACATAGGCCAAGCAGCCAAGGGAGGGTAATGATGCCTGGGCAGTACTGATCTGGACCAGATTTCTTTCACCTGGGAACAAGAGGGGGGAGGGTAGGCTCCTGTTTCTCATTTTCTGACCCTTTGAGGCCGTGCTGGAATGAGACTGTTAAAAACAAAAAAAGGCATTAGCCCACCAAAGGAGAATTCCCCACCACAAGTCTTGACCAGGGCTACTGAGGGCCCCTTTGCAAACGCCAGCATCAAGGGTGTGCATGAGAGAGGAGTTCTCATCCTGCACATGACTGCTGAGATTCGGGGTCAGTTGAGGTTGCAGAGCTGTCACCAGGTAGGCTTGAGAGGTGAGGCTGCCTTAAGCAGAACAGCTCCTGGCTACTCAGCTGTGTCTCCTGGAGAAGCCCAGAACTCAGACTTTTTGTTGGAGCACCGTGCATTGAAGACAGAATGGGGCTGAATATCGTCATAGTCAGACCCTCAGTAAGTCTCTGCCCCAAGGTGCTCACTGGATGTAATGAGAAGATGGGCATTCGGATCATTATTCCATACATGTAGTAGAGGGACAGAAAATATAACTGGCCTGGGGAATCTCTAGGTGATCTACACTAATGTGCAACCCTCTGCTTAGGGATCTCGCTGCAGGAGGGAGGGGAAGTGCTACTGCTGGGCTGTACACATGCCCCTCCAGGGCTGTGACATTCAGCCTGTGCTCTGCAGCTGCTGAAGGGAGGGAGGAGAGCTGTACAAGCGACAGTCTGCTCCCTTCCTCTGCACCTGGATTTCTGGCAGAAAGTATCCTTCCTTCTGGCTACTGTCCATGGCTGCTACTGTTGGCTTGGGAGCAGGGGAGGAAAGGCAGCACTCAGCTGAGTAAGGAGATGACTCGTGACTCCACCCAGAGGGGGATCCCCAAGATCCTCTAGCATTTCCAGCCCATTCTCTCTACATCCCATCATAATGGATGGTCCCACACAAGCTCGCTTTCTTTCCACCATAGCCCCAGCCTGTTTTTTTCCATAAGAGGATCCTGTCCTTTATTTTTTAATATCAATTAGAGAGAGAGAAGTTCGTAGTATTAGGCAGGGCAGAGACAAGGGACCTCTAGTTTCCATTAATACTTTTCTCTGGTTTCTATTCTACCTTAGCTAAACTTTATACCACACTCAGCCATGTTCTAGCTGCCCCTTAATAGGTGCTATCACAATGGTTTCTCTTGGAAGTGACAGGCAGGAGAACTTCCCATGCTGGCAGACACAGTAGCAGTTATATTGGTCTATTTCCATTGTGCTAAAATGTTGCTGTCTTAAAACACAAACGAGCACACCCCATTGATCCTCTACTATCATTAAAAACAACAAAAAGTTTTTCACTGCATAAGTTAGAAAAGTTTTACAATCATTGCTTAGTTGCACCAAGCATCACGCCAGGCTGAAAGACCCTCAGCTGCTTGAACTTTAATTCCTTCTTGCTAGAAGACAAATGGTGATTTTGACTACTCCAGTCATCCAAAAAATGGTCACACAGTCCTGAATTCTGATCACTTCATAACAGCTATTGTATTTTATGAACTGCTAAAGAAAACACTGTTAAAACTCACATAATACATCTAGCATGCTTCCAGACAGTGACTGTGTGATTGAGAGATCTTATGCACCCACAGTTTATACGTACAAGAAACATGTTACATGTCATCGTTACTTCTAAGTATTTTATGTGACTCCTCTGTTTTTATATTAATTTGTATCTGCTCTTTTATTTCTGTTTGTTACCAGTAGTATTATAACTAAACTTAATCTGACATACAAAAATTACAGTATGGTAAAGTGGAGAGCCTGCCTTAAATTGACATATGCAGGAAAGTAATTCCTAGTTGGAAATGCTAAGTCTACCACAGTGCAATGACAGCACAAATTGTATAGAATCTCAGAAGTAAAATAGAGCACATTCTTTTCAGATGACACATTCATCCATGAGAAACACAGTGCATTGCTGTAAAAAAGGGAATGGTTACATTTTTAACAAAAATTCCTCTATTTTTCCCCCCATCTGTTGGGAGTGTTAGAAAGTTCTCTTGCCATCAGATTCCCTTTCTCCCTCCATCCTCATCTTCTCTTTCCTTCCCACTCCCTCCTCTCTTCTCTTCCCCCGCCCAGGAGAAATCCTCCCACTCAAAGTCAAAGAGTCCAGGATGAAGCAGCAGCAGCTATGCAGTTCTGCTCCCGGGGTGGTGATGAAGCAAGAAGGCAGCATTGGTGGAACCTACAGAGTCTGTAACTGCTGTGCACTATAAAACACTGCTCTGTGGGTGCTCCTTATACCCTGCCAAAGGGGGAATTTGGGGGTGAGATAAGATATCCACTATCCATTCTTCCTTGCAAAGTGGAAGTGCAATGACTGCAGGTGATATTGTAGGCCTGGATTTAGTTTTCCCCTATACCTTCCGAGCACACAGCCTGGTTACTTTAGCTGTCTGCTGGGGATAGGATTTAGCCCTCAGTTGTTGAACTGCTACCAAGAGTTGGGAGGAGAGGGAATAAAGTGGGCACATGCTGCAGTTCTTGGGAAGGGCACAGAGCTCTCATATCTGTGTTCCTCAGCCTTGTGACACACTGTGTGTTCTAAACTGCAATGCAGACATCAAACTGTGAAGCTGAGAGTCTTAATAGCATACTTTTCCCTTAGGAATTTGACAGCATATCTCCCACTGGGTGAGTTTTGGTATTGTACAGTTATACCTATGTGGAATGACCATTACTCTTACGCTGTCCTATTCAGTCATCTGGAAATTCATTTTATGTCCTTCCTAATAGAGTGTCTTGCACAAAACTATGTTGAGGAAGCAGGAAAAAGAATGCCAGTCAACAGCTAGTAGGAAGTTGTGGGCTTGTTTATAATTTTGTTGTTTAAACATTGATTTCTTCTTCTCAATCAGGAACCGAATCTTTTGTTAAAACGCTTGCACTGCCCATTGTCCGTGTGACAGAGATCAGAGATGTGTATCAATTACACGATTGTTGTCTAGTAAGTATGGCAGAGTAATCTGATGCAACATAATTATAAATCTAAGGAGTAGCAAAAACATCTAGTTTTACTCATTTTTAACAAGACACACCCGTGAGACAGAAGAAAAACAATTATGAACCGCAGAATAATTATGAAACGAAGTGGTAAAATTGAGATGTTCAGCAAAGCTACACCATATACATATATTAACTGGCCAAAAACATAAAAGACTAAAAGAAGTATTTTCAGAAGTGAGAAATATCCTAGAGCCAATATTTTAGTCCCTTTTTAGTTCTGCCTTTTAAAAGCAGCACTTGTCAATATTAGCATTGAAAAGGGTAATCTGCAGGCTTCACACAGCTTTGTGACAGACAGTGGTTCTAGCATCCCTCATCCCCATGAAAAGAAGATGGGAGAATACATGCAGCAATAAAGCATATTGCCCTGTCTCTTCTCCATCCTCCCTCCAGCCCCCCCCCATGAGCTACCATGGAGGGATTCTACCAGAACAAACTGCCTGTCCTTTTGACTGTCCCCATATCCAGCCCTTCCCCCCTTGCTCAGCAGAGTCACATCTGTTCTGCTGCCACCAGAACATGGATTTGTCCCATTGCTGTTATCTGAAAACTGGACATGGTTCTCTCTCGATTAAGGAAGGAAAGAAAGAAAGCCGGCAAAAGGGAATATTGTCATCATCAGCCTCTGAACCAGCCTGAGCTCATATATGTGCTGTGACAAGCTGACAAACTCTCTGCTAATTAGCACCTAGAAATCAACAGACTGACATAGCTGCACCCTCCCCAACCCCCCCAAATTTCTCTTGATTGTAAAGTCAAGTTTGCAGCAGTTAACAATATTCACCCTGTGAGAACTCCACCTGCTGCTTTTGATTTAATATTAAAGTGACCGGGCAATTATCCAATTAGATTTACTTTGTGCACATCAGTTTATTTTATTGCCTTGTAAACTGGGCCCATTACCAAATCTCTGGCCCTGCGATTAAATATAACAGAAAGAACATTTTGACAAGTGCTAGTCAATAAAGCTCCTAGAACATCACCTCAATGCACCCTCTTCCTTCGGCAACAACCTGAGGAAGTTGATGAGCCTTACACTGGCCCTGAAGGTCAATAAACTCATGCTTTGTTGGACCAACAGGAAGAGTGAATTTCACCCAAGGGCCTTTCCCCAAGAACCCTCAGTCAGCCACTATCAGAGTCCAGGTCTAAGAGACTTCAAAGCACAAATAGTCATTAACCAAACCATGAAGAGAATTGATAGGTCAGACTCAACACCTTGAGTTGCACCCAGAGCAAGGGCATTGGACGTTGATGAATGAGTGTGATCTATTCTTTACTAATTAGGTAGGTAGCTCTGGTGATGCGCTGCCAAAATTTTAACAAAGGAATCCAGCACAAATTTAAAGCCATATTCAGATAAACAATATTCCCCGGGTAAAATACTTCCTTCCCACAAGACATCTCCAACTCCATACTCATTCCCCCCTCAAAAAACCCTAGTCATTTCATACCCGATTCCATCAGTCCTATGCCCCTTGCCTCCGTCAGTTCCTCTTGCCCCCACTGTACTTCCCTCTTCTTAGCATCTCATGGAGGCTTCTCTGCCTGATAGCTATTCCACATGACGGCAGCAGGGTTGTTCTGCTGCCGCTGTTGACTTCCACGTGCGTGTAAGGGGGATAGCTCACCTGCATGGAACAGCTTGCAGAATCAGGGCTTGAACAGGTAAAACGCAGGCAGGTGGTCGGATTCAAAGTGAGTTTCTCTGTATAAACCCTTGTCCTGTTTGGCATTTGTTTGTCTATTTTCCCCCTCTTTTTTGTGTCGAGATGGCAAATACTGGGTAGCTTACCCCCACCATCTTGCAATGCTTGCTGTACTGAGGAAATAGGTCGGGGGAGAGGGTGGAGTTGTATTGCTTGACAAGTGAAGGATCTTTAGACCTTCGAGTATCAGACAAGAGAGCACTTGTTGGCCCAAACTGGATAGTTCCTGAGAAATGTGGCATTAGTGAGATAGGATACATTGTGCAAACAGCGAGGACCGTATCCTGCTCTGATTCAACTCCCTGGCAAAACTGCTACTGACCTGCCTGGTGCTAGAAAATATCCTTAATGAGGTAGCCGGGACACTTGTTTGGGGGAGCAGAGAACTAGTGTGTTTACTGGGGACAAGAGGGAGTCATCGTTTTGTTGTGACCATTGAGAAACCACAGCAGCAGGTCATCCATCCTTGGAGCTGGGAGCGTCATTCCCCACTCAAGTAGCCACACTCAGGTTAGCTCTCATTGACCTAGCACTACAAAGAGTAGCCTAGCCACAACAGCATGGGGAGTGGCAAGCAGTGGGAGGGGCTAGCTGCCCCGAATACAAACCCGTCCAGAGCCTGTGGGTGTGTGCTTGGCACAACTACCCCGTGCTGCCGCTCGCCGCTCATTGTGCTAGGGCAGCACTATTTTTAGTTCACTAGCCCAATGAGCGCTAGCGTGTGTCTAGTCAAGCTGGGAACCACAAGCGCAGCTGTAGCCTAAACTGACTCCTTGCTGCTGACAGTTATTTTGACAAGGCCCCTAGTTAATTTTTCCTTTGCAGACTATTTTCATCCTCTCTCTATATAAAGGTCTCTTCAGAGGGAAACTTTTCGTCCCAGATCAGATCCTCCTTCCTCTCCAGGCCCGGACAATGGTGCAGTTGAGAAGGGTGGAAACAACAGGCTTCATTTCAAATCACCCAACAAAAGCGTTCAGTCAGGGCACTGACAATAACTACAAGCACCAAGTGAGAGGGCTTCCATTTCCTGACAGCATTGCTCTCCAGAGAGCGTTTGCTGTGGAAAGAATCTATTACATCACTGACCACTGGAATGTCTGTTGAAATGGTTTAATCAAGTCACAGTACATAAGGGGGCTTCAGTTCTTCTGGCTGGACAGAATGTTCCCAGTCTGGGAGCTACTGAGAAACTCTATTGACAAACCGAACCAAAGAGCAGGGGCACGCTCACGTAAGAACTGCAGTGGTCACTACTCCTCAAGAAATTCCTCTTGGTCCAGGATTAAAGCGGGTGGCTGGAGTATCATGGGCCTAGTTCAACAAGGCACTTACGCACGTGCTTAACTTTAATGACTTCCGTGGGACTTAAACACATGCTTAAAGGTAGGCATGTGCTGTAATGCCTGCAGAAAACTCAATGATGGTTAGACAGTTCGTGTGCTCTGACCAACCTCTCTCAGTACTGATCAGCATCGTTTCATCGTTTCCTTGTGTTCCCCCTGGCCCTTTGTTGGATCCACCTGTTGCCTATGAGCTTCCATTGTTAACTCTTTGGCTCAGGGACTGTCTATGTTATACATTTATACAGTGCCCACTTCTGGGCACTATTGAAATACAAATTCATCGCAGCAGTGATAGATTTAAGCATGTGCTTAACTGTTTTGCTGAATCAAGGCTTCTATTCTGAGTCTTTCAGTTATTTGTATTGTGTTTTCTTCTGTGTATGGAACGGGTCATTACTTAGTCTAACCTGTCTGAGGATGGCATGTGCCTCTGTTGGTGTAGCCTCACTGACTTTAATGGGGTTACAACAGGAAAGAATACCACCTTGAAGGGAGTAAAACGGTTGCAAAAATCTTTCCGACTTTGGTGGATATGTTGATCAGGCACATATCTTCTCTGGCTGGGATTCCAGCCAGCTGACAGTAACAGACATGTCGCCGAGCAATTCAAAAAGCAGTGCAAGTGCAGAAAATTTCTATGTTAGCCTAATTTGCTGGTAAGGGCTCAGATTAGCTATTAATCAGAACCTTGTTAAGGAGGACATCAGCTACCACTAAAAGTCTCCTTTAAGCACAGCCTTTGTGCAGATCAGATGCTGAGGTTAGTGCTTCTAGAACAGGGAATGAGGTTTGGTGAAGAAGTACTGTTCAAAGGTAGATAAGTGAGATACATTTGCAAGAGATTAACCCAAAGGCTGCTCAGCTTCATTGGTGCAATGGCTTTGAAGTAAGCGGAGTCATACTAGCGTCAGGCTGGCACACGTTAGCTAGGAAAATAAACTTGGTGAAATTTGGAATCTGCTACTTCACCAGGTGAGATGTAATTATAAAGGTATAGCCAGTTTATTAATTAGGTACTACATCCTAACACTGAATGATTCCATTGCTGAGAGACTTTCCTAGGTCTTAGGTGAGGGCCTGATCAACCACCCGGGGTTTCCGTAGGAGTTGGATTAGGTCCTAGGAGAGGAACACGCCTCTAGATGCAACTCCTTGGTAGGGGGAAGACAAGAGACATACCTGACTGAGGTCATGTGCTGTGTTACAACTTTAGGATTTTTTTCAATTGGCTTTATACGACATGCAGTGTTTTGCCCAGGTGCAAGACAAAAGACCACATCCCTCAGTTGGTATGAAGCAGCGTAGCTCCATTGATGTCAATGCTGATGGTCAACGGCTGACAGTCTGCTCCAAAAATACAGACTACCCATAAAATCAGAAGCCTATGAATGCCTGCTAACCAATCACAAAACAAAACATGAATCATGGTTCAAGCACAAGGTAAGGGAAATGCAGAAAGCAAATGCATAAATGGTGAAAAGTTAGATTTACTAATAACAAATTTAAAATTTTGTAACAGGTTTAAAAAAAAGATTTCACTTGATTTGTCCCTTTAATCATCCATTTATCAGAGAGGGAGATTTGTGTAGTATCTTGTTTTTAACAGGAAAATAAATATTTGAGTAAGAATCACAGGATACTTTCAGTTAGAAATCTTAAAGCAGAAATGTATTGCTAACGTAACAAATTACTAATGAAACAGGTAGGTCATATTTAAATCAAAGCAGTGAATAATCCATTGCCATTATATAATTTTTCATTGGCAGGAAAGGCAATAAATATAAAATAATGATGGGCTGCTGAGCCAGTAACGGAAGCTGTGGCTGGCATCACTGGGGAAGATATCATTCAAAAGTATTTAGTAGTAAATAAGAAGCCAAGTTTAAAAGTGCAAAATCTATTTTATAAAACCACAGTTTCAAATGTATATTGAGTTTGAACCAAATGATTAAAATTCCAGTAAGACAGAATCCCTTGTTAGTTAAGCTTCAGATAACAAATCAAAATGTCAAGTTATTTAATCCTGCAATGCGACAGAGTGAGAAAGTGTATGGTGTTGCATGTACTATTCTCTATTCCATCCAAAACCGGAAGGTGACAGTTTACATAATTTGAACTAGTTAAAGCAAATTAAAGTAAACATTAATTTCACACTTATGGGTTGAGATAGACACTGTCAAAAGAAAAATTAAAAGAAAAATACATGCACAAGAATAGAAAGAGCTGCCGCTCAGTAGTCCAAAGAAAAAGAAAGCTGTTCTGCAGAGCTATGATAAGGATAGAGAGAGAAGTCTGCCTTGGCAGGGGATCACATCATGTGGATCCTGCAAGAAAAGAATGTTTTCTTAAGAAAACAGAAAATGATTTGAGAGAGGTATTTAGGCTCATTGTCTGCAGTGAAAAGTCTGTGAATCCAGCGCTAGCGTGGCAGCTTTGTGCGTATCCATGTCCAGCTTGAAAATAATTTTCTCTGCTATTTTCCATCAGAATATCTTCTGTTCCTACGGGGGGCATAATTTTTAAACTCTACTATCATGCTATCTCTGAAATCCTGCTTTGAATAAAGCAGTCCACTAGTTTAACACAAAAATCATGTCATAGCCCATTCACTCCCATCTCTTCCTCTTCATTTTCTGGGAGTTTATAGCAAGCTCGTTACTGTAATAACTGAATGTCTTATTAAAAGATTTTATAAAGCCAACAAACATCTAACATTTTTCTGCTCCGTCCTTCCTAGCACAAGGATCTTTTCAGTCTTATTTCTTCCATTGTTGCCTCTTCTCTGCCTCTCAATCCTGGGAGCTGGTTGCTATCGTGGGAAAGCTCTGACAAAGAGATGGGTATTGCATGGCATCCTGAAGGGGTCAGGATTTGATGTCACTCTAATTCTGTGACAGGATGTCCCATGCCACAATGTGCCTGCCAAGCAAGTGCTATCCCCTGAGCTCTGGTGCCTCTCTCTTTAGGGGCCATTGTGTCTCATGTTCATAGTTGGTGCAGTTGGTCTTGACCAGAGCTGCCAACAGTCCATACATTTTCTGACAGTCAGTAAAAAAAATGTACGACTTTAACACTGTCCGTAAACCCGTAAATAAATGAAAATGTCCGTGAAATTGGGTAGAAATAAAACACATTGTATTTTGACATTGATTGTCGTCGTTCAGAATCACTTCTTGTATCATAAAACTACACTGACCATGACTATCGATTTTTTGTTTTCTATTATTGCCCAAAGAACCCGCTTGATCAATTAACTGCAGCTAAAACAATTGCCGTAATTCCGAATTCCTGTGTACAGAATGTCGCGTGTAAGTGCACACTTTTGTGACATTATTGTCTTGTTTATGATATTTTTAGTGATGTCAGTAAAAAGCTTACCATGTCAGTTAAAAAAAAAACAAAAAACAACTTCAGATCTTCATGTCAGTAAAATCTAAATTGCAAGGTTGGCAACCCTGGCTAACTGTGGAGAGAAAGTCAGTCCCTGAGACATCACCGTGTGTGTAAACTTGTTACCATGTACATATAAGAATTCCACCAAATTTGCAATCATTGCAACGCTCTGGATTCTGATTGTAGTGCCTGTTCTTCACATTCCGATGCCAAGAGGCCTCAGGCTGTCCAGCAGGGAGCTCACTGAAACAGACCGAGCTGCTCGTAAAAAAAACAACCCGAAAACAAAACAAAACCCTTCCCCTTCGCTAGTGGCCAGAGCATTCAGCCATTCGGAGTAATAGTTTTCCCTGTATAATGTGGCGCATCATAGATGAACACATTGCAGATTGGCAGTTAAAGATGGATCTGAACTGGAATGCCAGCAGCAAACCCGCTCAAACTTCTCAGGCTTGAATCTAATTCAGCACTTCATGGCCTAGGTCCATCTCTACAAACAATCTGAAGTAGTTATGAAGAAGTCAGTGCTTGCCCCAAGTCATGGCATAATGGCATCTGGGATAGCACGGTGACTTTCTACCCTTCTAACAAAAGAACAGTGGGTAAAAGATGATTATTTTTCCTGGTTATTACAGTGCATTCATGCTGGGACCATCCCTATCAAATCTACACCCATCCACAGAGAAGACTACACAGGATGACACTCCAGCAAGCAGATTCTTATTTCCTTCAGCTTGTGCTGAATGAGAACAAATAGACAAGCAGACAAACAGTAGAAGGAAGACATATAATATATTAGCTGAGTAGTCAAAGAAGTCATTGGCCACATCTTGGTAATATATGGTTACACTAAATTTTCTGTCCCACAAGGAGGAGGTACATAGAAATTATTCCCAATTACAACAACTCAAAACTTGCCATTATAAATCAGCTAGTTTCTCCACAGCGTAAATGGCTCCTTAGGACTGACCCAATTATGGAGAGGTTATAGCCTGGCAGATAACCCGGGGTGATGAGGGGTGTTCCCATGCAGTTGGGGTGGGGTAGAAGGCACAGAGATATTTGTGTGAGAGGCTGACAAACAGGCGGATGAAGATCAACGGGCATCACAGGGTGGACGTGACATGGAACAAGGGCAGTTAAATAGAGGGGGCAGAATCATGCAGGGCTCTGATGGTGATGACAAGCGTTGGAACTCAATCGGGTGTAGTAAAGGGAGTCAGTGGGTGACAGTATTGTCTAGTAGCTAGAGCATGTGACCAGGAATCTCAAGACTTGGGTTCTAGACCCAATTCTGCCACTTACCTTCTTTGTCAAGTCACTTGACCTCTCTCTGCCTCTGTTTCCACTTTTGTAAAATGCGGATAATGATACTGAACTTCTTTGTAAGTTTGAGATCTGATGAAAAGTGCCATATAAGAGCTACATATTATTAATTATAAGGAGGCGAACTGGTCAGGATGGTGGGCAAGCATCATTTTAGCAGCAGCATTTTATAGAGGCTGGAGGGGAAGGAGTATCAATTTTGGGGACGGTAGCAAGGCAAATTCCTATTGCACAGCAGGAATCTAAACAGGAAATGAAGAGGCCCTGAATGAGTGTGTTTAGGGTAGGGATCAAAAGAATAGGAAGGAACTTAGACATGTCATTCAGGATGAAGCAGAAGAACTTGGACAAAGATGACAGGGCAAGGGGAAGAGAGAAGGCAAAAATAATCCCACGGCTCGAGTGATGGGGAGGACAGTGGTGCTGTTAGTGGCATGGAGAGTTTGGAAGATAGATAAGGGGCTTGGTTTTGGCCATGTTATATTACGATAGCGAGGCCTCTGGGGCCTCGGCAACACCAGCATTTTTCTACAAATTGTACCCCACCAGTGCAGCTGCACCGGGATGGCCGATGAGAATGCTAGTGTACACTGACCAGCACCTGCTGCTAGCATTATAGCCCCAGTGTAATCGAGATCTGCTGTGATTAATATGCAGAAAACCAACTGGATGGCAACATTAATTATCTGAATCCTTCCCATGCATCACATGTCACACTGGGCACAAATAAGGCCCTGCCATCCCTGTTAATTACACAGAGTCCATTGGCTGGCAAAGTTAATTATGCAGTGAGTCAAATGAGCAGCAAAACAAGTGATTTGGGCAGAATAATAGACCATTATGCAGTGACAAATGGCAAAACAAGTTACTCGGACAGGGGGGTCATGTGAAACAGACACTCGATTTCCAGTAGTAGAGGCTGGCATAACATCAGCACACACTTGATGAAGCTGCAGAGGGTGACCAGATGTCCCGATTTTACAAGGACACTCCTGATATTCAGGGTTTTGTCTTATATAGATGCCTATCACCCACCCCATCCACCCCCACTGCCTGTCCCCATTTTTCACACATGCTATCTGGTTACCCTACCTCCAGCAGGTTCTTCAGGAAAATCAATGGAGCCCAGAGTTAACATTCCTGATATTTCTAAGCCCTTGTCAACACAGGAAAGTTTTTGCGGCATGAACTGCCCGTGTCTACTTACAAATGATCTTTTTTGATTTATCTTATTTCACTGTAAGGTCACTTCTGAGGCTGATTAATAATGATTTTGGAATGAGTTTTATCTTATAACCTTATAGTGGGGAAAAAAAAACCAAGAGGTGGGGGCGGGAGACAACCCCAAAACACTGAAATACTTACAAAAAAAAAAAAAGACAGCAACAAATCCAATTTTTAAAAGATAAATTCAAGGTGACCTAGAGGCAGTGCAACATTCTTCTTGTCAAATGATCTTACAAAGAACTTCAAAATAATATGTCACAAAGGTTTATACAAATAGTTAACAGTAACATTTGGCTTATTTACATGGCCACTGTCTCCATCATAGGTTAAATATCAAAGTTTTGATCAGTGCAGCTTTCAGTCCTTTGTAATGGGAAAATCTGACAAATTGGGAGTAAGCTCAGCATAATTAGCAGCTAGTCAAATATATAATTCCCCCTTTATTTACTCAGCAGTGCGTACTTTAATCATGACAAAACATTAAACCAATCCTAATCAGCTGTTTCTACATTCTGGCTAAGGAGCTTATTTGTTCTGCACTTGGAGCAGCTCTTAAGAAAACAAATCCTACAAAGTGCACTTAAAAGTAAATTTAGTTTTTCTGATGACTGCATCTGAAAATATATTTAATAAAACTGCTGAGGGGAAAAAAGGGAGGCATAAGCATTTTGTTTGCCTGGTTGGCATATAGATGGGAGGAAGCCATTTAAGGGTTTGTTTTGTTACTTTGGAGGAGAAGGGTGGAGTTTTAACAAGTTCATAGATTGAGTCAGGATCTGAGCTTTCTTTAAGCCCTTTGTACTAGCTTGAGTGTATGAGTAATTCACTATTAGCTGGTTTGTCTGGGTTTGAGAGAGTCTCACCCACGTCAATATTTTGATCATTGCATTCTCTGTCTTGGATATTAGCCCTCTGACCCTAATCTTATCTCACTATCATGTAGTTCCGTCTTTAAAGTTTATCGTCTTGAAGATATCCCATGTTTCAGATGTCCGTAGGAAGAGGTATCTGAAGGTTGCTTTTTGCTCTAGTATGTCCCTCCTGGCAGGTCATGGTACTACCAGCCAATTCAATTGCTATTTAGAAAAATCTATTTACGTTAACAACATAACTGACTTAACATTTGCCCTGTGGGAGCCTGAAGTAACAAATGCGACTGAGTGATAAAAATGCTGTTTTCTTACAAAGGGGATTTCTTACATGTTTATCCCAGCACACTACATTACAGGAATAAGAGTTGCAGCAGGGAAGCCTTCTCTCTCGTGCAAATATTGTCCATCTTTGCCCACAAAGAACCCTTTTTTGAAATTTTGAAATTTTCTTTATCAGATCTAAAATTTAGAATTGTAACATTTCCACTGCCACAAAAATTTTGAAATATTAGAACAACATTATCAAAGCACTTCATTTTGATAAGCAAAAGGCCCTTTGTTTCAGCCTTATTGTGTTTATTTATTGTATTGAAGCACTCAATGTGATCAAAATAAAGCACTTCATTTGTTCTAGAAAAATTGTGACAAAGTGATACATTCCCACAAAATGTTTTGATTTTATGGAATCAGCATTTTCCCATGGAAAAGTGTTCCGCTGGAAAATTTTCAACCAGCTCTAGTTAGTGTGTGGTCTGATGAAATAGATATAGTGCTGCAACCCTTGCTCACAACTGTGAGAATGCAGCTGGGACTTCATTCACAAAAGTAGAGTGCTGCATGATGACTTCAGGATTATAGTCTCTTATTGACCAAGCAAAACAAGGCCCCCCACACTTAACTCGATGGCATTTTCCTGTTTGCCTATAAGTAACACAAGAACCTTGGAATATTGCAGCTAATCAGTTCCAAGATTTCAGGGAATTCTAGGTAACAATGGGCAGAGCCCTACTGATTTTGATGAGAACCAGAAAACATGAACAATCGGATTGTAGAAAGGTGGACTCACCTCTGGGATGCCCCTGGTGGCTAGGTGTGGCATAGCCCCCCAGCCAACAGTTGCTCTGGTCCAGTGGTGGTCCACCTCTGCTCGCAACTCTGGCCAGATCACGTTTTAGTTCCACACCCCTTTCAGGTACTCTAGTCCTAAATCCACATAAAACCGTACCAAAGTTCCACTTTCAGCAGCCCATCTCCCTGGGGGTTAGGAGGACCTGCAGGTCATCCCCAAAGGTTTTCAACAGACACTGCTCAACAAAAGCTCACTGTAAATACTTCTAGTCCCACTAAACTCCCAGTGCTTTACCCATCCCTGCGTTGAGCTTGCAATGGCAAGAACCCCTTGTCTCCCTTTGTTTTGGAGCTTGATTGGTCTCAGCGCTGTACTGAACCTTTATTTGGGCCTAAAGAGAGGGTCACCATTGCTCATAAACCTTTGCCTTTTGACTATCTGTGACTATGGCTCTTTTTGCCCCTGACTGCTTTCCCTCACATCCTCAGCTTCCAAGGCTTCCTTTCTAGGCATGCCCACCCCTTCCTGTTTCAGGGCTTCTTCCCAGGGCTTAGCCTAATACCTGCAGAGTTCATTCTTGCTCTAATTTCAACACATGGCTTCCCTTCTGGTCTTTCTTCCACTCACCTGTGCACTCTCCTTTTTGAAGACCCAGGTCCTTCCCAGTTGGATTTAATCACCAATTATGCCTAACACCCTCCAGGTGCCAACCAGTGGCCTACTTGGCACCAAGCTCCTGTTAAGTCATGCTAAACCTGTATGGGGTTTATCCACCCCCCTCATGCTGATTTACAGGAAAACCAGGCCCATGCACTGCCTGCAGCTGCAGGCAGAGAAAAATCTCTGGTGCCCCTTGCTTCTGCCTACACATATCAGAGGCTGCAGCTTAATTTGCTGTGTGGACAGATTGTGTAGCTGGGAGTCTAACAGACATGATCTGGCACTGGGGAGGGCTTTTGGGGGGGCGGAAGCAGTGGGGAAAGGGTAGGGGTGGAGACAAGCAGCAGGGACCCAGAGGGACGAGGCAGTTGTGATGAGGGAAGCAGGGATGAGTGGAGGGGAGTGGAGATGGGGAGGAGAAAGCAAGGACTGTTTATAATAAACCCTGGGTTTAACCAGCTCATCCGCCACAACTATTGGTTCTGGATGGAGAAGACCCTGAAGATTGCAGTGTAGGGGAACCCCACCATGGCTTTGGGGTGTAAAGGAGGTTCTGGTGGGGGAGGCATCTGAATTTCTGGGGTCAGGTGGGATGGGAATGGGGGCAGCTCAGTAAGTAACTGGAGGGTAAGTGCACGGGCTGGGCTGGTGGGGCTCTGTAACCCCGCCATGAGCTCCATCTCTGCCTCTAGCCCCCGTCTCTGTCACTCCTCCCCCTTGCTGCAGGCAGAGGAATCTGTCTGGCACCCCCTGCTGCTGACTAGACAGCGGAAGCAGCCGCTCAAAAGGTACGCATGTTCCCTTGGCGCAGCACAGTGCAGACAGCGCACTAAAAGGAAGTTATGAAGTCAATGGGAGTTACGCAAGCTACTCCCGTCAACTGCACTGAATTTTGCCGGCAGTGTAGACCTGCCCTTAGCCTCCTATGTTAATTTATTTTGATGAGCAGTTCCACTTCTCTGTTCAGCCTCAGCTACTTCTAATATCTGCAATCTAGGCTTCCTGTTGGGATGTTTGGCTCTTTTACAGTTTTGATTATGTCTGATTTCACATGCCAGGTCACACTGAGATCTCTGTAATCCAAATGGCGCTGAAAAATCAATTGTGTTGTCTTGCAGTTGGGACAGATTTTTATTTTTTTCTGTTATTAAATCCAACCCTGGAGGGTCCATCAGTCAGCGCGTTGCAGTCATGATCCTTAGTCATGGAGCAGGACCCCTGTGAGCGGGACATCACACAAGCCTCTCTGATGTTTTCAAATGAAAAATATCCTATAAACCTGTGTTCTATTTCCTGAATATTTAAGGCCCTCTAGTATTTCCTCACGCATTAGTGTTATGAGCTAGTTTCTCATTTAAATCTTCACTGCTTTACCCAAGAAGCCATCAAACACTGAACTTTTTTGCTTAGGAAAGTATCTTTAATAGATAGGATCCTTCATGGCTTAATCAACTTTTAGTTGTTTTTTTAAATGCTTCCTTGGGATTTATGAGTAATTTTATAGAAAAAAATGGTTTAAAATGCACTAATCTGAAATATCTTTACATGGACTGTTGAGCTGATTGCACTCTATGAGTACTTGATTGGAACTGCAGCTGTAATGAGATCACCACTAAGATGCTGGCATTATATGCCGTAATGGCCACAAGATTTTGGGTTGTTACAGACTATACGTTAGAAATTGGTTTTAAAAGTATGACAAAGTTGTGATGAAACTGAATCTCACAAAAGTTCTGTGTTGCACTATCCCCAAGTGAACTAGGAAAAGATATACCAAAGCTGATCCTGCTCCCAGTGAAATCAAAGTTGGATGCTGAATCCCCTCATTAACTCCCAACAACCAATGATCGTCTGGGAGAAAATGAGACCCTTCAATGGAAATACTTAAAGAATGTTCTTGGTCTATCTTGTATTGATTTTTTAATATTGACTCCGTTTTTTAATGCCATTATTATTTATATTACACTAGCTAGAGGCCCCAGTTACAGATCAGGGTCTCATTGCGCTAGCTGCTGTACAAACATGTAGTCAAGAGGCTATATCTGCCCCACACAGCTTACAGTCTAGGTCAATGGTCCTCCACCTATTTAGCATTGTGGGTTGCATATGCAGCTGTCTATGTGTTATGTGGGCTGTAGCCACACAATATATACAGTACCTGAATGGCCACAAGGATGTCACATGGGCCGCAGCTGTGAGCTGATTGGGCCACAAGCAGCCTGTGGGTTGAGAACCACTGGGCTAGGTCAATGACAAATGCTCAAGATGGACAAAGCAACCAGCTGTGGCTGGGAGAAGGTGATTAAAAACAGGCAGCTATGTGCACAGTGTGGTTTGCCACCTACACATGTACATGTGGCTGTTATAAGCTGGCAGTCTCCTGAAGACGTCACAGAAGAAGTGAGGTATTTGAAGGAGGATAAGATTAGTTGTAGCTTTACAAATTTTTCAGACAGTTTGCCCCACATGAAGGGCAGCATGGGAGAAGGTTTGTAGGTTCTTTAAAATAGTCTTACGTGCTGTAAACCTTTATCCAAAGTTTGCCAGTCACTTTACCACCCTTAAGTAAATCTCACTACTCCCTTGTGAAATAAATTGGTATTCCCTTTTTAGAGAACAGAAGCAAAGAGAGGCTCTGGCAGCCTGAGACAGTCAATTAACAAGAGCCAGATTCTGCTATCTCTTACATGGATCTGAATGTGAATCAACCCCTTTAAACTCGGTGGACCAGATTCTGATCTCAGTTCCATGGGTGCAGTTCCATTTTTGTATTAAAGTAGTTGTCTCAAATTTACACTGAGCATAAGAGAGATGAGAATATGACCTCATGTAGCAGAGCCAACAATAGATTCCCAGTTGAAGTCTTGACCCAATTAAAGTCAATGGGAGGTCCCACTTTTGTACCCTAGATTTACCTCAACCATTTGCTGTTGGAGAAGGCAATAAAGTCCCCAAACCTGAAAGAGATGTTGAATGTCTTCTAAAAGGTGCTAAGTACCATCAGCTCATATCTGAATTTCATGCTCATCTTCCATAAAAACTGCAGTGATATCCAAATTGACCCAAGAAGCATCCCTTTCATGCTGAATTTACAGTTCCAATTAGGCATAATGACAAAATATGAGGACTTCTATGTAATCATGGGAACTGCACCACCTGCCTCTAATTAAGTTGTCTAAACAGTTAGTTTAAAATAGCACAATGATTTAAAAAAAAAGATACTCAACATTTCGGCAGTTCAATAGGAGGCTAGCTTTCTTCACATGATTGACTCTAACAAAGGATTGTTAATCTGATTTCAGATTAATAGACTATTCTTGCAGCACTCTGATAAAACAGTGAGCTACCTCCTGTTTGTTAAATTCCTGCCAAAGAAGCTGAAATGTCTGAGGATTAGAAGTACATATTTACATGAAAAATGCTACATTTGTCTTCGTATTTTCATTGCTCTTCACTATAATCCCAAAGGTTGAATTCTGCAAATTCAGTGATCTTTAAAGCTTTTAATTAAACTGGAAGCCCTAAGAAAGGCTGAATTTTGACCCCTCTTCCTAATTCCTTGTGTAGAGAAATCACTGTCACAACTAATGAGGAGGAAATATTACGGGATTCCCACTGGAACATAAACATGCATGCAATAGACAGTCAGGCATTACAGTAATACAAATAAATAATTATAAACAGAATCAAATTTCAGATCCAAACTTGCCTTAGTTTTTTTTATGGAGTGGGAGAGGAAATGACGGGGCTGAGCAGATATTAGAATCTTAAACTGGTTCCAGATCTGAATTTTGCAGATGGGCTCCACCTCTCCAATAGATCAAATCCAAACCCTGATCCAAATACTCTGAAACATGGGTACTGGAATGTCAAACTCCAAACCACATTTTGCAGCTCTGGCACATCTCTCCCCAAAAGCATTTTATCAGCATATTGAGATCCTGGAACTCATTTCCTTCTCTTCAGACAAGGCTCAACACAGAAAACCTGAAAGTTTTTTTTTCTTTTTAAATGAAATGACTGGGAAGTGTCCCAGGAAAAGCCTTTTAACACTCATTCTTGCACATTGTTTACTGTCATAAGTAGCTCAGTAGTGGTAAAAACTCAGTCCAAAATATTGCACAAGTGTCAAATATCGGGCAGAAGACAGACTTCTGAAGCATCAAATTCTGCTGTTGGTTATGCAGGTGTAAATCCATTTAGCTCAGTCTCATTGCTCTGGGTATAGACTGGTCTAAGTGCAAGCATGATTTGCCCCAAATGGTCCTCCAGAAAGAAAGCAAAACATA
The DNA here is from genome assembly GCF_026122565.2 of Emydura macquarii macquarii. Taxonomy (NCBI): domain Eukaryota; kingdom Metazoa; phylum Chordata; order Testudines; family Chelidae; genus Emydura; species Emydura macquarii. Next base: position 5,895,062 of record NW_027132905.1, on the reverse strand, counting down.
GTAGTTTTCACAGTAATATATTGGATGGCAAGCCCACACTGTTCAGTATATCATGTCACTGTATTATAGGGTATTTTTCTATTTAATTTAGGAATAGCTTCTCAGATAGCAAAAGACCACGCCCAGGTGTAGTGACACAGACTTCAATGACATTCATAGATTTTAAGGTCAGACGGATCATATCATCTAATCTGACTCCTGGATAGCACAGGACAAAAAACTCACTCACTAATTTCTGCATCACGCCCATTACTGCTGTTTGAGCTATAGCATATATTTTAGAAAGACATCCAGACCTTGATTTAACGAACAGTGGAGACTCCACCACGTCCACAGGTAATATTTTATAGCTCACCAGTAATGGCACCCTTCTGAATTTCCACACGAGAAACTTCTACACATCATTTGCAAGCAAGGGAAAGTAATGTAGACAAATGCAGGGTAGGCTAATATACCACCCAAAATTTAATTGGCCAGTTTAAGGTAATTTATAGTTTGTAGAGACATGGAAAGTCCTGTTTTCAATGAGGCTGATGACTGAAATTGATTTTCCTTATAGAAGAGTAAGACAGCTCCAAAATGAATATTTCTCCTAGCAGATAAAGAACCAAAGCTGTAATAAGGGCCTAGATCAAGGGAATTGGGTGCCTAAATATCTTGGAGGATGTGTGCCTAGTTTACTTGGCTGGTCGATAGTTTACTCTACCCATTAAAGGATGGATTAAAGTAATTTGCCTTGTTAAGTAGAGTGACTCCTAACAATAGTATATAAAAGGGGTGTTTTTTCAAAATTATTATGCTACCTACGTATTTAAGGATGCACGGAAAATGGTTTTATCTGACAACCACTTAATGACCCTTGTAAGCATTAGTCATTGCATGTTTTATGGGAAGCGAATGTAAAAAGGATGCATTGGCTGTGCAATTTTCATATTTCCTCCCATATCATTCCACAAAAATCGATCATTGCCATTATATAAAGAGGATGTGGGTAGCAGGAAAGGATCACTCCACTGCTGGTATGGAAAAGGCATCCAACAGCTTACTTTTCTTCTCATTAGCATTTATTCTTTGATCCTGGACAATTTCATTTTCATGCAAGTTGAGTCATATGCTATTTAGATAACAGTAAATGTCTCAGCTCCCACACTTCCTCTGTGTGTGTGTAATTTATATCTATAGAGATGGTGTAAGTGGACTGCAGTTGTTCAGATCTATAAGCCCTCTTGTTAACATTGGAAATTGTTAGGGAAATATTACCACCAGAGCAGCCTCACCCTTTTCCCCTGAACACGATGGCACAACTCCATCATTGCCTTCAGGAGTCAGATGGTGCATTGCTCATATTGTAAATGAAGGGGCTGGGGCCATGGGACCAGTCTCTCAGCTACTGCCGAGTAGTGCTTGACAGAGCTAGCGAGGGGGTCCAAGTCCTGAAGTTGCTCTGCATTGGTCTAGTCCCCTGACGCAAATTAAAGCAACCCCTGTGTGGTCATTGGAATAGTTGGAGATTGCTGGGATGCAAGAGAGGAATTGACATGGCCTCTTCTCTTAGCCATTCTGTAATACCCTCAGCAATGAGGGCTCTATGCCACCTGAAAATCGCCCTACTCAACTGGGACAGGAGGTTCCCTTAGTTTAGGGTCACTTTATACATAAAAGTGGCTGGAGTGAGGTCCGTGACTATGGCAAGAGGGAAGGGCTCTGCAGCCCATAAAAGCAGCATGGGCAGGATACAGGAGTAGGGCAGCAATCGAAGCGTGTGCGTGAGCCGACAACTCCCTGAGGTGCTGATGAACGTTCTTAAAGGGCCTCTGTGCTAATGAGGTTTTTGCTCCGGTAGCTTTTTTTGTGATCAGACTTGGTCAAAAGTAACCAGTGAACCAACTCTCCTCAGGACTCTGTGCGTAGGAAGGTGGAAGTTGCAAAGTCAAGCGGTTTCTGAATTAATCAGGCCCAAAAGCGTTAGAACATTTTCTTTACCAACTGTGAACTTTTCAGAGTTGTCTAATTCAAGTGCAGCTTGGATGATTCGCTTCAGGCCTTTGAAGATAAAACCTCATTGCTGGTGTAAGGTAAAGCAGGAGACTCATCAGATGTAAATAATATTTTTAAACAAAATTAGAAAAGGGTTCAAACACTGGCATTCGACTAGAAGGGGTCTTCCAAGCATTGTTTTGACTGGAAACATAGCTTAGCTGTGGTACCATATTGGATCCAGAGCCAGGGTAGGATCACTAATGCTTTGAAATGCAGCATGTGTCCTCTCCCCTCTCTCCCCTCCCCCCCACAACTAAATTCCCAGGACTGTTTGGTCACTCACCCTAAAACAATCCTAGCATCATGGGCTGTACCTTTGTCCTTTCTTAAAGAGTTAACCTTGAACCAAAGTCAGGATTTTCTCAGACTAAATACAGGCTTCTTATTATATACTGCAAGGCCTTTACTGATAAAAACACTCATGAGAATACACACGTTTTTCATTAGTATGTACAATCATCACATATCGTTCTCCAAAATCTATAGTTCACCCTGCTTTCGATCAGTTCCTACAGTGATGGCAACACCTAGGGTTTATCATCACAGGGGCTGCATCTCCTAGCAGTTTCCAAAGTGTCAAAACTGGAACTGCTGCTAGAACTGCACAAGTGACATAGCCACGCAAAAGTCACATGTGAATTTAAATTCTGCTCATCCACAAACAGGTTCAGCACAGCCAGTGGCAGAGCAAGTTTCGCTCATGTTGCAGGCCCTGATCTGGAGGGACCACTGCTAAGGATGGAAGTGTAGTTCAATGTCCATGCCATTCACTTCCCAGCCACTGTGCTGAACAAAGATGCCAATCAGAACCAGTTGTAATGGTACCTTTTTGAGATGCGGACATCTGTCCTCTAGAAAGTAGATCAGAGATCATTTAAATTACTTCTGACCTGATCATGTCCCATTTCAGTCCCCTGGGCCTTCCAGTCTCCAATCCTTTACCCTAGGTTGCACTTCAAAGGCTTTGACCTTGCAGTCCTTAAACAAATCTCCCACTGAAGTCAAAAGGAGTTTTCCCAGATTAAGGATTATTGCATCAGGAATTTAGCATGAAAAGGAGAGAGTCAAATGCTCAAAATGTGGCATAGAAATACAGTATGTATTTATTTGGGCTCAAATTTTTAAATGGGCTTATAGGAGGTAGGTGCCCAAATCCCACTGAAAATTCACTGGGGGACTGGCACCAGCTCCTTTAGGCTCTTTGAAAAAAACCCAGCCTTATTTGTTAATTGACTGTGATAAGACTTAAGTGATATCATTGCCCCTCTGTTTTACAAGGCACTAACCCAATTAGTGTGCGGACAATCTAGAAGGCCAAAGGGAATTGGATTATGTCTGAGGAAGACAGAGAAGCAATTAAAGTGTTGCAATGGTAGGACAAATTTAATCAACACAGAATGTTTTCATTTGCTCTCACGTCTTGAAAGCAATGTGTCGGAGTCCTCCATTTTATGTCTGGAGATAGTGGGCAGTGGAAACCACTTGTAACATTCAAGCAGTTGATGTCACACCAGTATTTTAACTGTGGATAAGGTTGCCATGGGACCATGGCATGGCATGGTGGGAAACTTTCAGCACATTTGCTTTGGGAACAAGAAAGACTAAGTATCATGCCCCTTTCCATGCCCCCACTGGTTCACTCCTCTTCCCTGGCCATATCCCCTACTCTAGCATCTCAATCCCAGAAGAGGCTGCTCCCAAGATTGAGAAATGAGGCTTTAGTTTTGACCTCAAATGAATTTTTGTGGTTGACAAAGAGCAGTTCTTATCCACAGAAGATTCCTGAATAAATTAATCCAGTAGGGATGATGATTTGACCACAAAATTAAAATGGTGCATCCTGGTGCACATAATATCCCACCTTCTCAGCGTTACCCTGCATTTTATTTTGAACTGGTATGATGTTACAATCATGACAGACTACATTAAAAAGAAAAGCACACCTTAAAGTGACAAACCAAGCTCTTATTTGTCATGCTTCCAAAATTACTCCAAAATTATAATTCATACTCATGAGTTTGTTCAGCTCTACTAAACGTAAAAAGCCTCAAGTGAAAAAAATATACACACAATAGTTACTAGTTTATGGACTTATCTCTCTCTCTTTCTCATGCGAGTGACAGGATGTAGTTTATAGTTCATACCATTTGAGATTAATGTGCATGATGGTGGAAAATGAATTCTTAGTCTAAGAGAACTGCATCTGAAATCATGATGATAATGCTTAATCATGTGTTCTGCAGACTATAGGCCCCATAGCCGTAAGGATGCAACACAGAGTTGGAAAAATGAGATAACTTATGAGTCTGCTAGAGTTTCATTAAAACTCTATATGTTTTGCATTGTCCTTTGTGACTAGGTGAACTCGGAGCTGAGAATATTTAACAACCAGGATAGTTCTGCAATTGCCGAGTTTTTAAAAACAGCTATATTTTAAAATTCAAAACAGAGGTTCTAGCATGGAAGTGATACTATGAATATCTCATTTACAGTCTCAAATGCTCTCTTACACCAATTGGCTTTATTTTAGTGCATGACCGTTACATCAGTAGCAAGCTCAATATTGCTACCAATCTATACTTTCTCAGCACTATAGCAACTATCTACATACGAAAATGCAATTTTCAAACATGGGTGCCTGCCTGGGAAACCCAAATCCTGAATTTGTGTGCTCCCAATGGCACTTTAGGCATATGATGGACTATTTTATGCACCTAGGTGATATTTTTCAAAAGTGCTTAAGTGACTTAGGAGCATATGTCCCATCATGCATTTTAAGAATAAGAGTAATTAATCATTAGAACAATTTACCTAGTGATGTGGTGGATTCTCTGTCACTTGAAGTCTTAAGAGTGGACGTGTGTCTTTCTGAAAGATGTGCTCTAACTCATCCAGAAGTTGTGGGTTTCATTCAGGAATCAACCTATTAAATTATATGGCCTTTGTTGATACAAGTCATGCTGAATGATCCAGATGGGCCCTTCTGCACTTAAATGTTTGAGTCTAAGACTTTCAATGCCAGCTTGAATCGCCAAATGCAGGATTTCAACACTGAGTTAATTAGATGTTTGAAAATTCAGCCATGCTGACACGTATCAGACAAATGACCAGGGTTTTGTAGATGTTTCCTCACATCAGAGTCTAATTTCAAAATCATGCAGTGACCACAAACCCCTTTTGACTAGCCTTCTGGACATGCACGGAGCTTGAGGCTTCAGGCAGTTTGGTGTATTTTAAATACATGGCATATTGGCATTGAGTAGGACTGCAGAGTTCCAGTACGTTCTTCATTCTCACCGCTGTTCGGTAGATCCGGGGGAGTTGGATGGAGACCTCAGCTGTGCGGATGATTTGTAGAATTATATGGCTGGGCACTTACAGAATTTACTCTCCTCCCAAATAGGGATTCAGGAACATTTAAAACCCCACTATTACCTAATATGCGAATTGTTCCCTATTGATCTATCTTGCCTTTCTTTAATAACATGCCCTTTAATAATGCTTGTGCCATGAGAAAAATGTTCCTCAGCGGAGTTGCTCTTCTTGAGTTAAACACAATATAAAACTTTCATTATTATTGCATTGCTTATACATTCCTCGGACACATCAGGTTATTAAATGGCTGCCAACATCCTCTGAGTCTTCAATTCTCTAGTTGCACGCCTCTTTCAGAGTAACTAAGAATTTTAAACGCCGTAAGCAAATGTCACTGAATATTTTCTTCAAGGTCCTCATTCAAAGGCAATCCTCTAGCGTTCCCCTTGGAGGATGGATGCCTTGTAGTTAAGGCAGTAGACTACAACTCAGGAGGCCTGGGTTCAATTCCTGGTTCAGCCAGAGACTTTGGGCAAGTCCTTTCACTCTGTGCCTCAGTTCTCTATCTGTAAAATGGGGATAGCACTCCCCTACCCCACCGGGGTGGCGATTAGCAGGTGTTCAGATACTGTGGTGATGAAGCCTGTATAAAGGAGATTTTGCATAAATTTCAATGGGAAGAAGAACTGGGCAAACCTCTAATTTGAAAACAAATACTACCACCAAATAACCCACACGCTGAAGTAAATCTGAATAAAACTGAAGGCTAAAGACAATTTTTTCTGTTAAATGCCTTCTTCAGAACACGTCCCTATTCCACAATGTTATTTTGGCTCATTTGAGCCCTAAGGGTTTGCATTTTAATGATGACATACTTCACAATTATTTTCATCCCAGTGTTATTGCACTGTTATAATAAGCCTGCCTCCCATTAACAATAGTAAATTTAATGACATTTAATTTCATTTAGAACTATTTCTTGAACCCCCCTCCCCCACCCCAGCCGATGTAACACTCAATACCGCCTGAAATGCACCCAATTTTTGCAACATGAATGGCCACATTAGCCTCTTCTCTGGAGACCACGGGCTATGCCCAGGGCCAGTGTAGGATATCAGTGCTCGCAAACAGCCCTTTGGACTTCAGTGGGAGCTCACCCAGAGTAAAGGGCTACTTGGGGTGGGTAAAGATATTCCAGTCTGACTCCTAATTACCAGCTGCAAACTCCCTTCCTCTGGGAGGGGGATGGAGTGGGGCAAGTTAAAAAAAGGGATATGTTGGAGAGAAAGGGGTTATGGCTAGGGCAGCCGGGCAATGTCCTGACTCAGCACCTCTCCGTATTGGAACACTCCTACTGAGCTCCCACACAGCGGCTCTGGAAATTAAAGCTGCAGGACTCTCCCGGTGAGCCTGGCAGCAGAAGCAGTGCGTGCTTTTCCTCCCATGGTGCACGGGGGCAGCGTCATTTACATCTCTCTGCCAGCGTTAGTGAATTTGGCCCCATCATTTCTAAAAGGCCATAACAATTACTTACACCTGTTCATCTATCAAGAAAGAAACGAAAATTGCTTCTTGTTTGAGAAGACCAGCAGTGAAAATATTTCTCCTCATGCCACAGGTAAAATGAAACACCAGCCACAGGCTACATGCTTATGACTCAAGTGACAGCATTTCACCCTGGGGCTCTGCTTTGAGTTCCTGGTTGTGTATTTATAAAGGGCCATCCTCCCTGCAAGCAGGCAAGCAGAATTATGAAAATACAACATTACAGAATGGTATTCTAGGACTAATGTTTGAAGACCACCACTCTGGTCCTCGTACTGCCTCTAGAAGAGAGCTAGCAAAGGAAATACCTGCTGCCTTCTCCGACCTATCTTCTTGGCCTAAGACCTGCCCTACCTGTAGGTATATCGTGTGTGACTTCATTTTTCAGGCACCTCCTTTTTCATGATTATTATTTCCTGATTCAGATGCACCATTGCAAGATGTCAGGGCTGGTTATGTCCAGATGGCAGGTTACACAATGTAATGTGACAGACTGATATGAATGGCTATGAGGCTTCATCCTAAATATGAACAAAGCCTGGAAAATTTGAGTGCATGAAGTTTGCTACGATCCACTCCTAAGTAGATTCATACTACACCATGGGATCTAGATTAAATATTTGAAATTTTGAAGCAGTTCATAATAAAAGTGTCTGGTAACCTAAATAGAAAGATGGTTAGGCACTTGCAGGAGGATGTATTTCCTGAATGGCAGTGGGTATGAAAATACTAGACCAGCTGATATAGAAAGGCACAGCTTCATTTTCTGCAGTGGAGGATTTGACTCACAGCTGATAGTGCTATGAGAAAAGATCCATACATTAAAATCTTCGTGATTTAATTTATTGTCTCGGGGGCTTCTGTGGAATTGGAAAAAGAGATGGTTGGATGCAATCTCCTGGTTCATCTGGCCATTCTCAGCTCTAGTGCAAGCTTGTCGATTATACCAAGGCCATAATTTTCAAGCTAGATTCCTTAGGTTACAACTCGACTGGGTGATTGTAAAGGTGTTAAAACTATGTCTACACTAGGGGCTATTCAAACACAGTACCTAACCTTCATCCACTGCTGGGGGATCGTCAGCCAAGAAAACCAGTGCAGTCTTCCTGACACAGCCATGTTTGAAGGTAGGCTGAAATGGATCAAGGAAATCTCAAGAGACCAAATGACACTGAAATTGCTTTGCCCCCATCTCCCCAAAGCAAGGAAGACACACTGGTCACTGCTGTGCTCAGCAGCGTCAGTACAGAACTTCCTACGCAATGGATTGTTGGCCCACGAGTGTTCTGGGGCCCTTATTTGAACAAACCACTGTGCACGGATTTTGTCTCTATTTCACTGCCTTGGCTCAGCTTTGCAATGGTGCACTCAGCTTTCATCCATTCTGCTCCACACGCTTAGATGCAGATGATAGCAAGATGCAGCCAAATATGAATTTTCCCAGCCCAGCTGATGTCAAAGCATGCAACAAAAAGAACTGAAAAGTGGATTTATTTATTTTTTTCCCCACATCAAAAGGCTTTTCATCTGCCTCACAAAAGAAGTTTCTTCAGATTCCTGCCTCACTTTCTTCTTTGCCTTGCTCCTCAGACTGCAGCCTCTGCTCTCTTAACGAGCTTTCAGCCTCATAACACTTCACTCCCTTCAAAAGCTTTTTAACAAGTGCCTAGAGACTGAACAGGAAGAAGAAAAACGATTACTTTCAATCCATCCCCTAGTCAAATTCTTACATTTTAACTGCACTGGAGTTGAAATTCATTAACAAATGATAGGTGAGGGACTGAGAGTAAGAGTCAAAGTAGCTTTAATGGAAAATTATTCCCCACCCGCAGTCTGATTATTGAACAGCTGAGAAGATCAACATCAACAGAAAACTTCCGCCTTTGAAAAGTACTTTTTTGGTCCAGTTTTCTAAAACAGCAAGATTTTTTTTAAAATAAAAACAAAACAAAACAAAAACAAACTCCAAACCAACCAATAATTAATATCTTACTCTACTAGTATTACAGAGTCATCTTTGCTTTTAATCTATAAATAGGCCAGAGCTAAACTGAGAATGAATTGAATCACATAGGGAATGTCTACACAGCAATTAAAGGCCCGTGGATGGCTTGTGTCAGCTGACTCGGGCTGGGGCTGCAGGACTATAAATTTGCTCTGCGTATGTTCAGGCTTGGGCTGGAGCCAGGGCTCTGGGACTCTGACCCGTCGCAGGGTCGAAGAGCACAGACTCCAGCCGGTCTCCCAATGTCTGCACCGTAATTTTACAGCCCTGTAGCCTGAGCCTCATGAGCCCAAGTCAGCTGACACAGGCCAGCCTGGGTGTTTAATTCCTATAGGACACTGACAGGGAACTGAGATGCTCCCACTGGGGCTTCCTGGCTCTCCTACAACCCACTTTGCAGGTGGAAGGGGAGCCTAGATGCCCTGGAGTGCAATCTGCCTGGTGGGCTGCCACTCACACGGCTCCCAGAGCAGACCTCCCCGGGCTGCCTGACTCATGGGAGCACAGCAGCCTGGTGAACCAGCTTCCCCAGGAGTCAGGGAGCCCTGGGATCCCAGACTCCAAAGTAGTCTGCATGGTAGGCTCCTCTGGATGCCCTAGGGCCCAGTCTGCCTGCCTATCCTAGGGTGGCAGACCCTGGAAGGTCTGGGGTCCCTGGCTCTAGGGAAATCTGCATTGTCAGTTGCCCCAGAGCCATAGACCTGGTGAAGATACAGGAAAAAGGCAGGTTTCCATGGGACCCTTGCCTGGGTTTTGTCTCAAGTTTGTTAAAATCGAAGCATTTCTCGGAAATGTTTCAGTTCTGACAAACCAACAAACTGATGAAAAAAATGTTTTGTTGGGATTTTTCTGACTAGCTGTAACTATAAGTTCTTCAGGGTAGTGACTGTCTGTGATTAGGTGTATACACAGAACCTGCCACACGGGGCCTCTGATTTCAGCTGGGTCCTCTAGGTACTAAATAATAGCATAGGCCTCTAATAAGGAATAACTTTCTTTTACGATGAGGGAATTACATTATGAAATTAGAAAGGCCCCTTTGCCAACAGCCGCTTTTAAATGTCATTTATACTGTAAGTGCTTCTATTTCCTATAATAAATACTGAAAATAACCTACATTTAAAACCCAAATTCTCCCCTCAGGTGAATGCACACAGCTCTTGTCAGAACAAAGAGTAACCACGCATGTAATCTGAGGGTTGAATTTGGCCCCTGGCATTTTACAGAGAAATTTGCCAGTGCATGCCCTGTATTTCCTCTGCATCCTGCGAGTATCTTTGATGTATGACAACAGCAAGGCAGGTAAAACAGGAGGGTATTCCTGACAAGTTACGGCTTAGCTGGAAAATGCACTTCCAGGTCCAAAGTAAGTGTAGTGAAATAATGTTTGTGCTTTTTTCCATTAAAGCTGAGATTCTCATCTTAAACCATAAAGTGATCCAAACAAGGGCATACAACACAAGATTTAGAAATTTTCAGGGGATTGATAAACTTAGAGGTAAGGTGAACCATCACAAGAACCAACGCAACCACAACAGCTATGGAAGTTTAGATTGTGTAGTTGGCTGGACCAGAAGATAGTGAACACGGTTCAGAGCACACAACTAAATAATCCTTATCTAACTCCTTGCTCCCAGAGAAAAGGGGACAAATTCATCCTTGATGTAATGCCATCATTACATTTCGTAGGCTTCAGATATGAAGCTGTCCCCACTTCCACTGACCTTTGAGATAATTTTGAGTAGACTGTATTTAAGCTATCCATATGCTATGAACTCCATGGATTCTGAGTAGTGTTTAGCTTGTTCTTCAATAAGATCTGATGTGCACCTCATCAGATTCAGGGGGGAAATTATATACAGGGCTGGGTGTACTAGTTCAGACTAGCCCAGACTTCCACCAACATCGCAAAGAAAGCCTGAACTTCTGAGGTTTTGTGGAATCCAGCTCCCCTTATTTTCGCATGCCTCAGCACTTCTTAAGAAATGCAAATACAGTGAAAAAAGGTAACCCTGTATTAATTTGTAAGGTTTGGTTTGAGGAAGAGGCCTAACTTCCTCCACTGGTTACATTTTATTAAACCAGCTAATCCATTCCAAAGCAAAGGGGAGGGAAACAGATTGATGGTTTTAAGTCCCACCACGTGAAAGCCTATGCTGTGAAATCTTTCAAAGGAAGATGAAATTACTGCATAAAGGGAAAGCCAAAGAAATTCTCCTGTTCAGCATTTTCTTTTTAAAATGCAGGTCCATTTTTAAATGAGGGTTAATCCACCCCTGGACAGTTGTGCAGTGAAGTCATGTTTGTGAAGGCCGCACACATGCTTGAATGGCAGACATAAGATACAGTGGAGGAAGTGTAATATCATTCTACACCTGACAGAAAGCCAACAAAATAATAACTTGGCATGATTTGACTGGTTTTGCTTTTGTATCTTCCCTTCAGCAAGCAACATAAAATAGGTCTTCATCAAGCTTTAGTTCCTCTCTGACTTTACAAGCAAGCCAACGTGAAGGGATTGGAACAAATCCCTTTTAAGGGGAGGACAGAACTTTTATTTCTTAAATATAGAAGGAATGGTTTAGGCTGCTTTAGAAATTTTTCTCTTCTGAATAAATCATTCCTTCCCTCTGCCCCCCATTACTTAAGATGTGATTGATTTGATAGAGTAAATACGATTATTGGATTAACTATCCAGGAGTCAGTGTCTACCAGCTATGAATCATGAAAGTTCAGAAGGCAACCAAATATCAGCTTTAACCTTCCTAATCCTATCACAAGGTCAGTTCGTCTGATAATTGTGGTGATGGGTGTCAGAACAGGGGAGTGGTTTGTTTTTCAAGTGACATCTGACCAATGGAGCAGTAAGGAAGGATAACTCTGTGTCTCCCTGCCTTGAATATTCCACAACGCAGCAGAGAATCAGCTGACATGGAAGAGCTCTGTGTCGGCTGGAAAGCCTGTGCCTTTCTCACCCACAAAACCTGGGCTGATAAATGATCTTACCTCACCCATTTTTGTCTCGCTAATGTCCCAATTTGTCAGTTGCAGTAGGTGTCAATTTTTAAGAAGTTTTGACCTTGTGACAACCTCTATCTATATGTGGGCTCTTAGTCCTTTTAAAAAGCTACTATGTGTAACCATAAATCTCACCAGATTCTTGGCCTGTCAGCATCCCTCAATCCCCAAGGTCTGTTGACTGTTGCAGTGGATGCTGCAGACGAGAAAAGAAAACATGAGCGCTGAAGGTGGGAAAAGAAAACATGAGCGCTGAGAGAGAGAGCTTTAAAATCTTTGAATGAGCTTCAAAATGTATATTTGACCTTCTGGAACTGGGATTGTGCCTACCTAGACTAGATGGGAACCTCTGAACAGGGGCATGATGGCATTGAAAGGTCATGGAGAGAGAGAGCTTTAAAATCTCTCAGAAGATACAGTTCTCAGAAGATACAGTGAAGCAAATCATTATTATATTTTTTGGAGAAATTAAAATCCAGGCTCTAGTTACACACACACACACACACACACACACACACTCTCTCTCTCTCTCTCTCTCTTCAAGAATAGCACAGAGTTCTCAGAAGTGAAAGTCCATCTCTACTATATAATATTATTTTTAAGCTAGACAAAGGCAACTGGAAGAGATATATTTGGAGGGAAAGGGGACTTTTCCATAATGTCCATTACACCGTCTGAACAATCTGCTCGAGTTGCAGGCTAATGCTTTTCCAAGTCATTCATAGATCCATGATGCGATTCAAAACCCTGCATGTAGGAAGTTCTGAGTGAAGCTGTTTAATCATTTTATGAACCTAACTAGACAAATACCGAGTGATTCATCTCTTTTCATCATTAGTATCAGTTTATCATGGTTACAGGTAAAATGAAAACTTATCCAAATAAATCAAATTTGCAGAGTAAAAATAGACAGCTCACATTTAATGATATGTCTCCTCAGTTCCGCGAGAGTGGTTGTAATTAACTAAGAAATTCAACCTCCTGAGGGCAGAGATCATCTTTTTGTTGTGTGCTTGTAGCACAATGGGACTACCAGAACACCAATAGTACAGAATAATAATTCTCCTTATACAGGTTCACTCTTTTTGGGTCCTATCCTGTAAGGTGCTGAGTGCCCTTAACTTCCATTGAAGCTTTTGTGGCTTTCAGCACCTACCAGGTTGAAGTCTTAGAGTTCACTAACACAGACAGAGATCTTATAAGAAAAAAATCCTATTACTTCTGTTCCCTCTTCTCTCCCCCTCCTCAGAAGAACGTCCTGCGATGGCCAATAATATGACACTCATGTACAGTTAAATGAGAGCCATAATCCAGCTGCTTTGGGCAGCTCAGCTATTTTATATCTCTGGAAATCCCCAAGCATCACTCTTGCCTTCTGCTGGCAGCAGGAGTTTGAGAAGTTTATTTGTATGGAGTGTGATGCTTAGCACACAATGTCCTTAACATCATTCCAGCCATTAACGTTACACGAAAAGGAAAGTATCGCAAATTGTCAAAACAATGTTTTCTTTTCCCAATTCATCACCTGGGCTTCTCTCCCTGGGCTTCGTTCAGTTCAGTTCTGGTGCTGAACGTGAAATCCAAAGCCAAAGTGAACAGAGAACATCAAGCGGTAATGATTACATGAAGTATAGCACCTTGTGCTGTCATCTCGCCAGACAGCTAAACAGGCTCGAGGCAGACCAGCCCTAAGAGAAGAGATCTCCAAGGAAAATTGGTGTTGCAGGAAGTGGTGACAGTTCAGCAGAAATCACTCTTCCTTCTGAATCAGTACAATCTGAATGCCCCGTCATGTGGTCAGGACAGGCTGTGTTGCTGGGGGTGCCAACTTTCAGATAAAATGTGGCCATCAAAGATATCGTAGTACTTTTCATAAGACAAAGGTGATGAAGCCCGTGCCCTGGTCAATGGGTCCTTCTATGTCAGAGGCTCATCTGTAAACTTCTGAGGCTGCAAAGAGCTTGGGGGAGTTGAGGGGAGAGAATTGACCCTGGCTGAACCCCAGTCTGGCCCCTCCTTTCCCAATTTCCAACTCTGCTAGTTACATGCTCCTCACCTACTCTGAATTCCCCTTGCAGTTTCAGTGACTATGATATACTTCGTCCTCTGTCTTAAGATGTAGCATGCCAGGCAATTTTCACAGAGCTAATCAGAGTTAAGGCTGGGACTAGTCCTGTATATGGGATATATGGTCTAATGCTCCAATTACAGGACTGGGAAGAAGGGTCTAATTCCAGCCCTTTGATCAATTTCTGCTGTGGTGATGGACAAATCAGAGTTTATTATTTGTATTATAGCAATGCCTAGAGACTTCAAGTAGCACAAATGTACGTAGGCAAACTGCTGCACCCACATACTGCTAATTACAGGAAGAGACAGTCCCCGCCCCAAAGAACCCATCATCTAAATAGACAAAGGAAGTATGATTCGTTCCAGTTTCCAGGTGAGAAACTGGAGCACAGAGACATTAAGTGATTTGCCCAAAGTCATATAAGAAATCTGTAGCAGAGCCAAGAAGTGAACTTAGGTCTTCTGCACCCCACTCCACAAAAGCATCCTGCCTCCTGCTGTGTTTTGCTATTTTGCCCACCTGCTTTTCCAGCTGCAAAATGGTGATCTCATCATCTACCTTTTGCAGATGTTGCGAGTATTAATGTTCTTAAATGCTACTGCAATACTAAGTGTTACTAATATATAATGGGTACCTCAATGGAAAGTTTAAACTTGCTCGTTTGCACTAGTAAAAATCAGACTGATTTTTTATTTTAAAGGATTTGCCATGATAGCAGTAGCTTTCATCTAAAAAAGAATCTAAATTTTATCAAAGCCAAATTAAATGCAAATTGTTGAGTCTCTGCTATTTTGGAGAATGATAATTCGGAGTTGACAAACAATCTACTCAATATCTGAAAGAGCTTGTCACAACATACATTACCCAGACACAGAGCAGGTTAAGATTTTCTTTTCTCCCATCATATAGCACATAGAGAATTATCTTCTTTGCAGTGTTTCTTGGGATGTATCACAGTCAAAAAACTAGGACATGATTGGAATAACTGAGACTTGGTGGGGTAACTCACACAACTGGAGCACTGTCATGGATGGGTATAAACTGTTCAGGAAGGACAGGCAGAGGTGAAAGGGTGGAGTTGCTGCACTGTATGTAAGAGAGCTCTATGATTGCTCTGAGCTCCAGTATGAAACTGGAGATAAGCCAGTTGAGAGTCTCTGGGTTAAGCTTAGAAGCAAGAACAATAGGGTGATATCGTGGTGGGTATCTGTTACAGACCACCAGACCAGGAGGACGAGGTAGATGAGGTTTTCTTCAGTCAACTAGGGCAAGTTTCCAGCTCACAGGACCTGATTCTCATGGGGGACTTCAATCATCCTGACATCTGCTGGAAGAGCAATACAGCAGAGCACAAACAATCCAGGAGGTTTTTGGATAGTGTTGCAGACAACTTCCTGGTGCAAGTGCTGGAGCAACCAACTAGGGGCTCCAGCCAGTTCTCTATCCATTTTATAGTTCATTCATCCAACCCATACTTCTTTAACTTGCTGATAAGAATACTGTGAGAGACCATACCAAAAGCTTTGCTAAAGTCAAGGTATATCACGTCCACTGCTTTCCCCACATCCACAGAGCCAGTCACCTCTTCATAGAAAGCAATCAGGTTGGTCAGGCATGACTTTCCCTTGGTGAATCCATGTTGACTGTTCCTGATCACCTTCCTCTCTTCCAAGTGCCTTAAAATGGATTCCTTGAGGACCTGCTCCATGATTTTTCCAGGGATTGAGGTGAGGCTGACCGGTCTGTAGTTCCCTGGATCCTCTTTCCTCCCTTTCTTGAAGATGGGCACTATATTTGCTTTTTTCCAGTCATCAGGGACCTCCCCTAATTGCCACGAGCTTTCAAAGATAATAGCCAATGGCTCTGAAATCACATCAGCCAACTCCCTCAGCACCCTCGGGTGCATTGCGTCTGGCCCCATGGACTTGTGTATGTCCAATCTTTCTAAATAGTCTTGGACCTGTTCCTTCAACACTGCGGGATGTTCACCTCCTTCCCATTCTGTGCTGCCCAGTGCAGCAGTTTGGGAGCTGACCTTGTCTGTGAAGACAGAGGCAAAAAAGGCATTGAGTACCTCAGCTTTCTCCACATCCTCCGTCACTAGGTTGCTTCCCCCATTCTGTAAGGGGCCCACACTTTCCCTAATCTTCCTCTTGTTGGTAACATACCTGTAGAAACCCTTCTTGTTCCCCTTCACATCCCTTGCTAGCTGCAACTCCAATTGTGCTTTGGCCTTCCTGATTTCATTCCTGCATGTTCGAGCAGCATTTTTATAATCCTTCCTAGTCATCTGACCAAGCTTCCACTTCTTGTAAGCTTCTTTTTTGTGTTTAAGTTCACCAAAGACTTCTTTGTTAAGCCAAGCTGGGCGCCTATCATATTTGCTATTCTTTCTGCACATCAGGATGGTTTGTTCCTGTGCCCTCAATAAGGTTTCTTTAAAATACAGCCAGCTCTCTTGGGTTCCTTTCCCCCTCATATTAGCCTCCCAGAGGATCCGGCCCATCAGCTCCCTGAGGGAGTCAAAGTCTGCTTTTCTGAAGTCCATGGTCCGTATCCTGCTGTTCTTCTTTCTTCCTTTTGTCAGGATCCTGAACTCGACCATCTCATGGTCACTGCTGCCTAGGTTGTCACCCACTTCTACTTCCCCTACCAAATATTCCCTGTTTGTGAGCAGCAGGTCAAGAGAAGCAATTCTGATGCCCTGGCTCCCAGTCCCATGCTTTAATCACAAAACCATCCTTATTCCCTCTCTGGAATAAATAAAAGAACCAAAAGAGGTCTCAGTAAATGTTCGGAGCACATTGCTTGGCCATGAGCTATGCATCATTTCTGGCCTCGTTGGAGGACATTTCAGCAGCAAAGCTGAAATCCTAACCAGAAAAGGGGAGCTGAAACCCTCTAGAGGTGGGTTCTCACCCAGGGTCCCTGGGTAAGGAGTGATATATCTTTCCCTACCCCAACTTTCAAGATAACTGTGTGTCTTATTTTTAGATTGCCACAATTCTATTAATGCTAAAATGCTTTAATCCCTGAGTATCATCCTTAAATATGCCCTGAACAATTAACTGTTCTAAAATATCCAGAACCTAGAACAGACGATGCATACATTTGTGGAAGAAGAGCTTTAAGAAATCCAGGGAACATTAGATACACATCATGCACATTTTAAATTTAAGATTGAGGGTAATTTCTTTAATGTGGAACTTTCAATCACTGTTCACCATACTGAGTTTCTCCATTAATTTCTGTTTGAGTAATGGAGTAATGACAGCATTACAGCATGTAGTAGACAGAATCATTACAGCATCATTATCAAGGAATTACTCTTGCAATTAGTAATAATTCCCACATTTATCATCAAACAAGTCATACTTGCCCTATTAATTTGATTTCCCCCTTCTATGGTTACAGAGGAAGAGAATGTCCTTGTCTCTGTTTCAGTATAACTCCCTGCCTCTCACTTTAAATAATTCCCAATTCTCTGGTCTCAAAGAGCAAATTGTCTAGTCAGATAATTCACAAGAATTGAATTATATGATCTGTCAGGTTATCAGTCAGGTTAAAAAGTAAATCTCTCATGTTTGACCTGGTTCTACCAAGTATTCTAAATGGAAATCATGCCCTTCAGATGAGTTTATAACAGGAGAGGAATGACAACTGAGAACAGTACAGAGATTATTCTGACTCGTATTTAGCCAGCTATTTGTTACGGCCCCTTACTCACATTAGTGAGCAGTTACTCACTGGAGGATTCCCATGAACATTGTTGGGATACTCCTATGAATAACTACCCAGAAACAAGGCCTGATTCAAAGCCCTTTGAAGTCAATCAGAACAATAATAAAGGGTCACAATTTAGCCCTGTGTATTTTGTGGATGGTTTCTCTTGTTCTTCGAAATACTTTATTCATCATAATGCTCCGGGAGCCAGGGGAGAGATGCTTCCATTACTCTGCAATACAGGCATCCTAGAGATGTTCTCCTTTTCTCAAGGTAGTTTCAGGTAATAAGACTTGCTGCTGTCAGCCTGTCTCTATTGCTTTTACCTGTCTGTCACAAAGGATCGCACTATGGAAGTGATTTCATGTACATTTATTTCCATGATGTAAAATTTAGTTGCATTAAATAATTTGTAACTGAATGATTTATATAAACTTAGCGGCTGGAAGATTTTGCCCACCAAGATCAGTGTAAAAATTTAGCATTCTAATTAAAATCCATTCCTCCATCCCATTGTTTCTCCATCTTTCTTTGGGCCAACCCCTCCCCCCACCAATCAACTAACCCGCCCCAAATGTTGCAGTATAAATCATGTGGGTTCTCCCCCCTCCCCACACGTACAATTTTCATAAATGCAGTTAACCAAACTGGCACAGGAAAGGTAGGTAGACATGAGATCAAATGTGTTGAAAAGCTATTTTTTGCTTCAGTCTCCCAGAAAAGGGCAAGACATGACATTTGAACATTAGTACTGTAATTCTAGTGCCCCAGAAAGACAGATCTTGTCTGAGACCAAGTGATGATTTCCATTGTTTGATATATATTTTAGTCCCAGTCGTCTTCCTTAATATTATTCATAATTACAGACAATTAATTTGCTCTGGCTCTTCTCGCTGAGCAAACAAAGTTCTTCAGCCCAAAGGTGTCGATATAATGCAATGGTGAAGGGCATACCCCAAAAATGATTAATGCCACGAGTAGAAATGTGGTCCCTGATTTATATGTACAAATCAATGTGTAGCTTGCTTGCTAGGAATGTCTCATACGTGGATGTTCTACCACATTATGCTTTGTGCAGCCCTGAGGTCAGGTATGTTTGTGGCAATGAGTTAGTGAAAGCACTTGGCATCCATCCAGTCACAGTAAAACAAAACACACCCAGAGCCTGTAGTGAAGATTTGTTCTCATAGCATGTTCCGGCAGACCACAGCAAGCCAAGGCTCTGTTCCTGAAATCAGACCTCTGCAAACAGTCCCCAGCTCTGTAAACTTCTGTGGGGTCTCTGCTCCCAGAGATACGAATGCAGGATCAGGGCCCAAATCAGCAGTAAGATACCAATGCTATCTTTCTGAAAGAAAAGCAAAACTCAGAAGGGTTAGATACACGCTGCTCAGAGCTCACTGGAAACACTGGGGCTTGATATTAGTGTGCTTTGCAACAGGTCTTTCTCCTTAGAAATAACTTAAATTATTGGAGCGCCCCAGTCCTGCAAAGACTTACAGACAGACTCACCTTTACACACAGGCTCCCACAGGACTAACCACAGTGAATAAAGTTAGCATGAATGTAAATCTTTGCAGCATTGGTGCCTTGGCCTGTAAACTCTTGGAGGCAGGGACAGTTTCTGTTCTGTGTTTGTATAGCGCTCAGGACAGCGAGGCTGGGGGCTCTGAGCCCTATTGCAATACAACTAGGAAATAAAAATCACACTTCTCTATTCTCCTAATGCATGGCAGAGCAAGGTCAAAGAGATGTTCATTGGTTTGGACATTTTAACAAGAATGCAGACCTTTGCTGCATTCCAGTAGGTCAGGTGTCAGTTCGGATGCAGTGTTGACCACCAATATTCAGGGTGCAGGTAATCCCCCCCTTAGCCCTCTAGCTCTAGATAGAGTACAGAAGTTCATTTTTTCTTGTCCCTCCCCTAAATGGACTAAATTATCCCCAAAGAGACTCAGATCAAATGAAATGAAACCAGATTTGTTAGAAGGTTGAGAGAAGATCACATTCAACCGGAAGTCTGGACTCACATCTGGAATAACTCTGGGGGTCACAGCAGAACAAGGTAGTTGTATCCCCAAGAATGCACCCTACGTGCACGTTGAGAATAAAAGAATCTTCTATCTGCTGTCTCTCTTACGCTCTCAAAGTCCACGCCTGTCTGTTAGCATCGCAGCGTTTCAGAGAACCACCTCGGAGTCAAGTGTCCAATGTTGTCAGCAATTCCCTTCCCTCTCTCGCTCACTCCTGCTTTATCCTCCTGACAGTTTCTGAAGTCAACAGGCTAGATCCTTGGCTTTGCTACAGCTCTTCTACGTCATGAAGGCAGCAGACAGGACTCATGATGCCAGCTGGATTGGAGAGGGAAGCACCCCCACAGTGAAGGGAGTCGCTCGGCTTCTATTTGCCACCTTCAGCCTTCATGCTAGGAAGGATGGTCTAGTGGGTAGCCTACTGGACTAGCCCTCAGGAAACCAGTGTTTGATTCCCAATGCTGTCAGAGAGTGTGTCTGGTAACTGTGGTGAAGTCCCTTGAACACATCTGTAAAACAAGGGGTGCTGTGAGGATTAAATCCACAACTGACTGGCTCCATTACTAGGGTGATGAAGGCCATAAGTAGTTAGGTAGGGCGATGCATATGGTCAGGGCACTGCTGCCAGCAAAAAGTAATAAAAACATAATCATAGTTCAGCATAACTAGAAATTAAATAAATATGAAAGGCAAATGTAAAGGGAGATTTCCTCCTTCAGTACCTAAAGAAAAAGTCCTTCTTCAAACAGGTTCCGATGGACTGAGAGAACATGACTTCATGAAACTTATTTCCTGGGTTCTCACATTCTGCCTCATAGCAGAAAGATCCTGTGTAGCTGAGATGTTTGTGAGCAGAAAAACCTTCCTGGCATTTCACTTCACTTATCTGTGCCCGCCTCATGCCCTCAGACACGTCCAGACCAGGGGTAGGCTATACAAATAATTGGTGTGGCTTGATGCACACACAACTGTTCTATTTTAAGTAATAGGTTTTCACTGGGGCCACCAGGCAAGCTCCAGGACACACACACAGAGGAACGTCTTGTGTCAAACCTGGAAGATGAAGGCAGCTGCACAGCATAATTCATGGTGAAGCTTTAGAAAATACCATGTTTTTTCAGTATTGAAAAGGAGACTATGGCTGGAATTACACTTATTCTTACACCAAAATAAGCAATTTAATGATAGAGGAAGGTACGTGCAGCTTCAGTCTTGTTCTTCCACATGCCTAGGGAGGAGCCTTGTTAAAGTGTTGTGTTGCCATGGTAGTTTGTGGATAATTTGGCTGCATGGTATGTGTGTGAGAAAGCTTTGGGCAAGGGGTTATCTGGGACCAAGATACTAAGGTGTTAATTGTATCCCAAGTAAAGACAGGTTTGCTACCTGCTCAGCAGATCAGAAGAGACAGGCAGCACACAGACGCAAAGTACCAACAGTACATGCAGCTAAGCTATTTAAACAACATTCTTTCCTACAGGACCAATTGCTCTTTACTTTGAGCCAAGTAGTTATACCAATGGCACATTGTAAATAAAAATAGAGGCCCTGATCCCATGAGGTGCTGAGCACCCTCTACTCACGTCAACTGTGGTTTGAGTCCCATTTACCCTAAAAGGGTGCTTAGAACCTTACAGGAGCTCTTCCCACTTAGCAACTAGAGACTGGTTCAAACCAAAACCCTAAATCCAATAAAGCTGCAAACTTCGGGGAAAGTTCAGGACTGGATCCAGACTTTGTGACTCAGACCATTCTCTGTTATTGGCTTCAATGAATTTACATCAGCTGAGGATCTGACCCTATGGGCCTAATTCTGATCTTCCACCAGTAGCAGTCAGGGGTACCGCCGTTATATCAATGGAATTACATCTGTGTGAGAGACATGAGACTCAGCTCCTACACGAGACCTCCTGCAAAGCTTTTAATCACAGAGTTTGGAAGATTTATGATGTGTGTTATGATAGCACCCAAAGATCCCAAAGAGGCTCGGGGGCTCGTCACTGGGATTCCTATGCCAGGACACCCCCTAAACCCTAGGCCAGGCCCCAGTATTCACCCAGGATTCCGGATGCTTCGGCACACCAGTCCACTCTTAAGAGGCTCGGTCCTCTGGCTGGGCCCCGGTGCTAGTCTGTCCCCTCCAGGAGCTGTCTATAAATGAACACAAGCAAATCATCCCAGAGAGGGAACAAGCTTCCAAAGGAGGCTGTGGAGGGCTTGAACAACAGGTTGGACAAACACCTGTTGGGGGTGGGCTAGGTTTACTTGGCTGGGTCTGGTGCTTCCTTTTCTCTGCTCTTCTGGCCTTTCCTTCATGGACATATAAACCTTCACAAAACAATACCCAGTGAAACCCCTCCACCTATATGTACCTGTGTTTTGGGCAGAAGCTGCTATTGTTTCAACTACCTGGTTCCGTGAAGGAGCTTAATTGTTTCTGACATTTATCCCCAAATAAAGGGCAGTTGTTACATCCACTGGTTTCAGTCAGGTTTTACGCACTCCATAGCAATATATTTTCTGATTTCAGGTCTGGACAAGCAATGCCTTCCCTACACAGAAAATCCAAAGCAGTGGCAACATCTCACAATTCTGCTGGCGTCTTGATTATTAAAGTGCTTTTGTACATGGGCCAGGATCAAACTTGTCCCTGACGCTAATACAGTGTTTCCATGGCCTGAAAAAAACTAGCTACTGCCAAGCCCAGCCTTTGATTATTTTTACTGCATGTTCATTCCCACTCATTGGACTCACAGCAACTTGAGCTTTGGCGTATGCCTCCTTCACCAAGAAGTCAGGTGTTGTACTTTCAGTTGAAAGGCTGGTATTCTGTTGTTGTAAGTAATTGATTGAGGCTTTATAGCTTTGCATAGATTTAAGAAACCCAGCTGCCCAGCAATGTGCACCAATATACTGGCAGGCTCAGAAAAGCACCGCATGCCCTATACCGCTTCTGTGTGTTTAACAACACTGCTCCTTTTCAACACCATTCCTGAAGAAGGCTTCAAGGTTGAAATCTTGTTGCTAACTTTGTTTTCTATTGTACCTTTGCATTGAGGATACAGCTTTGGTTCCATTTTTAGCCCACATGCTGAGGCAACCCCACTGGTTTTTGTTCACACGCTATGAACTGCATCTCTGAAGCTCACACACAAAACAATGTCAGAGAAGCACGACTCTACATTTCCCTTCATAATTGGGTCTGAATTTTATTTTTAAACTCTCTTCTCTCTTTGCACTATTGTGCGTTCAAACGGCTAAGGTCGGCAGCCAGACCCAACTCTTTATAAAACCCTTTTCATTTGTTACTGGAACCTGCGTTGGAAACTTGGTGTAAATCAATGCACCAGGGTAACAATTATTGATTTCTCTCCAAGGTTTATTTGCAGCACAGTTGAAAGGCCTAATATGAAGAGACAACAAACCGAGTAATGTTACAACTCAGTGCCAAGTAGGATATAGCATTGCCCTGCTGCAGGGGAGTATCACCACACATACAGTGGATCTCTCGCAGACCCTTTCATGCACAATGCAACGCTGCTCTGACCATCCCATCTTCCCAGTATGCTGACAGCTCTGCAGGAGGGTAGTGCAGGGCTGTCACTGTTGACCTGACATCCCCTTCCCCCCAGGCTGGGGAAGTTCTCCAGGGGCCATTCCATGCCCCACTCTAGTCCACTAGTGAGGTTCAATAGGGGCTGCAGGGGTCAGCATCTGCCCCAGATCTTCAATAGAAAGGCGGAGGATTCGGGAAGCTAACACAGCAGGGCAGAACACTGTATTTAAAATGCAGCAAACAAGATGTATTTTGGAGGTCTATCGTGTTCATTCTTTTTGGGAGGGAAAGTGTGGGGGGCGAGTGACAGGCTTCTCAATTGCTATTACAATTATCTTAGGAGAAGCAGTAACATTGCTAAGAGTTAGAGCAAGATACAGGGAGCGTGAAGATCTGGGTTTGGAGACTGTCTCCTCTGCTGACTCGCTGTGTGACCTGGGGCAAGTCCCATCAACTCTCCAGTTGATCCAACTGTAAAATGGGGCCAAGAAAGTAATGCACCCTAAAGGACAGCGACAGGGAAGGTATGGGAAAGCGTGCCAACGAATCAGCCCAGACTGATACCCTGTTATAACCGATCCCTTCTCTAAGGATTACTGTGAAACTCTGAGGGTGTGATAGAGGAGTCTGCACGAACACACTGCAGAGCGGGTCTCCTGCGTTCTCCTGCCCATGGAGCTACAGCAAAAATACCACCTGGCCACTCCTTTCCCTTAGCAAAGCATTCCCTTCCACAGAGGCACCTTGCTCAATCCTGAGTGGAAGGCTTAAGGTGAATGTTTTACAGTTTGCTGGGTTGGCTTGCCATGCAGGGTCAATGAGCTACACAAGTGAAGAGCAATGGCTTTGGGCTCAGCGTGGGAAGATTGTGCTCGAGTGGGACACTATTTAGGTGTGAAGTGGCACGGAAATCCTGACACTGACTGAAATGTATTAACCCAGAGGGGTGGCAGTTTTATTAGTTATTTCAGCAAATTAATTTCTAATGGATTTTGCAGCTTCCTCTCCTGCGGCCTGGGCTCGAAGGTCATTCATCAGTGCTGAACGGGCAAAATGGGATTCTTAGGAACCCAATGAGGCATTTAACAAGCTTTCCAGTTAAGCGTAAAACATCCTAGCCTGTCCCATAGCAGAGCCGTAAGCCACTATACCTCTCAGACTAGCTAAATGCTTACAGAGTTATAACTCTGAGTATTGATGAAATCTCACTTTTTGTTAGACCAAAGAGAAAATTCGTAGCGGACACAGCCCTGACAGAGGAAAAACATAAACAAACAGAAAGTGATTAGAAATTCAATCACACTAAGCAAATACATTGGGGGAGCAAAAGGGAGTGAACCAAGTTCTAAAGTTCTTATGCAAGCAAATCTCCCACTGAGGATTTTGCCCCAGGTCTCTAATTGTTATTATTATGTATTACTGCCTCTTATAGTAACGTGGAGCTGATCCAGCTGAGATCAGGACTCCCTTCTGCCTGATGCTGTGCTAACATAGTAAGAAACAGTCCCTGCTGTCAAGAGTGTGCAATCGAAATAGACAAGACAGACAAAAAGTGGTAAGGGAAACTGAGGCACAGAGAAGGAATGTGTCCAAGGTCACACAACAGGTCAGTGATGGAGCTAAGTCTTTTGACTCCCAGTCCTTTTGACTATCCACTAGATTATGCTGCCTCCTTAGTAACTCTGGCTGGGATTTCCAAATGGACCTATGGGAGTTAGGCACCCAAATCCCAATGATTTTCAATATAGGAATTTTTTAAATGTTCAGCCTTTGTGACTTACTCTGAATGGCTCTGATTCCCTTCCAAAATGGGCAAAAAAATAGAGGTATGCAGACAACCACACCCTGTCTGCTTAAGCGTACAGCTAAATCATGCTATTCGGACGTGTTAGTAATTTTAACAAACTTTATATCTGATTAGCTTTTTTCTCCAGACAATCCTGCCCCATGCCCCCAAAACCCCATAACACCTCCCTGCACAGGCAGTAAATCCTATCTTTGACAGACCTTGCTGATGCTTGTTCAATGCAGAAAACAGACTGCAATGGAAAAAGAAAAGGTAATTTCTGAGCATCCTTCTGACATTCCTATGCAGAGTTTGTTTAAGCCAGAGAAATACTTTATTTTTCAGGGGCCAGTGCATGGAAAGGTCAGCAGTCATCCACTTCAGTTCAAAAAGGTTGTAAGAGTGCTACAAAATGGGTGCACGATGCTATCAAATCTGAATTCTTCACTTACTTTCACCAGTGAGTTCACACTCATTTTGCACAGATATAAATGACATCATCAGGTGCAAGGCAAAAGTAAGGGTCATCTGTGCAGGAGACAGAACTTTCTTGAAGGCTGCTCTGAGACTGTGAAATGAACTCCCACAGGAATGAAGAACTATCACAAACCACACCTCCTTCCGCTCCAAGTGCAAGGTGAACTTCATCAACCTCTCTCCTCTAACACAGAGCAGCTTGTAGGTTTAAAAACAAAAACTAATCAAAC
This sequence comes from Emydura macquarii macquarii, assembly GCF_026122565.2. Taxonomy (NCBI): domain Eukaryota; kingdom Metazoa; phylum Chordata; order Testudines; family Chelidae; genus Emydura; species Emydura macquarii. The sequence continues at coordinate 5,869,266 of NW_027132905.1, read as the reverse complement.
TTCTGCAAAAACAAACAACTCCACTGCACACACAATTCTCCTCCTGGGGAGAGGCTGAGACACTGAATGAACCACACAAGACATATTAGTTGCTTTGTTTAATGGACAACAGGAAGGCACTCCGATATTATGAGATGAGAATGATATAAGACCCCATATAAAATAGAATAGAAAAGAAGAAAGTAGAGGAGGATCAAGCCCACTGTAGTTCGAAATAAAGCGATCACTTTATGATGCTGGTTCTGTTTTAATTTTTCACAAAAAAAAAAAAAAATCGATGTTTTGCACAGTAAATTTCCAACATTTTGTCCCTAGCACCAATTCATGAAAAAAATAATGAAGAAAGTGTTTGTAGTAAAACAACGCCGTCACTTAGCAAATCACACGTCTCAGACCAGAATGCCAGGGTGGTAAGGGCATTCTGTATTCTTCAGACACCCTAATATAATGATCAATTTATCTTCATTTTATCTTGACATCTTTATCTTGAATCCTGGTTATTACCTTGGCATTCTGGTCTGAGACGTGTGATTTGCTAAGTGACGGCTTTGTGTTATTACATACACTTCCTTCCTTATTTCTTCTCTAAGCACATGCTTAATTTTCAGCATGTGTTTGAGTTCTGTTGAAGTCTATGGGTTTGAAGCACATGCTTAAAATGAACCATGTGCATAAGTGCAGGCCTGGATGTGAATGGACTTGAGCACATGCTCACATGTGGTCTCCAGTTGGACTCAAAGCCAGCAGTAACTCCTCTGAAATGAATGGAATTATACCAGAGTCAGCGAGAGAAGAATCATGCCTGCTAATCACTGATACAGTGGTGTCTCTTTTCCAGGGCAAAATTATGTCTAGGTAGTTCAGCTTCATTTTTAATCTCTCTTTTTTCATTCCATGGGTGAGGCTTGTCAGATTTTCGACTCTTCAAAGCCTCACTTCTCACACAGAAATTGCCACAAAATAAGGAAGAAAGTGTTTGTAATAAAGCAAAGCCATCACTTAGCAAATCACACGCCTCAGACCAGAATGCCAAGACAATAACTGAGATTAAAGATGAAGCTGTCAAGATAAAATGAAGATAAATCAATCACTATATTAGGGTATCTGAAGAAACATTTGTATGCACTTACAAATTATCATCTTAAACTCAGCTTCAGCTAGGAGTCCCAAAACCATAAATATTCATCAAGTAACCTTTTAGTGAAAATCAGCAGCTGTGATGGTCGCCAGCTACCAAATTCAATCTAATAGAAAACCTGAGGAATAATGAAATTATTGCATGTCTGTCTCTTCATTAAATCAGTGTCCAAATCTGCATAGTTTAATTGGTGTCAGATGAATAATTTATCTGTTTATAGCCAATAGGACTCATGATCAATATTTAGTTTTAATTCCAGTCTGGCATTTGCTCTTACAGATTGTCAGGTGTCTGCAGTTATTTTAGGTACAGGAATCCTGAGATAGAGATGCAAAAAAAAAAAAAAAATCTTATTTCCAGTTCTTATGTAACAAGAATTTTTGCATGTGATTAAAAAAAAGTAATCTCTTAAACCCAGGGAATCGAAGCCTGATTTACACCATTACACGTGAAATCACATCCTAAGATCTGAATCCTCAGCTGTGCCAAACAGCTGAAAGAGGAATATGTGACTGCACCACCTTCCTGCCTCCCCTGAGACTGGGGCTAAAATGACTTAACAGCTGATCTAAGTTACACTAGCTACAGCAGTCCCAGAGGAACCAGTCCACTAACCAGAGATTGAGTGAAGTTCAGTGCATTCTGGCCCTGCCTACAGCCATGTTGCCAGCCCTCCTTCCTGAGCCCAACATGTCCCTTGACATAGGATGTGTGTCAGGGAGGGGAGCTGGCTACGCCACCTTTATGCAGGGGGAATCCTCATCTGCTCCTTTAGGACAGCTTTCTGGCCGCTTTGTGCTGCCTGAGTTGCCATGCCGGAAGCTGAGGATTTAGCCCTGAGTCGACTGGTTTGTTCTTCTGAAGATGCATTATAAGCCTGACTCTGAGCTGAGTGACACAGGTGCAAACCGAGGATCACGCCACAGAAAATGAATACGGAGAGTTTGGCAGTATGCAAGCAGGGAACTGAGATCAAAACCGTCTCTCACATATCTCATTTTGGCAGCATTACAAAAATTAAATAAAGTGATCCAAATTCTCCTCTCAGTTACACCCGTGCTACCCCATTGACTTCCCAGAGGATGCACGGGTGTGACAGAGGAAAACTGACCCCCAGTGGTGTCTAGAAATAACAAAAAGATTCCACGGCAAAGGAGTACATTGTGCTAAGGGCCAGTTCAAACCCTCCCCAAGAGGCCAGACAGCTGGTAGTTAACCAGGGCAGCAATTCATTGTTGGTGATTTTAGATGAATAAAGGAGAAGGTGAGCGAGAGCCCTGAAGTTTCCAACCTGTTTTTAATTTCGTTTAACCTGCATTTTTACGTTTACGTTTTAATTCAGGGCATTTGACTAATCCAACAAAGCCCATCTGCTGCAGTTGTCCCTCCTGCAGATCTGCATCGCCTGGAGTCAGTAACATGCTTCTGGGCTAGTCTCACACTGTCTCTTCTTCTGTCAGCTGATGTATTGCAAATCTGTTCGTTTTACCCACTGCACACTGCTGGCTGCTATTTAACTGTGACCGTGCAGGACAGATACCCCAGTGGAAAGCACAAATCAAAATAAAGGGCATGTTCAACTGTCAATTACACAACAAGCTATTAGCATAAAAATATCATGTTGGGGGAGGAGGGGCGCTCCCTCCTCATTGAGGCAATTTAAATATTTCCAGTTGTGAAAAGCAATGTTAGCTTCTTTACTCACAATCTACACTTGGTAGTGACAATGGGGAGTCTGCAGTTATGTCCTCCTGGAACTGCATTTTAATCTGTATGTTCAGCAATTGTTACAAAAGGAGAAGAGGGCTCAAGAGGAGGAGTCAAATTCCTTAGTAGTATAAATTGGTGCAGCTCCCTTAACTCCAATTGACACCCACAGAGAGTGTATCCTCAGTTACTTGCCTGAGGTCACCGAGCAAATCTGTAGCAGAGTCAGGAACTGAAGCCCAGCTGTGAAGTTCCAGCCCAAAGCCACCTCAAGAAGATTGCTTGTTCCTTCCTCCATTCTCTATTAACACCCCATTTCTTCCCCCCCTTGTTGGTTTTTTTTGCCATCCCTCTCTGGATGATTTCTCACTCTCCCTTCACCACTTACCAGAGCTATATGGAGGCCAGAATGCTTCCCTGTCTGGTGCCCTAGCCTCTCATTGTGAATAGGCAGCTCTAAAAGAAATTTGAGATATTGAAGAATTTTCCCATTCTAAATTGCAACAAAACGTCACAGTCTTGAAAACTTCCATGAACCAGAAATCTGAAACAGAAATTTGGCTTGGATCAACTAAAATGTTTCCCATGGTTAATTCTGGAATGTTTTGATTCGATCCTGACCATTTTTTATTTTGAAAAAATGATTTTATTATAATTAGCTTCCATTTCTAAAGGATATTATTGCAAACCAGAGTTTTTATTCAGAAAACATCGAACCATTTTTTCCTCAACAAGTTGGAAACTTTTTTCAAGAACGTTTCGAGTCAAAAAAGTGTGTCAAAAAATCGATCCTTTCCCACAAACAATTTCAGTGTCAATCAATCAGCGTGTTTTGACACAAACGTTTCATTGGAAAATTCCCACACACTTCTAGCTCTTGCCTTTGCTACTACTATTGTTCATTCAGAGATGGTCCCCTCCCCTCTTAAGGCTAATTATGAACACCTGGAATTAGGGTGTTATAATGGAAACCATTCTGCAACATCAGTTATAACGTTTGCTATCAGTGGAACTACAATACTATGATTGTGTAATGACTCAGTAGCTGGTAATATGGCATATGCTTCATTGTCCATGACAACAAAGGTATAGTAATGGCAAGATGAACTGCGGGCCAGCTCTCACACAATGAAATGGGAATTACTTTACTATGCTTGACACTTACAGGGTTATATGGGTCATTTATACAGTACAAGATACAATTGCGAGATGATTGCAAATGGAAGACTGTAGTTGGGCTAGCTGGAGATTGATAGTTACTTTATATAAATGACTGGCTAGCAGAAACAAAGAGCATGATTTTCCTATTAGTTACTCCAGGGTAAATCAGGAGTAACTCCTTTGAAATCAGCAGTCTTACACTGGTGTGAGTGAGATCAGAATTAGGCCCCCAAATGTTTACAGATGAAGGTCTGTCAGCCACAATGTGAAGCTGGAGTGAACGCCTCAAAATGTATCTTTTTGAATTTTCCTGTAACCAAGATCTCTGTGGTCATTGCTGATCTACTAATGTTTATCACATCCCAATGTGTAATGGGATCTAGATAGCTGCATAGAGGTAAGACATTTTCTTAATGTAACTAATTTCCCTATTGTACCAATGCTATTACTACTAATGCTAAGTTAATTTCTTACTGAGAGACAGGCATGAACAGCTCCAAATGGCAGAATCAGAGCTGAACTTTGCACATTAGGCCCTTTCCTACTATCAGCATGTGAAGTTTTAAGGGTCCAGGTCGGGACCTCTAATTTTTCCTCTTTCATATCATTGCAGGGGAACAAGAATGCTAATTAGCTAATCATTAGTCCTCCAATCCCAGTTTATCATTTTGGGACAAACGATTCAAATGCAGAATCCCCAGTCTGAAGATCTGCAAAATAAGAAGAAAAGAGTGTGGAGGGAATAGATGGCACATTGGATTTGGTAGCTGGCTAGTTGTTCTATGCTTCAGCTTCTGAATGAGGAACAGGAGAGAAGAAAAAGTCTCTATCCAGGGATACAAAGTCCTGTGCAATAAATTGCAAACACTCTGTAGATTCAACACTAGACACACACAGCAGGGAAAGGATAGTCCCCACAGAAGTCCAGACTGTATCTGGAAAAGCTTGACTGATAGACAACAAGGCTTTCCCGGCAAACAAACCAAACATGTTTTGGGAAAAGGCTTCCTCCCCTATCTCCCTTCCCTTTCCCAACCATCCAAGGCGCAGACCCTATGGGCTGATACTGTTCTTCCCTCCATGTAAATCAAAAGGAACTCCAGCAGAGCCGCACCAGGGTAAAACCGGTGTAAAGAAACTCAGAATGAGGACCCTGCATCTAGGATTAGATGCCCACTTTAGCAGGAGACTGTTGAGAAAGAGGCCAAGAAGTGGTCCTTCAATACTCCTCCTAATCCCATGTATAAAATACCCTTTTAAAAAGAGACACAACCCTTGCTGCTGGTGCTGGGTTAAAATGGCTGGTGTGTGCTACATGAGTAAAGGAAATGGACTCTAAAAGGTCTGAGCCACTTTTCATTGCTCACTATAGCAGTCTTCAGTTTGAAGTTTGGGTCAGCTGTCACACAGCGCCATGAACCTGAGGCAGAGGGGAAGCCTCTGCGATGTTCACAGGTGTGCAGGAGCAATCTGAGTAGAACAGACCCACTTTTGACTCATCTCCAGATCAAACTACATGGAAATGAAGAACATTCGGTGGTAAATTAGCCCAGGGACTGCTCTCTACCAGACAGCTAAAAGTCATTTGGGCTGCAACGGAGCTTCAGAAAGTGGATAGCACAGCTGGAAAGAGAAGAAACACACAGGCACTGGAGATGCTGCTTTCCCTCTGTTTTATGGCTGTCTAGCACACAGTTATATAACCTCCTATGGGAGCTCATCAGCCACAGGAGGAAGGACAGAGAGTAGATGGCAGTGGTGGTAGGACCATTCATCAAGTAACAGAAAGTCTCCCTTATTAAGTGCTATTGTCAGGGGAGACCGTAGTGTCAGCCTGAAAGACTTTCAGGGTGTGTTTAAAAGCACTAATGGGGAGGAAATTGTGGTCTGCATTAGCTCTAGAAATCTGTGCTACAGGCTCTGGTTCTCAGAAATGCTACGTGTACTGAGGCTAAAGGCGTGAGGTGTGTGCTAGAGGTGTGTGTGTGCTAGAGGCTAGTGTGTGCTAGAGGCTAGTGTGTGCTAGAGGCTCTGGTTCTCAGAAATGCTGCGTGTACTGAGCTGGTGACCAGACATCTTCACCATACAGCTCCTTGGTATTTTATTGACAGCGATGTGTAAGGCTGAGCTGCAAGAAAGCAGATATGTGCAGAAAGAAAACCACCACTGTAGCAGCTGACTCACGTTTCTTTAGAATTCTTTTTATAATCGTAGTAATAAAAACAGGACATGAACAAAAGGTCTCCCTCCAATAATGCAAGCCTGACAGTGAATGCAGGATTCCGGGAAATACAAAGCAAGTCTCTCCATGGGGATTTCCTTACCCTAGCTAAACAATCATACTGATGCTTTGAATTTGCATGGTCCCTCCCACCAACAAGCCCAATGTACTTTACAAATATTAAGGGTGGAATTTTAAAAAGTGCCTACAGGAGTTGGGAGCGTAAGTCCCACTGAAAGTCCTTTATGTTTTTGAAAGATCTCCCCTAAATGAATTTGCCCTTTCTGCACCCATGCAAGGAAAGTGTTATCCCCATTTTAGAGACAGCAAAATTGATGCCCTCCGTATTTGCAAACAATGGGTGCTTAAAACTAGGCACCTAAAACCATATTTAGGCACCTAAATAAAAGTGATCTGATTTTCAGAGGTGCTCCCATAGAAATCACTTTTATTATGAAAATATCAGGCTGGGGATATTACTGTCCTTACAAGGAGGTTAACGCCTGGAATTTAGGCCCAGGGATGATCTTTGGCAGTCAGCAGAAAAGAGAAACATTCCTAACAAGACTTGCCTTAAAGGAATATCCACCACTCCCCCATCATCCCTGCACGATGGCCTCTTTGCGCCACCTGAGATGGCACAGAGGGGCTGCACGGCAGGCATCAGAGAGAGCCCCTGCACAAGAGCCCCTCTCTGCACAGAGAATACCTTCACTTTTGTTTTGGAGGTTTATTAATTCCATCTTGGGGCTTTATTTTTAGCAATTTGAGTTTTATGTAGATGTCCAAAAATCATGGGGGGAGGGGGTGGGAGAGGTTCAGGGGTCTCTTTGTATATCCTGAAAAGAGTAATGGACGTATTACATACATTATGCATCACAGTAGTATATACACACACAGTGAACATAGTTACTATATTGCTGGAGGAATAAATAACGATTTGCCACCTATTAAAGAAGGCTGCTCCAGTAGCTTTCTTAGGCGAGGTCAGAGAGCTGTGAGCACTGTGCTGTGCCTTAGCTGGCTAATTTATATATTTTGGCAGCATGCTAGAAAGAAGCCTCAGAGTCTATTTTCAGCTCGCGTGTCAGAACAGCACACGCGTTATCCTGATCTGAGCACCTAGATCCTAAAACATTCCATTAATCTGCTTTCATATTTTACTATTTTAAAATACTGACTTGTTTACATGTAAATTATCAGAAGAAAACTCCGGATGATGGGAAAAAAACATTGGTGCAGTGAGCCTACTTTAGAATACATAGATCACTTACATGCATACATGAATCAAGGGGAAGAAAATTAATGTCTTGCAGGTTGGTAACCATTTGGATCAATAACAAAATATATCATTATGATAAATACATTTTCAAAAGTCCTTACAGATTTTCAAGTCTCTGCCCAATTCATCGACCTTGGTCTTATGCTGAACTCTAGAGAATACAAATCTCTGTTCCTCCAATGCTTGTTGAGGCTGAGAAATCACAGCTAAGGAAATAGTGGCTGGCTTAGTAGTACCCATGAGAATCCTTCAGCTTCTTGACCACAGGTAAGAAGACCGGAACCAAAGCCCATTGAAGTCAGTGGGCGTCTTTCTGCCGACTTCAATGGGCTTTGGATCAGGCCCTCAGAGTTTACTAGTGTGCTTTCACTACTCCTTGATAGCTCTGTGGGGAGGCTGTACAAATAGGGACCCTCTTCCCCACATTGCTTCTCCAAACAGGTTACATGGGCCTGATCCAATGCCTACTGAAGGCAAAGGAAAGGGTCCTCCTCTAGTGACTTCAGTGGGCTTTGGTTAGACTCTCTTTGAGGCAGAAGCAGCAATTGTTGTAGTGAACTCATGTTTTCCCCCTTGGCTCCTTTTAACTGAGTTTGATTTAAATAAATACAGCATTCTAATAATGGGTGATACACACGGAAAGGTGTCCATCCTTCAGGGAAGGAATGACATGTGCATGACATGAGGACACGCTATCCTAGGACTGTAGGGCTAGGCTCACGCTCAACCTTTCAAAACTCCATCCCCCTTTAAAAAAATAAAGTCACAGAAGCTAATGGGAGTTAGGTGCACCGTTGGTGAAGCTGAATGGGCGTTGGGTGCCCAAATCCCCTCCGTCCGTTGGAAAATCATGGCCTGAAGTATTATGACACAACCATAACTTTTCCTAATTAATAGGCGCAACATACAAGAAGAGGAGAAGCAGCAGAAGAGAGCCATTCACAAACGACCTCCCTCCCCACATCAGCTAAGCAGCCGTGGAACGGAAGGTGATACAGAATGCAATTTCTCCCATTCTGGGAATGAGATCCGCTCAGAGACCAGAGGGGAGCAGCTAACCAGGGGAGGTACAGGCCTCTAAAAAAATGAGTTAATAATATCAAAAATGCCTCTGATTTTGTTCTTGTCCAAATACACAGATTCTTTAAAAAGATTATTTCCTTAGATTGTGCATTCTTTAGGGCAGTGTCAGAAGGTGGTCGCCCAGGGAGTCCTTTCAGGCCTTGAGTACAGACCACACCACTTCAAGTCTCCTTCACCACCTCTAGGTTTTATTTTGCTGCGCTAGCAAGCCTCTGCATGTAGTGCTACTTACCAGCCCCAGCCAGCTTCCCCCCTTCCTTATAGGAAAGCACACAGAGCAGTAGACTGACTTCTTTCAAGACCTCAGCTTCTCCTTTTGGAGGGCTTCCTTCCTTTCAATTGATATGCTCCCAGCTGCTGGTGTTGCTTCCCCTCTCTCATTAGCCCCTCAGCTGTAACTCTATTCCATTGATTGACCTTCCAAGTAGGTCCCAGTTAACTCAGATTGGTGGGGATTTGAGTGACAAGATGCTGAGTCAGTCTTGACTCTACACACTCTGCCACAGGCAGGGACAGTGTTGTTTTGTGCTGTGTTTATACAGCACCTAACACAATGGGGTCTTGATTCAGGACTGGAGCTTCCAGCCACCACAGTGATAAATAAAACAACATTTTCATTTTCAGACACAGAACTTCACACAGCATAAATAAATACCCCCAACCTAATTCCAGACACCAAAAGCAAATGGTCCCTCCCAGTCCGAGTAACCTTTATTTTAGATGAAGAGAACAAAAGAAAGTCTCCATGACAGAGAGAGTGTCCCATTCCCCAAATACATTCAGTACAGAGCTCCGACAACAAAATGACTGCACCCAGAGGCAGTGCTTAAAAAATGTAAAGACCCAGTACAAAAAATAGAAGGCATCACAATTTCCTAGATGTACATACCACAGTGCTGCCGTCGGCAGTTCTCCTACTCCAGAGGTCTTAAATATAGAAGTTATAGTTCCAGGGGACTCTAAAATGTTCCAGCTGTCACATATAAATCAGTCTCCTACCTACAAACAACATTGTTTGACACATTGGGATAATATTACAAGGTAGCTGCTGCTGGAGTTTCAGGCTTGGATGTGTTCAAAAGAAAGCTTCTCTTTATTCCCCAACCACAAATACTTTTTGATGGTTTCTTGTCAGCTGCTTAAAGTCCTCAAAACACTGCTCTCATCCCTCCACTGGCTACTACTCTTAGGTTGCTTAGGTACTCTTAGGTAGCTGAAGAATGGTGTTCCCCATACAGGAACTTCAGAAGACAGCTGTAAGGCTGCCTCCTGAGGACTCCTGAACAGGCCCTGAGGTAGGAAGCTTGTGAGGTCTGGAAGGGACATGTCAGAGGCAGGGCTTGTGGAGATTCCAGGCAGTGTTGTGGCCCATGGGGTAGCCCAGAAAAGCTGCCTTAACTAAGATGGGCCCTCGAGGTTGTCTAGGTTATGCCACGGGCCTTGCCAGCCACTGAGCATCTAAGCTCAGGATAATGAAGGCGCAAAGGAGAGCATCATTGTAGTTAGCCTGGTGCACGTACTATTTTGTTTGCTAATTTTGCTATAACAGATTTTTCTCTAAACAAATGTTCTCTGTCCACATTCGCTTATGGAAGCTCTTATTCCACTAATTTTGTTTCAGCAATGAGAAATATACTCACTTCTTCATTCTTACACAACAGCTGCTTCACACAACAGCTGAAATTTGGCCAACTGAAGTCCATGCTGGTGACTTGTCAGGAGTGTGACAGCTGTCCAAATTTTCATAAAAGTGGAACAGATTGTAGTCATGACTCTCTTGCCTGTCATGGTTTACCCCACACAGGCTAATGCCCCCAGTATGCAATCATTCATTTTGGTTCAAGAAGAGCAAGATGATGCTTTGCACGCTGGGAATTGTAGTCTCCACAGAGATTTGTTTTTGAGAGGAAGACACAAGGGGGCTGAATGTTAGGATCCCATGGGTCACATTTGACTAGTATTTTGAATAGAGCTGGGCAAATTTTTGGAGGGTTTGGGATGTTAAAGAAGCTGCCAGTAAATGATGGAACTATATTTTAAAGTCATTCATGAAGGGTAACAGAATATCTTTTAATCACTGGTAAGAATAAAGAAAAAACGACAATTTTGTATTCAATGATAGAGTTGCAGAGTAGGGAAAGCGGTTTCAGAAGCTCACCAGGAGATATCAGAATACTGCTAGCAATGTATGTAATACTTAGAATTGCTTGGTTACTGAAAGGCACTTGATAATCAGTCACAGTTTGACATTTTTGCAGTTTGGGGTGATTGTTACTAACTGGGGACCGAGATTACATTCAATGGCAGTGGAAATGAAGGATTTAATACCCCTTGCATTTACACGATGTTTTCCCGCTACATTATTTTTTCCTCCTCTCCACTGAACTTCCTTGCCTGGCATTAGCCTATGTCATGCTGTTTTGCATTAACACTAACAATGGAACCCAAAAGCTGCCTGCCCTTTATAATGCACTGAAGAGTCTGGTTTTATTTACTGTGTTTCTCTTTGTTACATCCCTTTGAACACATCATCAGTGCTCAGAGCCACTTATCCTTCCACGACTTAAAAACAACCCATATGTTTTCTGAACATGTTCTCTTCACACATTGACCCATCCACCATTTATCTACTTTCTCAAAGATGCCACAATCCTAATAAATTGCACTGGCATTTAAATGCCTTCTTTTCATTAGGCTGCAATTTCCTTCTCAATTTCTTCTCTTTCCAGTAATGATTATTGACTGGATAAATATTATTTTAGATGAACTAATATATATATTTTAATTTCTCCTAACTGATCTTAAATTCAATTAGTTGTGTGCCCCTCCAGTCTTTAAACCAATTCCTTACCCGCTGTGCTCTCTTCAAGTAATAGAGCGTTTAAATTCCCATATCACCATGCAAAGCGTTGCAATAAAACTAGTGTCAGTTTGTACACATTCAGAAAGTTGCGTGGGTAGAAAAGCCATCAGAATGACTGCTAAACAAATGCTTACACAAATAAAACAGCTCAAGCGTACAATACATTCAGCTTTAATATTCTCCCTGTACATGATAGATGGTTTTCCATTTTTGTTTTTTTACTCTGTTTATAGATCATCTGATTTCCAAAAAAGATTTTCAAAAGTGACAAATGAGTTAGCACATCTCAGGTTTTGGGTGCTCAACTTGACATACCTTAAAAAGTCATCTGATTTTCAGAGGATGCCATCATTTTTTTTTATCTCCCAAAGACTTATGCATGTACTTAGCTTTAGGCACTATGTAGTTCCATTGGCTTCAAGTGCATATTTGCAGAATCAGGTCCTAAGTATTTTGAGCCATTCTTATCATTTTTTATTTATTTATTTTTACTGTAGTGTATAGGGGGATTCCTACTCATAGACCAGGACCCCATTGTGCTAGGTGCTGTACAAACACAGAACAAAAAGATAGATTGTCAGCCCCTTGGGGCAGAGACTAAGTACAAGACAATAGGCAACAGATGGATGCAGACAGACCAGGAAGCACAAGGAAACAATTAGACAATATTGATCAGTATGACTATTACGGTCTCTCCATTCTAGCAGCCTAACCGTTGTCAAGTTTTTTGTAGGCATCATGGCAGAAGAGAATTTGGAGGAGGGATTTGTAGATGATTAATGAGGTAGTTTTGTAGATGTGTATGGGGAGCAACTTCCAAATGTAATGGGCAACATGGGAGAAAGCACAAAAGTGTTTGTTTGAAAATTTAAGAAGTGGGGAGAGGATGCTGACTAGCTGGTAAAACAGACTAAACTGAAAATGCTTAAAAAAGAAAAAATCCACAACGGAGGATATGTCCTTGAAGGTTTGTTTTTCCTTTTCAGATATTGTTGGGATGCAGACATATTAATTAGTCTGAATATGTCACAATCACAATGTCAGTCAACACAATCCAATGCTGTACTCACACACCAGATCTTAATCATTTTAATTATTTCTCTGAACTTAAGCAATGCAAATGCAGCATTTCTATCACAGCAGTGATCACAGTTGCAGCAAGCTATTTACATATATACAACATTTATATCCCTCATTTTTTTTTTACATTTAATTAAACTCTGTTAATCCAGAACAGCATTTACAATAAAAAGTGACAAATTAAAAAAAGGGAAAATTTTTTTAGTGATAGTTAAAAAACAAAACAAAACAAAAACATCCCTTCCATATTTTTCCTTAGACTGCTGCTGCTGTTCTATCATCAATGCACAGGAGGGTTTATTTGCTCTTGAAGGAAGGACAGCTGAACAGTTTGAGATTCATCTGAGCTTTCCCATTCTCTAGAGTTTACAGCATATTTGTAATTGTTTTCTCTGATCAATCGCTTCAATCTGGTGTTGGAATTTGCAGCAGAAGATAGGAGCGTGGCTGCGTCTAAGGCCTCGTCTACACTAGAAAGTGTTGTCGACGCAAGTTACAGCAATGATCAAAAAGCGCTGTCATAACAACGCTTGTGGCTGTCCAACCAGCACTCATTGTGTCACCAAAGCACGTCCACAGTCAGTGCTCTAGCATCAACAATGAGAGCAGTGCGTGGTGGACAGCTATACCACCATGCTACTCACCATCCTGTGCCACTAGGAGCTGTGGGAAGGTAGAGAGGATCACAATGCAGCATGGGTGCAGGCTCAACATCCCATGATGCAATGATTTCCGTCCCATCATTCCATAAGTTTCCGACTGCATTTCACAACATTTTTCAATGGTCCCGGTTTCCTGTGCGCCTATCATCTCTATCTGAAAGGCTGGATCCTGCACTGCTCTCCACTGTTGTTGTCAGTGTTCTGAACACATTCATGGCTGGTCGTGCAGTGTGTCATGAGCTCCCAATCGGAACAGGAATCCGAGGCGCCTGACCTGCTGTGTGCCATGCAAACAAACCATGCTGGATTATTGTTTGCATTCGCAGACCACCTGCACATGGTGCACCACCACTTTTGGGTGCATTAGAGAAGCACTGACTGGTGGGATTTCATCACTATGCAGGTCTGGGATGACAAGCAGTGGCTGTAGAACTTTCGAATATGAAAAGCCACCTTCATGGAACTCTGTGCAAAGCTCGTCCCTGCCCTGAGATACAAGAACATCTGCATGAAAGCATCCCTCTCATTGGACAAGTGCGTGGCGGTCGCTGTGTGGAAGCTGGCAACTCCAGACTGCTATCGGGTTAGTCACTAATCAGTTTGGAGTCAGGAAGTGCACCGTTGGAGCTGTGTTATCGCAAGTGTGCAGGGCCTTAAGGGTATTCTGCTACGAAGGACTGTGAGTCTTGGAAATGTGCATGAAATAGTGGACGGCTTCAGAGCGATGGGATTCCCTAACTGTGGCGGGGCGATAGATGGCACGCATATTCCAATTTTAACCTCGGACCATCTTGCGACTGAGTACATCAATAGAGAGGTGTACGTCTCGACGGTACTGCAGGCGCTTGTGGATCACCGTGGGCATTTCACTGACATCAGCACAGGTTGGTCAGGGAAGGTGCATGAGGCACCTGTCTTCAGGAACACTGGCCTGTCCAGAAAGCTGCAAGCAGGGACTTTCTTTCCAGACCAAAAGATTCCAATGGGGGATGTTGAAATATCCATGGTGCTTCTGGGAGACCCAACCTACCCCTCATGGCTCATGAAGAAGTTTTATATGAGCAACCTGGATAGCAGCAAGAAGTGTTTCAATAACAGGTTGAGCAGGTGCTGAATATGAACAACCAGACATCAGGGCTATTACAGGTCACAGTGGGGGGCCATTTGAAACAGGGAGGCCTGGAGGAGCCATTTTGACAACGAGCACCAAAAAGGTGTCTTTGTAAACAGCACAGTGCCATGTTATGACTGCTAGCCAGCTTGCACTGTGTATCAATGTGAGCTGCAACCACCGTGTACAAGAGACAACTAAAGATTGCGTATTCTTCACAGAGTATGTCTTCATTAAATAACACTTATTCACAACATACACAAAAAGTTGGACTGGAGGGGAGAAAGCAGTGAGGGACAGCGTGAGCTGTGACAGCTGGGTGTAAGTCCAGCTATCGTTCTGGAAGCTGTCTGAAGGGGTGGAGTGAACGGGGTACTAAGACGGGCTGGGAATTTGGCAGGAATGTGTGGGTGGATTTTGGGGAGGGCATGGAAAGCAGTTCTGTATTGGCTGCAAGGGGGGGGTGAGCATGCGTGAATTCAGTCTGCAGCATTATTAGTGACTTTAGCAGCTCCGTTTGCACCTTCATGGTTTTTATCATGCATTCGTGACCTATCACTCACTCCTAGTTATCAATTTTTTTATTTGCGGACACAGTGTGTCTCCATGCCCTTTTTTTTGGTTTTTTCCGCCTCAGAGGACTAGAAGAGTTCTTTGAACATCTCCTCTTTGCTTCTCTACGGTCGTTATTTTATCAACTGCGGGTGCTCATCAGGTGTGGAGGAGTTTCACTTCGTGAAATGTTAAGTTTTTTGCATTGCAATTCTACATCAGCATATGGTGTGATGTGAACTATAGGATATGGCTTTATCATATTACGCTGCCTTCAGGCACAGGATGGGGGGACAGGTTCAAAATGTGCCCAACTTACTAAGGTCTAAATCCTGAGCAATCTCCACTCCATGCAAACATGCCACAGGTCTGAGAGAGAGAACCTCCAGCCCCAACCAGCCTTGGTGTCTACACAGCACCTCCTACACTCTGTGGGGAGTAACACGACTGTATGAAGAACTCACTGTGCTCTCTCTCCGGTGCTGGTTTGGCCCAGCGGAACGGCGCTGTGACTTCACATTCTAACACAGAGATACCTCAGTAGCGCTGTTCATGGGTAAACAAGATAGGCTCTGCGTGAATGTAATATTTAACTCCTCATCTGCCCCAGTCAGGAAATGGGGACTCAGCAGTTCTGCCATGTTTAGAGCCCAATGGGCCATGTAGGAAGTTACAGGACTGTACTTTTACTGATAGGAAGGAATCTGAAAATTATAATGTACTTACAGCGCATCAGCCTCTAGGCTGGTCACTTGGCAGCTGAGCCCTAGCATTACGCCTATTCGATTCTGTTCTCTGCAGGTTCCTATACTGCCCTCATCACCAGTGGCTGAGCGGCTTCCAACAGTGCAGTCACGTTGCTTACTAACATCTGTCATGCTGGGTGCATTCTCTCTCCCATCCTCGCGCCGCAGTGAGAATTTTATGCACTTTTGTTTTGGTAGGATGTTGGGGTTTTTTTTAAATGTCCACACTACTCTGTGTTTATGTTAGAGAAGGCAGGTTAAAGTACAGCATCTAATGCTTAGAGCAGAGGCTGGGATGGTCCGTGATAGCTCTTTATTTCTACAGGAGTTCATTCCATAGTCTGGAACTGGCGCCTCAGCAGACTCTGTCTCCTGCACAGATGAGCTTTTCCTTGTGGGGGAAGGTTTCATTGTGTTTGAGAAGCAGAGCTGCAGACCAGTCTTCATGCCAGAATTTTAAGTGATCTATTTTATACAATATACTGAGAAAGGTAAGGTTAATGGAACTGAGTGCACTGATATTTTAAGATTTGCAGACCCGCAGCCTCACCAGTATGTTTTTACCCAACAAAAGCCTGAACATTGCTTGAATGCTTTCTTGTTTAAACAGCCATTTATTTCTTCCATGCCTTCCCCTATCCCAGGTTTTCAATAATGGCAAATGAAAACTAAGAGACTGTAAGTGCATCAGCTAATCCACTGTTGTGTTGGACAGGTTTACATATTGACATGCTAAATAATACAGTAAATTAGTTTTCATAAAGTGTTTCCTGAATGCATTGCAGCAGGAGCTCATTATTATTTATTCAGCCAATGGATTCCATTTATAAAAGCTTGCAGTACTACAGTAGGTGGATGTGACTGGAATTGTCTAAGTGGGTTATCCAGAGATCACAAATGAAGGCAACAAAGTATTAATTAAGGATTTAAATAATTTGTATTTGGGGCTAAATGCCATAGGTACAAACATAGCATAATTTACTGTCTTGTACCCAAGAACACCAACTGTACTGATGTCGATCTTTGTACTAAATCAACTTTGATTAGTGTATGTGGCAGTGGTTAGATTACAGGACTAAGCGGCAGGAGATCCGTTTTTGGTTCTCAGTTCTGTCACTGATTAGTTGTGTGACCTTACCCAAGTCATTTCTTTGAGCCTCAATTTTTCCCTCATCTGTAAAATGGGGCTAATACTTATTAGTCTCACATGAGTGTTGTGAAAATTAATTAATATTGTAAAGTGTCCTGAGAGCCTTACAGGTGCTGTAGAAGAACAAAGTATTCTCTTTCTTGTCTTCACCACACACTGTTTCCATTATGTTTCTGTAAAATGTAGGAAGTTGTGTATATTATCCTATGTCAAGTCTGCATCTCTAGCAGTACCTATCAACACCCATCCTTACAGTTGATGATGTGTGAATAACAGTGTTGTAGGGGCAGCAGATGACATAGCAGTAATATTTTAGCAAACAAAAAGCATATTGTAATAATTTCAGGTACCCTGTGTTCTATTTCACCATGTTTCTTTTCTGCATTCTCTAAAAAGAAACCTACATCCCAAGTAATGTAGTCAAGGGGCTTTCTGAGAATGGATAACAGGAGCAGACCTTTGTTTTCTAGTTCTGTACTTTTAACACTTAGGATAGCATAATCAAAGTGTGGCACTTACTAGCATCTCAATGTTATTCCGAGTATCCATGTTAAATACATTTAAACATCAGATGGAGTATTTACAGAAAATGATAAGATGTAAAGTCACAGAGTTCAGCAGCTGCTCCTACCAATTAAAAACTTTGGTTTTCTTTTATTTATTCAGGAACCCTAAGTTTTGAAGCAGCATCTGGTTTTCCAATTAGGTTCTGCTTCCTAACGCAGCTTCCAGCTGGAATGACTGAAGTTCACTGAAATGTAGTGACCTTCCGCCAAGGTGACCCAGTGTCTGTGCCCAGAAGAGAACAAAGCATCCCGGTTGGATGTCTTTCACTCTAATTGCTGCATCACTCAGCTTCTGAGGTCATTCTTGGACTTTAATTTGCTGCCAAAAGAGTTGTTGAAGGGGTTTTCTCACCCCGTGAACTATTTACACTTCAGGCTGTCTGAACTGTAGGCCTTGTAAACCTTCAGTGCATGTTGTTTTTCAATTGTGTAATTATGAGTAACATCCGGAACCATTTCTTTTTGTGTCCTTAATCAGAAATTAGAAAGGTTTTAAGACAACAATAGAGGGGAAAGACTGAAGTTCAAGCTGCCACTGAACTCCTTCTCATTTCTGGAAATGCTGGAAGTAGGCTGGGAAACACAGTGACCTCACATATTGCAGTAATCCAATCTGGAAGCAGTGAGAATAGTCTTGTTGCTTGACACAACATGTGCTGGCTAGGGACTCTGTGCAGCTAGAATAATTATTTTGCAGTAGAAAAAAAAATCTACGCACAACATTTAAACTTACATATAATATAAACATATGTGGCAAGGCTTTGTCTAGTTAAAGACTAGTAAAAACTGACCCAGGGAGGGCTGAAATTCTGTCATCAGAGCTGAACATTGCATTTCCCACCACATTAAAAGCATTTGGTTTTTGGATGAGCTGTGTGTTCACAATGGAATACAATCATATTGTAACAACTTCCCAATAGTTACTGGAAAATGAACCACTCAGATCAAATGAGAACAAAATAGGCACCCAGGCGGCACAGCATGCTACTTTAATTAATTAACATTCTAATTAATAACAACTGAAATCTCTTTAGGCCACAGACTCTCTCTCTCACTGTGGGCTTGTACATTGCCTGGCATAATGTGGTCATAGATTTCCAGATTAGATTCCAAGGTCAGAAGGGAACCATGGTGATCATCTCATCTGACCGCCTGTACAGCACAGGCCAGAGAACTTCCAGAAAAGAATTCCTAGAGCAGATCTTTTAGAAAAACAGCCAATCTTGATTTAAAAATTGTCAGTGATGGAGAATCCACCACAACCCTTGATAAATTGTTCCAATGGTTTATTACCCAGTCAAAAATCTATGTTTTATTTCCAGTCTAAATGTGTCTAGCTTCAACTTCCAGCCATTGGATCATATTATATCTTTGTCAGCTGGACTGAAGAGCCCATTATTAAATATTTGTTTCCTATGTAGACACTTACAGACTGTAATCAAGTCATCCCTTAACTTTCTCCTTGTTACGCTAAATAGATTGAGCTCTTTGAGTCTATCGCGACAAGGCAGGTTCTCTAATCTTTAAATCATTCTCGTGGCTCTTTTCTGAACCTTCTACAATTTGTCAACATCCTTCTGGAATTGCGGACACCAGAACTCAATGCAGTATTCCAACAGCAGTTGCACCTGTGCCAAATACGGAGGCAAAATAATCTCTCTACTCCTACATGAGATTTCCCTCTTTATGGACCCCAGGACCACATTAGCTCTTTGGCTACAGCGTGATATTGGGAGCTTATGTTCAACTGATTATCCAGCATGACCCCCCAAATCTTTTTCAGAGTCACAGCTTCCCAAGATAGAGTCCCCCATTCTGTAAGTATGACCTGCATTCTTAGTTCCTAAAGGTATATATTTACCTTTAGTCATATTAACATGCATAGCGTTTGCTTGTGCTCATTTTACTGAGTGATACAGATTGCACTGAATCAGTGACCTGTCCTCTTCATTATTTACCACTCCCCCAATTTTTATGTCACCTGCAAATTTTATTAGTGATGATTTTATGTTTTCTTCCCGATCGTTGATAAGAATGCTAAATAGCATAGGGCCAAGAACTATCCCTGCAGGCCCCCACTGCAAACACGCCCGCTTGATGATGATTCTCCATTTAGAATTACCTTTTGAGACCTATCCATTAGCCAGTTTTTAATCTATTTAATGTGTGCCATATTCATAATTATTATAGTTTTTAAACCAAAATGTCATGCAGTACCAAGTCAAATGCCTTACAGATGTCTCAGTATATTATGTCAACACTATTAGCTTTATCAACCAAACCTATAATCTCATAAAAAAAATCCATCAGGTTAGTTTGATTGGCTCTGTTTTACATAAACCCATGTTGATTTGCATTAATCACATTGTCATCTTTTAATTCTTTATTAATCGACTCCCAGATCAGTCACTCCATTATCTTACCAGAGATCAGTCAGGTTGACAGGTCTATAATTATCCTGGTCCTGATCCTGATTGTGGCATCTGGGTATTACTGCAATAGAAACAATACATGAAATGAAACAAACTACATGAGATTGGTTCAATCACGAAAAAAAAAAATTCACCATTTTAATTAGGAATCCTGAATAATAAAACCTGACTGAGCTTCTTACCAGACTCGTTAAGAAGGCTTTTTATGCTTTTTTAATCCACTAATATCCTCCAATAAGTATAAATAAATAGTCAATTATTACAACAGAATATGCAAGGCATAATATCCAATCAAGGGCAGAATGAGTCCAAACTGTCCTTACATATGATCTGTTCAGGGATCCCTACTTTAAGACCGATTTCTTAAAGAACTAGCCTCAAATTTTCTCTTCCAGCGACTGCAAAGGATTACCCCCTTGCTTTCTCTTCCAGCATTGATTTTTAAAAAGTATTGCTCAATGGATGGTTTTGTACATTTTCTGGCCAGGGTAGATTGCAACGTACAGGGAAAGCATTTGTGTAGCAAAGCAAACTACGATAGGGGCTGCACAATGATCACTGCCAGTAGTACTGCAAAAGTCTGGGCTCAGAGCCATCTTTCTGGCTTCATTCCGATGCTCCTATTGATCTCAGGCATAATGAGATGATCACAAGAGACAGCACTTACATTATTTATCTTGTTGTTTCAGTTTCCTCTTCCCCTTCCTTCCCTCCTCCCTTTCTTCTTTGTTTCTGGTTATTATCTCCGCGACTTACTGTTAACTAGGTTTGGAGCAAGTGACTGTCACCTCCAGTGACATGATATCGATCAGTTAAAGGAGCTTTGTGATTGGCAGCATTGATCAAGAACATTGCAGTTGTAATATCTTCGAATTACATGAGTGACTCTAGGCCTGTGGATATGCTAAGTACAATTGTGTAAAGTTTTCAGGCTAGGTGCCTCGAAGACAAGATAGTGATGATATTTCTAGTCAGAATAAACACAGACTCAAACACTCACTGCTGATTGCTTTTGGGAAGAGTTCCTTGGAAAAGTATTATTGTAATCCTGTACTATAAATTCCATCCGTGTGTCAGAAAGGGAGAGGCTATTTTAAAAAAATTTGAAACAGAACCTAAACGTTAATCAGTGGGATTCCCCAGAGGGACAGGAAAATCCATGTGGGGAAATGGGATTTTAAGATATCAGGAGTGAAATCCTGGCCCTGTTGAAGCCAAATGGTTGTTTTGCCATTGACATCAGTGGTGCCAGAACTGCACCCCAGGAATACTGCTTTCTGAAAGTACAACCACCTTGAAGAGATCCTGAAGGGAATTTTGTGGTAGCACCAGTGGGAATTTTTAAATAAAATTCCCTATTATAGACAAGGTGTAAATGATCCAGCCCTGGGAAATCTCCAATAACTCTTTGTGTTACCATTTCAAGTGGCTGTGAACTTTGAACCACTATGCCAAGGTCAATGCATTCCTACGTGACTGGGTTTTTTCTTTGTGGAGAATTTCACACTGGTGAGAAGTGCCAGTCTAATAACCCTGGAGACTGAGATACCAGGCAGAGACCTGTGCAGCGACACAGCAAGCTTCCACACACTCAGCCCCCTCCCACCATGCCCAGATGCTGTGTAGGATAACACAGCAGCTTAGTTTCCATGCTGTTCAACCCCTGCTGAGACTTTCAGCAAATGAATTATTTCATGCCAGTTGTGATTTGCGGTGTGGACACTTGTCTAGTAAGAACTGGACCACCAACTAATTTCACTTAGGCCACTGTACTATCACCAGATGGTAATCATCTGGTCTTGATATCAATCCGCAGCTAAGAGGTGAAAACTTTTACAAGACACTGCACCATCAGTTATCCACCTATCTTCCTAATGTAAGAATTTTAGAGCTGTTTTCATGCTCCTAAGAAATGCAGTTCAAGGATTTTTAATATGTTTGGATTCCTCACCTATAAAAATTCAGTTCTAATGGTTGATATTTTTTTGATCACTACCCTTTTCTATTGCTTTTTTATGCAGAATACCTATCTCCAAGAAACATTCTAGTATGCCCTGTGTTATGTTCATTTAATGCTCCAGAAACTATTTACAATAAAGAATCCACTTCGTATCATATGTAATTTCTCTTTTTCAGTGTACTACACCTTGCAATCTCTAAGAGCGCTGCAGTCTGAAGAGAAGGGCAGTCATTTTGAGAGGCCGAGTTGTTGTTGCCTGTTAACTATATTGTAAGCTCTTTGGGGCAGGGACTCTCTTATTGTCATGTGTGTACAGTACCTAATGCAATGGCACCCTTCTCTACGTGCTTCCACAATACAAATAACAATACAGAGGAGACACAAGTGGTAATTTTACATTTGTTCTTTCTTGTTTTGTTGTTGTTTCCCTTATTCTAAAATAACAGAATCAGAACAAAAGTATCTGTTTGGTCTTTGTCTATGGAAGAACGTAACACATCCCTGCACTCTGGTATAACCTCTTAGACACATGCGTACACCAAACAAAGTCAGATTCGTCTGCAAGGACTGTCAGAGCTAGTTATCACATTAGCCTGCACTCTTGAGATCCTGAATGGTAATGTTCAGTGATCGACTGAGGAGATGTCAGTCTGTCACCTTGAATTATAGACTATGATGGCTCTATTTTAGATCCCTGTAATTAATAACGTTACTTTCTAACTTTGACATGCACATCAAGAAAATCAAGGAGATGGGGAAATATTTCTGAAGCTCTGGCTTTCTTTACTTCTTGCTGCTTTTCTCTTTAGTTCTTTAATACATTAAACAAATCACCAAAAACTACCCCGAAAGAATGTTACAGACGAGGTTTAAATCCACAGCAGCAAACAATAAAATAAAAATAAAATCAAAGCTAAAGTTGAAAATCAGTCTTCAGTCCATCCCATTTCTCACCTTTCAGCGTTTATTCATCTATAATCTGTGCATTCCTTTTCTCTTGGGTATGGCACTTCTCTCTATACCTTCATTTCAGAGGTTCTCCCTGCCACATGGTTAGTACAACACACCCCATGAGTACACCTGTGACCCATCCATGCCTAGGGTAGCCACCTGAGAATGCCAGGGTCAGGGCAGGCTGTAAAAGGAGAACAGATTCTCCCAGCGCTGGTGGGTGACACTGAAGTCAGACTTCCCAACCAGCCACAAACAGTGCTTCTGATTCCCCACAATGGTTATCAAGAAGCCAAAATAAAAATACACACAGCCCCCTTTACTGTATTTCAGTCTCTGGCTCCCAATCGGCCACTAGGTCCAGTAAAGAGATCAGTTATTTAAAACTCTATGCTCTTTACCAAAAAGGTTTCTCCTGACCCCAAAGGGTCAGCCACAGTACCAGATCAATGTAAGTTTGGATCTGACCCAAAATACCACGCTGCTAGCCAATCCTTTAGTAAACAAAACTAAAGGTTTATTATAAAAAGAAAGAAACAAACTATAAGAGAAATGTTAAAGGATTAAATCAATCAGATACATACAAATGATTTGAAAGTCCATATATATATATATCAGGTTTCTACTAGAATTGTGGAGTTTGCAGGCTTGTATAGTCCTTCTGGTATACATCCAGTACCTGGATGGGTCTCAGTCCTTTGTTTCACAGCTTCAGTTCAGTTGTAAATTAACTGATTCAGAGGTAGGCGGAAGACTGAAGACAGACTGAAGACAAAATGGATGTGGTGCAGCTGCCTTTTATGTCCTTTGGCCTTTGCCATGCTGCTTGTTGAAATTTACAGGAATAAGATGGAGTCCAGAGACACATGAGTAAGTCCTGGTGACTCATCAGGTATATCCCTGGCTTCTCCCCCTGCACCTGTGAATTTCTTAATGGGCCATTAAGCAGCCTAGTGCTGCAGCCATCCTGTCTGGGGTGTCGCCCAGAAACACAGCAGAATATGAAATACAGATAAAAACATATCCATAACTTCCATTACACAGATAACACATGTACATAAACATTATCGTCTTACTTAGCACATTATAGCCTTTCTAACGGTACCTGACATGGCATATGTCACATGAATTATTATGATTCTGACGTATTGATGTTAAAAAATATAATAAATGCCCTCCCCCCAATCCAGCCAGCATGACAACACCTACCAAATATCATGTGACAGGGGCACAAAATCCTATTGCTTTTCCTGGGCTGGTGTTATGCAGTTTGATAGTGACATAAAAGCCTAATTTTGACTGTGTTACAACTCACCATGAATTTCTTCCACCCCTCTTTGTGATTCTTTCTTTCCTATGCAAACTATTACTACCATTCCAAAATGCAAGCACATTATTGCATCTACATTACAGAGGAAGGTTTTGATCTGGTGCCTATAAGGAAGAATTTGGCCCCAAATTTTAATTCTATATTCATGTGCAATAAGATGCAAACCCTGTATAGATTATTTCAACAGTGGACTCACATCTTCACAGGGTGTGGTTATAATACCTCTGTGCTATGACATACATCATTGCTTAACTATCTGAAGTTCAAAGTCAGTCAAAGAAAGCGTCAATCTTTGTTATAAATAGACAGACAGCAAAAGGAGCGCTGTCTTCATTCTTCTCTAAACAAAATCACGTACATTACTTTACTGTGTAGAAATGTAAGTAAGGACAGAGGCCAAGACTGGGAAAAAAAGCAAAGCAGAGACTATTTAAAGCTAATGTTTGAACTGTTTGAGCCCAAATATTTACTGATGACAGAAAAAAGAAATGATCCTAGGCTTTTCGATGAATAGCTTTAATTGCATGGGAAGCTGTAGTTGGAAAATCAAAAGAGAAAATAAACATGTATATTGCAGAGTCCACTGTAAAACCTTTATGTTTACTTCCATCTCCATTTCTCTTTCACCGACATTTCCCCAGACAAAGGGATTGTGTTGTGTAATAATCCTTTTCATACAGACCACATTCTCAAAAGAATATTTGCAATTTATTTAAAATATGGATTTTGGAATCGACTGTAAATCCTTTTTTGCTGAGATTAAAAAGAAAAAAACAGAGAAGAAATAACATGCAATTTAATCTTTTGGCTCCAAGTCCTCCAAGATTATTTTAACAGTTAATTTAATATATTTAACTTAGCTTCTAGCCAAACAGCTCAAAGAAAACCCTCATTTCTGGTCTGCCTTTCCTTAGGAACAACCTAAACAGCTGCTGTATCTTTGCAAGAAATATTCAAGTTAAATAAACAAACAAACAAGGATATTATGGTTTCATTGTTACTTGAGTGCAATTTATCCAATGCCATCAAGTCATCTTGCTTTCCTTCTATCTCCTCCTCCTCATAAAAGCGGTTGCTTTCCTGGGAAGGAAGGCGATTGTAGTGTTGCTGTTTGCATTGGAGCTGGTGAGAGCTAAAGGTCTGGCAACGTTGAGAAGTACATTCCGACAATGGGCCCATGGCTATATATGGCACCGGCAGAGATCACTGATATAAAGGCTTCTCTGCATTCTAGCTATAGGGCCAAACCCTTTCTCCTTGTGGAAAACCCTCATATATGGGTTTTCCACAAATGCACCTGTGATTAATATTTAGGATGTTTATTATGATAGTGCCTGAGGACCAACAAAAACCATGTGCCCACTCTGCTGGAGAGCACAAAGGTAAAGCAGTAGACAGTCCCTGCCTTGAAGCACTTACAGTCTAAACACACAGAACAAGGGCGGGGAAAGGAGAATAACACACAAGCAGCTCGGCAGCACCTGCAGCCCTGTCCTCAAATAACTCTATGCACTGGACAGAGGCACAGATCCTCAGGGAATTTAGGTCTTCGCTTTCATGGAAATCAATGGAAGTGAGGAGTCTAGATAGCTTTCAGGATCTGGGCCAGAATCTCTGCCCAGCACAGTTCTGTGCCGGGCAGCCGGGGATGCAGGCTTGGACAGTTTGCCCTCCCTGGGCAGCAGAACTGCTGTGCGTTTGTTGCTGTTGCCCCTTTGCTGAGCCATGGATGGCTCAGGGTCTTTGTAATAGGTCACTTTCCCATTGGAGCACAAATTGGTGCTATATTTTCAACTCTCTCTTGGATTCTCCTTCTTAACACATTGTTCCTTTCCTGCTTCCACCCCTGGTTTTTCACCCGGGAAGCCTCCTACTCCAAGGCTGCTTGCCTTACATGACCTGGTCTTGGTTTAACCACTGCCCCGGTCACTGCACAGGGTAACTCCTTTTTGGTACACC
The DNA here is from genome assembly GCF_026122565.2 of Emydura macquarii macquarii. Taxonomy (NCBI): domain Eukaryota; kingdom Metazoa; phylum Chordata; order Testudines; family Chelidae; genus Emydura; species Emydura macquarii. The sequence goes on along the minus strand of NW_027132905.1, from coordinate 5,843,312 downwards.
GGGCAGCAGTTGCCAGTCTGGGCAGCAACCGCCCGCGTCCCGCCCAGTCCCAGCTCGCAGGTGGGAGCCCGGTGGCAGCCTCCTGCACTTGCGAGCTGGGTTCGCAGCTAGGTGGCTGCCACCTGTGCCCCAGCTCTGAGCCGAGAGACAGCCTCCTGCACCCTGGCTGGAAGATGGGCAGCAGCTGCCTGCTGCCTGCCCACATCCCTGGGTCCCAGCTTGCGGGGAAGCCTCCTCTGCCCCAGCTCGGATTGGGTGGCAGTCGACCACTTCCCGGGCTGACAGCCAGGCGGAAGCTGCCTGCAACTTGCCCAGGTGGCAGCTCCCCTCCCCGGCTCAAAGCCTGGTGCCCAGAAAGCCAAGTGGAGAGCCCAGCGGCTTGCCCAGTCCTGGAGCTGGGCTCTACCCCCAGGTTTACTTGTCAATTTCACTGCTCTAGCTGAGCAACTGACAGTCCCAGATTTTATCAGTATAAAAATCTTAAGAGGAGCCCACACAGTGTGATTTGCCCCAGGCCTGCACCCCCCCTAGGGACGGCCATGGAGAGCGCTGCTATCTACTCTGAGCCGCTAGTGCCTGCTCAGACCTCACAAGTTCCCACCAGTGTGAGGAGAACACCACGTGACCCTACCATCAGGCCATAGTGATTGGCTGGCAGTGACTTTTGCTCCTATATGGAGGAAGGGGAGGAGGAAGGATGGGAGAAACAGCAGGGGGTTTTGTGATCTGCCATAGCCACACAGCACTGCAGAACTGAGAACTCTTCTGCTTTACGAGAAATACAGTTGCCCACCGGTAAAGGGGGAAAAGATTGTATTTCTCAGAGCGGAAAGTTGAGTGTTGGGGTACTTATTAAAATTTTCAGAAGTTAGGGGGTACTTGCTACTTAAAATGTTGAGAAACACTGCTTTAAAAGTAGTTTTTCATATGTCAGAAAACATGGGAGGGTTTTGTGCTACAAACAGTAAAAAGTAGGTCAGATCCCACAAATACAAACCGACAGGAGAGAGGAAATCAGCTGTTCGAAGCAATGACCTCAGTCACAGCTCCCTAATCAGGGACCAACAGCCCTTTAAAGACTTCAGCAGAGAAAGGCTTGTTGGTGTGGCTAGCTGAGTCTCCTCCTGGGGCATTCTCTTCTGGACATTTCCGTCTATTGTAACCAAAACAACTTCCTTGCATGCAGCAGCTGCTGTTCAGTGTGAAGTGCCCTGTGACACTGGTATGAAAGCCTCTGTTAAAAATAAACTGCCCTGGACTTTGCAAATTGAGGTCAGACCCTTCATTGGGTTTGAACAGAACTCGTCAGTGTCAGATAGTCATGGCAGCTTTACACAGGGAGTTTTATGCTGTGCTATTACAGTCCATTAGACACTCCTCACACAGGGAAATGGGAGGCCTTGGTGTTGGAAGGACAGAACCAAGGATCTGCCCGATCCTGCCTCATTCTGCCCCATTCTCTGCCCACTTGCTCAGGGAGGAGGCACAGATTTGCTCTCCCCCTCCACTGAAACCCAAGGCCCGAGGAAGCCACAGAGGGTGGGTGCGTGTCTTGCTCCCTCCTATGTTAGCGGCAACCTCATTCTGGCCCATAGTATTTTTTTAACCTTACAATGTTGTCCTCAGTCATTAGAAATTTAGCCATGTGATTTGTACTAACGATATGAAGCCCAGCTTTATGGAAAGTAGAAGCCCAGTCCTGTGAAACTTTCAACAGAGCTCCCAGTCGCAGTGAGGATTATTCACATGAATAGGGATTAGCAGGTCTGGGTCCTAAATCTGAACAGTTTTTATCCAGCCCAGTGAAATAACAATGATACCTAGCTCTTTGCATCCCTTGATCTCAAAGGGTTTTACAAGGATGGTCAGCCCCTCCTCCCCATTTTACATACAAAGAAACTGGGGCACAGAGGGGAATTGACTTGCCCAAGGTCACCCAGCAGGCCAGTGGCGGGAATAGAACCCAGCTCTCTTAAGGCCCAGACCAATGCTCTGTCCATTAGGAAACACTGCCTGGGTCCCTGTTGCCTAGTTTCATTGCTGTTCACTTTGGGCCAGCAGCCTGTCTTTCACAAAGTGTGATTTAGTGGCACCAAGCCAACAATTTCCTAGGCAAAATTAAAGTTGTAGCATCGTTTAATTAAGCTATTAATTAAGGTATGCTCTGGTATTTGACAGCCTCTTGGAGGCTTAGGAGCTGATAAATACTTGTCCACAGTCTTATTTTATATTCCTACACTTTACCATCCTTTACTCTGTTTGCAGCTGAACACTCATATAGCTTCAGTCCTGTTTACAAATGCTCTTTCTGCGCTGCATAAGAATGTAGTTATTTTTTGCCCTTCAGAGGATGCCAGGCATTGACAAAGAATTGACTAAGAATTTTCTGTGAAGCAAATAATGTGGACCCCAAACAGTTTGCAAGACAGCCTCCTAAGGTCATCAGTTAGGGTGACCGGATAGAAAGTATGAAAAATTGGGACAGGAGGTGGGGGGTAATAGATGCCTATATAAGACAAAGCTCTGAATATCAGGGCTGTCCCTATAAAATCGGGACATCTGCTCACTCTACAGTCAGTTCATAAGAGAGTAAATTCAGGAATGGCCAGACCCTCAACTACTCTAAATTGGCATAGCTGCATGGGGCTATGAGAACTGCAGGAGCTGAGGACCTGGCCTTCTGTGTGTGTTCAATCCATCATTTCACCTGCCGTGTGACTATTCACCCTACCGCTCTGAATGTGTATAACATACACTGTATGCAGTGTTGTTGTAGCTGTGTCAATCCCAGGATATTAGAGAAACAAGGTGGGTGAGGTAATCTTTGATTGTATCCACTTCTGTTGGTGAGAGAGACAAGCTTCCCTAAAGATATTTTACAACAGGCTACACAAAAAGCACTAGCAAAATTAGTACAAACTAAAATTTCATGCAGACAATCACTTGTTTATACTGCTCTATATATTATACACTGAAATGTAAGTACAATATTTATATTCCAGTTGATTTATTTCATAATTATATTGTAAAAATGAAAAAATAGGCAATTTTTCAGTAATTGTGTGCTGTGACTTTTGTATTTTTATATCTGATTTTGTAAGCAAGAAGTTTTTAAGAGAGGTGAACACCCGCTGACTTTAGTGGAACCAGGTGTCATGGGTGATTCACTATGAGCTTTACTCAGGGGAAGAAAGCCCCACTTGTCCCCCAACTCAGATGGTGGGGAGAAAAGGGAGGGAAATACTCATCAGATACTCCCTCTCCAGTGGAGGAGGCAGAGAATGGGCAGAATCCTGGCTGCATACTCCCTGGCCATCGTAGCAGGCTGTACACCCAGTGGAAGTTAGCAGCTCCAGGAACTGGGTGAAGTGATTTACTCCTACTAGCAACTGGCGAGCAGGGGAGGGAATGCAACTCAGAGTCATAATTCGTTCTGTGATTTGCCATTGGGGCGATGCAGCTATGCATGATCCATCACTCAGGGCAATTTGCAAGGTTATCATAGAATCATAGAAGATGAGGGTTGGAAGGGACCTCAGGAGGTCATCTAGTCCAACCCCCTCCTCAAAGAAGGACCAACCTCAACTAAATCATCCCAGCCAGGGCTTTGTCAAGCCACACCTTAAAAACCTCTAAGGATGGAGATTCCACCATCTCCCTAGGTAACCCATTCCAGTGCTTCACCACTCTCCTAATATACAACCTCCCACCCTGCAACTTGAGACCATTGCTCCTAGTTCTGTCATTTGTTAACACTGAGAACAGCCTAGCTCCATCCTCCCTGGAACCCTCTTTCAGGTATTTAAAGGCTGTTATCAAATCTCCCCTCATTCTTCTCTTCTGCAGACTAAACAATCCTAGTTCTCTCAGTCTCTCCTCATAAGTCTTGTGCTCCAGTCCCCTACTCATTTTTGTTGCCCTCCACTGGTCTTTTTCCAACTTGTCCACATCCTTTCTGTAGTGGGGGCCCCAAAACTGGACACAGCACTCCAAATGAGGCCTCACCTCATTATCGTCTAGCTCTAAGTGTGCACAACATATGCAGCCATTGACTTCAGTGGGAATTAAGGAACAAATGTTTCAATTTCGATCCCCAAGATTAGAACACAGTGCCTAATACTGCAAACAGTACCCAGGCAAGGATCCCCGCCTGCCTGAGTGAGGGTTACTTGGACCAATACAGGTTTGCAGCTCTGGGCACAGGCAATGTAACCTTCTTATTTGCTTGAATTTTAGATGCACAAATATTCTTTTCAGGCTAAAATGCCTTTTAACCATGAATGGGCTTTTTAGAGCTGATGACCGCTGAGACCACCAGCTCATAGCTGGTGTGTGCCCATTGATCTTGCTCTCTAGTATCAAAAGCCATTCTCTGATCAACAGCGAGGCTACCAAATTTGCCACAAGAAGAACAAGCTAAATATGAGAAAATTGAACGCTGTCCTCGCCTGGCTGTGGTTAGTTTTTCCTTCATAATTGCTTTCCTCTCTTCAGCCAGGAGTTCAGGTAGCAGCATTAAAAATTCCCTCTGCCCTCAGCTTTGCCTTGTTAAAATTGATACTGCTCATTTTGAACGCCAAACATAATTACGGCATCCCCCACCCCAACTTGATAGCTCAGACGCTTTATTGATAATTTATGAGCATCAGACAAAATACAACAAAGCCAAGGCGCTGGAAAACCTCTCATTTCCTTCCTTTGAAGTTTCAAACGTGCGAACAGAAGATGAACCTTGTCTGAGGATATGAAGAGTGGCCCTGCTTTAACAGCTCGCTGCTGTGCATCTCAGGGAGATGATGACATGCACACGCCTTACATTATAAACCTTCTTTAAGACTGAGGAGGAATCGCTCAAGCATGTCTTCTAAAGGATTTTCTGAAATGTTGGGCCAGATCCTTCAAAGCAGCTGCTTTGCGTTGCCTTAGCAGCAAACGGCAGCAGCAAAGCTGCTGTAAGAGATAGTCGAGCATTCAGCCTGAGGAAGGGAAATCCTCTGTGTTCACCTGCTTCACTTCCCACCAGCTAGCGGGGCTGGGGGCATGTCAGAGGCGGGAAAGGATAGGAGGGAGTGTGCAGGAATCAGGTAGTATTCCTTTAAAGAGTTTGTGATTCCTCTAGTGGCCTCCCTGTCTTCTAGTGCAGAAGCCACCAGAACCTAACAGAGCAGCAGTGTATGTAGGTAACGAGGCTTTGGCTGTAGTTAGTAGACATGATTATTTGGAACCCAACAGCGTCTGTGTGGTTTCCTCATATTCCTAATGTTGTGTAAAGATCAAAACCATAACACTAGCCCCCTTTCACCTGTGCTTGGCACAGCTCTCCACTGCAGCAGGCAGAACTTAGAGCAGCCTTTAGGACAGCTGTTACATTGGCCCACAAATCTTCCCTTTTCTCTCTTCAGCTGTGTCGAGTGTAAAATAGGGATAGCTACGGATCTGACCCATTAACGTGAGGAAAAATGACTTCACCGTATACATGCCATATTCAGTCCCTCCCTGAAATTGGGTGTTAGTTCACTCTCTAACCATCTTGTAGCCCCTCAGCATCTTGCTGTTACTTTTTGAGTCTTGGGCTCGCTGTTCTTCAAATTCTTTTTTGGCCTTCCTAATAACTTGCCAGAGTTTGTGCTCCGTTCTATTTTCCTCAATAGGATTTAGCTTCCACTTTTTAAAGGATGCCTTTTTGCCTCCAACTGCTTCTTTTACTTTGCTTTTTTAGCCACGGTGGCACTTTCTTGGTCCTCTTACTATGTTTTTTAATTTGGGATATACATTTAAATTGAGCCTCTACTATGGTGTCTTTAAAAAGTCTCCATGCAGCTCACACTGTACCTGTTAATTTCTGTTTAACTAACTTCCTCATTTTTGTGTGGTTCCCTTTTCTGAAATTAAACGTGGGAGTTGCTTTGGTGTTTCCCCTCCCCCACAGGGATGTTACATTTATGTTATGATCACTATTACCAAGTGGTTCAGCCATATTCACCTCCTAGACCAGATCCTATACTCCACTTAGGACTAAATCAAGAATTGTCTCTCCTCTTGTGGGTTCCAGGATTAGTTGCTCCAAGAAGCATTAGTTGCTCCAAGAAGTCATTTAAGGTGTCAAGAAACTATCTGTGTCCTGTCCTGAGGTTACATGTACCCAGTCAATATGAGGATAGTTGAAATCTCCCATTATTAGTAAGGTTTTTTTGTTTTTTTTTAGAGCCTCTCTAATCTCCCTGAGCATTTAACAGTCACTAGGCACCATCTTGGTCAGCAGTATATCCCTACTGCTGTATTCTTATTATTCAAGCATGGAATTACTATCCATAGAGATTCTGTGGCACAATTTGGTTCACTTAAGATTTTTATTCCATTTGACTCTATGCTTTCTTTCACATATAGTGCCACTCCCCCACCAATATGACCTATTCTGTCCCTTCTGATATATTTTGTATCCTGGTATTACTGTGTCCCATTGATTATCCTCATTCCATCAAGTTTCTGCGATGCCTATTATATCCATATCCTCACTTAATATGAGGCACTCAAGTTCACCCATCTTAGTATTTAGACTTCCAGCATTATTATTATTCTAGGCAGTATTGTCATAACCACTTTATAGACGGGCAAATTGAGGGATTCAGCAAGTAAGAGGCTTGTCCAAGATCACACGGCCAATGACAGAGAATAGAGTCCAGAAGCCCCATCTCCCAAGTTCCAAATATGGTTGACCAGTATTTTAAAAACAATCAAAGATGATTACCTTCAACATCAGTGGGCTGTAAAAGGAAATCATGGAGCTGTTGGCAAGAGGAAGAGGTTAGGGAAATACAGATGCCAGGAGAGCCAATGTTTCACACTCATCATGGTATTTTTAACTTGCACATCTGCTGGTTAAACTGAGCAGCTGTTACTGTGAGTCCCAAACATTTGTACAGACTGTCACCAGTAAGGAAAGCCCAGTCTCTCTGGCTATCACAGTACTCAGAATCTTTTACTTCCTCAATGAAAGCCAGTGTGGAGGAGTGGGAAAGGAAGGCAACATAATATGTGGAGTATCAAAAGCTGAACTGTCAGGCTGGAGGGAGGTTACTAGTGAAGTTCCTCAGAGATTGGTCTTGGGACCAATCTTATTTAACCTTTTTATTACTGACATTGGCACAAAAAGTGGGAATGTGCTAATAAAGTTTGCGGATAACATAAAGTTGGGAGATATTGCCAGTACAGAGAAGGATCAGGATATCATACAGGAAGATCTGGATTACTTTGTAAACTGGAGTAATAGAAATAGGATGAAATTTAATAGTGGAAAGTGAAAGATCATGCATTTAGAGACTAATAGCAAGAATTTCTGCAATAAGCTGAGGACGCATAAGTTGGAAGTGATAGAGGAGGAGAAGGACCTGGGTGTGTTGGTTGATGACAGGATGACTATGAGCTGCCAATGTGATGTGGCTGTGAAAAAAGCTAATGCAGTCCTAGGATGCATCAGACGAGGTATTTCCAGTAGAGATAGGGAGGTGTTAGTACTGTTATACAAGGTGCCGGTGAGACCTCATCTGGAATACTGTGTGCAGTTCTGGTTCCCCATGTTTAAGAAAGATGAATTCAAACTGGAACAGTGGCAAGGCCAAGGTGCATTGGGCTGCCCCCATCCCACCCCCTAGGAATGTAAAAATGTATCGGTTAACCATTTAAACAATATAAATTTTAATAGTTTAAATGGTTGTTTTGTTAACGATATTTTACATCCCTAGTTGTGAGCAGGAAGAGGTATGGCTGGCATGTGCTTCACCCTGATGATCCAAGGGACTCCAACTCTAACTTGTGCTGGGCATTGATGTTTTACTGGCTGCTCCCATCATTGCTAGGGTAGGGAGGTGGCAGAAAACTCTTCCTTAGATGTACCTAAGGATCTGGCCCTATACCTTTAATCTGAACTATTTCTTTAGCTGTCGTTATAGTAACACTGTGGCCTTAGAATGAAAGCACCCAAATGCCATGAAAGAGTGTTTGATTTATCTCAGATCAAATTTTAATTGGGTTGGCACTAGCCTCAAACCGTTCTGATGTTTTGAAAACGACTGAATAGTGTCAATATTGATTTCAGGTGTGCGTGTCATTATAATTGTTAGAACACATTGAACCAGGTGTCTGCTTTTCATGACTGTCACATACACTAGCTGAGGCAAAGAACACACATCTCTCAAGGTTTTTACTCAGACATTCATTCTGCCTGCTGTTTGCTTCATTAGGCTTTAATGAAGTCATTCTTTACCTCCTTCTATGATAGAAGCCCTGCCTGAGAACCTCATAAAAGCTGCAGCTTCTTTGGAGGCCTGAGTCCTGTTCTCAGTGGGCAGGTGTCCGTACCTGAGTGAAGAACAAGAATAATGGAGGACAGAGCGATGGCTATGTGAAGACAAGCTGCAGAAAAGATTTTGAGGGCTTCTAGAGCCTCACTCTCATTCAGATGCAGTTAAGGAAGGGGACATGTCATTTTCCTGATGAAAAAGAGCTATTTGACAAGTGTTTTTTTTCCTCCCAAGTGGCAGAGAAAAACTAGATAGGAGGTTTGAAGTGGTCAGCTGAGAGGAAAATCTGAGGGTTTTATTTACACAGAGTCTTGGGACCAATGCTTCCCCCTTGAGTCCCATAACCTCAGCCCACATTCAAATGTCTGTCAACCCCAGTGTCAATAAGAAAGGAAAAGAGATTCTCTCACAACAACCCACAGTGCAAGTAGAGTTCATCCAAGCCCTTGTGACGCATCTGGAGGCTCTCATACAATCTCAGGTCAATCCACAACCACTCTTCCATTCTCCTGCTGTTTTACATCAGGTTATGACTTTTTAAACAGAAACTGAGCAATGCCAAACCTCTGAAGCACCATTAATCTTTATCCATTTCCTTTCACATACACAAAGTGTTCATCTTACAAACCAGCTGTGCATGGTGTAGTCTGAATACAGTCTCCAATTTGTCACCCAGACTGATCAAATAATTACTCAGAGAGAGGACAATATACTGTGCTGGACTGCATCCCCAGCACATAGCAGCAGCACCACATTAGTTTCCAGGGGACCTGGTCCCAGAAGGTGCCAGGACTCTCAGCTCCCTTAGAATTCAATACAAAAGGAATAAAATGGGAGCTGAGGATGCTAAGTACCTCCCAAGATAAGGCGGAGGCCTGGTCTACACTTACCATGAAATTCGGTGGCAGTCGATGGTAGATACACAAGCTACATAGAGTAGCTTGCGTATCTCCCGTCAACTTCCTAAATTCTAATTAGCACAGTGTCCCCACTACACTGCGCCGGCGGGAAAAGCCCTCCTGTAAACGCATTGTTAATCTTTTTCCGGGTGGATTTATTCAGTCAACTTCCGGATTGATTGAGCGGGTCTCCACTTCCGCTCAATCAATCCTAAAGGATCGATCTGGCAGTGCTGAATTTGCTGCCGTGAGTGAAGACATACCCTCAGGTAAACTAAGTGCTGTGATTAGTCCCCAGGTAATAGACAGCTTCCCCTCCCAGAAGATGCTGCTTCCTGCTTCTCTCGTTGGAACATTTCAGCCTTAGGCCTACCCTGGAAAATTAGGTCAGTTTAACTAAGTCAGTCAGGGGTGTGAAAAATCCACACCCCTGCGCGGTGTAGTTAAGCCAACCTAAGTTCCCATGCAGACAGCGCTAGGTTGACAAAAGAATTCTTCCACCAATCAAGTTACCACCTCTCGGGGAGTTGGATTACCTGTGCCAATGGGAGCATCTCTCCCGTCGACATAGGTAGTGTCTATGCTGAAGCGGCGCAGGGGTGCCACTGTAGTCTTTTAAGTGTAGACAAGCCCTTAGATTTAGTTTTCAAGCACACTAGCTGCTTGTCTCCTTCGCTTCAAAGAACTCCATGCAAAGCTTTACAGACTCAACTTCAGCGGGATCAGGATTTCATCCTTCATCTTTACATTAAGCTCCCTCCCACACAGACATTTTAATTAATCTCTGGGATTATGCTGGTACTCCAATCTCAGAAAGGATGAAAGATTAATTAAATTTTTTTTAAAAAACCCATATTAAGTGGACACCTAAACAGTTCAGATTCTTTCCACGACGTGCCCCTATTTCCTACCCTGCAAATTAACTGTGCCCTTTCTGCAGATAAGTGCATCATTACTTAGCGTTTGGATAATGTATCGCACTCTGTGATATTACATGACCTGTGCTGAGAGAAGAATGTCTATTTATCAGCATGTATAACCTGTAGTAATTACTCAAAATTTAATCACTGGTTTGACCATCAGATTTCTCTCCTTCTATTTACACTGTTCAGCACCTTAGTTGAGCAAGATCTAATCTATTGGTCTTGTTATTCAATAGATCTTGCAAGCATAAACCCTCCAGCTATTGATGCAGGTAGTCCTCAGGGCTATGAAATTTCTTAGCTTCAGTTGCTTGTGAATGGCTAATGATTTTTGTTTGTTTTAGTTAAATACACGTATTTTTACCTTGTTCTAAATCCGTGGTTCTCAACCTACTTATTACTGTGGGCCACAGCCAATACTATCTGTATGGCCCTGAGGAGGTCACATGGGCTGCAGCTGTGTGCTGACTGAGCCACAGGTTGAGAACCACTGTTCTAGATGGTTAGCAATGATAGTGATTTAAAAATACGTCTTTATCTCTCATCAATGTTCTGAAGCAATGTCTTATATAGTGCAAGTGCCTTCTGCCAATTCGATGGAAGGAAAACGACCTTTCTATCTACTGATCTAAGGATTCATATTGCCCTCATCACTTAGTATCTGGGCACCTCACAATTATTAATTGTTGTTACTCTCAAAACATCCCTGAGCCATCTCATTTTACAGAGGGGTATCTGAAGCACAGGACAGATTTAAATAATTTGCTCAGGGTCACACCAGGAGACTGTAGTTGAGTCAGGAATTGTACCTAAATCTCCTGAATCCCAGTTAAGTGCATTGTCCAGAAGACTGTCCTTACATTCGTGACATCTGGGGCATAAGAGTAGAGTAGAAATATCTGTTTTGTTTAGGGGTCTGATATCAGGAGAGAGGAGACATGTGGGGTTCAAACTGCAGTTGAGAAGAGCTGGTCTCTAGAAGGCTGGCAAGGAAATCAAAATGGTTTATTTTGCATCTTCTGCTGGAGGCCTCCAAACCTCTTCTTCCTCCTAAGGGAGAGAAGGTAGCTCATCTTCCATGGGCATTCAGCTCCTACGTTGTCTGCCCTGACAAACAAAAGCCTCAGCTGTGATAGAAGCCTCTGGGGTGCAGGTTGCTGCCCAGTAGGCCCTGGATAGAGACATGGGTATGTCTGTACTGCAATTACAGGGGGTGCTCGCAGCTCGTGCTGCCATACCCAAACTAGCTTTAATCTAGCTAGCTGTGTCCTTGACCGGCGCTACTGCAGCAGCATGAACTTCAGCATGGGCTGTACAAAGCTAGCCCGCAATTACTTGGGCAGCTGGGTCACGCTGATGTGGTTTCACTGTTTTGGGACCCAGCTCGCTCTAGGGTGCCAGCTGGAGCGGCTGTCACCCCCAGTGACTGCAATATAGACATCCCAACCCAGTTGACCAATGCGCAACTGCCACCCCGGCTAGGTCCAAGAGAATCTGCTTTCACGCCCACTGAGACACCAGGGGCTCGACAGTTCTCCTCACATCTAATTGCCGTTGGGTTTGCAGACTGCTTAGGAAGAGATGAACAAAGGAGCACAGAGGAGACGAGAGAAACATTCGAGAGAAAAAGCAAACCAGGTACACAGCATGTGCCAAAGTTAAATAATTACAGCCTTCTAGCTTTGGCGGGCGGTGAAAGAGGTTGCTCCACTCCCTTGTACATAGCACAAGTTTAGCCAGAAAAAGTTTTAAAGGAATCATCCTTAGTCAAAAAAAAATCCATTTTCCTGCTTGAATTACAGGAATAGGTCGGTGAACTTGAACTAGCCTCATGAACTCAAAAGATGGTTGATTGTCCCTACTCGTTATGGAACTGGCTGGGATTAGAACCAGTGACAAGGAGATAAAAGAATCCATGCCCCGTTATCAGCTTCCTAAGGTGCTCCTTGAATTGCTGTGGTGTGGTACGACAGACTCCTGTTTGCTTGTGTCGCTGAGTTGGGTGCGTTCTCTAAGGTGGGAATATATTTTAGCCCAGCATTAACTCCAGAATAAATTTACGCACATAAACTTACGTAATTAACTATTCGCACTAAACATCCCAATAGTGAACAAAGGCAAGGCAGACACCTTAAAATGTACATGTTGCATTGTGCCTACCTGTCACCCTGATTTCTGGGACTTTTATAATATCTAGAATTCATGTGTCACATCTTTGGTAGAACATTTTTCTGGTTGTCTAGATATTGGCTGAGAATCATGGGTGAAGCTAGCTAAAGGCACAAAGGGCAGGTAGGTACCCATTGCTCACTGAAAGTCAAAGGGATTTTGGTGCCATTCAGCCATGAAAATATAACCCCATAGTCATAACCCCATTAAAACTAGAAATGGACCAAACAAGGCTGGGTTTTGGTTCTGATGATTCGGTTCCAGCTTTGTCCAACTTACAGGAAGTTGAGGAGGGCTCAGATAAGATGGTCTAGTTACAGCTAATTCAGCTCTAACTGACAGCCATACCATAAACTGGGCTGAACTGGATGTGAGCTGTTGCTTTGATTAATTCCAGTTAAGGAATTTTGCACAGGGCTTTTTGGTTTTTTCTTGTTTCATAAGTGCAGATGTACTCAGGCGGAGTGTCGCGTATTGAAGAAAATCATTTTAATGACTCTGTTAGTTGCAAAAAAAAAAAAAAGGTACTTTCCTCTTGAACTCTCTGTCATGGTTAGGTTGGATTTTTAATGACATTTTGAAAGCTTGCGGAGTTCCGTATGATCCATGTCACCTGCTTTATTAGAACTCTGTAGCCATTTGGCATGATTTATCATCACTTAACTAGGTTAGTTTCAGCATGTTTCCGTTACATTTATTGGCCCTGCTGCTGGAAAGCTCTTGCGATTTTTAACCAAAATGCATGCAGTCTGGTCTGGTGCATAGAATTGGCCAGACAGAGAGCTGGCGAAATGGGGTATTATCTCATTGACTTCAATGGTGCGTCACCCACTTACGTTAGCTCTGAATTTTGCTCAGAGCCACTGTGACATTCAGTTTTCATTCTGCTCCTTAGGGCAGAGGCTCATGTTTATTTTGATCTTGTACAGCACCAAAAAGAAAATAATGAATAAGTAAATAATAAGACACACGGGAAGTTTGGGGTGGAGCAGCAGGAAATAAAACCGAGGTCTCCTGAGTCCCACCCTACTCTCTGTGGTCCATGGCACAAGCTCCCTTCTTGTAAGAAAGCCAAGGGTAAGGTAGGGTAGGAACCTATTTTCCCAACCTAAATTCCTCCAGTTTGGCTTGCTCCTTTTTGACATGTACCATAAATCTCAGGCATAACACATGGAAGGGATCAAGCCCAGAAATCTCTTTTCAATGGAAAACACACAAACACACACACACACACACGTTGGTGTTGTTCAGCCAAACCAATATCACAATTGGAACAGCTTCCTTTTGCCCAGCTAGTTAAACACTGTAATTTGCACGTATAGAGTGTCTTTCACCCAAGGATTTGAAAGCATCTTCATTTCCCTTCGCTAAGCCTCACAACACTCCTGTATAGTTGTCCCCATTTTACTGATGGGGAAATGGAGGCACAGAATGATTCAGGTAATGGCTCACAGCTATACAGGGATCCAGTGTGAGAGGTGGCAATAGAACCACTTATTGACCATTGGGACAATTTACCAAGGGTTGTTAATTGACCACTGGGACAATTTACAAGGATTGTGGTTGATTTTCGATCACTGACACCATTTTTAAACCAAGAGTGGATTTTTGTCTAAAAGATCTGCTCTAGGAATGACTTTGAGGAAGTTGTATGGCCTGTGTTATACCAGAGGTCAAACTAGATGATTGCAATTGTCCCTTCTGGCCTTGGAATCTACGAACCACATTGTCCCAACCATCAGCTGCCTGCTGTAATCATTAGTCTACGTTACCTCTCATTTAATTGTTTCTAGTGGAGCTCACCCAAGTACAAAGACAATGGAAGACATGGCCCCAACTTCAAGGAGCAGTAACCGCAGAGAGTGCAAGGGACAGCATAGAAGGGAGTATGGAAAAGAGGAAGCTTGAGAGGATCTAGGCAGTTGAAGGAGAGTCATGAATCCAAGTTACTAACTACACTGCAAATGAATCAGCATCTTATGAGAAGCAGGTGCCAAAAATCACTGGCCATGCTCCAAGTTTAGGATTAGACTTGCATAGCATGAAGCCTTTATTCAGCCTCTTTTTAGCTGTGCCAATAGGCTAGTATTTTGTAGAGGATATAGTTTGTGCAGGTAACATTTGTTCTAAAAGACATACTGGCAATGTTATAAAAAATAAATCTTCAGAGGAGTTGGCTCAGTAGGATAAATCACGTGTGTTCCCGCAAAATAGTTTGACACTTATTCTTAAATATTGCTCTAACACCAACAAACTTCCAAACAATCCAAACTATGCAGATGGGCTCACGAAACCAAAACAGGTTCTCCAAATAGATGACAACATTACAATAGGTTCCAAAGCATCCTTCCATCGGATGTTAGGATTTTTAGCTATTGGATCACCGGTTGCACTGGCATCGGTCACTTTAGCGGACACGTTCACAAGCAAATGTCAATTGACCTCCTTGTTACAAGCACTCCCTTCTCTTTCTCTCCCCTTGGAGAGCAGAGCCTTGGAGTACATGACTCATTGAACCACAAATACCTGGCACAACACTAGCAGAGCTGCATCCAAAGTCTCCTGGCAAAGGTGACGGAAGCAAGAGGAAGTGCAGTGGAATGGAGGCTCTATAAGGTTCAGAGGTTTCACCTCTGCATCTCTGAAAGTTCTCAGGTGCCGCCAGAAGTGGCGTAAATGTCCTGGGGGTTGAATTTTAACAAATAAAAGTTGTTCCAATTTGTTAGAAATGTGAAAGTGCTGAATAGCTCTACCGATCCCTTGATGACTGGCCCTCTCCACAGAGAAACGGTGCATGGCATGTGGCACCATAAGCAGCTAAAAGTCTCTCCATACTCAGCAGAGGATACATACAGCAGGCTCAGACTCATTCCCCTTCCTGGCTCTTACCTTTATTATGGAACAAAGCCCTGAAGAAGCAGAAACCTTTGCCTGAGTTCCCACCTGAGCTGACTGTACCTTGGAGTTCTTTCTGCAGAATTTCCTTTTCCTCCTTCCACCTCCCTTTTGCCTCAGAGAGACTGTCAGCCTTTTATATTCCAGAGCTTGAACTAATGAGACCCTGCTGATCTGGATGCCAGGTAAGTCAGCAGAGTAGCTCTACACCTAAGAACATAAGAACGGTCAGACTGGGTCAGACCAATGACCCATCTCACCCAGGGTCCTGTCTTCCGACAGTGGCCAGTGCCAGCTGCTTCAGAGGGAATGAACAGAACAGGGCAACTTTGACTGATCCATCCCCTGTCATCTAGTCCCAGCTTCTGGCTGTTGAGGTTTAGGGACACCTGGAGCACGGGGTTGTGCCTTTGACCATCTTGTCTAATAGCCATTGATGGACCTCCAGGAACATACCTAATTCTTTTTTAAGCCCACTAATACTTTTGAACCCAATTATACTTTCCCTGCACACAGAACCTAAAACCTGACACCCCGTTACCAGCACGAGCCAATACTTAGAGTACAACTGTCTGAGAAGTATCAATTTTCAGTAATTACCACCACTCGAACTGCTCATCATTCATTACCTTTGGAATTTTTACAAGCAGGTCTGACCTAAAAACCCAACAACCGGGAATGCCATTTTTCACTAACGCTTGCAAATCAAACCAAATGCCCCCAGTCCCTGTCCTGCAACATTTGGATGAACAAACCACACTTCTCAAAATGAAAGGTAAATTTAGCTACACCTCTGATGCTTGTGTTCCAAGTGTTGGGAAGCAAATGCGAAGGATATTAATGCAATTTGAATCTGCATTTTTGATGTGTGGCATTTTCCTTTGGAGTCACAGGCCTCTGTCACAGGGCAAAATAAAATAAAATCAATCTCGTCTTTTAAGTAAGCGCAGAGACGATTTCCTCAACATGGTGGGATTTTTTTTTTGGATTATAGAAATCTCATCAGAGAGCTCATTGGGCAAAAGTTTAAATGTAGATCTCAGGTAGAAGGGGGGAAATGTCTTTAAATAGCTGATCACTTTCAGATCAATGGGCAGCACTATAATCAACAGAGATATTATATATGGGCAGACCCACAATTGGTGACCTTATTAGAACTAAAAGAAGTTCGTATACCCAGTACAGATTAAGTTACAATACAGTGTAACCGTCAATATATTATATTTAAAAACTACTGGCTGTTTGGCATTATATATGATTATACAGAGATTTCCTCCAAATGCTTACCTTGCATTTCCTGGAGCCTTGATGCAAAGTGCGCTGTGCACAACAACAAGATTTACTGCACCTACCACTCCATATTATAGCTGCTCTGCTAACCACAGTAAACAAGATATGAAAAGCAATCATACAGATAAAGCCACAGAGGAACAAGCACTGGCTTCATTTTTAACCCTTTCACCCGCCTTTGTCCTGATGAAATTATTCACACATCAGCTCTGTAATAATGCAGACCTACAATATTGAAGGTTTTATTCCTACTATACTAATAGAACCTGGACTTGGATCTCTAACCCCACCACTTCCAAAGTGCTAACATTGTTCAATGAGTCTGGTTTATCTTTGTCACTATCAAGGTACATGACCCACAGCTGGGGCCGGGGGGGAATAGTGCTAGCCCTACTGCTATAGTTGTGAGCTAGTCAGCAGACAGTATTGCAAGAGTGTCAAATGGGCAAATGTCATCCCTGTGGGAACCGAGTTTGCCCTGGGGCCAGCTGACATTTGTTTGAGGCCCAATCATTCCTGAATCAAAGTCCACCATTTCAAGAAGGCTACGGACAGTTACTGCGTAATATAGTATTGAAAAATATTTTCTTTGCTCTGATCATAGTACTGCTGGGAAGAGTACTGTGATCATTGTCAAGCCATGACCCAGTCATCAGTTTAGCAATGTTTTGCATCACAAAAGCCACGATTTGACCCTGGAGACCTACAAACATTCAATAAAGAGTGAATGTCTATATCTAGGTTAAGTAGAGAAATATAAGCTTAGTTAACTCACTGCTCGCAAATTAAATAGAAGTCGGCCCTTTCAGTCAATCTCAAACCATTATCCTTTACCAACACGCACAGTAGAATATACATTCTATTCCACATTTTTGGTGGTCCTAGCCATGACCTAGGAAAAGACCATCCACAGCCAATATCAGCAGAATAAAGATCAATGTATGTATTGCTTTCAGTAATTCAGTAATTATTTAATCTAAATAATAATTATTTAATATGAGAGAGAGAGAGAGAGATTACTCGTGGGCAAGACAAGCGGGGCAAGTTCAGAAAAGAAGAAAAACAAAACAAAACAGCTAAATGGTCTTGAGCCTGTCAATGGTTTCTGAGTCAGCAATGTTCAACTTGGGAAGACCTCCAGGGAGCTCAGCAAGGAAAGAACAGCCACCCAGCATGTGTGCAGTATCCTCCGCAGTGTCACAGAGGCAGTGGGTTGTCCTGGATGCCCCAGGCATCTTGGCCTTGGCACAGCAAAGCATGCCACCCTGAACCTGTGAATATGGCTCCAGAGGCAGAATGAGATCCCAAAGCCCAGCCTGGTGATGATGGGGGAGTTTTTGGTAGTGGCAGAGGATGTCTCCCATTCTGAGCACTACAGTAACCTGAGGACATTATCAGCTGGATGGAGAGCGTGCAGCGCTGGCCCCATAGGTTTTGCGGCAGCCAGCTATCACCCAGTGTCACTTCAGAGTTGTAGCTACAAACTCCTGCAGTGGATGATCCTATGGAGAATTCTGCCCATGAGAGAACATGTTTGCATGATGATCAGGCAGGTTTTCGACCAAATCGATACACCTGTGACCAAGTGCTAATACTCACTGCTTATTTTGAGAATCATTTTCAAGAGAAGAAAACTGGAGCTGCCTTTTTTTTAAACCTTACAGCAGCCTACGACACCATCTGGTACACTGGTCCGCTGTGCAAGATGTCAAGAGTTCCTCCTAGATGGACTGTCATGGCAACTGAGCTGGTGTCCCATGGTAGATGTTTTCAGGCGAATCTCAGCAACAGAACCAGTGCCTGGAGAATCCAGAAGAACTGACTTCTTCAAGGCTCAATGTTGGTATCAACTTTATTTAATATACTCACCAACCACCTACCTAATGTCATTTCCAGGTGGTTCATGTTTGCCGACATCAGCTTGGCCGCAAAGGACCGCGACTCCCAAAAGATTGAAGAAAACCTGAATAATGATATGGCTGCCATAGCCATATTGTAAGAAATGGAGACTGAAAAAAGTACCTCAATGATCATGTCAACATGCTTCCACTTATACCACGGTCAGAGCCAACTTGAGCTTAACATTTTTTTGAATGGTCAGCAGTTGGCATATGATCCAGATCCAGTGTATCTAGGGACCACCCTAGATAGCACACTCACACACAAGTATCATCTCAGTAACATAGCTCAGAAGATCAAGAAACTGTCTCCTGAACAAACTGGTAGGGTCCCTGTGGGGAGCCAATGAGCAAACACTGCATAGTTCAGGGCTCGCTCTCTGCTACCCAACTGGCGAATACTGTGCTCCCGTTTGGTTAAACTCTTCCCACACTAGATTCGCAGACACACAGCTTAGTCATACCACAAGAGTTATCACAGACATATTTAAGCCAACAAAACTTGTATGTTTCCCAGTCCCAGCCAATATTCCTCCACCTACCATCCAGCATCTGAAAGCAGCCAACGAACTGATCACCACGATATAGCAAATACCACACTTGCTGCTGTTCAAAGATATATGGAATGCACCTTGCCACTGACAGTGTAACAATAATGAACAATTAATTAGTAATCATAATAATTTCTTTATATTTTCCATTATTGAAATCTAAACAATCAACACATGTTCCCTGCATCTAATCAAAACAGGGAGAATAATAAATGGAGATCTGCTAAACACTGGCACACAAGCAGAGGAAAACTAGCAATCCATAACCTTCTACCGTGCTGTATGAAAGTATCGTGTACTCCCTTTACTATCTAAGGAGCTAGAAGTTATTTGCAATTAATTCATACTCTTATATGTAGTATTATTCCCACAAGCAGGTAAACTGAGGCAGGGAGAGATTAAGTAACTTCAGAAAGGTCTCACAGCCAGCCAGTGGCAGACCAGGAATAGAATTCAGGAGTGCCAATTCCCTACGGCCTGCTCTGATTCAGACACTGCTTCCCTTCCCTAAGCTAGTGGATATGGGCTTTATTAGTCATTTAAAAAAATAAAACCGGATAGAGACGGAGGGGAGATACGTTATTGATCACGTTTAAGAGGACTAATGTCCTGTTTTCCCCTCATAATTTTTGCTCTCCTGCTAGTTTTAACTCACTGTGAGCTGTTAGACCCAAGCACAAAGCACGCTCACTGCCTCAGTTTACCTGCGAAGGGGGAGGGTTCCAGATCCTGGGCTCCAGCCTGAGTCCCAATGTCTACACCGCAATCTTACAGCCCCGCAGCCTAAGGCCCGCAAGCCTAAGTGCGCTGACACGGACCAGCCGCAAGTGTTTAATTGCCGGGCAGACAAACCCCTAGAGGCTGTGCAACAGAAAGATCCCTCTGAAAAGGATCTGGACACTGCTCCAAGAGCAGGCAATTTCAGGGGAGGAGGAAAGGCAGCTTGTAAAGGGGAGCTTGGCCTTTGAGTACAAATCATGTCGTGTCCTTCTGGGAAGAAAAAGCAACAGATACTGAAAACAAAATTAAAAATAAACTGGGGTCTACGGTCCAAACCTGGAGTATATTTAGCAGCCTGGAATATATTTAGCAGCCTGGGGTGGGAATGAGAGCAGAACATTCCTGGAAAATAATCAAAAAGCATTCAAGGCAAGATGAAAAGATTTCCCAAGCAGAGATTCTAAGTCAGGTTGCTGTGGATTTTGGAAAAGGGCGTTAACCTCTGACCCCTTATAACAAAATGCATTCCCCAAATACCACGTGGTTTGGTGTTGTAAGTTGGGGCCTAGCTCTTCTAAGGCATAAACTAGTAAGTAACTTTACGCACAGGACTAATTCCAGTGAAATCAACAGGACAGTTCATGTGCTTCGATTTAAGCATAAGAGTGTTTGCAAGCTTGAGCTTTTCTGTGTAACAGAGAAGCAGCAGAGGTCTCTAGTCAGGTGTGACGATGACACTAATAAGCACGATGACTTCCCAGCAAAATTTTGCCTTGCTGCACTTCCCGAGGAAACAAACCCTTTTGCTGTCTGATGCTTTTACAAATCAGTAATGAAAGGGGAATGAGTAACAGGCACAATTCTGAACCTACCTCGCCACTCGAAGATCCTGCCGCAGTCCATAGAGCTGCAGGAAGCTTGAGGCAGCACAAAACATTTGACTTTTCTGAGCCACATTGTCAGCAGATGTAAATCAGCAGAGGCCCATTGACTTCAGTGGAGCTCCACGGATTTACACTAGTTTGGGATCTGCCCTTTTGTCTAGATACGATAAGGGTGAATATTCTATTTTGCTACCAAGGCCCTCAGTCATCCTGTGCTTCTGGGATAGCAAGAAATCAGCTTCCCCCGGGGTGGTATCTTGGTTATCAGGTTCCCCTGAGCTGGAGTCTGGGAACAATTTCAGGAGAAGCCAATGGAAGGGGCTGGATTTACAGCCCGAGCACAGGGAGGTGAAAACTGCACAGCTCTGTTTCAATAACAGCCCTTATACCATGGAGAGGCATCCTTACCCCCGGAGAGGACAGCGGCATTTCCACCACCAGCCTCCTGTGGAAGTTCTGCAATTCCAGGACGACTAGACATTGGCAGGAGTCCTGCTGGTGGAGCGCACAGACTCAGCATCCTGGCCACACTCACTCCCTCTGCCAGGCTGCCCACTTATCAGGCTATGAGAGTTCCCCCCGAGCCCTCGATTGCAGGTTAGGCTTTTCTGCTGCTAGGGGCCCTGAATTTGCCAACAGCTAGTCAGACAGCTAATTCTCTGCCAGTGAAGGAAGAGAGTGACTCATTCATCCATTCACTCATTAGCCCAACACCCATTATGTCAGCCTTTCAGTCTGACCTGCACTCCGTACAGATTTCCTAGCCTTCTTGCTTCATATCTGCAGGTCTCGTGTTGACATGATTTGTCAAGGTATTGCTATGTGTTCTGTATGTCACTGGGAACAAGTATTATTCATAAAAAAGATCTGTAACATCCCAAATTCTTCATGAAGACCTTCAGCTACAGGGGGGGCCCCATTCCAACACCCTTACTCCCATAGGAGAATACCTTTATTGCACAAGTAGTCCCGTTAGTTTCATTAGGGCTACGTAGGTTGTGAGTACAACACAACATGAACCAGGGTGGAAGAAGCTCTCCCAAGTCATGAATATTCATTTGCTGAGGAATCGTTGAACCTTTCCGGTGCATTAGAAGAACAAACTGCATAAAAGAGAACAGGAAAAACAGAAGTTCCTGTCCCATGATTCAGGAAATCAGACGAACAAGGGCCAAACACATGGCCAGGCTTCAATGAGTCCTATGGTGATTGGCCCCTTTTAGAGAGAAAACGCCAAAGGATTAATTTATTTCCTATTGATTTAGACTAGCCACATGAACTGTGCTGGCTTTAGTCTTGGTTAGTGTCAGATTATTGAAGTAACTCTTTCTAGATGTCCTGAGTTTGCAGTTGTAACCCTAGCTGCTAGCTATCCATCTTCTTGGATGCAAATGACTGCAAAACTGCATGAAAGAGGAAACTTTGCATGTGTGAAACAGAGCACATGCCACACTGAAGCAGAAAATGAAAAACCTGAGGCTCGCTGTTTGGGGGTAGAGGCTGAATTTCATTAGAACAAGAAAGTTATTCAGTAGAGGGCTACAATTGGAACAAATTGATTAGTGGTTTATTCGGACTATTCTGAACATTGTAGAAAGTAGCTGACTTCTTAGGTACTTAAACAAATCGAATAGGTATGTGTGAAAAAATTCACTACTACAGGCAAAGGAATGAAAATTAGCAACTATAACAAATTTACGGCTAAAGATAAAGACAGTAAATTACACAATAAGTATGCATACCATATTTACTACAGTGTCCTCATGAGCAACAACCAGGAACATTGAAGCTACAATCCTTCACACCAGGTACTATGTTTTTAATCTATTTGTAATATAATAGGAGAGCTCCATGGAGATTTCTGCCTTATTGATTTTGCCGAATGGAACATGTTTATTTCCTAGGGACATTATGTATTTCAATCTGTCTAACATATATAAAGAGCAGGAAGATACTCTCCTCTCCTGCTCTCGCTGACAGTCAGCATTTAATTAATCTGAGAGCTGCAGGGCAGATTTTAGTGTAACCAAAAAAATCGAGAGACAAAACATCAACTTGTGCTCCGAATGCCCCAGCGCATTATCATCATACCATTAAATGTATAAACTGGAGGCTACAGAACTGAAGAGAGACCACTGAATGCATGTCACATATCTCCCCTTAGGACTCTGCTCCAGAAACCCTTTGTCCTCCACATCATCAGTTCTTTTTAGAGAGAGGTTGCCTTGGTACTCAGTTTTCTAGACAAATGAAGTTTTCCTTTAAAGTGGAGGGGTAATGACGGTTATTGCCAAGGAGGTACAGTGTATCATTTGTAGCATGTGGGAGTTTTGCCAGCTCATTGGGAATGCCCTGTAACACATCAGGGGGTCGTTATTATTTAACGTATATATTCTGGTAGCACCTAAAAGCTCCAACCAGGTTGGCTCCCATTGGGTGATGTGCTGTACAAAGATATACTAACTGGCAGTCTGTCCCAATAGGGCTCACACTTTGGGAATGATGAGGATTATACAGAATGAAGCTTTTTTCTTGCTCCCCACACATCCCCAGTGACTTTGAAGATACACACCGATCAGTCAGCCTGCTAAAAAAGTTACCAATCTTCTCTAGCAGCTTTGGATCTAAATTTAGAATGATAACCTTTTAAAATAACCCATTTTTTTCCCTATAGGTTTCTCTCCCTGTCAACACTATGGACTGTCAACTGCTCCACTGCACAGAACCCCTCTGCTAATGCCTTTCCGCTCATTTCCAGACTGATGTCTCTGCAGAATGTCTCTCTGATTGGTTTGTATCAGCTAAACGTGCTAAAAGCCAACGCATAAAAGGAAGAATTTTTATAAAGAGTGACAGCCTCTGCATGCCAGAGAAGGGCAAGTGCAGCAGAACACTATAGGGGGTCCAAGCACACAACTACGCCAGCGTTTGTTTTTTTTTAAGTGCACACTAATTTGGGGCATCTGGGGCCTCATCTCCAGAAGCGCTGAGCACCTGCACATCCAGCTGGAGTCAATGGGCGCTATGGGTGCGCAGCACTGTGAAAATCTGTCCCAACATATCTCAAGTTGCTCATAACGTTAACACGCTCGCAGCTAGGTCTCCTGCTAGGAACTGTGAAGGCAGAAGAGCAGAACAAGGGGTGGGTCTTCTGGGGGAGAAAAAAGCAAAAAGACAGAGCTACAATTTTTATATTAATTCACTAAGAGATTGGGAATATGTGGATTCCTTCTTGCCCCCCTTTTTATTTAGCAGCCTCCCCTGTGTCTCAAAGCGAAAAATCAGAAGTACTGATGTCTCTTGACTGTTACATGTCAGAGCTTGTGAAGAGGGGGAATGACATCCGCAGACACTCTCTTCTGTCATATGACACTGACCCATGTCATGGACCCAGGAAATAAAGAGAGATTTTCAAAGCCACCTACCAGGAATCAGGCATCCAAATTCCTTGTAGTTAATGGGAATTGGGCATCTGCATTCCCTAGTGGTTTTCACAACCTCAGATCCTGCTCTTCGCAGCTGCCCTGCATGTCATGCCTTTATTGCATGGTGTTAGAAGGAACCTGAGGCTT
This sequence comes from Emydura macquarii macquarii, assembly GCF_026122565.2. Taxonomy (NCBI): domain Eukaryota; kingdom Metazoa; phylum Chordata; order Testudines; family Chelidae; genus Emydura; species Emydura macquarii. The sequence continues at coordinate 5,819,211 of NW_027132905.1, read as the reverse complement.
TGTCTATATCCACATTTGCATTGGTTTAGTTAAACTGCTTTAGTTAAATTGTTCCAGAGGGGTAGCCGTGCTTTAGTTAAACTGGTGAAGCCCCCTGTGGACACTTTTATTTCAGTTTAGGGGCAGCTTTTTTGGTTTAGCTTAACCCCATTCTTACTAGACAAAGTAAACCAGCCTTATTATGGCTTACATGGAATTTGCCCACTCCCACAATTCTATGGCACTGTTCAGTGTTTTCCTACAAGCCCCAGCTCCTGGAGTAAAGTGATTATTCGAGAATCTCAGCTTTCATTCTCAACATTTCTAGCCTTCATGGTTGCCGGGAAAAACTTGAAAATCTGACGTGAGTGCACCCAAAAGGCATAGAAATCAAATGGCAAAGAAAAAGAACCCCGATTGTATTAGTGGCGTTTTAAAAAGATCTCACAATTTTTAAGCCAATTGTTTGGAGTTAGCAATACTGTGAAATCAGGGCGTCCACAGACCCATGGGCAGGGGTTTAACTAAAGCGGTTTAAAATCACATCCGTCAACTCTGCATGTAGACACGCCCTAAGTGTCTGGCCAAAGTGGAACAAACCAAACCACCTACGTCCCTGCCTGGAACCCCCACTCCAGAGCAACGCTAGGACAGAAAGCTGACTTGACCCCTGGAGTCCCAGTAGACTAGGGGGGGACAGAGAGGAGGAACTGGCTTCTTCAGCCTGGCTGGCTTGAGAGCTGGCAGGAAATCCTGCCCCTGCTGCCGGGTCTCCTCAGACTGGAGAATGGCATTGCCATTGAGGAAGGGACTGCAGGAGCAGCCAGAGAGGGCATGCGCTGGTGCCACTGAGGCTTCAAGGACATGTGAGACTGAGAATCTGAGCCCTGAGCTGGGGCATGGGTCCAGTGTGCACCCTGAGAGTGTGGCCCCTGGGGTACTTCTGCACTGCAATAAAACACCCTCGGCTAGCCTGTGTCAGCTGACTTGTGCTCACAGGGCTCAGGCTACGGGACTATACAATTGCACAGTACACTCTGGTTTCCCGAGCCCAGGCTCCACCCGAAGCCTGGGCATCTACACTGCCATTTTTATAGCCCCGCAGCCTGAGCCCCGAGAGTCCAAGTCACAGACATGGCCAGCTGCAGGTGTTTTACTGCAGTGTAGACCCCCTCTGTGCGTCTGCACGGCCCTCGAGAATCGGCCAGAGCCTGAAAGGAAGGAAGCCTCTACTCAGTGACTACAGCTGAAGGGCACAAGAGCTGTGGTGCTTTCTGATTAGAGTGAAGGGGGTTGATAAAGCTGCAAGTTTGTTACCAACAGCAGTTGCTGTGATTGCTGGGTGATCCCTCCCTGCCGAAGGTTGTAGAAGGGTTCTCTCCCCGCAGGTAAGGGACAGGGCAAGGAAACAAATACCTGCCAGGGGATGAGCACAAATAACGTGTCGGGGGGAGAGGGGACATGAGGTGTGTTCCGATGCCAAAATCCTCTAGGGTCGGCCAGACTTCAGGTCTGCCAATGGTGTGGCGTCACCCAAATCTGTCTCTCTCTCAGCTGCCAGGCCAGTCTGAACAGGGTGATTAACAGGGGTATGTTAACAAGCCATTAACTAAATGAAAAAAGTGTCACCAGACTGCTTTGTTTTTCATCTTCCCAATTTGTCAGGGAATTTATCATTCAAGGCTACAGCTCAGGAAATGAATGATTTCGCTGCCCGATAGACACGCTCTCCTTTGAAGTGGCAACAAGTCTCTCTTCCTGGCATCAGAAGCAGCCAAGAAGGTGACACCTGTCATTGATCCACCATGAAAGGAGGGTGCTGATTGATTTGGCTTCCTTCTAACATATTGCTACCCAGAGATGAAAAAGCATGTTGCAAGGATTTATAAGAATGTGCTGAATTTTGAGGAAGCATGGCCCAGCTACCAAACCACAAAGAAAGAAGGAAGATGTCTTTCTTAGTCTTCAGACTACTCAGATGCTTTGTGCATTTCTAGGTTTACCGTTTAAAAAAACGATAACAGAAACCTACCCCCATCCTGCTCAAAGGGAGATGGAAGTCGTCCTACCACATTACTAATTTTTTTTTTGCCATCCCATCTGCCTTTCCAAATATTAAGACCTGGAGATGGCCCTGGAGTATAGATAACTGGAAGCTGGATTGCAGCCAGCTCTGCACAGGTAACAAATGGCACATTCAGCCTAAAATGTTTTCTGCCATTTCTGGTTTTGAGCTTCTTTCAAACAAATAAAGATGCTGATGGGACATTCTGATGACTTTGAATATTAGTCACACTCCCATTAGCGTTTGATTTCTTCCTTTAGTAGAGGGAAGCCAAACTCATGAGAGATCTGGAAGGGATCAAATCTGCTCTGTTCAAGGGTAGAGAAGAGACAGCTGGGAATACCACTGGAAAAACACGAAAAATACGGCATGTGTTGGAACCAGCGCCTCTTCCCTCATTATTCCATGAAATACAAGCTATCTGACCCCTCCAAAGAGATTTCACAACTCTGAGACAATCACCATCTGTCATGCAGCAAGGGGAGCTCATTATTTAAATTGAGAATCTATTCCCTGCTGCCATTTTCTTTCATATTCTGCTGTAACAGAATGCTTCACATATCCCATTATCCCAGTCTAAACAGTTTGAGATGGTGGTTTGCCTTAGCTCATAAGGTTTTTTTTTAAATTCTCTTTTCCTACCAGGTGTCATTGGTTCAGACTAAAGATTTGAAAATATGACAATTTCAGATCGTTCTAATAACCAACCAAGTGCAATGTGGAAACCAGTGCCCTTGCAGGATGGGGCCCTAATTTGTGGGCCTGCAAAAGTGACTGCTGTGTCCCTTATACTGAGACCCAAGTGTTTCCAAGCAGGGCCATGCAGAGACTCAGCTTCAGTTCCTGACACCCTGGGTCGGCAGGGGCTCAGCATGCGTTACCGGGTGTATGTCCTAAATTCACCAGTTATTCTGCTTGTATTTTTATAGCTGCCAAATCACTCTGTACTGCCAGAGAGTAGCCACACAACTCAAAAACCTTCCTCTTCAGAGCCTTCCAGTCACATGTCCCCCCTTCTATAGTGTCATCTTCTCCAGCAAGGAGTAGGCCAGCTAAAATAGATCAAATGCTGGGCAGTCTCCTAGTCACAGGTGAGCCCCTACTACACTGGCAGGCCCGTTGCGTTTTTTAAACAAGCCAAAACTCATTGTTGAAATACTGATAAATTCACAGCTCAAAACAACAGAAAAACAAATGGCTTTTTGTTATTTCCAATATAAGGCACATGTAATATAACATGTTAATGGAAAGACAAGGAAGGGTATTTTATTGAAAGATTATTTTATGTTCTCCAGAAGAAGTGCCAGCCTGTGTTTATTATGGATATTGTCATGTCACAAGACGCAAAAATAGCTATTGACAACAGCACCGCAGCCTGTTGTATCGAATTGCTTTATACCCCATTTACTTTTTTAAGACGGGAGCGGGAACCGTTGGAATGTTGACATGGCAACTACCGTTCTCTCGCTCCAAATCAAGACTGAACAAGCTCAAGAAGTATGCGATCACTCAAGTGCTGAATTCCAAGAGACCCCAAGGCAGGAAATTCTGAGAACGACACCGCTCCAGTAGCGGTTGTGCCTGACATCTATCAAGCAGAAGCAAAGAAATATTTGATGAACACGTTAGGGGACTGGACTGACGTTTGTAATACGTGGTAGTGAAGAATCTTGGCCAAATGTAACAGATTAGTAGAACTGTGCAGCTTTAGCGTTCGTAAAGGAATCCTATTAAATGCCCCTAATCGAGGGGGTTTGGTGGGGGAATATTCCAATAATGCCTGGAGTTCACTTTCTATACAGCAGGATTTTTTCACACTGCTGACCACTATAGACTGAGATTTTCAAAGGCGCCTAGGGGATTTAGGCAGGCAAGAGCAGTCAGCCATGTGTGCTGTCCCTGGTCAATGAGGAACTCTGTCTGGGCTAAGTCCCACAATCCTCCACCCAGCAAGACTCTCATTGGAGCAAAGTTGGGAGACCCAGACTAAAAAAACAGACCTTTGACCATACTTCTGTAAGGGACAAAACAATGGGTCAAAAGGACTGGAGCAGGGATTTGAAGCCAAGAGCAGAAGCAGGGAGGTGAGATTGTACACCTCTCCATCCGCATGCAGCGTTCCCTCCTTCCCTCAGAGCCTGTGGTGGGCACTCTATGGGCCTGGGGTGGGAGGATTGTGGAGCAGGCAGGCTGGAGGGAGAAAGCACTTCATACCCCACCAGCCCCCTGGAGATCAGGGCACCAAGGTAACGCTGCCCTGCGGTATTACATTTCCTCGGAGCCCCTTCTGAGAACACCCTTTTACACGGCGTTCCAGAGGCTGCTGCTGATAGGGCCAACTATTGGAATGGAGGGAAGGCAACTGGCACCCACAGCGGGCATGGAGGCACAAGGCCTCCTGGAAATGCTAGAGGACAGGTGGGGTGGAGGTGGCCAGATCCACGGCTCACCCACAAAGGGGCAAAACATGTCCTTTCTGCACGGGAATGATTTGGTAGGAACTCCACCATGGGACCCCCACAGGGTTTTCTGACCACTGCCACAGTTTTTCCCCGGGGGACAGCAAGATTTGAGGCCTCAGCCAAAGCCAATGGGAGTTTTCCACTGACTTTCAGTGGGCTTTGTCTCAGACCCCTGCCCTGTGTTTTTAAAGCAGACGAGTGAAGGATGGCGAACGTGGCTGCCTTCCGACACTGATGAAATCTGGCTGTTGGCAGGTTCTGTTTCACCTGTTGCTAGAGAAAAGGAAGCCGCACAGAGTTAATGACCGTGAACTGCTGGGAAAATGACAACATTTGATTAATTTACCATGCATCCGAATATTCATTTGATCTCTCTGACATGAAATGGCTCAAAAGCCAGACCCCTCCTGCCTTAGTTTTAAAGGAAAATGCAAGATATCATTGGTAAGGGAGTGGAGGGGGGGAAGAAAAATGATAATTGTCAAACTGCCAGCAGCATTTCACAAGGAATATATTAAATTATTACATTTGCATAATTCATTTTTGGGACTGATTTATAAGTCTCTGTTTTTGTGCAGAAAACGTTTACTCATCACAAAGGAGCATCACTCAGTAAGTGGAGACATCAGAATTGCAAAGGAAAAATTGTATCCCAGTAAAGCCTGCCTTAAGCAACCAGAACAAGCTATCTATGGTAATTCTATGGCCCTCCCCCTGTCACCTTAGTATCTGAGCAACTCCCGATTTTTAAAGTATTCCTCCCCACAAAGCCCCTCGGAGGCAGGGCAGGGCTATTGTCTCCATTGTACAGATGGGGAACTGAGGCATAGAGAGGCTTAGTGACTTGTCATGGTTACACCAGAAGTTTGTGATAGAGCAGGGAATTGAACATGGGTCTAAGTTTCTAGGCTTTTGCCCTAACCACTGGAGCATCCTTCTTGTAAGACAGATAGGTATCAGTTTTCAGAGTAAAACACAGACTGCAATACCTTTATGCACATTCTGCACTGCCTTCCCCCATGGGTCTGCTTGTAGACATGGCCCTACCCAAAGTAAGAAAGGGTAACACAATCTGGTCCTAAATATGTGGACATATAAGAAACTCGTCTCTTCTCAATGGCCCATATTTATCCACATAAGTGAAGTTCTAGCGCAGGGTCTAACTGAAACTCAGTGGTCCTCTGCAGATTGTGCTCATTGTGCATGATTTGCACCATGACCAAGCATGCAGCAGGACAGAGCCAGCTAACATGAGGATGTCCCAGTATACACAGTGGAATCCGATAGTTCTTAGGACAGCTGCAGAGACTGGGTCAGTTGCATGAAAACTTGCTGGGTGAGGCAAAGATATTGTGCCCAGGTGCTTTGCAGTTGCTTTCCCCCAGACCATAGTAGTACTACTCCCTCAGCACCCTGGCCCTCATGCCAGCAGCTGCTCTGAAATCTCCGCTCGGGGCTGGGGATATACAATATGGAGGGGGAACTTCCAGAAGTTAATGCTGACTAGTTAGCTTGGATAGATGCTCCATAAAAGTCTTTTTGGTATGTAAAGATTGATACCATCTCCTGCCAAGAAAATTTTCTAGTGGGAGATTGAATGGGGGAAAAGGCACTAGTTCTTCTGGCTCCATCCTCCACTGCCCCCTCAGAGGCTCAGATCCTCAGAGGGCTGACTGCAGAGAGGGGGCTTCAGAGGGTTGAGGGAACTGTGTGGCATGGAACCAGAGCTGAGGGGAGCATCTGGGCCAATCACAGAAGATTAGGGTTGGAAGCGACCTCAGGAGGTCATCTAGTCCAACCCCCTGCTCAATGTCTGCATGCAGCTGCCATTACTTTCTTCCCCTTGACGTTTGTTGGGTTTACATCTGTAGATGAAGTGGTTTCAGTCTCACAGCCAGCATCCAAGAAGCCAAATTGCTAGTTAAATGAGAATTCAAAAGAAGATTTAAAAATACCATGAATACCCCTTGGACAGGCTGTTTATTTTTAAATGAGATGTCAAATGTAGTTTAGTGGCTAGACTATATATTGTTTTTCATTTTTATTTGCATTGCTTTGGACAGCTCTGTATCGGCTCACGCCTTCATTCTTCATTAGAGGAGAGAAATGAAAATGGCACCATTTTTCTGAATTAAAGTCCAAATATCTGACATGTCAATACCACCTAACCAAAAAGAGCTCCACAGATGCCTAGAGCAGGTGTCTAATTCGCATGTTATTACCGACAAGAAAGATTAATGCTTTACTAAATAAATAAATCCTTTACTCTGCTGAAATAATGACAAAAACAGGGCTTTGTATACTCCCAAAATTGCAAACAAGGACAAAATGCCATGAGTTCATTTTATCCATTCCTGTATTGTTATTCTCCAACTCATTTGTCTTCATAACACAAGAGTCCTATAGATTGGGGGGTTTTTCCCTTTAAAAGCGGCAAATAACTTTTAGTGTAAATGAACCAAATGGGCATCCTATAGGATACATTTGCTGGAGTTGGGTAAATCCCAGTTTGGATCAAATGAAAACCAGATTCAACGCTTTAGCCAGAAGTTGAAATAAGTTTGCTTAACTTTTTAATTGACGTATTTTAATTTAGGCTTTCAGTGTTTGGCTGAAACAGAAAGTGCAAGTACTGGAAAATATTGCAATGAATTCTGCTCTTATTTGTAACAGCGTAAATCCAAAATAATTCTACTGACTTTGCTGGAGTTCCTCTGGATTCACCCTAGCGTAAACAGAAGTTTGACCCACTGAGGTCTCAAAAAAAATGCACAGCCCAGAGTCAGGTAGTTTGGGTGAGTTTCAAATAAGCTGCAAATGTCTTTTCTTTTTTTTCAGTAGTTTGCTAGTCTGGATTTCTGAACCTTTTAAAGTTCATAGAGCTTCAGGCCATTATTAGAAGGTCCCATTATGATAATCTAGTCTGAGCGTCTACATACAAGCCATCAAATTTCATCCATTGATTCCTAAAGTTGAAATTGATGGCCCTCATTTAAGCTCCCCTGCAGCTGTCTCTGGCCATGATTCAGCAAAGCACTGAGGCATGTGCTCAAGTTCCATTGCAGGAAATGTGACGCAGGCACGTATTTAAGTGCTCTGTTGAATTGGGGCCTTTATCCCCATGGTGTTCTCTAAAGAAGACACTGACAAAGCAAAGTCCTCCATTCAGTAAGGCACTTAAGCATGTGCTTATCTTTAAGCTTAAATGTTAAGCAGGTGCTTAAGTGCTTTGCTAAATCCAGGTCTAAATGAGGAAGGTTGCACAGCCTGGCCCAGCTGGATGCTGAATAGGTTCTCTGGGTGGAGAAGCCAGACAGACATCATTTTGCAGGTCCATTGCTGCAGAAGGGATAGAGTGCTTCCTCCTTACTCCAGAACTAACCAGATTAACATTCCCTAGTGCCAGTACATTTCCTTGAAACCACAGCTTAAACTTTTCATGAGGCCAGAACCAAAACTCTCAGTAGGGCCAGCTACAAACATCCAACCGAGATACATACTTTGTCTCAGGACAACATCATAAATTCTATTATAAATAAAGGGGCAAAGTGGCTTATAACAGAGAATATGCTACAATAGTAGAAAAGCCTTTTTCATACATACAGTAAGTTTAAACCAGTTATTGGTTTGAACAAACAATGATTAAACCCAATGTGCTGCCTTCACTCTACTTCTTAATTTCTTTAAATTCCCAAATTCTAAGCATAGAGAGAGAAACCATCAAAGTGGTCAGAGCATGTGTTTCTCCCTTCTTCTAATACACTAATGTACCTCACAGGCCACAGTACATATATCTATGGTTATGTGAACTAAGGGGATTATTTTGAATGATTAAAAATGAATCAGGGGATTAATCTTGGTTTTCAGAATTGATTAGTGTGTTTAGACTGTGGCATTTTGATCTATCTATTGATCAGCATTTTTTGAAAAATGTGCTACAAATTGCTGTGCTATTCAAGGCGCTATCATTTTTCATCTTCGCCAGCCAAATTAATACGGTAGCAAGATACCTTTGGGCATTAGCAACTTCCCGAGTGTTAATATCATGTTAAATATCAAATCATCTCCACTTTAACTTGAATCAGTGCAATTAAAGCCATGCTGGGTGAAAAATTGCTAGCAAATAATTTGAGAAATGTTGCCTTGTCTGTTCGTGACCATGAAAACTTACGATTTCCTCAAAAGTCTTCCTTATTCAGAATGATTCACTCAATCATTTCTGCAAACATGTGGTCTCTGTGTTTGGACTTTGCTTTTGGGAAATATTCTCCAATATTCACTTCAAATTAATGGATCCCTCCCAGATCCCCAGCTCGTGCAAAGCCACATAGCTCTGTTGAATCATATTACACTGGCTGCCTGTGCCCCAAAGTGCCATTTTGTCAGCTGGGGAGTGAGGGCAGGGGAGCCATAGCCACTTTCCTCAGTGGAATGGCCCAGAGCAGCCTTAGCAAAGCCCAGGAAGTGGTCTAACGGTTTATATTCATCACCATTACGATTGCTCCCATGTAACGCTTTGGGTAATATGAAATGGCAAGACACAAACTCTTCTACACCACCTCAAGGACACACCCTTAATACAGTCAGACTTTAGACATCAAGGAGGCTCTTTGTATCATTTGTCCTAATACCTTAAAATATATTGAAAGGATCAATAACAGTTTGGGGCCACCATGTTGAATATTTTTGCCCTGATTTCTTTATTTCATCAGGACAGCCCTGGCAATCCAAACCATTTCCCCACTTAACAGAAATGGCAAACAAATGGGAATTCTTATTCCAACAGAGCAGTACAGCAAACTTAACTCCATGCAGATTCTCAGTTTTAACTTTATGCCGGAAACGCCCTGAACCTTCCTTAAAGAAGGAGAGCACCTGATTTCATCCTATAGATTTGCCATGCTTTAATTAACTGTAGTGCATCTGCAGCTGTAAGAAACTGGTGATCAATAACCAGAAAGCTATTTTAAGATCTAGTAAACGTTAAATGAAATATCTAATGCATATTTAATCAGACTAGCAATTAATCAGTCATTAGTCCTTGTGTTCCAGTGGCTCTGGTAGTCTGTGTTACACTCATCGATAGAGTAGTGATGAGATGAGTTAACTGGTACTCTCTGGGGCAAGGATTGTTTTCTTTATTATGCATTTGTCAGTCCCAAGTACAATGGGCCTTGATCTTGGATTAAGCCCCAACGTGTTTCTGCAATAAGTAATAATAATAGAATAGTGATTAAATTACATTTTAATTGTGCCCTGCTCACCCATCAGAGACATACCAACAAAAGCACATGGGGAAAGATTCTGAACTCAGTTACAGCAGTGTAAATTCAGAATATCTCCACCGACTTCAGCAGAGTTGCTCTGGATTTGCACTGGTAACAGATTAGAATCTGGCTCAGTTTGAATGAAAGTATTCGAAAACATCCTTGCTCTCAATTCGCAGAGCAGCATGCACTTACAAATGCAGAGTGATCATTAGAACCAGGCCTCTGTTCCTCTCTTTTGATGACGCTAAAGAACGCTCACGTTCCCCCATCTACATGAAAAGTTGAACGTTTAGCACACTTGCTTTTGCCCCATAGTACGTCTGTTATGTTGAATATCTGCCTCTTTGCAGCACATGCACCATGTGCAGTCTGAACCATTGCATGACCATTTATTTATGTTGGCTGAAGGAGCTCTCGTGAAAGTGGGAGCTCTGTGAAATCCCGGTTTAACACGAGGAGATTAATCAGGAGCGTGACAGAAAGGCAGTAGACATGCATGGATTTCACAGTGAACCTGATGTACCACTTTGGGGATGAAGTTTCATGCCAAGGGAACAGTGGGTAAAGTGAAATTAGGGGTTTGGAGAGACAGGAAGAGCTGCCTCATTTGGGATTTAATGCCAAACACGTTTTTGGATTTGAGAGGTAGGGAATGTCCCCTCCATTTCTCCAAGTCTTTACGTCACACATCTCTACTCATGAGCGCTGCTTAGGACATCTCAGTGCCAATTGAAATCACTGGGCCAGATCCTCAAATTGGCAAAACTCCACTGACTCCTGATTAATGGAGCCACACTGTTTACACCAGCTGAGATCTGGCCTAATAGAGTTACACTCAGTGCTCAAATTATGGGGAGGGAAAGGTAGAGGAGAGGTGCTGATTGTCAAGTGGCTTGCTTTAATTTACACAGTAGTGGGAAGTAAGGCATCCATCAGACAGAAGTGAGGTAGCCCCTAAAAGTAGTCAAGGGGCCTGCCCTCTCCGAGCCCCTCTGTAATTTGGGTGCAGCCCAAGGTCTTGTGTGTTTCAGCAGCAGTGGTGGGAACTACAAGTTGTGGACTACAAACTGCTGCATGTTGGGAGAATTGCTCCCCAGCAGGACGTTTTAGCCCTGAAGCTGGGAGCCTGAGGCAAGCAGAGAGGGGGCTACTGGACTGCAATCCTGGTCTATTTCCTCACAGAATAAAACTGTTCCTGGTGGTTTGTCTGCGTGGGCCTTAGGTCTGAGGTGAATGCACATGGCACCCAATGCGGAGCACATGGAGGATGCGCAGGCCCAGTCCCCCAAAGCTGTATAAAACGCCACAAGGCAGACTTACTGTATCCAGGACAAACCCCAGACGGGGATGGCGAACAGGAAGGATGTTACACAAGTACTGGTTACACTAGGGTAAGACCAGCTTAAGTGGTTTTAGAATCAAACCCACAGCTCCCCTTTCCAGGTATGTGCCAACAGCTTCTGGTTACCAAAAACATGCAGCAGTTTAATAAATCAAAAGTCAAGTGCAATCTCAGGGTGAAAAGGAAACAGACTTTTCTGCTGCCTGCAGGCAAAAGCTTCTCTGACTTGGAATTTAACGCACCAACTTCCCCATGCAAAACTCTCTTTCTGCCTCAGCAATTTATTTATAGAGAGAAGCCAACACGATTCACCACCTAAAATATCTGTTCCCTGGTCAGTAACACGCCAGCTCCAGGGACTGCATTCCCCTCTCTATATTTTCAGTGTCTGCCTTATAATTTGCTAACTTTCTCATGAAAGGCTACTTACCTTGATCTGCAACTCTGGGAATTTGGGGTGTGAGTCTCCTCCCTCATTTTCCCTGGTGTAAATCAGGAGCAAGTCCATCAGGAAAAGGATGGGGCCCTGTGGATGGCTAGCCACAATGCAATCTCTCCTCCTCACAAATCACTCAGTGCTTTTCTCACATGCACCTTCCTTACTGTTTCAGAGACCACAAAACAAAAGCCTCTATTCCTGAACTGACTAGTTAATTATTCAGAATGTACCTGAACGTATGAAGGAAAAACCAGCCCAAGGAACAAGAAGGGCACTCATTACAGATAACAGGAAAACCATTTTCATGTTTGATAGGTCTACAAAAGTAATTAACTCATTAACTTCACTCCCAGCCACTTGCTCATGCTAGGAGGATCAGCTTGCATTTCAGTGTCACTGAAGGACACTCTGACATCATCATCATGAGATCAATGAGCTCTAACCAAATTAATTAACCCCAGAATGTCAGTGGAATGATAAAAGCATGTGCATGCTCAGGATTCCTGGAGAGAAATACAGCATTCACTGCAGCATCTTTCCTCCAACAAAGCTTATGCACCACCACCAAACTTAGGCCTTCTTGACACTCGGGATTTGTCCTGATTACAGCCAGCTACTCCAACGTAAGCAGATAGTGTAGCTAAGTAAAGCAGCTATTTGCATTGGTGGAAACAAGCTACACTGGTGTAAATCATGACTTACGGTGCTTTTACCCTGTAGCTACCAGTGTCATAAATTGAGGCAAATTCCCCAGTGTGCACATGGCCTAAATTTATTAGAACTATAAAGTCATGTGGGTCAATAAATGTCAACCTAGCAAGACTGTGAGGGATGGAAGAGTTTGTACCAAAAAAAGAAACCCAACCCAAGAGTTAAAAGGACTCTATACCAATGTGAAATAGGCAATGCTCATCTATATAAAACATTCCCACCAACAAGAGGGGGGAGAGAGAGAAAAAGAAAGAACATGGGATGTATCTCAAGGATCATAAGATCAGAGGTGCCCTATATATATTTATGTCTGACTGACTGCACCCTGTGTTTTACCCTCTTCTCAACCTAGGGTATCTGAAATCTCCTTTTGAGCCTCCACTCCTTTGCACGTGGGGGGGAGACCTACATGAAGACCAGTCTTCCAAAGGCAGTAGCAGAAGAGTGAAGAATGCATTTTAACTAGAGCTGGGCCCAAGCTGGGATCCAAACTCTGGGCACTCACTGCTGTTCAGATCCAAGCTTCTGGTTCAGGCCCCTTCTCTAAATTGAACTCTCTTCATTTGTTTAATCAGAGGCATGTGTCTGATCCTTGCCCAATTTCTCCCTGGCTGTTCAGCGGGCACCCAAAACGAGGGCAAGATTGGGAGGGGTTTGTGCCACCACCTGTAGCAATTTTCTTCTAATATTTTTGGAAGCTTTCTTCTTCACAGGCTCACCCATTGGAAGCAACTGCCCATTTGTCTCCTTCTCCCCCTTCGTGGGCCAAACCATCCCAAAAAATAAAATGTAGCTTTAAAGAGAATTGGCTTTGGGGAGCACCACGGTGTGCCCTGAGAACCCTGCATTTGTGTCTGAAATCCCCGACACATCCCTCTTGGCAATATCCCAGGGCCTATTCTCCTCTGGTGCCTTGAACTCAATGCCACGGGAAAGGACACAAATTTGACTTTTATCCCTGAATAGAGCCAACCCTCTGCTATCATTAACTTTGCTCTCTCTCTAAAGGGCTAAACTCATTTGCCTGGTAAGAAAAACCCAGTTAATCCTAATGTCATTCAACGCCCCTTTATGTGACAGGTGATGCATTACAATTCACACACTGACACAATTAACTGTTGCAGTCAGAGTCATTAAATTAAATAAAATCCTTATCCATTGGGTTGCTGTACTCCAGCTGAGTTGTATCAAATAGACAAAAGGAAGAAGAAAAAACTATTAATTACCAGTGATTTAAACAAATGTGCTCACTTCATCAGATGGCAGCTATAAATGGCTCACCACACAGACACTGCCCTCCTCAAGTTGACTAAACGGCTGCCTACAATTCAGAAGGCTTGACTTGAGGCTCAGCAGAAAAGTTGGTAAATGGGAACTTTTCTCTCTTGTAGTCATAATAAAAATGTGGCTTGTCAACATGACCAAGAATTGACTCTTTCTGGCCAATGTCTGTCTTGAATGTGTGTTTTCAGTGGCCGCCTGATACTTAAGAATGTAAGGGACAGATTATTTCCCCCAGGTCCACGTGCAGAGAAGACCTCCCCATGTGAGTGGAAATGGGCAGAAGTCACCTAGATCTGTGGTATCAACTCACCCTAGACCCTGTGGAGCACCATAGCTGTTGAATGGTCAGGAAGGATGTGCATTATCCCTCCCAACCCCATAGGGAATCTGCTCAGAAACTGCACCCTGCAGCCCCTTTGTGCTGTGGAAGCTTCTTATAGAGGATGCATTGCCTGCATCAGAAACATATGAGCACAGCTCCACCTAAAGAAGGAACGCAGAACTGGTCCACAATTGGAGAGTGTCTCCCTTCGAGGAGGAAGACTAGGTTAGAAGGGAAGAGGGTTATGGAGATGTATTAGTTGTAGTGTCGAAAGAGAGAGAGCTCTCCAGTCCTATATATATTGTGGGGGCAGGAGGGGAAAGATGGGAGAGTGTCAGGGAGATGCACCAGGTAAAAAGGGAGAAAAGGCTCCAGGCAAAGCTCCCTTTATGAGAGAGGAAAAGTCCTCATGGGCTGTGGAGAAAGGTTCTTGAAGCTGTGAAGAACTCTTTCAGCTTGGATAGTCCTTCTCCCTCCCAGTACTCAGCCTCCAAAATTCATGCCCCACCTCCTCAAACCAAGGGTCAACACATGTTTAGTTACAGCTCTTTTCTTCAGTCCAGTGGTAGAAAAAATCATTCTTTTTCATACAGTTAACACAATGACAGAACGGGTGTACTAAATAACCCCACTCCCATGGCACTACTAGGTGTAGAAACAACATTATGGGAGGAATGGGGGCCTCCAAAACTTAATTGTTGGTGAAACTGTGTGGTCAGGAGGTGATGGTAAGTCCTGGTGTGAGTATTTGTCTAAGATGGGGAATTGCAGTAGAAATATTATTTGCAAATAGTAACTGTTTCCCCAACCACCTCCACTTCTATAAATCAAGAGCTACCCGAACAGCTTTGTTATTTGTTCCTGTGTTCAATCTGTCATAGAGGGAAAGTGGGTTGTAGATTGTCAATGACCATGCAGGGCACGCAGGTGGGCCTGGCACTCTGCTGGGGAAGCATTTTTTTTAAATGTTAATACTGCCTTTCCCAGCTAAAAATAGGCATGTGCAGTGATACACTGTGCAGGGCTTTTGGCAGAGAATGTTGCTTTTCACATGTAACAGGGTGAATCAGCGTATTGATAACAGCGGCATAGCTAGTACGAAATTAACAAAATGGCTCACCTGAAAACACGAAGCTTGTGACGCCTTGGAAATGGGCATTTTATGTTTCATGATTTGATGCTAGAACAATAAAAATAAGTAAATAACACAGTTGAAGTGGTACAACCTCCCTAGTGTAGACAGTTATTCTGATAGACGTGCTTACACTGAGATAAGCATTCTTAGACTGGAATATAACCTATTCTCATACAGCTTTATACCAGGCTGTTGTCACACTGCGGCAAATGCCAGTATAGAAAGTGGCACAAGGAAGATGTATAGAGCTATAGATCCTGCCACTGCTGTTCCCACAGATTTTCTAGCCTGCTGCTGTTCAGTGGATAGTTTTCCTCCCCTCTGCATGTGCTGACCCATGGTGCAGTGAATAGGTAATTTACAGTAAAATGAAAAGGACACTCCCTGGAGTACTGCTGCCCGCCCCCCCCCGGCAGAACTGGGAGTCTGTGGAAAAGGCTGTTATACAGGGAGTAGTACACAGTGCATTTTCTCTCTCTCTCTCTCAGGGTGATTCTCATTTGTTGTTTCTTTCTTTGTTTAACTTGATTAAACAATTTCATCAGCACTATCTTCCCGCATTGTCCTTCCAGATCAAGTTCTGCCCTCAGCTGTGCATATGCCATATAAATCCTACCACAGCCTTTTGGGCTTTGCAAACCTACCTTGCCTGTCCAGCCCTCAGTCTAAATTAAAGCAGCCTTAGGGCTGCTCTAACCTTTGCTCTGCTTCTCATAGCCCCATAGGACCTGGGAAAAGGGCAGTGTACGGCCCTTATACCAGGGATAATCCAGATAGGAAGGAGGCTCCCTGCACAAGGTGGTGTTCTCAGCGATCCCTTTCCTCCTATGTGAATGCTCCTTTATGCAGTCACTGGTCCTGGCCTTAATCTAACTGAGAATCAGGCCCTCAGTGTGGAGTAGGTTTTCAGCTATGGAAACCTATCTTCAGTTAGTTAAATATCCCGGGTCTCCTAACCATGTCTGTATTCTAAAGAAGTTCAGACCGAAATCTGAACTTTGCGGATTGGATCCCTCTCTAGCAGAAATTTCAAAGCAAGTGAACACACAAATTATTTCATGTTTTTATAGAAACATGTTTTTCCATCAGAGATGAGATTTTACTTCTGTTTGCTCTGCACTATCTTAATCTAAATCCGCTATGATCAGGTATGCCCAGTGCTACATAGCACCAATTACAGAAAGCTCCATTGTGTATCTAACCCCCTTCTAGTCAGGCTCCGCTCTGAACATTTAAATTCCAGGGCTTACAGGGACTAAGGAAGTTACAGATGTATTTACTTAAACAGAATTTTAAAAGAGGATGTCTCAAATTGTCCTTAGCCATGAGCATGATTAATATCACTTAGCCTGTTACTTGTTATTTCATAATTCAGTTCATTTCCTCTTTGGCTGGCTGAGTGGTTTTGAAGACAAGACAATGAATTATTGTTTTGATAGGAACCATGTCTCTGGCACAACAGAGCTCCTAGAGCAATAGCTGACAATTTGTCATCTTGTTGTCTAGGGGCATGGGAAAGACTCAGCATTTTATTTCTGCATCAAATAAGTAAAAAGATCAACTCCATGGAAATTTGTTAGATTCCAGTGAGACGTTTTGATTCAAAGGATTATATTCATCCCTGGCATAATTCTATGGCAGTCAGTGAAAGTCTGAAAGGGGGTAAATCAGGGATGAATCTGGTCCATTATGTTTCTTTATATTAAGGTCACAATTAGAGATGTGTGCGACTTTCATAATATACCCCTTTCCAAGGCCTGTCTTGGGTCTGCCACAAACTCCAAATCTTGGCCCAGCTTTGCCCAAAGATCAGTAAACGCTGTCCATGTTTTAGGTGTGAGCCTTCACGTGCCCTGCGGGCCAAGGGCAGAATGTAGTCTGAGTTGTGCCAGCTGCAATGGCTGCGCATGAGTTCAGTCTGAAAACCGAGAAACCTCAACAGTTTGGGCTTAGCATCACTTTGACTTGCTGGTACATTTCAATCTTCAGGGTTGTTGAACCCTTTTGTTTGTAGGGTAGATGGTCATTAGTCCACATTGAGAAGTAATCACATCAGCTACTGAATTTCTCTTTAAAAATTTAAGAACAAGTTACAGAAATATGAAAAATACCTTAAAATCCTTCACTTTTAGTTTGTAACTTCAAAACAAGATGTGTGTATATACTCTTCCTATATATAAACTAGTTGGCTCTTAAGCTCGGAACCTCATAACTAGATTTCAGCTTGGAATGAATTTTTATAGCAGCCAACTTATTTCCCCCCTGCAAATAGGTTATTAGAATAGAAATTCTGAAATATCCATAACTGTAGCAACGTTAAAAGGCCCCTCTAAATATCACGGCCATGGTAGGCACGCATATTTTAAAGAAAAGGTCAGGCTTCAACATTTCTGGCCCACACACTTGATTTATGTAGCTGCTCTGGATACTTATTTCTATTGTGTTGCTGATATGAGGCACACATCTTTAAATAGCCTGGTTAGAGTGTGATTCAGAAACAATTTATGTTGCCCAAGCATTAAAGCTCTTTCCAGATAAAGCATGGGACCTTCTAAAAGCAAAATCCTGCCCCCTGATCACAATGAGGTGATTTACAGGGAGGCAGTGACTGCCAAGATTTGCAAAGCAGCTCTCGAGTCAGGGTGGAAGTGGCTAAATGAAGCATTTTTGATGCTGAGGCATCAATTTTTTTGTATTTTAATACAGCAAAAAAAAAAAAAAAAAAAAAGTAAAGATTAAATCTACAGCTGCACTTGAGGGTTTTTTAAGTTATTAATTAAAATGGGAGGGAAATGTAAAATGGATCATTGGCAAATAAATTACTCCATTGCCCACCACTGCATGCGACACCAATCTCCAAAGGCTCTTTACCATCTTCAATGTAAACTCTTCAAAGATTTAATAAATTAAATTAATCCTACAACCTTACCATTACCCTCCCAGCCATCATTCAAGAGCAGCTTAGCTGCCCATCTCCAAAAGCCCCGTTTCTGCAGAGTACAATTTTAGATGAAAATGTCCTTATAGACGATCACAGGAAGAATTTGTTCTAAAAGCAGTTTACATGCAGGCACTCACTGCATATAAAATTGAGGATCATTTAAATTCCATTCCAGGCCATCAAATTCTGCTCACAGGCATGTGATCTAGCCATCAGGGCAGGGAGGTAAGAGTTGGGACTCAAAGGTTCTATTCCCAACTCTGTCACTGACTTGTTGGCTCCTGGGTAAGTCATTTAACCACACTCTGCCGTTTAGCCATCTGTAAAATGACTATAATCATATTTACATACCTCAAAGGGGTTTAGTGAGGGTCGTTGTTTGTGAAATACTTTGAGTCCCTCAGAAAGGAGGCAAAGCTGGGAGAACAATGCATTTATCAGTTTCCTGGCAATTCCAAATTTATTTTTTTTAATTCATTATGGGTTGAACTGAAACTGAAATTTTTTAACAACTTTTTTTAAAAAATCATTTCAGTTTGGCCCAAAGCAAAACATTTCATTTCGATTTGACGGCTGCTTTGTGGTGCCAGTTGTATCCGCTCCAAAGGGGCACAGGCCAACGGTGAATTGGATCCAGGAAGGCTTGTCCATGTCACTGCATCCCGAGGTCTTGGAGGCAAAGGAGGTCTAAGGTAAAGCAGTCATGGAAGAGGAAAGTAGAAGCAAGAGAATTTTTTTTCCCCAGAGTAAGGATATAGGGCCAGATCCAGAACTCACGTATGTTGGCATAGCTCTGCGGACTTCAGTGGAGCCCCACTGATTCCCGCCAGCTGAGGATGCGGCCTACAGAAAACAGGAAGAGATTCTTGTAACCATTTCAATGATGCTCATAAGTGAGGTTCACAAAATCCTAACCTATCGCCCTCCCATTGCCAACGATAGCACGTGATCCCTTCAAACTCGGGACTGAAATGTTCAAAGCTGTCCCAGGGTTGTGGATGCCCAATTCCCATTCATTCGAGAAGGGGATTGAAGAGAGTTGTTATACAATAACAATTTTAAGGGAAGTTGGGTATCCCATTCACCTTAGTGGCTTTGCAAGTCTCAGCCTTGCGGTTTTTATATGCCAGCTAAATGAATACATAAGGTGACAGGTCTTTGTAGGATTAATCAGTACATACAGTATATGCGTAGGCTTGGATTTTCAGAAGCAGTTAGCACTGGCCCAACTTTGTTCTCACTGAAGTCAGCGGTGCAACTCCCACTGACTTCAATGGGAGAAGAGTAGGCATAATTCAAGGCACTTTGTAATTGCTATATGGTGCTATAGGTGTAAAATAATGAAATAAGCAGTATATAGACTGCCAAAGTCCTCCAAAAGGTTAGTAGTTTAATAGGGAAAGATTCGCAGAAGTCCAGCTGATTTTACCAGCTGTTTCCTTTGAAACATATGTGCTCCTAAAAATTGCAAAACTAATCAAGCTCTTTTTCATCATTAATTGAAACAGCCTTGATATTTGATGTACAAAATGCCTTTTAAATATGAACCTTGTCTCTATTACTACTTTACCCAGATTTCTTGCATCTGCTATGCAAAAAGATGCTAATATATGCTAATAAGATGGAGTCACTAAGAAAGAACTTTAAAATGGAATATTTTAATTTTGAAAAATCACATACCTTTCACAGGTGAACAATTCAGCACAGTAGATTTACATTAAGCTTAAGAGTTTCTTAGCATTTTAATTACATTGTTTTAGCAGTGGTTGGTGCTCAAAAGTGTGATATTGTTTCCTTAAGACTTGTGGGACCCATCAATAGCAAAAAAAAACCAAAAAAACCAACCCTATTAGAAAGAGAGAAAAACTGGGATTGTCCCCTAATTTCTCAGAATGTTAAAGAAATGTCTGAAGGTCGGTAGGAAATAGTTCTCCCCTCCTCTGAGACAAGAAGATCCTTCCAGATCCCTAAACGAGATGACAGAAAAGCTTTAAAAAAGACTAACCCAAGGAGTCCATTCCAGGTTTCACATTGGCCCAATCCAAGGAACTAATAGAAACTTGCAACCTTTGTTGACCTGAATGAGTTGTGAGTCCTCAGTGGCTTGCAGGATTTAGCCTTTAGCGCTATCCTCACACTCTAACTGCTAGTTTCTTTAACGCTGAGTCTCAGTAAATTAATTCACAGAAGGGCCAGCCACTTGCATTCACTACCTTCTTAGAAGACCAGTTGTGGGGTCCAGCTGCCCTCTGTGCTCCTAAATCTTGCAAATGGTGGAGCATTCTAGGGTGTCTGAGGTGGCATGTGATCCAGACTGCATTGTGCACCAGGCATGTGAGATTCAAGATTCACTTCACCCAACTCAGAGGAAACAATCCTGAAACAGCTCGTCCGAGCAAGGGGAGACTGTTGGGAGATGAGAGGGAGTGAGTTGGTACTAGGAACCCTGGAGAGTGTGCGAGACAGATCTGTGCACGTGGCAGGAGGGGGAATTTGCAAAGGTGTAAGCAAGAGAACGAGGAAGAGAACAGGGGTGAGTTGGGAGCCACATTAATGAAGAGAGGGGAAAGTATGGCTTTTAGCAGAGATGAAAATAGGACAGCCATGAAAGTGTTAAATGCTTCAGCATTTACTTGTATCAAGAAGAATCCCCAGAGACAACTGCTTCCAGACACACTAGGATCTGCAAACTCCTGCTCTGTCAGAGCTGCTGGCACTGCTCAAGCACTGCAATGGATCGTAAACAGGGGCACATTGGGCTGGCGTCCCTGCCTCACACTTTTGTGCTCCTCTATGCCGCTCTCGTGACTGATGAAAAGTAACTGTCTCAGCCACTCCCACTCCACACACAGAAAGTTCTTTCTGACCGAGCTGGAATTGTGAAGCCCTGCTGAGTTGCAACTCCACTCCAAAATACAATGGGAGGTGCACAAGAGCTGGAGAAATGTCACCGCTGTGTGTCTCAATCACAAAATCCACACTCTATTGGGTGGAAATAGTTTCATTGCACAACAAAACCTAGCAGCTTCCCTTGGCTTTGTCGAGATGCAGCGTTTGACTGACGGGGACTGAATTAACAGAGGAGTTTACGTTCTTCTAGGTACATCCTCCTGTCTAATGGCATGGCAGCTTCCATACTCTGAAACAGTTCTTAAGCCTTACAATGACAATACAGTCAGGCCATTTGTCACACTAAAGAGAGCCCTGATTTCATTTTTTGCTTAGCAAGATCTACTACATTACCCACATTTGGCTAGGTTGTGAGCTCTGCTGCAGTTGGAGGGGCAAAGGGACTGTGGAGCCAGCTTATCCAGCGTGTGGAGAATGGCACATAGCTGGTTTAGGTGGACTTCCATTGCCTCCCATACCTCCCTTGCACAGGCCCAGCATAGGAACATGACAGGGAAGTGGCTGAGGGCAGGAGAAGAAGGGGTCCCACTGGTGGGAACGTAAAGCAGCCCTAGGGGCTGTTCTAACGTGTGCCGGAGGCCGCACTAGGTCCAAGACCAGCCATTGACTGTACCTTCTGCACTGCTCCTGAGGAGTGCGTGCAGCCCAGAATCCAGCCCCGTGAGCTGTTATAAATAAATTAAAGATCAGTTTAGAGCAGAACGACTCCAGGGTTTAACCGCGTATGGCAAAGGCAGCTGTTGAGAACAAACCAACTAAAAATAAAACATACAACTGAGGTGAGCAGGGAAATGATTAAAAAAACAACTTCATGCAACAAAGATGGAGAATCCGTCAGAGCACATTTAGTGCAGTATGCTGATTGCCATGATTTATTTCAGCCTGCATCCATAATAGGCTGATGGAGAAGAAAGTTTAATAGAGACACTGCTATGTTTTGATTTATTGCTCTGTCTACTGTAAATTAAAAGGTAGCTCCCACCACATTCTTAAATTTCAGCAGCTACTGTCCCGTGAATATTCCAGTGATGTGGCATTTCAATATTGCAAATATAAATTGTGAGGCTTCTCCATTTAACTTCTCTAGAACATTGACAGGCATGAGAAAGCACTCAGAGATCATTAGTCTGATACCTAATTAGAAGATTTAAAATAAAATACAGCCATGCTTAAGCAACACAATATCATAAACCTCCTCTATGCAGAGACATTGCTTACAGAAGCAAAAATACACACATAAAAGTACATACAACCAAACTGAACTAGTCTCTGAGTTCTTAAGATACAACCCTGAAAACACTCACAGAGTCAGTGCGACTACTCATAAGAGTTAAGTCACTCGGGTAGTCAAGTGTTTGTAGGATCAGGGCCCTTAATTCTGGAAAGAGCGTAGCCATGGCAAATATGAGATATGAAGGATTGAGGCCCCTTGCTAGACACTTCTCTCACATACATACACACACACACACACACACACACACACACACACACACACACACACACACAAAAAGATAGTCCTTCATGTTTCAAAAGTTTCCTGATGACTCAAAGTCATTTTCAGTAGCAACTTTCTTGGCAATTTTTGAGTCCGTGTAGCACATTCAGTATCATTAACCTAAACTTGGCTTGGAACCAGTCACTTTCAGAAGAGTTTACAAAAGAAATAGCTAAAAGGCATTTAATAGCACGCAGTGGCGAATTAAGTGCTGCATTATTTAGAATATTTTTTTAAGAATAATTGCATTTTTTTTAAAAGATGGGTTTTTTGTTTTACCTTCCTTGGGGGGTCTGTGAACTATTTTATCATTGGGCTAGTCAGAGGGTAAAAACATCCCAAGCTTTACAATAACAAAACATTGCCTGTTATGAACTAAATCATGGTGATTCACAGGAAAAACTGTGTAACTTGAATGTTATTTCAATTAATATTTATTAATTAAAGTAAACATACATTAGCAGAAGATAAAAAACGTACTACCAGGAATCAGCTTAATAGCCTAGCCAGCAGAAGCAACAAGATGTACAGCATGTTACATTTTCTAAGAGATTGCAACTAAAAATGATGCTTTAAAAAAAATCTTTAAGGACCTGATCCTACAATTGGCAGTGCATAAGTGCAGCAGTCCATCCATTAATGTGTATTGTAGAAGCACCTAGCAGCCCCAGTCATAGACTAGGACCCTATTGTGCTAGGTGCTGTATAAACAGAACAAAGAGAGCGCCCCTGCGACATACTACTGAATGCAGATTTGGGGGCCTAACACCTGCCTAGTGCACTGTGGGACAAACATTAGGAAACCAGAGCTCTCCTCCTAACCATGTGTCCTTCACTAGCTTGTGAGGAGAGCTGAACAAATAATTTATAATTAATAAGGTAGTCAATGAATTTTGCCTCCCTTTTTGTTCACACATTGTCCACAGACCAGTTGGAAATGGATTCATTATTTGAAATTATTTGTATATGTCTCGAACATTTAATGCCTGGTCAGAAAAGAATTCGCCAACCGATTGTTGCAGTGACTCCATATTTACACTTGGCGCTGTGTAACTAGTCAGCTCAGGCTGCTTGGCCTTGCTTCTGACTGGTCGATGGGTGTAGGTTACGGAACAGCATCATGAATTTGGGATTGCCTTGTTGAGTGTCATATTTGCAGTCTGCACTGGTGGCTAGTTGTGAGGTTTGAAATTGGCTTTCAGGACATACTCGTTTTCCGGAAGTCGTACTAATGGAGCATATTCACTAGAACAGTGGCTCTCTACCAGGGGTATGTGTACACCTGGGAGTACAGCGGTGTAACAAAGGGTACATCAACTCATCCAGATATTTGCCTAGTTTTACAACAGGCTACATAAAAAAAAAACTAGCGAAGGCAGTACAAAGTAAAATTTCACACCATGACTTCTTTATGCTGCTCTTTGTACTCACTGAGATGTAAGTACAATATTTGTATTCCAATTGATTTATTTTATAAGGATATGGGATATGAGAAAATGAATGAGAACGTAAGCAATGTGTCAGTAACCCTGAACTGCGACTCTTTTGTATTTTTATGGCTGATTTTGTAAGCAAGTCGTTTTTAAGTGAGGTGGAACTTGGGGTACGCAAGACAACTCAGACTCCTGAAAGGGGTACACTAGTCTGGAAAGGCTGAGAGCTACTGCGTTAGAACATTCTCAGAAGCAACCACAAACACAAGCAAAGCAACCATTGGAACAAGATTGGGAGGGACGGTACAGCTTGTCCCTACAGTTTATAGGCCAAGAGCATGGACACCCTGAAGGACAGTCCCATCCCATGTTCACTTAGAATCATTGAGTTGGAAGGGACCTCAGGAGGTCATCTAGTCCAACCCCCTGCTCAAAGCAGGACTAACCTCAGCTAAATAATCCCAGTCAGGGCTTTGTCAAGCTGCAGCTTAAAAACCTCCAGAGATGGAGATTCCACCACCTCCCTAGGTAACCCATTCCAGTGCTTCACCACCCTCCTAGTGAAAACATTTTTCCTAATGTCCAACCTAGACCTCCCCCCTTGCAACTTGAGACTGTTGCTCCACTTAGCTTTATATCAACACTCCTCTCATGGATCCACGTCAAAAGTCTATTGAAATCAGTGGGAGTCTTTCCTTTGACATCACTGGGCTTTGGATCAGGCCCAGGGTCTTCCAAAAAGGTGCATGACCCGCTCACAGCAGCAAATTCAACAGAGAAGCTCATGTTTTAAATTGGAGGCCAGAGAGCCAAGTGCCTATTAACGGTAGTGCTAAATGTCTTTCCGCCCATTACCACGTTAGCAAAGAGCCTTTTTCAGCGACAGCCAGCCCAGCCCCTCCCCCACTGGTAGGATGGGCTGCAGGAGGTTCCCACCAGGATGCAGGGAACTCTGTGCAGCACGCTCACTGCTCCTGCAAACGCCCTGAGATGAGTCTGGTCCGGAGGAGCCGAAGGCCCTACACCCCACCAAGCTGTTGGAACTGCCTGACCTGAGAACTCCCTGGTGGGGGGAGGCTGTCAGGGGAAGCAGTGAAGGGAAAGGGAGAGCTGGCCTTGAGGTGCAGGTATGCATGTGCTGGGGAGGTTTAAATGTCATGTTCTCTCCACCTGCTGCTTGCTGCTGCTGCCACCGCAGACTCCTTCTGGGACCTTTATCCAGGGCCTGGCTCCCCAGCCATTCTTGCTGCGTTTCGAGGGGCTTCATCTGAAGCATCTCAGCTGGCAGCTCCTGGCACCCCTGGCAAGTAGCTTCCCCTGCACCCCCCACTCCAGCCATTCCTGCATTGTTAGTCATAACCCTGGGAGTGGGGGTGAATTAATTATCCCAATTGGAGCCCCTCTGCATATAGGGCTGCAGGTGGCCCTAGATATTCTTAAACCAGCCCTACCACCGAGGAGGAGAAGGATTTGCTAACACAACAGGCCATCCTGATGTGCGTGAACTGTTCCCCATTCCTCTCTTGCTGCATGACCCGAGATGGCCTGGGGGATCCTTTGTGCTGAAATAAAGGCAGGATTTTGAAAAGCACTAACCTACCTGTGACATTTCCTTCTGCATACCTGGTCCCAGCCAACTGCCTTAGTGACCTTTACTTCTTGTGCTAACCTGCTGCATTTGACATGCAGGCACAAGACCAGAGAAGGCCAATTAACTGGGCAAAAGGGGCTTGGAGAGGCAAGACAGCATGATTTATTCTGAGCAGGGTCTATAAACATGGATTAACCTGGACAGAAGAAGAGCAAGGTGAGGTTTCATGAGGAACACAAAGTATTGACTGGCACCGTCAAATGACCGGGCACCTTTTTTTACCCTGTTACTTAACGTGAGGACAAACGGGCACTTAAAAGCAGTAAATTACAGACAAGTTTTCCACGAGGAAGGATGGTCTCTTGCATTCAAGGTCTAGCCTGTGATCCAGCAGAACTGCATTCAATTCTTAGCTCTGCCTCAGACTCCTGAGGGGACCACTGGCCAGTGAGCTATGGTTACATTTTCAAAAGTGCCTAAGTGATTTAGGAGCTAGACTTAGGCAATGTG
Organism: Emydura macquarii macquarii; assembly: GCF_026122565.2. Classification (NCBI taxonomy): domain Eukaryota; kingdom Metazoa; phylum Chordata; order Testudines; family Chelidae; genus Emydura; species Emydura macquarii. Next base: position 5,793,322 of record NW_027132905.1, on the reverse strand, counting down.
TAAAATGGCAATAATAAGCCTTCCTCCCCACACTCCTTGTCTGTCTTCTCTATTTACATGTAAGCCCTCTGGATCAGGGAATCTCACTTATTGTGTGTTTTTACATTGCCTAGCACTACCGGGCCCTGATCTCAGCCAAGCCTCTTGATGCTACTGAAAGACAAATAATAAAAAGAAAAAGAAAAGCTCTTTACACAGCACATAATCCACGTGTGGAACTTCCCAGCATGAGAATTTAGGGGGGACAAATACCATGGGTGAGTTTTAAGAGGGCTGGATTGTTTTACCACCATTTAGTGACCCTGGCAGCAAATGCACAGGAAGGCAATGGAAATCCAATCACAAGTTCAGGACATCATGGGCAGGAAGGGAATTTCTCCTCTTTGTGCAATACCTGGGCAGCACTGTTTGTATGGAGCAAGGGGAAGGATGTGCCATCTCTTTGGGAAGGAGAGAAAAGGGGAAAAGAACAAGGAACAGAGGAGAGAAGTGCAGGCTGCAGACATCTGACTGTAAAGAACCACAAGAGGGCAACAGCAGCTGCTTGTTCCTCCCAAATTTAAGAGGCCAGCTACCAGGAAAGCAAGCTGGAAAAAGATTCCTGTGAAAGGGTGATTCCTATGGGGAACTCACTAGTGACTAAGCCATCGCAGAGGGCTGGATTGTGATGTTAGTACAAAAGTGAGCAAGCGGTGGGGAGGCATTGAGATTCAGATTCACCTGCAACCCTCTCTTCCTGCTTGCTCCTACAGGGCTAGTGAGTTATCCCCAGTTTACATAAGTAGCAAATTACTAACCCCCAACCAGCTAAGCTATTCTGGTCAACAGGTAAAGGAGTGAGTGGGGGGAGCCAAATTCCAGCCTCACCCTGCCCACCTGCTCCAGGGAAAAAGTAAGCAAGCAAATAACCCTATTTAATCCCATGTGCCTGAACCACAGGTCTGGATAACCCACGGTTGTTACTCCCCTGTGCAATCACCTCATCTGAGTCAGAATCCAACCAAAAGGCAGTAGTAGGTCTTAAAGGAGGAGACAGAGTCCTACCATTTGGAGGACCCTGGGAAGCTATTTCATGTTTGTCAAAGCCAGATCCTGTTGCATTGGAGACAGTGATGGCCATTTATTTTCCTTGTATCCCTAGTGGATAAAAGTCCAAAGCATTCTGGACATCTGCTACATCTTGTTCATAATGTTCATCCCCATTATACTCCATGTTGATGTGCTGGCTATGGTACTTCTAGAGGCAGGATACCACCATAGATGGACTAGGGAGGTCTGGCTCCTATGTCCCTCCCGTGTTTAACTCCTTTTCTAGATCTTGCTTTACTATTACCTTTAGCTGGGATATTTTTCAAATTAATTCTTCTGAAGAATTTCAGGTTAGAAGGTAACCTCTCTTGTCTTTCAAAGCACAAATCTCAGGCTCTTGTTCCATTGCATGGCACCTGCATGTTCACAGGGAACAAAAATAAAATTAATGTGATATGAAAGATTATTTGCCTCTGTCAACTCACACATTTAACAAGAAAGTCTGGAGCTCTCTCCAACTGCCAATCATTTCCCCTGAAAAGCAGATTGTCCTGTGATTAATTGTGCTCTACGCCTTCAGCTGTCTGCTGCTGATAAACTCTGGGTAGAAGACCTGAAGCTGTGAACACTACTGATTTCTCTACTGATTTTTATCTATTTCACTGCCACTACTGTACATGCAAATGGATGGTAATGAGACTGTATTTTGACTGTCCCATTCAAGTGACTTTTAGCAAAAGGCAATGTAATCAAGTGATTTGGACTTAACAGCTTTTCTTTCTTATTTTTAAGCAGCAGTGGAGGGGGGAAGGGGAGGAGACTTTTCCCTACAACTGCAGTTTCATCACATGGCAGAATGCTAGCAAGTATTATCCTATTTAGCAATCGGCTCAGTGATAACTTTGTAAATATGAATGACATCTGGCGGAATAAAATTCAGATAATTTCAAACAAAAGTGTCACGTGGAGCCATATCCATTTCCGCATGTAACAAGTTCTGGGGTAGTCATGGTACAACACAGTGAGTATAAAGGTGATATTTTCTTGCTAGCTAACGCTCTGCTCTACGAAAGCACAGGTGTAGCTTGCGTGCAAATAGTCCTATCGACATCACATTCTTAAATTGATGCACATGCTGTAGCACTCAATCCTGCAAAAGCGGAGGACTTTAGCACCAATTCAGCAAAGCAGTTAACCCCAGGCTTAACTTTAAGTACATAAATACTCCCACTGCAGTGCTTTGTTGGTTTGGGACCAGAGTTCTAGGGACTTTGCCGGCGGATCTAGGCCCAGATACCCAAAGGTATTTAGGCTCCTAACTTCCATTGAAGTCAATGGAACCTTTGGGCATCTGGGCCCATGCCCTAAATCCTATGCTGAATTAGGGCCTACCAAAATAAACAGGGACTATGGCTCGAGTCAGCACAGCACTAAAGTGCTTAAGCCCGTCCCTAGTCAGTAAAGCACTTATGCAGATGCTTAATTTTAGGTAAGTGCTTTGCTGTATAAAACACTTGCTTATGCACTTTGCTGAATAGGGATGAACTACTGCATCTGGTCCATAAGGAACAAATTTATTCATTGAGGCAGGTCTCTGTTCCGAGTACATTTCAGACAGGTTGACATTCCTGTCACATGAAGTCCTCTATCAGCAGAACAAGCAGTGGCAGTGTGAACTTCTCCACACTGTCCAGAAAATATGCCGCACCCTAACCCTTAAAGACATTCCCTCGGGGTCAAGAGGGCAATGTAAATTCTATGCTTATTTAATCTTTGGCCTCTCCATGCCAAACAGTGCTGACTGTGGACATATGTTCACTCGGTTCTGGACTGAAACCAAAATCATTTTCACCAGCCAGACATCAGATGATAAGAACTTTCAGTCGTTACCACCTTTGGCAGGATTCGAATCAGTGAAGCTAGAAGTCTGTCAGTGCAATTGTGACTATGGATAAGAAATAGAGCTGGTCAAAATATTTGCGAAGTGTAATTTTTTCCCTCTATATATTTTCAAAAATGTGCATTTTTTTCCCCAACCTGCTTGAATCAGAGCATGTGTTTATGACTTCTACTAACTATATCAATATGAATCTGATCTTGGAAATAACTAATTAAACAAAATCAATAATCCACTGACCAAGTGCAATCTGCTACTGGCATAGAAAACATCAATAGATGGGAAGGAGATACACATATGGAACATTTGCTTTAAGAAATCAGTCAACAGTTGATCATGCATGGAGGATATATCCAGACAGAATGATCGAAATTAATAAGTTCCAGAGGGGTAGCCATGTGAGTCTGTTTTTAGCAAAACAACGAGAGTCCTGTGGCACCTTAAAGACTAACAAATTTATTTGAGCATAAGCTTTCGTGGGAAGAAACCCACTTCATCGAATGCAAAATTAATAAGGAGATTCAAAGCAGAGCTGTGTGATGCCCCTCAATGTCAGTTCACATGAGTCTCAGGGACCTTACTAGGATGTTTAGTGCATCTATATCATCCTGAAACTCAAAACAAAAGGGGACACTGTTTCAACATTTTTGCCATTGAACTGGTGGATTTGACTGATTTTTTTAAGAAAACCCCAGCAGAGAAATTCTAGTTTTAGTCAAGCTTTTCAACAAATCCCTTCTGATTGCTGTTTATGGATTGTAGGGGCAGAAAAGAAGACTGAGTGACAGAATAATGAGAGCCTCCATTGTGGTTTTGCTAGCAGAGCCAAAACCAAAGAACCAAATAAGTTTTCCCTTGTTATGGTGCAAAAGTTTTGCACAGCCCTATTCAAAATGTTCAGTGTTGGACTTTGTCTGGAAGAAGCATCCACAAGTCTAGATACAGAGTTTATTACAGCTATCCACACTTCTTGGATCTGCACAATTGAATTGGAAAATGAACAAGTACAGACTCTCTCTGGACATTCCTAATAATTTCTACTTCTGGTCAGACCATCAGATTCCATGAGAATAGCCTTTCCCATGGCATTTCATTTCCTCATACCACCACAACCGCAATGTAAAGGTAGATTTTCTCTTGTGTGCTTCCAAATAATCTGTGTTTCAAATGCAGTTTGTCTTCCAGGGACAGCAGACCCAACCCAACTCAGTAGGTCTCATGGGTAGTTTATCCTTTTTAAAAGATTTATTTTATTTATGAGGGAGAGTTATAGATGTAAACCTTTTGATCCCTAGTCCTGCAAATCATAGCAAGCAAAATAACTTGCTAGATTGCCAGGGGATAACTTTTTTTCTTTTGCCAGTTTTTGTGATGTCTTGGAATTTTATTACTGAAGTTTGGAGCGTTGTTTGATTTTCCTTGAAGAATTGCTCCAACTATCAGGCAAGCTTGAGGGAAAGTAATATTTACATTTGTCTTAAAGAAAAAAGCCTTCTCTTTAAAATGAATCTTCACCTACAGCAATATTTTTTCTTGTGTTTACTATCAAGTTACACACTAGCTGATCATACAGAAGAGTGAGTTTATATTTTTAGAATGCATTCACACACTACATCAACAACAGTTACACACTGAATAGCAATTAGTCTATAATTCAGATCTACTGAATTCAGATGCTACTGTAATACAAATAGCATTTCCCTTTAAGAGCCTTAGTTATGGACCAGGACCCCAAAGTGCTAGACTCTGTTTAAACCCAGGGGGAAAAAAAGACAGTTCCTGTCCCAAATACATTTTTACACAATGCATAAGTAATTGGTGGAACTCATTATAAGGCCAAGAGCTTAGTAGGATTTTTAAAAGAATCAGGCATTTATCTGGATAAAAAATATCCAAAATTACATTAGCCTGAAAGAGAGGCAGGTGTAAACTTTCATACAATAGTGCATGGGTGACCACCAGCTGACAGAGCTTGGGAAGACAATTCCTCTGGGGGCAAGTGATTCTATTCCAAGGATTCCTGCATCTTCCTCTGAGGCATCTGGCAATGACCTCTGTCAGAAACATGATACTGGACTACATGGGCCTGATCTCATGTAACAAATTTCTTTGTTCCTGACTGACCAGAGCTGGTTGAAATACTCCAAATTGCGATTTTTCAACATTAGCAACATGATACATCGTTTGCAAAAATTCCTTTCTGCCCCCCCCCAGCTATGGAGATGGTCAAAACATTTCAAGATAATGACAAAACAGAAAGGAACTAATTTTTTTGCAAAAAAAAATTTCACAAACAAATTTTCTGTTTTTCCAGCCAGCTCTGCTTATGATTGACAGCACTGTGGAGGCAAAATATGATCCATCAGTAGCACGTTGGCTGCTATCCTCTGCACCAGCAAACACTTAATCATGGCTTTCAGGAAATACTAATAAGATTAATGGCATTAACATAGGATATTTTTTAATGTGCTTTTCATTGTTGTTCACATACTAGGTCACCAACAGCACAGAAAAATGAAAAATGGTCAGAGAAAGGAAATAATTTAAATCAGCAAAAAAGGGATAAGGGAAAAGGCTTCTCCTTTCTCTTAATTACAATTTTGCAGATGCAGATGCAGGAGGGGGGAAAATATTCCTGCTGAAAAACAGAACACTTCGAGATCGCTTTTCCCTACTGGAAAAGTGAGATCTAAAAAAAGTGGACTTAAGAAACTGCTAGCTGGAAATACAGAACTATTGTCACATCATTCTGATGACTACCACGGATGTCTAGACTGCAGTTAAAGCTGGCATCATCATTCAAGTGACATGAGTCTTTTTTTTTTTTTTAAACTGGCAGTAAGATTCTTTTCATCTTTTCTTTTCATTCAGTAGCTCCCATCAACAGGAGTTTCAAGCCTGAATTAAAGACACTGGCCTCTCTAAACTGATAGGGTGGAATTTTCAGAAGTGCTTAGCGTTGCTTAACTCTCATCATTGACTTCGACTTTTCACCTTCAATATTTGCATAATAAATACAAAAATTAAATGGGAATAATAGTAAAACTGTTTCCAATAAAATAAACGCAGGAGAAGCAGTTGGACAGTTTTGCATTTCTGGACCGTTCCCTCCAATTCTATTGCATTAGGAGTTACTTTATAACAACAAAACGAAGAATTAGAGACAATTTTATGGTGCACACTCAGAACTTACATGTCTTTTAAAGCAATAAAGGAATCACTGTTTAAGTCAAAAGCACAAAAGGGAAGAACAGAGGTTAACACCAAGCCCTATTTCTGTAAATTTAGTAAGAATCATTTTGTTAAAATGTAAAAACGTGCAAACTGCATATGTTGTGACTCAATCATTCTCAACTGTTTGATGGATGGGACCAAGATGGCTTTCTATTCGCCAACACACACAAGCACCAGACGTTGCCGTTTATAGAAAGCATCTAATTTATGAATCATCCGCTGACAGGTCAGATAGTGAAACTGACAACATCTTCCTTTGCTCCCTCTCATGCAAAATTGGAGCTGGAAGATTACACTGAGACATTGTCTTGAGGAAGAAGTCACTTTCTTATATAAGAGCGCAAATTGCCTGGTACTGCAGCAAATGCCAATAGTTCTGCAGAGTGGAGATGAGTGTCTGGGTGCCCATTTAGCTGTAGTTTAGCTGCAGTTATCATGGCTGGCTGGATACAGAAATGAAATGTCTACCATGCAGGCCCCACTGGAAAATAAGGCAAAAAAGAAAAAGGCATCCTGAATAAAGAGAAGAGAATTTTGCCATTTTGATGTCTGTAAAATCTGGAGAGGGGAAAAGGTTTTCTATTATTTTAATGGTAAGTTTTACAGAGGTTTAAGATCCAAATCCTCCTCCTCTTGCATGCAGCGTGAAAGAATCAGCAAGGGCAGGAGCAGGCCTACCTGATGCTTTGAAGAAGTTGCTCAGGCACGCAGAGAGCAATAAACTACCAATTGCATAAGCCTAAGTGTAGGAGAGTAAAATAAATTTGGAAAAACTGCACATTTAACAATAAAAGTAGAAGCCAAAGCAGGAACTGGGTGTAGGGAACGCTGCACTCTTAATCTGGTGGGTGGGCTGTGATGAAAAATGAGACATTTACCTATGTCTTGGATTGATTATTACGTGTTGCAGTTTGGGTTTACTTTCGTTTGTGCAGAGGACCCTAGAACACTGGAGGTCTGATATAAATAAATACTGTATTATAAGCTTGAAGAATTACCCATCATCCCTTCATCTCTCTTTTTCCATCTTAAAACCAAATTTTGGAGGACTAATATAGTGAACTTATTTAATAGCCTCACACCCAACCTGCCAAGAAGAAACACTATTTCTCAGCATGGAAAAGATATGCTAGAGACAGGGATGCTGTGTGTTGGATAAGGGGAGGTATAGTCCCACCTCCGCTACATCCAGAGTTGCAGAGAAATTGGAAGAAGATACACCTATTTGGGATAAAGAGATTGCAGCAAGAGAGGAAAGTGAGCTAATGAGCATATAAAGATGACAATCTGGAAGTAAAATAAAGGTAAAAAGAGTCAGATTTACAGATCCTGGCACTCTTTTTTTAATTATGTGGCAGACCATGCAGAGAAGTAGATGCCAGCAGAAATTTGGTCAACTAGCTACATTGTGAATTAGTAAAGAAATGTCCTTTCAATGAGTTGCCTGAGTAAATGTGCAAGTGATGAAGCAAATACCTGCACTGTCTTCTACCTCTGATGGAGATGACTCAGACAACTACCACTCTGTCCCTTAAACTTTTTTTTAGAACATGTTTTAGAATTAATTAAAGGTCATGAAAGGCCAGTAGGTAAAGGGGCAACCACTGAGCAACAAACCAGTTTGTTTGGGCTCTTTACTAACCAGAATCTCTGTATTATAAGTCTCCACTAACTGCGCAGCCTGCATTGTTAGGCTGGATGAAGCAACAGTGAGAGAGAGAGAGAGAGAATGGATGATAGCACTTGCTGGAGACGCCTTTTATGTCTCTACCCAAGCCCTTACTCCTATCTAGTTTTATTTAGTATGACACTTATACACAAGTGTCACTTTCATAGCTCTGCAGAGCCGCGTGTTTGAAATAGTCTCACCCCCAGGTCCATCTTTTCTGTTGAGTGAAGCACACAACGCCCTCTGTTGCAAGGTACCTGTAAGTCTTTTTAATAAAAAGATTCCCCCTTCACACACACCATGTCCATCTTCAGTGTTTGCTCAGATTGAGTAGCAATATATCCCCTAACTTCGCTTTAAAAATTGCTCATCAAAAATGACTACTGAACTTGGAGAAAACCCCAATTCTTCTCACTGAAAATTCTCACTCTATGCATTTTCATCTATATCAGTTTAAAATTAAAAAGCAACTATGACATCTAGTGGCCATTGGGTGAAACACACCTGTGTGCTGTTAGGGGGAAAAAAGTCAGGTTTTTTTCTGGTCCTGAAAAGAGTTCTATGTAGCTTGAAGCTTGTCTCTTTTACCAACAGCAGCTGATCCGGTAAAAGATATGACCTCACCCACCTTGTCTCTCTAAAATCCCGGGGGCAACGCAGCTACAGCGAAACAGCAAACAGCATGTGACTTTCACACTTAATGGCGCAGATCCCCAAAGGCACTTCAGCACCTAACTCCCTCAGTGGCAGGTAGCTGCCTAAATACCTTTGAGGATGCGGGAAATAATTCTGTACATTTAGTGATGCCTTTCATCTGGTAGGATTCTAAAGTGCTTAACTAACTTGAACAAAAAAAAGGAATGACTTCGCACACACCCCAGCCCCACTGAAATGAAGCTACAGCAGTTTAAAAACAGTGATATTAAAGAGGGGCTTAGGAGAGGAACTGAGGAATATTTTATTCAGCTGGAACTCCAGGAGGAGTCAGAATTAAAGGAGGATATTCAGGAGGTGCTGGGCTCTCTAGCAGGGTTGGATTTGTGGTTGCAATAATTAATAATAAAAATGACAAACTCTTCTACGGTGCTTTTCATCAATAGATCTCAAAGTGCATTACAAAAGAGCTATTATCCCCATTTACAGGTAGGGAAATGGAGGCAGAGAGAGAAAGTGACTTGCCAAGGTAGTCCAGCACATCAGTGTCAGAGCCAGGAATTGAACCCAGGTCTCAAGCTATTCCCTTATCCACACATCCTAGACCACACCCTTACCAGCACCCTGCCCTAGTTTTAGACTATCTCATATGCTGTTGAATGACATTAACCTTGGATTCATGGTGATGTCATTCAGTTGGGACACTGCATACTAATACGCAAAAACACTACATTGTTGTGGCAATGAAGGTTGGACTGAACATATCTAACCCAAAAGCCAATACTTTAAATTTTCATTTTCCTCACAGTACATACTTCTACTCCTCCACCCAGAGACACGCCTCACCACTCGAACAAGCACCATATTACACATACAGTGCACCATGATCAAGGTCTGCCAGCGCCCCCAGATCACATTTCCCCCTACTGTACTCTGTGCACAGTTCTTGCTTGAGTTGGGGTAGAGGAACATTGCCAGGGGACGTACTGTGATACTTTCTGCTCTCAGTAACAGCATGCTTCTGCACAAGAGCAGAACGTGGCCCGCCGAGGGTCTGTCGATAGCAGGCAAGTTAGCAGCAAGTGAGGATGGATGTTAGGAATTACCTCCTCCCAGCCCTTTGTATACTCTTGCCATAACAGATGTTGAAAGTGACTTGGCTGCTGGTGTAGGCCAGACAAAAACCATTTTCAACACTGTTACAGAAACAGATTGACCCTAGTGGGAAGTGGTGTCTAACACCCTTTCTGTAAACTGTGTTGAGAATGGTTGTGGTCTTATCTTCATTAACAGCCAAACTGTTTTTGACACCAGGTTAAGTAAGAACCCATTACCGACAACCATGGTCAACAACAAGTTCATTTTCCTTGTAGATGGAATCTGTCAGATTTTGACACACACATACAGGACACATCTTTTGATAAGAGCAGAAGTGTCAGATACACAACCACACAGTCTTAAGTATTCATTATAAACTGGCATGCCACAGTTAGCTCACTGACCTTTCAGGAAAGTTCATGCTTCAGTCTGCCCACAGTGTAATTCATGTCTGACAAAATGTGAATGGACTGTATTGTTTTCGATCTCTTCTTTTTTAGTGTATCTCTTCTGATCTCAAGAGCATGAAACGGGAATTAGACCAGAATCGGGGGAAATCCCATAACTTGCCTGCAAAAACTATTTCAAGCATGTTTCATTTTAAGCGCACACGGTAGCATCTCTAAATTCCAGGAAAAAGTCATGCTGGACAAGGACTCCTGCGTTCCATCCAATGGTTGTGCAATGTCCAAAAACTAAACAATTTTTCAAAACATCCCAGGCCTATGCAGGCTGAAGGTTTGGATCCAAATTCTTCCTCTGCCTCAGGGTTAAAAAAAAATACAACTCTTATTTCTGTCGTTGACCTTTAATTTGGAAGGGAACTAGTACAAACTATTCCGTGTACTCTCTCAGGAAGGCCATTTTGGGGGGGTTTATTGCAGTGTTCCACTAGGCTGGATTTTTAAACTTGAGGATAGGGGACAACAATTCTGGGTGCTATTGTAAATGATCCATCTCTTTCAGTAGGCGGCATGGAGAGGTTGTGCTTCATCTCCTAGAAGTGGTAAAAACAGAAATTACTCTTCCAGCTCCTATCACATCTTCAAGCCCTCAGTATTGCCAACATTCACAATGTTACCATGAGAGCCCCGCTGCCTCACCTCCATGTTCAAAAATCTTGAGACAAGCCCTGAAAAAAATCATGTAGTTGGTTTAGAAATCCCAAGATTTTATTCTCTGGATCTGGTTTCTGAGCTCTCAAAGGGAATCACTTGTGTGTGTATACACGCGCACCTGCACACACATTTCAGGGTACTGAATCTGAAATGGACAAAGTCTACACACATTGGTCAGAGTGGGGAGAACAGAACATTTCCCTTTTACTATTGACTGATGGGAAGGTCTCTTTCTGAACCCTTCCAATGCCCCCAGGACATGGGTCTCCCGCTCCTACCCTGGGGAATTGCAGAAACTTTTTCCTCCAGGCAAGGCCCCTGCCCTGTTCTCTTGCCCTCCACATTATGCCCTCTACCAGCTCCCTACAAATCAGGCTACTGACACATTGGCCAGTTCCCTTCCTCCTCCCTAGAGACACTGCCCTGCTCACTCTCCTTCCCCCATTATGAGGAGCACAGCAGCAGTAGCTGAGTTAGTTGTGTGTCTAACGCACAGGGGTGGTGACTTAGATTGCAAATTCTGCAAACTCTTCAGGGCAGGGACCATCTCTGTTTTACGTATGTACAGTGCCTAGCACACTGGGTTGCAGCCTCTAGCTGCTACCACAAAACAAATAAGAATTCAGATAGTGCTAAAATGCTACACAAAACACAGCTTTGTGAAACCAATAAGAGACTCATCCAGAAAGACCAAATCCATCCAATTTCCATATTCTCTAATGCAATCCTCAAGGAGCTGTTCTCTGAAGTCTTTGTAAATTCTCTTTGCACACAAAAAGATTTAGCTTTATAAAATGTTTAGGAATTAATTATTTTTGTTTATTTTCCACCTACACCCAAAGACATGTAGAAAATAAAAAAAGGTGACAGAAGAGTCAGACAGTCAAAGGATGTGATAGGAAGTCATTTCTGAGGCAGAAAGTGTCCTCTATAAAACTCTGCCAGGGCCAATTTGAACATATATTTTGCACAACTTGAACCGTATATGACAAAGCACCTAATGCACTAGTAAAATAGCCTTCTACTTTCCTTGCTGTCAACCCGCTTAATACATCAGTAGCAACTTCACTGTAATGCTATCCTGAGCTCAGTTCTCAAGGAGGTTAGGTTGTTCATTTCCTATTACAGTACCTAGAACCACTTCCTCACAGATAGGGAGAATGATGTGATTTTGCCATAGCTCCTGTTAGAAGAATGTCTGACAAGAAAATCTACATTTGAATGAAAAAAGGGAAGTCTTTCATGTTTATGTAAGTAACAGCTGGTGCTCTTTACAGTTGCCTGCTTCTCTCCCCACCTCTCCTTTGTTTTGTGTCAGAAAGTGATTTTTCGTAAAAGATAGAGAATCTAATTCATCAGAGATTTCAGCCATCTGTTATTTATGAAACATAAAATTGTGTAAAGCAATGACATTATTCCAGGAAAAAATGTCTCTGGAGTATTAAAGGCTTTTGTTTGGTAGCAGTTGCAGTGCTTGATTTTTATCTGCTCAGTACTTTACTGACTCAAGGAATGGGATCCAAAGATTGTTTTGTGGAAATAGAGTTTTCTTGCCCTCAAAATGTGTGTAGTTCTTATTTATCTTGGTTCTTCTTATGATAAAAATTTCAAGTCTTCTTCAGATTTATTGAATATTCCATCTGCTTGTTCAAGGGCTGTTTTCTATTGAGGCTTAGAATAACATTTCAAAAGTCCCATTTACTTTCTATGGTCTGCAAGGCCCTTTAGGCATACTGTGATGAATAATAGCGTGTTATTCATCTGAGACCGGGGGATAGCTAAAAACCTCATGTAAAGCAAAGCTAGTGGATGCTGAAGAATTGTAGTCAAATTCCATTAAGCCAGCCCATTTTCAGGTTTTTATTTTCAAATACAAACTCTGAATCAGAGTGAAGAAGTAAAAACATCAAAAAGAGGGACTCTGCCTGGACATGTGAAAACCCTGAAAGAAAACACACAAAAAAGAAGTAAAGTGGTAGGTGGGCCAACTGAATATTCTGCCAATTTCATATAGTTTATTTGTATTGGTATTTACATTGGTAGGTTTGCCCACCATTCAACTTCACTCTTGTTCCTTGTACCAAACGGCTGGGAAGAAAAGGCGCTCCAAATTATTATTAAACTGTTTGAGCTAGTTTTAAAGTTATTTTAATTGTAAGGACAAACTTTCTTTTTCCTATTTAGTTTGCTGTATTCAAGTTATTTTAGGTTATCTGTAGTATGAAGCTCTACTTTACTTACTTGAGTACCCTCTGAAAAGAGACAGTTAAAAAAATAAACGTCCATTTAAAATGTATTCATGTTAGTTCATTTTTCCTACCGGAACTGAAGAGTTAAGTAGATAAAAAAAAAAAAAAGCCCTAAGCTTCCTTGACCTCAGAGTTCTTGTCCTTGACACAACAGTGCTGAAGAGAGACTGAATAGCTTTACTTTAACCATTGCCCTCTGATTCCTTTAAAATGTGCAACAGTTGATGTCAGTAATAAAAAAAGCACAGCAAGCTGTTTTCCATTCATGCAGTTTTTCTCACGCCAGGCTGGCTAGACACCCAAAACAGATTTTACATGCCTCTACAATAATCTGTGCAACGTGGAACATAGGAAGCCTTGTATTTGTAGAATACAGACCAGATATCCCCTTCCGCAACAGGTTACTGACAGCCAAGATTACCATGGCAGAAGAGAAGAATGCAACTAGTAATACAGACAGCTATAAAAATGTGCCACCCACCAGATGTCATTCAAACTGCACAGAAAAGATGGAGGGTAAAAAGGAGGCGGTGTCTTCTGGGGAGAAGAACAAGCCAGCACAATCAGGCCATGCGCAGAGTGGATTGGCACACCAGTTTGAGGCGTCACCCATTCCATATCAAAAACAAAATCGGAGACTGAAACAAGATCCAGGCTTCAACAAAATGGACTATTTCCAAGTATTTGAAAAGTTTCAAACAGCTGTGGTGAGGAAGAAAAGTTTCACAGACCAGGGTGAGGCAGATGCATGAAAACAAGCTCTCTTTTATAACAAAACAGAACTTTTGCAAAGCTCATAGGGCATGAGCAATACTGGCCAGGGCTCCTGGACTAGCTCCCTGTGTGAAATTATGTTTGAGGAAAACCTGCCTTCAAGGTATTTAACCAGGTCCACCTGCCCAGAAGAGTCCCAAGAAACTAACACAGCCACTTCCAATGTTTTGGTGCTCCAGGAAAACTTGGGACATAGCCCAGCAGATAACAGCAGTGAAGGATCTCCCCCTGCCTATGACTTCTCAGCAAATTCAACTTCACTGCAGCACCATCTTGTCAGCCTAAAGAAGCAGATGTCCAGGCAGAAAGCAGAGCAAGAAGCTAAAATTACAAGGTAAAGGATCTTAGACTATGAGCTTTCTGGGGCAGGGACTTTATGCTGTTTGTGCGTACTGTACCTATTGCCAAGTGGCAGAGATCCACAACTGGGATCCTTAGATGCTACTGCAATAGAATTATTTATTTTTACATTTCATAGTGAATGTTTCTCACTGTCCAGTATTTACAAGAGAACAGGTTTGACTCATTGTTACAGAGCTTAGGTTAATGTCATTTATTTAAAATTAATAGAAGCCAGTATCATTTGAGCTGGTTGGAAAATTTCCAAGCATTTAAAATTTCTTAGAGAATTAGAAGATTTTTAAAAAATCTGTAAAGTCTGTTGTGGAATTTTTCCCCCCACTTTCAGCCAGCATAAAGAGCGGTATTTTGGGAGGTCAGTTTGGGCATGGGGGAAAATAAGCCAGGATATGAACAATACAAATACTAAGCACTGACACAGAACTTTACAAACTTAAAAGGAAAATTCTTTGCAACAGCCCACAAGGGAGGTTGACAAGTACTATCCTCATTATTTGAATCAGGAAATTGAATGGGGAAAGTAACCTATCCCAAGTTGCTTAGTGAGTCAGAAGTAGACCTGAAAAAAGAATGCAGCAGCTCCTAGCTCAGTCAGCTGAACAATGCTGCCTGTTCATTATACAAAAATGCCCATTCCTTCTAAACAGATACAATCCCTAATTAGCTATAAGATTTCAGATAAATTATCCAAATGGAATATTTAGTTAAACTGTGATATACCTAGAAATGATTTTAGTGAATTGCAAATGGGGATATTTGATATGCCCCCAAAATAAGAGAGCAAGTGCAAACTGTCAGATATTGAAGATTCATTGGATGTTTCTGAGTTTCATGGGATAGTTCCACTTTCAAAGGGGTTAATTATTCCTGGTTAATAAATTTCTTGCCTGCAAACACTATAAGATGAAGCCTCATCTGGGAGTAAACTAAATCCTAAATACTTTTTGCCCAGCACTGAAGACACCTCAGCATTTCAGATGAATGTAATTAAAAGCAATTAACGATAAAACATTGCCTTCCCATATATTATGCAGATCTATCTGTAAAATAAAAAGGAAAGTAAATGTTGCAACTGGGACAAAATGTCAGAGGCCTGGGATACATCAACCTTCATGTTGAGAAACATAAAGATTAAATAAGGGATTGGTGGGAAAATAAAGGAGCTGTTCCTCTTTTAGTTCCATCCTTACTACATTCTGCCTAAATTCTCCCTTGCAGTTTCAATTTGGTATCCTCATTCATTTTCTTTCCTAAAAACAGTTGTTTTGCTGTTTGCTGTTGAACAGGTGTAGTGATCCACTGTAGAGGCCTCTTGCATGTGGGCGGCGTGGTTCCCATCTATCTATATTCCATACAAGTTAAAGCAACAATAAGTTATAAAGTTAAATAACCAAGGGTCTGGAAAAGCAAATTTTGATAGCTGTTAAGTTTTTCAACATTAGATACATAGGCTGTGCAAGGATCCTGAACACATGTGAGATTCCATTAAAATCTGATGTAAAATCCAACTGTGTGTTTATGGGAGTCTGCATATATGTTCTAAGAATATAAGTGAAACTACACACTGATTTATATCCTCTCTCTTCCATAACTCTTAATATTAGCGGTCTTGCACATAACCTAAGTCAAAGCATGTGGGTCTTTGTGCAGGAAATGCACAATAATTGCTTTTTACCCTGCAATACAAGGTATACCAGCATAAGTATAAAATGGAGAATTCCATTAACCTTTCAAAAGGAAAGACAACTTTGTGAGCAGGCTTGGTTCATTAACTCACTGAGCTGCAGAAACTGGATAAATCATGAAGATGATGGGAAAAAGGGCATTGGCAACAAGTTGAAGGGGGACCTAACATAGCCTGCTTTGAGGATACCAAGTGCCTCTCCACACTTAATTTTATAGAACCACATGCTGAAAATGAAATGCTCTTTAAAAATGTAGGTTTATCATGAAAAAGAGAGAGGAAAAAAAAGCCCTATAAATTGCACTGTCTATCTTTCAAACAGCCTGGAGCAGAGGAACAAAGAGCTGCAATCGAAGATTAAGGATCTGCATTCAAAACTGGGTCAGCAACGGAAGTGGTACAGTCTGGTGGAGATTAAAATGAGAAATGCAGAGCGGGCACAGGAAGATGCAGAAAGAAGAAATGAAATGCTTCAGAGGGAAATGGAAGAGTTTTTTGATACCTTTGGGGAATTAACAAATGATGTAAAGAAGACAGAGCAAAAATTGTTCCAAGTTTTTAAATCAATGAACTAGACTAGTTTGCAAAACGGTTGATATTTGATTAAATGATTATTCCTATTTCAACACAGAAATTAGATTCCTAACCACAAAATAAGCTTAGTAGTACAAACTAAACTTCTTTAAACTTTTAATACAAATGAGGGATAAAACCGCAGTATTTTAATAAACTAAATTAGCAATGCCTACTATTCATTTTCAACAATGTAAAATCACAATTTGAAAGTTATATGTTAAAATAATTATATTTGCCTGCTCACATAAAAATTGTGATTGTTCAAGACAATCCAAAAAGTGCAATGAGAACAGCATACTAATAAAAGTCACCTCAGCATTGAGTGGAAGAAAAAAAATCTTTATTTGAACCTGTGCAAAGCAGAATTGATTATATTTCAGTCTGTCCATTTCCCCATCCACAAAGTACAGTAGAATCTCAGTTATGAACAACAGAGTTAAGACCTGACCAATCAACCACAAACCTCATTTGGAACTGGAAGTATGCAATCAGGCAGCAGCAGAAACAAACAAACAAAAAAAGCAAATACAGTACAATACTGTGTTAAACAAAATACTAAAAAATAAAGGGAAAGTTTAAAAAAAGATTGGACAAGGTAAGGAAACTGTTTCTATGCTTGTTTCATTTAAATTAAAATGGTTAAAAGAAGCATTTTTCTTCTGCATAGTAAAGTTTCAAAGCTATATTACGTCAATGTTCAGTTGTAAACTTTTGAAAAAATAACTAACATTTTGTTGAGAGTTATGAACATTTCAGTTATGAACAACTGTCATTCTTGAAGTGTTTGTAACTCTGAGGTTCTACCGTAACTAACCAAACAGCCTTATTACAGTTGTATTTACAAATTACCAATATAGTTTCTCTAGTCACTAGAATCAACACCAATTAATGAGCAACCAAGGTCAATTCAAATGCATGTCATTGGAGAGTTTAAAAATCTGCATTTTTCTGAAGCAAAACCAGAACAATAATCAACATAATTTATATTCTGAAGACTGGTATAACTGACAGCCTGTGTTATGATGGGATATAATCAATAAATTATGTGATTAGGTTACTGTTTACCAGCTCATATTAAAAGGCAAGCAATACACAAAATTGGATGACATTTTAAATACAAAACTGGGGGACATATTTCTAAGTCATATTTCAGTGCCTAGGGTTAGTTGCATTTTTCCTCCTCCTCTGTACCAGTATGACAACTATTGTTTTTCTCCATTCAGAGTCCAAGAAAGTAAAATTCCAGCTGGTTTCTGCCAAAAACACAATGGAGTATACAGACAGAAAATTCCCTTTTTTGAACAACACTTGCCATTGTATTGTATCTTAGTTTTAACTTTCTCAAATCTACTTCTTTCAGGCTGAAATTTTGTGTGTTGAGACCAAGGGCACATATTTCTGAAATCTTGAGTATACACAGTTCATCAGTTATGGAGTGAACAGGTACACTTTTCCCATGGGAAGAGAAAGAAAAGCAGAAGTATGACTTAGTTATAAGCTTTTCTTGTGCTTCAGTGAAGGCAACAGAAGCTTGAGATTTATCAGAGACATTAGCACCATATGTGTTCTTTTGGTGGTACAGTGGGGAAAAAAAAATCAGGTTTGACTTAGCCATGTCATAAGGGTTAAAAGCAAACAAATCCCAGAGCCTTACTTTGTGTGTGTATATTGTATACATTAAAATAAAATTTGATATGTGCACATGGGGGATGATTTGTGAAGGTGCAGATAGAATAAGTCAGCACTCTAAAGAAGTGCTGCCTCATGTTATATGATTTGATAATATGTGAACTGAATGAGGGAGGTCTTCATAAGGCATAAGGGAGAGACTGTGCCAGTAAAAATATTCTTAATAAAGAAGGATTGTGGAACATTTTTCATTGGAGACAGGGAGTATGAGCTATGAACTGGGTGGTCTTTGAACCTGGGCCAGTTCATGAAGACTTGGTCCTGTAAATAAACTGTCCTAAATGTAGTTCTATGGAAAGAAAAGAACAAGTTTCTTCTTGGAAAATTCAAGTTTGAGATCAGGAATGATGTGCCAATGCAGAACATCTCATTGAAACACTGCCTCATTCTGTGTGATCCATTGATATGTACACGGAGTGAAGTAGGCAGTTTCAGAGCTCAAAACTGTAAAATCATGGAAGTCAGGCTTTACAGACCCTTACTTGTGCATGAGGTGTATGCTGTCCAGTCCACTCCACACACTCTTTAGGCTCTCTGACCATATCACCTAATATCCTTCTTAAATACTATCCATAATTTCTAGTCTTTTACCACCACAAATTCAATCTTTTCATACACATTTCAAGGCTTTACATAATCCCACACCTGGCTGAATTTTTGAACTGGTCCCAATTCATTCTTCCTTGCTCCCTTCTTCTCCTGTCATGCTCAGTTTTGCACCTTCTAATATGCAGGTCCTTTCCTTGGATCACTTGTGTGACAAGTGCCTCACCCTCTGCAAGTTTGCAGATGACACTAAGATGGGGAGAGTGGTAGATACCCTGGAAGGTAGGGATAGGATGCAGAAGGACCTAAACAAACTGGAGGATTGGGCCAAAAGAAATCTGATGAGGTTCAACAAGGATAAGTGCAGAGTCCTCCACTTAGGACGGAAGAATCCAATGCACAGCTACAGACTGGGGACCGACGAGCTGGGCAGCAGTTCTGCAGAAAAGGATCTGGGGGTAACAGTGGATAAAGAGCTGGATATGAGCCAGCAGTATGCCCTGGTTGCCAAGAAGGCTAATAGCATACTGGGCTGCATTAGTAGGAGCATTGCCAACAGATCGCGGGAAGAGATTATTCCCCTCTATTCGGCATTGGTGAGGCCGCATTTGGAGTATTGTGTCCAGTTTTGGGCCCCCCACTACAAAAAGGATGTGGAGAAGTTGGAGAGTCTCCAGCGGAGGGCAACCAAAATGATTAGGGGCTGGAGCACAGGACTTATGAGGAGAGGCTGAGGGAACTAGGCTTGTTTAGCCTGCAGAAGAGAAGAATGAGGGGGGATTTGATAGCAGCCTTTAACTACCTGAAAGGGGGTTCCAGGGAGGATGGAGCTAGGCTGTTATCAGTGGTGGCAGATGACAGAACAAGGAGCAAAGGTCTCAAGTTGCAGGGGGGAGGTCTAGGTTGGACATTAGGAAAAAGTTTTTCACTAGGAGGGTGGTGAAGCACTGGAATGGGTTACCTAGGGAGGTGGTGAAATCTCCATCTTTAGAGGTTTTTAAGCTGCGGCTTGACAAAGCTCTTGCTGGGATTATTTAACTGAGGTTAGTCCTGCTTTGAGCAGGGGGTTGGACTAAATGACCTCCTGAAGTCCCACTTTCCTCAAGAATTCTTCCTATCTTGTTTTCACCTCTCTCCACACCCTTCTATAACTGAACTGCTGTCTCCGAAGAACTTGAGGGGAACAGACAAGACAAGATGTAAGACAAGGAACGTATTTCAGTATACTTTGTAAAACCCCGCACAAATACAGCATTGCCAAGCAGCTCTATCTTCTTCTATTCTGTTCTAGTTCATACAACAAGATGTCTTTCTGCAGCTGAACCAGCAACCTGAAAAATATCCTGCCATCAAATATCAGGTTGTCTAAGGATCTGACTCTCCCAACTCTTCAGCCAGATAGTTGGAAGCAGTACCCTGTAGAAAGGAGAAAAAACTATTTTTTTCCAATCAAGAGAGATTGACACACAATGCAGTAAGGCTTTTCACTTCTTTATATAAAACTCAAACTCTAGAACACAAGTTTGGACAAGACAACCAATTACAACATCCATCCAGAGAAATGGTTGTGTTAATCCTTCATTTAATATCATCCAACTCAAAACAAAAACAAAAAAAGTGGCAAGACCTTCAGTAGCACGAAAGCATTAGCGATTCCAGATTTTAACCTTCCTTTTTATATTGCAGTATATAACAGCGTTGCAAAATGATCATGAAAACTTACCAGATGAGCCACAAAATCTTTTCCCCTACCTTTTACAAAGTTGACAATGAAAAACAAACACTTACATGCCCAGATAATTGCGGCTGAGTAAAGTTTTTGAAAGCAGCTCTACGGCTCTCTCGTCCAATGAAACAGACCAAAACAGGAGGCTCACTTCTTAGACAGATGGTGAAAAGACAATCCTCAGAAATTTTCTGTCTGTAAGCAACTGTTTTTTAAATCTGTAAACTCTGAGGGGTGTTAGAAAAATCCAGACCTTGGTACTATTTTATTTAAGTACACGTGCAGATAATGCTGTCAGTAGTACCTGATTAGTGAGCACTGCAATCTCTCTCTCACTGTATATTTTCTACCCTGGTAATAATATCCAATTGCTTTTAACATGTCATGCTGTTCCAGCTAATAAGGAGAAAACAGTCACAAGCAGTTTCTTTTAAAAATCTCATTCACTGGAGTTTCACACTATTAATTTTTGCATTTTCAGAACCACTAGTTAACTGAAATTTACAATAATTGAAATTTTCTTACAAAATGACTGGAAGTGTATACTTTGCTAGTGTGACACACTAGCACAAATGTGTAACTTCAAAGCAAGAAAATTGAAGACAAAAAGATAACATTGCTGCAGTAAATGAAACAGGCTTCTCACATACTTTAAGTTCACATATTTATTTGAAATTTTACAGTGGCTTTAGCATTGATGTTCTAAAATAAGACTTTTGAAAAAGAAACTTAGGAAACTAAGTTTCAGATGAGGCTAAAGCTATCACTTCAGAGTTAGCTATTGACAACATTCCATATGAAAACTCTAGCTTCCTTGAAATTAATCTGAAAACAAGAAATGACTGTTGTCTGTAAAAAAGATCTTTTAATCTTCTTGACATCAAAATCCAGCATGAGACAAAATAGCCACTGCCATTACACAGAACATTTCCCTATTGCACAAGCATCAAGAATGAGATATGGCAATCAAAGCCCAGTTTATTAGGCAGAATAGGCCACTTTATGTAACTATACCATTAGACTTAAAAGAACA
The DNA here is from genome assembly GCF_026122565.2 of Emydura macquarii macquarii. Taxonomy (NCBI): domain Eukaryota; kingdom Metazoa; phylum Chordata; order Testudines; family Chelidae; genus Emydura; species Emydura macquarii. The sequence goes on along the minus strand of NW_027132905.1, from coordinate 5,771,986 downwards.
TCTCTTCCGATATCACATACCATACTGTAACTAAAATAAAGGTCATAAACTCTGAATAAGATATATGTTAGGGCTTGATGCTGTTTTTTGTGATAATTGGTAAATACATAAAAGGACCTATAAGATACACATTTTGGTGGGAACGAACACAAATGAAGATTTTTGAAAAAAATTTTAGAGAACAGAATAGGCAAATGTTAAACATCGACATCTTAAACATCTCAGACAGAAGATTCTCATAAAAATTACACCTGCTAAAACTAAGCAAAAGACAAACTATTTCATACATATAACACATTATGCCTGTGACTGAAACCAGGAAAATCCATGAAATTCTCTTAAGGCTGATATTTCATCTTCAACTCATGCTGAGAAGTCTTTGTTCATATCTATAAAACACTGTAGACTGAATTACATGGATTCAAAAGTTTGTATTAAAAGCTTTTAAAGTCACTGTAACATACTTGTATTCGATATCCATTTCTTTCTTGCTCAGAAACTCAGATGGAAGTTAGGAGAATCCTTGTATATAATCTATAGAGCAAAAAGGTATCATTGCACTGGACAAATCATATTATGGTAATTTCGTGTGTATTTGTCTCCATTTAAGTGCATTTCTTCCATGAAAGACTGGTACAGCACATTTGGATCCACCAGTATGTAATATAATTTTGGCCTTTCAAAAAAGAGTTATGTAGTGATAGAGTCTTGTTTTTAAAAGTGTTTATTCATCCAGTAAACTAATGGCTCCAAAGAGGCATTAACCTATCATGGAAATTTAAACTACTGTAAGACTTTTTAATTTTATTTTAAACAAAACTGAAAATCCACATTAGCCACTTTATAAAGTTTAAGCTGCCAGCCATTTAAAAAAAAATACATATCAAAAGTGACAACCACACTGCTAATCTTCTGCCAATTTCAATTAATAAATTAGCACCAATCCAAGCATCTGAAATTCAGAGAAATATCGTGCACACATAAGACCTTTAAGTTCCCAATTTTTTCCCTAGAAGACAGCAGTGAGTACATGCAGTGTGCTATTATAAAGCTCTAAATTCTGGCTTCATTTCCATAAACTTGGAGAGCAACAAATATTACTGTCAATGTTTCAGCTAGTGTGCCTTAAGCAGAGTATGTGAGAACAGAAAAGAAGGCTCTAGCTGATTAGTTGTTCCTGGTTGATGATATTCAAAGGCCCATTCCAAGGATCAGGGTCACAAAATCATCTCTTTGGAGCAGGGATTATGCCTGCACATGTGATTGCGCAGCACCTAGCACAATATGGCCTTAATCTTGATTGGGGTGTCTGGGCATTACCATAAAATAGCAACTCTCCTCTAAAGCATAGTATGCATTAATAGACTTTGTTTTCAATAAAGGACCCGATGTTCTTAGCTGATCCTCCTCTTAGGACCAAGAAACTATGATACCTATGTAACAGGTGGCCAAGCAACCACACTGCTAATCAAACCATTTTAGATTTGGGGAAGTGGATGCTTCCTAACTCATTTTACAATACATTAAGTTAAGCCTATTAAAAAAAAAGTAAGCCCAAATGTTTAAATCTCTCAAAATAGGTTTATGTTTAAAGTGACATGCTGATTCAACCTTAACTACAGGGTCACAAAGAGCAACATCAAGATTTACAACACATTAAACAATTTTAACATGCAAAACAATGTAAAAATAGAATGCCAGGGTTGTGTTTAGAAGAATCCTAAAGTGCTTCAAAACTGCAATTAAAATTAGTTTTTATTGTGCAAAACTGCAAGCACCTTTTCAAAAATTAAGCAGCAAGACAGAGTAAAAACTTAAATATTAAATACATCTTCAATATTCTGCTTTTGAATTCTGGGACCAAACTAATTTACCATATATTCAGTAACAGAGCCCAAAAAAAAGAATATTCTGTTTTGATTTTTTAAATATATATTCTGACTGAAATATCGGACCCAGATATAGCTATACATCAACGCTGCAAGTTTGCAGGATTGAAATCCACAAGCAGAATTATAGCTACAAAAATAAATATTGTCATTTTGGAGAACACAAATGCAAAGGTTGGTTGCCTCTCCACGCTCCTCTAATACAAATATTAAGAGAAAAAATTGTTTACTTAAAACGTATTAACATCATTTAGCTCAAGACATTTTTGGCATGCATAAGTGGGCATAAGAATAGGTTTGATTTGATAGATTTGTGTAATAATGCTTATTTAGAACATCACTGTAATTTATATGATGGATAATCTAAAATAATATACGTAAGATAATGAACCAGAATACATTTATTTCTGCCATACCCCCAACATCAAAATGAACTCAAGAACATTCATGAAGAAGTAATGAAACTACCAAGATCAGGAAATCAGTCATGGGAACATAATTTAGGTCCAAATTCTGCATTTGGATGCAACTGTGCACAACATATGAATTTAAAACGGGAGCCGCATAGTGCACATCCCAGGAATGAATGTGGATCCAAGTACCCAGTATCACTAAGTTTAGCATCAAGCCCCAATAAAATCAATTTTATACACAAGTAGCATTTACAGACAAAGGTTGCTCAGTGTTTCTTCACTTAAAAGTACTTCCACTCTAAGTTTCACAATTCAAATGAAACAGCCCATACAAACTATATTGCTGCAAGACTGAACCTACCTGCCAACTTGGTATTAAGTTCAGTAAAGATTTGTCTGCACTTGTGCACCTGAGGAATTTTCAAGGAATTTACAATGCATGCCAAATCAGTACAGTGCACTTCTGCCACATTGAAATGGGTCACTCACTCCACTCTTGGACAACAGACATTTAAATTGTATTTTGAAGTTCTAAACCCCATCTTCTTTCTAAAATCATAAGTTTATGACAAGAGTCAAATAAAACCAGATCCAAAAAAGAAACTGATTTAGTATTAGGTAGAGGTCCATCTAAAAAGCTTTTCTTTAGAAAAGATTTATAAATTGAAGGAGAAATCGTGTTTTTTACATAATTTTGAACAAACACCCACACACTCTTAGGATTTTAAAAAAACCCAACAAAATAATCCCAACAACAATCTGGTCCCTAACAGGTTTTTGTATCTTCACAACGAACTAGTAACAATTTCTAGTTGAGACTGAGCTTATCTAGTTTGTATTCTTTGATAAGGAAGTTTTTAAATCCTTACCAGAAATAAGATGCAACAAACTTCAAAGGCTTGCATTTCCAGTGGTTAGACTGGTATATTTTATGTGATCTGTGCAGACAAACCTTATTTTGACATTGGTTTTTAAAAACTAAAATCTTTCATATGAATGTATTTCCTCAAAGCACATTCTGTAGACTGCTCACTCAACTTCAAAATGGTTGGGTTCTTAGTTTAGTCATGCTTTTGAGGATAAGTGATAACAGCACAAATAAAATTAAACCAACTTTTTAAACCACACTCCATTTCTGCAATGCCATTCAGTTACTCAGTGTTTACATAATTAAAGCTGTTTAAATATAATAATCTGAAAATTAACCATTATCCCCTTCTCCTTTCAAGTGAGCAGTTAAGTATATGAACTAAGTTTGATCACTTATTTTAAACATTTCAAAAGTCTGTGTGTGTGACTAGTGTTAACATTATATATAGTTTGTCATACAAAAAGGCAACATCCATGTTTATAGAATCAGTTGGATTGCTTGCGCGCTCTCTCTCTCTCTCCCCCCCTTCCTCCCCCCCCCCCCACACACACGTATTTTTAAATGTTAAACACAAAGTGCAGAAAACTGGTCAACTGTATCACTTCATATATATGATCTACATCTGAAAGAAGTTATCCTATTGCAATTACTGTAAATTTCATTTCTAAACTTTTAAACTATTGTCAAGATTACACAGGTGAGTATCAGTTTTCATCAAAGATGGGGTTCTTGTGTGACAACAAAATCAATATTGTAAACTGGATACAGCTTAATTTGCAAATAGTCATGACTTCAACTGTATGCTCAAAATCTGCATGCAATATATGCCTATCTTCTACATGTAAATACCCAATGTGTGTGTGCAAGTACACACGGAAGTTGGCATACAGTTCTGCATGCATTTTAGTGAATGCAACTGCACATCCAACTTCTTGAAAGTCAAGACAAGAGATATGGTTCAGTGTACTAGCAACTGTTTCTTTTCATACGAGAATTCAATTTATAATATGCAGACTTTATATTTCATGCATGTTACCAAGAAAGCTATAGTTCTGCAGTCACAACTGAAGTTTCCCATCCATCTTTTACTACAGTAAAGATTATGGGAAAATATGGTCACTTAAACTCAGTTGTTTTTTATTCCAGGATTACATTTTCGAGACTAGACTATAAAATTAGAAAAAACTCTCTTACTAGTTCAAATGATTCTTTTTGTAACAATGTAAAAAATTATAATGACAACTATGAATGGAATCCCCCTTGATCACGCTATACATACAGTTGAGGCACACCAAACAGACTAAATTTAGTGGAGCAAGCTGCTCCCCAATGACAACAGTTAAAACAGAAAAGAAGTTAGGTTAGTATGTTTTACTTGAAGAGTATGGAAAGCTAAGCAAAGATTTTTTTATAATCTTGAAATTTACAAATTCAGGAGGTCATTCCCAGAAGTTAATCAAGGATTTCAAAATATGCGACAAGATACAGACAGGACTAGAACAACATTGGCAGACAATAACTTACTAATAAGTCATTTATTTTATTACTAAGGTAGCTTAATTGTATTTTCTCTGCAGCAGCAATACGACATGCAATAAATTGCTATTGAGATTCCAGCCCTTTATGTCTCAGGTACAGTGGGAAAGTAAATCTTAAGGAACCTTAGTGGTAAGTTGCATTATTTGGCACATTTCATCCTATTATTTCAAAGTTCAAATTAAAGCCAAGATTTTCAAAAATGACTAGTGATTTTAGGTGTTTAAATTGAGATACCTTAAAGTGTCCTGATTCTCAGAAAGTCCTGACCTCCCATCCTTTGAAAACAAGGCTCCTTAAAAGATACCTCATCTTCAGCACCCAAAAATCACTAGTCACTTTTGAAAGTCTTGGCCTACACAACTAACCTATATGCAATCTGTGAAGTGCAGCTATCTCCAGAACAAAACAGCAGTTGCTGGATCAATACACCAGAAGGAATAAGTGTTGGATCAACACACAATAATCATTTTTACCAAAGGTTTGATCTAATGACAAAATTTGCCAGACAATTTTGCACATATCACTAGAAACACAAGATAAATAATAATAATAAATCTGTATTTTTTAAATACAAAAATACAAAAACACAAAGCTAAAAAACAGTACTTGTTAAAAAAATCAAAACCAAGATGCCAGATGTGAACTCTCAAGATTTACTTCCTACAGTTTACATCACTGAGATACTTCTATCCAATTTGCTTGTGAATTTTTCTGTTCTGATAAATTCAAAGCTACAGCAAATTAAACTATTTAAAAACATTTATGGGTACACTGCATTAACAGAAACACTTCTACCTTTTAGATTATAACCATGAGCATGCAAAATCATGGGCATTTCTTTTTCCTTTCCCAAACAGTATACTGAACAATTCAGCTCAGTAATATAATTGCTGGTTCAGTAAGAAAGTTGTACAAGTTCTCTTTGAATGTTCAAGACTTCAGTATCTAAATCAACGGCTAATTATAGTGCCACTATGAAAGTAATATGTTTTGCCTCATCTTTGACATTTTTCATTACTATTTTAGTTATATAGTTTAACAATACACACATGCACACACAAAGATCCTTTAGCAAAGCATTTCTTACACTTGTGCGTTCCAAAGCAAACATGCTTTTCTGTTTGCAAATGCACAACTGTATATTTGATAACTTAAACACTATTCTACTGCACACACATTTTCTAATAATTCAAAATATTGTGCAATGTAAGAGGCAATGTTTGTATTATTTAATCTGAAAACTGCACTGATAAGCTTCTGTTAAAAGTGAAAAAGAGCTTCAATGCTAACAGCTTCCCTCTCCTGTGGCACCATGTTAAAAATGTAGACAGATGGCTTTTTTAATAAAGAATTTTGTCTAATTTTGAAGTAGAGTTTAGCTCTATGGATATAAGAAATATCTAAGAAAATCAGTTGTCAAATCAGGCAAAATTTAGAAGTGTTCACACTGTAGAATGTGTAGAATAAACAAGACTGGAAAAAAAATTGTGCAGCTATTCTGGGGGTCAGTTAGGTTTCAAGTCTCCCCATTGTCTCTGCACTTTACCAGATTTTACATTGAGACACAAGGAGTGACTAAGGGAGAAGCTCTACAGGAGTCTATTTTGTTCCTGAAAGAAAAATTAGGGGAAGATTAGTTTCTAAAAGTTTTTATTGATTAAAAAAAAAAAAAAAAAAAAAAAAGACCAAAACAACATATGAGCCAGAAAAAAAGGAAATAGTTTAGTACTTCACCTCTCATTTAAAGAGGCATGTTACTTCACAGATGCACTCAGGAGTATTCAATCAAGAAAAATCTTTCCTAAAGATCAAGATAACCCATTCTATCTCCCACTAAAACAACTAAAAGATGGCATTCAGAGAAGCATAGTCACATTCATGTGTAAAAAACTTGAAATTCACGGGTTTATCTATTCTACAAGATGATATACAGAATTATTGGGTGGTGAGGAGAGAAAGGGCTCAATGGGAAAAAAAAGTGCCATGTGGAAGAACAATTGCCCCTTGAATATAGTACTGAATGTCCAATATGTAAAGTAACACACATACAACATACTGGAGTTAAATTGAGCAAATTTCTGTAGTCGTGTTTAAGCAAATTATACAGACGCCATACATTCAAAAAACCCATTACAGGGTAATTTTATGCAAAAATGTAATGACCATTTATGTATTACAGAAATCTAGTGAATAGACCAGAAGGTCCATGAACTCACTCAGAAGTTATCTAGTACACATCTACTGTAACTGCTCACCTGAAATAGGCAGAAATAAAAAAGTCTATAGTAGTGTCTAAACTGTAATTTTTTTCTTCTTTAGACATTGATTTGCTTTCATTCTACAACAGTAAGCAGGGAGTCTTATTACAACTGAGTAAAAACATAGGCATTACTTTAGTAGAACATGCAGAACATGGAGTTTCTCTACTTGGTTCCATTAACTTAACTTACAAGCAATTCAGGCCCAATGGAAACGAGTTTTTTTCCAATGTTAAGTCTGCAATCCTGGCTGATCATCGGCATCCTTCAAGGGGTCCTGTCAAGGCATCAAGGCTGCTGTCTGTATCTGAAGCCAATGTTTGCTCTGTTGACATGGATGAAATGTCATTGATAGATGATGACTGGGAAGGACTGTTGTTGCTATTCACTGCTGCATCTGTGCTAAGTAAACCAAGCATAATAAAATCTGAGGCAAGACATTATTGCAAATACAGATAATAATGCTTTAGGATTCTTAGTATCTCCTTCCCCAGAGTACACAATGTATTACTATTGTATTTATTAAGAGACTATAAAAGTTAACTCAAAATTTGAGCTCCCATATCTATGCAAAATATATGCAACAGTGTGCATTTTTCCTCCAAAAAGAACGCTGTACCTTTAAAAAAAAAAATACAAGCAGCTTAGTACTTCTGAAAAAAAAAAAAAAAAGCAGAAAACAAGTCTGCATACATTTCTGATAAGCAGTTTTCAGTTCTACATTTCCACAGTAGTGTTATAAAAGGAAACATTGTTCCATGCCCTTTTGACATCTCATTTGTTTATTTTTATATTTTTGAATAATTTGTCACTTTATTTCTTGAGAAGATGGGAAGATCTCCATCTCACTCTTAACAGTAATGCTTTCTGCATTACCTATTCACATCACAAAATGTAATATTAGTCAGAACAGTCAAAGCATACAACAGGTACCCAACACCTCCCAGAGTGGCTTGGATTACTAATTTTTACTGTCACATAACACAGGACATGGCATTCCTTTGAGGAGAAGCACTGCTATGCTGGTCACTAGGGCTTGGCCATTTAAAGAGAATGCATTCTGCGATATTTAGTACTCAAGAGAGAATGATGGGTCATATGACCAGAAAGGGCCACTTGGCTATTCCAGAAGCAGCATGCAGCTCAGACTAGAAAGCCTCGTGTGGAGAAAGTATCAGGGGAGACTCTAGAATTGGCTAGGAGGCATACAAGGAAAGAGCCAGTAGTAACCTGTAGGGAGCAGGAGGCATTGGAAGATTTCAAAAATGAAGCCAGACTTAGGACTGGGAGGTCCATATAGAAAGCAACTGGGTTCCTCTACACAATACCCACACCTCAGAGGAAGACAAGCTCATACTTCTTGTTGGAAGGGATTACATTAGAAGCCACTCTCTCAGATTTCTAAACTGCAGTAAAAATGTGCATATGTTGCCTAAAAGATATGATGCACTCAAACCGACGACAGATGAGAAGCTAGACAGAAATAATCAAGAAGTTCAAGTCTATTTCAGGGTTTGGAACATATACACCTCCTCCTGACTATGTCTGAGAGTTTTATAGTAAAGAAATGTTATATTGAATCAGCTTGGACTCGTCTGAAAACTGGATTGGAAGAGAGAAAAAGTAAGATTCACTGGAATACCAGAGAACACTAAAAGTGCGTGTGGGGGGGAATTACTTTCAATATGGTTGGCACATTCTCAGAGCATGGTACTTCATAAAGCCATATCAGTTGCTAACCAAAAACTCACAAAGAAAGGTTTATCCTCCTCAAATTCCAAAACAGTACTGGTAACAAGTACGACAGTAGTTATGAGGAATTCAATTTTAGAGGCAACACAATAGATATAAGTTTGAATTTAACAGAGTGAACTATTTCCCAATTACACTAATGCTAATTAAAATATAAGACTTGGTATTGGGAAACAGTAAATATTTAACTTACTAGGATTGTGCTGGTTATGATCATTTTTGAGACACAGGAAGAAGTTAAAATTTTTTGTCAGGCAGAAGATATAAGCCCATGGTAATTAGTGTATGTGGAATAAGGTACTATTCAAAGTAAGCAAGCACACAAGTGTGTGAACTAAAATCTGTGTGAAGTAAAATTTTTGTTGGGTGAACAAACAAAACAAGTCATAACATATAAATACTTTGATAATGTTACTAGAATTTTGCCTCAAAAGTGACTTTGTTTTTTCATACGTTTTGTTTTTTTAATTCAGGGTATTCAGTATCCAATCTGCAGCCCAGAGTAAGTTTTGGGGACTTCAGACGATACTAGCTCTAACTCTCCAGGAGGGATGGTTGGACAGCCTGCTCTGTTTCCTGAATGTGTTGGAATTAATGTTAAGGGGTAACCTAACTTTCTCCTTGACAGAAGATTATAGTTACATTACCTGAGATTTTTGCTTCACGTTTTTCTTAATGTTACTCTATCTGACAATGGACATTCTAAAAACCATTGTATTTACACCATGTGGTGAAAAATATGTGGATGTGCAGAAGTTTCTCTCATCAGATGGCATCCCCCAGAGAACTGTATGAGTAAGTAAGATCTGGGGGTCACTTCCCCTGCTCAGCAGCTGAAGGGGGGAGGGGAGAGAGCAATTTATTTGTATGGGCTTTGTATATGCATGAGTACAATTAAGTACCCAGCATGATCACACTGTATCTGCATAAGCACACCTAGATGCTGAGCGTAATGGGAAATGGTCAGTATGCCTGGTATTGGGTTACAAATCACTTTTGTGTTAACTGCAGGGGTAATGAAATGTTGTCCTCCGATTGTATGAAAAAATGGCAGCAGAGCTGTGTTTAGCCTGTTCTGATAAATTCATTCTCATCTAAACAGAACTCAACAAGGGTGGTGCACTGATGCTCAAGCATTGTAAGAGCAAGCAGGGAGGGGTTGAGGAATCTCCTGCTGAGGCTGTACTAGTCCGGGCAAAGGGCTACCCTCAGGCATGGATTGACTATCTCCTTCCACTGTAAAAAGGTAGAATTAATTATTCCTTTTGGAGTCTTTTATTTTGTTAAAAGCAGGGACATTGCTCCTGTGTCAGTAGAAGGTTTTCCCATGAGCTAAAAGCTAAAATTTACTAAGAGCTGAATAAGGTAAAAACTGGTTCATACCTTTGGAAATCCTGAAAAAATAAAACCCACAAAAAACATGGGTCTTCACAGACGGTAACATGGGATATTCCCCTGAAAGCATTTACTGTAAAATGTAAGGTGCCTCACTGGAGTCCCTGTGCAGAATCTGACCATTCAGTCCTTTGAAAAGATCATAATATTAACTTCTGAATTTAAATGTAAATGTAAATCTATATAATATATCCAACTGAAAAACAGGGATAAGATAAAGCAAACTCTTTCAAAACCAGAATGGAAGAGCAAATGAAGTTGTTTCCCAGCAAAAATGAAGAGTCGACACAATGGGTTTATGAATAGGCTTCAAATTTGGCTGTATCTGCTTTTCATATATGCTGTTTCTAGTATCATTTATTAAGGGAAAGGGTAAGGATAATAAGTTATTTTATTATTTACAAATACGGGAATCTAAGTAAAAATGATTTACCTGCACTTTCTTTGGCTTAGGATTCAGGATCTGACAAAATTACTACCTTAATTAAAAAAATTAGTTCCTTGGAACAATAAAAGGATACCAGTAAGTACAATGGATATAGACAGGAAATAGGGCAATGGTTTTTCCTCAATTTTTATATTCTGCTTTAAAAAAAAAATCACTACCACCCACCTAACTTACAAGACCAAGGCAAGAACCCCCCAAAATCTGAATAGAGGGATTGAAACTCTGCTGCAAGTTTCTTCAGTGCACTGGACATTTTTCTATTACGAAACCATTGCAGACACTAGCCACTGTACTAAACTCTTTGAGAAGTACAGACATGCTAAACTGTCTATTATAATATGGTTATCAGTCTAGGAGAAGCCACAACCACCTGGATTTTAACTGTAAGATGTTGGTAATACAGCCAATGCAAGATAATATACATCTGGGCATCAAGAACACAGCTCATTGCTACAGGACGGGAGACTGTCTTAGAAAGCAGTGATTTATAAACAATTAAACTCAAAACAATTCTTTTTACATCTTCCAGTAAGGAAGGAGGAGCAGCAGCAGCAGCACATGTTTCCACAACTCGCTTCACTGCAAGTCAAAATGACTATGAATCTGGGAGACTGATCAGGACCAAAAGCCTTAGACATCAAAACTTTTTGGCATAAGTGGATTCCTGATTTTCATTCATGTGGTATGAGTAACTCACCAAGCACATGTAACAGAGCTGCAGAAAAAATTAAAATATTAAAACCAATGACTAACCTGAGGGCTGATCTTTTACCACACCATTCTTGCTTCTTTCTTCCCAATCCATTACTTCTTTGTATATTAATTCTTAAGTAAAAGAAAAAGGGTCGGTAGGGAAAGATAATATTATAAAAAACAGTGCTTTCAGCCATTTTCTTGTGCATTTTTAAAAGGGTATTTATAAGCTGTTTAGAGGTATGCTTTCCCATGGAACAAACATCTGTAATGATGAATGGACTTTGCAAAGAGTCTCAATATTTACCGAAGTTAAAAGACACATTCTAAACACATTAAAGGAAATATAATAGTTAATCCATTGTAAAAACTTACTGTATCGCTGAACTACATTGAAATTAAACATTTACAAAGGTCAGAAAAAAGTATGTCCACCTAAAAGCATAATAAAGAAGTCAAACAACCTCTAGTGTAAAACCTTAGCCCTTTTTTCTTAACCATGACAGAAATTACTTATCTATAAATTCTTCTCTCTAAAGGTAATATTATGTAGCCCTAACTTGAAAAACTAATTTTGCTAATGTGATCAAGACTACCTGAGTGAGTAAGGGCTATTTCACTTCTTGGTTTCATCAGAAGGTGATGTACACAAAGCAATATACAAGGCATAATTTTACCAGAACACATAATGCCTTTAATTTTTTTTGTGCAAATTAACACATTTCCACCAATATAGAAGCTATGTAAGAAAGAAAATGGGTGGCTTATTATAAATACACGACTCTGCTAAGCAGGACTCTTAGAACAGATTTGAGACTAGGTATTGAAGTTTGGGGCTTAGATGGGGGAAAGATAGTGTGTATCTGTTTCGAAGAACTCTTGGTTAAGAAAAACATATCAGTCCATTATAAAAACTTACCTTAGAAGGCTGGTTCACAAAACAAAAAACCCACACTAACACCCCACCCACCCACACTAAAGAGAGCTAACAAAATAACGGAAATAAAAATAAAACTTGCATTTTGCAAAATACTACTTTCTGCCCTTTCCAAATGCATTGTATAGCACTCTATAATTAACTTCATACCATGACATTTATGATTTGCTGGGTATTTAATCATTTTCGTATTGTTCCATGCAATATTATATAATTTATCTGGTGGGTTCTGGTCAGCCATGCAGTGTAGCAGTTACACTACTTTAGTACTAATGGTTGATAAATTACCACCATAACTGGAATCAGTCATTTTTGGCTGTTACCTTTCCATTCTTCAATGGCATGTTCTCTTTCTTCCAGTTGTGCATCATAGATTTGAGGAGGAGGCTACAAAGAATATAAAAAATGAAATATAACTACGACACTTCATTAGTATAATTAGCCATGGTTTCAAAAAAATAAAAATAAAAAAGATCTAAGTGAAATATTATTTTTAGTTGCTCATCTCTAGCAGGGTCCCTTGCCAATATTTCCAGAATATCTGTTTTGTAGAGGTGGCTCAGAATTATATGCTCTCAGTTTGACAGGTAAAGCAGGCTACTAGAATGATGTACCAAAATGATTAGATTTGTCAGCTGAAAATTGGATATCAGGTTTAAAGAAATGAAGACAGAAGGATTCTCAACAAAATTCAATGGTTTTATCAAAAAAACCGGTAGGATTAAAAACCTGCCTAAATTATAGTTGCACTGGCAACTATGTATAATCTATGGAGAAGAAATCAACTACAGGGTTTTCAAACCAACAGTAATAACACTTCTTGGGCTGTTTTGGAGATGATACTTTAATTATTTTAAGCAATTCTCCTCTCAAGATTACATATGTAAACTCTGCTAGCCTGAAAAGGGAGAATTTAATGCCTGCTCTTGACCTGACCCAAGACACAAACTACTGTCTCAAATATGAAGATTAAATGAATACTTTAAGTAACATTTTTTATGTATACTTACTGCTTCTGCTTCTGCTGGATCATACCAGACAGTGATATATGGATGATGTAAGGCTTCATCTACAGAAATTCGTTTGTCTGGATCTACTACCAGCATTTTTGATAATAAATCTCTAGCTTGACTTGCTAGAAGAGGGGGGGGGGGAGTACAAACGCAGAGTTTTAGAAGTAACAGTGGTAAAGTTTAACAAAAACATATGCTACAATATATCCTAACAAAAAAGATCACAAACAAATTTCATAAGAAAGTTAATAATTCAAGTAGTTCTATTAGTTACCTGAAGAGCCTTGGCCTTCAACCTTGTCTCACAATGCACTAAGATTAAATAGGTCTCTTATAACTTGTGTGGGAGGCTCATTGAACATTATGCATCAAGATGAAATAGATATCTAGTACAACTACACATCTGGCTGTACATATGAAAGCATTAACTCCATTGAGAGAAATTAGTAACTTCAAAAGCCAAATGAGACAAAGCTTCTTTTTATTATATTGTTACATATATTTAAAATTAAGGTTACGTTTGATATGAAACATTATTTGATGCCATTCAAGTCATGGGCCCACTCCTGTAAACACACTCAAGTAACTTTGCTTGTGCAAGTCCCATTGTGGTACTAGGCCGTGGTTCGTATGGCACTAAAATAATTTTTCAAATGTAACAAACTAACCTGAATTTTAAAAATAGGTACGAATATAATAAAAAGAAAGCTTTAGCTCTTGTGACTTATGAAGTCACTAATTCCTTTTGATGGAGTTATTGCTTATGCTGCATTAGCTACGTGTATTCTTATGGTGGTGAGCAAGACTGCTCTCACAAGTCAATTTACTAATAGGTATTTGTTGGATTGAGCTCCATATCAAGACCAATGTGGTGTCACATTGTTACAACAAATTTAAGATGCCTGCTGATGAAGCTTTTTAAATATAATTACAGTTGCAAATGGCCAAGAGGCAAGAAGGCAAACTTAATATACCAGTAATTTAGGGGAAAAAAGCTAGTTTAATCAATAGTTAAAATGAGCATGATAACTACACACGCTTAATTGCTATCAACTAGAGAAAGAAAGATCAATTTTCATTATAAAATGGCTTTCACGAAAATGTTTTTTTAGTAAAAACATTTAAGCCATAGACAGTATCTTAATAAACTGGAATTTTGAAAACAGAACATATGTATATATTTAACGAGAACTATTTTAATGGCAGCAGTAAGACATTACATGGTGTGCTACCACTGCAGGAGAAAGCAAGGATGCTGCTTTCAATCTCCTGCCTCCTAATGCAATGTAGTGTGATGGTATCAGACTGTATTACACCAGCATAGTGTCCTGTTCACGTTGTCTGCCATATTGCATATACTTTAAGTGAACCAATTTAGAAAGTGCCCCCCATCCTCCAAATATCTTACTTTTTAATTTGTCACGGTCAGATTCCGATGGAAATATCCAATCTGGAAAGAGCTCTTCAAATTTTATACCTGGATATTTCGGTCTGTTTTCTACGTAATTCCTCACAGTAGGTTGTAGTTTCTTCATAAAATCTGCTGATGGTGTTCCTAACTGTTCAATAACTTTATTCCACTGATCAATATCTGGAGGCTATCTTTAAGAAAATTAGCTGAAAAATTTCAAATCTGTATTGTATAAGTTATTGGTTATAGAAATGTGCCACAAAGCATCTGTGTGCACTGAAAGTAATGAAAACCTGCACTGTAAAAGAGCCAAATCTGGACTGTAACATTGTTCTTGCAGCAACAGCATTAAGTTGTCATGCAAAGAACAAATCTGATTCCCAAAATCAGACTTCCAATCCCTAATAGTAGGAATGACTGGAAGTGCTGCAGAATGTGTAAAGTGTAAATCTCTGTTGAGCAACAGAATCTACTGGCCTGTTTTAAAAGTGGCACTGACAGAATTCAAAAGGACTCCACGTCTGTAACTGGAGATTGGTGTCCACAATGAAGCACTTTGCTAATACAGACAGGAAGAAAAGAAAGGAAAACTGGTGCTTAATCTTCTGGACCTAAGAGGTACAGAGCACCCCACAAAGAAAGTTAATAAAGGGCAGGGAAAAGATCAGGACAAATCTGACCAAACAATAACTGCATCACATTCAGAGTGAAGAATTTTGTAGCACTTTTCTTCTACTTAAGAAAGTTTGCATCATAGTGATTTTTCATCAGACAACTGTTTCCTTAAGAACATGGAATGAAAATTCAACACTAATGAATTATAATGGCTTCTAAAATAGCAAATCTGAATTTTCTACATCAGTGTTGTTTTTAAACTATCAATGATGGCAATACCTAACAAAAACAGTGACTACTCTTCAATCAATCATAGATTATTAAGAGTTCCAATGTAAAGTCACAGGATGCATGTTCCCAACTCTCCCCCTGCCCTCAATATTATCTACATGACACCTGTACACCCCCTCTGTCAAGCTGTCTCATTTATCTGGCTTTTAAAACAGCATTTTGACTAAGAATGTGAATCCCAATTTGTCACTGTATAATGAGGATGCTTAGGGAGCAGTTAGGAAAACAACATACAATTAGTATGTTTTATTGGGATTAAGCTAGAAATTCCCATCATTTTTCTATTTATTTACATTGAAAAAAGTAGAGGAAGGAAGAACTAAAACGTATGGTCTTCTCTGCACAGGCAGGGGTTCAGAAAATATTTGGCAATGTGGCTCTATCAAGTGTCTTATCACATGCTATGTAATAGAAGACACAGGAATGTCTGAAGAGGACTGTACAGATAAGTTATTCTTGTATTATTTCTATCATCACTGACTGTGATGCAGTTGTTGAGAATTCAGTCCACTCTAGGAAAAAGGTACCTATTGCTGAACTAGCTTGGACAGCTAGCAAATTAACTTATGTAAGGTAGTTTATCTCAATGTCTTAGCATTGCAGGAGACTTTCATATTGACAGAATCCCTGTTCATTTTCTGAATCAAAGGAATTTGGGATTCTAATGCAGTACTGCACTGTGTTGAACACTAACTCTGTCAACATTCACAAGTTAAACATGTAGTTATGTCAAATCTAAAACTTTCTATAGTATCTATTTATGCAATAGCTTAACAAACAAAATGGCATGCCTTTGCATAAAAAAAATTCTATTTAGAAATTGTTGTGAAGTGCTTACGTCAGTTAGTCTGCCAAAAATACAGCCACAACTGAGAACTTTTCACACCTATAATATGCACTGATACATATTAAAAACATAGACATCTAATGCAAAGATTATTCTAATACATTAACTTTATTATGTTTGTTCCATGCATTCAAATGGAAAACTGACATCAAAAGCATAGTAAAATTAAAAGTCATAGAAGTTAACTCTCATGCTAAAACAATATGCACAAAAAGAAAGTTGTTGAACACACACAAAAAAATATTGTTCCCACCTGGAAAACTGGATTTCTGGTAGGGGCTCCACCAATCTACATACCAAGGGTTGTTTCTCCTCAAAAGTATCATCAGTTAGGGTTAATAAAACTTCACACCCAGGCCCTACTCTCAGAATCCCCATTTCCCTTTCTTTAGTCAAGAACAGTCTCAGGAAAACGTAATGACCTACAATAATCTAACAAAGAACTGAACAGGACCAATGAACGTTTGAACTGGATTTCTCCAAAAGACTCCCCCAGTGTTGAAAGTAGAAACAAATGTTTCCTATGCTCTAGGACTGGGTCTAGTAGCAATTAAAACCCCGACTAGGTGGAATCCTGATTGTAATATAAGGTGTGCACAGGATACCATGTAACAGCCTTGCAGATTTCATCCACAGAAGTGGATCGCCTCTGCCTCAGAGGCTTCCCTTATCTTACTGGTATGAGACTTCACTCTTAGAAGTCCCTCAGAAGATTCTAATAAATGGTGAGTTTACCTAGCTATAAGCAGATCTATAGGCTTTCTGACTCTTCTTGAAGCTCTGGAGGAAAATAAATGGAGAATTGAGTTTTCTTAAGATCTAGAGAAATATTCTTGGTCCCCCAAAGTTGCAGAGAGCCATAATTATTTCCAGGAAGCCACTGGGTGGACTCCAGTCCCTGTTCCCTTCCTCCGCTCCCCACCATTTCTGCATTTGAATTAGGCTGCTTCCTCCTTCACCTCACTGCCTGGGAAGTGGGAGCACTGAAAGAACAGAAAAGAGAGAGAGAATTCCTGTTCTCTGCTCTGCTACCTGGCACCATAACAACCGGGAGGAACAATTGCAGGGAAAGTCCAGCTCAACACCTAGTCGTGTAGGGGTGGAAAATGCACATCACAGGCAGAATCTTTGGAGAATAATGCCACCAGCCTCCAATAAACGTCTATTGTGCATTTGTTAGCTATGATTTTCTGAGGCTTATAACTTGGCCAAACTTTGTGATTTTCACGCAGTCAAAGGCATATCCCTGGCATAAGAGCAAACTTCTTCTGCGAAAGTTCAAATCCCTGCGCTAAAGGATGGAGGTGCCACAGTTTCTCAATGAAACAGCTGTAAGTATCTAACATGGGCCAAAACAATGTATTTTTCTCCAATCTCATCTGAAACTGCTGAACCATTTTAGCTGGAACTTAAAAATATACCCAAGGTAGACACATGAAATGGAAAATTTCTGCCCAAATAGTTAAGTTTAACAAAGTTATAAGCAACTGGAAACAGCGAATCTTAGAATGGAAAATGTTAGGCAACATTAACTATCGTGGATGTTGCTGGTAGCTATGCTGTTAGAGATAGTATATGCTATGTTAAATCTAGATTGGTGGAGCTTTATTTACACTTACATATTTGATAAATATGAAAAAATTCCCTTGATTTATTTATGAATAAATCAAGACAGTAATCAGGATAGCCAATGTTAACATGCAAGTGAGAAGACATACAACATACATGAAGAATTGTGTTAGGTTGGTCTGAAGGCTTTGAAGGATAAAACAAGAAATATACAAGGGAAGAAGAGGTGAAAAATATTTTATATTATTTTGTGCTTGTAAATTAATGCATGATCAACTGCTGAAGATTAGTGTCATGAATTTAGCATTCAGATTTAAATTCCTATATAGTCACATGTTCATGTGTTTTATAGAGGTCATATCTTTACAGAATCTACTTTAGAAGGATAAAAGAACTGGGAAGATAAAATTGTATTTATTGACGCAGAACTAGATGTTTCACATAACTCTTCATTTTTCAGTGTCTCATTTTCAGAATAATTAAAATGGAGAAAAATGTATTCCAATGTTTGTATTATAAACTGGAAACAAGTAAGAAAGATATATTTTATACTTGCCTGTAAGGAAAGGCTTTGAAATATACTAATTTAATAAATGTATACACTATATATATATATATATATATATGGCCAAAGATAGTTTAAGTTAGCTTAACCAGATGTATTTTATGAGTTAAGAGGCCTCCCGGATCCAAACAGATCATTGCTACTTCAAACTTCTAAAGAATTCTAGATATATATATACTAGTGACACCAGATCACATAGAATTTGTATAGTATATTACAAGAGGATATTATTGGGATAAATTTGGACCAACATGTCAAGTTTGTAAGAACAAACTTTTAGAAAACCTAAGACCAATAGAAATGTTTCTATAAAATTAAAAAAAATATTCCAAGAGATCTGTGCTTTTAAACGTATGTTCTTCTCCTGCAACATTTGCATCTGAAATGCTGCAGCACTGCTGTGTGCTACTAAACAAGAACCAAAAAAAAAAACCCCACCCCAAAAACTACTTTTGACTACAAACTTAAACTACTGAGAATAGGGTTATTTTCACTGAGCAAACAGAAATGCTAAGAGCAAACAATATAAATTGTAAAAAGTAATTTTTTATAGATGTAAGTTTTAATGATTTAACAATAGGAACTACTGGCAAGGAAATTTTCTTTTTAACCTAGTAATATCCTTTTAAGACTTCAAAATGTGAAGTTGTTAATATGAATAGTAAGCATTCGAGCAGTACGAATTAAGTTAAATGTTGTCAAGTAAGAAGGAGAAAAAAGGAAGTTCAGCTATTTGGTTAATGACACTAATTTCAAACATTACAATAGATCCATTAAAATATAGCAGTGAACATTTTTGTTTTCTTTTTTACACTTTTATATACATAAATAGATAAAAATAATTGTACATCTTTGGTGGATGTGGAAAAGGATTCAAGGATAACTAGGGAAGGATACGATCAGTGCCTTGGAATATCACACAACCTTTCACCAATTCTCCCATGATGCACCCAACTGACCAGATATCAACTGAAAGTAAAAATGAAATGATCAAATTATGAAGTGTCATGAACAAAAGTGGAAAACTTAAAAAAACCCCAAACAAATAAACCTACTACCTACAACAAAAACACAAGAATGTGGAAAACTAAACTGCTAACAGATGGGTTTCTCAATAGTATGAATACTGACTTTGCTTTTTCCTACATTTTGCAATTAGACAGTAATTCAGTTTTAGTGATGTAGGCCTTTATTTTTTGTTAAAAAAAAACACAAAACAAAAATAAACACCTCTATAAAATGCTTTCTGACCAGTTCTTCAGTCCTTCAATACTTTTAAATATGTATTGTATTTTACAATCCCTGAAACCACCGTAAAGAAGGATACAATCTCTTCCTGGGAACAGGACCTTATGGAGGACCATTTCTGCCATTATGCACCCAACAGACCAGATATCCACTATTATATGTTAGGTGCAACAAGGACAAAAGATTAAAGAATTTTTTAAATTACCACAAACTTTTTTTAATTTGTAAAATTTAAACTGCATATTTACAGTTTTATAGACTAGTTTATTATTCTAAATGCTATTTTGAACGTTCTTGCCCAATTCAGAGCAAATTCTACTATACACATATCAAATATTTTTGACCCACACCAATAATTACTGTACTATCAAGGACCCTGTGCAGCAGACAGAACCCTTCATAACAGATGACTCAGAGAAATTATGTGGATCGCTCAGGTTACAAAGCCATGGGAGAAGCTTTACACCTCAAAAAAGGTATGATTTTAAGCCATTAATGGTAATCCAGGCTAAGGAAGATGAAGTGAAGGGATGCTCTGGGTTGACGGTCTACAGCAGAATACAGGGCATCACCCTGCTTGACTGGCAACTGCCTGAAAACTTTTTTTGAGGGAATTAAATTCAAGGACATTGTTCTTGCTGATAGCTTTGTTTAAGATACTTTAGATGTATTATTATTAATAAAACAGTGTCTACTGCCTCTCGGTGCTACATAAACCTAGGACTGTATAAAGACACTCCCTGGCCCAGAGAGTTTAAACAGACATGATGAAAATGAAGCAACAAATGTGGGGATAGTAAACAGGAGGAAAGAGAAGATTCCTTATAACAAGTTAATTACTTACCTATGATGGTTCTGCTACATTTTTTAAATCTAGAAGCATAACTGTCTTATAAACAATGTATTCTTTTTTGAGGATGGAACAATGTTAATAGGAATGCAGAAGAATGTGGAGTGAAAGCAAGTGAGAATGGAAGGGGAGGGGCAATAAAGAGAAAAGAAGTGGTAAAGAGAACAGCACATGGAACAGGACAAATGTTATTCCTCAAATGTTTAACTCAATCAATCTCATTATTTCCAACACCATGCTATGAATTACGATAGCATTACAGATAGAAAACTTGAAAGTGTCTTGCCAGAGAGATTCTTCCGGGAAAGTTGCATTTTAGATAAAAGGTTTAATACTTCATTCCCGCAACTTACCATTCTCTTTGTATCCCATGCCAAGGATAACCTCCGGTGCTCTGTAATACCGTGTTACTACATAAGGAGTCATCATAAAATTAGTACATGCTGTTCTTGCCAGTCCAAAATCAAGGATTTTGAGTGTGCAGTCTGATTTTACTACTATATTGCTGGGTTTCAAATCCTAAAGAAAAATTATTTCAGTTAACAGAAAGGCTTATGACACTGAAAGATACCATGCATCTTTCCATAAAATCAGTATAAGCCACCACACTGTATTCAACATACAGCTTAATACACATTACTTAATATACATTACATTTAGTTAATTTATGTATAAATTACACACACAAAAATACTTAAAAAGAGCATTATGGCTGCAACTACATGAAAAATCCTTAGTCCTGGGCTACCACATGATCAGTCCAGACAGAACCTTTGGTGGAATTTAGCCACTTAAGTCCCTGTCAACGCTCGTGGTTACGCCGGCAAAACTTTGTCACTCAGGGGTGTGAAAAAAAAAACCCCATGTGATATAAGTTTTACTGGCATAAACATGAGTGTAGCCACGTTAGGTCAGCAGAAGAGAGCTCTCTGCCAACATAACAAAACCACCTAAATGAGCAGTGACTGCTATGTCAGCGGAGAGCATCTCCCACTGACAAAACGTTATCCACGTTCGCACTTATGCAGGCAAAACTTATATTGCTCCGGGGGAGGGGGGGGTGTCCGCACCTTATAGCGACAAAGCTTTGCCAGCATAACCATGAGTGTAGACAAGACCTATGTCAACGTAGTCTTGGGAATCTGTGAACTGTGATTTTTCAAAGACTTACAACTTGGCTAAATTTGGACAGATTTTCATGGGGACAGACATCCTTGACATAAAGAACACCTTGACCACATCTCCCTATCAAATTTTGACCCCTGTTCCAAAGCATGGGAGTGCTAGAGCTTTTCAAAGAAAAGGTAGACAACATTTTTAATATGGATAAAACAATGCATTAAAGGCTGCCTGGAGCTTATGTTCCGTCAAGGGAAATAAATGACAGCCATTTTGAAAAAGTACAATTCTTCACCAAATCCTCTGCAGAAGAACACTACTCTTTAGTCCCTGATGAGTAAGAAACATTCTGTTAAAAACAACAGCAAAAAAGGACATGCAGTCAATAAAAAAGTGTCTTCAAATGTAGCTAATATACTAAATTTCTGCAAGTTTAAACTATAAAGGAAGTTGAAGATTCTGTTATGTTATTTAGATAATTTGGAACAAATTATAGTTCTCACACTGAGAACTAAATTTCTTAAATGGCCGATTTTAAATTAACTCAAACCAATTAACAGATTTACCTGTAAATTCACAGAAATTTCATTCTGTACTCAAAGAGTAAGTGCTGAGATTTTTGGGGAGGACACACTGTAATCCTCAGAGGTAGAAAAGTTGAATTGATGCTTTAAATGCAACTCAACTTAACCTTAACTATAGAATCATGAATGATGATCCCATAATATCAAGATATTAAGATAACAAATTATATTTTGTTGAAACCTCAATAATTAACACTTTAATTCAGAGTTCTTGCCTTCATTTTACTACATAGCCACCTGATGAAGGAAGGCAAATTCTTGTTCAGTTATGTACAAGACTGCAGCAATTATTTTTCAAATATCTGCCCACTGATGGACAGTAGTGCTCATATAATAACTTAGTAGCAACTACTCAGGGAGAGGAAAGATTTATAATGAAGTCACTACCATGGATGTGTTCAGCTATGAAATCCTCTTTCCCAGTCAGGGGTCAGATCCAAAGTCCACTGGCCAATGGGAGCCTTTCCACTGACATCAGTGGGCTTCGGATCAGGCTTTGGATCAATGGGAGTAGATGTTTTCTAAATTTTTATACATAAAATTTATTTTTAACAAAAGACAACCTCCTCCTTTCCATGGAATATAAATAACCGCATCACCAGTCAGTCAATCAGAACTCCCCATTAAGAGCCTACTGAATTTGAAACAATACATTTAGGAAAATAAGAGTGCCCCATAACTCTAAGGAAGCCTAGAAGCAGATTGCCTGGATGCAGTGCAATTAAATACGGTAAATTTAAGTCTATCCTATTAGTGCTATATTGCCCCCCCCCGACATCTTTTCAGCAAGTTAAAGGGTGGGTATGTTGGAGTTCATAAACTTTCTTGGTTGTGTTTTAATAAGGGACTTGAAGGAGGACAGGTTGAAGGCATGAGGTTCCAGGCAATGGCTGCATGGAAGAAATTAAAAGGCAAGAGTGGAAGGAATTGGGACCCACAAAGGAGCAGGGTTAGTCATCCCGATTGGGACAGTGAATATAAGCCCAATAGGGCTGCAAAAAGACAGACATCAGTAGTGCAGGGCTTTGAAATCTTGAGCACTCATTTACTGATTTTACCTTCAGTATTAATATTACTGTCATACATAAGTTTTTAAAAGATTTCGTTTTCAATACAAATTATTCCCTTGTTATAGCCAAAAGGTTCTTGGAGCCTCTTTACTCATGTTCCCTCGCCGATCAATATGAATATCTTGTATTTTATATTTTTCCCTAATTCAGTGTTAATATTTGGTCTCACTTAAACAAAACTTGCTGAAAATGCCATTTTATCATCTGCAGAGCTCGTTTGCTTTTTGGAGTTTCATTTATCACACATATCTATCTGTCTGTCCTTGAACTAGATACGGTTTTCATATTACTATGATTAATATGAATAAGAAATGGAACACTGATTTACAAGATAACTAGCAAAAAAAGAATTCAAATAAACACCACCTTTAAAGATGGATGTTATTGATGTCAATATCAAAACACTACTTACTCTGTGGATGATACCAGCTGAATGGAGATGTTTGATACCACAAAGCATCTGGTAGAGAAGGTAGGACATTCTTTCATGATCCAACTCCATATGAATAACCTGGCACAAGTTAGCATCCATCAGTTCCATAACCAAATACCTACAACAGAAGGAATCAAAAAACATTTTTCACATCAGAGATTTTATAACTAACATCAGAACATATTCTTAAGTAGGACCGCATACAAGTAACTGAAAAATGAGTGAGTGTCAGAATGTTGGTACAAGGCAAAAATTTTGAATGTCATAATTTAAATTGTTTATAACAATTATATAAAAATAGTAAAAGTTTGAATAAAAATGAACATATGCTTTTTTTAATAGATTGACATCACAAAAGAGTGGAAATCCATTAAAACCATGAATTCTACCAAACATAATTTAAGAGCAGGATTGGTAGTTTATGTTGTGTCTGTTAACAGAATCTAGGCTCAGATGAAATTTACACAGAAGTTACAGACAGAATGAAAAAAGAAACGTGTCACACTGAGATTTCCTTTCATTGCATTATGACTTAACATCAACAAAATTAGGGAAGCATTTTGTGAAATAAAGAGCAGTGATTAATTTCGAAGTGAATGTGCTATCCCTTTCTTATCCCATTCATCAAATAAAACCATTCCAAAGCTGCAACACCACACACATTAGCACCTAGATACCACAGTGATTGGAGCCTCATAAATATTTTGATTGATAGATCTGTTACTGCCACATACAAAATCTAGGGGTTAAGAAATATATTCAGCTTATAATTAAGGCTGAAGATATTGTAACTCTGATGGGCTTGATCTCAGAAAAGCATGTCAGGTTATCCACACTAAGTTACTGGCTTGAAGTAATTGATTTGATTGTCCTATCTAAAGGAAAACAGCTGTGATAATTACAGATGCACATGTAGTCAGTAAAGGTTGCAGATGGCTGACAAAAGGTAAGCGTTCTTTTTACTATTCCCATTATTTTCTATTATTACGTACCCCAACAACTTTAGCTATAGATTTTTTCAAGGAGCTAACTAACATTTAAAGATTAATTAGGGGCCAGAGTCTATCCTCAGTACCACGCACTTTCATGGATGCAAAAAAAACAAAAAAAAAAACAAAAAAAAAACAGAATATGTCTCTAAATTCATTGCAATGTTTATCAAGAAAAATCTAAGAACTGCAGTACTTACACATCTTGAAATTCTTCCAGTGACTTCTGTGGTGTGAATACATTTAACAAACTAATTATCTAAAAAGGAAAAACAAAACGTGAAGAAACCTTGAATTTATGAATTTTTACAAATTAAATGCAGAGCAAGACAATGTAGTTATTAAAACAATTTCAAAAATTCAGTTTCTTTCTCTTTACACTGCTGATGTACTTCGTCACTCAACTTCGACCGTGAAATGAGGCTGGTCCGTTACTAATGTATTTCATTGGTCTTAGTTCATGTATTTCACACGGTACAAGCAAAATACTGCAGCACCTGTGTTGAAGTACCAGAAGAGGACCTGTACATTTTTTAAAAAGTCATGTTTTAGTTACATGAAAACACTCTCTCTCTCTCTCTCTCTCTCTCTCTCTCTCTCTCTCACACACACACACACACACACACACACACACTTCTCTCCAAATAAAACCTAAAATGTTGTGCCTCAAATAATAGCTTGGTCATGTATCTATCACTCAAAAATTCTGATATTTGAGAGAAATAAAGTGGTGTGCAAGTATTTTCCATACTTAGAAAAACGGCTTCCAAATAGTACAAAGACAGAGATGCCCCATCAACCTGTTTGTTCTATGGGTACGTCTACACAGCAAAGAAAAACCCACAGCTGGCCCATGTCAGCTGACTCAGGCTTGGGCTGCAGAGCTGTTTCACTGCTGTGTAGACTTCTGAGCTAAGGCTGGAACCCAGGCCTTAAGACCCTGCAAGGTGAGAGGCTGCACCCCTGAGCTCCGAAGTCCACACAACGATGAAACATCCCTCCAGCCAGAACTTCAGAAGCCCAAGTCAGCTGGCATGGGCCAATGGCGCGTGTCTAGTTGCTGTGTAGAAATGCTTTATGTTTCTAGAAATAGTTCTCAAAATCCTTTACAAAATTTCATAACAATACGGTCCTGGTATTCAGATTCTGGTATTCTTTTAATTAGAACCCTGAGTACTTGCACCAGGATGATGCTTTCTGTTTTCAAAGCATTGTCAAGTTAAATCAAGATTTTAAAAAGTAATATTGATCATATCTTCCATATTATTCAGATAAGCTAGCAATGTTATGCCATCTCACTATTGCTTATAGGCAAGTACGGTATGGTCAAATTACAATTCTGTCTCATAGTTTACTCTTGAGTAAGGTTGTTCTTTATTTTGGCTTTTTATATATATATTACACACACCCCCCCCCCCCACAATTGAAGCCCTAAAAGCTGTCTTGCCTAGAC
Organism: Emydura macquarii macquarii; assembly: GCF_026122565.2. Lineage (NCBI taxonomy): Eukaryota > Metazoa > Chordata > Testudines > Chelidae > Emydura > Emydura macquarii. Next base: position 5,745,734 of record NW_027132905.1, on the reverse strand, counting down.
TAGGGAAATTTACAATGGTGTAACCACACTGATGTGCAAACCCACACTGACACATTATAAGATAGGGTTGGTACCAGTATGACTTACTGGAGTAAACTGCATTGCAGCAACCCAGTTTTACACTGATGCAGTATCTACACTGAAGGATTCTACTAATGCAGCCTCATTGATTCAAAAACCTAATTCCCCTTTCCACCTCAAAGGAAACAAAAACATCCACTCCTACTAAACCCTAGTGTAGATTGGGCCTAACTAAAACTTTTTCTTGTTAATTAGACACATTAACACATGTTACCAAAGTCCCAACACTCTTTCATTGCTTTACATTTCAAATATTTGAGAAAGCAAAGACTACTATGAAAGTTTTGACCTATCTATAATAATTTACCAATTCTGACCCACACTTAACCAGTTGTGACCTTTCCATAATTTAGGCTTACTTTTATGCACCCTTGTTAGGAGCACTATTTGGAAAAAATTAAATTCATGAGAAAAATAACTTACGTTTTTGTGATTGACACATTTTAAAAGAACAAGCTCCCTGTAAGCTCTTTTTGCATGAGTTTGGTTCTGAAAAGGACGACTCAGCTTCTTTACAGCAACATTTATCCCAAGGACTGTATCAAATGCAGCACTGAAAGTTTTGAAAGAAACATTGTAAGTGCAAATCTTTTGGGGGAACAGGAAGAAATAAAGACTTGAAATCATGCATATCCACAAACCTGGTCATATTCATGTCTTCTCATCTCTGCTCAGACACAAACAAACAAACAAACAACCTGCATATCCTTTAGCAGTAATGACTGAAGTGTAAAACCGAAGCCCTCTGCATTTTTATTAAAAGTTTCCATAGTACCTTCTCCAAGATATGGGGCACTAATCCCAAAGTCTTGGTCAAAATCAAACTTTAACTTGTATTAACCCTATCTGAAATAAAAAGTTTCTCTGATGCTTATTTTGAGTTAAATGAGTTTTTCACACAGTGCTACTGGCAGTACTGTTAGGGTAAATGCATTTCTGTTGCAGGTATTAAATATACACTACTAAAGTCCTCACCTTAAGTTGAAATGCCTCAGTGCATCACTCTCCACCTGACACACAAGGCTCTGGATACTGAGATCCTTATAGGTATGCAGTTTAAGACATTTTTTAAGCTTGCAAAAATCCAACAAATAAGTTAATTAATGTTACTGATTGAATCCTTCAGTATTCTCTAGTTTTATGATTCCTTGGGAGGAGGGCACTCCAACCCACAGACTGAATAGGAGGATTCACAGATTTTAGGAAGAAGGGTTTCCAATTAAAAGATAGGCAAATAGCATTTGCTTTTATCTGAAGAGCTTTACTTTTTCTTAGTGACCTTCTGCCCCCATTTATATAAGCAAGTTTTGAAGAGGAGCTGCAAGTTTGTTTTCAATAGCCACAAGTATCTAATTCTGAGCCCCTATGATCAAAGCTCCATTTTGGCTGCTCAGTTAGTACCAATGGATGTTCGGCTCTGCCAAATATTTTTAAAGGTGTTTGTGAGCAGCCTCTCTTTACTTCTTCTACACACCCAGCAGTCGACTTAAGAGAAACTTAAGAGCAACTGTACTCCTGCACAATAGTCTTCCCTGTGGTGGCATCAACACTGAAATAAAATAGCACATACTATGTCAAGGTTAAATCATTGCTTCCTTTACAGGGAAAGCAGTACTGTTCAAGAGTAGAAGTGACATTAGCAGGAGTCTCCTGCAAGAGGAAATAAGAAAAAGAGCATGATTGCCATGATTCTGTGCCCAAATCCTAATTAACACACATTTCTAACCTAAAATTAGAGTCTATTTAGCCGTTACCTATTTCACATAACTGCTTTGTTTAAAGAAGTTACCATTATCAAGTAATTTTCAATTATTCACAGAACCAAAGCTTGAATATGCAAAACAGAATACATAAGGGGAGGAAGGCAACTGAACAGATGTTTTTAAAACAATATTTTCACCCAGACAGAATACATTGACATTTTTCAATATTTACCCAAACAAGATAACACTATATTTGTATGCTAGACGTATTAATTCTTTGAATCAGTAAAAAAATATCAAAGTCCCTTAACAAACAAGTGTGCTTGGATGAAACAGTGGTTGATGATTTTCAAGTTCAGTCACAAGTAGATAGGCTACCCCAATGGCAATGCATACATATGTGATTTTAAGGGGAATAAAGTCCCTCGTGTAATTCCACAAGTCGGTGATCAGGTAACAAATCTGACAAACTCTCTCAGGGGATACAAGCAAGTCAGTAGCCCCATCCTTCGCCCACTCCTTGTTCGCTGATCTACAGGAGCGGCTTTGACAACATATTTCAAATTAAATTGTGTATGCTGTGCATACAGTCTAGGGGAAAAAAACGGGTAGGCTGCTACAAAGAGAAAGAAATGGACCAAAGGTTTTATAATTGTTTAACCAGTATGAAAGCAGATTTGAAACTACAATGTGGTAAGGAAAACAAAGAACTCCAATACTTAACAGTGTTACAAACTGACACTTAAAAAAAATCCAAAAGGCCATCACCTCTACCATAATCAAATACTCATTTTCAAATGCTCTATAATTCACTATTTGTTTATAGTGAAAAACATCATATAACCTTTCAGATCACTGAATAAGTAGTATTATTTCTTCCCTATTCCTCTAAATTCAAACACCTAGTTTTAGAAGGATTCACTGTAAGGAAAAGACAGACATCTCTAGAAGAGATGAAAACTGCTACAATTACAAAATTTTATGAAAGTTGGTTTATTTTGCCAAATCCACTTAATTTTTCTTATCACCTAGGCTAATAATGGGAAGTCTATTAAATATATTTCCTTCCACATGAACAGGATATTCTTCCAGCATCCTATATCACACAGTGACTCTCTTACAGATATTTTAAATTAAAAACATTTGCCAGTGTGAGTTCTTCACAATTCTAATACAGATGAAAGACTGTTTAGGGTATTCACTACTGCTGCAGAATACCGCTATTGCCATTCTGCTCTCACAGTAAACCACAATGCAGACTAAGAATGCACTTACATTACCATGTAAAAGATAATGCTTCATTAATAATTTTAAGATCAGAGTTGAATCAGGAAATACAATAATTTTATAAAATGACATTTGGCAGATTGAGCAAAATTTACCCTGACTTTTGTTGACTTACATCCCCGCACACAAGACATTGAAAATACCAGTTTCTGCCCTTATATAAAATACATAAGCCTCCAAAAGATCCAAGGATTTAATTTCCTCCCTGCCCATCTTTACCTCTCTCTCTGTCTAGGCATTTATACCATGCTCATTGTTGTGGTAACCAAGTTATTTCTTTTTAGTGGATATACAAAAATCTATCTATTTGAACTACAGTAGGCTATAATTAATTTGTACACTGCCAATTTCACTACTCTGATTCTTCCCTCTCCTTTCTAAAAAAAAGTTTACAAGCAGCAACAAACCCTAAGGTCAACTGCAAGGCCAACAATACAAAGTAATTTGCTATTGTGATGCTCTGATTATTATTGGCCAAGAATAGTTCTGGTCAACTATTTGTCCTTTACAAATATAGGCTTTCCATCTTCACCATTAATTAGGTACTATGCCTTTGCTCTCAACTAGTCTGCGAAGGGTACTGGAGTGAAAAAAACTATATACAGTAAGTTATTACATTACATGCTTCATGATCATTCTCAGTAAAGCATCTCTTCAAAAGTAAATTACTTGGCTCCCATAGTCAGTTTAATCTTAGGAACCTATATGTTAAAGTCTTAAAATGTCTATGCCATCTCTTTTTGTAATTCTGTTTAAAAACATGCAATATGTCTTATTTTGAAATGTTTCCTCTAGTACAGACATTGACCCAGTCTGCATCTCAGAAATGAAAAAAGCAGGATCCTCAAGATCATGGCTTGGCTGTCTGAAGGAGACTGATATATGAGTATTTTTGGAATAGGGAAGAAGTTGAGCAAGGAAAATCTGGAATCCATGGGGGGGCTTGAGGAAGAGAGAAGAGAGCAAGGAAATCAAAATCTATATGAAAAAGTCATTTGGAGAGGAAAGGGAAGAATCTGAAAAAGAGTGTTCAAACTTTGGTAGATTTAGTCTTACCATAGGAGCTCAAATACATTAATAGTCACAAGCTAAGAAACAGAATCTTTGTGGGAAAAGCTGAGTTTTATACTTTGTCTACAATATAGAATGGCAATATGTGACTAGTCACCTTAAACAGGCTAGGGAGGAGAGTTAAACCACTCTCTGAAGGAACCCAAGTTCTTTGAACTCCTTTCAAAAATCTTTATTTTGTATTTCAGATATGAAAAAGATTCCCTCTACCAGCCAACATCAACAATGGATGTTAGAACAAATTGTGACTTCTTTGCACATTTTAGTATCAACCAAAAGGGAAAGGGAAACAATATTAACACTTATCCTTAGTAAAACCTGGGCAACTCTCATTTCTCCTGTTCACATTTTGTTAAGGAAATAACTAACTCCAAATCTCTTGTAGTTAAAATAGTGGACTGAGTAATGGGGATCCCCCACCAACAATTCAGAGCTCAACTGGATTTTGATAGACTGATAAAAGTCTTTTTAAAATTAGCTTTGTGGTTAACAAAAAGGTTTTTTTTTAAAAGCCAAAAATCCTACCTCCTGGAAGCTACTACTTTCCAGCTAGCAAACTGGAAGTACAACAGTTAGGAGAAAATATTCTTCTGTACTGAAAGCACTGGATTATTAATGCTTATTATGCAAGTTTCCATACATACTTTAAATATTTTACAAGCAGATGTAATTTTAGATGCTGCTTCTTTAATTTGCAGACAGTGTTCAGATGAAGATGAGAAATTGGTAGCTCTAATTTGTATTCCTTCCCTGCTTCTTAAATCCAGAATTCTCAAACCAAACCATTATGTCAGATTATCCCTCCTGCAACCCTGCAGCCTGACCTCGGCAATGGACTTCAACTTGAGGGAGCAATCTGGTTTGTAAAAGCAGGGAAGTGGGACAGATCAGAAAGGCACCATATCTAGAAAAGAAAGGGTGGTGGTCATTACTTCATGCCATCTGGTACTAATATATTAATCTGAAAAAATTAAAAAGATATACTGAAGTTGATCTAAACATTAATATCCAACATGTAGTGACACCATAAATCCCTCACTCAAACACACTAATTTCAAAGAAGAATGAAAGTTTCCGTTGTAAATTTCTTTTACTTCTTGCCTATTAACAAGACAATGGCATTTCAGACATATCCGCAGCAGTTGAAAACGTGAGCGATTAAATAAGTTTGCTCAACATACATATATATGGTAGAAAAATATAAAAATGTTTTATTTGTACAATGTTTGCTGTGAAAACATGCAATTTTTCTTCTAAAAGCTCAATTATAAGAATAGCAAAGACATGGACAGATGAAGCAAAAGAAAAAAAAATTTCTCCCAATTTAGGGCCCTACCTTGCATTCATTACACAACAAGAACTCCCATTTGATTTCAATACAAATTCTGGATGCACAAAAACACAGGCAGGATTTAAAGTGTAAACAGCCCCACGGGGCTGTTGCTCAAAGTCAATACTAGGGTATTCCTGATGATGCCTTTCTGTTCCCTTGACCACTGGTATCGTTTTAGAGTTACCTACACATTCCTGCTAGTACCAAGTAAGTTTTGCCCAATAAAACATGGGCCTAACAAGTAATCTGAGTAGAGCTGATAGCTGCAGTCTAGAAAACATTTGAAAAATGTTACCTTTAGCTGGCCCAGTGCTGTGGTGCCATACAAGAGACTAAGGTTCAGGATCAGACTAACGATTCACACATCCTGGGCCAGTGGAGGCTGGACACAAAGTTGAGGTGACACACCAAGGAAGAGACGGCCAGCCCAACCCCTCACACAGCATCCCTTTCTGGTTAATCCATGGAGTGACAATGACATTGATTTGCCTCATCCTGCCAGTTAATGGCAAGGCACTGCATTGATGGCTCCTAGAAATGGATAGGAGTGATTGGGAATAAAAGGGGGGGAAAAAGGGGGCCATGATGAAGAAACGAGTAAAACCCAGAATCTCTCACCATCTCATTGTCATACCTTACATTATAATATCATAACTACAAGGGGAATGTAAGAACTAGAAATAAAAATAAAATGGTTAATGAGAAGGACATGTACTACCCATTTTAACAACTTATACAGATATCTAAAATTTTTATTTTGTTTCCTAAAATAAAAATTCAATTCTAGAAACTACAGCAAGCAAGTAGAGCCTGCTTAGTTCATAATCCTGTAGCAAGAGATAAAAGTATTAATTACAATCAGTATTTTATATTCTGCCAACTGTAAATTTACCTTTTCATTATACCAAGCATATGTTCATATTTTGCTTTGTATTTAAAACTGTTTGTGTTTAAATAAAGTTTTTATTACTCACCAAACAATGCCCTGGGCTCCAGATCCTATGGGCTTCAATTGCTGGTACCGTTTTAGTATAGTGAATGTGGAGTCTGCGACTTGAACACTATAAAATTGACTATCACATTTATTGTCACTCATGATGCAGTGTCATGTAGCTTTCTCCCCAAGGACCTGGCACAGTTTTCAAGTTCCTTAAACACAAAAAGAGATATCGAACAGTTGTTTATTCTAAACAGGCAAATTATTAAAATCTTTTCAATATATTTTCTGTATACCCATTTTTCAATACAGATACTATTTATTAAATGATATTTTTCATCAAGAATTATTATTACTGCTTTGGCTTATTAATAAATAAGGTTCATGTATGCAAGATGGCAAAAATAAATGGACTATTCACAGATTTAAACAAATTAGGCATTCTTTAACCAGCTACCAGTTCTTGTAAATTAAAACACACAGAAATCTTTATGGATGAAATCACTGCTAAAAAAAGCAACTGTTTCCTTCATCACTCCAAGAAGCAACTTTCTTTCACTGATTCAAACTGCATAACTTAACATTCCCAGGGAGTGTGATTTAACCAGCAACTTTTAAGGGGGAGAATGTAAAATCTATATGTGGAGTTGTTATTCTATTACTATTGTATGTGACTGCAATCTCATGGCAAAATTTAACATTAGTTTGTGCCTTTCAAGAGTAGATAACAGGTATGGAAGTCAGTAGCAACAAAGCAGAGCCCAGGGAATGACCTCGCAAGCAATGGGAAAAGTCACGATACAGGCAAAAACGGAATCGCAAAGAGACATAAAAGTGTGTCCAAGGAGTTTGAAATGTATGCAGAAAGAAACACAGAGCCAATAAAAAGACTCAAGAGAGGGATGATATACTCACAGCAATAATAGAATGCTGAATGTTGCTGAACACTGGATAAAAGTGAGAACTAGTGATGTGGTGAAAGTAATCCAGGCAAGAGAGAACCATAGCATGAACTAGGTTTTTGCAGTAGGACAAAAAAAAAACAGTGGACTTTATAAATATTACAGCTTCTTCTTCTAGTATTTCTAAAGTGCCTGGATCCAATGGGAGAAGAAAAGGAAGAGTCAAAGATAACTGCAAAGTTCCAAGCTTGACTAAGCGTGAGGATAATGAAGTTTCCAGCAGCAATAGAGAAAGGGAGCATTTAGGAAGAATGGAGGTTGGGAGTAAAAATGAAAATTTCCATTTTTGCCATGTTTCATTTAAGAAAAACAGTGGAAGCCCAGGAGTTACCAGAGTGGCAAAGAAACTTGAATTTATCAAGAAGGGAAAAGGTAAGTTTTAAGTAATTTCCCAGCACACTACAAGAAAGTTATGATGGGGGGAAAAAGAAGCCAAAGTTTGCAGTTAGGAGCCAGACCCTCCTTAGGTCTTATCTTCACTAGGAAAAAAAGGTGTATTGCTAAATCAAATTAAAATTTCTAGTAGAGAAAAAGCCGTTTGTAGTTTTATACAAATTAGCAGGTCAAATTAGAGACTAGGCTCACCCACAGTCTTCAACTTGCTCACTCATGTAAAGACTACAAACTACCTTGTCTTCACCAGGATTTTAACTCAAGGTAACACTTTTTTTCTGACAGCAAAGACAAAACATTAAAAGAAGGAGGAAGCTACGAACTTGAATGGCATTTTGACAGAATTTGACTGCATAAAACCATCCTAAAATTAATCTGATTTAGAAGACAGAATAATGGCTCCCTGAACTCCTGACTGTTGGAAACTGGTTTGTGTTTTGACTAGGGCTCAAGACCATCAGGTTTATCAGTCAGCTAGATTTCTTGACTCCCAAGTACTGTTCTCTTAACTGACAATAATGTATTTGATCTATCATATACGCCCCAGGTATGCACAGCACATTCCATACATCCTGATTGTAGATCAGTACCAGTAGGACCAACACTGATATGGAAAGTAAGGGACTCCAATGAAATTTCAGAATTTCAGAAACAGGAGTTTTCAGTCATTGGTATCCTCAATATGACCAATACAGAAACAGAAACCAAGGTATTCATTCTATCAAAGATCAAAGGGGTCGGTCCTGGGGCCGGTTTTGTTCAACATCTTTATTAATGATCTGGAGGATGGGGTAGATTGCACCCTCAGCAAGTTTGCGGACGACACTAAGCTGGGGGGAGTGGTAGATTGGGCCAAAAGAAATCTAATGAGGTTCAACAAGGACAAGTGCAGAGTCCTCCACTTAGGAAGGAAGAATCCAATGCACAGCTATAGACTGGGGACCGACGAGCTGGGCAGCAGCTCTGCAGAAAAGGACCTGGGGGTAACAGTGGATAAAAAGCTGGATATGAGTCAGCAGTGTGCCCTGGTTGTCAAGAAGGCTAATGGCATATTGGGCTGCATTAGAAGGGGCATTGCCAGCAGGTCACGGGAAGTGATTATTCCCCTCTATTCAGCATTGGTGAGGCCGCATGTAGAATAGTGTGTCCAGTTTTGGGCCCCCCACTACAAAAAGGATGTGGACAAGTTGGAGAGAGTGCAGCGGAGGGCAACAAAAATGATTAGGGGGCTGGAGCACAGGACTTATGAGGAGAGGCTGAGGGAACTGGGCTTGTTTAATCTGCAAAAGAGAAGAGTGAGGGGGATTTGATAGCGGCCTTTAACTACCTGAAAGGGGGTTCCAGGGAGGACGGGGCTAGGCTGTTCTCGGTGGTGGCAGATGACAGAACAAGGAGCAACGGTCTCAAGTTGCAGGGGGGAGGTCTAGGTTGGACATTAGGAAAAAGTTTTTTTACTAGGAGGGTGGTGAAGCACTGGAATGGGTTACCTAGGGAGGTGGTGGAATCTCCATCCTTAGAGGTTTTTAAGCTGAGGCTTGACAAAGCCCTGGTTGGGATGATATAGCTGAGGTTAGTCCTGCTTTGAGCAGGGGGTTGGACTAGATGACCTCCTGAGGTCCCTTCCAACTCTAATATTCTATGATTCTATGGACAGTGATGATAACCTCACCAAAATAACTACAAAGACATCATCTTCATAAATTGAACTCTCTTGGATTATTATAAACTAAGTACTACCCATTTATTACACAAAAGTGATAAATATATGCACATGGTGGTAAGAAAAAAAAGAAGCTAACATACATTGGGTGGTCCAATCTGAAAATTATTTTGTTTTCCAGCTAGTTGCTGCAACCACTAGAAAAGTTCAAGAACCACAAGGCTAATACAGCATGTCAGATGCAGTAAAATGAATACATTTTAGCATACATGCACTATTTAAAGTGTCATTACAGTAAGGAGAATGACTATGCAAATGGCACGTTCTTACTAAACAGATCCATTCTCTGTATATCTTCAAGTCACATCTGCTTACTTCATAGACAAGTCAGGTTACTACTGTTAGTACTGCACTCTGAATACAGCTCTGGAGAAAAGCACTTCTACAAAATTGATGGTTATGTTTTTGTTGAAGAATCTTTTGCTGGCAATGAAGGGCAAAGAATCTCAAGGATCATAACCTGATTTTTAAATCCCAGGCTGAGATTCCAGTAGTGGCAGTTATAAAAAAAATCAAATTTGCTAAATTTATAAATGAAAAGATGAAGTCATTGAGACAAGATATGGAAAGTCTCAGTGTCCCTTTTTTTGTTTGTTTTTAACTATTTTTGTATCATAAATGCACTTAAACCTTGCATGTATCTTACTGTTAGATAGTTTAAAATGTACTTTTTCCTCCCATAAATATATTTTAACACTGTAGAACGAGACATTTTTTAGAATACGCAGTTTTTACCGAATGACCTTGATAGTGAATTAGTTCTTGAAAAGTAGTAAGCTGAGACAGCATCTCAGTTCTGAAGGTAAACTGCTATCACTGCTGGTGTATACTGTGTATCAGTAGGACAGACCAGACTAGATGGTCATAATAGTGCCTTCTGGCCTTGAAATGCCTTCACTAGTTATGACAGCTACTAACAAAACAGATATAAGGTACACAAAACACAGCACACCACTAATTAACGTCAAGCAACTAGAAGGAAATGATACAGGCTCCTGGAGATTCAAAATATCTTCAGAGTGGATGTTTGGCAACGAAACCTTCTGCTCTTAAACCCGGGGGCCCACACACACAAGCAGCATAACCAACCCAATAGCTCAGTGCAGGGAACATCGGCCCTTAAGTACCGGACCTGTCACTGAGCAATCAAGGCTGAGCGGGTTCTCTGGGGGCGCCTATTAACGGTGATTTTCCCCCAGAGTTCATTACACCCATGGGGGGCGGGGAGGGGATCAATCCCCTCCCCGCGCCATGTAGTTCTGCAACTACCGCGCCCCTCCCTCCGGCGGCACGAGGCTGAGCGCCCCCGAGGCGGGCGGGCATCCACCTGAGGCGGCCTCTGCTGCAGCGGGGAGGGAGGGGGAAGATGCGAGCCGTGGGCAGGAGCTCGCGGGCCGGCGGGCCTGGGCTCGCGGCTCTGACAGGATGCGGCACCGCCTCGGGCCGAGCCCCAGCGACAGCCCGCAGGGCGAGGCGGGGGAGGAGGGACGAGAGGGAAAGTTTCCGGTGACCGTTTCGCCCTCAGGGGAGCGGGCTCGGTAAGCCGGGCCCGGGGAGGGTGGCGGGCTCAAGTCCCCACACCGCTGACCCCAAGGCCTGGAGACCCCGCCCGACCACAGCAACCGCCCGGCCGCAGGTCCCCGTCCCGCCCCCAGCCCGCTTCCCGCAGCGCTCTCCTCCTGCTTTCCCTCACCGTCTCCTCCTGCGGCTGGGCTGGGCGCTTGGGTCCGGCGACAGCCCCTTCACTCCTCCACCACCCAGGGCCTCCCTAGCCACAATGGCCTCCCGCCTCCTGCGGCCCCCTCAGTCACGGGCCGCGCCAGGTCCGGAGCACTTGACGAGCAGCCACACCGCCCAACCACCACTGAGCGCACGCCGGCCGCAGCCAATCAGCCTGTGGAGGCGGGACCAGCTACCGCTAGCCACTACAGAAGGGAGGGGGGTGGCGGCCAGACGACGGGCGGCCTGCAGTAGAAACAGGGCGCTTCTGGGGCTGGCTATTCACAGCTACCCCTCCTTCGCCCGCCTCCTGCTGAGGTGATGTCATCAATCCATGTTATACTGTCACCATGACAGTGATGTCACCTTATGCCAAACTGCCATCATGAGTTGATTGACACTGGCATTACCTAGCGAAGCACCATGACCACCACTGCCATGGTGACATGAGGTGAAGTCATGGCAGCCCCTCATATTGCCACAAAGTGATGTCATCCCCTCCTGTCAGGATGTCACTGGGCGCTCATTGCATCACAGCATGCTGTGGTCACTTTCCCTCAATGTCTTTAGGAAAGCATGGTGGGACATGACCTCTCTGCCACCAGAGAGCCACTCTGGTTAATTCTGCAACACACAGCAATGACCAGAAAACGGGGTGGGGGAGATTGGCATGAGATAGTACAGCTCCCTCAGTTTGTTATATGTTGTTGATGTTGTTTTTAAATCTCTGAATAATTGTTGTAACCTACAGCAGTGGTGTAGAATAGCACAGTATTTATATATTTATTGAAAGGGATGACAGAGCATTGAAAGCCCCCTAAGTGAAGGGAATATTTAGGGCCTCCCAGCAAAAATCTACATTACATGCCTGCTTCTCTGCACTTTTCCCCTGCACCTTAAGACTGCTTGCTTTTTAAAACTGCTACTGACCAAAAAACACAATCTTGACATAGGCACCAGCAACTGAGGTAGTGTCTCGTCAATGATCATTTCCACCTCTACCTAGTCTCTCCTCACTTTAATTTTAAAAGCCATTTTTTTAAACAACGGAATTAAGGTGCTTTACAGACTAGTTGTCAACTTGCCTTAATACTGCACGTTTTTGCAATGCAAGAAAATTGGCTGCTCAAAAAACAGAAGAGGACCTTTCTAGCACCTGCCAAAAAAAAATCTGCCTTCTACAGATGCCATTGGCATCCATACCTGATTTTCACTGTACTTTTACTTTTCAAAATCTTTTTTAAAAAAAAAAAAACAACTAAACAAACTGTGCTTAAGAGCTATTTATCAGAAATTACTACAACAAGCTATTTGAGCCTTTAAACTGTGTAAGTATTAAAACATCTCTATTTAAAAGCAGCCCTGCAGGGGGGGTGTCGTGTATGTACATAGAATAAAAATATTTTCTTGACAAGAACTTGCATGAGCTATTAAAATCACATACCTTAATTCAAGTTTTTTGTAATTCTTGAATGTTCTGCTGTGGCAAACCAGTAGAGCACTTCACTCTTATAAACCTCAAGGGAATGAGATAACTATAATAGCTCCTCAGTGCTAGTCTATAACTGTGTTTATTTCATATTAAAATTTGCAGAGGGGTTTGAGGCCCTATGCTACAGTACAGCAATTATCCAACTGTACAGGATGAAGGGGTTTGTTTTGTTTTGGTTGCAGGGAAGTATTTGATAACAGGCCCTTGAAGGAGTCACTGAGAATTTCTGTATCAAAACAGACCAGTGTTCCTGTGTGATTTGATACCCAAACATCAAAGGGCAGTTTCCTGCACCTTGTGTGCAGTTTTCATCATCTGTGGTGAGAAAAGTAGTCCAAAATTCTTACTAACAGAGAAAGCTGGAAACCAACCCTTACACCAAGGTTTGGTTGATCCTAGCTTGAAGATGTACATAAACATTTGTTTGTTGGCATGAGTCAAATGGAGACTGGAAATTGTTTTAAAGGTTTTCAACTACAAACACAGGTGAGATTTTTCTTCACATGAAAGGTACAAGTGTTATGACCACAAATATGGCTTCCTGTTTAAAGTTGTGGGAAATGTCTAACTCAGCCACATCAAAGGAGGACACAATACAAAGAACTGGTAGTTCAAATGAGAATATAATATTTAGTCTCCTTTAAGGGCTACAACATACAAGATTCACTGTGTTGATAAGCACCATAGAAAAGCTCAGATTCCAAGACCAGAAGGGACAATTGTAATAATCCAGTCTGCATTGCTGGATTTCCATTTGGGCAAAGTAGGCACGTGCCTGGGGCGCCTAAACAGAGGCAGATTATCACACAGGCCAATGCCCAGGGGCCCCAGCCAATTTGGGGGCCCCGCATGAGCGCTGGAACTCTAGGCCCACCCCCTGCTCCTCCTGTTGGCCCTGAGGCCCTGCTCCCTAGCCAGGCCACAAGCTGGAGCGAGCATATTCCTCTGCCTGCCCTCCCGTGCAGAGTTGGTTTGGCGAGCTCCCTCTCTCCCCCATCATCCCTCCCAACCCTGTGGAAAACAGGAAGGTCAGCTGTAGGCAGGGAGGCATTGAAGATGCTGTGCTAGGGACGCGTAAGGTGTAAATCCGGCCCTGCTAGTCTGACCTCCCATATAACACAGGTCATGTAACTTCCCTCAAATAATTCCAAGAGCTTCTTTTTTTAATTCAAGATTGGCTGTTTTTCTAAAATTGTCAGCAATAAAGAATCCACCATGACCCATGATAAATTGTACCAATAGTTAATTGTCCTCATTGTCAAAAATGTATGTCTTATTTCCAGTCTGAATTTTTCTAGCTTCACCTTCCAGCCATTGGATCAGGTACACCTTTCTCTGCTAGACTACTGAGCTCATTATTAAATATTTGTTCCCCCATGTAGGTACTTGTAGACTAATCAAGTTACCCCTTACCTTCTCTTTGTTAAGCTTAGGAGATAAAGCTCTTTGAGTCTATCACGATAATACAGGTTTTCTAATCCTTTAATCATTCTCATTACTCTTCTCTGAGGCCTCTCCAATTTAATCAACATCCTTCTTGAATTGTGGGTAACAAACTGGACACAGCATTCCAGCAGTACTCACATCAATGCCAAATACAGAGGTAAAAATAACCTCTCTACTCCTACTCTACTTATAAGACATTGTGCTGGAAGATTTTTGTTAAAGTTAATTACTGTAAAGTTATTATGCTTGCCTTAGCTATATGTGCACAAAGGAAATAATTCAACTGGGATTGAGGCCTCCACTGTTTAAGAACTGTACACACAGAGCAGGAATCTGCAGTCTAGCGAGGCAAGACACACAAAGGATAGGAGAAAGGAAGAATGTCCATTTTACAAGCAAGGAACTGAGGTACAGAGAGTTAGGTGACTTGTCCAATGTCACACAGTAAACCTGTGGCATAGCTAAACCCAGATTTTGAAACCCAACCACTGTCTTAAGCACAAGACCTTCCCTCTCTATGAATGAAGCCTTGGACAGCCAGTCCTGAAAAAGAAGCACTTGATTACTCATTTTTCACTCTTGCAAAAAAGAAGTGATTGTTTTCATATTCTGATTGTAGAAACATCAGGTTAAGAAAATTTTTCTGCAAAGGTGGAAAAGCAGATGATACTGTACTGGAGAGTAGTTATTGTACACGTTTGTTTCTTTAGTCACCAGTGCGGAAGGGGCAGAAATCAGGCAACAGACTTCACACACACAAGAAGAGTTTACATTCTCTATTCTCTTTAATTGCATAGGAATTTGATTGTACAATCTTTAAACAGAAGCATTGTAACTGACTTGAAAATACTCAGTTCCCTTATTTTGTTGCACAGTACATTTCATGCCGATGAAGGTGGGACTGCGCATGAATCAAACTGTTGATCTGGCTTCGGTGAACTTTTAGTTAAATAAACCTGAAGTCTGAAGAAATCTCTTTGGGAATTTTCAGCCACAGAAAGGGGATGGGAGAAAAAGATGTTTAACAGAAAAATATCAGGTGCAGTGGAAATGTTCAGAAAGGCTAGGAGAAAAAAGTGTGAGGAAAGGAAACCCTCAAAGGCCACAGATTTCCAGTTCAAAAGATGAAATAAAAAAAAGTGACTCTGTACACAAATTAATAAATGTTACATGCTCAGGACATACATTCTGGGCATACTAAAAAAAAAAATAACTTAAAAAGCTATACAATTATACTTATAAATACTTAGTCTTTAAAACTAGTTAAGTAGTGTTGGCCAAAAAAATGTTCACAGTTACTCTGACCAGAGCTGTATATTATATATTGCACAGTAGTAAAAATATTCATTCATTATACCATGTGTAAACAATTATTTTTTTCCTCTTCTTTGGCAATTTTTAGGATTTAGAGGAACAACATTTGCCATAAGTAAAAGCACTTCGGTACAAGGCACATCAAAAGCTTTTAAAACTCCATTAAAAACAAAACAAGTTTAAAATTGTCCCCAAAATTTTCCAGTTAATGGTATCATTCCACTTATAACATTATGTAACTATCAATTAAAAATAAGTTTACAGAAGTAAAATCTAGACCTTTAGTGACAAAAAATATCCAACTATTGTAGGTTGTTCATTCCACAGTCACAGATTTAGCCAAATTTCTTGGAAAGTCCACCTGGAATGAATGACAGATTTTCAGTATATGGTAGTTAAAACAATCTTCTACATTTGTGTGTGTGCATACATGCAACAATGAATTCCACTGCCCATCTGTCCTAACACCAATGAATGCACAAAAATGTTAATGCAACGAGTTTGAAGGTTTTAAATCCACAACAAAAGTCAAAAGCCATTTTACAATCCACCCTCCTTGAATATATGCATTACTATGACTGGGTGTTTCAATCACATGATGAAATTTAAGACAGGCCATGGGACGGCCTCTCCAAGAATGGTCACCATTCCAAAGTCAATGTTCTTAGTAAATTTTATGAAAGTGTATCACACATGCTCCTTGAATAATTTCACTTTGCCTGGAAATATTTCCTGAAAATGGACAGAGAAGTCTGCACTCTAACGACTGATCATTTGCTCAATTTCACTCTCTTGAAAACGGAATTTTAATACTCCAGTTAAAAGGAGCTCAAATTAGGGAGCTTGTACAGAAATTTCATCTAGCCTAATTAGAGCCCAGCTATTCCCTTGTTAGAAAACATGGTTAAACTATTCATCTTTCTTTATGCGGGTAGGAGGAAGTTCACAAGTGTGTTTCTCTAACTGCAGTACCTAAATATAGAAGACACTTACATCATATCCTCTAAGAACAGCCAGGTGGAATGAGAGCAGCTGTAGGGGAATAACACTCAAGACTCCTTGGAGACAGTCAACTGTGTGTGGCAGCTCAATAGTTTTGTATGCAAATTTTGAGCTTTCAGTATCTTCTCTAGAAGACAGAATAATTGGGCGACCCTATAAATAAAACATAATAATGAAAAGTGATGAGATAGGATAATTTTTGGGTGTATGTTGCTGGTTTCTGAAATACCTATAGTATATTCTGAAAGCATTACTCAAACATAGTAAGAAAAATGTCAATGCATGTTTATTTTATCAGAAATTAGGTGCTTGTTTACCTGGTGTATTTTTAATTTAATCTAGATTTTAACTTTATAGCACCATATACAGCTTTATTATTCCAACTGCATTTTTACAAGTCAGTCTTCACCACTAGGGTCAACTTTTAATGTTACATTATAATCAAACGATAAATGCATCTCATTTGATGATTAGTCAGAACCGCCATCACATTCCGTTTCTGAAATGTGATCAATGGTGTCATATTTCAACTTGCAGAACCTCTCTCCATAAGATACAGTGCTTACTAGACAGCTTACCTGTCGAGCAATGACCTGTTGCAACGCATTCTGGCATTTGGTGAAGCAGGGATCCTTCATAATTACCATGATAACAGGCATTTGTTTATCTACAAGGGCCAGTGGTCCGTGCTTTAATTCACCAGCCAGGATACCTTCAGAATGCATGTATGTGATCTCCTTGATTTTCTGGAAAGCAAATGCCAAAGCATTACTATCAAGGGCAAAACAGGTAAGAACCTCAGAGGGCAAAAACAGATACAAACCTGAATGTCAGCTGTTTAAACATGGAAATAAGATAACAGGTTTATTTTAATATGGTATTTTCAAAAATGGATTTATTTACTCTTAAAACAAAACTAGCTTCCCACACTTATTTTCAGCACAATTATCTTAATTTCAGTTCTATAAAAATGGTGTCATTTGATAATGATTTTATTATCAGATTTTATGTCTGACTGAAGTCAATGGGAGTCTTTGATTGGGGCAAAAAAATACCCAGGTGGCATCAGAGTGACTAGGTTATTCAAAGAAATTTGCAAAACGGATTGAGATTTATTAAAAATGGCCAGAGTTACAGACAGTTCTCAGGTTTATATTTTAGGATTAGTCAGATCTTTGGTGTATGGTGATCATTTCTGACCAGACATATGCTAACATCTCTGATAGTCCTAATGAGTGAAGTTTACTGCAAAGATGGTGCCTCAACAATCAAAAAGGTTCCCACATTTTTTCCTCAGCCATATACGTTTTTGGAATTTTTTAAATAACAATAAATCATGTTTACCTGTATATAGTTACATTTGCAGATGGAGCAAAAAGCAATGGGAGGGAGAGGAAAAGAATTAAAAGTTGATACCCAAAATTGTATCAGTTATTTTGGCTATTGTTAATTCTAATCCAAAAATGTAACTACAGGAAAAAGAAGAAAGCTATATTTTAAAACAACCTGTAAATAGGATCCTAAGCTTTCAAAAGCATACCTACCAATGCTCCTTCCAGGCAAGTGGCATAATTATAGCCACGACCCATAACCAAGAGCGATCTCTGTTTGTACAGTTCAAGGGCCAAGTCATGTATCTTCTCATCCAAGGACAAGACTTCTTTAATCATCTCTATCAGATCACATAATAAAAGAAAATGTAGTATAAATGCCATTATTCCACATTTATTAGTATTTCAATATGTTTCAATGAAGCAGTAAGAGATGAACTCAGTTGTATGAATTCAAACTTATTTACAAAGATGCAAAGTTATGAAGACTGGATTGAGACTACTGGATTCTTAAGGTCTTGTATGATTAAGTGTCCACGTGACACATTTAGTATTTTTAAATCTATTTTTGCAATTCTTTCTGAAATCTGTTTTGTATAAGCTTGATTTATTTCAGCAGCGATTTAAATAACAAGTAGGGGCAGAAAGGATTTTACAGAGGCAGATGTGCTACTTATTTTCAAAATTACTTGATTTCAAGTTAATACCCCCACTTTACTTCAAATTATTGTATTCCAGAATGAGGGGAAGTCTCAATCCATTAATGAGCCCGAATACTCCAGGTACTACTACGTGAAATAGTAAAAAAGTCTGAACTTCAAATATACCAGGTAATGTTTGCAGGCCACTGATGATCTCCTGTCTCCTATTCTGCAAAGAAATTCTGTCTTCAGACATCATCAGACCAAACATTACAAGAGAGATGAACTGGCTGGTGTAAGCCTGTAGATGAAAACAGAATGTTAACTCTTAGAGTTGACCCTTAATGCAACCTAAATCTGAACTACCAATTTGATTGGGTTTCCCAGAGGAAAGGTATAAAAAGTCACAGTGAACAGAGCTACCTTTGTGCTTGCCACTCCTATCTCAGGGCCTGCATTGATATGTACACCACAGTCCGTCTCTCTGGATATGGAGCTTCCCACAGTGTTTGTAATGCCAACTGTCAGAGCCCGACGATCCTTACAATACCGCAAGGCCATAAGCGTATCCGCGGTTTCACCTGCAGAACAAGTAGTTTGACATTTAAATTTAAATACAGAACAGCAAGAGCACTGAGAAACTTTAAATCTGTCACATTCAAGGTTACACTTCAGGCTCTAACCAACTGAATCCAGTTGTGCAGAACAAGAAATGTTTGTAAGTATGAGTGAAAACATTTACAATGAAACCGAATTTGAGCATTACTCACAAGTTGTTTCTACTTTTGATTCAAACCATTGATTTGAAAAGCAAGATTTGCATCCAATATAGAGCTCTGGTACTATTAGTGATTATCCTCCCTTGTTTTACTCCAAATTCAGACATTCAGACAAAAATAAGTTTTGTTTATTCGATTTTTTATACTTTGCTACATGCCTCTATTCAGATAGGGATGAACGGTCAAGGCAACTCACCAGACTGACTTATAAAAAAGCACACATCATCCCTGAACACAGGAGTGTTTCTATCCAGGAAGTCACTAGCAAGTTCCACCATCACTGGCAGTTCTGTCAATTCTTCCAATACTTGTCGGGTCTATATTCAATAAGCATAAGGCAATTGTTAATATTGCCATCCACATCAATCCTTTACAGTTTAAGGAAAACAAAAAGATGAAGGATCAGTGTATTTACAAAACTTAGTAAAATAAAGATTTCATTTATTCCTGAGCTACCTTATTTTCTGTAACATCAAGAAGAAAAAGATTAATTTCTGGCATGGTAGGTCATAGCAGAGGTGCTTAAACACAGTGTCAAGTGCAAAGGGAATGGGAAAGAGAGAAAGAAAGATACATAAAAAAAAATATTCAGACTCCCATACCAAGGACTTAGTTTGAAATGAAGGAGAAAGCAAAAGAGCTCTTCTCTAAACCACAAAGCTAAGTATTCCATATATTTTATGACAGGTTGAACGTACAGCTACTGCAGCATGATAACTGGTCCCACAGCCAATAACGATCAGGCGTCGGCATCTTCTGATTTCCTTCAAGTGGTCCTTCAGACCACCCAACAGAACTGTAATAACCCCCCCCCAAAAAAAAGTATACTTCAGCAAGGGATTTTATTAAGCTAATGTGTTAAAGTTTTGTTGGCTTATAACAAACATTTAATAATTAAATATTCCAAGCTACCTGATTTGGTCTCAAAATTCACCCGGCCTCTCATGGTATTGACAACGGATTCTGGTTGTTCAAAGATTTCCTTCTGCATGAATGTACTGAAGTTGCCTATTTAGACAAACACAAAGGATCAAGTTTCAATGGTTTTTGTTATTTCAATTTTAATTCAACTAGAGAGTCAACTTTTAGAATGACCTGTAGTAGCATGCTGGTTTGGATGAAGAGAGTCAATGTAACATCACTGGTTGCAGCTGGATGGAGGTTAGGGATAGGGGAGGGAAGAAAAGTAAACCATTTGCTCCATTTAACTGGATTAGTTTTTCCTAAAAAAGGACAGTCTAATAAATACATTTTGGAGGAAATTGTTAACAGAAATAGTTTCTCTGTCTGTAATCAAGGTTCTGATGTGTTGTTATAATTTTGTCATATCAGTCCAGGCTTATGAGTACCAAACACATTAAAAACTAAAACTACATAGGGCATAAATTTGATATCATCTGCAGTGGCAGTTAGTGCCATGCACTCCCTATCCTCCCTCTGATCAGAAGTCCTGGAATTGCCAGCTTCCAGGAAGGACTTTAAAGTGCTGGAAACAGGTGCAAGAGTCATTACGTGATCAGATGGCAATTTTCTTGGGGTATAAATCCCCCACACTCCAATATCAGGAAGACTTTCCACCTCTGAATGTGCTATATTTGTAGCTGTTCCAACTTACCTTTCATGATTTGCTGCAATTCCATCTGCAAGGTCTGGATGGCTCGAGAGGGGTCATCGCTAGCTGAACGTTTTAGCCGATGGATAGAAAGTTTCCCATCAGCCACTGCTGCAATGTCATCATCCTCTAGGAAAATTACTCTGTTGGTATGTTCAATGACAGCACTACAGAAAGACATGCAAATAGAGAATGGCCAGATTTACATTTGGAACAATGTTTCAGTTTGAACCAGATGTATGATTAAAAAACCAAAACTACCCTCCATTCCAGCAACATACTTTGCTGGTAGTTGCTGCTTAAACTTGCCTCGACTGCCTGCATTAGTATATTTTAGATCAGAGGCAGAAAGGCTAGAGATTGGCAAGTATCACTAGCATGTAGCTCAAAAACTGGTGTTCTATTAAAAGCTCTTTCCCACCTCTGGTATAAATTTTTCTACCCTTATCAAGTAAGTAAACTAATTACCAGGTGGGCTTCTCAAATCTCCAGGATAAAACAGCCTCCCTCCAAATCACAAAAGCACAGCAGAGAACCAACAGATAAGATGTCAAGAACTGGCTAGTGTCACTGCTACAGGGCAAACCAAAAACCACAAGTGCTATTTACCTTGCATCAGAAGCAAAGAAAAATTCTACTGCTTTATCTCCAACAGCATGAAGGCAGGTAGAACTATCCAGTCTTTTCATTCGGGTCTTGCATATTTTCTTCACATTTTCAATGTTGCCTAGTGATTAAATAAAATGAGACAAGTCCAATATATAGACCAATCTGAAATGTAGAATGCAATTTGTTTGAAATAGGTGGTAAACTACACAACTCAAGATGTCACAAAAAAGCTATGGTCACCATTTCTAACAAGAAATCTGCACTTCTTAGAATTTAGAGTTGTTTACGCTGTGTAACATTGGATCATGTATTTGTCCAGACTACCTGGTAGCAAGGAGATACACTGCTTTTAAGTGACCCACTCTCAAATAGACATTATATAACAGTAATACAAAATGGGATACTTTGAGCATCTGTTGATTGCTTTAAGGGTAAAAAAAAATTACCTCTTTTAAAGGACTTCCTGTGACTTGAAATTAATCTATCTTTAAAAGAAAATCCTGCTCTAAGTTTGTTATGTATCTTGAAAAACAAACAGATAAGCTATAGCTATAACTTACATGTCCTATACAAGATAGGAATCTGTTCAGTGGAAAGCTTGTATTTGCTGCGAACTCCAATGAGTAGAGGACTCCCTCGCCTGTGAATGAAATGATGAGCAACTTAGTGATAAAGTCCTTTATACAGGGTAGGTTTTCTGATTAAATAGACATCTGCAGTTAGAAGGCCACACCCCTTCCTGTTCCATAGGGAGGCAGATGCTTCAACCACACCCTTATGGCATGATATATTGGGAATGCTACAAATGCAACTCAGTTTCCTTACATACACCCACCCCGTCCCATGAGAAGGCATGTTATATAGATGGTTACATCCCCACCCCGCCAGTGCGGCAGCTCTGGCTGCTGCTGGTGCAACGTCTAGTGCCCAGGGCTTGCCCTACCCTTGGGAGAAGGTTTTATCCCCCTCCTTCCTACAGCTGTTGAGGGCCATGTGCCACTGGAAAGGGAGCTCGCCCTCACATTCTAGGTCCAGGTGGAGGGCAAGCTGTATCATCTAGGCTGCTCTCCACACCACATACGGAAATGTATATGAGCCAATCTTCAAAATAGTACTTGGATCCCTTTATACTACCCAATCAAGAAGCAGCTCTTCTTTTCGACATATAAAGTTACATGTTTCTCTGCTTCTGAAATGAGACCACAGTAAGCCCAATAATCATTGTATAATTAGGGATTTGTTTTGCCTTTCTTCCTCTCAAACACAGGACTGTCAGCCTTAATTACTGTGCCTATGGACTTGTGTGACGTTAAGAGGCAAGGCAGAATTCTATCACTTTTCCAAGCCAGATGGATCATATGCCACATTAAGTCACTGGAACAAGCTTTAAACCAGTCAATTTTTTAAAATCTCAATCTATTCCAACTTGGCTTCTATTAAGAAGAATCAGCATACAAATCAGCAAGGTTTAAAGGAGATGTTCTCAGATTAAAAGCAATGAGGTTGACTTCTTCGTAAGTTTAAAATTCCCACATATTACTACAAATACCAAAGTTTCAGAGGATACTAAAATAAAGAATACAGACGACAACTGGCATAGACAATACTGCCTGCCATCACAATTATAGGATTTTGCTTATGTATTCCAAAACACGGAGGAGACTTTTACATTAGTTTTTTTCATCTCAATGCCTATAGCAAAAGGCAGGCCACAGCAGCTGCTGACTACATAAAGCAGTCTTTAACCAAAAAGGTAACAGTGGTATAAAACATGAATTATCATTTTATAAAATGACTTACCTTTGCTTTTTCCTGAAAGCTGCTTTTCCAATCAGAAATAAAAGAAGAGTTTGTAAACACGAGCATGAGTTTTGTCTCTTGGATTAGAGCTAGAAATCAGTGTTTGTATAACATTTTAGCTCAATGGCTTCTAGCCAGTTTGAATGAATACACCATTCAGAATGAAGCAAGAGTGCACAAGCCCTCTCTCCTTTTTTTTGGTTTGTTATCAAACAGTAAAGCATGCATACCAAGTAAAAGCACTTTGGATACAGAAGGTAAACTGAGCTTTTCAAGTAACACACTACAGCATACCTAGCAAATGACACACCTATAGCCCATCCTATGTAGTGTTTCTGACTTCTTGCTACACTATGTATCAATTCCTACATGCATCAAGAGTAAGTCTGGTAAATCAAGTTACCTGACTGCTTTTCAGTTGTGCTTACAAAATGGTAATTCATGATTTATACAATTACTACTTCAACGACCAAAGCCACATTTATGGACAGGGAATTTTCAAAATGAAAGTCACGAAACAATTTACTCCTTTAGAATTCTGTAGTTTTAGAAAGTAAGAATAGTTCATGATCTCTAAATCAATTCTATTTAATGGTGAATTGAAGAACTGTTCAGAGGGAATTAAGCTGCAGTTCGCAACCATTACCTAGCTCATCTCAAAAAACCAAACAGAATGTTACACACGTACAGTATTTTCATCATAGCATTAGTCAAGTTTCTTTAGATTTCATTTTGTTCTAAACCTTTGTTTTCAAATTGTATTTGATTAAATAATGTTATAGTTATCTAGAAAATAAAATGGCTAAATACTGAAGTGATTGTTCCTATATTTTACTGATCAGAGATTTTATATTATATACCAACATGAATGAACAAAGTGGTTTTTAAAAAGGGATTTTTCACTAACCTGGTGGCAACAGCTTCTCCTGGGTAATGGATGCTCTTGAAAACCAATGCAAAAGCGCCTTCCTGGAAACCGTACAAACAAATGATAAGAAGGGAAAATCCCAAACAAGTTAAATGAATGAGTCACATCTTGCATTAATCTGGGGCCCCCATTTCCTGAGAAGCCTCTTGAGTCTAGCTCCTTACTGTTATCTGGAGTCTCTTCCTGAGGTCAGACTGCCCCCTTGAAAATGCAAGGCAGACAAATGTGCACGCTACAAACTGCCAAAAGATTTGCAGTAACATTAGGAAATGTAATACAAATTTGTTCAGCATTACAGGATGTACATGGGATAACTTTCAGGTTTCTAGGCCAAAGTTCTGGTCCTACTACTTCTTAGTTTGCTTGCTTATCAAGTGCACTTACTGGGCTCTTTTTCTTTCTCTCTTTTTTTTTTTTTTTTTTTTTTTTTTTAAAAGGACGCCACACTCAGAAGCAGCCTTAGAGAGCTTTGAAGATGAAAAATACCATACTGTGGCAAGAGTAAACTCCTGTTCCATCTTACCAAGACTAAGGAGTGCATTATCTCCTGACTCCCACATACAAGGACTATGTGAAATCAGTGAGGCTAGCATAGGTGCGGTGTGGAATGCACAAAGCAGAATGCACAGAACTATTGAAGGGGATAGACTGTCTATGCAAATGAGCTCACCAGTCCCTCAACTAGCTCTTTGTGGTTCCTATCCTCCTCTCCTGCCCCACATTGGCCCTTCAGTGGTTACTGCAGCCTTAGTGTTGCAGAAAATCCTATGGAGCTGCTGCAAGGAGGAGAAAGGGGATTCTGAACAGAGATTGGTGTAGAGGACCAAGTGAATTTCAATATTTATGGTGCAAGTTTGCAATTCATATGTCTATAGAATATTTGGTTTACTTTTGGTAGTCAATAGTAGGCTCCCATTTATAAACAAACAGTTAAACCATGTATACATACAAGATTGAACTCCAAATGTGGAAGCCAAAGTTTTTTTATTAGATTAAGCTACTCAGCATTGCCCTGATTTAAGTCTAATCTGTATTTAAATAAATCACAGTAGTATTCAAGATTACTGCCCTCTACAAAAGAGGCTTCTTAAAAAAATGGCTACTATTTGCCCCCTGCAGAATGTCTCATTTTAAGCAAAAGCATTTTAAAAATAAAGCAGTCTAGCAAAAAGCAGCAACATACCCCCTTGCTTCTTTAAAAAACTGCTAATGAAGTTTGAGATTTACCAAGTTTTTTAAACTTTCAATATTTTAATCTAATTTCTTGCTCTACAAAACACTAAAAAGATTTTTTAAAAGTTAATTTGCAGCATCTTTTAATTAATTATGTGGTGGACTCAAATTCATGGAGAATATTCTAACAACATCATGAACAGTTCCCCACTAGCACAGAAAGACTGAATTCCCACACTTACCAATTGTTGAATAACTCTCTCTACCAAGGCTGAAAAGCTGATATCTTCACTCTCTCTGTTATCATACACATATTTGATCAGCTTTGGGATAGTTTCAGTATCAGTTTCAGATTCAAACTCATAGCCTTTGGTCTCCTGAAATGTTATATATTGAAGGCAAGATAAGTGTTTTCTTCCTCAGGCAGGAAACCAACTAGTGCCTTTTAACTGGTGTGTCTCACCAGAAAGACATATCTCAAACTGAGGATCACATTGGGCTGGTATATATTTTTATCACTGAACAAAGTGTGAAGATGTAACAAAACGTAATAGCATTATTTTCAAAGGCATATTTAGGTAAGAGACTTCAAGCAAATGTAACAGAGCAGAGAAAAACATGAGCAACAATAGGCAAAGAAATTTGCAGACAACACTAGCCATGCCACGTAAATGGCCTAGTGGCATCTTTTATTCTTTATTCAGGCCCACATAAATGCACTGCATTGTATTAGTTCCTGGGTATCCTTTTAGGCAGGTTCCATTACAATGCAATTTTGAAATGAAATACTGCACATTTTAATACACACTATGCAGATACCATGAGACTTCTGTACACAATTGCTTGTATTTTCTAGTTTTGGAATTATTCAAGTTGCTATAAACTTACCAGAAATTTCCTCAGGTCCTTATAGTTTGTGATGATTCCATTATGGATAACAACAAACTCTGAAAGGAAAATTCAAATCATTTAAAAAAAAAAAAAAAAAAAAGAGGTGTAACTCCACACGCATAAAATTAATGTCAGAAGCGTAAAGCCACAAAATACATTAGTTACTTCCAGAGCTTTCAGATCAGGATTTATTGCAGCACCCACTGTGAACTATAAAACTCTAGGTGTTTTGCTTTTTAAAATACAACCTTATAGGACTTAAGTTTGACGTCCCCCCCTGTAGTATTGGAGCACTTCCCAAAATAGAAACTGTAAAATTATTTTCCTCTCTTCCCAGCCACCCAGTGGGAGAAATCGCTTGGCTGGTTTATAAGGGACATGGAGGAGGATGCGAGTGTGGTCTTGTTTTTCAAAAAGAAGTCTGTTCCCCTCTCTGAAGACTTCACACTCAATTTCTGAGATTAAATATTGTAATTAGATATTAATAGTAATAGTAATCTTTGTTAACTTTAGTTTATTATGGACAGTATTTTCTTAGATGTTTAATAACAATGATGCTACATAGAATATGCGCTATTTAGCCAGATTGCTGGATGATTAAACCCCTCGTACACCAATTTAAAACCCACCATCCAAAAATCATGACGTTCATAAGAGACAATAGGCCATTCGTATACTGTAGGCTCAACCAAAGAACGTGTTAGTGTGACTGGACACTTGAAACTTGTATGTTTTATTGTTTGGACAGAAGTTTTCAAGTGCTGGGGGTGACTGACAATTAATGTTTTTATATTTTTAAAAGTTACTGCTTTTTAAAAATTTCCCTTAAGGTCCAAATTTTCAAAAGAATTCTGCTCCCATTTAGGCACCATAAGAAGTAGCAGGGTTGTAAACACAGGTTAGTATGTTGGGGGCTGACTACTTTTGAACATTTGGCCTTTATTGATTTGTTTAGAAGTGTTAGGATGTCAGGCCACACCATCTAGGTCAGTGGTTGTCAATCTATTTATTTTTGTGAGCCACATATGCCTCTCTAGGTGTTGTGGGCCACATCCACACAATATATATACTACCTGTATGGCCCTGAAGATGTCACATGGGCTGCAGCTGTGCGCTGACTGGGCCCTGGGTTGAGAACCACTGATCTAGGTGCTCCTGACATAATTTAAATTGCTACCTCTATGCTCTGTATTTAAGATGCCCACTCCTACCCCTTCCCCTTCAAACAAGTATCTTCCCATTTTTAGGTGCCTAAATGGATATTGAGAAATCAGAAAAAAATCTGATTGAATCTTTTGAAAAATCTGAACCCAAATCTAGAAAACTCCAATAGGCGATTTAGATTGTAAACTTCCAAGACAGGAACCATGTCCACCTCTCTCTTGGTACAGCCTCATGTACAATAATACAATGAAAAATTCATATTTAGCAGAACTGTACTCAATTTGGGCTGATCAAAAACATTTTTAGCTCTAAACAAGAATCCTTTTAGAACCAGCTAAACTGTTCTAGTATTCTTATATGTGCAAAGAGATACATCTGAAGCAGCTAGTACTCCCAGAGGTGGGAGGGGGCAGGGAAGGAGGAGTAAGTTACTTAGGCCAGATCTACACTATAAGCTTTACATTGGTATAACTGTGTCGCTCAGGGGTGTAAATTTTTCACTGAGCTAACACAGTTATACAGACCTAACCCCCGATGCAGACAGTGCAGACGTAGATCAACTATGATGAAGGGGGGAAGCTCTCCAATCAGTGTAGTAAGGTCTCTACTGAAGCGCTACAGCAGTGCAGCAGCGCTGGTGCAGTGTTTTAAGTGTAGAGCTGTCCCTAGGATTTTTGTAGCTAATCATGATTCAAACATACAAGTAGACTGCTCAAACTTTGTTATATTTGGTTACAAAAATATTACTATGCATTTTACAGCCCCAATAGATTAAATCCATCCTCGATGCAATTCCTTTGAAATGTAGTTATGCCAAGGATGTGTTTGGCCCAATAAGATGTTTTTCTGTATTATTATATCCAAGTAGATGACTAGTTGTGTTGAAATTCTTTTACACGCAAATATTTATTGTTAAAACAAATTATGCCCTTAGTGATTCTATTGCATTTGTGTTTCTTAAGCATGACAAATTTCACTTAAGACTTTTAGCTGCATGAATGTTTTATTTGAGCAATTAAACTGCTTTGCCCGGTTCACAAAAATCCACAAAATTGTTCTTTGAAATTTCTCTTTGATAAGGTAACAAAGTTCCGACTATTTGTAATTTACACACGTTTAAATCAGTTTTATAGTAATTCACTAGGTTCTGAAATCTCTGTTGACATTTCGAATTCAAACATGATTCCAGATTGGTACGCAGAATACTTACCATTGTTTTTATCTGATCTCTGAGGGTGACTATTCACAGCATTGGGCATTCCATGAGTTGCCCAGCGAGTGTGAGCAATTCCAAAATGTGTTTCAAAATCTGCCTTTAAGTCCAGGCCCTCTTGTTCTGTAGAGAGGAAAATCAGTTCACTGACGGCTTTAAATTGAATCTTAGTCACACCAACACAAGATTAACAGAACTTTGTCCCCCAACATTTTTAGATTTCAGTAGATTAAAAAGCAGTTAGAAGATGGCAAAAAACCCCTAAGTATTTACTTTCACGACACTACTTTGGATAGTTCAAGTTATTGTGATTAAAACCTTTATTTGCTAAAGCTGAATCCTTTTACAACCAAACCTAGCATTTATAAACTGAGCCAAAAGTTCACATTAATATAGGTCTGCATTGTATTTTATAGTAGAGTGTGATTTCTGCTCTTCATAGATGGAAGCATTATATAAAACTGATGCTGTGACGACAACCAGTTTGCTTTAATGCTAGTAAGAGCTTCTGTTGTACAAGAGTCCATGCTCTGGTACTCCTGCTGCGGAATGTACATTAAATATATGACTGCTTGTAAGAAGCAGCTAATATTTCAAATAGTATGGTAGCCACCCAAAATGAAGAGTGTATTAAGGCCTCTCCAGCAGCTTTACTTTAACAAGAAGGCTGCTTTACACTTAGAGCATGAAGATTACTTTACTATGTACTTTGTGACAGCAAGTATCTCTGATAAAAGACCACTCATTCCAATCTAATGCCTGTTATACAGTGCAGTGATCAGCAGTAAAGTTTTTACTCTATGGTTTAAGGGGATATCAGCAATAAGTACAAAGCCAATGTAAGAATTCTTAAACTTACTGTATAACTCCTCATCTAGGGCCTTTACTTTTCCTCTTTTCTTGATTAGTCTGATGTACCTTTCTTTATCTTTGTTATTATTTCCATCAATGGCAACACCTAGATTTCAGAAGACACATCTGTAAGCATCATTTACTTAAGAAATGCATCTAGCTAGACGATCATGTTGGTTCCTTCAAGACTTAAAGTCTAGGAGTCTATAAGAAATGTCCAACCTGAGATTAGACTGACATGCACATGCAAAGACATGGCTCTACTTCAAAATTAGCCTTCAAAGAGAAGATCTTGAAGTCTATTGCTGGACTCCTGTAGACAAAGATTCAAATTAGATTAGGGAAAGCCCTGTCTCCCCAATTCAGGAAAAATTCCCACTGAAGTCAAGAGGAGTTTTGCCTAAGTAAGGACCCCAGCTAGATTTTGGCCAGTGACATTAACAAGTTAAAATTAAAATGACATATGATAAGCCTCCTTGATTCCCTACTCCAACCCCTCCACCCCAACAAGACACACACAACCACCTCCACCCAAAAACCCCAAAACCCAACCTTATAGTGGGTAAACAATATATCCCTCATCCTGTTTCCTTTGGTTACATGGTCTACACCTCAGCTGTAGCTGAACGTCTGATTAAATCAAGTTTTTAGTCCTACGAAGTCCTAAGGAATGTTGAAGATGAGACAAACAGCCAAGAGAAATTATTTTGATCCTTTCCAGGCAATGGTAGAAAATTAGGATGAGAGAATACTGTGCAAATCAAAATGCTGAGTCTTAATTAGAAGTAGTAGCAGTGTTATCTTAAATTTAAAGATAAGCAGTTAGCATAATCCTGTTTGCAACTGTTCATTTGTATAACAAGCAAGTTTAGATACCTGCAGAGTCATACCCTCTGTATTCTAGTCTCTGTAGCCCTTTTATCAGAGTCTCAAATATCTCCTTCCTGGTCCGAGGTACTCTGTAGTTCAGATAAGCAAAGATTCCTGAAAAGGGAGGGGGATGGGGAAGGAAGAGAAAACAGAAAGCAAATATTTAGTTTGTTTGGATGCCTTCAGAAGTGGATTTAAAATCCCTTTATCTAGTTCAAAACATTAATACCACAAAAACATTTCCCAAGAAAGTCTTCTATATTTGGTACAATCATCCCCCGTGGGCTTTCAAATGGGAAGAGAAATTTATCCAGCCATTTTAAATGCTGCAACCAATTACAGTTTCATGTTCATTAAGCAAGTGCGCCAGTTCTAGGCAACGCTTAGCCTTTCTTTCTCCTCACAGACATCTCCAATTAGGAACAGCAGTGAACATCGAGCTGAAAAGAGCCTTCCCCACTCTTCATGACGACTGCAGCTGAAAATGGGAGTTTTATGATCTACTTCAAATCCAGATCCAAAACTAGACATCCGAAGACTAAGGTACAACAAAAGGGGACGTTGGTAATCAAAGTCAGGGCCAAAAATGTTTATTAATTGCCCCAGGATAGGTCCTTTGAGCACATCTATTTTTGAAAAGTTCCTATTTTATATGGTATGCAACAGTCTTTTAGCAGGGAAAGAGAAGAAAAAACTAGGGAAGCAAATACAAAGGAAAGGAAAGTCAAAAGGGAAGGACAACCAAGTGAGGGGACAAAGGAGAAAAGAAACGGAGAGAAGGAACATGGTCCCCCACCAACAAAGTTCTCTTTCTGTGCTACCTCAACATAACCTTCACCTGCTTGCCACCCCTGACTCTACAAAGAGCATTGGACCCATTCATCATGCCACATGCTTCAGGGCTCTGAGTTACTACAGTGAATTCTTTCCCAGGTGTCTGGCTGGTGGGTCTTGATGACATGTTCAGGGTCTAACTCAGTAGTTCCCAACCTTTTTGGCTCGAGGGCCACAAATACAATTTTTACAACCCTGAAGGGCCACCAGCCTCCACCAGAAGCTGCCCGCCCCCTAAAATGCAGCCAGATGAAAGGAGTTCAGCGAGGAGGATCCCCCGTCCTGCTGGCTGCAGCAGGGAAACCATGTGCTCCACCTGGGTCCCTAGGCAGTGGCTTCCTTCTGCAGCTAGGGAGATGGGAGATCAGTGCTCCCCTCCCTCTGGCCCCAGCAGGGACCGCAGAGCCTAGGGACCCATGCAGAGCGCTTTGCCGTGCTCCCTGCTACAGCCAAAGGGAGGGGATCGCTGATCTCCCATCCTCTTGGCTGCAGCAGGGAGCCTGCACTGGCAACATGCTCCACCTTGATACTTAGGCAGTGGCTCCCTTCTGCAGCCAATGGGAGGGGAGCCCCGGGCCGCTCTGAAAGACCCCACAGGCCATTTTTGGCCCATGGGCCACGGGTTGGGAACCACTGGTCTAACTGATCACCACATTTGGGATAGGGAATCAATTTCCCCCAGGTCAGATTGGCAGAGACCCTGGGGGGTTTTCACCTTCCCCTGCAGCATGGGCGCCTGGGTCACTTGCTGGTTTCAACTAGAGTCAGTGGTAGATTCTCTGTAACTTAAAGTCTTTAAATAAAGATTGAGGACTTCAGTAACTCAGCCAGAGGTTATGGGTCTATTACAGGAGTGGGTGGGTGAGGTGCTATGGCCTGCGATGTGCAGGAGATCAGACTGATGAACATGATGGTCCCTTCTGGCCTTAAAAATCTATGAGGTCATCTTGTGCAGAGATCACTCTGCTGTAGAAAAGAACCGAACTCTCTGCTTCACAAAAAGAAAGACAGAATAAGAAGAGAGTGCACAAGCTGGGATCTTTCTTTTCTTGAGTGGGAGGGAGAAAAGGACAAGGGAACGGGACATCACTAAAACAGGAAGGAATTCTTGATGTGTCAGGTCATTTTCTCAAGGCTGGCGTGTAGTAGCATAAGTGCAGCAGTGTAATAGCATAATGTTTCTAATGAGACTGAAGGATAACTGCTGATCACTTTAGCAAAGACTTCATGGGATGCATCTGACGAAGTGGGTTGCAGCCCACGAAAGCTTATGCCCGCAGAAATTTGTTAGTCTTTAAACTGTTACAGGACTCGTTGTTTTTGCTGTATACAGACTAACACGGCTACCCCTCTGGAACTGATCATTTTAGGGGAATCGACTACATTCACAGTTATTTTTTAAAAGGTGACCTGCAAACAAAAGACAAAAAAATTGTGCTTGTGACCATTTTTGTTATAATGGTAGTCTGGAAGGTTTTGCTGTTAAAAAAATGTTTCTTTGTTTTTTTTTAAACCCACATTATAAATTAGCTCCTGTCTAGTCCAGAAAACCATATGCAGACTAGAGAACTAGTGAAACAGTGACATCACAGAGCCAAAGGAGTCAAAGTTGAGCTATTAAGTGAGGAAGAGACTATTAAACTTGAAAACATTGTTTTTATTAACAAATATGGCACTGCAATGACTAATTAACATTTTGAATACAAGAAGCCTTTGTTAAAAGATTCCTTTAATAGTCAATTAAAAGTATTAAGAGCTCAACAACATCATTTACATATCCCTGTGGTCCTCCACAGCCAAGGAAGTTGTAGTGAAGATAATAGTTGATCTTCTAGGGACAAATTCATTGCTAGCAATCTCGAAGGATTTCTACCATAGATATTAGAGTTGGCCTGATTGCTTTTTAGTCTCACAAACTATTGTGCTCATTAGACTGATCACAGAACAGCATATCCTTAGGAGAACAGTTTTCTGCTACAGAAAAGAAATCCCTCCATTTAGTCTCTCTCACCAACAGAAGTTGGTCCAATAAAAGATATTACCTCACCTACTTTCTCTCTAATATCCTGGGACCAACACTGCACACATCTATGTAGCGTAGGCATTTCTAGAATGCCCATCGTATTAAAATCCAGGTGACAATATGCGCAGAGGACATTGATACATATTAGTTAAACTTAAAAAAGGCATCTGAACACATCACAAGTGTTATCCTTAAACAGATTTCTTGGAAGTAACGTCTATAGTTTATTACATATAAAAGCTACCTTAGATGGAGGATTTGTTGACAGCTTTTTTCAGACAGCCATTTCCACTTGTTTGGTGCTTGCCATCAGCCACAAGAGCAGCATTTTTAAATACAAATTCCTTAATATCATTCCAAAACATTGCTACACACCTCCCTTCTCAGATCCAACCTTGCTTTCTGTGCCAGATTGCACAATGTATTTAAAGACACATCAGGCTTCTGTGTTCAATGTGGCGTCTTTGTGACTATGCAGAGCTCCAGGAAAAGTTTCCTTTGGGACTGCCTTTACAATGCTACCAATGTGCTGTAATTGTTAAAGGCTCCTTGTTTCTAGGGAACTCTAGCTATATTTCTACATATGTCAACTAAGAGGTTCAGAAGCCACTAGAGGCTATTACACTGAAAGTGATAGCTGTGGCCTGGGTTGCCAAGGAATATATTACAAATTCTTTGGATATAGGGAAATAATTCATTCTCAAAAACAAACTTCTACAGTATTTCCTTCTTTTTAATAATTTATTCACTCCTCGTGTACTTTATTCCTCACACAAGCCATGCTTTTGGCTGGATTTAAAGAGAAGTTGAGCAACATACATTTAAAAATAACCAACATTTTAGTATAGTGTTTTCTGAAAAGCTAACATCCACTGGAAACTGAACCAAGTTACTTGATTGACAAATATTTTTACTTGATATAAAGGAGACCTGAGAAACCAAGAAGATACTTTTTAATAACATTCAGAGATGTTCAGTCGATGCAGTTTTCAACAGAACTTGTAACAAAAAAGCCAAAATATTATAGCCTAAGCTCTATATGAAAAAAAGCCATTGAAAGTGATGGTCTTCCCTCACTAGCACAATTTAAACAATGAAATGTTGCCCTTGAATAGGAATCTGAGGTACAAGATAGAATCAGATATTTTATATCCAACTGCAGATGTTCATAGCCATTGTTTTGTCTTTTGCGGGGTTTTGGTCCTTTGACCTCAATACCACGTTGTATCTTCATCACAGAAAATTAATCCAGTTATAAACTGTAATAATGACCGTTAATTATCTGATTTGATCAAGTTACTTGTAGCTGATTGTACAGAAGCCATTTTGCACTGGAATCGACAAACAAAACAAGAAGGGGGCTTCCAAAATACCACTCAGGACTTTCAGTAAATGCAGAAAGTTAATCTCTGCTTGATGACTCTTATCAAGAGCCTGCAGTTCTGGCTTTTCCTGGCAGACTGCGTGTCATATGTGAGAAAAAGGATTCTGAGAATTTTCTATGGAAAATTTCACAAGAATGCTTGTGCTGTAATTTCAAGATTTCACCAAGATGGGGGCAGCCTATGCTTTGAAATTTGACCAAAAGTAAAGGCATTTTTTTTCCTCAAGAGAGGAAAGTTAGCATTCAGTAGTTGGAGTGAGTGTGTTGTTGGAGCCAAACACTTCACTTTCTTGTCTCACAGCTTAGTTCAGTTTTAGAATAACTAGAGCTTTTCATTTTACATTTAAATAGCCAGATCATCTGCTTACAAGAAACACTTTTTACGCCGCATACTCTTATTACACATTTCTGTTTACACAAACACCAAATCTGGCCAAAATCTTCCAAATTTGTCACCTGAAAAGGGTGCTTAGGTTTCTCTGGAGAAAAATTTAGATATTTAAATTTTAGGAACCCACATTGCCAATCTTTAGCTTATATGTGCTACCTAAACACCAAAAAAAAGTCAACAGAAGTTAAACAACAGGGTACTACAGTGAATATTTCCGGATCTAAATCATCGGAGGAGAGAATAAAATTTAAAAAGGGACTATTAGACTTTAGTAACCAAGCTAGCCCGATAACAGATCCCTCTGGGATCAACACAGCTACACACCGCTGCAAATTAAAAATAAAGTCACGCCTGTCCCACCAGTTGCTCCCCTGCTGTCCCGCAGAAGATTCAATTAGCGCCCCCGGGCACGCACCCAGCATGTAGCAGGATTACAGGAGATGGGCTTTGTCCTCACTGCGGTTCGGGGCGGCCACCAGGACCGTGCAGCCCCACCGAGCTGGAGAAAGGGGGGGGGGAGAAGAACAGCCACCTAGCCTGCCCCCCGCTCCCCCATCCTCCATGAAACCAACACGTTTTGGGGGGCATGGGTAAGATTGGCGGCACCTCCGGCGCCGGCTCACTGGAGAGCAGGGGCCCTGGATGCGAACGGGGGGGCTGGGGCAGAGAAAAGCTGACCCTAGTCTCCTTGCTGGGGGGGGGGGGGCTTCCACCTCCTGGGGGCCGGGCGGGGGGCACAAGGGCTCTGGCAGGATGCGCCCCCCCCCCGTGTTTTACGGCCCCTGAAGAAAGGCACTGGGGGGGGGGGCAGCTCCCTACAAAGGGGGCGGGGGAGAAGTCGGAAGAGGGGCCGCAGGTGAGCCAGCCACTCACTCACCGCACATGGTCGGGTCGGATGGCAGCGCAGCCCTGGTCCCCGGGAGCCAGCCGTGCAGCCCAGCCCAGCCGCCCCGTTCTTATAGCGCTGCCGCCGGGCTGGCCCCTTCCCTCCTCGTTCATTGGCTGGGGGCAAAGGGGGGGGGGCTGGCGCTGGTCCCGGGTCGGGCTCGGCTGGGATCCGAGCCGCGCGCGCCGCCCTGGGGTGGGGACGGACCGAGCCCGAAGCCGGCCTGCAGCCCGCTCCCCGCCTCCTCCCCGCGGGCTGGAGCGGGGCCACGGCGGAACTAGCACGGCCCCCCCCTCCGGCTTGCACCCGCTCGGGATCCCCTTCCGAGCCGCGGGCCTGCTGGGACTCTTGGGGCAGGGACAGGAGACCAGGCGCCCCCTGACCCTCTTCCAGCCCGCTAACACCCCCCGGCCCGCCAGGCTGGCAGCAGGGGCGAGCTGGAGTCCTGCCTGGAAGGGGGGTGGGACAGTCAGTGACTTGTCCAGACTAGCGCCCAAAGGGACAGGAGCTGACCCCAGGGGCACTGCATTCAGAGACCAACACCCCCCACCCCCTCCAACCCAGGGAGGGTTGTTACCTATTAAAATAGACACATCGTTTGTAGAGAGGGCAGGTGGCTCTTCACAGAGCATTACAGCCAGCAGAAGTCCATGGGGTTTATTCCCTTTGCCTACATGCAACCAATGGAGCATTTTAAAACAGAGAGAATCTCAAGGTGAACTGGTCCCAGGCAGCCCCCTCAGAAATTTCTCAGGACAAGACTCTCCTTCGCTTTCCTGTCTGGGTAGGGTTTGGCGTAACTCTGCTAAGTATATCAGTAGTGTTTTGTGTCTATTCCTCATCCTTTCAGAACCTCCTAGCTACATGCCCAGTGAACTCTGTGGGAGTTGACTGG
The DNA here is from genome assembly GCF_026122565.2 of Emydura macquarii macquarii. NCBI lineage: Eukaryota > Metazoa > Chordata > Testudines > Chelidae > Emydura > Emydura macquarii. The sequence goes on along the minus strand of NW_027132905.1, from coordinate 5,708,998 downwards.
AGCATCAGGTCTCTTAAGGCCCCAGTTCATGAAAGCACTTAAAACAGATACTCAACCTCAAGCATATATTTAAATTCCATTGAGGTCAATGGGACCTAAAGCACCTTAAGAGCTTACCTGAATAAGGGCCACGGTGAAGTACCACCCATTTTCTTTCAATTGGAGAGACCACCCAATGGCAGCAAAATAGTTAATTTAATAATTCATTAAATGAGTAGTCCCCTGCGATCACTTTGCAAAAAAGAAATTATGGCCCAGACTCGCAATTAGTTTTCTTATCTTGCCCAGTATTGTATTCTCTTTCAGTGGTTTTGTGGACCACCAGAAAAAGAAAGAGCTAAAGAGATCCACATCTGAGAGCCACTGCTCTAAAACCACAGTGGTTGTTTTGTGATATTCATAGCCAATATATCATTCACAGCACAAATCTGGAGTAATTTAACTGGGTTAACAGTACAAATGTGACTGGCAATGGGATAGGCACCAGCATTAAATGGCTTTTAAGAAACTTTTGATCTCTTATCTTAAGAAGCCATGTCTGTAGGAGGAGAACAGAAATGTGACTGCTCAGTTTTGCAGTGAGTGCTCTGCTTTATATAATTGTACTGAGGTATGTTGAAGAATGATTATGTGATTGCTATGCCCCTGGAACAACACAAAAATCTCTCATGAGGATATCCAAACGAGCATCATTTTTAATACACAGAGTAAGAGGATCACACTCTTTCAGTCAACACATATTTCTGCTGTATAGAAGAATAAAAATGGGAAAACAAGTGAACTTTTTGTATCAAAAAACTCCCCAACATTTTCAATAGTAAAAGTCCAAAACATGACTACTTACAGGACCTAAAATTTAGGATGAAGAATATTGTAGGCATTTTTGGTAAGGGTTAGGCATCTCTTTTATTATACTCTAGTTGAGTATTAAATATTAATTTTCCCGTGTGTTTATTTTTGTAAAACATGATTTTACTTTAATTTTAAGTTTAGGTACAAGGAATGAGTGCCTCAAATACTGTCAATTTCAACTCCAGTGTTGATGGTGAGGTTGATTTAAAAAAAAAAAAAAAAAGTTGGAATCGTGTTATTTCCAGAGTTTAAAAATTTCAAACACACTCAAAGCAGTTTTGCAAAGTCTCACTAAAAGGGGAAACTGTCAGTCTCAGGACAAAATTTAGGCTTTGCAAAACAAACAAATTTTAAAAATCATTATTAAATTAAAAGGAGGAAAAAACAGTTTAGGGAGCACATAGCATCCTTCAGCTGATCCATGAGAATCAGGAAGTAAAACAATCTATTTTCATTGTCCATGCTGAGAGAAATGCAAGCAGTAAATATGTGATACTTGGGGAAAATAAAGAGGTTGGGTTTTTTTCTGTGAGGCAGAATGGTCCAGTGAATTGGCAATCAGGCAACCTGGGTTTTAATCCCAACTACCACTGACCTGCTATATGACCTTGGGCAACTTCACCTCTCTGTATCTTTTTCCGCCTTCCATCCTGCCCAATATGTCCTGATCACAGTCAGAATTTTTAGGCCGCACTGTAATATAAATAGTAATACTGATGATAGATCTTTTCCATCTCTAATTGCCATGAAAAGGCAACATAAGTTTTTCAAAAAAAAATCTGGTTGTGCCAGCCAAACTTACTTTGATAGGTAACAAGCGTAGAGGACCAGAAAAGTGTGCTGAATAAAGTATTTCACTTTAGCATGGCAGTCATTATGGTTCCCTGTGACATTCCCAAAAGGAAATTAGAGAAATGCAAATGAGCTGGAACGATTATAAACTAGATGCACAGAAGCATTAAAAAACTGAAGTGGAGTAATTAATGGTTCAGTATCATGTTGGGAAGAGGTCCTGAATGAGATGCTGTCTGTCTGCTCTAATACTATTTAGCATTTTCATTGCTAACTTGGCAGACTATAGAGAATGCACAAGTCGTACCTACAGTAGGTCCTGCTGGGCTTGGACAAATGGATTTTAAGGAGGTCAGACCAGATGATCATAATGGCCCCTTTTGGCCTTAAAAAAATCTGTGAATGGTCCAGAGCTAAGATAGATGACAAATACTTTCATGTATCATGAATGCAACAAGCCAGGTTTAGCAATTCTGCTATACTTGCATCAGTTAGGGTGCTGTTCTGGGTACCACATTTAAAAAAAAAGAAAAGATGGGGGAATTTCAGAGTACAGCAACAAAAGTGCTAAGGGGTTTGTAATGGGGTGAATAGTCCTCATGCTAGGGTGACCAGATAGCAAGTGTGAAAAATCGGGACGGGATGGTGGGGGTAGAGGGTGTGGTAATAGGTACCTATATAAGACAAAGCCCCAAATATCAGGATTGTCCCTGTAAAATCAAGACCTCTGGTCATCCTACCCCATGCTGATGAGGAAGATGCCAGAGAGGTGCTAGGGGTGGAGGGCAAGCCCTACCCCTACCCCTGTGGCCCTATCAATCATTTATGGTAGGGAGGAGGCCTTTGAAAAGGAGGAAACTGCAGTCAGCAGTAGGGAGAGAGATCACTCCAAGTAAAAAACTGCTGAACACCCATCCAGGAGATGCAGCTCTTTGCGGAGTGCAGTGAACTCCCAGGGTAAGTGTGACAGAGTGAGCATGATTCAGCAGCCCAGCCAGAGGGACACCTCAAAAACACTACACAGATGCTGTACTGCTAACAGTACTGTGGGCTTTTATCCCCTTTGAGAGGCCCGGGGAATAAGTTATTTTTGGGTCACCCAGGTGTGCTGGGGCATTTAACTTTTCTTTTGATCCCCCAGCAGAAGGGACTTGGGGTTAAGAAGGACTGCAAAAGGCAGGGTCTCCTTGCAAGAAGTAAGAAAGTTGGGGCCTGTCCATGAACCACCCACTGCAAACAACTGGCTGTGGCCATCATCTGGGAGAAAACCCTAAGGAGATTCTTTTACAGGGTTTGTGAATTTAGGCTTATGAGGCACTTTTACCCAAAAAGAAAAAGAAAAAAAAAGACAACTGAGAAGAGACACAGGGCCAAGTTCAGTCCAGAGTTAAGTGAATACAATGCCACTGAAATTTACACCAGATCTAAAGGAGACACAATAGTGAATAGGTTTGGACAGAATAACTGTTGCCAACCATCAAACTGAAACCAAATCTGAACTGGAATGCTGAGGGTCAGGAAAGTTTGCTTATTTCATTGCTTCAGGTCTTTGTGCTCCCTGGTTCAAGCTGGGACCAGAAGTGGAATTGCCTGGATACCATGAAAAAAAGCTGTTCTGGGATTATTTATGGTCTGACCAGGAAAGCAGCAGAAGTATTTTGAGAAAGCCAAGATTTTTTACTCCATTTTGCAGATTGAAGAGATTCAGATATTCACCCAAATAATTGGTTGTGATCCAGATCAACCTCCAAAGGACACTTTTATGTTGGATGACCAAATAGCAAGTGTGAAAAATCGAGAAGGGGTGAGGGGTAATAGACACCTATATAAGACAAAGCCCCAAATAGCAGGACTGTCCCTATAAATTGGGACATCTGGTCACACTATTTGTATGTCTCTATTGATATTTGTCTGTAAATACAAGAAAGGATGCTCTAAAGAGTCAGGAATAAAACATTCCCCTTAGTTAACATGGTCAGACCAAGTACTAATGGGTGTAAACTGCAGAAGGGAAATTTAGGCTAAATATTAGGAAACATTTAGGAGGAGCAGTTAAGCAATAGAACAAACTGCCAAGGGTAGTTTTATAATCACTAAATACTAAAGCTAGACTTGACACATTTATCCGGGATCACTTACAGATAATGAAACTGCTCTTTCTATGATACAGGGGTGGATTAGATTACCAAAATGGGGTCCCTTCCAACTCAAATACTCCTGTGATTTTAGCTGAGTTATGAAGTAATAAAACTCTGTTAATTACAGATTTTAGACTGTTAGTCATTTATCCCCATAAATTATTTACCACGTATTTCCATGAATTCACATTCTGTAACCAGATTTGTCCTCATATGTGGCATACATTCTTGTGTTCCCTGCTTTAATAACAATTCAGCTAAATATCACTGCCAGATTTAAAGGATGTGAAGTGTCCTCAGTTGTCATGCTACACTCCCCTTGGCTTTAGTGGGATCTCTGCCATCGATCTAGGACCATATACATGAAGAAAGGAAAGAGAGATTGGAGAAGAGGGTGGAAATGGTAGGAAAATTAGGAGGAACTCACTCAAAGAAAGCATCTTTGGCCTCAAAATGCAAACATTAAGAGGCCAAAATGGCCATATGTTTACATACCATATTATTTAGCCTGGGCTTGACTCATAGCCTGCCTTTTTCCCCTGTTCTTCAACTCATTTCTCCCATCAAAAGCCTAAGGGTGTTAATTGTAATATATATTAACATTGTCAGGGCCCATATGTGGGCAATCTGGCCTAATGGTTAGAGCCCAGAGTACATTGAGGTCATGGTCAGGAGTCACACCAAAGGCCATAGCCAGAGTCAGAAGCCAAGCCAAGGGTCAAATCAGCGTTAGAGTCAATAACGAGCTAGGGCAAAGGAGCAGGAACAAGGAAGTAGGAACCTGACCTCCAAGATGGAGTCAGCAGCAGGTCTAAGCAACTAATTTCTAAGCAAGAACCAGAACAGGAAGCTTTATGCTAAGAGGTGACCAATCAGCAGTCTGCTGCTAGTCAGCTGACCCTGCTAAGTCAGTGGAGGTAGGGCTGTTTGCCAGGTATCAGCTGTAGTTTCCCTGTTTGACTTTGCAGCATGGGGATGCAGTGGATGGGCTCTCACTCGCAGGTTTGGGTTTGAGACCTGTGGCACTGACAAATGAATGTGGGTGCCCAGTTCTCCTGAGAAAACCATGGCTCAGGTGTCTCCTGCTTGAGCCCTCAAAAACAGATGCACCCAAAATCACTTTTGAGATATTTGGCCTAAGGGTCTGATTCCAATTTCACTTACATCAGGTGTAAATCAGGAATCAATCCAGTGAGGTCAATGAAGTTATGCTGATGCAAAACCAGTGTAAGTAATATAGTCCCTGGGACATGCTCCCTGCTGCTATAAGGGTAAGAGAAAGGCCAGATTCTGAATTCTTAACTCAAGCACGACTCCCATTGACTTCATTGCAAGTCATGCCCGAGTAAGCAGCTTGGACTGGCCCCAACATTTTCCCCTAGCCATATTGCAGTTTCGCAGAAAATTAGCAGGTAACTTCGAACTCTGAACAGTAAAATCTTTCTCAGGTTCTGGACACACTGGACCAACAAGTTCAAAGAAGGAAAAGCATGTCTGTGATTGGTCTCTCTCTTGGGTCAGTAATGCATGTGTTAAATGGTACTGCTCTGGGACTTGTTTTGGGTGATAATTTGTATTTAATGATTCATGATGCCACTTTATAGCTTTAATTTCAGAACCAATAATAATTAGAAGGAAAAGTTAGCCAGCATTCATCACTCCTTCGTTAAACAGCTGTTCTTGAAAAATGGAGGGCTGTGTGCATTATGAAAAAGTGCACGGCATTACGTCTATTTTCATAACTGATATTTGTCTAGGAACAAGAATACAGTAACTAGACTTTTAATCAATGGCAGCTTTGTAACAGAAGTTTCATAATGAGAATTCCGTGCAGTCTGCTAGAATAGTGGGGAGAGAAAACCAATTTGCTAATCTATACATTAGATTTTTAGTATTTTTTCAAACACAGTAAGATTTTTAAGCTCTCAGTTGAAGTACTAACTCTTTGCATCTAATTTCTATGGAGCAGCATAAGGTAATACATTGGGCTTTTAATGCCCAGCCTTAGTAATAGCAGCTGCAAACAAGTTAGTGGAGAAGTGCAGAAAAAAGAATAAAATGGGTGAAATGTTTGGGAAGTTTGGTGGAGTTGAGTGGAACATGGTAGAATATCTTTTACTTTGGTTGGATTTTCTCAGCTCTCTCTGTGGTCCTTCCACGTTAAGACTGAGATGTGTTGATACAGCAACATAGACATTTGTATTCCTGCTCTCCATGCTATATATGTTTTGGGTATAAACAGAGTCTCCAGGGCTTTCTGTTTAATACATTTCGTGAGTACTGAATTCACAGGAAAATAAATAAATAAAAAGACAGAGGAGCCACCTGCCCATCGTACTTACTGGAGAGAAGATGCCAATCTGAGAAATAAGCCAAATCCCAAGGAAAGAATGCTTGAACCCTCCCACTCCTCCGCTCCCCTCCCCCCAAATACTCTCTCTCTCTCTCTCTTTCCAGTCTAGACAATTTAGTTTCAGAGGCTTAGAGGGACTTTACTAACAGAGAAAGAATGGCTTGGACAAATTGTTGGATAAGTATAAAGATATCTGGCTTAATTCATACAAGGAAGGCAGCTGCACCCAAGCAGACATTCACACCAGGAGACTGGTCACAGCATCGCCTCTGACTTGTGCATGGAAGCGCATCTTGAAACTCCTCCCAAGGTTCCATAGCAGCCCTGCTGGCAGAGGTCACCTGGGAAATGTGCCAAACCAGCACATTCTGAGTGGCGCTGGCTGGCTCACTCCAGGCAACGAAGCAAAGTGAAGTGCGGCTTATGTACCACTGCAGCCTACTTTTCTGGTAGAGCCAGGCAATGAATCTCACCTGGAATGGAACTAGAATGAAATGGTACTTACTAAAAAAAATCCTATCCACTCTCAGCACAAGTGTCATGGCCCAAAGGGGAAAACGTACAGAAACGGGAGGAGAGGGATAATAGAAAAACGTGTTGGTTCAATGAACTGGTGCCGTATGCCTTAACATTTTTAATGCTCTTACAGTACAGAAAGATAGAGATGAATAAGTTGCAGCAGCATGTAGGCGTGGGTAGTATGTGCAATAATAAGGTCTAATTGTAGTATTTATCCAAATACCAGCTAACTGAAAGTAAGAGTAATACCATCATCTTTTTGGGTGTATCCCTTATTCCGCTGTCTTCTGAATGGGGCTGCTCCCTGGAAGGCACAGCAAATGGGATAGCGGGAATAAGTGGCCCCCTAATAGATCTAGGAGACCTTATTCTTGTTTCCTATCCAACTTTGTGCTCCTCAGCAGGCTCCTGCACCTGCCACCTCCCCCACCCCACCAGCAACCGGATAGAGGACATGTCAAAGGAAGGAAGGGAATGGGGAGAAGCAGAGCTCCACTATGCTGATTCTCCACTGGCATATATCAGAGCAGCCTCAGGGAAGCTCTCATTTGATATCAGAGATAGGGCTGGCACAATCTTGCCCTCAGATTCAGTAAGCTATAAGTGGCTCCCTAATGTCCTCTCCCCACCCCCCACCAAGCAGAGCTCGATCAGAGAAGGAAATCTATCTGACTCACAATCTCTGCTTCTGAGGTAACTTTAGCTGCCAGCTCCCCCCTTTCCTTAACCTCTCCACGCCACCCTAATGCTGGGACCTGCTAGGAGAGGCCAGGGTGAGTGGCTGGCTCACAGCAGAAATTCTAAAGGAAAGCAGAGGTTGTAGCTCCACTGAAGAGACGCTTTGTCTGGCACACCTGGCAGCCTTGTTCCTCAGCTCACTAGCTTGTCTCTCACCAACAAAAATTAGTCCAATAAAACCAATTTGTCTCTCTAATCCAACTTACACTGACTGAAAGCAGGAAATTCAGTACTGGCCTAAAAGGATGCCTTTAACTCACCCTTTCGTGTCCAAGTAGTACAGGTCATGTGAGACCATCTTCTTTTCTAGAGCCTTTTCCTAGACAACTGCACAATTGTAACATACTGAGGAAGTAGTTTCACCTTTTACTCTGCTTCCTTGATTTGTAGGTACAAACTAAACCACTAACATTATATTAACATTAATACAAGTTTTAATTACAAGAGTTTCTTGTGTTTTTTATTCCTCCTGTAACTTGAAAAAAACAAAGCCACTACAAAGTGTGCAGTACCAGAGACTAAACTTTTTTTTTTAAGTATAAAATTTACCTTGCAGAACAAAACTGTGTTGTCTGGTACGTTACTGTCTGAGTGTAAACACAGGCAGAAATTTAAGGCAGATCAGATAAATCCATATTTATGGACTTGTTACAAGGGTGAGAATGGACTTGACGGTTTGCAATCAGTAACCTGTGCCATAGGGGCCAATGCATGGTAGGGCCAGATCCTAAACATCCTCAGTCCCCTTTGACTTTAGCAGGACCTGAGGGCTCAGTATGTCACAGGACTGGATTCTTAAAACCTTTAAACGATAACACAGGTGCTGCACATGTGCTCTAGAGGTCTCCTGCTGCCACTAATGTGATTAGCTGCAAGTCTAGTCTCAGCTACATATAGGATAAATAGGGCCTTGTCCAGATGAAGGTTAAAATCACGCTAGCCCCTATCTTCTTTGAATCCATTTGTTGGTAATTTGGTTTGCATGGACAGTGATTATTGTTCTGTGAGCCAGGCTTGGCAAGTCATGTTTAAGTCTTCCTCCCCTCCCACAGTGAATATGTCGTATCAGGACTCCAAATCTGTTCTCAAGGAAAAAAAATCTCTATCCATTCTCATTAAGGATAAGTGCCTTCTAGCAACATGCATTTAAACATAGCTGGTGCTTGGACTTATGCAGTTCTACATGCATGTAGCCAGAGGGAACAGCTCCATACAACGCCCTCATTTCAGGTACCCAACTCAGGCTCCAGTTATATCATTATAACAGGGTTCGGTCACATCACATTTACACAGATGAAGGTGTGTATTGAACATAAAGGATGCAAATGGCCAATACGAGCACCTTCAGCTTATTTTTCTGCTCCAAAACGTGATCAAATGTCCAGTTATGTGGCATGTCCAATTGAGTAAGATGAATACATGCAATTTTCACTATAAAGTGCTATAAATGCCACATGATCCTGGTTGGGGGTTGGGAAAAATTCTAACTAGGAACAATTCTGCTTTTCCCTCATGTATTTTCTGTTTTTCTTTTGTGTTGCTTGTTGTTAATAAAGGAGGAGGATAGCTTCAGAATCTGCATGAGATCTGCTCCCAAAGCCATTGTCCTGTCAGCGACACTCAGAACCAAATGCAACGGCCCAAAGTGTAGGTTATCTGAATTCAGGAGAAGGAGAAGTGAAAGGAGCCCAGGAACAGTTAAGAAACAAAGATCTGCTTTTCTTGCCAACACCCTTACTAATAAAAAAGGAAGGGAGTTGAAAAGCAGACCAGGGATGACATAAAGGCTGACTTTTTTTTTAACAGAATGTTTTGTAGAGTTCATCACAAGGCCTCATTTGTTTTTTTTTTAAACTGCGTCACAGTAGAGGAAATCCCAGCTAAGATTGGGTTCTGAGAAAAGGAGGGGCTATCATCCTGCAATGCTGTGTTTTGTTTTTTAAAAAATGTTGAGTTGTGTATCTGAGTCATGTTGTCTCAGAGACGGGTACACAGCATAGGGAAACAGTAGACTAGGCCTTTTCTACACTACAGACTGAAACCTGGTGCTGGCAAGGGGGTAAAGTTTAGCTGGAACCGTACTGAATGTGGATGGTCTTTGTCTGCACTCGGAGCTGAATGGTGTTTAGCACCAGTTCGGCTGCAACCATTGTTAACCATCGTCAGCAATGGCTCTGTTCTGTAGCATACAGAAACCTTTATCAGTGGATGTGAGTTGTGTTCTCAGATTGCTGAGAGAACCTGGACAAGCCACTTCACCTCTTTATGGCTCAGTTGAGTTACCCCCTCTGTAAGGGATCATGAGGCTTACCCTGGAGTCTTTGGTTGAAGAGTGCTAAGTATTATTACTCAGGGGTGGTGATTTTCAAAGGAGCCTAAGGAAGTTGGGTGCCCCAGTCTCACGGAAATCCCCTGAACTCTCTCAAGCTCCTTTCAAAATGCCATTCAGAGTAATTTGTAAGGAAACTAGTCCTGGGAACGTTAATCCTGGATTTGCCAGAGACCTAAAAGAGCTGGGGGAGTCTAAGTATGTGTGAATCACTTCACTGTTCATGAACAATTCAGCCATCATAAACCCATCCTGGTAAAACCTTTATAACAAAATCACACCATGTGTTGCCTAATTAAAAATATGTATTGCTCACTCATTTTTCTCTTTATCTCTCCCCCCTCTAACTTGAGGCACCTGTCCCCGCTCCAGTTTTGCACTATCCTGTTGACGTCTGCACTCTGAGGGGTGTTTGGCTTGTGTCTTATTAGCTACCTCCTAGCTGAAATTTATCAGCTAGGGATTAGGTGATTATAAAAGCAGCAACTAGCCCAGCTGGGCAGAGAACTACAGAAAGGCTTGTTCAGGAGACCCTGGAGCAGGGGTGAGAGCTTACAGGACGTGGTTGACTCCTGAAGCAGACCCTGGAGCAGGGAGACTCCCAGCCAAGTGGCCTGTAGGTCCAGGAGGACTGGAAAAGAGTTGCCAGGAGCAGGCCTGGCTTGCCCCACTGGAACTTGCTGCCTAGACAAGCCCTATGAAGAATCTGACTTATTAACATCATTAAAGGATACTATTTAGTTTATATCCCATTAGACTAGATGATACAAACCCTCTTAAGTGTGCTTTGTCATCCACTAGCTATAAAGATATGTAATATGGAAGGGTCTATGTTCTACAGTGTAACCATGGTAGCAGTGTCGGCTCTTGTGAAGGTAAAAGGAGTTATTAAACTTTGCTGTGAATCTAGTTGACTTGAGATGTTCCTTAATTTTTCTAACATTTTGTAATATAAATCCCCAGAGTATGGGGTGTAGAAATACAAGCAAGACTGTGTTCAGATTTTGTTGTCCTCCATGCAGATGTGCTCAGTTGTTGGCAACCTGACTTCAGAGAACACAGCTGGATTTACGATCCAGAAGTCTGGAATTCATTAGTGGAAATGTTCAGACTATTTTCTTTTTTTATCCCTTGACTCAGCTACAAGCAGTCAAAGTAAATAGAGCTGAAATCTCAAAGTGAGGAGTGTGAAAGAGCTTCTTAGTTTTCTCCACTGAAAGAGTGAATGGTCAGAAAAGTCAAACACACTCTAAAAATAAAATTATCTGCTGGTAGGGTTTTCACTATAGCTCTTTCCAAATGTAAGAGATGCAAATAAGTTATTGTGCTGATGTGCTGTACATATCACCAACAACCAATAACAGGCTGACTCCTTTGGACTGAGACTAGATCATAGTATCCCAATGATGCAGTCATGGTGGGGAGCTGGGGGTGCAACCGCTTGGCAGCTGGACTGAAAAGGCATGACCTGTAGCCATTTTGAGAGGCATTGTAAGCTGCAAGCCTCTCTCCCCATGCGAACCTAGAGTGCACCAGATTGTTGCACAGTAACTATAGCACAGCACAAGTCCTGGGGTGTGGCTTACTACTGGAACTTGCTGCATGGACAAGATACTGGTTACACCTGTGCACCACTATTGGTGTCGGGGGGGTTGCTCAGGTGTCACTGAGTTGTTGGCCCAATGATTTTAATATTTTGAAGGTGCCTTTCAACCTCAAGGAAGCACTCCATAAATATTTCAAATTATAAATAGGGTTGTAAGTGGCAATCAGTTAATAGCACACACACACTTCCTGGGTCACATTTATCCAAGTACTCCCATGGGTGTCACCAGGATTATTTGTGTGAATAAGGCAAGCAGGATAGCGTTCCTGACAGCATGCTGGGTCATTGGTTCAAATACTGACTCAGAGGGAAGAGTGCCATCATTATGTTTGTCACAGCCTTCAGGGTCCCTCCACTCCACCATTCTTATTCAAATGTACCTCGCTACTAGTGACCAAACTTTTCAGCCTGATGCTCTTATTCAGAATGAGACAAGGCCTTTACTTTTTGCCTTTGCTATTGTTCCTGTAAAGTGGCTTCTGAATTAAATTTCCCTGCATGTATAAGAAGGTTTACTGGAAAGGAAAAGAGCTAGAGCAGGAGCTTCTTCTTAAATGGAAAAATATTTGGGAAAAAAATGTGAACAAAATGGTCCAGCGCCCTTCTAACTTGATAAAGTAAAGAGTTTGCAAGTGTTTTCTTTCAACAGCATATGAGAGATACTGATACTTTTACAGAAACATGGCTTTGTACTCACTAAGCATCTCTCTTTTAAGACTGTTGCTCCACTTCATTCAAAGTCAGGCTTGTACTCATTGATATTTGTTCCCAAACAAATCTTTCTTGCCCTCACAATGACCCAGTCGCATGTATATAGCCCTCTTTTAGCTGTATTAAAATGTATGTTGTTCAAGTGAGTCCCACTTACCATGTGACCCAGATTTAACCGATCCTTATTTACCACTTTAATCTTTGGGTCATTTGCAGACTTCATCCGCAGTGATTTTATATTTTCTTCCAGATGATTGATAAAAATGGGTAGAAAACTGGTCTTTGTGGCACTGGTAAGCAATTGCAGTAACAGTGTTCTAGAGCTTTCCACTGATGGTACATTTTGGGTAGAAGATCTATTGAGGATGGACTCCTATTCATCCGTAGTCCAATGTGCTCTTCCGATGGCCAACACTAATATATCTCAACTCCCTATGGAATAAGGAACATTACATTTCTCAAACAGCTTGACCCAGCTCTGATCCCAAGAATACAAACCATCATACAGTAGAACCTCAAAGATATGAACATGATGGTACAGTACTCTGCAGTCAGTGTCTTCCAGCTGAGGCAGGGAGAGATCTCTGCAAAGGTGGAACCTGGCAGCACTGCCTGGTTTGCAAGCAGCTCCCTGCCTTAGTCCTGTTTCTTGCCTTTGGGCTGAACCGGGGAGGCCTGCCCTGCATCCTTGGCACTACAAGCCCCACCCCTCAGTCGCCTCTCCCCAGGGCTCACCCTGCTCCGTGCACTGCCCGCTGCGCTCCAGAGGCAGCACGTGGCAAGAGATTGGCGTCAACCTGCTGCCAGCGCCCCCCCTCTTCTGCCCCTTGCGCTCCCACAGGTGCAGCCATGACCCAAGAGTGAAGCCACAGGTAAAGCTTGGGACACATCGGGGCACAGGCTGTGGCCCTTTAAAACTCCTCCGGCTCCCACTCCAGGCCAGGATTTGGCTGCAACAGCAGCAGTTCTCAGCAGCTCGGTCTTTCCCAGGGCCCAGGCTCCTCAGATAGCTTGTCCCCCAGGGGTGCTTCTGCTCTGCATGCTCCAGTCAGGCTGCCTTGGGCTGGCAGCAGGGGCTCACCGCAGTGCCTGTGAACCTCAGCATCTTCACTTTCTACCTGTAAGTGGCTGCCCCTCACATGGCAAGTGGAGTTGGGAACAGGAAACCCAGATGTGCCGACCTTTAAGATGCAATATAGGCACAGTATAGTATTTCCTCTTCTTTGTCCCCCCTCCGTTGCTGCCTGATTGCTTACTTCTGGTTTCACATGGTGTTCGGTTGACCAGTCAGTTGGTAACTCTGGTGTTTGTGTCTTTGAGGTTCTACTGTATTCCCATTCGCTATTTGAACTGGTTTTATAGAATTCGGCACAAATTAAGTATATGATGCTTTACATGTACTGTATGGTCCAGGTTTAAACACTCAACATACACACTCCAGGAAAGCCTACATAACATCCCCTAATCTTTAGCTTCCCCTTCCTCCCACATGCCCACCCTTTCCTCTACAGAAGCCAGAGAGAAGTTTTGTCAAACACATTGTAAATAAAATCTAAACATATACGCTTAACACCAAGAGCCAGCCCAGTATTTTAAGCAAAAAGGAGCTTTGAGAACACCTCGCTAATAACTGGATTATGATAGCCTACCTGAATATATATTTTTCCAAATAGGTTGGGAAAACTAGAGCAGTTCCAAGAGACAAATGTGATACGGAAGGAAGAGTGCTGCTCCTTCAGATGAATCAAGTTCTTATAACCTTCCATGAAAAATTAAAAACATTATTCAGGTTACTTCACAGACTGAAAAAAAATGTAGAAAAACAAAGCATAGGACTTGATAGACTTGGGTTCAATTTCCTGCTCCAGCACTGATTTCCTATGTGATCTTGTGCAACTGACTCAGACCCACCATCTCAACGCTTAACTTTTTAAATACCTTTTTAAATACCTTGTGTCTCTGTGCCTCAGCTCCCCATGTCTACAATGGGGATAATAGCTCTGTCCTATCTCACAGGCTTATTGTGTGGATAAATACACTAAAGATAGGGAGGTGCTCAGATACTCTGGTGATGGAGGCCATATAAGAACTTAGATATATCCAAGTCTCCCCTGTCTACTCCTAATTCTGCCACAGTATGTAATCTTGAGTAAATCACATAGACCATCATCAATCATACAGTGAGCTCCCTGCTCAATCAATGGATGTCTGTCCATATGGCACTTACTGTAGGATTGGGGCCTTCGCCGAAGTTTGCTATCAGTTTATTGAGCTGTAAAATAGAGGTACCACTCATCTCGCTCACGGGGATGTTGTCAACATTAACTTATGTTTATAAAGCTCTTTGAGACCCCTGTATGAAAAGTTGCTACTTTGCATGATCAGTCTAGCGGAATCTCCTTTTTACAGAAAGGACTGAAAACAAGAAGAAAAATAGTATTTTCTAGCTACTCACTCCCCAGCCACACAAAAACCTGACTCGGAGATTGACTGTGAGATGGTATCATGTAAGTCTCAGTAACAGATAGAACTGAGCTAATACAGATGGAAGTAATTTAATTGATTTAGTTGGGGTTGGTCCTGCTTTGAGCAGGGGGTTGGACTAGATGACCTCCTGAGGTCTCTACCAACCCCAATCTTCTATGATTCTATGAAGTAACATTGAGGATGGAAGTAATATTTGGAAATTATAGCTGTGAAACCCTGCACCAGAGGGAATTTCAACTTATCTGTCTTGTGTAATATTGGAGGTCCTTGTGCAAAAGTCAGCTCAGCAGTAACCAGAAAGGGAAAAAATACCTGCAGAAATATGTAAAACCAGCCCCCCTGACTATTAACCAACCAGTTTCCATTGCAGATTCAGCAATTCTGGACAGATGAGTATGTTTCATGTGACTGTAGAGAATCCACCCAGCTACAGCAAGAAGGAAATAAAACTGTGTAACAACCACAAAAGCATACAATCTCTCCCTTCAGTATTGCTTGGTAAATACTTGCAGTCATGCTGTTGAATTGTTTTGGGATTCTGAATGCAGGAAGAGTGCATCGGAATCAAGCTGGCTGGCCAAGAGAATGGGCTGCACAGATTACATTTTCCTGACTGCTAGGGATCATTGGTTTGGTGTTATGCTTTCTGGATCTAGCATTTTGCATAGGGATACAAGGCTTATCTTTTGAGTCCTTCTATTATCAGGTCCTTGAACCTTGCAAGGGGAGTGTAATTCTAGCTGCGTCATGCGAGCTGGTGGATTTTGCACAAACCAGGATATAAAATAGACTGGAATCCACTCTCAGGGCAGGGAAGGTCCTGCAGTGAAACCAGGGTTGTCAACCGTCCGTAAATTTACGGACAGTCAGTAAAAAAATGTACCATTTTAATACTGTCAGTAAATCTGTAAATAAATGAAAATGTCTGTAAAATTGGGCAGAAATAAAACATCTTGTATTTTGACATTGATTGTCATCATTCAGAATCACTTCTTGGATCATAAAACTACACTGACCATGACTTTATCAATTTCCTGTTTTTTATTATTGCACACGCCCAACGAACCCAATTGATCAATTAACTGCAGCTGAAACAGTTGCGTAATTCCAAATTCCCGTGTACAGGATATTGTGAGTGAGTACACACTTTGTGACATTATGGTATTGTTCATGGTATTTTTAGTGTTGTCAGTAAAAAGTTTACTGTGTCAGTAAAAAAAAAAAAATCAACTTCAGATCTTCATGTCAGTAAAAACTAAAATTCAAGGTTGGCAACCCTGAGTGAAACCCAGCTCAGGAAGAAAGTTAAGGTGAACGTTTATGTTTTATTATAGGCATCATCGAGCAGTAATGGAGTAGGTATGTGTATGTTCTGTATGGACTAGGAGAATTCCACCTGCCCACACTATCCTTCTGGCTCTAGAATAGGGACAGACATCATGGCCTAAGCTTACCAAAGTGACTAGTGATTTTTGGGTATCTCCATTTTTAGGTGCCCAACTTGAATTGCTTTAATGGTTCCTGATTCTCAGAAGTGCTGGATGCTCACCCTCTGAAAATCAGGCCCCTTCAACATGTCTAAAGTAGCACATCAAAGATCACTAGATCTCTTCACTGATTTTGGAGCAGATCATTATAGTGTTATGCTGAGCATCCCATCTGT
Organism: Emydura macquarii macquarii; assembly: GCF_026122565.2. Classification (NCBI taxonomy): domain Eukaryota; kingdom Metazoa; phylum Chordata; order Testudines; family Chelidae; genus Emydura; species Emydura macquarii. The sequence continues at coordinate 5,692,810 of NW_027132905.1, read as the reverse complement.
TTGTTACACAGAAGGATAGGATATCGCCTAGACTTAAAGACTTGTTACATAAATGTCGGCACCAGGTGTCCAGAATCATGATGATCTTACTAGTAACGACTTGTGGAGGAAGCTGTGGTGTCTTCATCACTGCCTCACTCAGCAGAGCTAGATTTTCTGGAGGAACAGTTAGACTGTACCCCTGCATACTGATTGGCTGACACCCTCCACTTGCAACGTAAAGGATGTCAGTGCTGTTATTTAAACTGACAACCGATTTGACAGGAGTTTCGATTCCCATAAAAATGGCTTCTGCCTTGATCTTCAGGCTTTCGTTTAAGTCTTAAAGTTTTCATAGCAGAACATGCTGGTAAGAGCAGGTTGTAATAGCAGAACTCTGCTTTCCATATAAATCCAAATTCAAACACTCACTGAACCACCATGGCTGCAACTGGGGGTTATTTTCCCCCCTTCCATCTGGTTTTTCCTTTTTCCAGGGCATCCTCACTAAACTAACCCTAGCACACGCAGCAACAATATCATTGCAACGTGTGATGCAGCCAGTGGGGTAGGATTCTTATCAGGAACATCAGGCATGATCCAAAACCTTAGTCCCTGAGCGAAGTTACTTCTCAGGCCATGTTAACCTATATGCTCCTAAGTGGTTTTTCTTATAACATGAAACTGTGCAGTGTTTGTTTTCATCTGCTTCTTTTTTAAGTAGCAGCAGACCTGTTTTGAATAAAGCAGAGGAGACATCTAATCCTTTGGATTAGATTCAAGAAAAGTTCATTTAAATTTACCCTTAAAATGACTTGTTGAAGTCAGACTTGACTTCAGTGCCAACAAGCCCGCCGCCCCAACCCACCCCCAGGAATTGTTGGTTTTCATTATAAGTAAGGATAAAATTATGTCACAGAGGACACGGATTCTGTGACTCTGAGATCTCCATGACATTTTCTGCTTCAGTCCCAGGACCCCAAAGCCCCGAGCTGCTGTGGGGGACCCCATAGCCATCACTGCTGTGGACGGTAGAGGAACCTTGAGCTCTGAGGTGCCACAGGGGACCCCAGAGACGTCAGCCACTGCAGGTGACAGGGGAACCCCAGAGATCTGAGCCACTGTGGCTGTGGCAGGGGGACCCCGGAGCTATCAGCTGCTGTGGCATGGGTGCTGGACCCGTCCCCTCTGCAGCAGCGCTCTCTTCCCCCACCACTACTCTGCGGGGCTCAGGCTTTCTCTCCCCCTTGCTCTGCATGGGGCTTGGGCTTCAGTCATCCTATCAGCCCCCCCATTTTTTTAGTAAAAGTCACAGACAGGTCACGGGCTTCTGTGAATTTTAGTTTATTGTCTGCCACCTGTCCCCGACTTATACTAAAAATAACCATGAAAAAATCTTAACCTTAATTATAAGCAAGAACAACAGAAGATCTTAGCTCCTTGATGCAGTATTTTCATTATTCAGATGGGGTAGGCTAGAAAAACTTTCTCTGTTAAGAAATTGGTTGATTAAAACCAATTGGGGAACAAGAGTGCTTTCAGATTAGTACCAATGTATATGCAGGTATGTTCAGGGAAGCATCAGAAAGAGGACAGGCAATGACTTAGCTAATGTCTGTAGTGCAGCGGTGTGATATAAAGAGGATTACATTATTGACAATGGATGTCAAGTGGCAGTTTGCTTATTTAGGGTATATTTACACTAAATGATTGCCTTTCATTTTTTTTTCTTTTTGTATTGTTCATATGGTTGGGTGAACCCATTGAGGAATGCTTTAGCATGCCAACTCATCACTCCACCGCTGCCCCCACCCATAGACGGATGGGGAGGGGGGAAACATTAAAACGCTTTTAGAAAGATGAAGAAATTATGGAATTTCTGCTTCAGAAGTGGCTTTCCTTAGTCACTGTTACACACTTCTGGAGCATGCGGTTCAATCAAGCCTAAGCTATTTCACACAGTCTATTATGGTATAGAGAAATACAGAATGTAAATGTTGTCCATATACTCTAATATGGATACAAGGCAAAGACCCTGTGACTGAAGAAAGAAAGAAATACAATTTCTAAGCTGAATTACACAGTGACAAAATTCATCATGGTCAATTGCTGCTCCAGTAGAATGTCATGTCACAGCATTTTACTGATGAATTGACCTCATTTTGTAAAGCCAGCTTTTCTCTTTGTAATATCATAGTCACTTATTGCTCAAGTCCAGTTCACAGCATGGGCCCAATTGCCTGGGCAGCATCCCATGAACAAAACATCTCCTCCGCATATATTACCTGTTTCCTACATCGGACACTCTATGGGGTCAGCTGCCTGGGTGTCACATTCCCTCCTACCCAGACCCCAAGAGAGATCTCTCTCTGAGATCTGGGACCTATGGGAGGGAGAGGGAGTGGCAGGGGAGACCTACATCCTCTTCCACCCAGCCCGGGGGTAAATCAAGAGTGAATAGAACCTGGAAGCTGTATTAACTCTTTCATACCCCCTCAGGGTGCTGGGGATACCAATGGCTGGGGAAGATGTACGTAGGGCTCTGGTGTCAGGGAGCCACAAGGAGGCTAAGGTCACAGAGCCAGGGCAAAGGGATCTGCTTCCTGTAGAACCCTTGGAATCAGCACTTTGCTGGGCAAATCTGAAACCCTTGCCTCTCCCCCCTGGAACGATCCTCAGAAAGCTCCATGAGGGAATCAATCCTCACAATGTTTTCTGCTCCCAAACTTCTTCTGCAGATATCTGTGTGCGGGGGATGGAGGTGGAGGTCAGGTCTTTATCCTTATCCATGTCAGCACTGTGAAGGAAAAAAGATTTCTGCCGCCTATAAATTCTCACTTGGTCCCCCATTTAAATTGCTTGGCTCCAGTGGGCATTAGAACAGATACTGCCCATTGTTTCAATACTCCAGTTCTGTGATTTTGGCTACAGCACTAGTGGAGGTTACTTCCATTCGGCTACTGTGGTGCTAAAGGCCCAAAGCTGCTTCTGTCTGCTCCTGGGGGGCAAGAAGTGCTGCTGGCTTTGTTTATATTCCTTCCATCATGGAGCTGAAGTTCTCATCTCTCTCTGTTCTATATATGGGAGGTGGCCAACCCTGTTGCTGAATGGTGCACCATATTGAATGATGTCTCTTTGGGAACAAGCAGGGTCTTTGTACCCTGTCATAGAATAGTCCTTCTTGTACTTCCCAATAAGCAGACATCTCCTCTGCTGTGCCTTTTTCCAGTGGCGGGGTTAAGTGCTGGCCCTTGCTCCCCATGTAATGCATCACTGTGCAGGAAACAACGTGCTCAATTCATTGCACCCATGTGCTGGATGGTAGCAGCATCAGACACTTAAAAGAATAAGAAGTGAAGGACTGCAGGGCAGGCTGCACTTTAACAGGCCCTTCCATATCATGTTGCAGGCATAAGAGGCTAAATAGCTGTTGCTGATGTACAAGACCCTAGAGGGAGGTGAACTACAGATCACACAGCAACTTCTGTCTTACATAATGTAATCAACTTCAGCGTAGCAGAAACTGGGCTTGGAAGTAACGATCTTTATATTGCTCCGTCACTGAACTGGGCTGAGATGGTGTATATACTTTCCTCTCTATATGCAGAATGGCCGAGGCTGATCCAGATTAAAGGGGCGATGACAGGAAAAAGACATCATATATTAACCTGCACAACATCCACTTAATGAAGTTTGGTCTCTCTCAGAACACAGTAGGGTTGTAATTAAACTAAAGGGTCAATTCCGCTCTGTGTCTGAATAATTCTCATTGCCAGTGATACAAGTTTTGCCCTGATGCTAAAGTGAAGGTCACACTGTGGGCTACAGATAATTTAAGGATTTTTTCAACACTTTTTCCTTTGATTTTTTCCAATTTGAGTAACTCAAGTGAAGCTCTGCTCTGGTTGTCCTGCTTTACATGCTATTCTTCTTATTTTAATCTGTTATATTAGACTCACTAGATAATGTATCTTAGCAACAAGCAAATGTATTTTACTTTTGATGCTTTGCACTGGAAATTGTGGCTCAGGGTTAAAGTTCTCCTCCCACAGTAGTCAGTCATGAGGTAGTGTCTTTGATGAATGAGACATGATCAAGTCACAGTGTCACAAAAAGGGGCAGTCCAAAATTAACTTTTGCTGCAATTTTCTGTATGCTTAGCTTTGCTTAAGACAGGAGTGTCTACTCCAGTTCTGTTGGCTTTTAGATAGAGACTGATTGTAGGGCTGGCTAGAAACCAAGAAATACATTTTGATTTTTGTTTCCATTCCAATGCGGAACAAAGCAAGACCATTTGGGGGAAAAAATGTGAAAAAGAACCAGAGCAAAAGAGCAGCCTGGAAGAGCCCAGTGGTTAGGGCACTCACCTGGGCTGTCGGAAGCACAACTTCAAGTCCACTCAGGCAAAGCAGGGATTTGAACCTGGGTCTAGCGCTCTCAACTTAGCTGAATGCCCTAACCCACCAGGCTGCTGGACTGGTTCAACAAATCAGCATTTTCAGATGAAAAAAAAATCCATCCAGAATTTCCTAAGTAGCTCTCACAGAGACAGCACAAACAGTAACAGTTTTTATTTAAGGTAGTCTGTAAAGAACCATTCACACCTTTCACTGACTCAGCATTATCAAAAATAGTGACAAAAACATCCCTGGTACATCAGGTGAGGCTGTACGGAGCTGGAGAGGACCAGGTAGGAAGGCCTTGTTATGTAATATAAGCAGAGCTACAGTGGCACTTCCAGAGTCGGGTTTAGGGTGTGTCTACATTCACAGCAGCACTATCAGTACCACCAGATCAATTCTTTGGGATCGATTGAGCGGCGGAGGAGACCCGCTCCATCGATCCGGAAGTCGACAGCGTTAATCCACCCCTGCAGAAAGATTAATGCTGTGTCAATGGGAGGGCATTTCCCATCAACGCTGCATAGTGGGGACGCTGTGCTACGTAGAAGTTAGGGAGTCAACAAGAGATACGCAAGCTACGATTCGCCAGCAGTATAAACCAGGCCTTAGACGAGTAATAATACAGTTTAAGTAATGTGACATTTCTGTGCTGGGTGGGACACCTGGTGCTCCATTAATCACTTCTCTCTTCAAAGCTATGTAATTCATTATAAAATTGAAACACATAGCACTGTCATATGGAAGCAGCCTAAATTATCTGTGTGGCTGCAGCTGGCAAAGGGTGTGTGTGTTTGTCAGGCTGCATGCACCACTTTTCTTTTGCTGCTGGGGGTCTTTTTCAGCTGAAAGTGGACATGTCCTGATCACTCTGAAAACTTCCATTTCCTACGTTAGTCACATCATACTGTTAACCACTGTCTGTACCGATTTTCATTGGTGGAGATACAGGCTGTTTTCTTGTTCACAAAGTGATCATCAGAGACCGAGAGCTATTATAGTCATTACCTCAACGTTTGCCAATTTTGTCTTAAATAAATAGTGACGGTCACCTGGGTATTTGCAGTATTCCCTAGTACATATCGGGGGTAACGAAGAGATAGATACTCTGCAAATAGCGAGACCATCTTATAGAGATATAAGGCAAAATTACCAATTTTTTTAAAGGTGACCATTGTACGTCCTTTTATTTTGCTCATGCGAATTTTTACATTGTAAAAATTATGGCTCAGTGATGAGTTAATTTTTTTAAAGGGAGAACCAGGGTCTGAGCCAGTGCACCTTTGGCTACGCAACTGGCATTTCCTCTCCCCTGCACAGGGTACTTGTATGGAAGCCACATCGGCTACTGCAGATTGAGGGATTCATTACAGGCCGTAGCAGTGGGAATCCTTCCGTGGATATCCCCAGCACACGGTCCATTGAGGCAGGCTGTGCATTTGTGAGGAGGGATCCATTCCTGCTCCCTTGAAGCTAATGGAATTTGGCATTGACCTCAATGCCAGCAGCCATCATTTAGCTTTCCCCCCACACCAGAAGTGTGACTGTCTGTGTACGAGCTCCCCAGACAGTTTTTACTTTGTTAAAGTGAAAGCAATAAACTTGACGTACCTCAATTTTCTTTATTATGCAATAATATAGCTCAGAAAATTCAGTGGTGTGTACTTCAGCATATTCTGCTTTTAATGCTTGGGTGAATATGTCCCGTTGCTGCTATCAAAAGAAGCCAATCTTTGCACAATAGCTATGTACATATATGCTTGTATGAATGTAAACCTAGATGATATGTGGCTAGCCAATAACAATATTAGGCATGATAAGGAAAGATAAATGATACAGAACTATAATCTCGCCTGTCTACATTTTGCAGCTACATCTGTGCTGGATCAGAGTTTGGCTCCTGAGTCTGGTCTTTCAGAATATTTTGTTCCTGTTTTCACTGCTTTGGGGGAATTGGAGAACTCTTCTCTGACTTTTCATAAGCTCTTCTCTTTCTATGGCAAGGATCTCAGCACTTAGAGCTTTTTAGCACTACTTACAGGTAACTAAGAAGGTATTCAGGATAGTTTCTTCAATTTTACTTAGGGGCTATCATCTCTTCTCTCTCCTCCATAAACTCAAACTTTAGCATGGTTATTCAGACTGCTATTCCACCATTTCAGAATCCAGCATATTATTATTATTTATATTATCATAGCACCTAGGAAGCTCAGTTGTGGACCAGGAGCCTATTGTGCTAGCTGTACAAACCGAGAACAAAAAGACAGTGCTTACAGTGACTAGAAGTTCAAAGGAAGAACATTCCCTATGGAAGAAGTAATACTAAAATGAGGGGTATAATTTAGCTAAAAGAACCACTTAGACATATGGGGACCTTCGGGGTAGCGATGGGGTGGTCTGCCACTGAGGACAGTTGCGCCTAACGGTCAGCCCACCCCACCGCCTGGCATGGCTCTTTAAGGATTTCGAAGCATCCAACAGGTATTGAGGGAGATGTAAGAGTCTTGGAAATTAATGTTGCTTGGGAGAGGAATCCTGACACTGTACCTTTAATGACCTGAAGCCTTGCAGAGAGAGCAGGGCAAGGTCCCCTTTTACCCAGCCAACTGGGAAAGAGTTGGGAGAAGGGAGCCAGCATAAAGACTGCCTCCTCCTTCATCACAGGGAGACACAGGTGAGAGAAGGCTGGCCTGCTGACATCGCCTGGGTACTCAGGTGAAGGGAGCTGGCAAAAGCCTTGCAGCTGACTTACATCACAGTTGTAGGTCCAGAGAGAGGGCTGAGGGGGAGCTCCTGCTTGGAGAAGGGAAAAACTGACTGGTCCCAGGCAAGAGATAGAGGAGTTATTTGTCATAGCCGGGCCACCATGAGAGAGGTTGGAATCAGTTCTGACGGGGGTACCAAGTTAGCTGGGAAAGAAGAAATGGCGAGGAACCGTAGATTCCAGGTGGGTCACGGTAGAATCCAGAGACCTGGGGAAAGATGTCAACAAGCTGGGCAAAGGTAGGAGCAGCCTAGGGAAAATGGTGAAGGGACTGAAGGAACAGTCCTTAGCTGCCTAAACTGGTACCTGGCTTGGAACCCAGAGTAGAGGGCAGGCCTGGTTTCTCCTACCCTTCCCCAGACCAAAAGGAAAGGTACAAGCATCAGGAGGAAAAGAGGCCAAGTCTCATGGGTCCCTGATGGAGACCGATGAGTAGGTTCAAAAGCCCCTAGATTTCAGAGTTTCCTATTTGGGACTCTTCTGTTAACCCTGGAAGGGGAATAGACTGAGCCATGAGCTGGCTGGAGGGCTAGCCACATATAGTAATAGACCATTGTGGCACCAGAATGACTAAAAGGGGCTCTGGACTGAGAGAACCCCTGGAACACAGCAGCTGGACAGGCAAAGGGGCTCTGGCGGTGAGAGGCATGACTACAGGGATGCATTACACATCATACACACTGTATGTTAAGCAAATTACTAATTCCCCAGCAGACTTTCAAAGCACAGCAGTGCTGAATAAAGTTTACATAATATGCATAAACTAGCGATAAGAACATACAGACGATTGCTAATTTCTTAATCAATAGAATTAGAAACACCCCAGTCCTTCAGGATTCCTCAAAAGAAAACTGTTACTGAGAAATCAACTAGTGAGAGTTTTTCTAGAGCGGTTTCACAGGGATGAGTTCTCTGCCCATTTTTATCAATCCCCTGCAAGATAATATAAAATCACTGCTGATGAAGTCTTCAGATGACCCAAAGACTGGAGTGGCAAATAAGGATAAGTTAAATCTGGATCAGATGGTAAGAAGACTCAATTGAACATGCATCTTAATGCACAATCATACATCTAGAACTCAACAGTGTAGGATATACTCACAGGATGGGGGACTGTATTGTGCAAAGCAGTGACCCTGAAAGGACTTGGGGAGTCATGGCAGACAAACAAGCAAGCAAATATGAGTTTCCGGAGCAATGCTGTGGCTAAAAGGGGCAATGTGATCCTTGGATGTGTAACAGGGGAATATCAAGTAGGAATCGGGAAGTGGTATTACCTGATTATATGGCATTTGTGAGACCATTACTGCCATACTGTATCCAGTTCTGTTGTTAACACTTTAATCAAAAAGCTGAAAAATTGAAGAGTATTCAGAGAAGAGCCACACATATGAAAAAACACCTCTTACAATGAGAATTTTAAGCTCAATCTACTTAGGTTATTGAAGAGAAAGTTAATAGGCAACATGATCACTGACTACAAGTAGACCACAGGGAGAAAATACCTGGTCCTAGAGGGCTCTATAAATTGAGAGAAAGGCCTAATGAGATCCAGTGGCTGGAAGATGAAGCCAGAAAAGTTCTGTCAGCTGTGTTTATGCAGGAGGCCAGACTAGATGGTCCCTTTTGGTCTTAAACTCTAGCAATCTCTGAAATGAGACTGGGCATGGAAGCCAAGATTTATAATCCATTTTCACAGTAAACATAAATAATGTACATCTTTCCATTTTCTTATTAATTCACCGATAGATGTTTTTACAAGCCTAACATAACACTAGTTATACTACTTCACTAGTATTCTACTTTCTATTCAAAACCAGCAGAGGACAAAACAAAGCAGACTAAAGCCATGCAGGTATCAAAGCATGGAAAGCCCAATGGATTCTCTGTCCAAGAGGAAGAAGCTAGTGACCATGCATCCCTGCAGAACCAGAGAACCCGTGCAAGTAACTGATTTTTAAATCTTCAGCTCCCAGACCATCCACGCAGTGGGCGAGTCATTCACCTCAGGCCAGACTGCTCAGCTCAGCTCATGACCTCATTGGCATTTCCATCACAACCCTTTTTCAGAGAACAAGAGTCAGAGAGGCAGATACAAAACGCAAAGAGCAGCATCAACTGCTATGCGGATCTCTGCTTTCAAATCCACCCATTAGAGCCAGCTCCACCCCAGCAGCCAGATCCACAGTTTCTTTTTTCTCAGCTTCAAACACCTACCAAATATTTACAGAGCCTCAAGTACATGGTGTTCCCAGAAAGGGATTTCCAGAAGTTCACAGGGAAGTGGAAATTGTGGCATGTTGCCATCACTTCCTTCCTTTGGCTGTTTTTGAGCCCCCTTTACACCCCTTGTTGTGCTTCTTTGCTCCCCTCTGCACTAGGGTCCAGAAGGAAGCATTTGCTCATTTACATTGTTATGAAAGTCACACAGCACATGCCCATAAGGTCTTGTATAGAAAGCTGGTCAATTACAATCCATAATCTTTAGGAGGCTTGGGGCATCTTTACTCCCTCCCATCCGTCAAGTAGCAGAAGGCTGGATTAATTTTCCTTTAGAACACGATGTGCCTCATGGCAGCTGACAAAATGGTTCATTAGAGAGTAACTGGAGAAACTCCCCAAGATCTATGGCATACAGGACTCTAGACACAACACCCATTCCAGTAAACAAATGGGAGTTCCCTGCAGTATTTTTCTGGGCCAAGAGTAGTCAAGGAACTGAGTAGTTACAAAAGAATGTGTAACGTACAAATAGTTGGCAATATTTTAGGATTTAAGACTGAGAAACTATATAATACTCTCTAATGAAATTATATTTCCCCAAAAGGTCCAGTGGTTAGTGTTATGCTACTTTGAATTATCATATATACCAGAGAGCAGTGCAAGAAAGTTTGTCTGCTGACATTTGTTTTCCATTTTCTTGACCTTCTGGCTGTTGCCAATAGCTGAATGTGTGAATTCATGCATTTAAGGGAAAAATCATATAACAGAACTATGTACCATGTTAGACATGCAAATGTTTCTCACATGAATGCCACTGTTAGCTATTGGAATTGCATTGGGAGCAGATAATAGATGTAAATTCTTGGTGTAGTATTTATTTGATACAATGGTATAGGTCTACAGTAAGCGATGACTGATGAGGACATGGGAACTATCACACAGCAGTGTAACGGTATACATCTGTACATAGTTCTAGAAGTTCAACTGTTTAACAGTAAATTATATCACTATAATGTTATGGTGGATTTTAAATATCTTGTGATCTGATAATGCAAGTCTGAGGGTTTTTTCCTCATCTTTTTTTTTTCTGTTCCCCTATCATCTGGAGGTCTCTGATCTTGTAAGGGTATGTTCCTCATTTAAAGATTATTCCGTACGTCATTTCCCCACAAAGCAGGTTCTGTCTTTTTTGTTTTCTGTTTGGTGAGGTAATGAGACATTATGGTGGTTAATGTTTGTTTGGATTTGTGGATTTTATAACTTCCTATACATCCCATTTATAACAACTGTGTTTACTCTATGGCGTGTTTCTAAAGCTGGAAGATAGCAGTTTTATTTCTGAGTTGCAGATGTGATAGATCAATTGTCAAGATGCCCTTTATATGAAGGAAAATCCTCCACCCTTTGAACAGCACATGGGTTTATCTGCCTTTCTGAAAGAGGAAGACAGGCAAAGTAATGTGGCAACTTCCAGAATCTGCGTCACTCAATAATTGACCTAGAGTTTAAGTATCCACAATTCATCCTTATAGCTATATAAACTTCTGAGTTTGGCCCTAATCTCTTACTGCAGAATGGGGGTCTCTGATAGTGCAGAAACACTGAAGCACTTCCTGGATCACTCTGTTCACAGTGGGCCATTATATTCCTAAAACTTGTCCTCTTGGAGGACAGTAATTCTGAAAATTAGATCAGGCTGCTATTGAGATTCTTTTGCTATTTACCACGTCTAATCTTGGCAGATGGCAGCATATTTTACCCATAAAAATCTCAGAGTGGGGGGACATACCTCTATATACTGCAAAGCCACAGATCAGCAAGGCAGAGATAGACCTCAGCTCAGAATTGCTTTCCCTTTCTTGTGTCTCTGAACAGGAATCAAATTCTACCATGAGACCTGTGGCAAATTAATTCAAAGAGAAGGTTAAGGGATTACAGTCTGTAAATATGTACACAAAGAACAAATATTTAATACTGGGCTCTTAAATATAGTTGAGAAAAGTGTAACACAATCCAGTGGCTGGAAGCTGAAGATTTCAGACTGGAAGTAAGGTGTACATTTTTAATGGTGAGAGTAATTAAGCATTGGAACAATTTACCAAGGATTGGGGTGGATTCTCCATCACTGACAATGTTTAAATCACAATTAGATGTTTTTCTAAAAGATCTAGAAATTATTCTGGCCTGTGTTATACAGGAAGTCAGATTAGATGATCACAAGGTCTCTTCTGGCCTTGGAATCTCTGACTGTCCAGGGACTGGACACTCCAGGGAGATGCTAACCTGTAAAGAGAAAAGGGGCCCGTGTAGGAATAGAAGGGACTGCTTGTGTTGCCCATGGCCAGTGGAGAAGGGGAGCTGATCCCTGGCAGGCACAGGCCAGGCTTCCTCACACAGAGCGCAGGTGATAGCGAGTTGCCTCACAGCACTGGAAAGTGCCACAGAGACCATATCCACGTCCCTCAAGTCTCTCCTTTGACAAGCTACCACTAAAAAATGCTGCTAACTGAAAAATCAGTGCAGCTGGGATGAAAACATTAAGTACCTGGCATAATCATCACAAAAACCTCTGGCTCCAAGAAGCTCAGCACACTACAACAGGTATTCATTTATTCAGGCTCAAACTCTTTTATCACTACCTTTTCCCTTTCGCTCACGCAGCAGAAGATAGGTAGGTGTATTTCCAGTCTGAATTTGCCACGCTCCATGTGAAAAGGGTTGGGTGTGGAGGGGGTGTGTGCATGTGTGCACAGGTGTGTGTGTGTGTGTGTTTTAAGGCATCAAAGAAGGGTGGGGCCACTCAAATACTGGATTTGTTTTATGCTTTAGGCCTGAGTAGTCTGTGGAAAATATATATTTTTACATTAAGTGTCCTAGTGTAGAATTCAGGCGACAGTGGTTAATCAGCCATGGGTCTGGAATTTAGACTTCACTGCAATGAGGAGTCTAAAAGCAGACAGGGATGTGGATCTCCCTTAATGACACTCAACACAGACAACAGTCAATTCAACTGAAATCACTTCCCAGCTGGGAGCAGGTAGAGACTCGCACAGCAGTGTCAACATTTCGTTCCCCAGTGATAGTCTAATTAAATCCTTAATCAGTTGGCCTATAGACTGGGATTGTGAAACATGCTGCCGGGTAGTGGTTTGTGGTCCTCCACTTATTAACTGACCCTCAGCAGATGCCGTCTGCAGACCCTCTGAGGTTAGATCCTTTGTGTATTCGCTTGGTGGTGTCTTACACTCAGGCTGTATTCTTCGATAATCAAGTTACCGTGTAGAGCACATACTTTCAAAATCTAAATCAAGCTTCCTTATAAACATACAGCTTCCATGTTTATTAACTTCTTCGGTGTCTGTAGATGAGCACTGCACAGAACTTTTTGACCAGCAAGGCTCTATGGATTTATCCACAAGCTCCACTGAAGTTTCACAGAGTGGAGAAAGGCCAGGGAAAGCTTCAAAGAGAGCAGACTTGCTTGTTACTGAACCAGCCATTGCTCAGCTGTGTACTTTGCTTCTCTCATGCTGCCGTGCTCCCTCCATCCTACCGTGCTTGGGCATGGTCCATAAATTAGTCGCTCTGACTTATGATCTGCCACAGCAGAAAGGCAAGGTGTCTGCTGACATTACAAACAAGCGTATAGCACAGAGGTGTGTAGCACTCAGGGGATAGTTCCACTGCTGCTCTGCTGTCTGTGGAGGAAGGAGATCCGAATAGTATAGGGCTCTGATTTGGGACTGATGCAAAGCTGATTTCAGAGGGACTTGGGGGAGCCAAGGTGGCTGTGTGCCAACTATATGCTAGATGCAGCCAGAATGATTCCCAGAGCAGAGCAATCCTGGGGCTGTTTTAACTGATACACAATGCACTTCAGCCACACCTCTGTCCACTCCTCTCCCTCTTGGCGGGGCCCCTTCACTGTCCCCCTAACCACTCACACTCCTGCCCCCAACCCTCCCCTGGCATGCCCCTACAAAGGGGGGATGTGAGGGAGTCATCAGTCGACATAACACGTGGGCAGAAAATTCTTTTGCAATATGGGGATTCCACCCCCTTTCTGGTCCCTTTCTACTACCAGAGTGGTGTACATAATAGTGCAGACTCTGGCTCCACCTCTCACAACAGCCATAGTGTAGTGCTTGGGGGTGACTACTCAGTCGTTGATATGTAAGTAATATGCCTGATCTGCAGAGGCTGCACAACTGCCAGGGCCCCCACATGGGGGGAGAAAAGGGTACACTTTACCGGGGCCCGGAGGCCCTCGGGGGGGGCGGCCCAGGCTGCAACCACCATTACCACGAGGAAAACATTTTTCATGGCCCATGAGATTGTATGTCTGGGATGAGGGATTGTGGTATGTGTGTGGGAGGGGGCCTGTGTTACAAGTGTGTACTGGGCCGTAAAAAACTATGCTTGGGCCCTGCAACTGGCAGTGTCTACTGACTTCAGGGGAGTGGAGGATGCTCAGTACTTTGGACATGCAGGCAGAGAGAGATGGCAGTGCACAGCCTGGACGGTGCACAGCCTGACCACATCCTATATATACTGGAATTGGAAAAGGTACAGAAAAGGGCAACTAAAATGATCCAGGGATATGGAAAAGCTTCCATATGAGGAGAGATTAATAAGACTGGGACTTCTCAGCTTGGAAAAGAGACGACTAGTGGGGGATATGATAGAGGTTTATAAAATCATGACTGGTGTGGAGAAAGTAAATAATGAAGTGTTATTTACTCCTTCTCATAACACAAAAAGTAGGGGTCAAAGGAAATTAATAGGCAACAGGTTTAAAATGAACAAAAGGAAGTATTTCTTCACACAACACACAGTCAACCCATGGAACTCCTTGCCACAGGCTGTTATGAAGGCCAACACTATAACGAGGTTCAAAAAAGAACTAGATAAGTTCATGGAGGATAGGTCCATCAATGGCTATTAGCCAGGATGGGCAGGGATTGCTGTTTGCCAGATGTTGGGAATGGCCAACAGGATGGATCACTTGATGATTACCTGTTCTATTCATTCCTTCTGAAGCACCTGGCATTGGCCACTGTCTTGACAGAAGATTGGGATTTGGGTGCCTAACTCCACCAGGCTCCTTCAAAAATCCCAGTCTTAAATCTGATACAGTATGAATTCCACTATCATATCTTCATAAATCTTTTTGTTTACATTGTCCTCTTAACTTCCTGTTTAATAATCCTTTCTAGATGCCAGCAAGTAAATATGAATGCAGATTTCTGGATTTTCATTATAATATTTAAAGGATTAAGAATTAGTCATATTTTCTACACTGTTTCAACTGAACCAATTGTTAAGTACATTTTAGTTTAATATTTCTCCAAATTAATTGTCATTGGCTTAAATCAGTAGACAATCAATGCAATCTTTAAGCAACTGGACCTTTACCAACTCCGTAGACAATAGGTAAAACTGAGTCCTGGTGTAAGCCAGTGAAACTCCAGTGAACTCAATGAAGATATATTGACTTACACTGTGGCTCAGTTTGGTCCCAGGCAAGGAAGCACAAAGAGTAGACTAAAGTCATTATACAGTATGAGCAACAAGTCCTGGCAGCCCAGATCCCTGACGAAAAGCTGAATCATCCATGTGGTCATTATTTCTTCATATCTGAACATTGTTTCAAAGAAATGGTTTAGTAATTTAGTAGGCATAAAATAAATCTCTGCTGGCAGGAGCCAAAACTCTTTTAGGAGAAGCCCAGAGACGGTGCTAAAGTACTACATCAATATAGGTTTATTGCATGAGTGCATCTCTGGAGTCTTTATTACAGAGTATTTCTGTTTACAGTTAGGGTGCTTGAGAGTGAGAGGGGGAAATCACAATAGGTGTGAAGCAACTCGCCTGCCAGAAAAAAAACTAATTGAAAAGGAATTGAAATAATCACCCGCCCACCACTCAAACCTACGTTCTTCAGCCATTATCAGAAAGCAGGATCAATCACAAGCCTGAATAAACAAACGCAGCTCTGTTGCATTTCTCTGACTCTCCCTCACAAGTACTTAGTCAGTCTGGAGTTACAGGAAATGAAGGGATTGGTAACTGGAAAAGGTGGGCATTACTGTTCCATACCAGCAACACTTCACAGACATTGGGCCAAATCTTTAGCTGAGCTGCCTTCAAATCCCGATGACTTCCACTCCCATTCCCACTCCTCATGGTATAACTCACATCAGGGAAACGAGAAATGGGTCCCAACTGAAACAATTTTAAAAAGGGACCAGATCTCAGTAAGCACTGCTCTGGGCCATTGCCCAATTTAGTCCGTCTCTAGCTGAAACACTTTTGTATGCAGGGAAGATTTACTCCTTATTATTTGGGCAATATTCTTCCCTGATTTATGCCCTGTTCACTCACAGTGATTTAAATCACAGCAGAATTTGGCCCTTGGACTTTTGTTTCCACTGCAAAGTACTGAATTTCTTGGAAAAAGAGTCTGGCATCAAAATGTTTGTTGGTGGGGGGGAGGGAGGAGGAGAAGTGGCGGGGCTGGATGAAACTAAGAGAAGTTAATTTTCCAGTGTGTAGTCCACATTCATTCTTATGACCCCTGTCCACTCATACAAATCCATAAACACGCACAGTTAAGAATGGTGTCCAGTAAAATTCAATACATTTGATTTCAGTGCAAAAATCTAGAATGTCTTCATCAAGGGCTTGATCCAAAGGGTATTGAAGTCAATGCACAGATTCCCATTGGCTTTGGATCAGGCCCTTGGACAGAAGCAGAGCAGTGGCTCCATTTACTTTATAAATTCCATCTGTGACTGCAGTGTTTTCTGAAGGAATCCAATTCCTTGGACACAGAACAATTCTTAGTCCTCTGGCCTGTTGCTTCAATCAATGTTCCAGCTAGTAACAGTCATTTTAGGCACATAAATGATTACACAATTGTGAAGAGCTCCAAATTTTGAAGACATTAGTTACTATATCTTTGCCAGGGTTTCCCAACATACTCTCTTATGTCCAGCACTCTTACACTCAGACCTTTCATACACCACCATGTGTAAATGGAAGACCAATTCCATGCAGTTCAAATGGAAATCAGGAGACAGAGTTATATGAAGTATTCAAGCAAAGCAGTTTTTTGCTAGAAAACGAACAGTATTACATGAAGTTTAAATCCTTTCCCAGTGACTGTAGTTGAAGAGATGTAGCACTAGCATCTTTACTGATGTCTGTGGGTTTGTTTTTTTATTAAGTTGATACATTGTTCCAAACCTCACTGTTTCTGTTCACAAAGGAGTCATTTGTCTTTAGAATCAATCATCTGAGACCATTGTTATGGACTGTTTTTTGGGAAAAGTTCAAATGGCTTTTTGGTGATGGTGACTGCTGTGTTTGTATTTCTGCCAGCATTAAGAAACACCTGAGATGCATTGTCTCTTGAATTCTGGGAGAGGAATAGGTAACTTCTCCTCTGCCATCAAGTGATAAATCCAGCTTTTGTGGAAGTTTATAGGTGAACCATAGTACAACTGTTAGATACAGCACATGTATTTGTATTTATTTTAACTGCAGAACAGGGAGGTGGAATGGACATTATTTGGTCTCCAAGATAACTCCATCATCCTAGCAATGGTGGAGAAGATATACATGGTTTGAGTTCAGGGAATCTGATGCTTTGGATGGACAAGAATAGATGTATGCCTGCATACCCAGTGACTTAGGAGTCCAGTCTTGCACCTTTGATGGAATCAGGGACAGAACTGGGGCCTCAATACCTTTTGTGTTGCAATTGTGTTTGGATAAAGGAAAGAGAGTTGATGAAGACCACAGTTGAAATCCTGTCTCCACTGAAATCGATAGCAAAACTCCTATGAACTTTACTGGAGTCAGGATTTCATCCTATGACGATTGAAGTCCAGTTAGTCAGTTGGTCTTGAGTGGATGTGGCAAACATTTAAATGAATGTCATTTGCTGTACTCTCAATATTAATAAAACTACAGCCTGTAATCTTAAAATTGAGGCATCTTGGGCCAATAAAATCGTAAAGCAAGTCAGTTAACATAGGACAGATGTTTCTCCTCATTCTGAAAGTTAACATTTTATAATGATAGAATTGGTTCCTTTTTGTAATTAAAGGAGGGCTAGTGCTTGTGGAAATGTAAATAAGATCTAGATTTGGCAAAGGATCTTAGAGCACATTTTGAAATCAGCGTTTAATTTTCCCACTCAGTGCTCTTCACAACCCTAAAACTCTGAACCAAATTTGCTGTTTTTGTTATTAAATATAATGCACCCAGTTATCAGCTCAGTTGGAAGTCACTTTTCATGCTCTGTAATTTGATTGCTTTAAGGGTGGGTAGTACTCGGGCAATACAGGCTTGGGTTTTGGTTGGATTCGTTTCACTGATGGAACTGATTTTCTGTAAGTGTTACACTTTGTCATTTTACATCAGACAGGATCATGAAACTTTCACTTCCAATAAGCGAAGTTAACATGCTTTGGAGGATAAATAGTACACATAAGCCAGTACAGTGTTTCAGTTTTGTCCGGCTTCAACTTCATGAAGAGTGTTGTTTGTTTGTTTGAAAAGAGGGCAAGTGCCACATTCCAGACAGCATCATTAATAACATTCATATGACTCTTCCCCAGTGCAAGAGAATGAAGTTAGAAACTCTTTCAGCATTGTTCTGATAGAGATTGGGGGGGGAGGGATGGGATGGTGGGAGAAATTCAGCTCAGCTCAAACAAACTTAAATCTGCTAGGTGTCGATAACTTTCCTTGCATGTTTTAAGCACCCTCTGCACTGGCAGCTGATGCTTCCTGGCTCCAGGCAGGTCAGAAGAAGTGAAAGAGCCTATTCACAATTCCCTGGCCCCCGTGAAAGGCTGTCTCTGAGGGAAAGAGACAGATGGAGGAAGTTTCTCTCTGTGTGCGGTCACATTTCTCTTGCGTTATAGTAGCACGACTGTCTTGCTGGGCTGAAAGAGCGGGCGGGCCTCCCCAGGAGAATGAGGGAAGAGAAAGGGAGGAGAAATTAGCAAGAGCTGCTGAGACTCTTTATTTATTTAGTTGCTAAGACTCTATTTGCTGAAGCAAATAAATACACACACACCCCCACCCCACCCATGCAGAGGTGGTTGTGGTCAACTGGCAGGGAACAGATAGACTCTTGGGTCATGAAGGGTAGGGGAAGGGCTTGAGGGATGAGGAGTATGTGCTGGGGGGCGGATCTATGAGGAAGGCTGGAATGGGGTAGGTTGGGGAGGGAAGTGAATGGGAGCTAATTGGTTCCTGTGTCATCCCTTTCTGGGGATGGACAGCCCCTTTTGGGATTGGGCAGATCAGGTCCATTCAGTCTCCGCAGTTGAACCTCCCCATCCCACCCCTGCCCGTGTGTTGTCTGCATGGATCCCTGGGTGCACTATGAGCCTAGCCAGATCACTGTTTCCAAGGGTGGAGAAGAGATTTTCCCACCGGACAAGACTGGTTCATGTCAGGGTAGGTTTGTTTTCTTCCCTGCAGCCTGCCAGGTCTGGCCGGTTAGTTTGGATAGCTAAAAGGAAAAAGACAAATACATTTTAAACCCCCCTTTATCACAATTTGCTGCCCGGGTCCAATGCAGACAGACTGAGGAAGAGGAGTCAGCCAGCTCCTCAGTAAACCTAGGCATGGCACCCAGCAGGCTACTGAAACCAACTCAAATTGCTCTGGGGTGAGGTTTGTCTTGCATCTCATGCAGACTGTCAGCTCTTATGAATACCCACCCACCTGCCTGAGGGGAGGGCGTAAAGGATTACAGCATGGGCTGAATCCCTGATGGAGGCATTGGGGGTTAGGCTCAGTGTCACTTTCCCTCTCAATTAAATTGAGAAACCTTACAGCACTGGGCCCTAATAACTGCCTGGTAGTTGAAGAGCTGGTTGGGGGAGAAAGGAGAGCTTTCACCTTAATCTTCTGAGATTAGTTTCAGTTGTGGCCCGATGCATCAACCTATTCTCCTGGTCTGTAACATATTTCCTGAGTGTCCAGAGCCAAAGGAGTTGCCCTGTAAGCATGGTGATAACACAATGACACAGGTGACTGATACAGCCATGAGAGAAAGTGACGTGATGTAGAAAGAGTCATCCAGATGCTGCAGAACTTTAAGAGATGGCCACAGGGCATTGGCACAGGCAACCAACCCATGGACACATTCCCTGCATCGTTGAGCTAGGGACCTGATTTTCAGAACCACCGAGCAGCTACCACTCTGGCTGAAGTCGAGGGGCGCTGCTGCTGCTCAGCACCTCTGAAAAATCTGACCCAAGCTGCTGCCCCTAAATTTTGTTTTAGAGCAGGAAGCCAAAGCAATGGGATGACTGGGTGCTTGATCTCACCAAGAGAAAGGTGCAGTGGAAAGCATGACAGAGGTTTAAACTGGAGTATCCTGGATTGCTTAATAAAGGTTGGCAGTTTGAGACAGATCTCTTTCCTGAGACTGCCTGAAAGTATAAGGGTGTGAGGGGAGGGGAGGGTTGGTGAAAGTTCCCCAGAGAGTTTGAGAAGCTCAGGGGATGTTTCCAAGGTGACCTAAACTTGAGAGGCTGTTGATAAGACTTGAGAAATAGACCTAGATAACTAAATATGATCACTAGATGTACCTTTGAAATGTACAAAGTGTTTTTCTCTTGTTTTTATGGGGGAAAGGGAAAGAGCAGCATTTTTCTCCCTATCTACCCCATGGGTTTTGTGATAAACTTAAGAAGTTCAGTTTATCCTTCTTCCTCACCTAGTGTCTGTTTGTATAATGATCTGTTTAAGTAGTGATAGTAGCAGCCTACTGTGACTGCCCTTGAAACATAAACATCACAGATCAAGGAGGTAACCCTTAACCAATGAAAATAGGCCAACCACAGCATAATTTATTTTTAATTTCCCTCTGAAAATGACATTTTCTCTGGTTTCAATCAGTTTTCAGAGCTGCAAGAACCAGCTGCAACTGTAGTTATAACCAATAGATGCCAATGACGGATGATGCATAGATATGCCAACCACCAGAGATACAGCCAATTTAGCCACCTTTGCACAGGGCTTTGAGATCCTGAGATGAAAGGTGATATAGTAAATGCAAACTATTATTATTGCTCCTTTATTTTCATTTAAAAAAAATTCCATCCTTCTTTCTCCACTAATGAATGTGGAACAGAAATAATTTAGGCACTTACTCAGTTGAGAAAATTAAATTAAGTGCAGTTTCATCCAGTTTTTAAGGGAAAAATGGTACTTTAATAGCTTTTAAATTAGCTCCATGAGCATGAACTAACTGCTCAATAGATGTATATCTGGCTTTGAATTAACTAGAAAGTCCTGCAGGCTAATAAACTAATTTGATCTAATAATATCAAATTATGATATTATTAGATGCAAAAAAATCTTGACATGCTATCTAAAGCACCTAAACTCTAAGGCTGGGTTAAGAGTTAAACTGAGTTATATTGGAGAAGCAGTGACTATGAGGTGATCTAGTAAATTTCCAGAACTAAAAAAGGTGACAGCGATAATGGCTTGCACACATAAGGAATTAAAAAATAACTCGACATACAATTGTAATGGCATCTCATATGTTAATTTTAATCATCAATGGTTGAAAATTTTTGATTAAAACATTTGTAATAAAAAATCACTTCTTAAAAGAAAAATGTCATAAAAGATTCCACAGGTTTTTTTTGAATAACCTATCTTTTTATGGAACCTGAAAATGAATTATTTTCAGTTTTCAGATTTTCCTCCTCCTCCGCCCCACCCTATCCCCCAACAGCAAAATGGAAAAGGGAGGAAAAGAGGGAGTACAGGAAAAAAGGAAAGAGAAAGGGGTTGGAGGGAAAAACAGAACCCAGAAAAATTTTCAAAGCCAAGAACATCAGACTTCAAATATATGGGGGGAAAAAACTGTGGCATGAAAATGAATTCAACATTGTTTGTAAATTTTTTTTGCCAGCTCCAATTATTACCTTTTCAGGCATCATCTGGATTTTATGTTTGGTTTCATAAAACCAAGACTGCCACTCTAAGGACAATTTAATTCAAAGACAGAAGGGCCTGGCCCAGTAACTCAAACCTGCTGTCTAGGGCTTGAGGCCAGCTAGCATATATTTCCCTCTACTGCTTCTATTCCCACCCTGTCACTGACCTGCTGTGTGTGCCATTGTGCTTCTGTTTCCCTACCCACTCTTTGTTTAGATTGTAAAGTCTGTGAGGAAAGAACTGTGTGTGTACTGCACCTTGCACAATCGGGCTCTAATCTCAGAGTTTTCAAGCGTTACTAAAATATAAATAATTGGCTAGAACAGCAAGCATTCTTTCTTCTCACCCAACCCTACATAATTCAATCACCAGTCACATAATGGTGATTTTATATATTGCCCACAGTGCTTTCCTCCCCAGAAAAACCCACCCTCAACTGCCTCAGAGTCAATAAGTTCAGACACTCCTTCAAATAAAGGCTCAACTTCACTTGAATGGTATTTGTAGTTCCCTCTTATTTGCTTCTCACAAACATTATGGGAGATCTTTTTTGTTCACAAAAGCATGTAGACAGGATATGTGTAATGAGCACATATGGCAAGGGAGAAGGTGGTATTTAGCATGTGTTCTTTTTCACAAGGTTGCCACACTGTAGTCTGCATGGAATACATATGGCAGCAGGAGACAAACAGATTATGAAGGAGTCTAAAAGATATCTCAGTTTGTTCCAGGAAGAGGAGGGGATTGAGGTGTATGAAATGAAAGCCGAGAATGAGATTAAGGAACAAGGAAGGAAAGTGCAGACATGTTGAGTCAGATGCCTTATTCCTAAAACTTCTCATCTCCTCTAATATTTTTAAAAAAACATTGCGACCTAAAATCTACCCAGCCTTAAGCCTCTTCAGATCTGTATTTGCTCCTCTCGTTACTGTTGCCTAATGGGCATATTTATTATTTTTTGAAAAGCTAGAACTTTGCAACCTTCACAGCATGTTTTGTTTTACTACGTCCAATTCCCATGAAAATCTGAAACACAACCCTGTGTTATTCACAGCAAGATGACATAGCTATTCTTCTGAAAGCCCAGACTGGATGTTAAATATTTCCAATCCTATATCAGCCACACATCCAACAAATCCGTGTTCCATCCATGGCCCAAGCTGCTGCACCCAGTTTGTCCATTTGAAAATAAAACCCTAGCCAGGTTTCAGCTTGATTTGGTGCCATGTGTTTCACTGCAAATGTGCCCAAATCTTGGAGCTGGGTAGATCCCAGAAAAGTTTCCTCTGACGTCCACTTGACTAATGAAAGCATTTGCACTAGGCACCTGATTCTAAGTGGTAAACTTACCAGTCGGGGAACAGAAACAGAGCTTCATGTCCACTCAACACAGTATGAGTTTCAGATACTGAGTATTCATAACGAACACTAACAGCTCACAAATTACCTGCAAGATCACAAATTATTTTAGAAACTGTCTGCCAAACAATGAATACCTTCTAGAACACGGCATGCTGCTCATGAACACTTGTCCAGCGGGAAGGTGACGGAAAATGTATCTAATAAATCATTCAAATGAACTATTTGCTCAGCTCTAGCCCATACAGAATTTTTCAGGTCTTGCTTTCAGATTAACGTGTTACTTTGGAAACAGCGTGATATTAAATAGCAAAGGCCAAATGTTTTTAGCCCAGATGTTTTCCAGAGTCAGTGGATGAGCAATACTTGAAGGTGTGGCTTCACAGCACAGTTCCTTGAGTCATAACTCTAGCATTACCCCTAACTAAACTCCCATCCACCCCCAAAAATCTCTAGCTCAAGTGAAGTGGTGTGTTAAGCACAGGCTAGCTGGCCCATCAGTGCCGGATGGGTGGGTTGAAGCTTGAGTGATGCTGATGCTTGAGTCTGTAAAGCAGTGGGGATGTAACAACTCATCAGCAGTTAAGCCAATCACTTCGCTAATCCAGTCACTCTGTGCTACTAATCAAATCCTTCCCTGTAATTCCAATATTATTTTGCAATATGTGTTGTTTCTCCCACTTTAACCTGGGTTTGTTCAAGTGCAGTAACTCAAGATAACTGTTGCCATGTAGACAAGCCCTGAGAAGCACCAGACAGCCCTCTGCTCTTCTTTTCCTCTCTCAGTCACCTATCACTGAATCCTCTTCATTGTATTTTCCCCTCCCCACTTGGCAAAAATAGCAGCCATACCCACCAGAGATAGTCTAACATCTGTGTTTACTCCCAATGTAAACACGCCTAAAGGCACTGCAAACAGCTGTCCTCTGACTTCACTCCTGGTCTTCCTACTTTCAGGAAAAGTACGGGAAGAGCACAAAGCAGTGGTTCCCAACCTTTTTGGCTCGAGGGCCACAGATATTTTTTACAACCCTGAAGAGCCACCAGTCTTTGCCAGCAGCTCTCCCCCCCCACTGCAGCCAGATGGAAGGAGTTCAGTGAGGAGGCTGTCTCCACGCTGATCTCCCATCCCCCTGGCCGCAGCAGGGAAACCGCACGTGTACTGT
The DNA here is from genome assembly GCF_026122565.2 of Emydura macquarii macquarii. Lineage (NCBI taxonomy): Eukaryota > Metazoa > Chordata > Testudines > Chelidae > Emydura > Emydura macquarii. The sequence goes on along the minus strand of NW_027132905.1, from coordinate 5,668,937 downwards.
AGCCCCGTGTGCTCCACCTGGATCCTTAGGAAGTGGCTCCCTTCTGGAGACAGGGGGACGGAAGGTCAGTGTCCCCTTCCCTCCGGCTCCAGCAAGGACTCCAGCGCCTACAGACCCAGGCAGAGCGCGTTGCCATGCTCTCTGCTGTAGTCACGGAGAGGGAAACGCTGATCTCCCATCCCCTTGGATGCAGCAAGGAGCATGCACCGGTCTTGTAGCCCCACAGCAACGCGCTCCACCTGGGTCCTTAGGCAGCGGCTCCCTTCTGCAGCCAGAGGGAGGGGAGCAGTGGGCCAGAATGAAAGACCCCCCAGGCCACGGGTTGGGAACCACTGGCACAGAGAAATGCGGTGCCACCCACAAGCCGGAGGTATAGGTGCAAATAGCAAACTATCTGCTCCCCGAGTTGAGAAGCATCTGAGTCTAGCTTGTTCAAAATGCATAAAAGCACACTGAAAAGATTGAGGGTGATGACATAGAACCTCATTTGTCTGGACCCCCTTTGCCCCCAGACCCCCATTGTCTAGAATTGGCTGACATCCCCCCATGTGCATCTGTAAAAGCCTCATTTACCCAGCTAAATTCCTTGTCTCCCATTCTATTGAGAGAAACATAATTCTGTTGCCTTGGGAATAACATTTGATAACTCAAATCTCCAGAAAAGTTACAAGGAAAACAGAAGAGCACAAAATCAATGTATTTGTGTGTGCAAAGGTAGAACATAGTCCAAGCAAAGCATGGGGCCAGGATTTCACCCTCCGAGTGTTTCCCACCGACTTCCTCAGTCTCTGATGATCTAAGCACGTTTCTAACAAAGCTGTTTTATGAACGGGATGCCAGCTACAGGATACACAATACACAGAGAACATTTGAGGATTGCTCAAAGGAGAGAAAGTCTTCAGTGCTTCTCCGTCAACAGTTAAAATCCAGCCTAACTTGGTACCGAGGAGACGTTGTCTCTATCTGATGGCGCTTCTGTCACCAGTGTGTATAGCCCACTATATCCACTTCACACTGGGCTGGACTTCGATGTGAATCTGAAGCAGTGGGAGTGCTGACTCTTCTGTGGCAGCCTGATGTGCATAGAAAAGCATTCAAAAATGAAGTTTGGTTTTAAATGGAGTTATATAAACAGCACCTGTGGTTATTCATTTTAAGATTTACTTCAATAAAAGCCTGTGAATGTTTTTTCCCTGCATATCAAGTTGCTGCTTAATTTCTATTTGGCTGCAAGATCCAGGAAGTCACGGTGAAGAATTTAAGTTCATGTGAGTATCATGCATCCGTCTCCTGAGGGGTACATCTACCCTGCAGTCACAGGATGTGACGGCAGGTGATGTAGACATAGCCCAGCTGCCTTTAATCTGGCTAGCTCAGTTATCAGAAGCAGTGAAGATGCAGCAGCACAGACTTCAGCAAACTCACCTGGAATCTTGGGTAATAACTTGGGTGGCTAGTCCACTAGGAAGTCTGTGCTACTAGGTCTTTACTGCTACCAAGGCCCCAACCTAGCTAGATTAAAGCTAGCTCAGGTATGTCTACATGAGCTGCCATCCCACCCTGTGACTGCAATGTAGACATACCCTGAATGTTCGTGGCCATGGGTGAGTGCAACCTTCCTACTCATTCAAGCTCCTGGGAGATTAGCAAGGAGAAACTGAATGAAAGGAGACTACTGGCAGACAGCAGTGTGGAAACCTGGATTCCAGGGGGTCCTACTGATGTGACGAGAAGCTGGGTCATATCATTAAAATGTGGAACATGTGTATGTGACATAAACCATGACATTACCAAATCCCCCTGCTGGCAGGCTCAGCAGAGAGGCCCAAGATGGAACTGGCCCGGAGACTCTCATTCATAATGAGGAGACCATCCCAGTTAAGGCTGAGTCAAGTCACATGGGCTGGCAGCGTCAGAGATGATTCCAACATCTGTGGGAGAACTTGTCTTTCTTTCTGGGCAAGTAGAGGGAATTGTGGGAAGGCACTGGAGGACTATCGGCACTTGAACGATTTAGCCTGCATCCTCATTGCAAAGTGGATGGGTTACCAGCCTCAGTGAAAGTGGAACCTTGGTTGTAAACCCTCCCCTGACGGCTGGGGCAATTTGCCTGATTTGAAAGCACCACTTAACTCCGATGAGAGGTTTTTGTATGTGCACAGTGGCATTGGGAGAGGAGTACATTATGGGCAACACCCAAGTAAAAGCCCAGGTTAACTCTGCAGTGAAGCCAGATCCTAATCAGCCTCCAGGCTGGACATCTTTCCCCAGCACTAAATTCACACATGCACACATTAATTCTGCAAACAAACCTTTCGGAATCCCTTTGAACACTTTTATTCATTGAAAATTTTGGTGCAAATAAAGAGAAAAAAACATGAAAGGTGTGCAAGGTTTGGAGGAAGACCCAAATACCATAGCTAAACCTTTCAAGATGCATAAAAAGTCATCTACAAGAGAGAAGACCGGTACCTACTGTATAGGGGATTCTGCTGTTAGCGTGGGCTGTATGTATCTATTGAATTCACCCCATGATGACAAGGCTTTTCAGATAGCTTAGATTCACAGCAGCCTCCAGTAGTGGCATTTGGTCACTGCAGGATTGTGATTGGGTTAGTTCAGCATTTAGCAGTGCAAAAATTGGCCTTTTGTGAATTTCCACCCTCTAGAGTTCTCTCATCTCAGATGTGAAACACAGAGGCAACAAAGGATGGAGGAGGACAGGGGTGGCAGCTATAAGATCATGTGATTATTCAGTCTGGGCATGTACAATATCTTAATGGCTTGAGTGTGTGTTTGTATATATATATGAGTTAATATGTGTATTTCAGAGCCAGAGGTGCCAATCAGGATCAGTTCAGGACCCCATTGTGCTAAGAATGTCTAATCTAAGGTGACAAGCAACATGAAAGGTGGAGGGAGAGGGAAGCAGTTAAATGTATACAATATTTTTACACATACACATTTGTGATGGTGGTGGTGTTAAATAAAGTCAACTCTCCCCCTTTACCTCTTATCTCAGCCATCATTGGCTGGCCCATTTCATACAGATGCTAAACAGAAACAGGGCTCAAATGAGCATGTGAAGGAGAAGAAGGGTTGTGGCCTTGTGGATCAGCTTTATTAGAAGTTACATGACTGAGATAATGCCATTAAACCAAAAGACCTACAATGTTCCATTTTCTGGCTGGCATTTGCAGTGTCTGAATCTAATAAGGGGCATAATGTTCTTTATGCTGTACTGACTGTGCTGATGCTCTGCAATGTCATGCTGATCTTAGTTCAAATAAGCAATTCATGTTAGTTGTCTTGGTGATATTCACATGTGGGTACTGCTGTCACACTGTATATGCATGCATCCTTGTTTCTTTCTGTTGATGCTGATTAGCTGCTCAGGACAACTGCAAAATAAAATGAATGCAATATGGGGTGATTGGAAGCCAGACTTTCAGCACATTGGATGGGACGTCATACCTTTGAAGTGCCTGTGCCACTTCCCAAGGGTCACAGGCAAGCTGAGTCCCATTTAATGTTAAATCGAAGTCTGCCTCGCCTGCAGATGCTTCCAAAGATAGATATGCTCCCAACACACACAGCGCAGAATTTTAAATTGCTTGGTTGTTTTTAAAAACAGGTAGCACTCCCCCTTCAAACTCCCAGCGTTTCTTCCAGAGATAGTGGAAATCTGAGAGGCTCATTTTTCTCATAAAGTCAATAGCCTGGATCTCTCAGTACTTCTCATGAGTATTGTAGCCAATCTTAGGGCATTAGCCCAAGGAGAGGCTGCCCAGTGCAGTCATGAAACTAAAAAAGCCACAACAACCACTAATTATGCCATTACCTCAGACTCTGAGACTAAGGAAATGTTAATCAGTGTTACCAATTAGTGAGACTGAGTGGATTTAAATTAGTGATAGCAAAACAGCCGAAGGCTCAGAACTGGGCTTCAATTTGGATAATCATCCAAAATATGACACTACTTTGCCAGGAAATGCACCAGCTTCCTCATTTCTTCTGAGTGCAATGCAAGCAAATCCAGATCCGCCATCTCTGTCTGATATGCTCTAGCTCAGCCATGAGTTATGGGCTTGATGTAAGAGCCGCTTGGTAAAATTCTATGGCCTGTGTTATGCAGGTAGTCGGATGATTATAATGGTACTTTCTGGCCTGAAAAAAAAAAATCTCAGTCCATAAGTTCTTAATTGAACTATAAAGCCAGTCAGCTATAGTTTGGGTCCTGGCCATACAAAAAATCATTTTTCTCACCTGTACCAGCTCAGCGGCTGAAATCAACTTGGGCACTGATATACCAGGCTCTAGCGGTGTGCATCTGAGTGTGGTAGCCAGGTGTGTTCCATGCATGGCCCTGACTCTGGAATTTGCTCCCTGCACTGATCTGAGAGAGTCTAACTGCTAGCTGTTAGAGTGTGGGTCTTGGCCCAATTCTTTTCTCATGGCTTCATCATGGAAAGGGAGGGTGTTGCTATTTATACTTTGTACGGAATGTTTCTCCTTGTTTTTTTGGGCTGAATAATAAAATACTGGTTTGATTTTTTTCAAATTAAATGACATACATGTGAGCCAAGATTTGGTAACCGGGTGCATTTTATAAGTAAAACATTTTCTCGTTTTGGTTACAATATGAAACTAAACCACTAATATATGAATAAAATACTCCACTTCCTCTTATGGATTCCTTAAGACCTAATTCTCCAACCATCAACTAGCTCAAAATCCAGTGGTTTACCTCCACCCCCATCCAAAGAAATCCTAACTGCGTTCTTGGCTATTTTAGACTTCCTCCTAATTTTCAAGAACCGCACTCCACTGTTCCCATCTTTGTCTATTCTCCAATTTACTCCCTATAAATACACGGGGAGGAGGGGTAAACACGAGGTAGGGAGTTGGCACAGGAACAAACTGGAATAAACTGGCTATGAATGAATTGAGGCTGGAAATTAGAAGGTTTCTAACCAACAGAAGAGTGAGATTCTGGAATAGCAGGAGACTGGAGTTGATTCAGGGGCTCCCTTCCAGTCCTATGTCCCTTTGCTTCACATGGACCACACGTTTCCATTTTTCCTTTTTCAGGGGATGGAAGCCTAGCCCCACTGAAGTCAAAGGCAGTTTATCATTTCGCCTCTGCTTCCACCATCCAAAATATCCTCCTAATCTAATCCAGTAATATCCTATTAGACTGTGCTATCACAGGAAACAAGAAACCAATGTCCTTTGATGAGAGTGATATAGGCCCTTTACAATAATATCAAACTCTTCTCCTACCAGCTAAAATTCACATGTCAATACTTTTAAAAACAGTTATTTAAGTTACCTGATGCAGTGTGAAACACCCCAACACACTCTCTGACTCATCAAGTATTATTGCATCACTGAGATTAATAAAATTACAGGAAACTGCAACTTAGAGAAGTTACTTATTTTCTGTTTTGTACTAAATTATCCTGTGTTATCGGGCCACAGCTTCATTTGATCTGATAGCCTCCAATGAGTCAGCAATTTCATTATTGAAAAAATGAAAAGAATTTCCTTTCAGACGCACAAGGCACTCCCATATATCAATCACTTCTCTTGGCAAGAAAAATTGTGGTTTCACAGAAACTTTCAGAGCCCATAGTCCAGCAAAGCACTCAAACACATACTTAATATTAAATAGATGAGTAGTCTAATTGAAATCAATGGGACGCTCAGGTGCTAAAGTTATGCATGTATTTAAATGCTTTGCTGGATCTGGGCCAGAGTTAAGAAGGTGAGCCTGCACCAGATGCTTTGATCTCAACCTCACTCCTTCCAGGAAGGAAGTTTGGATCAAGGCTGATCTGTGGTTTTTGGTGGGGGTAAATGATTTAAGAATCACAATCCCTGACCAGATAAGGATACTTTTCCATCTTGTTTTTGTTACTACGCTCTCCTAGGGGCAGATCTTCTCCATTCTGCATTTCTATATTTTAATCATCTCCATTCCTGCCTGATGTTAACGATCTCGGCTGCTTCTAACACATGTTTGGGATTGGGCCAGAGTGTTATTTCACTTGCTGGATTCTATGATGATTTTGTTCACTCCCTTCCACTCCGGTAAGACATAGTTTGCAGTAAGGTCAAGTGTACTCCTCCAAGGCTGCTGTTGTTAAAAGCAACAGGAGATGTAAACTCTAGTAAGGTGTGCATAGAGAAAATCCTTCTGGACCATTCTGACCTCTCCAGCACCATCAAAAAGGCTGAAGGGAAAACCTCTTAATACAGGCAAAATAAAGAGGACCTGAAGCTGCAGTTGTTATTCAGGCAAAACTCAACAAAACAAGACTGCAAGATCTGGCCACTTGAATGTAACTCTAGCACTAGAATTCACTCATGGAAAGAAAACCTTTCCCACCTGTGCTGGCCAGACTGCACTAACCTATTCCATAGTGGAAGTTCCAGATAAATTTTCCGCTCATTCTTACTGGCTTCAGTTGATCCATGTAGGTTTTAGAACAGAACAACAGATTTAGTGTTGCCTAAAGCTTCTAGTTCTGCAGCTGAAACCCACAGATATCAGGGTAAATCAAAGGCCAACTCAAGGATTCTAATGAAGTCTACTGGAATTTTCACTAGGGAGTTCATGCAGGGTCTCCAAACTCCAGTGCTTGGTGCTGTCTGCCATCTGGTAGCTTAGCCTAGGCCTGGCTGGACTTGTCTAATTAGGGATGATCCATCTAGTGGTTAGACTCTGCATGTGTGACATCTGCCATCTTGGCTGACACCAGGGACTGAACAAGCGATCTCCAAAGCTAAAAGCATGGGATTCTACAGCTTATCTAAAGAGCTGGAGCTGTAACAGTCTTGTATTCTCTGCAAATCGGACACCTGTAATACACACTCACCAGTGGATTGTACATATCCCATGCATTACTGAAACTAATTGGAGCAAGACCCTCTCACTCTCTAGTCATCGGAGCTAGGAGTGTCTCTCTGGCTCTAGTCACAGAACATGGATTGGTGGTAGAGTTCTGCAGTACGCAAACTACAACCAAAGAGGTTCAACTGGCAGAGTTTGCAAACTCAGCCAGCAGAGTTTGCACTTGGTGAGCCTTGGGGATATTTGTAGCTCTGTTGCTTAATATGGGGTGATGTTTATTCAGCAAGGTTTGTACAGTTCTTCTATACGGTTAGAAAAGGGTGCACATGTTAAATGGCAGTGCTTAGGTACAAATTCATTTATACCACCAGGTGTAAGTACCAGGATTGCTGTATTCCTGCCCTTGTGCTGATGTTAAACCACATTTCAGAGGTTATTTGTTGTAAGCCATGAAGCCCTCATACCCATCCAGCCACACACAATCTTTACAGGAAAAAAGTCTGCTCAGTGGAGGCTGGGCCAATCCTGAATACAAACACCCTAAAACTTTGGGAAAAATTGGACAGATTCAGATTTTAGATCTTGACCCATTCCTAGTGTCTTTGTATAGAAATCTGGATAGCATTCAGTTCTTTCAATAACACTGAGTCCAGCCTAAAAGGAACTGGATGTTTTCTGCTTTACTGACATTACACAATCAAGAACTGAGTAGTCCAATGATGGACCCATGTAGGGTGGTTCCTCCTAGGTCATCACAGTGAAGGCAATTAGCAAGACACTGGCTATCAGCCTACATTGCAGCTGGCCAAAAACACACCCTTCTATCAAACATCCTGAAAGGACTTTTCATAACCAAAACTGATATTTCTAAAAGCATCACCCTTCCAAAAGCAGACTGCTGTAACCACATTTCAGACTCTGGCTAGTTTGCAATAATGACTCTGTGAGCCCTTGTGGATTACTACATTGTTTGTAATTGCCAGCAAACCACATAGTACAGAAAAAAGGACATTTAATCACAAAATGGACCTTTTTCATTTAATTTGACAAATGTCATCTGGTTGTAATTCTTATAATTTCACAGTGTAGCATACCAGTACATGTCCTGGGTTTTCATATGACTTCTTAGTTATATTGCAACCTTGCTACAGGTCTGTCCCTCCCATTAAATTGTTGTTGAGTGATAGATTTACCATGTGACTAGAACACAAGGTTTTTATCCAGCCCCTTCCTACTGGGAAATACAGTGAGATTTCAGGGAGAATTAATCATTTCTGGATTAGCAAGGTGGGAATTAATTAGGTTTACTGGTAAAAGTATTAATGTATGGGAAACTTTTGGACATATAATAAATACCTCTCTCTGGCATGTTATTTTATTTTCAGGCCTATTTAAAAGCATAAGGACTTTGGCCCATATTTTTAAAGGTATTCTGGCATTGCTGTGCTCAGCAGTGCAACACCTAAGACTCATTTTCAAAAGTGATTTAGACACTGACACTCAATGGGATTTAGGCTCCTAATTGCCTAAATCACTTTTGAAAATTAGACTTGGGTACTGCAACCCTGAAAGCAGCAATGCCTAAATATCTTTGAAAATCTAGGCCTTTTGGTCTTAATTTCTAGTGACTGGCTCAAATGTAGAGAGAAATGACCAGAGCTAAAGCCCAAAACGTGCTACTGGGAAATTTTAAAACTGTTAAGTTCATTCTTTTTTAAAATATTCCTTCTTTCGACACTTGTGGCCAGGACCTGGAGTCCCAAAATGCTGCAGAAGAAAAGCAGTTGGTGTTACCTGACAAATCAGAAGCAGGCAGTACTGGGAATCTCATAAGACAATCTAATGAAAGCAGACTTCCAGCTTAACTGTGCAGTCTCAGAAGGTTCAGTCAGTCGAAATAAGAATAACCGAATCACCATTCTGATTTGGAGCTCACTCAGTTTCCGAGTTCATAAAACGATGGCATTTCAATTATTTTAATTTTTATTTGACTTGATGCATCTGAAAGCACTCATCAGCCTGTAAAAACAGGAAAGGTGGGAGAAAGCTCAGACCTCTAGTATGCAATAATCATCTCCTCGTCCAGCTCTGATCCAGACAGAAGTATAATTGGCTCCTGTTCACAATGGCCAAACCATGTCAGACCCTAGTTTGGCATATCTGAGCACCTCTAAAGGCCATTTGAAAGCCAGAATATACAAGGCCGGATGAGACACCAGTCCTTTCATTTTCCTGACTGATGTGAAAGATAAAATCTGGAAGTAGATTCTGTCCTCAATCCTAGTCACAACATCCTGGGAGTGGTCTGGAGTCCTGTAACTTGAGCTCTATACTACAGTCAATCAGCCTGAGCCTCTCCTTGAATTGTCCAGAACAGCCATGTTAAGAAGCGCAACAGAAAGTCTAGGAGCCAACTTGACCTTTATCCATGTCAGTTATGTTACATCAGTGCTCTACAGCTGAACTTCCTTGCGGCATCTTTCAACCATCCTTAGAATTAAGGAGCTCCAGTTCTACCTCCCAGGGGTTAGGCTGCCCTGCTATTTAGCACAACAAATATCCAGCTATTGCACCAAACAAGCTGATTTTTCAGGGCCCCGCATCCTAGCACTGAAGCCCATGCAGTTTTGTCATATCTCGGTTCTAACTGCTTGTAAATAAAACCCTTGACCTCTGTCTCTAGATCTCAGCATGCACACAGGTGGCATTGGAGACAGCGTGAATATTATTTCAATAAGGAGCAGCTGGAAACTGCTGATTACCCCAAAAGGGTCCTGACACAATGCTTTGGCAGGAAGGTAGTTACTAGAGGGGATAACACCTCAGCTCCTCCTGTTCTGCCTGGGGCATGGCAATACTTTAGTCTCCTGAGGGTTGTAATACTATGGGCTAATTCTGGTTGTGGGCTTGGTGTAGGGGTGACCCGGTGGTGCTTAGAGGCTTGTGCTCTACAGGAAGTCAGAGTAGATGATCTGGTTCGCCCTTCTGGCCTTCAGCTCTGGCCCTCTCACTTAAGTCCACTCTTCAGTCACAAAGTAGAGATGCGAGTGGTGGAAACTGACATATGCTTTGAAAACCAGATCTGTGAGGGCACTTGCATGTTTGGTGATACCACAGTGCCAGCCCTCAAGTGTTCTGTACCAGCCGTTCCTTTCCCCCATATGTCCAGGGCCAAAGGAAAGCTGGGTTAGATTACCCTGATTTCATTTAAGAACATCTGAAATATTTTTCAGGGTATGCTGGAACACAGAAGTTAGCGATAACCCTAGCTGTGAAAAATATAAGTACAGACCATTATCAGAGCTGAAGTATTTCTAAAGACATCAGTGCACAAAGTGTCTCCACTAAATCAACCTTGGGATAGATGTATCATGGATACACAAATTAATGGCTCTCTATTCATTTGAACTTTTTTCACAAGGGAAAAGAACCACCTTATTCCTAACATTAATTAGCTACTTGCCATAGAGTTGACAGTGCTTGTGTTCATTTCCAGCTTGCAGGGGGCAGGCAGTTCCTTATCTTGTATCTGCCAGACACTACAGCAGACTTACCCAATTAGCAGAATCCTCCTGTATGCCCCACTAGATTTGCTATGTGTGCAACCCATTCACCATCATAGCTCAAACTGGGACTATGTTGATCTACACACAGCTCATTTTTCATGTGGGCCAAAAAAAGACTATTTCCCTTCAGCAGAGCTACTCGGGGCTGCACCTAATTTGACTCAGCTAGAAGCTGCTCTCTCCTATGCTGATCTATAATCTCTCTGTTCAAACTTGCTACCTTTCCTCATCATGAGGTATGTGGGTTCTGCTTACTCAGTGCTAGCTGTATACTTCCCAAGGCAGGATCATTTCTTTATATATATATATATATTCAAGCCAGGTCTTGCTCTTTCAGCAACACTGGAGGGGCAACCGTTGGTAGGAAGGAAACAGTGCCTTGTAGGAGCATCAGAGCTAACAAAGGAAAACTTAAGAGTCCTGTAGCACCTTAAAGACTAACAAATTTCTGTGGGCATAAGCTTTCGTGGGCTGCAATCCACTTCGTCAGATGCATGAAGTGGAAATAACAGGTAAGATATATATACACATATCCAAGGGTAAGAAACGTAACAATGGGGAGGACAAGTGCTAACAAAGTCCATTCAGTTAGAGTAGATGAGGGCTATTCACAACCGTTGATTAAAAGGTGAGAATGTGTAAACAGTAACAATTACTTCTTGTAATAAGATAACCACCATTCCAAGTCCCTATTCAGACCCAGTCTGATTGTGTCAAGTTTGCATATGAGTTCCAGCTCTGCAGTTTCTCGCTGAAGTCTGTTTTTGAAGTTTTTTTGTTGAAGAATGGCAACTTTCATGACAGCTACAGTGTGTCCTGGGAGATTGAAGTGCTCTCCTACTGGCTTATGAAGGTTACCATTTTTTGTGTCTGATTTGCGTCCATTTATTCTTTTGCGTAGTGACAGTCCAGTTTGGCCAATGTACATGGCAGAGGGGCATTGCTGGCACATGATAGCATATATTACATTAGTAGATGTGCAGGTGAATGAGCTTCTGATGGTGTGGCTGATGTGGTTAGGACCTGTGATGGTGTCACTAGAGTCGATGTGCGGTCAGAGTTGGCAACGGGGGTTGTTGCAGGGATAGGTACTTGGGTTACTGTTCTTGTTGTATGGTGTACAGTTGCTGGTGAGAAATTTGCTTCAGGTTGGGAGGCTGTCTGTAAGCAAGGATAGGCCTGCCTCCCATGGCTTGAGCGAGTGAGAGGTCATCTTCTAGGATAGGTTGTAGATCCTTAATGAAGTGTTGGAGAGATTTTAGCTGGGGGTTGTAGGTGATAGCCAGTGGTGTTTTGTTGTTTTCTTTATTGGGCCTGTCCTGTAGTAGGTGACTTCTGGGTACCCGTCTGGCTCTATCAATTTGTTTCTTCACCTCTCCAGCTGGGTATTGTAGTTTTAAGAATGTTTTATGGAGATCCTGTAGGTGTTTGTCTCTGTCTGAGGGATCGGAGCAAATCTGATTGTATCTGAGGTCTTGGCTGTAGACAACGGATCGTGTAATGTGTCTGGGGTGAAAACTGGAGGCATGAAGGTATGTATTGTGGTCAGTTGGTTTTCGCTATAAGGTGGTATTAATGTGGCCATCCTTTATTTGTATTGTAGTGTCCAGGAAGTGGATTTCTTGTGTGGACTGGTCCAGGCTGAGGTTGATGGTGGGATGGAAATTATTGAAATCCTGGTGGAATTCTTCGATGGACTCTTTCCCGTGGGTCCAGGTGAGGAAAATGTCATCCATGTAGCGTAGGTAAAGAAGAGGTGCTTGGGGATGAGTTTCGAGGAAGCGATGTTCTAGGTCAGCCATAAAAATGTTGGCATACTGTGGGGCCATACGGGTGCCCGTAGCTGTACCACTGACTTGAAGGTATAGATAGTTTTCAAATCTGAAGTAGTTGTGGGTCAGGACAAAGTCACAAAGTTCAGCTACCAGGAAAACTTGGAGGCACCAACCATGTACTTTATTCTTCAAAAAAATGGCCTGAGTTTTTTCTTTCCCTGTTTTAAAGGAAGGCTGGCTGGGTCTTTTGGGAAAATGAAGTGAATATATGCTACCACCTGCTGGCCAGTTTTGGAAAGAGATGTTTCCCTAGGACATCTGTTCTGAATACATTTTGCATGGCATGGTAATTGATCACAAGGACACAAAGACACTACCTAGAATTCAAACAGTAAGTTATGGGACAAAATTACGATAACATTCCATAGGAAACTCCCCCACTACATTAAGAGAATGCTAAGGCTGCACAGCTATACATTCAAGAGTCAGGAAATGGCAGAGTGAAACTAAAAGTGTTTTTTAAAATCAATGAGCTCAAGCCATAGATAGGTCCCTAGTGTGGAGTCACTGTGCATATATTTCAGAGCATGGAGCAAAGGATATGGATTGTAGATGTACTGAAAGGGGGAAGGGAATAAGGCCACCTACAGTGCACTATCCTGTGCACACTGGCATAATGTCAAAGGGCTGCTGCTGTTTTAGACTGGCAGCCATTGCAGTGAAGGGTGGCAGAAAATGCATTGTTGTACAGCACTTAGTATCCACACATTCCTACCCCTTTCCTCGTGACAGCCCAGAACTCTGGCACTGAGGAAATTAACCATGCAAGATGGACAAGGACAGCTGACCTTACTAGAGCTGGATGGGAAATGGATTTTCCACCTCACAAAATTTTTTGAGATTTGAAAAATCCTCCCATTCCACACTGGGATGAAAGAGACACCTTTGAAAATGTTCAAGAAAAATGAGGGGGAGACAGACCAACCCAGCCCAGAAAAGCCAACAGCCTAGGGGTCAGGGCAATCACCTGGGATGTAGGCAGCCCAGATCAACTCCCTGCTCGGGCTGATTCAGAGTAAAGTCTTGAACCTGGGTCTCACTGTTCCCACCTAATCACCAGGCTATTGGCTATGCTGTATGTAGTGGGACTCTCTCAATGTCTCCTGGTGGAGCTGTTCCCTTTTGTCTATATCCACTAGGCCAGAGAGATGGACTGTATAGGGCACTAAGGTTCAAGTTTTTGCATCCCACATCCCACCTGAGTGCCCAAACCACTGGGCTAAAGTCAGCCTCTACCCTATCTATAAAGTGGAACAGCTCCAACAGGAGCGAGAGACTGACACTTCATAGCCTGGTGGCTAATGAATTGGGTGGAGCAGGGACTTGAAACTGGACCTCCCATATTCCAAATGAGCATCCTTACCACTAGGCTGTTCTCCCCCACACACTTGCACTTACTGACATTTCTGTCGAAACTACCCCTTCCACATAAAAAGTTTCAGTTTCAATGAATTACCATTTTCCAATGGAAAACTATTGTTGTAAAATTCCCAGCCAGCTGTAGACCACACTCCTCACAAACAGTACTGTACCTCTGCAGCTCTTTTATGGCTGTGGCGAATGGGTGTTCAACGCCCAGCACAATGCCACCCCAACCCTTACTGCAGTCTTTGAGCACGATCATAACATAGTAAAGATGATGTAAAAGAAAATGGAGAGCAGTGGATTCAGTCTGTGCACTTGGTCAGTATATAGAAGAGTATTCTAGGTGAGGTGATAGCAGTTCCTCACGTTTCTTTGGCCACAGTCCTGGCAATCAAGCAATTATGTGAATCAACCAAAGATCTAGCTCCAACTTTTGGAACCAGGCATTTCCTGCACATGCAGTTACTGTGTGAACGTGACAAGAGAAAACTGAATGCTAAGTCTGCTAGACAGCTGATAAACCCCGATATATCTTTCTGTCCCTCAGCCATATTTAAGTCTGGCGTTCTAGCTAAATATTACACTCTTGCGCATAAAAAGACGTAGGTTCAAATATTCCAAATCTGTTTATCTCCCACTATGTGTCTCTCCATAAGTGCCCTCCCTTCACCCAAACTCAGAGATTCAATACCCCAATGTCTTATTCAGGAACTGCTGTGTTCTAAAGCATAAGCCAGCCAGTCAGTGAAGAGAAGCCCCACCATGTGACATAGCATGAGGAGCAAATTCCAAATAGCAGCTATTCAAAGCAGTACTGGCTACAAGCAGTTCCTAAACAACTCCATAAGCTCAATTATGTTCATAAAAGCCATTTGCTGTTAAACAGTTATGAGTAACAAGGAGATGGGGAAAGCTATGATCTGTTCCCAGACAATCTGTAAAGAGAAAATACGGCCAAATCCAATTAATAAATTATTCACATTAAACAGTTTGATCAGTTCCAGTGGTAGGTTTGATTTCAGCATGGGATGAACTTTTTGTTAACTCCCTTGCTTTTCCCAAGACTGCTCACAGTTTACAGTGAAACTGAACTTCCACTACTTTTATTTTTTCAGTCTGTTTGGAAATGAATTGATTTATTTTTAAATATACATGTGAAAATTTGTCTGTTTAGCCTGATAATATCTTTCATGTAGCCAATGTACTGGTACAGTGACAACTGGCAAGTATGAAAGATTTTACAAATATGTTCTATTTAATTGTGAAAGATATTATTCCCCCCCTTTCAGCCACCTTTACCTACCATAATGAAAAGAGCAAATCAACCTAAGCTAAAGTAGAAATCAACAGAGTAGAAATAGCATGTGCAGATCCTCTTTTTAAAAATAGCTTAAAAACAGGATATTGAGATTCTACAAAGCACTCTGCGGTTATCTGTAGAATTAACGCAGTAAGAGGATGTCTGTTCAGTGCACTCATAGCTTGAACTCTTACTCCTTGCTATTCTCAATCTGTCACATTCAACAATCACAAGCAAAAATGACTGCCCCTGCCAGCTGTCTCCATGCCGCACTTGTTGAGCACTTGCCAGCTCACTGGAAGCAGGACTTAAATTATAAATCAGAAGAAATACTCTTTGCAATATGTGCATTAATGTGAAGTTGTTAGAACAGACTCAATTCCTTTAGATTAATTCTTCCCTTACTTTTTTTTTTTTTAAATCTTGTAGCCCAAGAATACAGGACACTCAGACAAAGGTGATGTCTACACTAGAAAATTATGTCAACATAACTCATGTCGGCATACAACCACTGCAGTTATTAAACCGCTTGTGTGCGCACAGTTGGCTGTGGTGTACATCCTCACCAGGACCTCTTGTATCAATGGTATTGTCAGTGTGGGGGCACTGTAGGACGGTTCCTGAAGGTCAGTAACAGTTGACATAGGCAACTCGGTGTCTACACTGACACTGCATCGACCTAATTACATCAACTGTGTCTACGTTGCTTGGGAAGGTGGTGTTACCAAACTGACGTAGAAAGGCACATCGGCAGAGCCAAATTTAAGTGAAGATGTTTCCACAGCTAGGTCAACACAAGGCAGCTTACATCGACTTACCTGTGTAGAGTAGACCAGGACAAAAGCAATAAAGACTTTCCCACGGCAGATCAGACTACTGGTTCATCCAGTCAGGCATCTGGTCTGGCTTCTAGTGATAATTAGTACCTGATATTTCAGAGGAAGGCAACAAACCTTAATGCACTGAGACAATTATGGAGTGCTGTAAATGCAGAATAAAATGCCTTCCTGACTCCTGTAGAGATCACCCCATGAAGCATGAAATTCATTTGATTTTTAAGCAAACGTAGCCCTAATATTACTGGTCATAAAGTTATGTAGTCTTTTAAAATTCCACTACAATAAGTGTTGCTATGTGCTTCTGCAGCAATAAGTAGCCTTACCTGTCCCCTAGTGGTCTTACTGCAACCTCTCAACGTTTCACACTGAGCCTCTTCCAGCCTTGTACTGCCATCTGAAACATACCCACTGGAATCCTTTGCAGTGGCTGCATTTCAGAAGGCTCCCTTCCAGGAGGCATCTAGACACTGGTGGTATAAAGGATTCTAACTTGCATCATGGAAATGAGGGCAGGACCTCATGCAGAGGAGAAGGAAAAAAGGTCACAAAAACATTGTAAGAGGTGGAAGAAGGATTGATCTCTGGGGGAAAGGCGAGAAAGCAGTTTGAGAAATCTAGTGTGAGGGCAAATGGGATCTCAAGGTGAGGAACTCATCTGACCAGTAGGGAAGTGTCTCAACGGGCACTCTATCAAAGGCACAAGCTTTCAAGTCTCAGCACATATTTTAGTTTATTCTGGCCTTGTTAGACAAGTGTGTGCCAAAGAATGATGTTGCCTCCCTGGACTCCCAGGAAGGGCTAATGTCAACTCAGAGAAAGAGAAGGAAAAGTCTGGGCAAGCAAATATCTGAACTTAACTATCAATTATAAAACACACAGATGTGCTGGGTTCCAACAAAAACCCCACACAACTCAGCAAGAAAGAGTACACTCACCATAGGGTCTGTCTACACTGCAGGTAAAAGTGTGATTGTACCACAGGTAATCTAGCTAGTACAGGTAACAGCATGGCTATATGGGCTTCACCATGAGCTAACAAGCCAGGTATGTATCCAAGCTCCCTAGTAGGTTTGTACTTGGGCAGCTGGCCTGTGCTGAAGCCCATGCAACACATCTACACTGCTATTGTTATCGGTGCTAGCTAGTTAAAGCTAGCAAGGGATGTCTACCCACTCTGCAAGTACATCTTTACTTACAGTGTAGACATACCTTTAGTGTTCTCCAGAGAATACTACACTTTCCAAACACTACATTATTTTCTCTCCAGTAATGGCTAGTTGTGCCCCAGCACCCCATTTGATAATGATATTATATAGATAAAACTCAACCAGCTAGCACCAGGCAAAATGTAATACTTTTTGAAAATTTAATTTCTAATGTGTAATAGGAACTAACAGAGCTACAGAAACTATATAAAATTATTCCAGCCTTATGCACAGTACAAATTAATTGAATCTCCATAAAATTAACTGCAAAAAGAAATACAAGGGAGCTATAAAGATTAACTATAAAAGAAGACAATGAGGCTCATTTGGTGCAGTAGACCTTTGTGTAAACAGGTTTTTATTTTTAGTGAGAAGATTAACTTGAGTTCTGATGTTACAAAGAGAAGTCAGAATATATAATTAATTCTAAATGTTGAATACTGTATAAGGGGTCAACTCATACTAGTGTAAACCAAGTCCAGAGTCCTCCATAACATAACAAATGGGCCCCACATTCAGGAAGAGCTCATCACGTCCTCTTACATAAATGGCCTGTCCAAAGACATGATTTGCATATGGATTATACATAATGTACACACATATCAATTCACTCACCACTGAAACAGTTGGGCATTGGGTGGAATGTGATAACTGTACCCCCACACAGTAATATAACAGCAGCTAAAGACAGTGAAAAAATATTGAAATGGCAGGGGGAATTTAAGTAGCTAGAATCTACCTTGACTTGAATGGAAGCTGGATCAGACCTCAATTTATAACTTGGGTTATAACACCTGGGTTGACATACTTATGTTTCCTCAAAGACAGCATCTCTAGCAGCACAGCTCTAGCAGCACTTGTTCAGTGCTCACTGAAGAAAAAGTACCACTTTCTAAATCACCACCACCATTTCCTCCATCATATAGGTACAGTATTCCTCAGATGCTTTTATCCAAGTACTGACCTGACCCCACCCTGCTTAGTTTACAATATCTAATGAGATCACAGCTTGCAACAATTTAACTTCTGTTTGAGTTAGATAGTCCCAAGCACTTTGGACTTACAAGTAGGCCCTCAGAATTATGAACACCTCGGGAATGGAGGCTCTTCTTAATTCTGAACAAAACATTATGGTTGTTCTTTCAAAAGTTTACAACTGAACACTGATTTAATACAGCCGTGAAACTTTACCATGCAGAAGAAAAATGCTGCTTTCCCTTTATTTTTTTAATAGTTTATGTTTAACACAATACTGTACTGTATTTGCTTTTTTTTTTTTGGTCTCTGTTGCTGCCTGATTATGTACTTCCAGTTCCAAATGAGGTGTGTGGTTGATCGGTCAGTTCATAACTCTGATGTTCATAACTCTGACATTCTACTGTACAAGGAGAAGGCTACAACAGTTTAAGGGGCTCAACTATGTTAAGAGTTAGAAAGGCTATTATGGAAGAGAATTATGGGATGGAGGGGACAAAGTGTTGGATCAAAATACTCTGGGGCATTTTTTTTTTAATAGAGAAAAAACATGAGGTTTTTTTGAGCCATGCCCAAGTGGAAGAAACCTGCCCATTTGATAAGCAGTTTGAGATCTTGGCACTCTTGAATATTGTTCTGGCAGTCATATGAAACTGACTAAGTTTATACATGAGGAGCCACTGCAGGGGGAAGCTCTACAGTGCAGGAGCACAGATGGAATCAGGTTTCCAGTAAGTGTTTTTCGGCTGCTAGGGAAAAGGGTGGAGGTAGAGAGAGAATAAAGATTAGAAATAAAGAGAGGGAGACAGAAGAGTGCAAAAATGAGTACCAAAAAAGGAGAGAGAGAGAGGACTAAGAAACAGGATTAACAACATGGCTGGTTGCTAAAAGGCCTAATTAAAGCCTCCTTTATAATGTTAGAGTCCTCTCATCCCCACAGTTGTTTCGGGAAATTATCACTGTCAGATAAAACTAGTAATACTTAGCACTTCTATAGCTGCCTCCAAGTATATGTAGATTCCGAAGCATTGTGAAAGGTTGGAATCGTTATCTCTGTTTTACATGTGGTGTAACTGAGATTTGGAGTAGTTAGGTATCTTGCCCAAGATTGCATAACTAAGAAACTGACAAAACAAAGACCTTAATATGGATTTTTAGAAGTGCACCCATCCATAGCTAAGTATATTACATTAAAAATAAATCCTACCAAAAAAAAAAAAAAGCCAAGTGAAGAACTCACTGTAACTGGTAAAAACACCATGCTAGCTAGCTCAAAGGTTTAATGGGAGTTTATGTACACTGCATAACTAATTATAAATGAAAAGTAAACAAACTTTAAATTCTTTCGGATCTACAATATAAAAGCATGCAGAGCTGAACAAGTGATTTGGTGTTTATTTAATAAGTGTAAGGCAGATAATATGAACCGTAACAAGATTTTTAGAGTTCTTTCACACTCTGATGTGAATATATTGAGACAAATAGTATTGTGGAGGGTGTGACTAAAGGTAGAATTTGTCTGTTTAACTGCAGAAATATGTAGCAAGGTTTTACTTGTAGGGAAATTCAGAGAAACTGACCAGTTTAATCCACTACAGTACAACTGCTTCCTAAAGTGACAATCTGAATCTCAGGCTCTTCTTCTTCCTTGTCCAATGTTTCAAAAGATATTTTACCCTATAACTACATCTTCCCACTGAAGTAATGGTGCTTTTGAGAGACTGTGACTGAAGTTAAGTATTTCTGCAGTTCTGCCCTCCTACACTGGAAGTCAGTTTAGATTACTATAAATTCAGCACTGCACATTAAGACAACTGATGAAATACTTACCAGAGATATAGTCTTTGGGAAACACCATTAACTTCAATGCAGAATCAGTGAAATAGAAAAACAAGCCTATGGAGCAGCAGAGGAAGGGCCTGGGGTACACCCATACTCTAGGTCAAATTCAGCCCTAGCATAAGCAAATGCAATATTGACTTCACTGGGAGTTTCATTCACTGACATCAAGGCTGAATTTGGTCATTAAAGTCTCAGGGCCAGAGGCACTCAGCCTAGCCTAAAAGGGGCTCACCAATTTGCTGGATGAAACCCTAAGGGTGCAAACTATTTAAAAAAACCCAAAAAACCCAAGAACCTACACATCGAGAACCAGTCATAGTCAACTCCTGGTTAAATGTTTATTGTATGTTATATTCCAGTTACATGCAGTGTTGTTGTAGCCATGTTGGTCCCAGGATATGAGAGGGACAAGATGGGTGAGATGATTTCTTTTATTGGACCAACTTCTGTTGGAGACAGAGAGACAAGCTTTTGAACTACACAGAGCTCTTCTTCAGGTCTGGGAAAGGTACTTAAGAGTGTCCAAGCTAAATACAAGATAGAAGAAATAGTTTAGCATAAGTAGGTAGCACATATTCTAAGAGGCCATCAAGGTGAAGTGGCTCGTTAACATCCCTGTAGTCATACAGCAAAAAGGGGGCAGTTAGTGGGTTACAGATTATTGTAATAAACCATAAATCTTTATGGTCTTTATTAAGACCATGAATTTTAGTGTCTACCAGAGTTGTGAATTTAAGTTATCAAGCTCATCTTTTGAAAGTGTTGTGCAGATTTCCTTTGAGGATGAGGACTGATAGGTCAGATATAGAGTGATTGCTTACAGGGTCCCAGAACTTGGGCTCTAGCCCGAGTCCAAATGTCTACACAGCAATTTTTCAGCCCCGCAGCCTGAATCACGTCAGCCCGAGTCACCTGACCTGAGTCAGCCCAAGGTTTTTTGTCCCCATGCAGACATACCTCCACAGAGACAAATCAGTCAGGAAAGATGTTCAATGGGGGCAATCACATGATTTCACAGCAGCCTCATTTTTGTGCAGCCATTTAACAGTTTGAGCATTTGGACATTACATCTCAGAAATTTTAAATAACTGAAAACCAAGAGTGCATATTCCACTATAATTTCTGATTCAGTAAAGAATTCGACAGCAAGTTTCTTTCCAGAATTTCAGATTATGATGAACAACAAAGGCCAACAAGTGCAAAAGCTTAATGACCACTTTTCACCCACTTAACTCACAAGCTTTCACCAAAGCAACCAGTTTTGCATTCCTTTCTAAGCCCCCTGAATTCAGTAAGGAGTTCTGGCTAAGTAACAAATGCTAAGTTAGACCTCTGAGCATTTCCTCCCATATAATGTCTCAGTATCAGCCTAAGGGAATGATCACCTGTTTGGAGAAGAGTAAGGAAGAATTGGAGAGGGAACCCTCCAGACAAAATCTGTAAAACTGGAGCGATAACCTGTAGTTAGGAGATGGAAAGCAAACCACTAGCAGTACATTTAACATGAGTAGGACCATGTCTACACTATCACTTATGTCGGCAAAACTTATGTCACTCAGGGGTGTGAAAAAAATCACATCCCCCCTCCCCCCGAGCTACATAAGTTTCACCAGCAAAAGTGGTAGTGCACACAATGCTGTCGGCGGGACAGCTTCTCCCGCCAACATAGCTACTGCCACTCGTAGCGGTGGTTTTATTACGTCGATGGGAGAGCTCTCCTGTCAGCATACAGCGGCTACATGAGCGATCTTACAGGGGCACAGCTGTATTGGTGCAGCTTCACCACTGTAAGCTCACTAGTGTAGACCTGGCCTGAGACAGCTTCTTGAAGGTATTCAGATGTGACTCTGCGGGTGGGAAGGACAATGGTTTTATTTCTGTATTATAGTAGGGCAGGAACAGATATGTTAAAAAGCATCAGGAAGTAAATGCATCTTAGCTCTGCAAACATTCAGGAAGACAGTCATATTTACTACTTGTTTCTAAGCTTTTACAGCTCCAGTGACAGTTCCAACATCCAAGTTGTTATCAGTACATGTACAAATCTAGAATGGTGCTAGAAGTCAGCATTGGCATCTATAACTGATGAAAAGGAGTTAGAAATTCCTGCCTCTTTATGGAGCCTTTAATACTCATAGCACAGTGATTTAAGGAAATAAATAGCTAGTAGCTCTTATGCTTTTAAGACTGTTCCATGTTAAACTTGTTGATGTATTTATCTACACCCCCCCAACAAAACCAAATCCCTCCTATGTTAAAAGAACATTACGGTTGCAAAATCAAGCACTCAAAAATTAGGAAATGCCAGAATTCATGTTCTTTAATTCAGCCCCCTTGCAGATATGCATTATGATAGTTCTAAATTACATGATCACATGCTATTTTTTTCCATCAGGACCCTGCTTCATTCACTGTGCAAAATGGATGATGCTCACTGAATAAGGCATCTGTTCAATATTTCTGTTTATCTTCATCATCCACTGAATGGCCGCATACGTTATTTACTGCACACTATTCAAACTCTGCACAGAGCAGAGAATTATTAATTTCCTCACAGACTTATCTATAGTGCTCTCACAGTGGTTTCTTAGTGCTTTGCCACCATTAATGGATTTATCTTCACAAGACCTCCTGTGCAGTGAGGTTGTCTTGTTGTCCCCATTTTACATATAGGGAATGGGACATAGAAATTAGGGTCAAAATTGTCAAATGTCAACTAATTTTGGGTGCCCAACTGGAGTAGACTCAGACCTGATTTTTCAGAATAGTTAGCCCTTTATAGCACTTTATATATTACAGAGCAGCACTTCCACTGAACTCAGCTGCCACTGTGAATGCTCACCTTTTCTGCAGCTCAGACCCCTGGTCTCTCCACTTGGGTGCCCAGAAAATGAGAAACACAGTGACCCCTGTGCAATGTTGATCTATGTGACCTGCCCAGCCTCCCATAGGAACTCTGTCGCACAGGCAGGGATAGAATCCAATTCTCCAGGATGGCAATCAACAGCCTTTTCCATGAGACTTTCCTTTCTCTCCTGGCCTCATTCACTACATGCTTCCCAACTTCTGCAACAAATGAAGGGAATCCTAAAGATAACAGCCTCAATCACCTGGATTCATTCTCAGAGCACAGTCTGTCCTGTGCACTACACGAGGGAGGATTACTGTGGGAAAAGTAGTATGTGATCTCGTAATTAAAACCTGCCTTCATACTGGCATTGACTGACTTTTGAATGCTTGACTTTGTAACCTCAATTTTTTTTAAACATAGGAAATTACATACGTAAAAACTAGCTCTTTAAAAAGCAAACTGGAGGAACAAATTCTGTCGTGTGGAGCCATACAGACCCCCAATTTGTCTCATCAGCAATGTTGGGGTGTTTAGATCCACAGCACAGTCCTCTGCCACTTGAGCTCATCCTGCTCATTCCCTCCTGCCATTCTCCCAGCCTGCTTATCTTTCCCTTCTCTGCATTCCAGACTAGAATCTCTCTTTTCTCCTCCACTCTGCCTGGGTACGAGCCGGGGGAGCCATTGAGAGCCTAGCAGAGAGTGTCCCTGCTCTCAGTTCTTGTGTTCAGCACACCACAGCAACTTTGAGGAGCCAGGAGGCACAAGCACTGCTCAGTCCCCACAGTCCTATCCTGGAGCATGCTCAGTCTCTCTCTAGGGGCGGTGCATGCAATGTGGTCTGCATTCAGGTGCTCTGAGGAGACTGAGCATACTCAGGGCAGATAAACCCTAGAGCAGTGTTTCTCAATTAGGGTTCCGCAGAACCCTGGGGTTCCATGGGAACACTGTTAGGGTTCTGCGGGAAAGTGACCTTGCGCCGCCGCAAGCAGCTGTTCTCCATGCCACCGAAAAAGGGAAGATGTCCCGGATTTTTCGGCAGCGGGTATGAGTGTACTTTCCCCGTGGAGCCTAAAGGGTTCTGCGGGGAAATTTAATTGAGAAACACTGCCCTAGAGAGAATTATTTTGAGGAAGTTTTATGGGTTATGTTATACAGGTCATACTAGACGATCACAACTGTCCCTTCTAGCCTTGGAATCTATGAATTTAGGGGCCAAGCAAGTCTCTACTTAGTAGATGCAAACATGAGATTTTTCAAAGTCTTATAATTTTGGCCAAATCTGCGAGTTTATTCGGGGAAAAGCAAAAGGTACACATCCCAGCCACAAAAGCAACCCCTTACCAAATTTCATACCCCTCCTCCAAAGCACGGAGGTGCTGGAACGTCTCATAAAACAGTTGTAAGATTTTTCAACCCAAGCAAAACAATGTTTTTCCCTAATCTCATTCTCAGAAATGTCTGAACCACTTTTTTCTGAACTTTCTAAAAATATTCAGCCAGAGGCAGACACGCAGCATGGAAAATTTCAGCCCCAATGGTTTCAATTTGGTAAAGTTATAAGCAACTGAAAAGAGTCTTACAATGGGAGATGTTGGGCAACCTTAAGAATAAGTGGCACTTCAAGGTCCGCCTACGATCTACAACATGAGAACCAATTAGCAGTTTTTCTTCTGAAGCACTAAATATAATGAATGAAAACAAAGTCTCAGCATGGGACAAATGTACCTTGTCTAAACAAAATGATCAAGTCTTGCATTAATTTCTCTCTTAAGCTTCAGGAAATTGCTGGCCTGACCTGAATTCAGGAAGTCTGCACTCCATGTAACAGCATTGCTCCTAGAACATATGAAAAGGTTTCTGAGCAGGTAAAAGATTAATGAGAAGGCCTCTCTTTTGATTGATGAATCTATAACCTTGAGCAGCAAGCACGTTCTCATATACTATATCTGCCACGTGAGACAGACAAAATGAAAGAACCTCATGTTACAATCTCAGATCTCATTAAACATCCAGACCAGAAAGTTAATACTGTCACTAACCATCTGTTCAAATGTTTGCCTGGCTACAATTCTGATGATACTCATATGGAGCAAAAGTTAATCATATGTACAAATGAGAAAGAGTACTCTTGAGCAGGAAATTCAGTGTACCATAACAGTTTCTGGAAAAAATGTAACAGTCTTTGCTCTACACTGCAATTTCAACCACATAATCAAATTGCCTGTTGAAAACTGCATTATTGAGGTCAATGTTGTAAACCACTTCAGAATCTCTGAATAAATATTTGTGTTTGTTTGCTTTACAGCCTATTAAAAAAATCACCAGAGAATCAATGTGAATTAGATCAAAGTTTGGAATGGGATAATTTGCTGCATCTTGAACAGCAAGTTTGAAACCACTTTCTAGCATACAACAACAGTAGTACAGCACAGTGAATTTTGCAAGCATTTTGTAATTACTTCTGCTGATGGTCAAAGGCCTCAATCATCTAAAATTTATTTATTTTTGCCATTTGGTCTCTATTTGACAAAAATCAAGGCAACAGCCAGTGGATTCTTTCCCAATCTATTTTTAAATGGGTGAGAAAATAGTGGCTGTAACTCAGGAGACTCTATAATCTACAAACAGGTACAATAATGATGGAAGTACCAGCTTCCCCATATTGCCCCAACGATGTGCCTAGTCTGGCGGGAGCAAGTCCAGAGGTGAAAGGAGTGTCCAGAGTGCATTGCCCATTCATGGTCTTTGATCTCCACTGAGATCAATAGGAGGGCCAAGTAATCTAGGTTTTTGCAATGTGGACATTTTTCACTGGGAAATTAAATTGGAAAAAACAAGCCAGACATTAGATGGTAACGAACTTCTGGTCACTATTTAACTTGTGCAGGATTTCAAACACACAATCTAAAGATGAAAAGATCTACACATTATATCGCAGTACCAGTGGCCAGATATGTAGTCCCCCACAGGCTATGTGCACCGCGGTGTGTGCCCCAGGTATGCAATCCCCCAGACGCTAGAGAGCTATGAATAGCTGACTCCTCCTACAGAAGTGACAATTCCTGGAAAAAACTGTCATGTATTTGAAGACTTACTACTTACTGCTTTTGGAGAGTGAGTTCCAGACATACAGATACATTCTATTAAGGCAACATTTGCCCTAGAAAGTATTAACAACTTGAGTATGTGGGACTATTAATGTCTGAAGGGGGCAGCTGGTTATCAGAAAACATTTTTGAGAAGTGATGTTACATGAGGTTGAACAATAAAGCAGCTTTCCTATGCAGAATCCTAAAATATACTGTGACTACGTCCAAAATAGAGAGCCAAAGAAGGAAATCATTTATTTGGATCTATTACTAGTACGATGATTGCTAAGTCTGTCACCAGGATTATGTATGTAATAAGTCAATGGTCATTGTTTTCAAAGCATATCATGTACATATCTTAGAAGCAACTGAGGAACGATCCCTTTCTAGTTCTTTTTACATGTTATATTACATGAGAGCAGACTTGTTTCATGTCTACGGAACTGCAGCTTGCTTTAATTTTTGTTACATGCCTCTACTCATATCTACGCATCTGAAGGCTTCAACTCTTATTAGCTTTCTTATTTCTCACCCCGGTTGTATTTCCAGGATGATGATCTTCTCGCTATCCCTTCTGATCAAGTGATGTATAGAAAATCCCATCAGCATTTTACTGTCATGAAACCAATGTTGGGCCATTTTGATTTCACTACACCTAAAGTCATGCAATCTCTCATTTCCAGACAACACCCTCATCCTGCCTGTCACTCAGACCCGTAATCTCTAGGTCCTAATATCCAGGCTATATGCAAGTCTTGCAGGTTTTTTCTGCATAACATCTCTAAGATACAGCCGTTCCTATCCGTCCAACTAAAACTCCTGTCCAGGCTCTCCTCATTTTAGGTATTAATCTCTGCAACATCCTTCTCTCTGGCCTTGACTAATGCAACTGTGGCCTACTCCTATCCATTCAATACTGATAAAGATCATTTTCCTGGCCCATTGCTTTGACACCACCCCTTTTGGATCTCTCCCTGGACCCACTTTTCTATTGCATCAAACATCAGCTACTTATCTTCACTTTCAATGCCCTTCATGGTCCATCCCTACCCTATCATCTTATTCACTATAGAGATGTCGACTCCCACCTCCAATCGGGCCCCAGGATGCCAACCTCAATCACCCATGTCTTACGTTTTCAAACAAGCATCTTAATGCTTTCTATCATGTTGCCCTCATGCTTGGGAGGAGCTCCCCCTAAACATCAGCAAAAGAATTATCCTGCTTCAAAGCCTTATTTAAAACTTTCTTTTCCATGATGTCTACAAGAAACTTGACAACGATAAGGCTGCTGGTGTGCTGTTTCCTTGTACCCCCATCTATATCCATCTGTTGTCTCTTGTTATACTTAGATTGTTAGCTCTCTGGGACAGGGACGGCCTTTTTAGTCTGTATTTATACAGCACTTTGTACAATGGAGTCCTAGTCCATGCCTAGGGCTCTCAGGCACTACAGTAACACAAACAACATATGGTATGCTATTCTTCCCCATATCTGAATACATATGTCTCTGCTAAACAGCTCCTACTGCTTCCCACCCTTACACCAAAATATCTGGATAAATTGCTAACGTTATAATTTAAGCTGCAGATAATTTGCTATTGCTATAGCTGGCCTAGAGACCACCAGTCAAGGATCACCATGCTAGCAAATGCATATGCATACAGCAAAAAGATTGTTTTCCTTGTTTGATTTCTTGCTCATACTTCTCACGTTTGTATATAGGAACTTAAACTTCTTTTAAGGGATATCATTACTTTTTTTGTTAAAATACTTCGTTCCTCATGCTATTTACTTTGTCTTCCAAGCCCTCATATCATGAGCTTTTTTATAGCCAAATACCATTTGTTCTCCCCTTTCCTTTATTGCATTAGCTTTCTATTGAAAATGTAGATAGAAATGCTAAAGCCTGTTAATATTTTTGTTATTTTTTAATCTGCTTTTCTGTCCCTTCCACCAATCTATTCCATCTCTCATGTATAGTACCCTTCAACCTTCTACCCTATTCAGATCCTCACTCCATCTGCTCCTCCACCTCCCCAATGATCCTCCATCTTCCTACATACACCCCAAAGCACTCCTCCAAACCCACACTATATCAAAGTTCTCCTCCAACCCTGCACACCCACCAACATCCTCTATCTCACTCACTGCGTGCATGCACTACTCTGATCTCCCCAATCTGCTCCTCCAAACCCTCCCATAAGGACACCCACCAAGTCTTTCATCCAACCTCCCTTGTTGATTTTCTCTTTCACCCACATCTGCAGTCATCCTTCCTCTCTTCCAACTCCTCCAAAATCTTTCTGGCTGCACTCTTCCCCGCACTTTCTGATCTACGCACATCCCATCCATGGTCCCATAAAGTCACGAGATTTCCTCTTCAAGCTCCTCCTGGTGCAGGCCAAGGTGGCCATCCACCATACCAGGAGGAGGACGCTGGATAGGGAGATGCTCTGCAACCATACGAGGAGGAGGAAGTTGGATGGGGAGGTGCTCTGCAACCATGGGGCCTACTTCCGATCATCTCTTAGGTCGTGTCTCCAGGGCCTGGCTCCTGTGGGCTGTGTCCACTAGGTCCCCGGACTCCTTCGAGGAGCAGTGGGTGTTGTCCGGGGTGCTCTGTCACTGTCCCTTGCTGGATCCCTGCTTTTGAACCTGTGCCCTTCACTCTTGTCCCTGTTTTTAAATTTGATGTCCCACATTATCTTTGTTGCCTGGGTCCAGTGGCGCCTCCCCTTAGGCAGGGGAGGTGAGCTACAGCTATGGGTGGGCTCACACCCGCCCACCCCCAGAACCTGCTACCCTCACAATCACAAATTTACTCTGTTCATCTCATCCATCCCCTCCACCATCACCCTGCCGGTTCACCGCTCTGCAACGACTTGTGCCCCCCACTCAACCTGCTCAACTGCCCTGCCAACTTGTGATCCCCATGCAACCCCCCAATCTGCTCCCCAAACAGATGCCCCCCAATTCACCTCCCCAGCCCCCCATTCCCTCCTCCCAGCAACCCGCACCTCCAGATCCCAATCCCCCAGCAGACACCCCCCCAAACCCGCACCTCGAACCTCCCGACCCGCTCCCCAACCCAGTCACCCCCCCACACCTTCAGACCCAATCTCCCACCATCTGACCCCCCTACCCCACCATCCACCTCCCAACTCTCCCCACCGCACAGAGCCCTGTCTCCAGACCCCCCACTCCTCCACCCCGCAGCCCGCTAGGCCCCCTCGCAGACCCGCGCTTCCCTCCCTCCCTCGGCGTCTGCTCCTGGGCTCATCGCCTGGCCCCTCCAGCTCGGCGGGAAGCTCCGCGGCCTCACCCCGTCCACTCACCGCGGCGGCGGGGCTGGGCTGGACGGGCTCTGGAGGTGGAGAGAGACGAGCCGCCGCGCGGAGTCCGACGGGCCCAGCCGGCGACGCGAAGACGCGGCTTCTTCCGCGCAGCCAATGGCGTGTGGTGTGCGGTGAGTGTGGGCGGCCTCAGCGGGAGACGATGCGAGAGGCGGGTCGGCGGCCTGCCCGCCGCCGCCGCCATGATGCTTGTTGTTTGCTTTCAATGCGTGTGAGGCGAAGGGGGAGGAGACGGGGGAAAGCTGCTCTCCCGTCCGGCCCGCGGCAGGAAACAAAGAAGAGCCAAGCAGGCAGCGGAGAGAGGGCGGCGGGGGGACGGGGATGCTGCAGCCACAGGTACGGGGAGGAGCGGGGGTAGCAGCCGCCGCCTCAGCGGGCACCCCCCCCCCCGGGCCTTATCTCGAGGGGGGGGTTCTTGCTCTGAGGGGTGAGCAGAGTATTACTGCGGGGGGAGGGGCGGAAGTGTTACTGCTGGGGGGGGGGAGGTGTGGAAGGAGCGAGTAGTATTACTCCGGAGAAGGTATTCTTGCTCTTGTGGGGGAGGGGAGGGAGCGAGTACTGCCGCCGTGAGGGGGTAAGGGGCGGGTGTTGCCGCTCCGGGAGAAGGGAGGTGGAGTGGGGGGAGAAGTATTATTGCTCGGGGGCGGGGAGAGACGGGCGCCCCCGTGTTGGGGGTGAAAGGAGTAGGAGCACCCCGGGGGGGCAGAGAATGGCTTATTGGCTTGGAGGTGCGGTGGGGTTGGGGGATGTTGTTACGGAAGTTGTGGGGGGGATTATTGCTGGGGGGGGGTAAGTAATATTGCTCTGGGGAAGGGAGAACTGTTGGTCGATGGTGGGCAGGATACTCTAGCATGAGAGGCACTTTTTGGTTTCAGGCTGTCCCTGTTATTGCTCTGGGGCCTGGCTGGGAAGTAGCATGGATCTGAGTTCGGGGTGTTACACTCTTCTAGAGGAAGTCCTGACGCTCCGTGGGGGCTAGCTAGAAGAAATGGGCCGGGTTTTTGCTCTGAGGAGCAGGGGGTGTGTTAGATATTCAGTGGTGAGGAGTTTGGGCTGGGAAGGGGTATTTCTCTCAGTGCTGAATGAGGAGGGGGTTGTCGTTGTAGAAGGGAAGAAAGGATGGGGAAGCATTATTGCTTGAAGCTGGGGGGAGGCTCTGAAGAAAGGGGCTCGAGTGGGTTGTTGCTGTGAGAAACTCTTGTAGGAAATGGGGCTTCTTTTTCAAGAGGATTTAGATTGGAGACTTATCCACCGAA
This sequence comes from Emydura macquarii macquarii, assembly GCF_026122565.2. Taxonomy (NCBI): domain Eukaryota; kingdom Metazoa; phylum Chordata; order Testudines; family Chelidae; genus Emydura; species Emydura macquarii. The sequence goes on along the minus strand of NW_027132905.1, from coordinate 5,638,600 downwards.
TAAGGTATCTGAGAGGAAAGGAGCCTCTTTATCTCAGTAGCTTATTTTACCCCATATTTATTGCATTTAGAAAGCCTTTACTTTAGGGTGACTGTGCAGTGAGAGGAAGAGTGGGGGCTTCTTTCAGAGGAGTTAGGTTTATTATTCTCTTTTTCAGAGGTTTATTTGCATTGAGAAAGCAATTAAGAGGCAGTGACAATGGACTCTAAATTAGTATAATAGTATCTGGAAGTTTAAGTGTTTTTCCTGTGTAATTGAGTTTAAAATAATTAAACATAAAGATGGAGGGAAATGACATCAGTCTGATAATTGTCCATCTACAGTTAGACCACAATTTTCCATCAGTTTCCCCCTCCGCAATGAGAGACTTTAATTCATTTAAGATGATGTATTGTTTTTGTAAGTCTTATTTTATGAAGAAACAAAACTAGCTTGTAAATAAAACCTGTTTTCTGCTATGAGAGAAGCTTACACTTGCATTTGCTGCTGACAGTCTAAAACTGAGGCCTAGCTGGCAATCAGGAGGCCACAGCAGCAACTGCTTAGATCTATCTGAAATAGAAAGGAAAGAGTGTTAGAGGGTGATTGACAACCATGTGAGCCGGGAGGGCAGGACTTGTGGTGACACGCAGGTAAGTGGCTGGGCCAGGGAGACTATGAGAGAGACACTTGTAGGTGTACACAGAGGGGAATTGGGATACATATCTTTTAGGGTTACTCCAAAGACAAGTTAATTGAATATGTTTATGTGAAGAGGTGTGTATATCTTTAATAATGGAAATTATAATAATATCCGATTGATTGGGTTACTAAACTCTTGAGCAAGCAATTACTTCTGTAATTGGGGGTTTGGAGAGAGATTGCTATTATATTTGTCAGACTCTGGGACAAACAAGCAGGGAGTAAACAATTGTGAACTCTGTCTACTCTATATGCTCTTAAATGTGAAGAAGAATTTTAAGTTGCTATATATTCAACTGACTAGGTTAGCGAAACTCTTATAAGGCATCTCCTCATATTTGTCCCCAAATTTAAATTTTAGAAACAAGTTTTTACATAATCTGACCAATAATATTTCTACAAATGAAAAAAAATTTCTTTGTGAAACTGATTTCATTGTCCCATCCACTTTTCATATAAAAAAACCCAAACAAAAAAAAAATGGCTTAGGTTTTCTTTTGATCTAAAATATTAGTAATGTAGAGACAAAAATTGCTGGACATGACTCTCAAGGAAAACTGTTTCTATAACCAGTCATGGCTCTTCAGTTGTCCTTTGTTTGGTTTCAGCGGGTTATTTTATTTACCTGGCTTTTGCCATTATGGGTAACAGATACAAAATTCAAAGGATTAAGAAATACCTGTGGTAATTGTCTGGTTTAAGTGTGAAGGGTTGCAAGTGTTCACTGGTAATTTTATTGTATCTTGCATTTTTTTTTCATCCTAGAGCAGGTCTCGTAATTGGGAATTTATCAACATTTCCACTGGGGTAATTTTACAGGATTATCTGCCCTGTGTTCTTCCTGCTGGTTCATCTGGACTCTGTGGAGTTTGCTGCTAGCAATGAAGCCTTCTGTGGGGGTTTATTCACGCTATTACTGAAATGGAGCCATTCGCATTTGGATTAACACTTTATTCACTTTCCACTTGAATCGCTTGGATCAATCCATTTATAAAAAGGAGACTACTATGCATCTTTTTTCTGTTTGCATATTGAAGTTGAACTCTGGGTGCAGTCTTGATGTGTTCAGGCTGTTTACTTTGCTTGAATATTAGAGGAAGAACTGAAATATAAAGATAGATGAGACTATAATACTGCATGGGCAGGTAACTACTTTTGGCATTTTATATTTTCAGAGGTTTTTCACAAAAAAAAAAAAATGTAGTGCCCCCGAGTTTGAAGAAATCTTGTTAAACTGGGTACACAGTGGTAAATGTTGGAAGTAAATACATTGAGATCAGGATATTCTAGAAGTAAACAAGAAGAGAACTATTAGTAAACCTGGTGTATTGTTTATAATGGAGAAAGCAGCTTTGAAAACTGGAAGAAATGCTTCCAAGGTTGAACCATCCAAGAGATACAAAAAAAATTGTCCAGCTCACCAAAAAAGTTTAACATCCCTCTGATACAGTGAGCACTGTTATCACTTTATAAGACACTACAGTGAATCTAAAACTCCAGCTACATAACCTTCTAGTCCCAAACCCAAGAAGGTGAAGATTATTGTTAATGCTACATGAATTTATTATTTGTATTATCATAATGCCTAGGATTCCCAGTCATGGAGCAGAACCCCACTATTCTAGGTGCTGTACAAACACAAGACAAGACAAAGATAGTCCCTGCCCCTAAGAGCTGTCATGCTGTTATCTCAGCCAGGGGAATATTGAAATTTACAAGAACTCTATTAATCTTGTCATGTAGTTCTGGTGGTGCATGTGAATCATGTGTAACTTGACATCCCTGTTCCAGACAGCCACACTAATTGAGCATGGGTTGCATGTGGAATCACACATTTGTGAAGGAAGGCTCCATTTTTCTTTAGTGTCTAGGAATGCATTATATATACATTACATAAGTCATTGCTATCCCCATAGATTTCCTTTGCTCCTTAACATTTGTCAAATATAAGCAAAAATTGTAATACTCCAAAGGTAACAATTTGTAGGGATGTAGGATCAGTTTGAGAAGAAAATACTGTGCTGCTGTGTGTTAAGGCAGCAGGCTGAGTCTCAAGATCTGGGTTTCACTGGTAGTTCTGTCATAAACAGAAGTTGTACCTTGCCTGGATCTCACACACCGTGCCTGTTTATTTTATTTTTAAATTGAGAATAAATTACGAACCGCACAAGGCAGTTCTTAAGCTAAATTCAATAATATTTATAAAGTCTTTTGACATGGAAGCTGCTATGTAATTTTGAAAGTCTCATGCCAAAGTACCCAGAGTAGACTCAAACTGAACTTCGGCAGTGTTAAGTCTAGCTCTACCTGACATACTGTTTTATATTCTTTCCCCTAATCCAGTTTTGGTGCTTCAGACTTGGGGGTGTGATCATTGTATAGATATGCAAGATTATTAGCATCTTAAACCATAGCATTTGTTGTAAAGTCCCATATTTTAATTAGGCTCACTATGGAAAGTTGGTGTGTATTTGTGTACATGCACGCACATAGTTTCCATGTCACGTGAATTTCTGCAACTGAGTTAAAACCTTAAATGTATGTTAGAAATGCACAGACAGAGGTCCCTTATCAAAACTCATTTAGATGCTTAAAGCTTGCGGGTTTTAAGGCATTCATAATTATACCTCAAAAATAGCTTTGATTCTCAAACAATTTTGGCAATTGCCAGAGAGAGGTCAGAAGGACAGTCTTTTTTTTTTTTTTTAAATAATAATATTCAAAGCTCAATTCTCCCTTTTGTAAAATTGCTGCATAAATGTCTGGCCAAGAGCATGGGATTTGGTGGAGCTGTCAAGAAATGACCAAGAAGATGGGGGGAAAAAGATGTCAACAGCAGTGAGAGGCTTGGAGAAGAAATGCTTGCCCTATTAGAACAGAACCCATGTTGTAAAAGAGCTTAGGAGCTCTGCAGGATAAGTTTCTTCTCTGGCTGTGGAGCTCCTAAGGTGTGTGGGAGAGAGCTTGAGTGGAGCTAGGACAGTATGGTACTTATTGTGCATCTTAGTTTCAGGAGCTGGCGATGTTCCAGACATTTCCAGAGTTTCCAAAGCTCACAGTAAGAGAACCAGAACCTTCCTACTTCAGGCGTGTTCAAGTGGGTTTTGATTTTAACAGCCGTCTTACTGCAGCACCTCAAACTAACTCCCTCCCTCAACTCTTTCCTCTCTGCTGTCACTAGGGAAAAGAGAGAACTTGACAGCAGACTGGGGCTGGAGAGATTTATAGAATGTGCTAAAATAGTCTGGAGGAGGGTTTATGGCATCAGGTTGCTGATGTGGAAGGTGGCTATTTATTTTGCTGCACCATGTCACGATACCAGGATCTTGCTGCATATCATAATTTAGGTTTAGTGTGTTGCATATTAAAGGATCTGTTAGTCTTACTGCTTTGGATATTTTGGAAAAAACTAATGACTAAGACTAATGACTAAGACCTGCAAGTTGATCTGACTTTAGTGGAACTCTCTACAAAGTGGAAGACTCTGCATAAGCAGATCAGCTTGCAGAGTCTGGGCTAATACAGTCCATTTTAAGAACTGACTGATATTCGTGAACAGACCTTCTTCCATATATTTGAGACAGCTACAAAGATTGGAAAGCCTGAAGCTAAACCAAAACGAAACTAGGTCTGAGCATACACAACATTATCTGCATCCTCTGCCAGGGTAAGTGGGTAACTTAACAGTAACAGCTTCATTGCTAAGATTAATACATTGTTCATGTCCAACTTTGACCTTTAATATTCATTTAACTGTCTCAAAAAATCTTTGTTCAAAAGTTTTTCATATGTAGTAGTATGTTAGAGAAGGCTATTTTAAGAAGGTTTGAGATTACTTAAACTTTTAAAAATTATGGGTTGTTTACATTTTGAAAGTTTTTCTAACATTTCACCCATGCAGAACTCAAACAGGTTGTCTTAAAGACAAATTCTTTCACAAGTTTATTCTTTCACAAGTTTATTATTTCAAGTTAGAAAACTTGCTCACAAACCTAATTTTTTCATTTGAGAGTCCATGAAACCTGCAGTAGTTGAACTTTTTTTACTCATTAATTCTGCATGAGAACACTATTAGTTACTGTGCAGAAGTGAGAGGTGGCTTGACTCGGGAGATAATGGTTATGTGGACTCAAATGAAGATACAATAAGATCGTGCTGCTTGGATTTATAGTACTGTAATTTGGGACATAACAAAGTCTGTAAATAAGATGGTACTTTTAAGGATATTAAACTATGTGTGGGTGTGGAATTCAATGTTTAAAATAAGGAAGTAGAAATAAACACAGTATACCATGGTTCTAGCTTCACAGTGCTAACCTGTTGTGCTGCCAGCTTCAAGCAGTGATACTATGATTAGAATGTTACCTATTTCATTATCACTAACGAACTCTAATAAAATTTTAAAATGAAGAACATTTAATATCTAGCATGGCTTATAAAGGAATGCTATGACCAGCCTCAGCCAGGGGACCATGTGATCCTTTACATCTCCCCATTCACACCAATGAGGGGAGCAGATAAGGGCTAGGCTTGATCCATGCTTATAACTTATAAGAGCATATCTTTGTTGGTCAGGAATGTGGAAAAACCCACCCCGGACCGACATAGCTATGCGAACGAAACCCCCAGTGTAGATGCAGCTATGCCCGACAGAAGAGTGCTTTTGTTGACACAGTTAATGTCACTTGGGAAGGTGGCGTTCATACACTGACAGCTATGTCAACATAGCTATGCCAGTGTAGTCTCTGTATTGTAGACATAGCCCTAGAATCTTGGTGCTTCCAAGTCATGTTTCAAGATTATTTGTATGGCTTTTCCATGTCTCTTAGTTGATAAACCCTGGCTGACTGAAAGGGTAGTCTCACTGTTTACTGGGGAAGGTGGCACAATATTTGCTCCCTATTTCAAGAAATCATGTTTTCACTGAATTTTGCAACTGCAACTCGGATGTTATGATACATACTTTTACCTTATAAATGTGTAGTAATTTTCTATATTCTTCAGATGTGTTCAAAACAGTTCATATTTAGTTTAAGATCTGCTGCAAATACACAGGTTTTCAATAATTTTATAAGGATAATTAGTAAAATATTCTTAGAACATAAGTTAAATATATATTTACATGAGGTTTTAATGCCTCCCAAGAGCTGTTTTGGTTCAGTGGCTGTATTCTAGGCCTGTACCTAGTATTAAACTGAGTATAAGCCACCGATTTAAAGATTGAAATGACAGCAAAGTGGACTTAAGCATCTTGGTAGGGCCAGCCCAGCAGTCTAGTTGCATTGCACTGCATAACCTTTTGTTGGAATATCCTGAGCTCAAGAGAGAGAGCTAGGTCCCACACTTCTTGAAAGTATGGGAAGTGGAGTGGCCCTCTCTACCTCCAGGTAGTTGAATGGTAGTATCTAGTCCAGGAAGGAGCATGTCCACCCCATATAAGGTTATGATAACTCTAGGCTTTCGTGGGGGGTAAAAACTGAGGTATAGCAGGGATTCTCTATCTCCTCTTGCCCCAACCATAGAAAATAAAAAATAACGCAATGAAGTCTTTTAAAAGTCTAGCTTTTGTCTTATTTTCCAGAATATTTGTGTGCATTTTGTGGCGGAATAAAAGGATTAGTCTAATTTTTATATTTTTATCTGTTTTGCAGCTCTCCTAGTGGTCAGCCATAAGTGGCTTCCAGTCTGGACTTGACTGGGAGCACTGCAAAGCTGATGGTGGGAGGTGCAAAATCCAGAGCAGCATGAAATGTTCTTACTTTTTTATGGCAACTTTTTACTGGTAAATATTTTGTAAACCGGAAGCCTTACCATAAGCTAACTCTTTAAAGGATTAGATGTAAATGGGTACAATTTGTTCATTCTGGTGATGCAATGGACAGGCCGTTCATATAGTTAATAAGTAAGTGCACATTGGCCACTGAAGAGTCAGTTTGTACATTTACAGGATTCATTGGATGCACAACCGCGAGTTATCCTTTTCCATGATCAGATCAGATGTAAAACATATTTAAAAGTATTTGCAAGGTTTATGTTTTCAAGGAATGAGCTAGAGGCCTTTCGATCTACTTTGTGGTATGGATCATCTGTGACCAACCTGATTCCTTGTATCAGTATAGGGCTGTTTTGCTTAAATAGCAGTAGGTGGCTAGGTAGACAATGTATCAGACTCTTGACTATTTCTATGATTTGAAATGCTGAAGTACTGTTGGTTTTAGTGTTAATATATTTTCTATCAGTCTGTGGCAACTGGTGAACATACAGGTCTTTATGTCGGTTCCTGTCCATACCTATTTAGTGAATTGTACTTAGGAAGATGAGCTGCTTTGTAGCCAAATTCTGAACTCCTTACTCAAGCAAATTCCCATTGAATCTATTGGCAATTTAGCTAAGTAATAACTGAGTACCTAATTTTGCCACCCTTAATCCACAATTGTACCTTACTCCGAAGGTGGTCCCAGGGAAATGCAGTGGTAGCAGAGTCAGGCCATGTGTGACAACCTCAGATTTTGGCTGTTAGTAGGAAGAATTTAGTTTTACAGATGCATAAAGGGTACATACAATAAGGAATCTTGGCATTTATATGCCAAATATACTGCATATATACTAACTATGGTTAACTTGATTGGATAGGGATAAAGTTATTCAATACTTAGCCCAAATATAAATGGAATTTGTTTTGAGCTAGTCCATATAAAAATCAATAGGCTATCTGATTTCTACTCAGACCATCTCATTTGACAGTCGAAAGATTAAGAACTGGTATGCAGTTAGCGTTATGATGCCAATTCCACAACCTCCTTTTCACTCAGCTTTTCAAATTATTTCCTGCTTTTAATTCTCATGTTTAGTTTAAAATGTGCCTCTCTTTTGTTTTTTGAAGTTTCAGAAAAATCTGTTTAGCTGTTTGGATTATTATAAAAGGAAAATATTTTGCACATTTAAGAGTGTGAATTTTATGCAGGGACAGTATCTTCCTATATTTTTCTACAATACCTCCCACACATGGGGCTCTGATCATGACGGGGGGCTTACTGGCATTGCCAAAATAAAAAGAATAAATCAATACAACCTCAAAATTTCAGGTATATTTCATATACAACAGCTTTAACTATCAGCATCATTATGTATACCATTGCTGATAATTAAGAAGCATATAGCTTCTTGAATTATCTAGGCTGCACCTACGCTGAGATGAGATTGTTTGGAAATAGTATCGAAACTCATTAAACATTGTGGAGGGTAAATAGGGGGGAAATTTTATTGTAATCATGATTAAGGACCCAAGGCTAGAACGTTGCGTTGGAAACATGTTTAAAAATAATGTAACCTAGGAGCTCCAAATGTGGTTCAATGTTGCCTGACCAGACCCTAGTAGAAACCAGGTTTGATAGAAGAGGGCTGAATCATGGCTTCCATATTCTTCCTGGTCTAGCACAGATGGGTTCTTAGAATACACTGAAACTTGCTGCATAATAACACTAAGAATCCAAAGTATTTTAGAATTTTTGGGTCAAACAGCTTTGTATAAGCAAGCGTTTGCAGCTGGCAGCGCAGGAAGATAGGCACAGATGGCTCTTGGGATATGTCTACACTGCAATTAGACAACCGCTGTCTCAGACTCGCGCTGAGGTCTGTTTAATCGTCGTGTATACATGTAGGCTTGGGCTACAGGGGAGAGGCTGTTCTAGGTTTGATTTTGACAAACAGGGAGGAACTGGTTGAGAATTTGAAAGTGGAAGGCAGCTTGGGTGAAAGCGATCACGAAATGATCGAGTTCATGATTCTAAGGAATGGTAGGAGAGAGAACAGCAAAATAAAGACAGTGGATTTCAAGAAGGCAAACTTTAGCAAACTCAGGGAGTTGGTAGGTAAGATCACATGGGAAGCAAGTCTAAGAGGAAAAACAGTTGACAGTTGGCACTTTTTCAAAGAGACATTATTAAGGGCACAAGAGCAAACTATCCCATTGCATAAGAAAGATAGGAAGTATGGCAAGAGACCACCCTGGCATAACCAGGACATCTTAAGTGATCTAAAAATCAAAAAAGAGTCCTACAAAAAGTGGAATCTAGGTCAAATCACAAAGGATGAATATAAACAACTAACACAAGTATACAGGGACAAAATTAGAAAGGCCAAGGCACAAAACAAGATTAAACTAGCTAGAGACATAAAGGGTAACAAGAAAACATTCTACAAATACATTAGAAGCAAGAGGAAGACGAAGGACAGGGTAGATCCATGATTCAATGAGGGGGGAAAAACAATAACAATTATAACAGAAAATGCAGAAATGGCAGGGGTGCTAAATTACTTCTTTGTTTCGGTTTTCACCAAGAAGGTTGGTGGCAATTGGACATCTAACATGGTGAATGTCAGTGAAAATGAGGCTGGATCAGATGCTAAAATAGGGAAAGAACAAGTTAAAAATTACTTAGACAAGTTAGATGTCTTCAAGTCGCCAGGGCTGGATGAAATGCATCCGAGAATACTCAAGAAGCTGACTGAGGAGATATCTGAGCCATTAGCGATTATCTTTGAAAAGTCTTGGAAGACAGGAGAGATTCCAGAAGACTGGAAAAGGACAAATATAGTGCCCATCTACAAAAAGGGAAATAAGGACAATCCTGGGAGTTACAGACCAGTCAGCTTAACTTCTGTACCTGGAAAGATAATGGAGAAAATAATTAAACAATCAATTTGCAAACATCTAGAAGATAATAAGGTAATAAGTAACAGTCATCATGGATTTGTCAAGAACAAATCATGTCAAACCAACCTGATTGCTTTCTTTGACAGGGTAACAAGCCTTGTGGATGGGGGGAGGCAGTAGATGTGGTATATCTTGACTTTAGTAAGGCTTTTGATACCCTCATGACCTTCCCTTAAACAAACCAAGGAAATAAAACCTAGATGGAGCTACTATAAGGTGGGTGCAAAACTTATAGTTCCCAGAGAGTAGTTATCAATGGTTCACAGTCATACTGGAAGGGCATAACAAGGGGGGTTCCACAGGGATCAGTTCTGGGTTCGGTTCTGTTCAATATTTTCATCAGTGATTTAGATAATGGCATAGAGAGTACACTTATTAAGTTTGTGGATGATACCAACCTGGGAGGGGTTGCAAGTGCTTTGGAGAATAGGATTATAATTCAAAATGATCTGGACAAACTGGAGAATTGATCTGAGGTAAATAGGATGAAATTCAATAAGGACAAATGCAAAGTATCCACTTAGGAAGAAGCAATCAGTTACACACGTACAAAATGGGAAATGACTGCCTAGGAAGGAGTACTGCGGAAAGGGATCTGGGGGTCATAGTGGACCACAAGCTAAATATGAGTCAACAGGGTAATGCTGTTGCAAAAAAAGCAAACACAATTCTGGGATGTATTAGCAGGAGTGTTGTAAGTAAGACACGAGTAGTAATTCTTCTGCTTTACCCTGTGCTGATTAGGCCTCAGCTAGAGTATTGTGTCCAGTTCTGGGCACCACATTTCAGGAAAGATGTGGACAAATTGGAGAAGGTCCAGAAAAGAGCAACAAAACTGATCAAAGGTCTAGAAAACATGACCTGTGAGGCAAGACTGAAAGAACTGGGTTTGTTTAGCCTGGAGAACAGAAGACTGAGGGGACATAACAGCTTTCAAGTACATAAAAAGTTGTTACAAGGAGGAGGGAGATGAATTGTTCTCGTTAACCTCTGAGGACAAGAATCAATAGGCTTAAACTTCAGCAAGGGAGGTTTAGGTTGGATATTAGGAAAAACTTCCTAACTGTCAGGGTGGTTAATCACTAGAATAAATTGCCTAGGGAGGTTGTGGAATCTCCATCATTGGAGATTTTTAAGAGCAGGTTAGACAAACACCTGTCAGGTGGTCTAAATATTACTTAGTCCTGCCATGAGTGCAGGGGACTGGACTAGATGACCTCTCGAGGTCCCTTCCAGCCCTATGATTCTATGATCTACCGTGCAATTAAACAGCTCCATGAGCCCCAGTCACCAGCATGTTTTTAATTGTAGTGTAGACATACCATTAGAGCCCTGTTAGTCATTATCCTGGATCCCCTTTACACCAGATGGGCTGCATGGGGCAGGCATGTGGTCTGCCAGGAGAATACCCCACAGCATATTAATACTCTGTGCCCAGTTGCAGAGCTGGCTTCTTTTGCTCTGCTCTGGGAAGGGAAGGGAGGTTCTGAGGTGGCGCGGAGGCAGGACTGTTCAAGAAGCGAGGTGGTGTGGCTAGAGCAGATCTGCACCTGCTGTTCTGCACCCTGCAGAGCCCTGTTGGGGCTATTTAAGCAGGAGTGCAACTTGGCTGCTGTAATCTGAACTGAGGTGAAACTGGCTCTCAGCCATTGAATAGGAAGATTGAAAACTGGCCCTTCACCTGTCTTGGCAACCCTGTTTCTCTGCCCCCTTCGCCTCTCGCCCTCCAGCCCAGACACACACAGACACATGCCCCTCCCCAAAGTCCCAGCCAAGACATTCCCACCCTTTCCCCTGAAGAGCCCTCCCCCACAGCCCAGATACTAGTATACACCCCCCCTTCCCTCCCAGGGACATTAAGAAGCAGCCTGATGCTGGGTTTATGGCTTGTGTGGAGCTTCCTGCAGGCAGCCTTCTTCCTTGGGAGCATGCAGGGAACTGCAGCAACTGGGAATCCTCCAGCTCCCTCACTCTCCCTAGGGCATGTCTTCTATTTGCAAGCTGGGCTCTGCCGGGTACAGCGGCCCCGAGTGGCATACAGCCGCTCTGCAGCGCATTTCTGGGGCTTGGGCGGGGGAGGAAATTCTGTGCACCGTACAACATTAAATTCTGCGCAAATTCTGCATTGTGCAGGAGTAGTTCTCTAATGGGAAGAATGAGTTTTGGACCAGAGGCCATATTTAATATGTATCTGATTGGATTCTGAGTGTATTAGACTTTATGAAACCTGTTGAATAAGGCTCTAAATTGTGCTGAATGAGCAGAGCTCCACCCCCATTGAAAATAGCCTAGACTTATGCTAGGAAAAGGTTTTTTGAGCCTTCTAACATAGAGCGGGGCTCTGTAGCTTTCAGTAGGTGCTGAAGGCTCATTGCAGGTGGCTTCAGTGAGATTTTAAGCACTTTCCATAGTTCGTTGCAAATCTTTAAGAAATCTTTACTTTGGAAAGAAATTTGCTATATAACCTATTTTTATGTACTTGAAAAGAAGTATGTAATTTTTAGTGTAGAAAAATCTAATCACTAGTTTTACATGACTAATTATATTCTAAACATGTTTGCAAGAAATAAGGAGTATAGATTCCATTAGGATTTTACATTGTGAACTCTTAATGCAGTGAAATATGTGACTATAAATTACTGCACTGGGGTATGTCTACACTACAGATGCTACACCGGCAGTGCTGTAATGTAGACACTTTCTACAGCAAGGTAAGGGGTTTTTCAATTACTGTAATGAATCCACCCATTTGAGAGAGAATAGCTAGATCGATGGAAGAATTCTTTCATCAACCTTGTGGTGTCTGTCATGGAATTTAACTACATATTTCAGTGGTGTGAAATTTTCATACTCTCTGAGCAATGCCCTTAGGTTGACCTAAGTTTTAGGTGTAGACCAGGCCTTGATCAGCAAGAAGATGTAATACAGCTTGTGTTGTTAAAACAGTTCTAGCCTTGGTATCATCCAATTGGGAGAAGGAGGAAGCATTCCTGACGAAGTTACTAAATCGTAAGAGATTTTAAGATGTCACATTACTAGGTTTAATCTGTTTAAAAATTATCAGAAGGGATAACCAAGTTTATGTCAGTTATACTTGACAAAAGTTTCTTGAATAGATTATTCTAAAGTTTAATTTCCAAGTGAGATCAAAGGAATCTTGAATTTTTCCACACTGTGTGTGTTTAAAAATTCCTTATGGAAAAATCCTATAGGGACATCACATTTGTGCTGCTTCCATATGCTGCTTCAGTGGGGTCTATAGGAGCAGCAGTATCAACTGAAGATTGCATTAGTTTCATTTACTGGTAGCAACAAGGGAGACTTAGGTTAGTCAGAAGGAAAAGCTTCCTAATATTAAGGGTAGTTAAGCACGGGAACAAATTACCAAGGGAGGTTGCGGAATCTGTCATTGGAGGTTTTTAAGAACAGGTTAGACAAATGCCTATCAGGGATGGTCTAGATCAGCGTTTCTCAATTACATTTGGCCACGGAACCCTTTTTAACTTCTGCAGGGCCATGTGATACCCTCCGCTGAAAAATCGGGGACATCTTCCCCTTTTCGGCAGCGGCACACGCTGTCGGCTGTTTTCAGCGGCGCGGTTTCAATTTTTCGCGGAACCCTGACATTCATCTCTTCCGCAGAACACCAATTGAGAAACACTGGTCTAGATTAATACTTGGTCCTGTCTCGGTACATGGGATTGGACTAAGTGACCTATTGAGGTCCCTTCCAGTCTTACATTTCTGTGATTCTATGAATCTGGCCAAATGAAGACATGTTGGATTCTGGAAATACCTGAATTCTGGCTTCTTTGACTTGAAGGAGAACTGCTGGAGTATAATACCTTTGAAAGGGTGGAAATGAGAGAGAAAATAAGATGCTGGAAGACTAAAAATCCTTAAAAAAGGAAAGAGGGAAGAGACCAAGGGGAATATGATTGAAACAAGGGTGTGAAAAGAGATGAGGTAATGGAGAGAGAAGAGCATTAAATCCAAGTCAAGAAAGGAGAGAAATTTTAAAGGGAATGCTTAATTTTAGGTAAGAGATTTCTTTGGCTACTAGTCCAATTAACAAAAGGTAGCCAAACCAAATAACCACACCTCATAACATCAAGAAATTTTATTATTCCTGTCCTTAGAGAGAAATTGAATGAAACTCTTAAATTAAAATATTTATTCTCAAGGACTTATATTTTATTAAACTAAATCTTAAATATTACATAAATGTTTCACATTTGCCTACAGATGGTAGGCATAACTGAGGAGTGATTTTGAGATGCCCATGCCATGAAAGCATCATCATCTTCACAAGTTAGGCATTTACCTTTATATCTGGGGTCGAGAATGTTCGCAAGAAAATGAGGTGGAGTTAGTGCTTGATCCATTCGCTTCTTTATTGCCTGCGGTTTAACTTTCTGGTGAGGTATTTCTTTCTTCAATATTTCTTGAAGTGCCTTCCAAATTTCAACAGCATCAGCAATGCAGCAACAATTTCTCTGAAGTTTGTTTAAGGCTATGGATATAGGCTTCAGTATACTGAGCATATCCTCTACGTTTCTCTTTAATCCAATGTTAGATACTTTGTTAGATAACTTGTTCAAAACAATCAAACACAGAATTCCATTGAACATCTTGAGGGAGAATTAGTTTGGATCCTCCTGTTCTCTTCAGTGAAGCTGAAGCAAAATGGTTGTTACAGAACTATTTTGCAACTTCAACGTCATTTTCTTTTATTCGTGGAGAAGACGTACTTAAGTCTTTGGCTAAAAGATGCATTAAATGGGCCCTGCAGCCATCTGTTGTTTCTTCTTCTAAGTATCTTCTCATCTTTGCCACATTTGCAACATTGCCTGTGACAAAACTGCACACGTGGCAGTTGAATTTTTGTTCACAGTTTATTACAGATTTCACTGCCACTTCTTTAAAATATTCTGTTGTGTGGGCATTTCCCGATATATCTATTGTTTTGTGAAAGATATGCAACCCCATCTTCTGTTGTCACACAGGCACATATTACTGGATCATTGTGTACGTTGCTCCACCCATCAAGGCTTAAACTGGCAAATTTCCCCTCAGTATTTCTTGCACACTGTTCTAGTTCTTTCTCATACACTGTATCTAGCAACCTTCCACCAATGTCTGCTCTACCAGGTGGAGAGTAGCCTGGTTGTAAGGACTCAACCATGTCAGTGAAGTGTTTATTGTTAACAATGCGAAAAGGAGAATTTGTGGCATAAGTGAACCAAGCAATCTCTTCATCTATGGTGTCATGTTGGTATTTGCTAGTCCTTACTACAAACCCCTCCATGGTGGTGGTTTTACTGGATGATTGAAATCTTGTTTGCGCTACTGATACTTTGTTGTCTGAAATACCTTTAGTTGCAGCACTGCTGCTAAAAGTACCAACAGATGACTCTGAAGTTGTAGAAGTGGTACATAAATTCTCTGGTAAGCTCCTTGACCTGATTTATGCAGGGTGTCATGCAAAATTCTGCAGCAACTTGGAGCGTCTGCATAATCTTCAAGTAACTTCAGAGACTGTCTTTTTAATTGAAATCAGTTCCATATTCTCGTAGCTTGTTTTGTTATTAAAATAAGTTAGAAATGTTTTTATTTTATGTTAACAATTTTCTGGGGATGGGGAGAGAAACAAGATAAACATAGGATGTATTGTGGGATTTCGACATCAGAGAGGATGTTTTTCTCTTTTCCCTTCTTGGGGAAGGGGGTAGGTGGGGTGCTAGCAGTTCGACATTTTTTTGATGGTTAGTGTTCCTTGGCACAGCAGTTCTTGCCAGCAAACAGCTGACCTCCTGTTTCCCCTTCCTCACTACACACCAATGGATGTAATAAAAATGGATAAGAACCATAGTAATGTTTGTGTTAAAAATAATAAGCACTGAAATAGTGAAGTGTTGGGGTTTTTTTTAATTTCCTTGGAAAGATTTCAGTGTTCACATCTGTTGAGATGGATGGAAGAACCCCTGCATCACTATTAATTATTGTTTCATATTCAGGAAGGCAATATGTAATGGTTTAGATTTGAAAAGTTACTTTTGTGAACATAAATTAATTTAAAATAATAATACAAAAAGCTTAACTGGCATGGTAGATACTGTGGTCATTAATGAATTGTTGAAAAACCAAGGTTCTGGTAACTTGTGTATTAATGTTTCTATTTCCGCTTCACTTATTAGTTACTATGAGAAACTGATGTTGCTAATAATTCTTGAAAATACATTATAAAAAAAGTGCAAACATCTTCATTATTCCAAACAGTGTACCCGTCATTTCAGAAAATAGATTCAGAAATCAGCTGTTTGAAAAGTAGGCCTGCCCTTTTCTTAGGCAGTCTACTAAAGTATTAAGTGGTCAATCAGTGGATTCAGGATTTTTAAAAGGGTACAGTGACATAAGAAAAAAATGGCAAAGGGTGAAAGGAGAGGATGTAAGTTGTGATAACTGACACTGTATGTGCTAAGTAGTTAATAAACCTGAGAGAACAAGAAGATGACTACTTTTGAGTTGAGTCTTGTTTAAACATATTCTTAGTTATACAAGGCAAAATATTGAGGAAATTTTTAACCCTGCATTCTGTAATGAGACCGTTTCACTGCATTCGAGCAAGATGTTGGCTCTAGCAGGCTTTGTGGGCTTGATGGGGGAGGATTTGCATGTGGTGTGAGGGCATATTGGTTCATCTTTGTGAACCCACTCGTCCTCAGGATGATGTCTACCCAGTTCTCCTACCTTGCAGCTGCAAGTCATCTTAGGTCTGGTCTAAACACAAACATTGCACCAATTTAACTAAATATAACAATAACAAGCCAATTTATCAGCAAATTAAGTTAGATCAATATCAGACATTCTTAAACCGATTTAAGAGCATCCACACAAGGTTTTTGCACCAATTTTACTAAATTGACTTACATACTGATTTAGTTAAATTGGTGCTGTTTTTGTATGTGGTGCTGGGCCACCTTCTGCTAATGTCAGAAGTTGCAGTAGTAGCCTGTGTTCTTTCAGGCTAAAACTGTCTTTTCCCCCCCCCCCCATGGTGAGGTTTGTGACATGACAGAAAAAGAGTTGCCTCAGATTGAAAAGTTGGATAGTACATGTAGTGAAGATAACATACTCTCTATATAGAAGTAGTTCTTTAAAAGAGAAATCTTCTTTATCTAGAATAAAGGTAATATGTTTGTTAAATTAAATATCATAGCAAAGTGGTACTTTTCTGTTCATTTCAACAGGAATGCCCAAAGAAAAGTACGATCCACCTGATCCACGGAGGATGTACACAATTATGTCCTCAGAGGAAGCAGCCAATGGAAAGAAATCACATTGGGCGGAGTTGGAAATAAGTGGTAAGAAATGGAGGGATACTGGTTATGTGGTGAAATGAGGATTTGAGTTAAAATCTAAATACTTATATTAGGCATCAGATAAACTTTTATCCTGTAGACATCCCTTCACAAGTTAAGCAGGGTTGGGTTACATAGGCTTGGTATTCGAATAGGAAAGTTAAGGAACACCAAGGAGTTACAGGAAGTTGTGGTGTTTATTCAGTAGGATACATTCTTGCTTCTAGTAAATTGATACCCAACATGGTACTGGGAAATGCTGTGTGGCAGTAAATCCCCTCTACAAATAAGACCTTAAACAGAGGTTGTGACCACTTTGGTCATTAAAGATCCATAAACACCTTACATATATATTAAGGGTGTTTAAATCTGGTGCCCTGACCGAAATTGGGCAATTGCGGTCTATCCGCCTGAATTTTCAGTTAGCTAAATTATTCTTTTGTTTCCTTTCCTATACAGTATTATGATAGTGCTGTGTAACAGGGCACAGCTGCTGCATTTGAATGACTGATAAGGTATTCCTGTACATACTTAATATTTCCTGTTAAAGGATCTGATCCTGCATCCCTTACTTGAAGTCAGTTGGACTACACATGAATGACCAGGTGTTTGAGGGTCTGATTCAAGAAAGCACTTTATCATGTGCCTAAGTGTTTTCCTGAATAGGGTTGCTTTCCTAAATTGGGGCCAGAGTAAGTGTTGTAGGGTCAGACTCTGCCACCAAAATGATAGGTACTTTTTATTGTAGATAGTTATGTTTGTAAAGCACTTTGGGATCTTTTGGAATGAAAGGTGCTATACAGATGTAAAATTATTATGATGGAGCCAGTCATAACCACATAGTTAATGTTGATGTAGAAGTTTTAAGTTAACAGGAGTTTTAAACCTTTGTTTTATGAAAAGTTTAAAAAAAAAAAGGCCCAAAAAACCCCCAAAACCCTGCAATGTAAACTGAGCTCTGTTTGAATTTTTCATGCTGATTTTTTACAGCAAATTCCGAAATTACACTCCTTTAAAACAAAACAATCCAGTGAATTTTTTGTTTGTTTATTTATCTTTTTGAGACCCTTTTGCAAGAAGTAGGAAACATTCTAGGATCTGTGCTTTGGTCCATATGTTGCTCCGTATGTGTAGATTAATCCAACATCAGTGATTGTTTGTCTCAAAATTGGTCACTTTTTCTCCATAACTGAAAAGAAATGTACCACGATGTACTTGCCATCTTTTGCAGTGACAATATAACTTTTGTCCATAAGCAAAATCTTCCTCATGTGCGACTATGATTACACTACAGTTTTTCCACTAGAGATAAGCCTATGGTACGGAACACTACAAACAATTATCAGTATCCAGACTGGCCTTTACAAAGGTCTTAACTAAGTATTAATTGACAATCAGTCAAGTCAAGGTTTTATTTATATATAGTATATATTCACATAAAATATACTTGGGGACAAGTAGCCTGTAGTCTATTTGAAAACTGAGTTGATCAAGAGGAGATTATCAGTTGAAATCTCACTTGTACTGGCTGTGGTTTCTATTCCATGCACTTCATAACCCTTATTGACCAAGGCCATGAACCCCAGCCTTTGAAGGCAGTGAAATATAAGTTGTCAACCCATTTTACAAACCTGTTAACCAAGAGGTTACACAAGGTCACTACAGGCACATTCAGGAATAGAACCCAGGACTCCAAACGTGGTAGACCCATATTAATGCTTTATTGTGCAGTCTTTCCCTGCAATGTGTGCCAGATATCTTGATTAGTCCCCCAGTGTTCATGTGCGGGTACAGAATCTTATTGTAGAGCTTGTCTACATGCACGTTACTGTGCTCCAGGACTTCACATGCTCTGTAACTGTTCACATAGGACATTACTACATGATAAGCTGGTGCACTTTAGATTCACACCCTGGCTTGCCATGCAGTAACTTGCTGTGTAGATAAGCCCTAAAATAGTGTGATGTATGGTGTGTATTGGGGAACAGGACCAAGGTATTAAATACCAATAAATCAGTTACTAATTTTACAGGAAAAAATTTACTTTTAAAATTTGTTTGAATATGAGAGGGAAAAACTATAAATGCACTCTCAGAAAGCATTCTGTTTCCTCTTAATACTATAAAATATCAATGGCTGTTTTAAAAAAAAAAAACACAGAATAATTGGAGAGAACTCTAAAATAGACATTAAGTCAACAAAATTAGTTGCTAGATCACTGACTAACTTAAGTGGCTGTAAAATGAAAATTTGAAGATTATTCTAGTAGCAAATGTGTTATAATTGTCTATTCAAGGTATGATAACTTTTTTGTTGAATAGTCTGGCCCTAATAGTGCATTCAAAGATGCTATAGGAACCATCTGCTGGTTTGTAGAGTAACTTTTAACATGACTTTACTCTTTAAATTGTATTTAAGTAAACTTTTAAAATATTGCAAGGAAAGTTATGGGAGCTATTCTGTTATATCAGGTAAATTTTATCATCCCCGAGTATAGGAGAATTAGGAAATACTGCTAGGATCACCTGATGGAGTTTCCAACTAAGCATCCCATGGATGGAAGGGGTTTAGGACTGAGCAGCAGGAATGGGCGCTTTTAGTCCTATGGAGTCATTCCCGTCTATGCTGTTAATGTAGGCCTTCTTCAGAAGCCACATTGCCTCTACAAGTGCACAAAATTCTCTACTCTGAGGGCATAGATGCAGAAACCCATTTAAATGTTGCTTCAAAAAGCATCAGTTTAGGCATGGATATCCATTCAGACATCTGCTGTCTGTTCACAGGAAAATGCATTAAGCCATGGTTCCTGTCTCTTTCTGCCTCTTTACCCCACCACAGCCTAGTTCCTGGAAAGCACACTTTGGGCAATTTTTTTCTGTGGTGATGAGGTGTCGACAATGCTGCAGATTTGGTACTGCTTCCATCTCCCAAGCCAGGATTTGTCTAATCAAAATCCCTCTTGTTCTTTTTTAAAATAAAACAAAATAACCTACCGACTTCTATTAAAGTTGCTTTGTGGCAATATTTTGCTAATTTTTGGCAGATAAAATGTCCTGCAACCAGATGTAAAAGAGGTGATGTCTCATACAGGAGAAACTTCAAATGCTGAACAACTACCAACTGTCAACTATACATACTTCAAAGGCCTAACAGCACCGCTACAAAGACAATCCATCTCTTTTCCCTGCACTTTTCCTTAGTGGAGAAATTTCTTAGGGCATATGGAGCATAAGGGCATAAGCCCTTAATTTTAAATGAATATTAACAGTAGACAAGGATACAGATTATGAACAGAGAGCCTGAGACTTATTAGGAAATGAGAAATGGGAGTACAGGATGAGAAAATCTGACCAACAAGTTGATGGAAAATCATGATGTTTTATAAGTTTAAAATAAAAACTGTTGATGAATTGGGAGATAGTATGTACTGATTGCAGTACACGGGTGTGAAATGAACCCACAGTTCTTAACTGTGCATGTCTAACTGATGTGTTTTGGACCCACATAACTTGGAGCAAGAGCAATGCAGTAAACAAGCCTGCTAAAGATGATGTCTCAGGAGCCAGGTTGGGGATCACAGCAGCAGTTTAGTAATATATCCAAGGTGATATAGTACTGACAACGGTGTGTGAAATGTGGGGTAAAAAGGTTCTAAGCAACAATGTTAAGATTTTGAAAGGATTTTGCTGACATAAACATATCAACTGCAAACTCAGAAACTTGACCTTGCCTGGGGCCAGATGATCGCTTTCCTAATTTAAAGAAAATTTTGATGTAGGTAGATATGCCAAAGTGAATATTTAAAAAAACAAAAATAACATACCTTAAAGTTTTAATCAGTCACTTAATCTTTGAGTTTATCCCATGGAGGTGACTGTTGTCTGCTAACAGGCAGGGATGAAAGACAAATAACAGGAGGAAACTCATTTTGCACTGAAATCAATGGGAAAAGCCTGTTCTGTACTGTCAGTTGGACTTTCAATACTGACTTTCAGGTAAGTATAAAAAAAAATTCTTTTAGCTTGTATTTCTTTATGTACCTCCATGTGTCTGGGATTTTTATTCCTAGCAGGAAAAATGTTCAAATGAAGCTGAATAACTTGACTCTTCTTTCTTTCCACTCACCCAATGCCAGAGGTGAAAATTCTGGACACGCTTAAATAAAATAAAGAAATAAAAGTTAAAGAAGGGGAGAAAGACCAGTTGATGTCAGTGCAGCTTTTCCCAATCACCGAAGTATGAGTGGCTTTATTAAGAGGAAAAGAGTTCAACCCCCCCCCCCCCCCCCCCCCCCCCCCCCCAAAAAAATAAATCAGCTAATACATTTGCAGTATAATGACTTAATTGTAAAGAGTGTTTAACATTGGTGGCTCATAGATGACTAAATAGGCTATAAAAAGTATTTTAAATGGCAATGAGCCTATTTTGTCTCTGTAAAGATTGTTCACGTAAGATGTCATAGAACACTTGTTTAATGCTAAAACTAGATGTTTAAAATATTCAAAGTTCTTTGTATTTTACTCCTATGTTTCTCTGTCTCTTACAGGGAAAGTAAGAAGCTTAAGTTCATCTTTGTGGTCACTGACCCATTTGACAGCTTTGCATCTCAGTGACAATTCCTTATCCCGTATTCCTTCAGACATTGCCAAGCTTCACAATCTGGTATATCTGGACCTGTCCTCTAATAAAATCCGCAGTTTACCAGCAGAGCTCGGAAACATGGTGTCACTCAGGTACGTAAATTAAACCCCAGAGAAACCAATTTCAGGTTTTGGCATTATTTTGTTCTGTAACTAACTAAAGCCAATATAAACAATTTTTCCTAATGGTTGGAATTGTAACTACAGCCTTAGCACTCTTATCTTTGCCCTGATCCCCAGTTCCCCTATGCAACGGTGTACAGTGAGCTCCTGTAGAGTTGAGTGTGGTGGCATTCACCCATGCATGACATTGCTAAATCAGGTTTACATACACACTTGCCTCCAAACACATCAATAAATCCTTATGCAGGGGTTCTGCATAAGGTTGATGCTGGAGTTGCCCCTTAATTCATGGCAAGGGAAAAAAAGTTTTTTCCAGTACCTAGCACAAATGGGTCCTAGCCACTATGGTAATACAAATATTACATAATAATTATAACAGACTAAACATTTTAAAATAAAGTTAAAGAAAGTTAGTGGCTCTTTTCTTCATCTTAAGTTATTACTCTAAGAATATTTAATTTTATGATCATAGTTTTATAGCACCTGAGAGCAACAAATATTTGGGCATTGGGGGAGGGAGGGGGATGCTGTATAACAGCATAAGGATTTACAGTTAAATTAAACTAGCTTAAAATTGACAGTATGCTATCAATACATTCCAGAGTGGTTAAGCTCTTAAAACTATTATTTATTGTGGGTTCTATTTTACAGTTGGAATTTAGCCTGAATAAGAAATTCTGATAGTGCTTTACATCATTTTTTTCCAAAACTCTGAGAGATTTTATTTAAAATTTTTTTTGTTTATCCCCAGCACCTTTACTCCAATTACAGTTATAACAATAATTTCCCTCCCCCACTCTGCACTGTCATTCAGTATCATCACCTACGCATCTTAAACTTACTGAAACATTCTTAAACTCGCCTTGTGAATTAGTGTTCCTTTCTCTTCATAAAACTTTTTTCCATTAATAATATTGATGTAAATTGTTCTTATGCAAATGAGGTTAGCATAGCACTACTGTGTAGACTAGGGCATGCAGATATTGTGCAAACTTTCCTAATGTTTTCCCAATTCACTCCAATCTTGACTCTACAAAATTCCAATATCTTTATCTTGAGCCTCCTTTGAGCAGAGAATATCAAGTCTTGTTCTGGCTGTAAAATGGGCACTAATGGACTAGGATCAGACCACAAATCTAGTTTCCATTTGTGATTAACATAGTATTTTAATCCTGGTCCATAGGCATGAAAGGCTAGTGCATTAACCCACTGCACATATTCAGTCCTCAGTAATTGCAGCTGATCCATGATTTCTTTTCACTAGGATTAAAGTGAAGAACAGTCTGTAAATGCTTCCTATATGGTAGAGCTCTGCAGGTCTCAATCCATGGTAGTTCTTTGTTTTCTGCTGATTCTTACTGCACACTCCTCATAGTCTGGAAATTATGCCACAATCTAACTGGGTAATTTCAATTTTCAATATCACCAGTATTAATGGACCAGAGAAATAGTGTCTCCTGACACTCCCTAGAATCTCTTATAGAGTCAATAGTCGGTCCTTCAACTTCCATGTCTGGGAACTCTTTTTATAAAGGGCATTTTTAATCTGCATGGCATAGTTTGTCTAAGATCCATTGTGTCTCCCCGTCACATATAAACAAAGTTTGTTCTGATGACTTCGGGAGAAAGTGAACCAGCTAATGGAGAATGGCAGCCTGATCAGTCTTTGGAGAGAGAGGAAAAAAATAACGATCACAAACAAATTTTTTCTCAGTACAACTGAGGAAAGATTTCAGAGAGCTTAGATTCTATTGCAGATTGTTTTGATTTGTTTGGAAGGGTTGGTATGATTTGCTATGATCCTCTGTGCTGGCGGGGGGGAGGGGGACTTTAGGCGGAAGATTAGGCGGTGCGGTACGGCTCGCGTACCACCCAGCCTTCTTTGAAGTACCACCGGTGGGACGCGTACCACCGGTTGAGAACCGCTGGTCTAAAGGGTCTGTGAAGGTGATTCTGAAAATAAAGTTTCAGATCCCAGAGAAGGTATTCCGTTTTTCTGATCAATCAAAAGTATGTGAATACCTCCACCTACAGATCAAAATCCAGAAGTGTTGTTGTTACCCTAGAGCTATGCTGGGTCGAATGCGTTGCCGAGCACATGCAACATTTATATTTGAATTCTGTTCAGTCAGTTTTCAGTCTGACTTCTGTAGTAGGGGTCCATGGATCACAGGTTGAATTTCCAAAGGGGTCTGCACCTCCATTTTAAATTTTTTTGGAGTCCACAAATGAAAAGAGGTTGACAACCACTGGTGGTGGTCAATTAAATCTTGAATGACTTAGGCTGGTGGTGGGAGGTTGGTAGTGTTTTTGTTTTTAAATCTCTCTCTCTTAAGCAGTATATGTTAATGCCTGGAAATCTAGGAATGGAGTAGGTGGGCCCTTGGTCTTTTCATCTTAAAATATCTACTTTCATCTATTCTCTTTTTACATCTTGCAAGGAATGGATAGGGAACGATAGTCTGGCAGAAATCAGATGGGTAACTCAGTCTGAAGGTTCTTATAGTGGCCTACAAAAATCCGTATTCTACAAGTCTTTATTGAGGCATTTGAATATTCATTGAAGCTGGCAACTTCATTGGAGATCTGTGATTAGCAAAATGTTCCAAAAGTAAGGAAAACCAGTCCTCGTTTATTAGTATGTTTTCTAGCAATTTAGCCAGGGGAAGGGACACCTGTAGTGCATTTTTGAATTGGAGATTTTTGAGAAAAAATACTTCCTACCTACCCAAATACTATCTTGCAGAAATCTAAAATGAACTGTTTCAAGTCTTGATATACATGGTGGTTTTTTTCCCCCAACTCATTCTTGCTAGTTAAAATAATATTTGTTATAAACTAACTAACTACTGTGCAATTTTTTTCTAGTTACAACTAAAGTCCCACAATACTTTATTTAAATTAATGATCCAGTTTTTACACGTCAAGTTGAGAGCACTTTCAAGGAGCTGTCTTCTTGTGACTATATCACAGGCAGATGAAGATTTTAACCATTTTACCTAAATTGGACCATTTTAGGGCTGCGCTATACTGAAAAGTTACATTTGCATGGCTGTCTCGAAAGGGTGTGGAAAATCCACATTCCTGAGAAACATAATTAAGTTGACCTGATCCCTGATATAGACAGCGCTAAGTTGATGGAAGAACCCCTCTTGTTGCTGTAGTAAGTGTCTACACTGAAATGCTACAGAACTAAACTGTCGTGTTTTTAAGTATAGACATATGCCTTTTGCTTACTCTCAGGCTGTTTTCAAGTTCAGTTTGTCTTCCCCTGTTGATTGGACTGTTGGGACTTGAGCATATAAACCTGCCCTCTTCTCTTTCTCCCAAGTAGAAAAGCACACTGTAAAAATAAACAATAAAATGTTACTCTTTATGGGTCGGAAGCACAGTTAATTTAATGGATTTTTTGTGTGCCAGAAAGCCTTCACACAATATATCAACAGATATCTAATTTTTATTGACAAAGCAGTTAAATTATTTTGACAAACAACAAAAGTTAATTGGAAAATTATAGTTTGCTGGGATGTGTTAGAGGGGAGATGGAGGGTATAGCACCACACTAACATGGCAGTATAATAGGAATAATAGTACTGGTACCATTGTTTGTTCTTGGTTTTATTTTAATGGCTATATTCTTATTTTCTTAATTGTCCTTTAAATTTAAATCAGCCATTTGTGGTCCATCTTGTCAGAACTGTAATTGCTTCATTACTTGTGATTCCTTAATATTTTAATAATCGTTAACGTTTACCAAAGCTTATGACCATAGAGTTGGACTCACCACCCCACTAACTTCTGCTTTGTACCTCAGAGTTAATGAGCTTTTTTTTTTTTTTGGTGGGTACAGCAAGATGCCCCTAATCCATGCTGACTGTTTAGTCTTCCAATTTTTCCAAGTAGTGTTGTGCTAGTACAATTTGTTTTTCTTGTAGTGAAACTGTTTCAGCAATAAACAGTTGCTCACAAGTACTGTCTTACTTCCCACTTCATATGATTCTGATTTTTGCCTACAGGGAACTCCATTTAAATAACAACCTGTTACGAGTTCTGCCATTTGAGCTGGGAAAACTATTTCAATTACAGACATTAGGTCTGAAAGGTATGACTTTTTTACCTACATTTTTAAGTTTTGATCTCATGCTTGAGCCATAGCTGTTTTAAGCTACAACTTTTATAAAATGTTACCAAATAGCAGCTGTTTGTGTAGGACTTTATTCTTCTCTTTTATAAATATCTTGAGATTTAATAAATCTGGCCCAAAAAAGAATGAAAACTAGTTCATTTTTCGATTGCCTACATGGAAGTTAGATATAGCTTTTGATTAAAATCTGGTCTAATTGAACTTGTAGTTATGGAACTCTTTCTCCCCCAAAAGGGGGATTAACTGGATACCTATTTTAGGATTTTTTACTGCTGCTGATTACCATAGTATCTGACTGCAAATAGCAATTTTAAATTGATTTTCAAAATTTTGGAGTTAAAACTTTAAATGTTTGGCATGCAGATCCATTGATTTCAATGGGAGTTGTGTGAATGAAAGGCTTGCAAGATAAGGCTCTTTGTATTGAGTAAACTGCATTAAATCTCAAAAGTCCAATATTTGTTATGATTTGGACAACTATACTGTTCCCTATTTGTGTGAACTTTTAGGGTGTGATTCTGTAGTGGAGGCCCACTTAATCAGGCCAGGTTCTCTGAGATCTGGAAGAAAGAGACCATATTCTGGGGGTAGGTGTTCAGCAGGGAGTCTTTTTGGCCTAGGGAAGGGCACTCGCTTATGGGTGCTCCCCATCACCATCGTAAGTGTGTTTGGAGAGGGGCAGCGTGTGACAGAGCAAAACTCCACTATGACAATCCTCCACTCGTGTAGGATCTGTTGGGTCCAATGATGAAAGTTAGAGCCACCCTTCCAGAACCCAGATGCAGAAGAGAATGTAGGTATTTGCAGGAATGGAAAATTGAAATAATATTTTAAAAAGGAGACTGTTCTGCAGTCATATATCCAATACTTTAAACACACTATTTTTCTGTTTAATTTTACTTTTTGTAAACATGTTCATAGGAAATCCACTTACACAGGATATACTGAACCTCTACCAGGAACCAGATGGAACACGAAGGCTACTGAATTATTTGCTTGATAATTTGGCAGGTACTGCAAAAAGAAGTAAGTGATCATTCCTAAAATATTTATTTATGCTGTTTTAAAATAAATACGATTATTTCACTTTGTGTATGTTTTTTATATGTTCTAATAGTTTCAACAGAACAACCACCTCCAAGATCTTGGATTATGTTGCAAGAGCCAGACCGAACAAGACCAACAGGTAGCATTGCAGGGATTCTTTATAGATTTAATTTTTCCTTGCCTTAAATCATTTTGTCATTACTTCTGCTGAAATATTTCTTTTTGATACTTAACTAAAACATCCCCTAATCACCGATGTCAACCAGCATAGGCATTCCTACATCAAACAGCACATTTGTCTGCAGAACTAGCTACTTTTTCCTATAAGTAATGCCTTTATCTTTAATTGGACTGCTTGCCACTAGAGTTGAAATAGTTATCCAAATATTTCAAAAATAGCTGATCAGTTGGAAAATATTTAATTGAATGTTTGTTGAAGAATCCAGGAACAGCAGAAAAGTTCCCCTGATTTTCAACAAAAGTAGAATTAAAAAAAATTCCAGGGCAATCAGAGAATATTTATATTTAAAACTTGTAGCCCTAAGGAAAATCTGGGGAATTGCTTTTTACTAGTTACTGCATTAAAAAAAGTTACGTTTTTATTGTACAAAACTGAGACTTGTTATTACTGAAGTTGGGAACTGTGCCAATTTGGCATATTTAATCTTTAAATTCCAAACGTCACAATTCTAACTTTTTCTGTAACTAATCAGTAAGACAAATCTGTATTTTAAATTACTTGAAAGAAACTACAGATGTTAGTCACTAAAATTTTAAAATGGATAATACATTTTAATTCTGTTTTTGTCCCTTCCCTCTTTTCTGATGTTTAGTGTTTTTCATAATATGCTGCCTGGAACCTGGCATCTATCAAAATGCTGCTGTTATGAAAGTCTTTTGATTCCTTGAATCTTCCCCCTCCAGTCTTAATTTTGCTATGATCACTCTTAATATTGGTCATGCTACTGATGCATATATTCTGCTGGCCTTATTAAAAGTAGCACATTATTTTTGTCAGTGTCCTGCTAGCTCATAAAATACTGTTCAGTCTTCCAAGCCACTTTCCTTGGGGGAACGCCCCTAGAAGGCAGTTGTCTAGGGAGGAAGAACCAGGAAAGAACCCATGAATAAGAGCAAGGAAGGGAGTAGGGAGCTGATGGGAATGAAGACAGATGGAGACCAAACTTGGTCAGCTTCTATCCCACATTGCAGAATTGGGTGCAATGATAGGATTATATAGGTTAAACAAAAGACCTATCAGAAAGCATTGTGCTTAAAAGGCAAAGTGTGTTCATACAAGAATTTCTTTTTTTTAGTGTATAAATATAGCTTTGTAAACATTTCAAAAAGGAAGAAGTGTCTTTCTTCCTCACCCATTCATTCCTGCTTGCTGCTAGGTCCTTTCTTGTCTGTCTTTGCCTGGAGAACCTTGGCAAGATATTTGAAGGACCTGAGTAATAAGATTGAGTGCAGCGGAGATGCTGTGACAGACAAGGGCAAGTAGTGCTGCAGCTAAGGTTATGACTTCTGTTCAAGTCCTTCAAAGATCTTGATAAGATCCTCCAACAAAGAGCCAAGTGAGAGCATGATAGGGCTTTTTTTGTTTTGTTTTTATTTTGGCTTTCTTTAATTTTGTTTTTGTTAGCGAGAATATTTGTTCAGAGACTCTCTCTACACAATACAGAAGCTGTAGTGGGCAAAAGAAATCTTAGTTTTTGCTTTGAATTCTCTTTTAGAATTAAATCCTTTCATTGCAGACTTCTTTCCCTTAACTTTTTTAATATTAGCTCAGAACTGGGCCACACAATTACGTGATTGTAAACTCAATCTTACTGAGTGTTCTTTGAGATCCTGTTCCTACAACTTGCTTTGCATGGGCATAGGGTCCACCATGAAATGCCAGTTACAGGATTGGAGCCTAAATCAGAATGTAATTCCCTCATTAGTTGTATTACAGTAGATCCCAGTTGGGATTGGGGGCCCATTTTATTTATTAGCCTGCAAAGACAACGTAACAGTCAAAAAGATCGACATCTACTTTTAAAGTTTTTAAGCAAACATGTTAAGAAACCAAGCTGTAATGGCTTAATTCTCAATGTAAACTGCCTTTGTCTGCTATTCACCATTTATATCAGTCACATACAGAGCTTCTTTAGTAACCTGTTACCAATGAATGCTGTGTGTCAAAACAAAGAGGGTGGCTGGTTATTTTAGAGAGAACATGTGATGCATTTTTCTGTAGTGTCAGCTGTTAAACTGTATATTTAAGTTAAAGCACTTGAAGCATAAAATTGTTAAAATTCCTGAAAGGAAGAGTGAAGAATGCAATTGTGCTTTTTAGTAAAATAGATCAGTAATGTTAAATTATTGTTCTGCAGCCTTGTTTTCAGTCATGTGTTACAACGTACTTTGTGATAAATATGCTACCCGGCAGTTATATGGCTATTGTCCATCATGGGCGCTGAACTGGGAGTACAGAAAAAAAGCCATTATGCAGGAAATCTTGAGCTGCAATGCTGACATCATAAGTCTTCAGGTAAAGGATAAATGTTATTTTTCCTTTTTATGTTCACTTGTACTGACTCTTACACATTCAATTCATTAACGTAAACTTTGTTTTAAAGCAGTATGTTGTAATTTAGAACACTGTTATTCATTGCTTGACATCAAAAGAATGCTTTTCAACCTACACAGTTGGAACACTAACCAGCAGCTGCTGATCAGAGAAATGTAGTGAAGTGTGTATATATAAAATCTGACACATGTTCAAATAAAAGGCTTGAGATAATCATATCTCTGGTGATGACAGAAATGTATTTATATCTTCTGCCTTAAAATAGCCGTATGGCTATTTTATTCTTGCATTCCTTGATTTATCTAATTTTTGGAGTTTCCTAAAGCTGCTTTGGAGGTGACTTACACTCTCTTCTAAAAGAGGCTAAATAATACAGAAGTAACATCAGTCTTCTGTACTCTGGTGGTGCTAAACAAAATACAGTGTGCTGTCTTGTAACTTTACAGGAGGTTGAAACTGAACAGTACTACAGTTTTTTCCTGACAGAACTGAAGGAGCGTGGCTATAATGGGTTCTTCAGTCCAAAATCTAGAGCTAGGACAATGTCAGAACAGGAAAGAAAACATGTTGATGGTTGTGCAATATTTTTCAAGACAGAAAAGTAAGTGTGTGTTTCAGAAAACCTTCTGTTGTGTCCTGTTCCCTTTCGCACAATTCTTCTGGGTCAGATTTAGGCCTCAAGTTGCTGTGGCAAAGAAGTGTGTCTTGGAATAAAAATTCAATGCTAACATTGTTGGGGAAAATGGGAGGAATTCACACTCTTTGGGGCCTCTTTGGCCAGAGCTAAACACTTTTTTTTTTTTTTTTTTTTGCATATCTGCCCCCTCACATGGCAACTCCATGTTTTGTACAAAGTTTTCCCACCTCTAGAAGGAATACTCTCGACAAGCGGCAAAGTATTGGGCATGGCTAGTCTGAAAACAGGCACATATTAACAATTCTCTTGTAATGTTTTGTGCTTTATGTTGTCTGAAAGAAAAAAAGCACTTTCAAATAAAATGAAATACAAAGGCAAGCACAATAAAAGTATCATGAAACATTTTTTATTTATTCGCTGCTGATGGTGTAAGAAAACTCAGAAAACTCCCAAAGCAATAGGAAAAAAGAAACAAACAACAGGAAACATGGAAAATGTGACGTGTAGAACACACACATGAGGCAAAAGAAATTCCCATCATAAAACAGTGACACCAGATTAACTCTTCAGCTGCTTTTGCAATGTTCATCTGAGCATATCTTCATGCTGAAAGTAAAATTTGCTCCATTGCAGAGGCCTCAACCAAGACCCTCTAGAAAACTGGTTTGAATTGGATGGAAGCGGTATAGCACTTTGTAATAGAGAGATCTTTCCCATGAAAACACAAGCAAGAATTTTGCTGTTGAACTCTTTAAAATCCAAGTGCGTTCTATCTGAGACAATAGGAGAAGACTTCAGTATTAAATTTGTTTCTTGAGTGAGATTGGGCTGATTCATTTAGCTTTTCATGAAAAATGAGGCAACTGTCCTACTACCCAAACCTTTCCTAAAATATAAGCTTAAACTTTAAAAAAAAAAAAATGACTAGTGATTTTTGGGTGCCCAAATTGAGACACCTTAAAGGGACTTGATTTTCAAAAGGTAGGAGAACTCAGGACTTTCTGAAAATCAGGAGTCCTGTTAAGGTGTCTGAAGTCAGGCACCAAAAATATTGAGGCACCCAAAATCATTAATCACTTGTGAAAATACAAAGAATATATAGACAATTCTTCATCTCTGAAACAGTGATTGCCCTAGGTATCTAAGTCTTTTAAAGAATTTTCTGTGTTCCACTGTGTCCACAAATCAATGTAGATGTCAGCTTCAATACTCTCTGGTTCAGAAACAAGTGTTGAGTCACTCTCTCTTAAACCTGCTAGTTCAAATCTGTGCATATAGTTGATCAGCAAAATATCTTTTTTTGTATTTAACATTTTTCTAAATGAAGTGTGAAAGAATATGGAAAGTGTTGATTGTGGTAAGGGGGGTTGATTGAAATCTGTTTAAGATGGAGCGCAGATAAAAATTGCTAATGAAATTATATCCTCCGACTTTAGCTGAGCATTTTTATAAAGCAGTAATGTGACTGGCTGAGATTCTTTTAACTTAGTTTATTTATATCATCTAACAAGTTTTAATTAAAATGAGGAAAAAGTTACAATATTTCCTTTGTCATTTTAGTTAAGAAATCACAATTTCAATGTTGTTCTTTCAGATTCACCTTAGTTCAAAAACATACTGTTGAGTTCAATCAACTAGCTATGGCAAACTCAGAAGGGTCTGAAGCTATGCTGAACAGAGTTATGACAAAAGATAACATTGGAGTCGCTGTATTGCTAGAGCTGCGAAAGGAGTTAATAGAAATGTCATGTAAGTCATTTCATCCAATTTTTTGACTGGACAGTGATACAGTATGTTAGTCTCAATACAAATTAAATTTTTGTTTAGGTGGAATAGAAAACAGGAAACAACATTCCACGAATAAACACCATATCTACAATTGTATGCTGAATTTTTCTGGGCAAACTTCACTTAAAAAAGAATTTTGGGAAAAATTTTGAAATAGCAAATGCTAAATAGAATGCTTGGATGATGCAAGGCTTTTAAGAATTGAGGATGAGAGGTGAAATTAACTTTGGTGTATCTGGCTGGAAAAGTTGACAAGTGCCATTGAACTAGTCAGTGGTGGTTGTAAATTTCTTGATCATCTGTTCTTGCCCTGGAGTTCTCCAAAAAAAAAAAAAAAAAAAAAAAAAAAAAAAAACAGTTGAGGCCTCAGCTGACCTTGTAAGTGCTACAAAGGGCCACACTGAGGCACTTTCAAGGTCAGTTACAAGGTTACTTACAAGGTCTCCACTTTTTTTTTTAGAACTTCAGGGCAGGAACATGTGGAGTTGATAAGTACTACAGGACAGAGAGCTACCAAGCTAGAGAATATAATGCAGACAGATCAAGAAATTTACAACCACCACTGGCTAGTTCAATGACACAGCCAATAAAGGGAAACCCTCTTAATTTCTTGGCAATAAAGAAATTAGATTTTGCTTAAAACTCTAAAATCCCTTCAGGTGATGTTTCTTCCCCCCTCAAACTTCTACGTTGATTGGTCAAACTTAGCATCAACCCTGTTTCAAATCTGTCACTTCTTAAAAATCATTTTTGGTTATAATATAAGCCATCTAGTAGTCCTTAGCTTTATGTATTGCGGATACAGCAACTGTAAATATTTCACTTCCAATTTTAGCTGGAAAGCCACATCTTGGGATGGAGAAGCAGTTAGTTCTTGTAGCTAATGCTCATATGCACTGGGACCCAGAGTATTCTGATGTGAAGCTGGTTCAGACTATGATGTTCCTCTCTGAAGTAAAGAACATTATTGATAAAGCCTCTCGTAGCCTCAAACCTGGAGTTCTGGGAGAACTTGGAACCATTCCACTTGTACTGTGTGCAGATCTCAATTCTCTGCCAGATTCTGGTAAGAACAGCAAGTTTACTTTTTTAGAACAAAGTATAAGAGGTGTATGAATTTAAATATCTTCCTTTTTAAAAGAAAATATGTTTTCAGTGTAAAAACATAAGATGCTTGAGTTTTTAAGATTTAAAAAAGTATCATGGATAACATAGGGAGCCAAGAGATGATAAAACTGCTTCATTTGATCTGTGACCTCATTGACTGTGTAGGGTAATAAATATATCTTACCTTTAATTGGAAGCTTTAGTATGTTGTCCATAGCAATATAACACTTTAAAGATGCGAGCTTGTAAATACTCCTGTTTAAAATAATCCACACAGAACCCTACTTTCTGCATTGTAAATATTCCAGAACCATTGAAATATAAAACTTCAGATACTCCATGTACAATGCACACGCTAGCAAATGCATGATAGTATTGGCCCTTCCTTTCTACTACTTGCTAACACATAGGGTTTTTTCCCAACCTTAAGGAAGACTGTCTGATCCTTGCACTCTTTTTAGTTAACATTTTATGGGTGAGATTCTATCTGACCCTCAGGAGGTACACAAGCAGAGAAAAGTGCCCAAGGAACCTTTCTTACCTCTTGTTCTCATTTCCTTGGGCAGGGACCAGTCATTAATAAGCCTGACTTTCTCTGAAGGTGTTAAGCATCCACAACTCCAGTGGAAGTCCGGTGGGAGTTGTAGATGCTGAGCACTTCTGGGAACCTGGTCCAATGTTGCTAGGGAAGGCAAGGGAGAGTATCATTACCAGTGTCCAATGCAGCAAGTAGTGCTTACCTCCAGCAGGATGGGGCCAGATGGCACATCAGATATCTGCCTTGGAACGGAGTCCCAAATGTCCAGAGGTAATAGGTCTGGAAACTTGTTGCCAATTGACATATCTCCAATCTTTCTTCAGAAAATAGTCATTCCCCTTACTTGGAGCCCTGCCCTGGAGTGAATGCTGAGGGGCTGGCCGAAAAGCTGCAACAGGGCTAGTTTCAGTGGTGAAGCGGGGGTGGAGTTTGAGCAGCAGCAGAAGGTGGGGGTGAGAGGAAGCTGCTCATTATCCTTGCTGATGTTCTTTTACTTTTTTCCATTATCTTGTATCTTGTTTAATTTTGTAGATACTTCTCCTATTAAAGAGCGTTTTTATGTGACTGATGCTTGCTCTTAGTGTATGACATGGCACTAATCTAGAGTATGTCCTAAAAGTCATATTTACTGTACTGTGTATATTTAATTCGTTGCTTGTTTAAGGTCCAGACACAAGCAATGAATGAAAGTAGCAGTTTGTTTATATAAACCTATTAACTAAATGCATAAGTTGGTGCTTTTTTTTTTTTTTTTCCATGCCCTTCTTAATAGGTGTTGTTGAGTACTTGAGCACTGGTGGCGTGGAAACAAACCATAAAGATTTTAAGGAACTGAGGTACAATGAAAGTCTTACCAACTTCAATTGTAATGGAAAAAATGGAACAACGAATGGAAGGATTACTCATGGTTTCAAGCTGAAGAGTGCCTATGAGAATGGCCTAATGCCTTACACAAATTACACATTTGACTTCAAGGTGAGAATCTTTCTGTCAGTTGCAATAGGGGTTCCCAAACTTTTCCCTGAGGCCCACCTGTGCAGTCGCAATAGGCACTGTGGCAAACTATTAAGATGCGTCCATCAGGGAGAAGGTCCCATGGGGCGTGCGCGACCCCTCGCATCAGCAGGTACTGATGCCAGCAAGACGGCAAAGTTGCCACAGCCAGCCCCCACTGACACCCTCCATGTCAGCAGCTCACTGAGTGCCTTGAGATGGTCACTTGGCAGCCCTGCCCCAGTCACCTACCCAGCACCCTGGCACCTCACACGCACCTGCTGCCAGTGAAAGAGGAAAGGCCTCGGGGGCACCAGTGCTGGGAAGACGCAAGCACTCAGGCAGGTCCTCAGGCAGGGCCCAGCCGTTACCTTGACAGTCCCAGTCACGTCATTGTCTAGGCAGAAGCAGAGCAGCACTGTCAAACCCTGGTTCTTGGGGGGGGGGGCACGGCCAATACTCCAAGGGGCCTGACAGCCATAGATCACAGGGTGTGGCAGCGCAGAGTGGGAATAGCCACGAACCCTCCAGCCGGCTCCTTCTTCTCACCCTCCACCTGGCAGCTCCACTTCGCCCTTTGCTGCTTGCCTGAAGCACTGGGCTCCTGACCTGGATGGGAGCCATTGCTAGCCGCCACTTCACCAATGTATCCAGGGTGGTATCAAGTGTCTAATTGTAGTATTTGTCTAATGCTGGATAACTGGAAACTTTATTCTGAATTGAAATTGGAATAGCAGAGCAATGACTAACAATTGTGTTCCATCTTTAATTTAGTTATCACTAAATTCTAGTCCCTCTAAAATCAAAAGGCGTTTTGCCATTGATGTTAGTGAGACCCATTATTAGCTCTTAATGTCAAATGTAAGTAATGAAAGAGCCAATAGCAATAGTCAGCCACAGTGTCTTAAAAAACAAAACATTAATAAGAGGTAGCTAGCCTCTCTTCAGTATACTAATTGTCACAACACATTATGGCAAAACAGCACTGAAGACAGAACAGTGTCAATACCAAGACCATCATCATAAGGCAGCTGTTCTCATTTTGGTGTTTTAAAATGCAGTCTGCAGGAGCGAGGAAGGAGAAGAATAGTCTCCCCAGTGATTACAGTTCTCCTTCAGATCTATAGCGGTTCTAAAATTACTCTTAAACGAGTGGGTGGAGGATGTCGGAAGTGAAACTACCATGAGGAAGAGGGCAAATGTGACCGAGGGCCCAGACGCAACTCTTCCCTGCCCCATGGTGGGCAACCCTTAAAACGGGCCATAAAGGAGAGACAGAAGCAGTGGGGCAGATTGTGCCACGAGGAGGAAGTAATGCCACTTCTTAGCTTTTTGGCTTCAAATAAGTATTTGAAAAGACATCTGTAATACTATACTGAAAAGCTGTCTTTGAAAAGGTATTTGACCAGAGGATGGTGCACTGAAACACTTATTTCCCCTCTTATTTCAGGGTATTATTGACTACATCTTCTACTCTAAACCTCAGCTAAATATACTTGGCATTCTTGGACCTTTGGATCATCATTGGTTAATAGAGAACAATATAAGTGGCTGTCCACACCCACTCATCCCTTCGGACCACTTCTCACTTTTTGCACAACTGGAGCTTTTGCTGCCTTTCCTGCCCCCGGTAAATGGAATCCATCTCCCCAGCAGGAGGTAGTCACGTACAGCTTAGAGGGCAACCTCAATCTAACTTGTACAATTGTAAAATCTGAATATAGAGGAGTGAGGTATGGCCAACAGGGATTTTTTCTTAATGATCTTAATCTTAAATCTAATTATTTGATAAAGACATAGTAAAAGCCAGGTGCTATCAACAGACACAATTCTGAGCCCAATATGCTTTATATACTGTTAAACAGGAATTGGTGCATTTGCACCTTTCTTTAATTTGTTAAAATTAATCTTCCTGTTTCTTCTCTATCCAACATAACACATTCATGCCTTGAAATAGGGAATTGTTATACAGTATATTCTCTTTGCACAGATATCTGAGGCCAGTAGTACCATCAAGAACATTTTTCCGTACTTCACTCCCTCCTTTTTCAGACTTGTTTGTAAAATATAGAATTTGAATTTAGCCTTTATTGATTGTATATGAACAACAGAAGACCTGATTTATGAGATTTTGTACTTTAAAAAAAATCAGATTTGGAAAATGATTGTATTGTAAACTAAGGCTAAATTTTTATCTGTTTTCATGTGTTACAAAGGCCAGCTTGTAAAAGAAGTTGCAACAGTTTTTCTCTGCTAATGATTTGCACTTGTTAGGGTTTTGTTAGCCCTTTTGTACTACTTTTATTTTCAGTTGAGAACATTGCTTTTTAAAACTAAATCTGTAAAACATTGGCAAATTTCTTAACTAAATACATGCATTTGTCTTTTTGATTTAAAAAGAAAAAGCATAAAGTTCTCACAGAACACATAAGCTAAGCAGTGAATGATGAGTAGGCCTGTATGGACTGAAAGTTATTGTTGATGTGTGTGCATTCTAGTATTTTTATCTCTAATTTTTTAAGTAAAATTAGGGATGCTTGTGTACAGCTTCTTAATTTTTATTTTGAATACTACTTGTCCTATCTGCACTGTGCCTGCTTAAATTTGTTCTCAACTAGCACTGCCTGTGCATGCAGAGAAAATCTGTGCATCCTCTTTTATATTTTTTAAATAATGTTAACACTTGTGAAAATTTTATGAAGATACTTTTGTATAAGCTGTGGCATCTTTATTTCCTCTTGAAGCATTGAATACACACTTTTTGAACATGTTCAGATTATGGGTACACAGTTCCTAGCTTCTAAATACCCAAGCACTGCTTCTTTCAGTGTCATTGCACAGTGCTATTTTTTTCACTAAGAAATACTATCATGTGAATCCTTTTCAGTTTAAGTGTGTTCCTCAGTCTCAGAGACAGTATCATTCCTTGAATAAAAAATTACATTTTCTGTTTATGAAGCAATGTAAATTAGATGCATTTTCAGTACAGGTCCCCAAGAGAATTCTTCAGATCATTTTTAAAGTGACCAAGTCATATTTTTAAAGTGTCAAGCAAGACTAAAGTTAATAGTGTACCTTCATAGTGCCATTAGTGTCATTAAGCCAAGTATAAAAGAGCTAACAAATTTAACTTGGAGTTCTATCCTAAAAGGGAGGATGTATCCACTTCTCCTTTACTAATACACTTTCAAAAATCAATGTAATTATTTGAGAGAGAGAGAGAGCTTGGTCTTAACTGCTTTTGTTTCAACTGCAGGCAGGGAAGCAAAAGGACTCTGAGCATTAAGAGAAAAATTTCTGAATATTATAAATTTTTATATAGAGAATGGGTTAGGTAATAATGACTCAAAATTTTATGAAGAGGAAGTTGTCTGCACTTAAATGTGCTAAAACCATTCTGTTTTAAAATATAAATAAAATTGCAAATAGTTCTGATCTACAAAATGTGCATTTTAAATTTCAATAGGAAAAGTCTTGATCTTGAATCCTTGTCTGGGACCTGATTTTGTTGTTGTTTTTTTTTAGTTGTGCAAACACCAAACATGTCCAGTTTATAATCAGTGCATTGAAATGCTGGTAGTATTGATGTAGTATGTTTAATGCTTAGTGTTATTTTTTCTGTTTGTTTTTTTATTTTGTTTTTTGTAAAGTGTGAATAAAAGGTGTTTTACTCATATTTCCTTAACAATGTGTTGGTAATGTGCATCATGACAATTTCCAGTGATGATGAGCCAATTTAGCTTGTCAAACTGAGCATCCTATTTTTTTCCTGATCTGGATTATATAAGAGGTCCAGAAAGCTTTACAGAAGGGGAAGGGAAGCACTTATTCATTTTGTATTTCTTAGAGGGAAATAAATTAATAGATTCTGGAGCTTGAGTGCACTTGTTAGATTCTAAAGGTTTGAGCTTTACACAATACCTTTTCACCTGTGTTTGGTAGACTTTTAAATATATTTGAATTTATGGCAGCATATTAAAACTTTATTGCCCTTTGTGTGTTGGAGACAAAATTGTTCTTCCCTGGACACACTGCAATTTGTGGGTCAGTTTGAACAACTGTTCTCCATCTTTTAGACTAATGCTGTAGGGCCTGATCTGAAGCCCACTGAATGTAGTGAAGACTCCCTTTGACTTCAATGGGTTTTGACTCAGACACTAATAGCTATGATTCTGTGGTCTACTGAAGGAGAAATATTTTGGACATACGGAAAAAGATCAGATGTGTCAATACTGGACTCTAAGGTAAACTATGTTAAACAAATTTAAAAGAAATATTTTCCTGTGTTAAATCTCACTCAAACTTCTCAATTTCCAATTATAACGTAAAAAAAAAATGCAATAAACCATCTTTATTTACAAAATGCAACATGTCTGCAGCATAAACTCTTATTTGCAATACTTTTATTTAAGGTGGCTTTGGATGTTGCCATAATGTACCTTCCGTGTTCTTGTTGTAAAGGCACATAACACAAAAATCATAGAACATTGGGTTGAGAAGTTTCATTCAAGTTAGACCAAATGTTTTGGGGGCATTTTTTTTTTTTAACCATTTGGTGAAAACTTCAAGTATGGTCTGCCACAACTTTGTTAATTTTATTTACACTTACAAAAAATTCTGTACACCTACATTTAATTTGGGGTATACTTAAAAGAAGTGGAAACAGATACAGAACATTGATATACAGATTCCAACTTTAACATATATCAGATGTAAGCAAAGAAAAACCACTAGGAGAATATTTGTAATTATTTTATCCCTTTGGTGGCTTCAACAAATTAAAATTGGCTGGCATTTTGAAAATAAAACTGATTTTTTAGTTCAGAATACAGTTGCATACATCTCTGGTCTAATTTTAACACACGAGATTGTGTAAGTTCATCTAGGATGTAAACTTAGAAATATAGCTTATGATGTCAAATCTGCATTTTAGCCATGCAGCAAAAATAAAATTTAAAGACAAAATTACACCACCATTTAAAATAAACTAATCACACTGTAAAACTTACAAATATTTCAATTTACTGCTTAAGTAGACTTTTTTCATCCGGCCTGACACAGTATTTTTTGTATATGTTAACTGCTATTCTTTTTGGTTGCATAAATTTTAACACTTAAGTGTCTTGGTATGTTTAAGTAGTGTCTAAAATAGAATATCTTAGTCTTTATTCACAATACTTCTGTATGATGTGTAATGCACTGGACTAACTCTTGTTTACCATTCATTTAACAAAACCAGCACATTATCTGCACTAAGCTCAAAGAATGTTGCATTTGTCTATAGGCAGCTCTTCAATAAATAAATGGGAAACTGAATATGGTCTGATGGTAAACAA
Source organism: Emydura macquarii macquarii (assembly GCF_026122565.2). Lineage (NCBI taxonomy): Eukaryota > Metazoa > Chordata > Testudines > Chelidae > Emydura > Emydura macquarii. The sequence goes on along the minus strand of NW_027132905.1, from coordinate 5,598,914 downwards.
GGGCTTTTACTGTTCTCTTCAGTGGAACTTTCTTCTTGGTCAAATTTTAACTAGCTAGTATTATATTTATATACAGGGTCTTCTTTTTTCTTTACCAATGTATTTTCCTACTCATAGCTGACCAATAAATTCAATATCTGTTTCAAACCTTTTTGAAGTGTAATTTATATTAACTTTATTTCTAAATGCTTCATAAACTTCTGTGAACAATAAAAGTAAATTTAAAATAGTTTAAACACAAAACTGACAAATACAGGACATTTTACAATTCTGTAGAAACACTGATTCACATTTTTTACATTAGAGATTCACAAATCAAAGCAGTGAATACCGGCTCCTCCAGACTTTAGGAAATTCATATCCAGATCTAAACTCTGAAGCTTGCCCCTGATTCTGAGAAGCTGCATCACAACCGCATATCTGAGCGTCAAATCAGCTTGAGACGGTTTAGATTTAAACTGGACAGATTATGCCTGTAATCCAGTAAACTGTGTCTGTTAGGCAAGTGCAGTAGCAATAAGTAATCTTTGTGAACATTGAATTCCTTTACTGCTGCTGTTGCTACAGAGTCATTTCTACTTTGGCTTCCTCTCTCCATCCCCTCGGCATAGCAGGGGGCAGAAGTGTTCACCAGCAGAAACATGGTTTTTTGGGGGGGGGGGTTGCATGGGGAGAGATTCTCATTGCTTTGGAGGCCTCAAACTTCTTTATTTTAAGCCTGAAAACATGAGTGATGATATCAGAAAGAGCAGCAAGTTGCCCAGAATACAACAGTATGTTCGCATAACTGATCCTATTCTGTTTGCAAGGATGTGGTGATATGAATGAAAACTTTAACCAAGCAGTTTCCCTTGGTTCTTCCTGCCCTTTGTATAAAAACAGATCCAAGGCAGAATCAGATGCAGGTACAGCCTGTCAGTGGCAGAGATTCAGGCAAAAAGTTGGTGCAAGGAGTCTTGGTGCTGTCCTGATGTATACTCAGGTGCAGGAAAGGTACAGTGAATGCAAGTCATAGGCATGCAGCTGATGAGGTAAGGGGGGAGACAGGTACTCTCCCTGTTGATGTCTCATGAGCTCCCACACCCTGGAGAGGATAGTAACTCAGCTACCACAGAGACCATTAAATAGACAGCAGGTTCCCCTAAAGACTTCCCATTTCTCAAAATTAGGGCTGATGATAGGAGGAGGAAGGTTTCTTGGCACTGCAGCATTGATAGTATTAGATCTGTGCTAAAATTAGCCTAGGTGGGGTAAGAGATCATAGCCACAAAAATGCACAGAACGGGTGGATCTGGATTGAATTTGTACCCCAGCTGAAGACACCCTAAGGGGTTGAGTAACCCGCATAACTGGGACACGCTTACAAACTTGATAAGGGTAGTGAGGAGATCACTGCACAAGTTTAAAGGTTCAGGCCTAAGGGAAGAGATTCTGATGAAGCTGGGCAATTCCACTCCATCAGCCCCCAGCAGAATTAAAGATATTCAACTAGAACCTAAGCTAACGTAAATCAGCGGTGTTTCGTTGAAGACCTCTGACCTAGGTCAAAGTGTGGGGTGCGCCCCCTGGCCTGGGGTCGGGGAGGTGTGGAGGAACATTGGGGAGGCATGGGAGCCCCCGCCACCCTGGAGCTCTGAGCAGGGAAGCCCTGCTGTCTTGGGGCTCCCAATTCAGAAGCCCCGCCACCCTGCTGCAGCCTCTGGCCCCGACTGTGGCCCTGCTTCCAGCCCCAGCTGGGGAGGGGCATGGAGTAAAAAGTTTGGGGACCACTGATCTAGGTGGACCTATGACAACTTAAACTGGATGAGCCACAGTAAGCTGGGTGCTCTCAAAGTTAAATGTACCCTATTGAAAGCCAGATTCTAAGCTTCCACCTTACGCCTTACTTTAAAACTTTGTCAGTAAGACATTTTTTGGCTTAGGAATAAAAGCAGCTTCTACATCTCGTCTTGGCTGCATCCTAGACTTCAGAAGGGTACAAAATTAGCATCATAGGCAAAAAGACTGGGCAGAGCCAGCAGAAACCAATGTCAAATTTTTAAACCGCTTATTGGATCTGCTGCCTGCTGTGTTGGCCAATAAAAAGAGGAACCCAAACGTGAACTGGTGTCTGGACTACTGAAATACAAAGTTTCACCTGTTAATTTGATCTGGTCAGGACCACTACAAAACTGCTACCAAACATCACTTGAAGTTTCATTTGTGTGAGTTTCTTCTTAATGTAACTTTTCTATTATAGTTATTTTAAAGTTATTAAGCTTTTTAGTTTGTTACAGCTGAGTTTTAGTACAGTAGCTTAAATGTAGTGCAATCGGATTTCCAGACTTCAACACTAACATGACATAAATGACAAATAAGATATAGTAGACACTGATAAAAACACTGCTGTTTCCAAGAGTCACTTGCAGCCCCAGCTCTGTGCGGTTTAGAGAAAATGGAAAGAAGTAAAAACCTTTATTCCACAATAAGTGAGCCAGGTTCCTAAAGCATTATGTGTATTTCCTAATCAAAGGGATAAGAGAAGTGGCTGTCTGCATAGCTCACCAAATCCTAAATTTACATGACTGATTCTTTAATATTCAGTTGTAAACAATTTAATATTCAACTGGGCATTTTTATGCATGCACCAAACTTCACAGTGATGGTGATATGATTTTTATCTGCTCAGGCCCCAATCCTGCAATTGACAGTGTGGGTTTACATCCACATAGGGTCTGAATGAGCACAATGTGACCCTCCCTATGCAACTTTGCCAATACATGTCTCTTGTGGCTTTGCAGCACCCCTGTTATTCCATTATTAGGCTCTGCAAAGCAAAGGTTTTTCAGATGTCCCAAATTGTCTACAGGGTTTTTGCTCCAGGAGTGGAAAAACATGACAAGTGATTTCTTGGGGGGGGGGGGGGTGAGGGTTGTCACACTGCTTTAAGGGCATCAGCCTCAGACTTGCCTCTGAGACCCAGCAGTTAACCCCCAGCTGCTCCTGATCTGATAACTCAATTACAATTATTAATCCCAGCTGTGAAAGGGTCTGGGTGGACTAGGAAGAGATCCTAGTAAGAGAGGGAGGAAACCTAGTTTATGAGAAGAGTGAGGGGAGTTCTCTTTCTGTGGGGGGAAGGGCAAGGCCTAGGGAACCACAGGCCCAAGGAATAGGTTAGGCTCCTGCAGGAGGCTGGAAGATAGGGCCTGTGAGAAACAGGGAAGTCCCTGGGAGGAGCTGACAGAATCCCTGAGGAGGGAAGGCCCTGGGGAAGCCTGCCAGGAAGAAGGGCCTCCAGGGAGAAAGCTCTCTGAGGCAGCACTCCGCCACAGGGGCAGTGAAAGAAATCTGAGGTCCCTGGGAGTTGAGGTGAAGAGCAGGGCACTTCCCTGGAGCCTGAGGGGGGCAGAAGGATCTTCTGTTTGGATGTGGAGGTGGATTGGTTATTTTTTTTAACTTTTGTGGCTTCAAAGGGGATATGAACTAGGCGCCTCACACCTGGAAGGCAAATTGTGCCTAGTGGCAGACAGTCTGCAGTGGTTCTGGAGACATCCCTGCAACTCCAGGCTCTCGAGTGGTGAGTAAAAAAGCTTTCGGGGGGCGGAATACTGTTTGTTAGTTCAACTAATTTGCTTGGCTATAATTTTTTGCATCTATTAAAATGACTGATGCTAAAATGTGTATTTAAATGTGTATAACAGACCCGCTGTACTACTTATTTTTTTACCTAACCCCCTATGTTTGTTATAATCAAAACTTCCTTTTCTTCTGCTGCTGTTCTCCACAAGAAACGTGGCTGTTTGGTTTCTGAGGTGCACTCATGAACAATTGAGCAGTTATGAATAACCAGGGTTCCTGAGGAATCTAATGAAAGAAAATTGCAGGTCTTATGATATGGAAGTCCTTGTGGAAAACAGTTTTAAGAAGAAATTACAGTAAGTTAAGAAGGGCTCCTAGTGCAGCTAAGAGCCTTCAAACTGACACGGTTGTGTACTGTTAAATCAGCCCTGCAGAAATTTCTCTGTCTAGATAACCGCAGCAGCACATTTCATGCCATCCTCTTCTGACACCCCCCCATCATGTTTTAAAGCCTGGAACCTCTAACTGTCAGGACATTATTCAGTTAAGACTGTGTGAGACACTTAAACCAATTAAATGTTTGCTTCAGTTTTCCAAGATGGATGTGTAACCTTCCTATTCTCTTAGGGCCAAAACCGGTCAGACTGAAGCTCCTCTGAGTAATACACAGGCAATTTGTTCAAAGGCCCTAGGTTTGTACAAGTGTAACTGAGGGGACCCAATTTGATTTGCAGCACCACTTTTTTACTAGTGATGTTGTATGAGAGGAAAACTCTAGCCTCACTCTTTGGTTCCCAGGGTGAATTTGTTGGGCTGCCAATTTAAAATAAACATCTTGTAAGCCAGAGTAGTCAATAGGTGGACCATGGGCCAAATCTGGATTGCCAGATGCTTTTGAATGGACTGCAAAATCATTTTATTTACTTCTTCTTATCATTGTTGTTGCAATGTGAAAAATGTTTCTTTGGGGTCTGGATCTTTGTCTGGACCTTGATGAAGAAATTTGGACCCTGACAAAAAAAATTGACTATCCCTGTTGTAAGTGTAGCATATCCGCTACTGAAAGCATTGAGTAACAATAAATGTGCAGTCTTGGACTAGAGAGACGAGGTAAGTGAGGTATTATCTTTTATTGGACCAACTTCTGTTGGTGAGAGAGAGAAGCTTTTGAGCTTTTTCTTCAGGTCTGGGAAACTTACACAGAGCTCTTCTTCAGTTAAGCTTGAAAGTTTGTCTCTCTCACCAGCAGAAATTGGATGATGATCTTTTATTGGACCACCTTGTCTCTCTAATGTCCTGAGACCAATATAACTACAACGACACCGCATACACTCTCACATTACCATTTCTGGGGTATGTGTACACTACATTCAGAGAGGTGTGATTACCACTTAGGGGCAATGCTTGCACTGGCTTCCGTCAAGCTAACAGGGCTGAAAATAGCAGTGAAAGTAGTAGCAGCAGCATAGACTCAGGTGCAAGTACATACCAAGGGTTCCAGCAAGTGGCTTGCACCGCCTGTGGTGCCATGACTTCATTGCTGTGTTTAGCTGTGCTACGTTAAAGCTAGTGTGGGTGTGCCTACTCAGGCTGCAGTCAAACCTGATTGCAGTATAGACATATCCTCAATCACTTCTCAGTTCCCCTTATGACTCTCCTGTTTTTCTGCTTTTAGATAACTATCCTAATCCAATGTTTTCAGCAAAATAGTCATACCACCTGATCCACGGTGTACCCATCGTGTTTATCGTTCAACTTCTTGGCTGTGAAATGGTTACAAGCTCCTGAAAAAGTTATGAGTTTAGTCACTGCCTGTAAAATGACATACAAAGTTGGATAATCCGTTTTAAATGTGGAATAAGAGAGCTGGGAGGACGTTAATTGTAACCAACAGAAATGCAGTCCTGCCACTAGATGGTGTACATAAGACAAGCAAAATGAGTACAGAGTGCGCTTTCTATACATAAAGTATTGTCTAGCCTTATGTCGAGAGAGTGAAGTCGGAAGAGTTGCCCTTAAATATATTTTCAGGAACTTGAGGAAAAATTCAGGGTTGGTGAAACCTTAAATCCCCATTAGCAATTGATGAATTGCCAGAGTACATGATAGCACAATGGCTAAGGTCTAAATGTAGGTGATGGGGGAGGAGAATGAAAAAGACATACTTCAGGCACTGGCAGCATCACTTTTTAATAATGCCTCTTTTTTTTTTTTTTTTTTTTTTTTTTTAAATGTATGGGACAGCTACACCGTTGTTAAGCTGGCAGGTGCTCTGGTTTACAGTAAAATTCTGGAGCTCAGTACTGTTGCAAAGGGTAGATTCTGTGCCAGACACCTTGGCATCATGGAATAGATGTGGTTCCCAGCTCTAGGAGAAAAAGGGCAATTGTATGTATCTCTGCACAGTCTGCTAAAGACTCGGGGGGGCTTGTGCCTCACAATCCTGGGACTCTTGAGGAGGTCACTCTGGGCTTCCTTCACTTGCACTAAGCTAGCCAAAAGCCTTATAATATCATGAGTGCAGTGCCCCTCTGGAGCCGGGCTGGAAGTTTGGCCAATGTGTCCCTCAACATTCCCTGTGCCAACGGCTCTCTGCCTTCTCCGCTGGTGGAGGTGGCAGTGGGTGGAGTCAGCTGCACGAGCAGTTGCTTTGCATTCCCTTTGCGCTGGTGTAGCTTACGCAAAGGGGTCTCACACTGACCATGAGTTGAGCCCAATGGGGGTGAGTGAGAGGAGGAAGTGAAGATGGGGAGAGAAGAGATGGTGATGTACATACAGTGAGTAACTCATTGGTGTTAATCCTCCTTCACTGGAGGCAGAGTGCTACCGTTAGGAGGATTGGGTGAGAGAAGAGACTAATAGTCTCTTTATTGGGATATTCAGCTTTCTTGTTTGACTCGAAAGCAACAAGGTAAATGAAGCTACGAGGACCATCACTGCACTTTGAATGACTTTTTATTCCAGAAAAAGGGTTATCTTCCCCCAAATTATAAGAATATTTTTGAAAGTTGCAGCATGGTTTAAATCCTTCCTTATCATATCAGCAGAAAGCCCCTATGACCTTTGATTATTAACATTCTCTAAAACAATAAGAAAATAGACGGAAGATTGCTTTGATGTTTATTGTAGAAAACATAATGTATGTTACAGAAATTTAGAAAAAAATGCATCTCCTTGAACTTCAAATGATCGCTTGCAGCACAATACATTGACTAAAAAAAATAAATAAAGACTCTTCCAGCCACGGGCTCAAACCACACATTTTGTGAGTCACAGCACTAAATCAGGTAAGGTTTCTAGGCTCTTGCTCCACAAATCAGATGATTTTCTTGACAAATATTCAGATTCTGGATTTATTTTTCTTTTCCTTTCTCCTGTAACAGAAAAGAGTAACACTTAGTAGTCTTGTCTAATGCCTTTCATCCAGAATTATCACAGTCCATCCTATGCAAAAAACCTAGAGGTAAATTCAAAATCTGTGCATTGTACTGAGAGAGAGTCTCCATGAGGATGCAGCCTAAATGGGACGGAGTCTTAGAACAGTGGGGACTTCCTTTAATTATCTCTGGCCTCTTCTGCCCTCACTCACATAGCAGCCTGACTCAGTCTGGGTGTGCTCTGTGATCACTCAAAGGTGAGAATCTGCTTTAAGCCACACTGACATTGCGTGCCTTTTACGAATAATATTCCACAGCTCTTAGGAAACCCCTCATCATGTTGCCTGGCCACCTATGTTCTGTCTCAGGTCCGTTGTCCGTAGGGATTTCTTTTGCACAATGGAGAAAGGTAACTCCACTGAAAGGTGAGTCCGTATAGACCCTCTGAAGTTCTGCTGGCTCTTTAAGAGAGCACAGCAATACTCTACCAGCTTCAGAGAGGAAGTGTAGTAAAATGAAACATCCAACTTAAATTGCAGGGGCAGTTTAAATGGGCTGCTGTAATTAGCCAAATTAGAACTAAGCCAGTGCAACACCCCCAGCTCTTGTAGTAAATGATACAGGATGGCTCAAAAACACAAGCAGTCAGAGCTTCCTGTTTTGTACCAACTCTCAGGTGTTAGAAGTGGATTCTTTTAACACCATAATGCTGGGATATTAGCTCCTTGCTGAATGAAAGTCCCTGATACTGATGAGTCACTGATGCTCTTTGGCCCCTGAAATTTCACAGAAATTTCAGCTCCAAACTGGGGAATGATCAATATCAGCGATGATTAAAAAATGGAGCAGTTCTTACTTGATGATCTGCCGGAAAATATTTCTTATCTGGCTTGCATTGGGATCCAAGCATATTTGTCCACCACTTTTCAAGTTTACTCTGAAAAGAATAAATAAAAGAATAAATTAGAAAACAAAACCATGAGTCCAATGTTTGGAAATTCTCCCCTTAAATTATTTTTTTTTTTTTTAAAGATACTAGATTTGAATCTTACATTATTTCCACATTTTCACATGAGGCAGATGGAGGGAGAATTTCTATCATCTTGAGGTGGGCAGAACCAAACACAATCTTATCTGTAGTTTGAAGACATGAGCATCTCCCACCATTCATCGTTAGTTCTGCAAATACAGAAAAATAGCTCCACCAGTTAAAATTAAATAAATAAGGCCCATTTGGTAAGCACATCAATACAATGTACAAAGGTAACTTTAAATTCTTCCGAGCTCACGTTTCAAGCATTCTGTTAAGACCAGCTTCTGTGCCTTTGCAATATCTATTCTGCAGCAGTTAAAATAAGATACAAAAACAAGTCAAAGGAACCTACCGTGTGAAGAAGTTAGAGCAATGACAGCAAGTGCGACAAGTAGCTTGTACATCATCCTTCTGCAAGATCTTCCTTCCTCTTCTGGTCAAGTTTTTGTGTTGTTAAACCTAAAGCTCATACTGGTGTACCACAGAGCCAGCAGCTTAAATATGCTATGAAAGTAGTTGGGCTGCTGACATCAGAGGCTAAATTTGAACGGTAATGGAGAAATTTCAAACATGTTTATGTGGAACATGTTTATTTTTATCCAACAATGATTCATCAATGGCAAATACCTTAAAAATACTATAGATACAGTTAAGCTGGTGGTTTCCCAATTGTAGTCTATGGATCGTCATTGGTCTGTTATGCACTTGCTGGTTGTCTATGGAGAGCTGGCTGTTTGCGTGAGGTGAGCTCATAGTTGTTAACTGTGAAATTGAATGAAAGGCCGCTAAAAATACATTAAACAGGTTTCTACTATTCCGTGTAATTGAGTTTTCTAGCTGCTACACGGATGTTATGAAGTCACATTGGAGAGTTTGTTGCGGGTACAGAGGCTTTCATGCTGTGGCTGCTCTTGAAGTCCATTTGATTTCTGTGTGTCATAAATGAGCTATCTATGTCCTTGGTGTAAATCACCATTGTCTAGGCTCAGACCCCAGAGTCACTAAGCTCTTCAACAGGCTCAGGTTGCACGTCCCAAAACCATATCCTCAGACTATGAGAATCGAAGGATGGAGGCATCAATTTTATTGTAGGCAACCAGATGTGATGCCTCTCTCAATTCCAATAGTGTATGTTTTCTGAATCCTGCTTTCAGTGCTTTAAATAGATTGGACAAAATAATGTAACATCCTCTAACTGCCCAGCCCTACCCTGTTTCTGCAGTATGGCACACTAGAACTTGCACTCTGGAGGGAAGCCTGTAGGTTAGGCTTGCAAGGGATGATGGGATAGAGAACTAGGAGATATAAGCTGTTGCCTTCCTTCCATAGAGGCAGAGAGCACTGGAAGCAAGATCTGTAGGACTCTACTGAGGGTATGTCTACAGAGTGACTAGACGCCCATGGCTGGCCTGTGCCAGCCGACTTGGGTTTGCAGGGCTCAGGCTGCAGAACGGTTTCATTGCTGTGTCGACATCTGGGCTTGGAGCTTGAGTTCTGGGACCTTCCCAAGCCCAAGTCTGGAAATCTATGCAGCAAGGAAGCAGCCCAAGCCCTGCTAGTCCGAGTTAGCTGGCACAGGCCAGACGTGTATTTTTCTTCGCTGTGTCGGTGTACCCTGAGAGTCTAGAAAAGGGATAGGTGTTCCATGTGGCTAGAGCCAAACAATCTGGGAAAAAGCCTAGGGTGGGGTTTGGAAGAAGCTAGTCAAAGAGCCTTGAAAGCAGTATAAGGAGACAACCGGATGGCAGAGCTTAGTAAGTAAATAGAGGTGTCATTTGGCTAGAGAATGAAACCCAACCAAATCCCAAGGGTTGTAGCCAGATGAAGAAAGTAGCCTGTGGGGAGGGATGCAGGGGGAGTTCAGTGTTGGACCTGATGCCCATGTCATCATCTAGGGCTTGAGGATGGAGCTCTTGGAAGCTGGAAGGCATGAGTTTCCCTTTGGTCGTGAGAACTAGTAGGGATATTGCTGTTGCCCCTGGGGAGAGGAGGAACGGGGCACACTCTTCCTGTAGGAAACCAAATTCCCCTGCACGTTCTTAATGATCAGTGTGGGTGACTGACAAATGGGGGGTTTGGCATTTGTCATTATAACTGACATATAATAAGATGGTGGTGGGACTCCTTGTTTGACAAACTCAGGGCTGAAGCTTTCTTACACGTGAAAGTCAAAACACACGGGAAGAAGCAATGTAGCGCCCTGCGTAAAGGGAGATTGCCTGTTGAGATGAATTGAAGTGTCTTTTGTCCATAAAATCCTTGCGTAAGGAGGGCCGGCCAAGCATTGTTGGAGACTGTGTTGCTGATTCAAATATCATTTAGAATCTTCTAAGTAACCAGACAGAAAGCCACACCCAAACCTTTAGCCTGCTGGGTGGTTGCTACCCACTTCACAGCCTGTACAAGGGAAAAGGGTCATGTCTCTTGGCTGATTCATACTACTTATTTTATACTAAAGTTACTTGTTGTATCCGTGTGTGTGTGTGTGTGTGTGTGTGTGTGTGTGTGTGTGTGTGTTTTTTTTGGTTTTTTTTTTTAAATGAATGACTGATGAGTGAGGGGAAAATAAAGTTGTCTAGTAAAAGGCCCTTTCTTGGCTATTAGCTGCAGATTCATTCTGTGAATCCTGGAAATGTTGCTCAATAGGCGTCTGATCCAAAACCCACTGAAGTAAATAGAATTTTTTCCATGGACCCCCACTGGGTTTTGGATCAAGCCATAGAAACACCAGACTAGACATTGGCTTTCACTTTGACAAGCAAAAATCCTTATATTGCTGACTGGTGGTTGAGTACAAGTTCAGAGGACCAGGTCAAATATCAGATCACCCCCATGTGGGAACTTGGCAGCTGCCCAGCCCTTTTGTTACTTCTGAATCACTGCACTGAAGGCTTCTTCTCTACCTCCAAACTCAGCAAAATATGCACCTCGCCAAGCACAGTGGGCATAAGGTATTCAAGACTGGTAGTGATGCAAGAAGAATCAGGCATGTTTCATATATTGGCAAATCACATGAAACTCAGCCCTGTGTTGAAAAGGGAACTTCCCTTTCCATTGCCCAGAATTCAGCATCAAGTTTTGTGGGTTTAGTGTTATAGCAGAGGTGAAAGTTAAGGAGTGCCAGTCCTCATCTCACTCCTATTTGACCCTTTTTTAAATTTCAGACATCATTAACATAGAAGCCACAACAGAAAATGTGAAATGAATGCATTGCCATAATTTGTAAATTGCACCACTGTAACCTGGTTATAATTATACTGAATTCTTTGACTTGGCTGATCATTGAAAGCTTCAGCAGTCCTGTGTCTTGCATTGCCTAACTTTCAAACTGTCTAAATTTCAGGCAGAATGTGCCTTCAACTTTCTGTAGTCAAAAGGCTTCTTTATTGAAACACATGATGCGCCATCCTATCACAGTTACACAGTAGATTTGCAGATTTCAAACTGTTGTAGTAGTAGTTATGCTGTATTAGAAAGAGCCTTGCTATTTTCAGCTGCCTTCTGGACTGGTGGTTTTAATGTTGGGGGGGGTACCTGTGAGGGACCTTGAAGGACTCAGCTGGGGGAGACCTCCTTAAATTGAGTCCTGCTCCAAAGACTTGCTTCCCATTGCATTAGGAGGTCAGTTTTCCCTTTGTGAGCATCCATGTGCAAAGCTAGAAGTTCTCAGAAATGGCCAGGAATTATTTCAACTTCCTGTATCTCTTCACTTCCATGGGGCTAGTTCCATGAGTGAAAGGATGCTAACCCACGGTTATTTCTGTTGGCAAGTATTTTGCCTTATCTGCTGAAGTAATTATCATTTTAGGCTCTCAACATCTAAACCAAAAGTTTGTTGGGAGACTGAAGAACCCTTGCTAGCCTTTATTTAATATGAGCCTGTGATGGAGTATGTGATTGGTTAAGGGCCAGCCATGAGCTGCAATCAAAATCACCTGCATATCATCAAGTAGGGTGCCTGCTCCACCTGGCGGGCTACCCTATTTAAAACCAAGTGAGGGGACTGGAATCTGCACAACTAGCAAGGGAGGGTGATCTCTGGCCCAGCTACCTGAAGATGGATCTGACCAGAGACTTTCTTTTGGGCTTCTGGCTAACCCAAAATTTAAGATATGGGCTTGATGGTATGTGCTTTAAACTGTTGTTTGAGTGCTTCTTGATGGGACTTCATTAAAAGGGAAACTTACTTCTGTTAATTAAGATGTTTGGCTTCTCCTTGCCCTGATCAAAGCAAGTGGCCAGATGGGGGCACAGTAAGGCAAAGCATACCTGCAAGGCCACACCTAGTTACAAAGGGATGCGTGCCACTTTTTACAGAACCCCAATCTGTTATTAAGTCTTTCTCCCTGCAGGATCCCTCCAGGCTTTACAGCCGTAGCTGACTAATGTGCTCATTTGACAGAAGGGGTCACTTTGCCCAATGCGAAGATGCACCCATCATTTCTGGGGTGAAATTTGGCAGCTGTGTAACTGTACAGAAACATTGTGTGCATTGGCTTGGAGCAGGAATTTAGGATCTGTTTACGTGCGCAACTGATACAGTGGGGCCGGGCGTTCGTGTGAGCAGAACGTAACTACCTGAATGAGCATTTGGACAAGGTGCTGTAATTCAGTGGTTCTCAACAAGGGGTATGTGTACCCCTGGGGATACACAGAGGTCTTCCAGAGGACATAGACATATTCACCGAGCTATTTCCCTAGCTTTATAACAGGCCACAGAAAAAGCACTAGCTAACTCAATACCAACTAAAATTTCTTCTAGAATGACTTGTTTATGCTGCTTTATATACTGTGCAGTGAAATGTAAGTACAATATTTATATTCCAGGTGATTTACTTTATAACTATATGGTAAAAATGAGAAAGTGAGCAATTTTTCAGTAATAGTGTGCTGTGACTTCTTTGTATTTTTATTTCTGGTTTTGTAAGGAAATAATTTTTAAGCAAGATGAAACTTGGGATACACAGGACAAATCAGACTCCTGAAAGGGGTACAGTAATCTGGAGAGGTTGAGAGCCACTGCTGTAATTAACACCCCTAACTCTTACAAAAAAAAAAGGCCCACTGGATCATTACTGATGACAAGTGAGCAGAACTTCTTTCTTCTGGAAAACACCACCTCATGCAGCACAGTGCCTGCTGCTACCACAATGGAACATTTCTTTTTATTTAAAAAAAAAAAAAAAAAAAAAAAAAAAAAGCAATTCATCACCAAAACCACTTCCTGGTTTCCTGAGTTTCCCTGCAATTCTCCCATCCATTCCATGGTATGGACCAAGAGTTCTACTTGGTATGCGAGACTGCACAAGTCAACAGATCATTTTAATGCTTCTTTCAAAGTTTCCTCTTATAAGGAGGACTAAGGTCATCTTAACCGTGTGCCCTCATGCAGATTGCTGGTAGCCTGTGATTTTTTTTAATAAATGGAATGATTTCTGCTGAAATCTAAAATATGAATGATAGTTGATTACACAATGCAGACATCTGGAGATTATTCTGGATATGATTTTTTTATGCAATCTCTTAAGAACAATTATTTAAGACGTCATTCTTTAGTGGTTAACACTTGCGAAGGTTAAACTTCCTCTACTACTGCTAGTTCATGGGTTTTCCAGTAGATAATATCAGCTATATTTAGCGAAAAATGTACATGCAGTGCTTAGTGGCAGACAAGGCAAATATGCCCCTCTCTCAATTTCCATTTCCCCTTTTGGTTCCTCAACCTTCAAATCAGAAAAGTATATTTCATTCCCTTTGCAAGGTTTTTAGCACCCCATAAAACAACTGGCAGCTTGTAGCTTGCCTTGCCGGTCGATGGTAGTTGAAATGGTCAGGCTCCTGCAAACCCTTAGGCACAGGTTTAACTCTAAGCATGTCCGTTTTCAGTTTGGGAGATGTGGAGAAATCTGGAAGAACTGATAATGTGTGTGGTGGTTTTTCCTTTTCCGTAGTAGAAAGGGTGGGTCCTGGCTCCACTAAAGTCCATTGCAAATCTCCCATTGAATTCAAATGTCACCCAGGTTTCACCCAAATTTGGGGGGGGGGAGAAAGCAGAGGAGTGTAAAAACCAGGAGGCTAGAGTGTCCTGTCTATAAGGGTGCATGGAAAAGGCAATGTTTGGGTGGATGTCTCCTTGCTCATGAAAAGGGGGTGGACAGTCACACTTCCATGGCACTAATTCCACCCCTATACTCCATAGATGCCTCTCTGTAATGGAGCACTTGCAGCCCAAATTGAGACACTTGGAGCAGCAGCCAGGTTTCCACAGAAGAGATTAAAAAGAAGAGCCCTGCTCAGTGGGGAGGTTGGTGCAAACAGGGAGGGAAGGAGCAGATGTGCTCACTGTAAGAGAGAGAGCTGGCTAGGGCCAGGGACTGCGAAAGACTGATGCCTAGCAGATCTTCCAGAGGAAAGGGAAGAGTTTATCTTTATGCTGTCTCACTTGTCTGGGACTTTGAGTGCCCCAGAAAGAAAAGAACTGTAAGCAACCTAGCTGAATGGCTAAAATTTTGCAACCCAGAAACGTTGGAAGCTGGACAAAGCAGCAGAAAAACTTGAGGCCTAATGACAAGTACCCGGTTTTCATCCACCTACCCCATTGTTGTCTGTGCCTCTGGATATGTATATGTTGCCTCCTGTATATGTTGCCAGTATTTGCTGTATTATTTCTACCAACTGCATCTGAGGAAGTGGGCTGAAGCCCACGAAAGCTTACGCCTGCTGAAATTAAATTTCTTAGTCTTTAAAATGCTACAGAGCTCTCATTGTTTTTGCTGTATACAGCCTAACACGGCTACCCCTCTGGAGCTGAGAAACTGAAGCCAGGTGCAAGGGAGTGCCAGAACACTTAGTGGAGTATGCAGGCCTGGCCCCTGGAATGGATGGAAACTTGAAGGCTGTGAGCATTGACTGACACCCCAGCCAGTTTGGTTAATCAGGAAAAATGGAGCAGCAGCAACCGACCCAGACCTTGCTCCTGTAGTTGAGGGAACTGTTGCCAGGATGAGTCACTTCTGACTCTTCCCTGGGATAGCCCTGCTCCATCTACAGAAGCCTTTTATACAATTTACACTAATTCTCTTAGGATGGCACTTGCAGGCTAGCAATGTTTTACTAAAACAGTTGTATTTAAAGAAAATTATGCAAAGAAAAACTGAATTCTCAGTTCTATTTACAGTCTTTATAAAGTTGGTTAATAATCTTTGTCCTTTTGTTGGCTTTAGGGTTCAGACAGTATTTGAGTCCTCGTTTCTGGTAGACACGATAATATAATTCGATATTACAAAAGGGATGCAACTCTGGTCATGTTTGAATTTTTGAAGGAGGGGCCAAAAGAGATTTAAATAACTTCTGTAGTTTCAGAAGAACTGGTAGGAGGAAGTATGTCTCCATTTTTTTTTTTTTTTTTTTTTAATTTAAATCCTTCAGTCCAGTCATTTTGTGATGCAGTTCAATGTACAAACACTGCCCACCATCCATAGATACACCTCTGTGTGCAAAGAATTTAAACTGTGTCTTAGCAAGATTGCCATTGTTGCTTCAGTATTCAAAGAGTGCGGGTTAGAAATAGTCCTTTCTAAACCACTGTGTTTGGTGGTGACAACGTTTATCCTCTTGGCTATTTAATGATTTTATAAAAAGTATTTTGATGTGTGGGTTTGTAAAGAGATGGAAATAAAATGTTTGCAATATCACTTGTAAATGAGATCATTGCTTGAATTAAAATATTGTCATTCACTTAGAAAATAGGCTTTGTAGATGGAATGAACTTAAATCCTTTCTAGTCCATACCTCAGCAAATGTGGGCTGATATATTTGTTTAGTCACTTATTCAGAGTCTCTAAGTTCAACAGAAAAGTATTTTATGTACAAAACTTTAAGGTGGTGGTAGAAAGCTTTTTAAAAATGACGAATATCCAGAAAGAACAAATAATTTCAGAGCCAAACATACTCTATGCTGCCAGGACGCAAATATACCAGTGACCACATTACCACCTTGTTAGCCAATCTGAGATCACCTCTCGCCTTTTTCCTCACTCAGGTTGAAACCTGTCACACAGCGGTTGAGGCACCACATAACTCAGGCTTCGTTATCTATAGAAACGGGGGAAGAATGAGCATCGGCAGTGGAAAGTCTGGTGCCGAATTTAAATTTGAGTGGTAATATGGGGGAAATTCTGGACCAGGTGAGTTGTTGTTTAAAGAATGTTACAGAGGCTGTCATGCGGCCTCTTTTCCCCACAGGGTTTGAATTTTTTTTTTTTTTTTTTGTATTTGAAAATGGCACTTTGGTTGAGACAAGTTTTGTTCTTTCACCTGCCCCCGCTTTCATTTTAATGGGAGGAAAGGTGGTTCAGTGCGTAGAGCGCTAGCCTGGGACTTGAAGCCCTGGATTCTCTTCAGCACCTGCTCTGCTGTGTGCCCTTGGGCAAGTCACCTTGCTGCCCTGCGCCTCAGTTTCCCCATCTGTAAATTGTGTGTGTGTGGTGGCGGGGGGATTGGAGGATGAGACTTAAAGTATGTCTACTCTGCACACAAAGCCCAGGATCTCACTTGGAGCCCAAGCTGCCCTTTCATCCACACACATCAGTCTGGTTCAGGTCCTAGGACCCTGCTAGTGGGGTGGGTCACAGCCCAAATCCTGCTGTGCTCGGGTTCAGCCCTGTCATTCTTCACTGTGGACACAGCTCAGGTCCCAGACTTGAATCCGAAGGTCAGTGTAGTGCAGCGAAGGTCTATGGATGCATTAACTTGGCGGTGAGAGCTGGATCTAGCAATTGAGAGCCCAGGTTTGCAATGTAGACACATCCATACAGGCCAAGGCCTTACTGTGTTGGGCACTGTACACACAGATAGAAAATGATGGTCCTGGACACACAGAGCACTTCCCTTTGTAAAGTGCTTTGAGATGTATGGTCAGAGGCAACGCGTAAGTGTGGATAGTGGGCGGCATATATTTTTTTTAACCCACTTCCTGCAAATAATGGGGGGGGGGGGGAACCCTGGCAGAAATCTGGGGGAGGGAGGGATGAGGGTGCATGTGGCCCCAAGTCGTTATCCCCCCCTTGTGTCTGTCTGTGGTTGAAAAGAGCCATGTGAAAGCTAAATATTTATTGCTGAATTAAGCAGTAGTTCAGAATTCAGTAAACTCTTTCTGTACTGTGCATCCGCAATCAGGATATTCTGCATTTGTGTGACCTCTGGGCTCAGTGCTAGCATGCAGTGCAACACTGGGTTTTTATTTTATTTTATTTTTTTAAGTCAGCTCCCTGATTTTATTGAGTAAAAAACAAAGTTACTTACCAGTAACTGATGTTCTTCGAGATGTGTTGCTCATGTTCACTCCACTATAGGTGTGTGCACGTCTCTGTGCACGACTACCGGAACTTTTTTCCCCTTAGTAGATCCCGCAGGGCCGGCTCCGGCGCCCCCTGGAGCACCGCGCACATGCCGCAGTATATGAGGCACTGCCAGCCCTACGCCCCCTCAGTCCTTTCAACTCCAGCGGAGGGTGACAGGTGGGTTGTGGAATGGACATGAGCAACACATCTCGAAGAACATCAGTTACTGGTAAGTAACCTTGGTTTCTTCTTTGAGTGCTTGCTCACGTCCATTCCACTACAGGTGACTAACAAGCAATACCTTGGAGGTGGGCCAGATTTAGCGGTGAGCTGTCTGCAGCACAGCTCTGCTGAAGCCCGCGTCTTTCCGTGCCCATTGGACAGAGGCGTGGTGGGATGTGAAGGTACGTACTGCCAGCCTGGCAGCTGCTCTGCAGATGCCCAGCCCTGGCACTTCCGCTAGGAAGGCTGTAGATGGAGCTTGAGCTCTGAGTGAGCTGTGGTGGCACCCTGAAGCGGCACCTTCACCTGCTCGTAGCCGAACTTGATGCAGGAAGTTATTCACAAGGAAAGTGCTCCAGGCAGTGACCGGTGAACCTTTCAGCTGGTCGGCCGCTGCGACAAAGAGCTGCATCGCTCTCCGGAACGGCCTTGTACACCTGACGTAGAAGCCAGGGTCCCTCTTACGTTTAATGAGTGCTGCCTTCTCTTCTCCTCTGAACCGTGTGGTTTGGGGACAACATAGGGAGAATATATGTTGGTCACAATGAAACTGGGAAATCACCTTAGGCTTGAAGGCCCAGTGCAGCCTCAACTGAACTTTATGGAATACAGTATGAGGGGGGTGGGGGGGCTCCGAGGTCAGAGCCCTGATCCTGGAGACCTTCCTTGCTGAGGTAAATACCCCCAGGAAGGCCACCTTCCTGGAAGACTGGTAGAGGGCATGACGCCGCCAGTTCCAAGGGGGAGGCCCCATGGGCCGTGAAAAGACAAGGTCGAGATTCCCAGGGAGGCACCGGGTTGCAGACCTGCGGATAGAGCCTCCCATCCCCCTCAGGAACTTAACCGACATCCGATGGGAGGACCGCATTCCCCCTTCCAGCGACTGATGGAAGGCTGATATGGCTGCTAGGTGGGCCTTCAAGGAGGTTGCAGCCAGTCCCTGGAGCTTTAACTGTGGCAAGTATTTCCCAGATTGCCTGCACTGGTGAGAGGCTAGGTGGAATGCTCCAGGACACACACACACACCACCACCACCACACCCCACACACACACACACACACACCCCGCCCGCAGGCAACAGCCGCTTCCACTTAACCCGGTACATGACCTGCGTGGAGAGCTTCCTGCTACCCAGCAGGACTCACTGGACTTGCTGTGAGCGACTTGCTCATCGTCTGTCGGCCACCGATCCACCACTTCCTGAGGTGTCGAGGGTCCAGGTCTGGGCACCGCAGGTGACTGATGCTGGGATTGTGCTGTCTCGGAGGCTCCCAAGGCGGGCAATCGAGAAGTCCAGCAATATGCTGAACTGTGCTGGCGTGGCCAGGCTGGAGCAATCGAGATGACATCTGTTTAACCCCTCCTCATCTTTAGCAGGACTGTATGCAGGAGGGGAAAGGCAGGAAAGTGAATATGAAGCTCTATGATCGCTACAGACGGATGGCGTTGGCGATCGCCCCTGCCCCTTGGCCACGGAGAGAGCAGCACTGTGGACATCTCATGCTCCAGTTCGATAGGGACAGATTCCCTTTGGGGAAACACCCCCCTCCAGATGGCCGTAGATACCCTTTGTGGGTGCAGCGACCCATCGTGGTGAGGGAGGGCGTCCCCTTGACACAGTCTGCCTCGTTGTTCATCACCTCCAGGAAGTGATCACCGCCAGGTCATAAAGACCGATAGCTTCCCTTCATGAGGCTGACGAATGGGCTTCCCCCGCCTGTCAATGTAGTACATGGACGCTGTGCTGTCTGTCAGTGCCTGTACTAGCCTGCCCTCAATAAGCGGAGGAACATTCCACAAGCCCTGCAGGCTTTTCGCACATCTTTACATTTATGCCTCTCCTTCCCTGGCCAGACACCTTGTGAGCCGAGGTCAGCGCTGATACGGCACTTCACCCGCTGCCCGAAGTGTCCCACGTCAGGCTAACTGAAGGATCCAGCTCCATTAACTGAACACCCCTTCACACCTCCTGAGGAGTCGTCCGCCAGTCTAGGGAGGCTAGGGCTTGCTGCTGTTTTTGTGTTTGTTGGGGGGGACGGACCGTAGCCTCCTGGTGTAGAAGTTCCCTTCTCAGGCTGTACACCGAGGCTAGCCGTGACTAAAGCAGCCTAAGAATCAGGCTCGCTAGTCTCACCACATAGGTGCAGGCCACCCTGTGACCTACGAGCTGTTGGCCACATTTGGCTGTTGTCATCAGGCATTTGTGCAGGGGGGCCATCCTGAAGGACACTGTCTCACAGTACCAAGGCCTGGCCTGGGAAGCAACCGGTCACGCCGATGCATTCCATAGGCTGTACCTGAGTTAATGTGAACTTTTGTTTATTTACCAGCAGGACCCACCAGCCGCAAGTAGTGCCTGACTGGCTCATGCTACTTTGGACTTGGGATCTGGACCTGCCTTGGGCAAGTCCTGCACCCCCTTTTGCCTCAAGTGCGCAGCTACCACTGCCAGGCCTCCGGTAAACACCCTCGGGGCTGAGAACAGGCCACAGGGTAAAGCCGTCAGCGTTAGAAGGAGCCAACCACTACGAGGTGAAGGAAGCGTTGAAGATATGTGTCCCTGACATCCAGGGCAGCATACCAGGTTCCTGTATCCAATACTGGATCTGGGAAGACCATGCGAGACTTGCATCCCTTGTGGTAGTTGTGAGACGACATAGGTCAGGAACCGTCCTTAAATCCCCTTTTTCTGGGGGACGAGGAAGTAGCTCGAGTAAGACCTTTTCCACTCTGCCCTGAGGGACCTTTCCCACTGCGCCATGCTGAGGCGGCCTCAACCTCTTGGATGTGGAATTGCCACTGAGAGGGAGGAAGGGGGAGGGGTCATGGGGGCTGCGGTGTGTAGGGGAGACGGAGATGATGGGGGGGCCTAGCCCCCCCCCCTCCCCCCAACCATGTCAAGGACCCGGTGGTCCAAAGGCCTTCTGGCCCACGCCAACCGGAAGGAGGGTAGAGGCTAGGGTGATGCCCTTGTGTGCATCATCAGAAAGGGTCTTTTCTGACTGCCCTATCGCCAAGATGACCCTTAGTGAGGGTTTAAGGAGCCACTCAGGGCGGATGGCGTCTCCTAGATCCCCTGCCTCTGTCCTCTGGCCCGTAGGTTGTGAGAGGGCCGTGCTTGACACCTCTATTGCTGCTCTCCCTGGGGACTTGCCTCACACTTAAGGTCTATGGGGTGTAACGGCCTGGGGAACAGAGCGTGGTCTTGGAGTCCTTCAGACCACGCAGCTTCGCATCCGTCTGAACTGAAGACAAGGTTGACTCGTCCAAGGGAGGGCCTCAGAAGGACTGCTGGTACCTTTTAGCACAGTCTGGGATTGCTCCCACTAACATCTGAGCATGCCAATGGTAGGGGGTATGGCTCTGCCTACTGAATCAGCAGGAACTGAGGATGCCTGGAGCGCTGCTCTAGGTCCCCTGGTACCCTCTTCCGCAATGGTATACGATTTCAGTGCCTGCTGCTGGGCAGAGCCTCAGCAAAGCGGCTCACTGAGTCCCCCAAGGGTTCACCTTCTTCTTGCTGGTAGTGCTGTTTGAATAAAATTTTTCTCCAGACAAATCTGGCTTACTCGCCCTTGTTCTCTGGAGTAGAGCCCAGCTGTCCTGCCTATCCCTGTGGTTGGCAGCAATCACCACCAGGGAGCTGGGGCGGGGTGATGAACAAGTATTCAACCCCCTTGGCTGGGCCGTAATACCTTTCTCAGCTCCTTTAGGTATTGGCTACGGAGGAGGGGGTTGCCACGAGGTCCTCACTATCTTGAGCACCCCTTTGTAAACAGGGAAGGCTACCCCCACTGTGGGGGGCCTACCGCTAGCACATTAAAGGAACTGTCTGACGCCCCTTTAGCTCCTCTGCCTCCAGCCCCAACGTGAAGGCCACCTCTTGAGCTGTCCACAGGGTGCCCTAGGATCAAGCGGGGACCGGGACCATGCTTCATCTGGTGGGGAGGAGGGAATTGGAGGGCCGCAGCACTTCTTCCTATCACCAGGTTCCCTTGTCATTTCCCCCTCCCCCCTCCTTAGAGAAATCCCATAGGCTTCCACGACCATTGCTTCTGAGGCCATCCGGGGCTACCTGTGCCTGAGGCTCTGGCACCTTTCGTTGGGGGTGGCTCCCCCAGTGACTACCTCCCGAAGGGACACCGAAGCACCGTCAAAAGACCATGGTGGTGCTGCCCCGAAGGCTCTCACTATGCAGTACCAAGCCCGGGGGAGGGTGGGTGGTGCCCCCATTCATAAGTGCTCCATCGCACGTCCCCTCAACATCGACGACCTGAATTACCAACTTTGACACGGGTGCCGTGGCTGGAGCAGGCATACGGACAACGCTCCGGCGAGCTGGGCTGACCAGACCGTCATCCCGGTACCACGGACTTTGCGGTCTGCATGCATCTTGGCACCGAGTCAAACTCTGGAGCCAGGTTCTGCGAGGCCTCGGTGTGGGGGCAAACTCCTTGGGGCTGAGTCTGTCTCTGGCAACCGGGTTCAGCGCTGCCTAGGTGTGGGGGGAGGGACTCCTTGGTGCCGAGGCTGTCGCTGGTGACTGAGATCAGCACCACGTCATTGCAGGCGAACTCTTCGCCCCCAGAGAGTGGGAACGGTGAGATGGACTTCACCCAGTGCTGGGGGGGGGGCGGGTCGAGAGTGGTGTCACTCTCCGCCTCGATGCAAGTCAGCCCACTGCCCACTACCTGGAATAACTTCTAGAGGAGCGTTCCTGCTCTACCCTAGCAAACCAGTCTGCAGGAGATCTTCCTCCCCGTGCTGGGAATCTCCTGAGCTATTCAGGGGGTCCCAACGCGGGCTTCCCCCAGAACTCCAACCCCTTCTCTCGCGTAGTGGTATGGGCAGCAGTGGCGTATGCAAGGCCAACAAGGCTCTTGCCTCCCGATGGCCTCTGAAAGCCTTACAGATCCATTCTTCTCTACTCATTTCCCCCCCCCCCCCCAGTGCTTCAGGCAGTGGGGGTCACTTGGTGGGAAAGCCTGCCCCCTGGAAGCACATGGCTTGAATCCATGAGACCGGAGCATACCCGCTCTCAGCTAGGCTATCTCGCTCTAACTACCACTAACAGTTATTAGGCTACCTAACTAATTAACACAAAAAAATCTTTGCTTAAAGTTCAAAACATGGAGAATTACACGCTTGCAGTGCGAGTACAGGCAGTTCCAGTAACCATCACGGGCGGAAAGAAGGGACTGAAGGGATGTGGGGCCGGCAGCGCGTATATACCATGGCATATGCGCGGGGCTCCAGGGGGCGCCGGAGCCGGCCCTACAGGATCTGCTAAGGGGAAAAAAGTTCCAGTAGCTGTGCACGGAGGCGTGCACACACCTATCGTGGAATGGACATGAGCAAGCACGCAAAGTAGTAGTCATACTTTCTAAATGATGACACAGAACTTGTTCGGATCCCCTCCCCCTACCTTGTGGCCTCACGAAACATTAACGAAGGAACATAATGCCATTTTGTGTGCTAGCAGAACCAGCAAAACACCTGGAAGGAAAAGCAGTGTTGGGTTCCATCCACACAGTGATTTCTGCAAAGCAGCGTGGAACATAGAAATAACCAGGGGGCAGCTCCTTATTTTTTTTTAAATCGTAGGCATGTGGGCTTTGCTATGCCATAGGGCAGCATCGGCCTCTAGCTCAGTATCTCTGTTGCAGCCAATAAGATCAGCTCCTGAGGGCAGGGAACTCACACCTCGCCTTTGCTCAGTTCTCTAATGGGGGCAGGGGTCTGCCTGACATCTAGAGGGGACCCGTTCAGTCCTTGAGAGAAGCGCAAAGCTGAATTCCCCGTGTATTTCTTTGACTCGCTAGCACAGTCCCAAGGTCCATGATGCTAAAACTGTCCATCTCTTGAATCCTGCTGCACTCTATCTGGCTGACACAGCACTGCAGGCAGGAATAGTCCTTTCTATCTGTTTTAAACCTTCTCTTCCTTCCCGTTTTCTCCATCTCTGCCCTGGTTCAAACAAAACACAGAATTCATCCCTGCGCTACTGCAGGTGCCAGTGCCCGGACAGAGGGGACATAGGTTGAGGGCTGCAAGGAGCTGGTTTGGCCTGCAGTAGTCCCCAGGGATACAGAATAGCAAGAGTATAAGAATATCATTACCATGCCCTGTCCCTACTCAGTCCTGCTGCAGCTGGTGGCTGTTGTGGATGTAACACAATCCCCAAAGGGGTCTATAGAGCCATGTTCAATCAGGCCCAGGATCAGCAACGATGGACTAATCTGCATCTTACCCTGCAGGTTCATCACTGTCTGCTGTCCATGGATGGGATCAGGAACCAGCTTCTCCATGTCTCTGGTCTTGCACCCACAAGCTGTGATGTTAGGCCTGTACCTGTTTGTGGGTGCAGTTAATGGGCGCAATCGGCTACCCAGACTTCCAAATGGCATTAATTTGGGGCCCAATCTGGGAGGGAAGGTTGAAGCTGGCCTCAGAATCAGGGCCTATCTATCAGTTTGTGTTTATACTTCCTTGCCCTAAAGACAAACACTAAATGTCATCTTTTTGTAATGTATTTTTTTACAGGGCCCATCACCATCGCATCCCTCCATGTCCCTGGAGGTGGAATCTCTTATTTAACTGAAAACTTCTACAATGGCACTATTTTTCAACATGTATAGTTCTGACTAATAGCACTGGGTTGACCCAGACATTCACTAGTCAGGTACTTGACAAATTTCCGTAGGCACCTCGTTCAAATCTGTCCTGATAAAAAGCACCCTGCCAGTCCAATTCAAGGACTTCCGAGGGTTGTTAGCTCTTTGAGACGGAGGCTGTCATTTTCTATGTGTTTGCACAACCCGTTGCACAATGAGACTCCAATCTGACTGACCTGTCGGCATTATTGCAATGCAAATATTAATTAATACTAACTGTGGGCAAGATCTGCCCATCATCTGATGCATTGTGACGCTCTTGTGATGTGAACCAACTGGGAAACTTTGCCAAAAGAAAAGAAAAGAAAAGTGAAGTTGCTTGGATTAGCGCAAACATTTCAGAGACTAGAAACCCAGACTCTGGAATCGCCCTCATCTGCAATTAAGCAGGAAAGGTGAATAATGGTTTCTCTCAGAGTCAGTTTAGCTCCGGGTAATGCATCTAATGTGGAGGAGGGACAGGAAAGCAGTCATTCAGCACTACTAATGTGCACTCTAAGCTATCTTCTATGTGCTGGTGGCATGGGGGACAATTATTAAAATATTAATCTTAAGGAGGGGTTGGTTTCTCTCAGTGCTGTTATTGGTTTTACTGTACAGTACTGATGCTCTTTGCACTATGTAGACTTACTAGTAAAAGAGCAGAGCTTGCAAGGACTTTCTGACAATTGTCTGGCTAGCAAAAGCAGACAGCTGTGGTTAACACCCCGTTTTAGCAAATTTCCTGTGGAGCTTACTGCAAGTTGATGGGTTTTCCACCAGCCCCTGCAGCTTCATTTAGACACCAAGTGCAGGAAATGGTTGACAAAATACTAATACAAATAAATAAAGGAGCCAATAGTTGGATTTGCCTTGCCAAATATGAATACAAATGGCTGTTTCAAGCATCATAACCATTATGGACCTGATCATTAAGGCTCCCTGTGACTTCAATGGGCTTTTGGATCAGACCCTATGTATCTACTGGCCAATCCTCCAAAAAAATGCCCAGCTTCACCTCTTGAGATATTGCTCCATGCTACCGTCCTGGGAAGGTATCAATTGTGGGGCGGGCATCACCGCCAGGAATGTTTATATGTATTTGCATCCTAGCCATTAACCTCCTGTCCCGTCAGATACCAGGATGGAGGAAGCCACACCTCTGGTTTCCAGTCCCAAAGTGTGGTAAAAAGTGCTGGCCCCCTGGAATTACTCCAAGAAGCTGGTGTTCCAGTTCTTCTTTCCTGGTGCAAAGGATGGAGAGCAACAGACGCAGGGGCCAGCCAAGAAGCTGGCTGCCACATCTGGCAAATGATGCAAAAAAACTGTTACTGTGTCACTTACATTTGCAAACCAATTAACTTGGACTGTTTGCTTCCCTTTTCGAGGTCACGTTCAGTGAGTCTTTGAACAAATGAGTTCACTGGCAGTAATGGTTATGGAAATAAAAGAACATAGTTGTCCACTGCAAAGATCTTCTGGGATTTGGGGAGCTAGAGAACAACCCAGCTATACATTACAACAGCATATATCATGAAGGGGCAACTATACCTGTCTACTACTGATAAGATGTAGCATTTAGGCTACACATACCCAGCAATGTCAATATTTCACAATAGGATATGCAGGCTGTCCATTTTTGCTATCCAGTGCACATGTTCATGACACTTTTCCTTGAATCTCCATTCCATACATGATTACTGATACAAGGGCTTTGGCTAATCAGACCCTTGAGGATTTCAATAGACTCTATGGTCAGAAGGGACCAATATGATCATCTAGTCCGACTTCCTGCACAACGCAGGCCACAAAACCTCACCCACCCACTTCTCTGATAAATCTCTAACCTATGACTGAGTATAAATCATTGCTTAAAGACTTTAAGGTACAGAGAATCCACCAGCAAGTGAGCCATGCCCCATGCTACAGAGGAAGGCGAAAAACCCCCAGAGCCTTTGCCAATCTGTCCTGGGGGAAATTCCTTCTTGGCCCCAATATGGTGATCAGTTAAACCCTGAGCATGTGGGCAAGACTCACCAGCCAGACACCCAAGAAAGAATTCTCTCTAATAACTCAGAACCCACCTCATCAAACATCCCTTCACAGGCCATTGGCATATCTACCACCAGTAGTCAAAGATCAGTCAATTGCCAAACTAGGCTGTCCCATCATACCCTCCTGTCCATAAATTTATCATGCTCAGTTTTGAAGCCAGCTAGGCTTTTTGCCCCCACTGCTCCCCTTGGAAGGCTATTCCAGAACTTCACTTCTGATGGTTAGAAACCTGCATCTAATTTCAAGTTTAAACTTCCTGATGGCCAGTTTATATCCATTAGATCTTGTGTCCACATTGGCGCTGAACTTAAATAATTCCTCTCCCTCCCTGGTATTTATCCCTCTGATGTATTTATAGAAAGCAATCATATCTCCCCTCAACCTTCTTTTGGTTAGGCTAAACAAGCCAAGCTCTTTGAGTCTCGTCTCATAAGGCAGGTTTTCCACTCCACGGATCATCCTAGTAGCCCTTCTCTGCACCTGTTCCAGTTTGAATTCATCTTTCTTAAACATGGGGGACCAGACCTGTGCACAGTATTCCAGATGAGGTCTCACTTGCGCCTTCTATAACGATACTAAACCTCCCTATCTCTACTGGAAATACTTCATCTGATGCATCCTAGGACCGTATTAGCTTTTTTCACAGCCACATCACATTGGCGACTCATAGTCATCCTGTGATCAACCAATACGCCGAGGTCCTTCTCCTCCTCTGTGACTTCTAACTGATGCGTCCCCAGTTTATAGCAGAATTTCTTATTATTAGTCCCTAAATGCATGACTTTGCACTTTCCACTATTACATTTCATCCTATTTCTATTAGTCCAGTTTACAAGGTCATCCAGATCTTCCTATATGATATCCTGATCCTTCTCTTTACTGGCAATACCTCCCAACTTTGTGTCTTCCACAAACTTTATTAGCACATTCCCACTTTTTGTGCCAAGGTTAGCAATAAAAAGGTTAAATAAGATTGGTTCCAAGACCGATCCCTGAGGAACTCCACTGGTAACCTCCCTCCAGCCTGACAGTTCACCTTTCAATATGACCCGTTGTAGTCTCCCCTTTAACCAGTTCCTTACCCACCTTTCAATTTTCATATTAATCTCCATCTTTTCCAATTTAACTACTGATTCCCCATGTAGAACTGTATCAAATGCCTTACTGAAATCTAGGTAATTTAGATCTTCTGCATTCCCTTTGTCTAAAAAGTCTGTTATCTTCTCAAAAAAGGAAATCAGGTTGGTCAAGTGCAATCTACCTTTTGTAAAGCCATGTTGTGTTTTATTCCAATTACTTTTAACCTCGATATTCTTAACTACTTCCTCTTTCAAAATTTTTTTCCCAAGACCGTGAATACTACTGAGGTCAAACTAACAGGCTTGTAGTTACCCAGATCAGGTTTTTCCCCTTTCTTAAAAATAGGAACTATGTTAGCAAATCACAAGTCATACGGTACAGCCCCTGAGTTTATAGATTCATAAAAAATCCTTGCTAATGGGTTTGCAATTTAATGTGCTAGTTCCTTTAATATTCTTGGATGGAGATTATCCCCTCTATCCTCCCCCCCGATTTAGTTCCATTAAGATATTCGAGTTTGGCTTCTACTTCAGGTGTGGTGATTTACACCTCCATATCCTCATTCCCATTAGCTACCCTATCACTATCCTCAAGCTCATCATTAGCCTAATTAAAAACGGAGGCAAATTATTTGTTTAGATATTCGTCCATGCCTAGATTATCCTTAACCTCCACCCCATCCTTAGTGCTTCCACTTTTTCTTTCTTTGTTTTCTTCCTATTTATATGGCTACTGAACCTTTTACTATTGGTTTTAATTCCCTTTGCAAGGTCCAACTCTACTTGGCTTTTGGCCTTTCTCACTTTATCTCTACATGTTCTGACCTTCAAGAGGTCACTTTCCTTGCTGATCCCTCCCATCTTCCATTCCTTGTAGGCTTTCTGCTTTCTCTTAATCACCTGTCTGAGATGCTTACTCATCCAGCTTGGTCTACAACTCTTGCCTATGAATATTTTCCCCTTTCTTGTGATGTAGACTTCAGATAGTTCGTACAACTTTGACTTGAAGTAATTCCAAGCCTCCTCCACCTTTAGATCTATGAGTTCTTTAGTCCACTTCGCCAACTAATTCCCTTAATTTTTTAAAGTTAGCCCTTTTGAAGGCAAAGACCCTAATTACGGGTCTATTTTTGTTTATCCTTACATTTAGTTTGAACTGAATTAGCTCATGGTTGCTCGAACCAAGGTTTTCCCCTACAACCAGTTCCTCACTACTCACCAATACCAAATCTAAAATGGCATCCCCTCTTGTTGGTTCAGTAACTATTTGGTGAAGGAATCCATCAGCTATCACATCCAGGAAAATTTGGGCCCTATTACTACTACTATCACTTGTCCTCCAGTCTATATCTGGGAAGTTAGTCTCCCATAATCACACAGTTCCCAGTAGTATTTATTTCATTAAAAGCCTTCAAGAAATCTCTCTCCATATCCAAATCAGATCCTGGTGGTCTGTAGCACATCCCAAGCACTATCCCAGGGGAAACTCTCATAGTTTTCTTCCTCAATGTGATTTTTACCCAGACAGACTCTGTCTTATCAATTCCATCACTTCTAATTTCTTTACCGTCTACCTCATCATTGATATACAATGCTACTCCACCACCTTTGCCTTTATATCTGTCTTTCCTAAACAGCACATACCTTTCAATACTTGTACACCAGTCATGACTACTATGCCATGTTTCTCTTATCCCTTTAATATCTGGTTTCACTTCCTCTACCAGTAGTTCTAGTTCCTCTATTTTGTTACCCAGGCTCCTCGCATTGGTATACAAACGTCTTAATTTTTGCTGTTTGGTTTCGCTCACATTCCTTACCTAATTTGGCACAGTCATTCTACTGCCAATATCGCCTATTAGACTGTATCTACACTACCCTTCCTCTTAATGTCCATTCTGCTCCCCACTGCTTTGTCCTCTCTTACTTCATTTTCCTCCCTCTCAATGCTAAAATCAGGCATGGAGATTACCTGGGCATCTCCCAACCATCTCCCCCAACTCCCTAGTTTAAAGCTCTCTTAATCAGTTATGCCAGCCTCCATCCTAGAAGTGCATTTCCCTCCCTACTAAGGTAAAGTCCATCCCAAGAGAACAGTCCTCTGTCCATGAATGCCTCCCAGTGACCATACACCCCAAAGCCCTCCTTATAGCACCCCTGCCTGAGCCATCTGTTAATCATCAGAATCTTGTCACGCCTGTGTTGCCTTCCTCTAGGGACAAGCAGGATGCCACTGAAGATCACCTGAGCCTCGATTTCCTTAAGAGTCTTTCCCAGCCTGGCATAATCTCCTCTGATACGTTCCAGTGAGAATCTAGCTATATCAGTCTCTAAAGACAAATAAATCTTGCCCAATCACTAACTCATCTTTTCCTGTCTTAAATCTAGTTCACCTTCTTTTAATACCACTAATCATAACTCTCTGTCTAGACTGGCTAATAGATTCTGGAGGACATATTTTTGATAAACTATCAGGGCAGAAATTAGGCACAATTCCACAGGGACTTCTCAAAGTTCTCTCTCATAAGAGCTTTGTCTTGCAATTTTTAAAGTGAATTATCAATTGGAAATTAACCAGTAGCTCCTACAGCTAATTTGATTTTCACTAATATTGCTCTGCTCTCATCTCTTGCTCCTATGCCATGTATCAATTGTTGGGATGCTAGTCTTGCTCTTTTTAAAACGGTGTTAATTTCACAACCTTTTATGCCTCTATCTGGATTTGAAGAGTTTGTGTTTGTGCAATTTTTCTGCTCCTAACTAGTTCACCTTTAGGTTACCATCCATCCAGTTTCCTTCCACTCTAATTTCTGATCCTTGAGAATTCTTTAAGCCTTAGTACTCCATTGTACCATAAGCAGTTCCCCAATCTTAATCTATTGGGCAGTGATCTTCACAGTCACCTAGGGCAGGGGTTCCCAAACTGTGGGCCATGGCCCGACACAGTCCTGCGTGGTCTGCCATGGGGAGAGGCGGCACATTGGGGGGAGGCACACAGGGTCACATTTCTTCTCTATTCTGCAGGAGGGAAGGAGCCTTAAAGGTGCAATGACACAGCTTGGTTATGTACCAGCCCCTAAATCCAACAGGAGTATGCCTCTTTTCAGAGCCTGGGGTCCAAATCCTTTAGACTGGAGACTTTCTGTCATCTCTTAAAGTTAATGTGAACAGCTGGATTTCCCACAATGTAGTCTGAAAAACTGCTTTTTGTTCTACATCTAGAGTTCTCATTAGAATACCCTAATTAAATTAGCAAAAAGAGTTTTTAAAATGTGCCTTTTTTCCTTTGTTATGTGTTTATTAGTTTTAAATCTACTGTCGTTAGTCTCGTGTGCTATATACTGGTTATATGCCATCTCTAGTGAAAATGACCTACTCAAAAAGTCCTGTTTGTCCTTGACCATGTTACACTGGCTCAAATGTTCTCCTTAATCAAGATCTGTCTGGACACAGAAATGTACCTTTTGTGGTATAAATTGCCTCTCCATACATTCTGACTGGGGTAAGAGTTCCTGGGTTGCTTCTTCACCAAACAAGTCTGATTCTCAGATTCTACTAGACAGGCTCATGTGGGTTCATCACCTTCTCCTCTGTTTAATTAATCTGATTGGTAACGTTGCCATTAAAAAACTCCTACTACCCGTTTTATTCTGCAGTTGCTGCTGGTTCTCGTTTGCTGTGCTCTTTCCGTGTGACTCACCGTTAGAGCTGTGTTCATTATTGGTGGAAAAAAAAGTTGTGAGTTCAGAAGGGCTTTCCCCTCCGCCTCGCCCCTGTTTGTAAATTCAACATGAGCAGGGCTTGTCTTTTTTCTGTTTGAATGTGGTGTTATGTGTAATTGAGTAGTTTGTGTGAACTAATGGTAGTCTATGGATTACTTGCAGGTTGGTCACTAGAACTGCCCAAGGGATTATTATGCATTTTAAGGGGAATTGGCATCCAAATCCTATTGGCAGCTTTCACAGTCTCAACAAGTAGATATTTGTGCTTTGTGATTTGCTAGGCACACCATGGGATTATTCACCCAAGTCACATGGTTTTAATTTTGTTCTAATCTTATGGGATGACCTAAACTTCATCAAAAGGTGTTCCATTATTCCGTTTGTGACCTGTTGACAAGCAGGTTGTGATTGGTGCCGATTTGTTCCCTGTTAGCAGTTGCTTGACTAATCTTTCCTATGAATAAAAATATATAGAGAGCTCTTCATAATGGCCAGGACGGTCTTTCCGGGGCACGTACTCCTGGGGATCTGTATTTGTGCTGGTATTTGTAATGCTTGTTTGCTTCCTGCAAATATTCTGGCAAATAAAATGTTGCACAACTGAATGTTTGTGAACAAATTAATAAAAAAAAAGTAGCAAATACTGCGAAGGGGGTGGTTGTGTTAAAACAGGGGGAGCTTGTCTCTGACAATTAAATTATTTGTATGTAAACATAATATAACCCTGTAAGCGGCAGCCTGCCCCTGCAGTTGAGAACCCTGTCTTCCACCACAGGGGGAGATTTGGCTGTGTACCCCACATCCTTCCATAGTTCTAGCAGCTGCTTCACACAAATGCTAGCCATGTGATGCTGCTGGTTCTAGTCACAACCTGTTCATAAATACTTGTTTTCTGCATTTTTGCTAAAACATTGGTTTTGCAGTGAATCTAGCCCCCAGCACAAGGCAAAATGGAAGGCTCTGCCCAGGTTTTTAGTGGTCATAGCCCAAATAGGATTGCAGCAAAGAGTAGCTGCTGGGATTGTATTGTGATTGTGAGGAGTGAACCTGGATTGTCAGAAGCGACAGGAAGTTTGATGCAGTTGCTGAACTAGGAAATCACCAAGGCCAAAATCCTCTTATCAGGATTCTCATCTCCCGTTAGCCATAAATTGAGTTCATGAATAGCTTCTTAGCTCTAAGGCCAGGAGGGATCATTGTGAACAAAGAGCCTGGCCCCTTGTATGACACAGGCCAGAGCATCTCACCTGTTGATTCCTGCATCAAGCCTGTCACTGCAGTTTGAGCCAGAGCATATTGCTTAGGAGGTCATCCAGCCTTGATCTAGAGATTACAAACGATGGAGAATCCACCACATCTCTAGGTAAATTATTCCAGTGATTAATTACCCTCCCTGTAACTCTGTAATCCCACCGAGGCATGCTGGTTTAACACAGGAGTGATAAGCTTTCTTATGTAAAAACCATCTTGCTAAAGCTGAAGAGGGGAAGTTTTTGAGGTTGGCTGAATCAAATCAAGTCCCTCTGCCCTCGCTTTCTCTTTCGATGAACGCTGCTTCAGTTTCTTTCCATTTCACACTTTCCATCATATCCATCCCTGTCCCTCACCCACCTCCCAATAGCTTCTGGTTTTGTCAGTCTTCCCCTGAGTGCTCTCGTCTTCTGCCTCTCCACATTACCTTGGGTATTGCATGATTTACATTTTCCACTTCCACTGTACCCCCTTTTCCCCCCTTGCAATGTTGCCTATGCTGCCCTAACCCCTTCCCACCCATGCTCATCCCACCTTCTGTGAGCAGGTAACTGTGTTGGCAACTTACTGTGAGGCTCACAAACTCTGTATTTCTTCAAGCCTCAGCTCCTGCAGTTGAGTTATTTTAAGAGATTCTCCTTACCTGGGCCTCATTCAGGCCTCCCACCCCGCTGAACAGCACATCACGAGGCTGGCATGCTGCTCTCAGCCTTCTTAAAATGGAGGTGCTTGCCATGGAGTCAGAAAAAATCTGTTTGAACGTACATGTCATACAAACAGTCATGTGGCCTAAATGTGATACAGGGAACAGCTGCATTGAAAACAGCAAGTACGGCAACAATCTGATGGAAGGTTTTATTTGCTTACCCTCTCTAAAGCATAAACACGTTTCTGTCTATTGATGATACATACAATAGGCACAGATTTGCTAGGCATTGCAGCCTCATAAATATTTACTTGGAGGGTAATTATCGAGGGGAAGGGGGGGGACACAGCATCTTTTCACTCCAGATGGTGCCTCAAGAAAACAGTTAACACATACAGAAGGGAGCCAAGCACAAAGAGGGAACAAAACAAGCAGGCAGGCAGCCTTCCAGTTATTCACCATTGTTCTGCGAGTTGTAAAAGCTAGAAATGATGTGATATTTCACGCCTCTAAAAACTCTTTCTCACACCTCCACTAGGCATTAGGGCCGTGGGGGACCTTCCATAGGGCCAAGTCATACATTAGGAAAATAAAATGAAAAGCTTCTCACTTCAACAGCTTATCTCACTGCAGTAGAATGCAAAGACATTCAGGGTCTAGAAGGATCAGAAAGCAAAGGTATCTACAGCGACTAGTGCTGATGAGAAACTGCCCCCTTGATTTAATCTAACCGGTGGTTTTCAGAAATAGCTTTGTAATCATAAATGTTTCTCTTCTAAGCCTCAGCAATGCTCACAGGCTGCATTCCTTGTTCTTCTGCCTGCCAACGGAGTTGCTGTTAGTAATATTTTGCAGACATTTTCACCTGCATTTCTCCACTGGTGATGGAGTGTGATGTGTGTCTTTCTGTGAGTAATGAGATGCGTATTTTAGGTCTGTTCATAACCCTTTAAAGAGTGGAGCTATAATTGATTTGGTTGTTGTGGAGGTTTTCTCATCTCTAAGTCGCTAAGTGCGCCTGCAATCCTCTATAGTAGTTATTAGCATCACCTTACATCCATTTACATGCTCATCTGTGCAAAGTAACTAATAAAACTAAATTGCACTACAGTAAACAGCTGTAATTAAAGGATTAAAATAGAAAGGAGTTAAAATAAACAGCCCCTACATTTCTTTAAAATATTGATTGATCCATAAACACCCCATATCCCGTACATTAGTGAACACTTTCATGCATATGCATATGCATATGTAGTTATGGAATTAGTCACTTTTCATATGCCTCTTTCATGCTTCCAACATGGATAATTTAGTGGTGACCTGATGGTTTGTGCTCTGTCTTAGGGGAAATCCAGATTCATGACTCAGGCTGTCTCTCACACACTGGTAGCGTTACAGATGTAACATTAACAAAAGGTGGATTGTGTTGTATACACCATAGGTTTCAGTGCACCTGGAGAGACAAACTACTACTACAGGGCACTTACACAGAATTTTCCTCCTTGGCTCTCACAGCACTTTACACAAAGGTAAGACAGCATTATTAGCGCCATAGTACAGATGAGGACACTGAGTCACAGTAAGTGACTTGCCCAAGGCAACACAGTAAGACTACATCAACCCTTGGAGCCGGGCATGTGATTCCCAGCTCAATTAGACATATCCACGCTATCTCTTATCAAGCTAGCCTGCTAAAAATAGTGATGTACACTCAGTAGCACAGGCGGTGGTGCATGGTACCATGCGCTAACCACCTCGAGTAGTCACCCATCGGTAAGGATATGATTTGTTCACGGAAGTCACAGATTCTGTGACTTTCCGGGACCTCCAGGACTTCTGGGGCAGGGCTGGATCAGCTGCCAGCCGTGGGGCTGCCCCTGAACAGCTGATCATTTTTATGTCAGTGGATAAGCATAATTCAAAGCTTTGTACGTACAGGCAGAGAGTAGCGTAATTCTATGCAGAGAATGACAGTGCATGGCCTGCTGGAAATTCACCTGAGTCCCTAGTAGCAATGAAAAAGCAGACAGTTTTCACTAAACTACAACAGTTGTAACAGACAAGCACTGGCATGTTGCTGTCCAGGCTGTTATACACAGAGTGCCTGATTCTTCTCATTCCCTTGCCAGCATAAACCAAAAATGCTTCTAGTGAAGTTAACTGAGCCACATTGGTGTATGCATGAGGAAAGTTCTGCCCAAGGACATTTTTGTGTTTCCCACCTGGCAGGCTAATGGAGCGAGTTTATCAATGAGACCTCATCATTTTTAGAGCATACACACTTTGAAATGTTTAACCCAGCAGCTGTGAAATGGGAAACTAGCAGTGAGGCCTCTTACAAAACCTGCACGGTGTCAGAAAGCATCTCTAGTGCTAGCCAAGCATCCTGCGGGAATTTCCTTGCAGCGTGAATACGTGCAGGTGTGTGAAACGTGCCGATTTTGGCATGTGCTGTAAACCAGCATCGCCTTGCTGCTCCTACAAATGACACATCCTGCTTCTAAACGGATGGTTCCCCTGTTTAGTGCACCTGACTGATAGCTCTATCTCTGATGTACAGACACGTATTATTACAGCTGGTCTCTAAGTGCAATACAGGCACGTGCAAAAGAAGTTGCTGAGCTGAAGAGAGAAACTGTTACAAACTCCTGTAGAGCTGAGATTTGAATCACTAACTTGATCCTTAGAGCCCATCCTTTTTAAAGCTTGACCACATTCCTATATGTATTGACTCTTTGCACATAGGTGAGAGATGTAATGGATCACACGTGTATTTGCTTCATTTGTAAACGTATATACTGCACCACTCTTCTCTGCACAGTGCATGCAGGTGGCAGGGAGAAATTTAAGACAGCAGTGGCCACAATTTCTTGTAAATAACGCAGCTGCTTAGCATCATTCTTTCATATTTCTGCGATGGCAGGAAGCAGGCAAGCTTTAACCTTTGCTCCTTTCCAGGCACACTTGCACTCAGCTATCCAGCTATGGATCATGGCTTTTTTACCTACACGAAAGCATTGTGGGTATCTTTGCTTATTGAGAACATCTCCCTTCACATTTTTGTTGTAGTTAGAAGATTTCAGCTCTTCTTTTTCAGTGATCTCTGCTGTTTTGAACACAGCACATTGCCTTCGCAGAGTGCATCTCAAAACCTTGTTTCCTTGCAGTTTCTCTCTGGGTGGGCGGGGCCATAGCCGTTTGCCATCAATAAATATGGTGCAGTTTTCTTTCTGAGTTTGATCATTTTCAGAAACAGAAGTTATGTTATTGCCTTTCAGACACTTCAGCTCTGGGCAGCTATTTTCTCTTTCCATTGTTCTTGAAGAGGGAAGTCTTGGAAAACTGAATACCTCAGCTAGATCTTGCTTCCGAGATGTGGCTGGATGGATTTCATCCCTCTTTTTGGTATCGCAAGGGCTGAAATGGCTATATTGTGAGTAATCTGTGCTAGAGTTTTCGCCATAAGCAGAATGCCTGTAGTGCTGTGTCTTCTCTGCTTGTGCATATAACTGTTCTAGTGGATCAGCCCTGGAACAGGGATATAGTGTTCCATCTTCAAGTACTAGACTAACTTTTTCTAAAGACATCATGTCTGAGAAGATGTGGGTCAATTTACACTTTGGAATTACTTTCTGTGTCACTGCCAGCTTTGGGAACCAGGGCACTCTTTGGAGTGTTTCTAATACCTTCTTGTCTTGGAACTCATGGTAGTTTTCAGGAAACACTGGAAAGGTGGGCCTTGCTAAATGGCAGATAGATTGAAGGTAGTCGTCATTGGAACAAGAATCTGAGTCAATAGAGAAGCTTCCAAAGCCTTTTGCATCACTGGTTAAATCTTCTAAAATATCCTCCTGGGTTTCACGTATGGTTGGGAGAGGCTTTAATATACTCAGTCGTATGCGGGGTGCCATTGCTGCAAAGAATATACAAGCTGTTATTAGCATATGCAAATGATCACCTATGTTGCAGGAACTTTGGTATTTCTGTAAATTTCATATGATCTCTTCTCCTCCTTGTAGTCAAGAAGTAAGCTGTAGTGTACCTGGGAACTTTAGAACAATACTGCTAGTACATCTTTATTTCAAGGGTTTCAGAAAGGGGTAATGAACAAAACATTCCACATGGTTGATTTGTCAGACGTGGTCAAGGACCAACAATTCAGTAAAGAAGCTCATGGAGCTGAAAATCCCTGGCAGTAACTTTATTCCTTTCTAAAACAACGCAAGGGAAAAACACTTAAACAATCAATAGAGTTTCACAATATCATCATAGCGCGGAAGAGCAAGATTATCAGCAATGGCCTAATGGGTACTCCTGCTGTGCTTACTCCTGTTGTGAGTAGCGCAGTATAACTGGGCAACTTGCCTGAGAAAGAAGTGCAAGATTGGGCCCTAGTTAATAGGGGAAATATCAGATATTAAACTGACATTACATTTGATCTTTTTCATAATGTCCAGAAATAATATATATGATGGTTCAAAAATGTCCTCACTTTAATAAGTTCCAGTGGCTTGTATAGTGCAGATTCAAGGGGCATAAATTCAGGTCCATCACAATTTGAGTAAAACATGCAGTTCTTGTATGTTTGGGGCTCCTGCCCTGCTCCCACCCAAGTCAGTGGGAATTGTTTATTAACTAGCATAAAATCTTAAGGATTGTTTCAGTTCTCCTAGGATTGTTTCCAGTTTAATTATCTGCTTAAAGCATTTTCTGGCAGAAATGATCATATTATGCCCTTGATCCAGTTCTTGACTATCCTCTAAATTTGTTTGTAGTGTTGTAACTGTGTTTTTCCCAGGATGTGAGAGATGCAAGGTGGGTGAGGTAATACTTTTATTGGACCAACTTCTGTTGGTGGAAAATCCAAGCTTTCGAGCTTCATAGAGCTCTTTTTCAGATCTGGGGAAGGTAACCATAGTGTCTTAGCTAACAAGTTGGAATACATGCTATAGGAGACTTAAAATGAATTGGGCAGGTAAGGGTTAGCAGACAGTGGGGCATATAACAAATTGTTGTAATGAGCCATAAAGCCAGTGTCTCGTTGAATCCATGGTTTTCATCGGCTGGCAGAGTTATGAATTTAAGTTCCCAGGCTCGCTTTATCAGATTTGCATGAGAATACTCTGTCAGAATAGTACAAGCTCCATTGTATGTTTAATACATAGCTAGGTATTTGTACGCATATATCATTTTCTGTATTGCTGGAAATAAATCCTGGCTTTGTTGAACCTCTACAGCAGCTGACCACATATAAAATGCAAATGAGCTGCTCATCCTCAGCACACAGTGTAGAAATTGCTGTGTACTATCATTCCTGATCTCTGGTTTTTATCTTAGGGACAATTGGAAAAGTCAACCGAGCCCAGCAATTGTTGAATTAAAATAAGTCGTGTTTGTTTAGAGCAGATGTTAGGTTTGCTTTTTACTTCCCTTCTTTTTCATCTGCTCTTCCCCTTAAAGCCCATAGGCAAGAACATTTGGGCCTGGTTTTGCTCCTGTTGGAGTTTTGCTATCGACGTCAGTGATTGTAGGATCAGGGCCCAACTTTTGAAAAGTGGGTGTTTTCGAGTTAGGAATCCACATGCATACTTAGGCACCTGGAGAAATGGCCTGGTGTTCAAAGGGGCTAGGCACCTGCAACTCCCATTAACTTCCTTTCTTGCTCCCATGGCCCACTCTCTCCTTGTCCCAGAACAAACAACTATCGGATTACGTGTTTCCAATGAAACCTTCAAATGGCATTGGGCTGATTTCAGATTTGCGATGCGTCTGCACAGCAGTTGGGCGGTGCTGTTCCCCGCTCAGGAAGACAGACGCACTAGCTCTGCTCCGGCTACCCCCTAAAAATAGCGGGGTGGCGTGGGCAGCAGCTCAGTTTAGCTTCCCATGTATGTACCCAGGGAGTCATGTGGGATGCTCGGGGGGGTTGGCCCAAGCCAGTGCTGCCACTATATTATTTTTAGGAGCTTACTCAAGCAGAGCTAGCGAGGGTATGTCTACCTGAGCTGGGAATTACACCTCTAAGCTGCTGTGTAAACACACGTACCCCTGGTCTGCTCCCTCTGCTTCCCCTCCCTTGCACGCTCACAAAGATACTGAACACAGACAGAGTCCAGCTAAAATCACACCAGCATCACAGTGCTAGAAAGCCACACAGAGGCCATGTGATCACGCTAAGCCTTGTGACCCACCGAGCCCCCTGATTAGGTGCAGGGTGGGAATAGCAATACCCACTGAACCTACAAATATGTGAGCTCCTCTGTGTCTAAGATCCCCAAAGGTTCACACACGCTAATTGCTGTGATCCCCTTTAAGCAACAATCCAGACAAAGGATGCATTTCAATACCAGCTTTTGAGGCACCCTCCTTTTTCCTTACCTGGATGGTTTTTCTCTTCTAGCTGGGTGTATTTCTAATCTTCAGTTTTCAGCATCTTTCTCTCTCCTTGTTTCCAAGACAGAAGATATGCTGTCTAAAACTGGACTGTGCATCAGGCTAACAGCTTCCAGTCAGCTGATTCTGCTGTTCTTTTGTTATTGTTGCTAAATATAGATGCCTGTATCCCTTGTATTTCCTGAGAATCCTAATTTGATAAATGCCTTATATTACCGGAAAGGCAGAATGGAATCAGCGAGGCAAGACAATGGTATTAAGAGCAAAACTGCCTCAACAGCAAATCCTCTTTTCTTTGGGAATGTGGTGATGATCAATTATAATGTTTTACATTTTACACAGTGTTAAAAGGTACGTGTATTGTTATGTACATGCCCTGGAGCCACAGAAAGAGAGCAGCTGTGTGTACATTTCACTGAGTGAGTGTGAAAATATTAGCAGTATATTGGTCTTGCTGGCTGCAGGGGAGGCCGAGGGAGAAACACAAGGGAACTGGTTACAGTTCCTGGAGCCATCCCAAGCTTTAGAAGAGCCTGTAGGCTGCACTAATTTATGCCAGCTAGCGAAAGATCCCAAGGGACCATCTGCCAGACGGGTAGCCAGAGCGCAGCATGCTCTGGTCTGCTCCTCCCACGCTGCCTGCGACAAGCTTGCTATGCTAGAGGTTGCAGGAGGAGGGGGGCGTAGGGTCATTACGTTGCCTCTATTCCCTCTGAGGAGGAGATGCAGACAGTTTCTGTCTTTTTTGCACTGGAGTGGCACAAAACAGACAGCACAATTTGGACAAAGGACCAGAGCACTGGACTGAGAGTTGAAAGATCTAGTTCTCTTCCTGGATCTGTCACTGACTGGTGTGCGACCTTGGACAAATCACTTCCCCTCTCTTTGCCCTCCTATGTTTTGCTTGTCTTGTCTGGTTAGCTTGTAAGTTCTTCAGGTCAGGGACTGTTTGCGTGCGTCTCCCCACCTGTAAAACACACTCACCAGTGGGTTTCACTAACAGCCCCTTCCCTTTGCTATTAACATTAATATAATGCTCAAACTTAGAATCAAAGACAAGAGGAACCAACTATGCTGTCAGCCGTGGCACAGTGATCCTTATTCCATGCGGCGCCGATCACCCTCAACTCCTATTGATGGATGTACTAGGTAGAAGTACTTACTCTGGTGGGAAACGACCCCTCAGCACTTTAGAGGTAACGCTTGGTAGGGTCCGGCCTCATTGTATAGTTTCCAAAACCATCTTGAGTTGTAAAGTGTCTTCCCTTGACTTTGTGTGGTGAGAGGAAAAACGTGAGGACAAACAACTAAAATAAACTTTCAGAAATACCCAATACTCTTTTTAGCAAATAAAAAATCCAGAGTGGAAATGCCAGAGAATTTGTGTGACCAACAAAGTGCTGATAGGCTTAACATGGTCAATCAATCATTATTAAGTTGATGGACAGCTGATTATAAGCAGCTATTCACCCGTATAGTAAAATGTCTCCAGTAGGAAAATCCTCTAGCTCCCACCTCAATTTCTGTGTCTTGATGTACGGCAATGGGGAGCTATTTTGTGCATTTAATCTGGCTAGGGGATAGTATTTCCCCTGTAACTGAACTCCCCGACAGGCTAAGCAACCAGCCTAATTCAGCTCGTTTACACCAGAATGAATCTGGAGTAGTTCCACAGATGTCTGTGGAGTTACTTCTGATTTACCCAGATGGAACTCGGAGTAAAATCTAGCCTACAGATATCTGAAACTCAGCAGTTTGTTCTTCAGAACTTTTTTACATTGTTATTCAGGGAGGACAGAATTCCAAGCAGATGGGTCTAAACCCATCTAGTTTATCATTACAGCTGTAAATGATCTTTTCAAAACAGGCAAACACCTGCCATTGAGATACACTAGCTTTATGATTTGTGAATCAACGGCTCCTTCTGCATCCCCATAGTCAGTCCCCTGACACATAAATGAATGAAGTAGTACTGATTGTATTTGCCCGTCAGCACTAACTATTCCAATGGTGGTTATGTGCAACTGGGGGAGTGAGAGGGAGGGTTGGGGAAAGACTTTCTGTCTTAGTTCAGGATCTCTTGTCTATCACTCCATCTACGGTACATTTTCAAACTGGATTGCCGTGAGATTTGTTTAGTTTAAGAGGGTTCCAAACTCTGATTTCCCCATACCACTAGCTATAGCCAGGATTAATTTGACCTTCCCTGTATAGGTAAAATGGCAAGCCATAAGTCATGTGGGCCCCAAATTCAGGAAAATACTTGAGCGTGTGCTTAAGTTCTATTAAAGTCAATGAGACTTTCCTGACTAAGGATGGATTTAGGCATGCTCTTAAGTGCTTTCCTGAATTAGGACCATGCAGCGTTAAACGCCATCAGCTTCAAACTGGCTTTTCTAGCTGACTTCTGCTCCACCTTATGTCAACAGGCTACACATCTATGAAGACTGGATGTGATTTTGAACCTGTTTTTGCCATAAAACTTATTAGGTAAAGCAACAGCGTTTTATAGGGAAAATACAGCATATGAAAGCTGGGCCTTGACTATGCTTTGTCTACCTCCTCAATACTGAGAGAGAGAATGTGTTTCCTAGTTCAGTATTTCTCAACTTTATCAGATTGGCAACCTCTTAATCAAAAATTGTAACAACTCCCTTATATTTTTTACTTTACTTCTATAGTGAATATATCAGTCATGATAAGCTTGTATGATTTGTGTATATTTTGAGAGAGTTTGACAAAGAATACTTGACTCGAAGGGTAAGGTGGTATGGGCATAAGCTGGTCTTTACTTTAGACCTTTTCTACATGGGGGAATTGACTGTTATAGCTATTCCAGTATAATTTAGCTATTCTTAAATAAATCCCCTGTGTGGACACTCTGATCTGGAATAAAAATGGTTTTATTCCAGAATGATTACTTTGCTTTGTGAGTAGAGTAATTATTCCCCAGTAAAGTATACCCAGAGGTAGCTATTCTGGAATAACTACTCTGATCAATTTCCACAGACTAGACAAGCCTTTGGAACTTTCTACACCTTGTGACTACCCGGATTATCTTTTGTGACCCTCCTGGGGGATGCAACCCCGTGGTTGAGAAACACTACCTTAGATGGTTACAAATACACTGAATACTAAGGGACATTCAATGTATTGTCTTCAAATGGCAAGAATAGGCATAAAGAGCTACCAGTAATTTATAGCGAAAATTTCCCCTCCTGGCTTTGCAAGGATAGTAATTACTGTAGAATGGAAAACTCAGAATACATGTACATAAGCAGATGGGTTACAAATGCCCAGGATAGTCTCTCAATGAGACTAGCCTGAAACGGGGTTGGGGGCATAACAAATGCCTGTACATGTTGTTCCTTTTTATAGAGTTCTCCTGATAGGTATTTGTTAATGCAGACATCACTGTTTCCTGCTGCACCCTTACCCCTTCTTGGAAGAACCATGGCCCAATCCAGCAAACAGCTAACCATCGGACTGCTCCCACTGATCTCAATGTGATTATTTTTGTGAGCTTGAGGGACTGACTTGTGTGAATAAGGGTTACAGGTCAGGTCTCTATGTGACCTGAGCTCTGCACAAGACTGTGGAGACACTACAATAAAGTTCCTCT
Organism: Emydura macquarii macquarii; assembly: GCF_026122565.2. Lineage (NCBI taxonomy): Eukaryota > Metazoa > Chordata > Testudines > Chelidae > Emydura > Emydura macquarii. The sequence continues at coordinate 5,555,959 of NW_027132905.1, read as the reverse complement.
TTGCCACTCTGACCCACAGTAAAAATATAGGTTTAAAACTTTTCAGATCAAATGTTTCTTATTAAAATATCAAAGCACGGTGCTTTGTTTATTCCAGCTCTATGATGATATTGTAGTAAAATTACATTTGCTCAAACCCAAGAATATTGGAATAGTTATTTAAATCCTGTTCAACCAGTCTGTTCTTTGCGATCTTTTTTCCTATTTTTATTTTATTAAATGTTTTCAGTGTCTGTCAACTGTTTCTTTTGAAAATACCAAATTATATACATAAATATTTAATATTGCCCTCTCCTTGTTCAGAGAAACACTTTATTTTTCTTTCCCTTACCTTCACCACAGCCCTTCTTTTGTGTTTCTTCAAAAGATTGTCCAAAAACTAACAAGGTTGAACTTATGAAAGGCTCTCCGTTTCTTCTTGAAAGTGGCTGCTGTTTCTCTTGTGCCCTTGTAAAGAAAGCTTTGGTGTGACCCCCCCACACACCTTGTAATTCTGTATTTATACTTCAGAGTGAATGCAATAAATCAGCATTCCTGTGTGCATGAAAACCATAACGGACTGGAGTTAACAATAAATAAAAACAGCAGAGAGAGCCGTGCCTGTGCCCCGGAGTGCGTAACTAGCTATTGGTCCTGCAGAACTTTGTCAGAGTCTTTAGAGCTAAACTTTCAAAGTGGTCATTGATTTTTTTTGGGGGGGGTGTCTCCATTTTTGGAAGCCCAATTTAAAACACCCTGGTGGCCTGATTTGCAGAAATGTGGAGTTCTAGTTAACTAGAATGCTAACCAGATAGCTCTCATTAAAATCAGTAGGATCTGCAGATCCTCGGACCCTCTAAAAAAGATCGAGTCTTCACTGGCTTATTGAATTGTAGGACTGGAAGGGACCTCGAGAGGGCATCTAGTCCAGTCCCCTGCACTCAAGGCCGGATTAACCTAGACCACCCCTGACAGGTGTTTGTCTAACCTGCTATTACAAACCTCCAGTGACTGAGATTCCACAACCTCCATTGGCAATTTATTCCAGTGCTTAACTATCCTGACAGTTAGAAAGTTTTTCCTAACGTCCAACCTAAACCGCCTTTACTGCAGTTTAAGCCCATTGCTTTTTGTCCTGTCCCCGGAGGTTAACTTTTGTTGGCCAGTGGGAAGTGGCCACTTCTATGTACTCCAAACAAGAGCATATTTTACCCAAAATGACCATTTTAGAGGGGGGCTATCTGCCTGATTGTAACAAAATACAATGGAGTTGAGGGAGAAAAATCAGGACAAAGATTTCTTACCCTCTCTCTTCCCTCCTCACCCACCCATTGGTTTTACCAGGGGTGAGAATTTTGGTTTCCTTGAATGCAGTGGGTGGCAAATGGCACAACAGACCAAATGCCTGATTCTGGCAGCTGCTGAGTATCTATTATATGCTCAGCTACAGGAGCATGAGTTGAAAGCTGGCTCTTCTATTTTGGTTGTCTGAAAACCCACCGGATAGGACATTTTTCCTCATGTTCTCACCTAGGGCTCGATCCAATGTTCATGGAAGACAACTGGAGTCTTCTCACTGGCGTCAGTGGGCATTGCTCTCAGGCCACTACATTGTTGCCATGTAGAATTTTGCTGTTTAAAGAATTTTTGAAATTCAGTGGTGCTTTAGGTGGATCCTCTTTATAGGGCCTGACCCCCCAAGGAACTTTACTCACATGGGTAATTCCATTGGCGCCAAAAGGATTACTTCCATGAGCTAGCTTAATCAGCCCCGTAGGGTTGTACAGGATCAGGCCTATAGTTTGTAAATGTCCCCTTATGCCTGTCCATGTCAATGGGACTGCATGTGTGTGTAATGATTACAGCTGGGACAGCCTAGTGGGTTTAAAGAATGAGGTGCCTAACTCTTAAGTCTTAACCGACAGCATCAGGCCCTGGCTTAACAAAGGAATTGGACACCATTTTGGGTGAGTGTTGCTCTACGACTGTAATTTAGTATTAAGTAAAATAATTGTTTCTGATCAAACTTCTATATTAAAAATAAACCTGTGAGCTGACTTCTCAGGGTGGGGGTTGGGTTTTTAAAGATCTGCTTTTATTCTGAGAATCCAATGGAAAGGAATCACTTCTCTTGTTTGGTATTTTACAGGCAATATGTTTTTGTGACATTTTTACCTTGATTTTCAAACTATGAATCTATATGATGTGTAAGAAAGATGAACCCCAGAGCCTGATCTGGCAGACAGATGCCCCAGGGTGGGTCCCATGGGACACAATGAAGGCATACGGGCCAGACCAGCACATCTGCTGGCAGGATTTGAGCCAAAAAGAGTGGCCTGTGATTATATAACTCTCCTCAAAGTGGAAGCATTGCCAAGACCCTGACTGAATTACAGGCTGTACATCTGCATGTCAGGGCATGTCTAATGATCAGCCAAGTCAAATGGAGCATTCATTGGGAGCGGCAGACCAGCGGGGGGCCTGCATCACTGACCTTCCTCAAAGGTTGTGTCAGAGCTCAGAACATGTCGCTTATCAGCTCAAGTACTGCTGGCCTCACACAGCCTAGAATCATGAGGCAGGGGCTTCAAAAATCAGGAGGTTAGGTTAAAAATCAGGAGGTGGGTTTTTTTTAAGAATACATTTTTATGTTTCCAAGCCTTTAGCGTACACTCAGGTCCCGTGTTCAGATTTTCTCTGTAACCATGAGCACTAGAAACTTACTTGTTTTAATACTGGGAGGTCATACACGTTTTCTGTGGGCCAAACTCATACCAGGGGTTGCTGGCATCCCTCTATTCCCCCACAAGCCCTCTTATGTTGCTGAGGGAGGTCTGTTTTTCACTCCCCTGTGCGACAAAAGTTTTGCCAGCATAAGGGCTAGTGTAGACAAGGCCTTAGTAAACTCACCTCTCCAAGAGACGGTTGCCATGTCCGTGGGAGAAGCTCCCTCCCACTCAGTGTCTACACAGGGGGTTAGGTCAGTATAACTATGTCACTCAGGGGCGTGGATTTTGCAGTGATACTGATACAGGTCTGTAGTGTAGACCATACCTAAGTTGTTCCAAAGACATCAGAACAGCAAAGCCATTATTGCTTGACTTGTTTTAGCACTTAGTTACTGAGGCCTTGTCTACACTAGAAAGTTTTGTGGATGCAAGTTACAGCGATGATCAAAAAGCACTGTCATTACAACGCTTGTGCCTGTCCACACAGCACTCATTGGGTCACTGAAGCATGTCCACAGTTGGTGCTCCAGCATTGACATTGAGAGCTATCCCACTGTGCAGCTCGCTACCTTGCACCACTAGGAATTGTGGGAAGGATCGCAGTGCATCATGGGTGCAGGTTCAATGTCCCATGATGCAGTAATTTCTGTTCCATGGGTTTCCGACTGTGTTTCATGGCATTTTTCAGTGGTCCCAGTTTCCTGAGTGCCCACCATCTCCACTTGAAAGGCTGGATCCTGCACTGTTGTTGTCAGTGTTCTGAACACATTCACGGCTGGTCGTGCAGTGTGTCATGAGCTCCCAATTGGAACAGGAATCTGAGGCACCTGACCTGCTGTGTGCCATGCAAACAAACAACGCTGGATTACTGTTTGCATTCATGGAGCATCTGCACACTGTGCACCGCCACTTTTGGGCGCATGAAACTAGCTGACTGAGTGGTGGGATCACATCGTTATCAGGTCTGGGATGATGAACGGTGGCTGTAGAACTTTCAAATGTGCAAAGCCACCTTCATGGAACTCTGTGTGGAGCTTGCCCCTGCCCTGGTGCAAGGACACTGGAATGAGAGCTGCCTTCTTGGTGGAGAAGTGCATGGCGATCGCCGTGTGGAAGTTGGCAACTCCAGGCTGCTACCAGTCAGTCACTAATCAGTTTGGAGTTGGAAAGTCCACCGTTGGAGCTATGTTATTGCAAGTGTGCAGGGCCGTTAATTTCTGCTATGAAGGACTATGAGTCTTGGAAATGTGTGTGAAATAGTGGATGGCTTCACAGTGATGGGATTCCCTAACTGTGGCAGGGCGATAGATGGCATGCATATCCCAATTTTGGCCTCGGACCATCTTGCAACGGAGTACATCAATAGAAAGGGGTACTTCTCTATGGTACTGCAGGCGCTTGTGGATCACGGTAGGCGTTTCACTGACATCAACGTGGGTTGGTCAAGGAAGGTGCATGATGCACGCATCTTCAGGAACACTGCCCTGTCCAGAAAGCTGCAAGCAGGGACTTTCTTTCCAGACCAAAAGATTCCAATGGGGGATGTTGAAATGCCCATAGTGATCCTGGGGAGACCCAGCCTACCCCTTACTCCCATGGCTCATAAAGTCTTATATGGGCAATCTGGATAGCAGCAAGGAGTCTTCAATAACAGGTTGTTCTTATTCAGCCACAAGGTGATCTGCCTCTGCGCCCCACCCAGGGGGAAACTCCTTCATGCGAGCAGCTTCAAACCAGGTCCCTGTGCTGCTCGCCTGTGTGCTGCTTTGGTCCCTGCACAAGTGATTGCTGATTGGCATGGGAAAGTTTCCTACAATGGGGGAAGAAACAAAGCAGCTCTGCCGAGGAATCTCCAGCAGAGGGTTGGTGAGAACCTCCAGGAAAGTTTCCTAGAGATCCTTTTGGAGGATTCCTGTGAAATCTTGGTGTGCATTAACAGCCTTTTCCACCACGCTGCCTAGTTGAACATGGGAATGGGAAGCACATGCAAGCACAGTTACTCTTGTGCTTTTCTATCCCTTCAACCACCTGTGTGTAATGCAACAAAGCAAAGGACAGCTGTACCTCATGTAACCGAGCAGCATCAGCTCAAAAATATCACTTACCGGAGCTCCCTGTTCCTGCATCCTGCACACCAGAGCTGGAGGGCTGGGACTGGCTTAAACCCTCCGGGGTCGAAAAGAGGTCCTGGCTCCCCATGTCAGCAAATGACCTGGTCCCCTGCTATGCATCATCCTCCAGTTCGACCTCTTTGTCCATGACTACTTCATCGGGATTGAGTCTGGTGTCCACTGCCTCCGGGTCCACGGAGGTATCCACAGATCTGGTGGAGGTGGATGGCTTTTGTCTTCTTGTAGAAGCAGCAGATCTTTGGCTTTATGCCAGAGCGATGGTTTGATTCCCTCGCCTTTTGTTACCCTGGCCTCAGCTCCTTGATTTTTGCACAGCCTTGCAGCGTGTCCCATTCATACACAAGCAATCTGACCATAGTTATCATGGTTCCTTCAGCTGGAGTGGAGCTAGGACTGCACAGTCTCCTCTACCCAAATGCCGCTCATATATAGACGTTCCAGTGGATGTGCTCCAAGTGGAAGAGCCTCTGGTTAGTGGAGCCGCCATTATCGGCTGGGAAGATGAGATGTGAGCTCTGTACGCTGACCAAGCAGGAAGTTGAATTTCAAAAATTCCTGGGACTTTAAAGGGGGAGGGGCAGATGGCTGCAGGGCAGTGGAGTTCAAACTGATGGCCAGAGTGGTCAAGATGGGCATTGTGGGACACTTCCTGGAGGTCATTTACGGTGACATAACCAAGCATGGCGTCTACACTGTTGCTTTGTCGCGAAAAATTTGGCACAAAAAGCTCTACGTCTCTCATCAAGGTAATTTTATTTTGTTGCAAAAAATGAAGGGAGGGGACTGCAGTGTGCACACCACACCACTGTTTTGGCGAAAAAGCTGACTTTGGTCGACAAAAGTCTGTAGTGTAGCCCAGACCTGATACAGGGACGAGGTACTGAACTTTTTATAGGGTATCAAAACTATCTGCAGTTGTTATAGTAGATAGTCAAAGAGTTCCAGGAGGAATATTAAACCTCATTCTTCAGAGCTTAACCAATCTCTAACTCTTAGGGGTTAAGAGGATACTCGCAGACTAACCCACCTGTGGCTACAGGGGGGTTCCTGCGCCTTCTTTGAAGCATCTCATGCTACCCACCATTTGTAATGAAAGAGGTGCTGGGGCACAAGCAATTTTTTTACTTTCATAACTGACGCAGCAAACCCAGAGTTACCGGGGCTCAGCCCTGGCACAAATTAAGCACTGCTGCCCACTGTCAAACAAGTTACAGGGCTAGATGGCCCTCAGGTCTGACCAGTGTGGCAATGCCTCCTGAAATGTTCCTGAAAGTCTTGGAGCATGACGCTGCATCTCTCGTACATACTTTCTTTTTCTTTAACATGGAATGTTAATGATAGTTTGACCTGATTTATGTCAGATGCCAAACGGTTTTCCTTTTTAAACTATATTAACACAGACCATTAACCTCTTGTGCATTCTAGATGACAGATACAGTGGTATGTACTCAAGATGTCACTGTGAAACATTAATGAACAGTTTGATATTAACTTGCTGGCTTTGCATTGAGAACTCTTTTACCAGCACTTGTAGCCCTGACCACAAATTGCACATTAACTATTGAAAGGTAGCTGTTCAAACACCATCATCGATTCACTGAGGGTGGGGGAAATACCATGGTGGTTATAGTTTAAACTCTTGGAAAAAAGGAAGTTGATAGTTCAGGATGAGATTCTTTGCCTCTACTGGGTTACTGCAGTGTGGTATAAAAGGTCACTGTTCTGGGGACCTGGGTGAAGTCTGCTCAGCCTGGTAACAAGGGTGGAATCCTGGCAGGATTTCAGAGGTACCTATGGCCCACATTCTCAAAGGTGGATGCCTAACTCCTATTGAAATCATTGGAAGTGAGGTGCCTATATGCCATCTGATCCTAAGTGATTTAGGAACACCAATCCCATGGGGTTTTCAATGAAAGTTTGAAAATCTCTTACTTGGCCCTTCAGTTTGAATTTCCAGGTGGTGGTGGCTTAAACACAAACCCTGAACGTTATTGGAAGGCTAGACTGTGGCCAGGCCTATCCTGCGGCATAGCAGTTGTAGTGCCGTAGTGTAGAGGCTTCCTACAGCAACAGAAGGGTTTTTTTTCCCTCTCTGGAGGTAATCCACCTCTCTGGGCAGCGGTCGCTAAGTCAACATCAGAATTCTTCTGTCAATCTAGCTGCCTCTCCACCAGGAGTTAGATGGCTTACCTACGGTGCTCAGCAGTGTGGATTCTTCACATCTCTGAATGGCAGAGCTAGGTGGGTGTACATTTTAAGTGTAAAGCAGGACGTCTGTAAGTGCTCAGTCCCTACATTAGGGGCTGGAATTTCAAAAGAGCGCAGTTCACATTTAGGCACCTAAATATAGTGGCCAGATTTGAAAAGTGCTTAGGACCCAGCAGCTGCCTGTGGGAATGTGAGCACAATGCGAGCTGCGGGGTGATGGGCTCGTCCAAAAATCTGGGCCAGGCTATTCTTTTCTTGTGCTTTGGTTTTTTTTAAAAAAAGTCTTCGTTTTGTCAGAGAACCAGCCTACATCTCAGCTATAAAGAAACCCTGCTCATGGCCATGTGTGAACTTTCTAAAGAGCCTAACAGGTAAGTAGGGCCGGCACTAGACTAAATGCTGCCCCAGGGGAATAGCATGTTTGACGCCGCCTCGTTTGTTAAACTTTTGAATATCTTATTTTTTATTCCCTGGGTAGCCCATGTCATGACTGTGAGGCACAATTTGCATGCATGCTTTATTCTCATCATAAACGATGATAAATTAGCACGCTAGGATCTGTAAATCTGTATTGATTCATGCCATATGTAAGTAAATAAAAAAAAATTATTTCCTCTAAGCTCATAGAAACTTATAGGTTAGTGAAAAATGAATCCACATATGGAATACCTGAGATATTTTACTTCAAATATTCCATTTTCCCCCTTGTCTCTAACCATAAAAACAACCCCCTTGACTGGTGCCCCCAATCCTGGCACCCCTAGGGTGACCAGATGTCCCAATTTTATAGGGACAGTCCCACTATTTAGGGCTCTGTCTTGCATAGAAGCCTATTATCCCGCACCCCCACCCGATTCTTCATACTTGCTATCTGATCACCCCAGGCGGTCACCTGCCCTTAAATCTGGCCCTGCAGTTAAGAGTCTCTGCTGTGGTGAGAGACTACAGAACATGCTACTGCGCAACGACTGGAATCATGTGATGCTCCAGTTCCAATTTCTGCAGCAAAGGGAAAAGAATGGAGCAGTAGCCACAAGTAGGTGCCATTTTAATTGAGTGTCTTCTCCAAAACTCAGAATTCCTGGGATTCTGCCAAAAGGAAAACAGAAATCACATGCCTAAAAAAGAAAGTATGCTAAGAGCTATCTGGGCAGAAGCTGCACTTGTTAGAATGCATTGATAGTGCTTAAAATGTGCCTCCTCCCTGCAATAAACCATTCTTACACGTGAAACATGATTTCAGTACAGCTCCACTCATTCTGCGACAGACAAGTGCAGGCTCGTAGTGGGCCTTCATTGTACTTTTAAATGAAAGATGTTTTCATTACAATAAACGTCTTAATTAGGAAATCGGACTAAGCCACTTTTGTTCTCTTTGTTCTCATCATCTCCTTATTTTTGTAAGGATTTTAGGATTGTTGAGATTTGAAATGTATGAGGAAATATGTACTACAGTGGTTCTGTGTGCATAGCTGTAATAAAGAAATACCGTGGTTGACTTAACGTACCAAAATTGAGGAAAATCCTATGAAACATCCCGGTAAATGTAGTATGTGAAGCTGTAGACCATGCACAAATGTTAGGCCTTGCAATGAAGAAGTCATCTCCTGAAGTTCAGGCTTTCTAACAGATGGGGCTTTAGTTGTATCACGGACTGGGCACTGTATTAGTTATGACTTTGTTGCAAACAAGTGGTCCTTATTTTAAACCAATATTACACAATTGGGATGCTAGTTCTGAAAAACCATTCAGCCATGGTTAGCATCTCTATGCTTCAGGCGAAGGGATGGATGACCTCTCAGTTTCCTAGAGAATGAGATTTGCATTCATCAGAAGCAGAAACCCAAGCCCCATTTGCACTGGAAAGGTTTGGCAGCCATCTTGAAAGTGCTCAGATTTCCCTCCTTTTTATACAATTTCAGTCATCAGTGGGTGAGCAGAAAAAGAACCTTGTAATTTAGGTGAGCAATCAATCACACTGTGTAAATCATGAGTCCTCACAGAGCAAACAGGCTAAAACTAATGTTTTTTGTTCCGTAAAAGATTTGTTAAATATTAGGGAACAAATTCCTGAACATCATTTCCTCTTCATGGACAGCTCAGCCCCAGAAACATGGGCTCAATTTGCTGAATTATATGAGCCAGGGGGCATTTTGCTCAGCTTTTATTTTATTGGTTCCAATTGTTGACTTAATCTCCACCTTTTCATCTCTCTAGATATGTTGCAGTTTGCTTGGTTGGGGGGGGGGGGGGGGGGCAATAGATTCCACATGGTCACTGAAACCCTTGCAGTGTTAATATCCCTTAGTCCCCCCTTCTGCTAAAAACTTTTTCCTGGTTTTATTTAATTCCCCTAAGAAGCAGATTTCAAGTGAGGTAATTTATTTCCTGAATATTTCATGTAGTTCAGATGTGAGGGTGATGAAAAGGAAGGGAGGGGCCTATTTTGTCTTTAGTTAAAGTAGTTTTGGCATGTTCTGTTCCGAGACACCTCTGCTGTTTTCTGCTGTGGGGGGTTGAGTGTGATGGGCAGAACTTCACTGGTGCAGAATTTTCCTCTAGCGTGACTAAACGAGCATGCCTATTTCAAAACTACTTGCTAGCCCATGGCACCATCTAGTGGCCGAGTGCTTGTAAAGCTCGCGTTCCAAAAACATTTTGTCTAAAAAGGGACCAGACAAATAAGCCTGAAGCCTTAATGAGCTAACACATGGACCCATGTTGGTGAGGCGACGTTATGACAAATAGGGCCATTTGGGGGATTCTGCTGGTGAAACATGAATATTAGCAGATTAAATGTTGTGAGATGGGGGTGTGTGTGTGGGTCTGTGTGTATAACCTGCTTTCCTCACTCCTGAAATGAGCTTAATAACGGCACACGCACACACACACACACACACACACACACACACAGAGTTGTTGCAGTTCATTATCTTTTTTGTTATAGTATTTTGCCTTGCTATAACATCTTCCCTAAGCAGATTTTAAAATGCGAATGAATTGAGCCACACATCACTGCCGTTAGATAGGTGACAAGTGCTCTCCTCGTTTTCCAGGTAAGGAAACTAAAGCAGAGAGACTGGGCCAGATTTTCAAAAGGGCTCCAGTCCAGATTGCCAAAGGTTCAGCACCCACAGTTAGCACCAGATTTTTCAAAAAAGCTTCATTTCCATTTAGACACTTTTATGAGGGCCAGATGTCCACAAGTTCTCAGCACCCAGTGTGCAGCGCACTGTCAAAAATCTGGCTACGTGTTATTGTGGTACCTAAAGAGGAGCTGAGCTTTCTTGAAAATCGCGCCAAGGCTGCAGTCTGACTGCAACAGAGCCAGGACTTGAATATCAAGCTCCTGAAGACCATCGTCCCTTTCTATGGTGTTGATCCAGCAAAGCACTTATTGAAGCATGGGCTTAATTTTAAGCATGTGAATAATTCTATTGGCTTCAAGACGCTTAAGTGCTTTGCTGGCCGGGGCACTATAAAAATAATGAGATCATTGGTAGCTGCAGCCATAAGTTAGTTGCACATGGCTGTGATGAACTAAAACAGAGAAATGCTGCAGTTCTGCTGCTCGCAAAGCTGTTGTGGGGTGGTTGAGTGAGGGACGGGTTTATCCTTTCCCCTACGTCAGCAGAGAGGCCAGTCATTTTTATAAAACAGGTTGAATTGGCTAAGTGCTGACTATTGCAATACATGGCTAAATTGCTCTGTTCCCTCGCCTTTGAAGAGATTCACTGGCCACTCCTTATGTTTTCAGACGCATGCATGGGTGGAGGGGGAGGTCGCCAAAGGACTCCTCCATTAGTGTAATTTACACAGTGGAAGTAGAAGGGCTAAAGTGCAAGCCATGATTCCAGGGCAAAAGTATTAACTCAATGAGATCCTGATCCAGCAGCGCAATCCACACGCACCGACCCCTTTATCCACGCAGCCCCCTCCCTGACATGAGTGGAAGTACACACCAGAGCAGGGCTCAGGACTTTAATGGGCTCTGAGGTTCCTTTTCCCCCTTTCAGTATATGGTATTGGTTAGAAGACAGAGCACTCAATATAAGTAAAGACAAAAGCCAAGGCGTGTGTATGCAAAGAGCAGGGCTCACAAATTAGCCTGTGGAACTGTGTGTGTATGTTGCAAGAACTTAGGGCCCAAACGCAATAAGCACAGAACACTTGGCACCTCACAGGATCAACAGCTTCACATTTGTAGCAACAGACGAGCCCAGTCCTGCTCTCTCTGATGTCAGCTTCCATTGGTTTCAATGTCAGCAGGATAGAACCTTTCTATTCTGGCCCTGAGCAGTTGCCATTGAAGACAATGAGTTAAGGTGTGGTTGCTCCAAACCCCCCCTCAAGATCAGACCCATAGACCAGTAACGATGCACAGCTCAATAATTAAAGCCCAAGTTGATCCTGCAGGGCAGCTTTTGTTTTTGACGTTTTCACTGGTTTAAGCACCTCTATAAAATGTTTCACAGGGAGTGATTTTGTTTTTGTAGCATTATGGAGCCAGGCCTAACTTCACATTCAGTAACAGTCGATACATATGTTTGTTGTTTGTGGTTACAGTCTGAATGCAGAATATGCAAACAAGCTGGAGAATTCTGCCTTCAGCAATGATCTCTTATGCTAATGTTTCATTTCCCTGGAGTGCCAAATAGCTTTCTGCTTAATGCACGTACAGTAAAGAGCTGAACAGATAAATCATAGCAAGTGAGTTCTTCAGTGAATTTACCCGCAATTCTGTTGCTGCTTGATTGAAATATTCTAAGAAAAATTCTTAGTCTGGTGGTGGGCTATGAGCCCTTCCTTCGTAAGGATTCACTGTTTGAGAGGAGAGCAGTGCTAGTCAGTTTCATTTTGGGGGAAGATTAATTTTTAAAATCAGATTTCCAGTGCAAATTCCAGTGTTGGAGTTTTCCCATGTTTACCGATTCCAGGAACATTTCTGGCATGTTTGGTATGATTTGTATTATGGTAGCACCTTGCAGTCCCAACTGACAGAAGGGCACCATTGTGCTTGGTGCTGTACATACATATAGCAAGAACCAGACTGTAAACTCATGAGGCAGGGACTGAATAAAAAGCCAGGGAAAAGGTGGGAGAAAGGAATTTGGATTAGGCCCATGTTACAGATGTAAAAGTAGAGGCCCAGATCCTCAAAGGCATTTAGGTGCCTAATACCCTATCAGTGATTTCAGTGGCAGTTTGGTGCCTAATCCTTTTGATAATCTGGGCATAAGTGACTTGCCCAAGGTCACACAGGAAGTCGGGGGTGGAGCTGTGTCTTGAGTCCCTGTTCAGTACCTTAGCCACAAGACCACCCTTCTTCTCATATTTGCTTTCCATGAATATACTAACAAACTCAAAAAGGGCCCAAGTATGGGTGAGGGGACATCAATCTTACATGTGAACAAGTATCTGCAGAAACGTGATGGGGGTGGGTATGGGCTCAGCTCTAATACTCAGGAGTTAAAGCACCCTTCCTAGTGAACATCTGGGGTCCATTTCTTTTTGGCTAGCTATAGAACTGACAGTGGGGCCCAGATCCTCAAAGGTATTTAGGTGCCTAAAGAAGACCTCTGATTGAAAGTGAAGCTACAAAACTTTCCAACTACCAGCCACACTCTCCTCTTTCCTCAGGTCTCTCACCGTCTGTCTACACTGCGATAAACTAGCACAGCTGGCCTATATCAGCTGACTCATGCGGGGCCATGAAATTGCCATGTAGACGTCGGGGCTCAGGGACCTTCCTCCTTTACAGGGTCCTAGAGCCCAAGCTCCAGCCCAAAGTCTGAATGTCCATCCTGGTATTTTATAGCCCCACAGCCTGAGTCCCCTGAGCCTGAGTCAGCTGACATGGGCCAGCTGTGAGTGTTTTATTGCAGTCTAGACATACCCTCAGTGCCAAACAAACTGAATTTCAGTTGCATTGATGTGGAGGAATTCTGCCATTCGGTGATACGTTCTAACACCTGTAATTACGAGATGTACTCCTTTTCAATTTCAAGGAGGATATGTCTCAGATCCTGTTTAATATTTTAAGGTAAAATAGTCTGATTCAGAATAAAATATCAACTGCCTCTTTGATCTCCTGTTAAACACCTTCAAGATAAATGTACTAAAGGCTTGATCCAATCCCACTGGAGTCAATGGGAGTCTTTCCTCTGACCTTGGTGGTCTTTGGGTCAGGGCATAAACTATATCAGATGCATAAAGATTTTGGGGCGGAGGAAACCAACAACAGTATAAATTCAGAGAACATAGGAACTGTCATATGGGATCAAAGCAGTGGTGCATCTAGTCCAATGTTTTGCCAGGGCATTTAACCAAGTGTACTAACCTCTCAGCTGAAAATGATGAAATGGTAAGTTACTTTGATTAATGAACATGTTGCATCACATTGCATGCTGCTGTGTGCTAGCTCTGAGTAGACAAAGTGAGCAATACTCTTCTAGGTCCTCACACAACAAAGTTCAATTGGGGGGGGAGAGGTTTTGGACAGAATCTGTTTATAAGTATGCAGGATATTGTAGGAAAAAATGTATGGATGAAGTATTTTATCAAAGATGCAATTAGAGTATAAATCTCCCTCTTCCAAAGCCAAAATAGCATACCATTCATAAATTGAAGCCCAAATGACAAAAACGATGACATGGACAACGTGAGCTAATAAGACAGACATTCATGGGCTTCAGCAAGACACACATGGCACCAGATCCCAAGCTGTTTGAAGTCAATCAAATGAATTCACATGAAGCTACACCTATTTATACTAGCTGGGGTTCTGCTAGCCCAGAGCAAACACTAACAGCGTGTTTGTGCTCAGGACTTCTGCAGCAACCCCATACTGATCAGAATGAACTAACCGTAGCATCTAAGACATGAAACAGACCCTCACTGGAGTTTGAAAGCACCTGCTTTCCTCAGTACAGCCACATCCACACTTCCTTTGGACAGCATGAGTCACCAAAGGGAAAAGTCCAACACTTTTTTGCAAAAGAGCAGAGACCTTTGAACTTTAATAAATTATAAAATTAAAAGTTCTAATTTGTATATACATTTTAATATACAAGAAATGGCTATTCATTGCAATTGCTGTTAAAACATATGTATTGTATTTGAACGGCAGTGTCATACAGTTATTCAGACAAACATAGCTAATACTGTGCATTGTAGGTGAATATATAAGGTATTAAATCATTATATAATAAAGTAAATCATACAAACCCTTTGAGTACAAGTAAAGCACCATTTATAGACTGTTCAAATTTCTTAAAGCATTTTAAAGGAGTACTGAGAGAACCTAAATGTTGAATGGAATGTGTTAAAATCAGGACTGGTGAATGAATACCATGGATTACAGGAATTCGAAAAGGAATATTAGGTGAGTTAAAAATGGGAGTTGATTGGAGGCAAAGGAAATAGGGTTGAGTTTGGGTCTCTCTAAGATACTGAGGTTAGGAAAATAAGAGCAACATTAATTTAGAAAGTTGATCTGATTGTGTTCACGCTCAGGATGCTTTCATTTGATGGTTGGTTTTAAAGTGCAGAGTTCTGTGTGTTGTTGGGCCCTTCTGACCTTAAACTCCATGACTCTATGAATACCTACCAGGAAATCCATCCCCTTAAGGGAGAACACTGTTTCAGCGTTCCATCAGACAGACAGACAGACAGCCTCTGCAGCAATACCAGATCTGTAACTAAATAGAGTCCTTTCCTTTCTTTTATTCCTGCGTATTGTGTTAAATTGGGACCATGCTTGTGCTGCATCAAAATGTACTGCCTAAGCTATGGTTGAACATGTAATATAATTATGGTTTTGCCCAATTTATAGCTGTGCTACTACAGGAAACACCGCAAGAGGAAGCTGCTGTCCAAACTTTAACACACCAATAAACATTCCACATAGTCCACCACATGAAAAGGAACAAAAACAACTGTGGGTCAGACCTCCAACTATTGCTTCTGTATTAGTTGTTATTAACCTGTGTGGCCCAAATCCTGAAAGGTATTTAGGCTCCTGATTTCTATGTGAACTGCAGATGATGGTGAGCGTAAAGGAATGCAGTTCTCATGGCTCGAGGTAACATGCTTTCTCATATGGAAATGTTGTAACGAGACGGCGAGAACCAGCTGTATTTCACAGAGGGCTGGGCAAACCCTCATTAGCCAATATCTTACCAAAAAAATAATCTAAGTTGGGAAAGAAAGCCAATGGAATTCAAAATAGTCAAAAACAAAGCAAGGAGAAGGCGGAGTGAAAACTCACCAGAGAGAGCCTGAGAAAGGAATGAGCGTTGGGAAGGAAATAGAGAACCTTTAAAGCCTCATCCAACACTCATTGAAGGCAATGGAAAGATACCCATTAACTTTTGTGGGCATTGGCTCAGATCCCTAATGAATACCATCTGTATACTAGTACCAGCCTAGCTTTTTGTAGTGTGTTCTGTCTCTACTACACAGCACAGGCTTCTCTCGGGCTTGGAAAATCTGTTTGGTTTTTTTTTGGTGTTTCATTTTAAGAACTGACTCACTCTTGAGAAGGGGGAAAGCATTGAAATGCCAAGGCTGTTTCTGAACTTTGCACTAGCTTTGAAACTCAAATTGCAGCTTGTGAGGTTGACAAAAGTTTGATCTCCAGAGGGTTCAGCCCTAGCGCTCCCGTAGTTTGAACATAAGCCAGAATGCATATAGGCATCTGCTCCTATGCAAACTTTGAGGGTGGTGTTGCGCTGTGTGAAATAATACAGAAAAGCAGAACAGCCAGAACGTGCTCTTTCCCAGGTTGGGATGTTTCAGTGAAAATGTGGCTTTTCTGTCATGTTCTTTGAGGAAAGATCACTGAAGTTTCACACAACATTCCTCCCTCGCTACGGAGGTAATGTTCAATTTGTACGGCAACTTGTGGGGTTTTTGTCATGTAGTTCTTCCTGGTTCCTTGGCTGGTTAAACCTACTCCATGCACTCAGGAGCAGCAGAACCCATTTAGACAGGTTAGCTGAGGCCTGTATGTGAAAACGGAAATATGACCCCAAGGGGTGCCAGAGGGTAGTAGAGGGTTGCTATCCATTACAGACACAAAATGATCTTTGCAAGTGTCCATCAACTCCTCCCCCACAAGGAGTCCAGCCAGGGAGAGCAAGGATTTGGTGAGAGGAGACTATGTGTTGGGCAACAACTTAGGGATACAGAAAAGGGACTGGGGGAAAGAGGTCACAGGGTCTATTGGAGGGAGAGGAATTGGGGGAGATGGAGGGCCTAGGGTCTGGTGACTACCTCCATAGGGTCCAAACCCTTCAAGGTTTCCCCACTAAGCGGTTTGTCTAGCTTACAGCGTGATTGGGTATGCCGTTTGGCTGTGTTAGAGCGGGGTTCCCTGTTGATTGTCTTGCCATGACAGATCGGGTGATAAAGGGAAAGAGGCGAGTATTCTTTAAGCTGAACAGGGGAAACCTGAAAAGCAAAAAATACTTCATATTTCGACAATTTGTGACTTCAAAGCCGCCCTGCCTTGTCCTGAACCTAGATTTTATGCACAGCTGCTGAACTGGTGCTGTTTTAGCTATGACTTTCTTACATAAACGTGGCCCAATTTTTTCTGTTTAGTTCCCATGACTTCCCTTTTATATGTTATGCATATGCACAGCGACACAGCAGCCGCTGAAACAGATTCAAGGTCCATCAGGTAAACTTCTTATCTGCTTTGAAGCCCTCATGAAATGCTGCTGCTCAATGTTAAACTCCCACATGCTAATCTTCAGTCCTGTGCTTGGCTGCAGGCAACTAACAGATAGCACAGGTCACACTCAGCAATGCTTGGGAGCACACAGGAAAACCATTGGAAAAGGATGTCAGCATCTCATGCAGTGTCTAGCCCCAGGGCCTGCATTCTTGGTTGATCCTTAGGCACTGATGTAATAAACATGATTAATAGTAATTCTGTGCCTGTTACAGATGCATACAGCTGCTGGCATCTGCAGTGATGATCTTCAGTGGAGCATGGCGCTAAGCATGAGCCAGGACCACAGCTAGCAACCTCACCACTTGCTGAACATGTAGCATAAAATCACAAGCGTCAGCTAAGGTAAAGTAGCTCTGGAATCATGAAACCTCGTCCCAGTGTCTTCTGCCAGCAGCTGCACACACCCTCTTCCCTTTTCCTCCTCTCGGCCCTGCCTCTCTTCCTTCATGCGTCTCTCCTCCATCACAAAAAGAGAGTGTGTGTAACCCCCTCCCACCTCCAAACGATATTTTCCTCCTATCTCTTCCACCCTTTCTCCTCCTTGCCAGAACTGGTAACTATCCTGCATCTGTCCAAGAGTTCGCAAAGTGAATGCATTTGGGGATTGCAGAAGATGGCATTATGCCTCAAATGCAGAACTCTTTGATACGAAGATGGCTCTTCCCTTCTCTGAGCTCTTGCCTCCGTCTGATCCACTAATTGATCTAACACAAACACCCACCGACCCTGGCCTGTCTCCGTGTTTTAATGATAAGGACCCTTAATTTTATACTTCATATCCAAAAAGAATCCCTTGCTTTAATGGCATGCTCTCCCACTAGCCATAAGAGAAGCGGCCATTGTAGGAAAAGAATGGAAAAGGTTGTGTAAGTATAGCATATGCTGGCAGAGTGTGGATCTTTGTTCGCATCTAGCGGTTGGATGCTTTAAAGAGGTTTATGAGTCTGCTAATGCATCATAGCTCCTTGCGCCTCTGTGGCTTGAGCTAATGCTTTGAACCCCGAAACCTGTGGATCTCTGCCCCTGCAGATGCTGTTGCAAGGATCTTGACCTGTATCAAGCCCTGATGTAACTTCTGTTATAGATGCCCTTATCACTGCATGGTCTGAGCAGTTCAGAAGCATTACTTTGAATTTATCTGCCCACCTCCCTGTCAGGAAGGGACACTGATGGCATTACACCAGGGATAAAATTGGCCCCTTCTCTACTACTTTGTACTACTCTCATATACCTTGTAAATTATTTTTGTTAAACCTTCGCTCTTATCCTTTCAGCAGTGTCTGGGCATAGATTCAATTGCTAGTTTCAACAATTCAGTGCCCTCAGGGCTAGGTATAGCGCTTTCTCTTTCCAATTTAAGCCAGGATACTTTGTAATGGAAGCTAGGTGACCCATTCAGTCGCAACATTTAAAAGCAGAAATGGCATAGACAGTGCAAAGCAAACCACAACTGACTTTCTGCTGACTGCCCGGTTCAATATTATTTCACCTGCAACTAAGCTATGTAGCATCTTACATGTGTTGGGAAATTAGCATATGTTCAAGATAGCTGTGCAAATGAGGAGACAGCTGGGAAATAAGGTGGTGTTCTCACTTTAAAATAGACACTTTGAACTGAGAGCATTTTGCCACCTTTCAGTTGCCTTTTCTATGTGAAATGGCAGTTTCAAGGCAGCCCTAACCCCTGCATGTCTTTATGTGAAATGACAGTTTCAAGGAGACCTTAACCCCTAAAAAATATTAGCAAGCTTGAGCAGACAAGGGAAAGTCAACCTAGTAGGCAAGAACAAAATTAATATTTTCAGATTTTTATTCCTATTAATGCAATGCTACGGGGATTGGGAGCATGTGATCTAAGTCTGTTCTTCTCCCCAACCCTCCCTCAGACTTCTTATGAAAACAGCACCATACTTTGAGCCAAATGCAAAACCCACTGAAGTCAATGGGAGTCTTTCCACTGAGCTTAGTGGATTTTGGTTCAACTGCTCAGTGGCTACATACCCATTAATTATCCTGTAAGGCAGCTAGTAACATCCTTGCATTATATAGAGGCATTTGAAAGCAGGCATGGCCTCACCGAAAGGTACAACCAACCAAGCTGAACTTGTCTTCTACCTACCAGGTGCCTACAATGAGCTATGGGAAAAGGTGAGGTTGCTTACAGAGGCCTTCAGCTATCAGAAGACCTTGCATGAAAAGGAAGTACTCAAAGGGCTGTCAAGCTACACATCTCTAAGATCTAAGCAGACTTGGTACTGTGTGTATATATAAGCATGAGGAACAATTGTTCACTTCTGTTGCAACAGAGCTGTCCTAAGAAAAGGTTGATGATATAAAACGTTTTCCCAAGAATCACCTAACATTGTACCATGGAAAATGTTAACATACAAAATTACATTTTCTCATGAAGCACCAAAGGAAAGGACTAGAGAATCCAGTCATTTTAAGTTAAACAGAGTGTAGATAAAAGGTAGACCAAAAAGAATGTTAACTAAAACCATTGGAGATATTGTATTACAGGAATTTAAAGAATATGGAATAAAGATATTCCTAAACAAAAGAGCTAGGACATTGTCAGTCTAAATTGTATAGATCCACTCAAATAGTAAATAAACGTATAGGTGCAAATGGTTAGAAAAATACTTTGAATTGTTTATGGGAACATGCAAACTACTGGTTATCAGTTCTGAACCTGGATTTGAACATATGCTTGTACAAGTAATCGCACATAAAAGGTTCCAGTTAAGAAAGGTACATAAGTGCACATGTAAGTGTAGCAGTGAGAATAGTGCCACTGAAGGCAGTAGGACTACTTATGTCATGTATGTACTTAAATACCTTCCTGAATCTGGGAGTACTTTAGTGTCTGGTTGATGCAATGCTTCTGAGCATCACTCTGGCTTCTTGATCAACTGATTGTAGGTAATGGGGTCTGTTCTCCTCCATGCTGAATGGAATGAATGCCCATTAACATTTCCTAGGAATTATGCAGTGCATTGAGGGGCTGCTGATCTGGGCTAGGTAATATGGTTTGTTTGGATTCAGTGAACTATTGTAATGATATTGCACTAGTACGCTATAGCACCCTGTAAACCTAGCCACCAAAATGTTTCTATCAGCATTATGAAACAATCTGACATTTCCGTTTATTTTAGGCTTTAGAATTTGGCATTTCTGCCATAGCACCACTTTTTTCTGTTTCTAGTCTCTATGACATGGGCATTACTGCAGTGGTGGTAACATCTCTATAAGAGAAAAAAATGTTATTTGTGCCGTATTTCCATTTTAATGTCGCTTACTACTAGTCTCTTTTTTTCTTTTCTCAGCGATCAGCTCCTGAATTCTTGGGTTCTTTGTCCTTTCGTAAGGTAGACTCCTTCGTGGGATGACGTTGTGTTGCGATACTTCATTGTCCAGTCCATCAATTTTATATGGCACATCCACTGCATTAATTTCTGGGTGGTCCTCAGTTGCATTGGAACGGGTGGTGTTTGATTTGGAAACAAGAGGAGGACCAGTAGTAACCTGTATGACAAGAACCCCAGTGGGAGTGGTGAGGGTAGACAAGAGATCCTCCTCAATGTCATTCTTATTTAGGTTGGAATCAGTTACATTATTATCCTCTGTTATGTTGTTATACATATTACAGGACTTGCAACACAGCTTATTGTAACCAGGAATTGAACAGTAACGAGAGAAAACTTCCATGCGACAAAACATGGACTTGTCTCCTTGGCAGCGTTCCCCTGAAAGAGAAAAAGAGGACTGGTAAATAAACAACACATGGGGAAAGTCTTATCCTAGAAAAGCATTCAAAGAAGTATCCTATAAATCAGAACCAAAAACAGAGACACTCAGGCTTTGGCAATGGGGACAGGGTTTGAAATACGAAGTGGGATGGGAATCTGGCCCCTAGGCTCTTCTAATTATAGTGGGTCTAACTGAGACCCTAACTCCTGACTCCTGGGTAATCAGAAAGCTAGATCTGAATTTTGCATGTTGGCCCCATCTCTATGATAAATCTGAGCACCTCACGTCTTTCCTTATGCTATACTAACACTAAGCAGTGGTGGTGACATGAGTTTACTGCATTATCATGAAGCAAACAACCTTACTAATGCTATATTGTTACTCCAAAATTCCACAGTCAGCCTGCAAATAGCTAAAGTCCCAAATTATACTCAGGAATCCTTTGTTCCTTCTCTCCTTTTATATGGTGTTATGCAGAGTAACAGTGATTTAATTAAAAACAAGTGTAAAAAGCTACTAATCTCAGCCCTGGGCTTACTTATATATGCATATATCTGAGCTTCAAAAAACCATAGTCTGGGCTGTGTAGACTGTATAAACTTCTAAATTAATCTAATTTAATTGGAAGTCATTTTTTGCTCAACTGTCTAGCCTTTACTCTGAAAGTGGTGGCATCTCCTATCTTGTCTGTGAGAACTGTGAAGACTTTGGAGCAAACCTTTCCTGCCTTTAAAGAGGAACTTGGAATGCTTTGAACTTTTTACACAAACATGGTAGAACTGTGCTAACTGATGTTGACTGGGGGAGAGAGTGCAAATTCCTAATTTTTGCAAATCAGGGGAATGAAGAAAGGTAATAAAGATTAAACCAGGATAATGCATAGATGTTAAAGCCAGAAGGGACTATTTAGACAGACAATCTAGTCTGAATGCATCATGATGAATGCACTGGACCAGATGGTGGTAGCAGTGAACGGCATGTGGCAAAGCTCAGGATGAGCAGGGTTAGCCATATTTTTCTTCTTTTTCAAAAGCATTTATCCAAGTCTAGTCAGAAACTACTACAACGCTTTGTGACCCAGCCAGTTTGCCCCGGCGTGAGGAGACATATTTAATCAGTAGTTGTTGGCCAGTGGAAGCTAACAAGGCTAGGGCTTTCCACCTGTCTCCCTTTTACCCAGACAAGTCACTGCACAGTCAGGGACAGCATGCTGTCTGTCCCCCTTACAGACACAGTTCTTCAGGTTCTCTGTGTTCTGTTCACGCCACTAACAGCAGTGTGACTGTTGCCTTGCCTAGAACCAGGAGGTACTGGGGAACTGCAGCTACCAGAATTAAATTCATTCCTGCCACTCCCATAACCCCAGACTGCTGAGGAAGAGGGGCAGGGTTAGAATGACACTTTGAATCATTAGCGACACAAGTTATTTTCTCAGTCGCCACAATGCTGACTGTAACTTTAGAAGTCCCGGGGCCCTCTTCTGCAGTAACCTGGGAGCCAGATAGAGCAGTTGTAGGTAGGTGGGAGTTCCTGCATTATCAGGGGAACACAATCATGCTCAATTGACTCAGAAGTTGTTGTGAAGTCTTATGGGACAATACGTATGTTTTCAAATACTTGCCTTAATTCACAGTATACGTGATTGCAGACTATACATTCAGCCAAATATGTTTGGCATTACTGATACCATACTTTGCCACCCTTTTATTGAAGCTCTCAGCAACATTGCAGTAAATTGCAGCACCAGATCAGATTCAGAAATATTATGTGAACCCACGGTATGTCTACACTGCAGACTGAAGTCGATTTACTCCAATTTACTTTAAATCGACTTTCACCCGCCAAATTTTAGAAGTCACAGGAGCGCGCTCACACCACGCTTCTTGCACCGGGCTCTTGCATCCCCACACACTATGCTTGGGTTGACATTCAAAGCAGTGCGCCATGGGTAGCTATCCCACAGTGCAACTAGCTGCAGAGACTTTTGGGAAACTTGTCATCCACCTATGCTGCAACATGCTCCCCCCCCCTTTCTTGTCCTAAACAAACTGCAAACGCTTTTTCGCGCCATTTTTCTATGCCACATGCACACTGTTGCCAATGCAGAGTGGAGCAGGTTCCATGTCTCTCTCGCATTGTGAGCATCACAAATACTTCACGGCTTATCCTGCAGTATTTTCATAGGTGCGAGAGACGCCGTAGCACAGAAAATAGTGATGTTACTGAGGCTACCCTGCTACAAGTCACAGAGTGGAACAATTCCCAGTTGCTGCAGGCTGTCATGCATCATCTTCAGTCAGTGGAGCACTGGTTCTGGGCCCGGGAAACAAGCACAGATTGGTGGGATCGCATCGTTATGAAGGTGTGGGATGACAAGCAGTGGCTGCAGGACTTCCATATGCGAAAGGCCACTTTCTTTGAACTTTGCGCAGAGCTGTCCCAAGCCCTGAAGCACGTGAATACTTGCTTGAGATCAGCTCTGACAGTGGAGAAGCAAGTGGCCATGGCTCTGTGGAAGCTGGCAACCCCTGACTGCTACTGGTCAGTTAGGGATCAATTCAGAGTCGGTAACTCCACCGTTGGAGCTGCTGTGATGCAAGTGTGCAAGGCCATCAATCGGCTTCTGTTAAGAAGGGTAGTGACTTTGGGAAATGTGCAGGATATAGTGGACAGGTTTGCCACAATGGCGTTCCCAAACTGTGGGGGTGGTGATTAATGGGACACATATCCTTATCTTAGCACCAGACCACCTTGCCACAGAGTACATAAACTGAAAGGGATACTTCTCAATGGTGTTCCAGGCCCTCGTGGATTACAGGGGACGTTTCACCGACATCACTGTGGGGTGGTCTGGAAAGGTGCATCTTTAGGAACTCGGGTCTGTTTAATAAGATACAGGCGGGCACTTTCTTCCCTGACCAAAAAATAAACATTGGGGATGTGGAAATGCCAATAGTGATCCTGAGGGATGCTGCCTACCCTTGGCTCCCTTGGCTAATGAAGCCTTACACTGGGCACCTGGACAGCAAGGAGCATTTCAGTAATAGGCTCAGCAAGTGCAGAATGGTGGTGGAATGTGCATTTGGCCATTTAAAAGCCAGATGGAGATGTCTGCCACTAGGCTTGACGTCAGTGAAAAGAACATCCCATCACTTACATCTGCATGCTCCCTAATCTGTGTGAAACCAAGGGGGAAAAGTTCCCCCAGGGTTGGGCTGTGAAGGCTGATAGGCTGGGTGCAAATTTTGAGCAGCCAGATTCCAGCACTATGCTCAGAGCCAATGGCAGAGGGCTTTGGCTTTGGGAAGCACTGAAAAAACAGTTTTGCAATGAACTGCAGTAATGTATCTGTGCTGTACCTTTATTTCCCCTCCTCCACCCTCGCTCCAGCAGCCCCCTCCCCTTCTCTCCCACCCAAGCGATCAATGACTAAAAACAGATGTTTTTAATGCTACAAACTTTATTTGTGACCCCTTTTCGTGTGGGGAAAGGTGGATAACTTAACATTGTAAAGTGTCACTGTGCAAGCAACTGTGGTTGCATGCCATTCTTAAAGGGGCTGTCGCATCCTTCTGCTCGCCTCCATTGGTGTGGAGTATTGCACCCTGCTCAATCTCCTGCTAGGCCACTTGGGGTGAGTGCTGATAACAAAGCGGTAGGCGGCAGAGCGTTTTGGAAGAGCTGCAGAGGTAGTCTGTCCTGCCACTGCTCTTCCTGGAGCTCTACCAGATGCCTCAGCATGTCGGACTGATCCCTCATAATATGCATCATCTCCTGTTGCATATCACGCTTCTGCGCAGATCTTCTGTGTTCCATGTCCATGTCTAGTTTTTTAGACAAAGACATCCCCCAGGCTCTGAGCTCTGTCAGCAGCCGCAGAGGCGTTCATTAGTTCGCTGAACATGTCATTCCGCGTTTTTTCCCCTGCTTCCTAATTTGGGAAGGTCTTTCAGGTGGAGTTTGGCAAAGGGGGCCAAAGGTCCGAGGTGTCTACTGTAAGATAAGCAAAGGACAAAGTTGCCATTGTTAGCTGACCCAAAGTAGTAAAGGAAATGTTACAATGTAAAAAGTACTCCCTTTCATGTTCACAAGGCTCAGCCAGACCCGCCTTCAATTCTGTACATCTCAGAAGGGTCAGAGTGACATTACAGACACGGTAAGCAAGGGGCCCGTGCATCTGGTATAGAGAGGCTTCATTAGCATTAAAATCCACAATCCACACTTGAGCAAGGAGAGGGATCACTGGGCTCCCCTGTAACGTGCCAAAGACCGGTTTGGGAGGAGGTGGGCAGAACATATTAGAGGACACTGTGGGTGAATTGTAGCGGCAGAAAACATAGGGCAGCCAGTGTCCTGAGCCCTAATGCCCATTGCAACAGTATTAGGACTAGGAATAGTCTTGGGGAGATGCCCAGAGACCCTGTCCATGACAGAGGAATAAAACAGAGTGACTGTATTGGTCGGGTACTTTAAACTTGCGCCATCTTCCCTAGGTGACCATGTGTGATATCAGTCTCCTGAGAGTAATGCAGGTGGAAAGGAAAGATTTGCTACATCAGGGTACAGGCCTGGTCCTTATGCTGCTATGCTGTGTTCCGTGATGATGCCTGCTCATTTAATAGCAGAGTGGCAGGGAAAAGTATTCTACCGTGATGAAAGAAATAAGGCTGCCCTCCCCAGAAACCATCTGCAAAGGTTAACAGATTACCTACATGAAAGTTTCCTTGAGATATCCATAGAGGATTCCCGGAGCATATCTCTGCACATAAATAGTCTGTTCTGGAAGTAACCCTCCACTGAAGTTTGCCACCACACAGTAAGACCCTCCCCTCAAAAACACAAACTCCTTTTAAGAAGCTGGACTGCGAATATAACTGCAAAAAAAAGATTTGCCACCCACACTCACCAGACGTGCCTTCCCCTGCATCTTGATCAGTCTCGCTGTCTTGTCTGTGGCTGGGTTGTTCTGGGGTAACAAACAGGTCCTGGCTTTCAGGGAGAATGGATACCCCATTCTCCTGCACCCTGCTCCCCTCATCTTCATCCTCCTCGTCCACAGAATCCTCCTCATTCGTCCTGGACTGGGATTCTTCGGAGGTATTGATGCTGCGTGGTGGCACAGTGGTGAGGTCATCGTCGAGAATTGCATGCAGCTCCTTGTAAAAGTGGCATGTTTTGGGCGAGGAGCCATAATGGCTGTTAGCGTCCCTAGTTTTCGGATAAGCCTGCCTCCGCTCTTTGATGTTAATGTGGCACTGCTGTGCATCCCTGTTGTGCCCCTTCTCCAACATGCCACGAGCTATCTCCTTGTATATATCTAAATTTCTTTTGCTGGCTCAGAGCTGAGCCAGAACAGACTCTTCGCCCCACAGACCGATGAAATCCAAGACCTCTGATCGACTCCAAGCTGGAGCATGTATGGGCCGTGCAGTCGCTCTGAGCAGTTCAGCTACAAAGCTCTCTCCACAGTTTGAACTGGAACTGGAAATGCAAAATTTCCCAGGACTTGAGGGGAGGAGCTATTTCCTGTGTACATGGCCACATTACAGCAGAGCGTGAATGTCCAGAGTGGTCACAACAGGGCTTTATGGGATACCTTCTGGAGGCCAATGGCGTCGATTTACATTGCGCTCTGCCTACACGGACGCAAATTTGACTCATGGATTTCAGATTCAGCACTATGCCACTTGCAGAGGTAGTTTTTTTAGGTCGACTTTTACCGCGCTTTAAATCGACGGAACTTACATACCAGTGGAGACGCATACTTTAGGGGGTCGACATAAATGGCGTTACATCGACCTCCATTGCAGACCAGGCCTCAGAAAGCATAGGTGTCATCTCTTCATTCATCCTCAGTTAAAAAATATAGGGCATTATAGTGTTTAATTGGCAAACATATCAGTCTAGTATATACTAATAACAGTTGCTCTTGTTTTGAAAATCTAGGATTGATTGACAATACTGAAATCACTTCTCTTTAAACTAACCCATTTATACAATGATTAATGCATTTTCTGTTGAAAAACAAAAATATGTTTTTTATTTTAATTTGTGTCAGTGTATTTTCAGATGATAAACTGAGACAACAGGCAGAAGGAACTCCTTCCTGGAAATCTGAGAATAGTAACTGAATTTTGGACAAATTTTCAAAGTGGCTTCAAACCTGCAGATGCAATTTTGAGTTGCAAATTTTGCATAAAAAACCCATGCATGAAGAACTGCATGTGAAAACCATAATTTTATATATCATGTTGAGGCCCCTTTGAACATTTTTTGCCTTATGTAGTTTTAGTACAAACTTTTCCAAGTGTACAATACCGGTTGAATTTTCTGCAAGCTAACATTTAAATTTAGGTTCAGAAGGCACATCCATTCTTGTCTATATAAGAGTCAATAAAAGCCTCTTTAGAAAAATGCCTTATTTCTCGAGCAAAAACATGCAGTATCAAGCATAAAAATTATGAGAACCAAATTCCAGTATCTAATTAAAATGTTTAGTTACCTACAATATTTACATGAATAAATTTCCAAAACCTTGTAACTCATGAAGGTCAGAATGAAATTTATAGTATCTTTCCAAAATCTTTCCAAAATATTCATTTTTGCTGAACTTTTATTTGTTTTATTTTCAGTAATCATGAAAGACTGGAAGTATATATTCAGATCATCAGTAAGAAATAAATAAGTCAGTCTCACAGTCACTTTGGTACACATTAAATTGGTCTCATAAAAAATATTGGAAAGCAAACTGAATTGGCACATCTTTAATATTAATGTTCAATACATACAAAACACTAATAAAATATCCCTGATAAACCAAAGTGCAGATAGACAGAGTGTGCAATGCCCAGATACCTTATTGCACCATTTTCTATAGCCACCCATATTTTGAAACATCACTAAACATTTGTCTATTTAAAGGTAACAGTCATGAATATATGTATACAGTTAAACACCAATTATTTTACATAACAGTATTCAGTGCCAGAGATGTGTCTTTGCTTTTTTCACCTTGTCATGTAAATTATTAACGTTTCAAGAAATTATCATATTCACAGCAAAATTTAAATATGTGATCACATGATAATGACAAGTTTGAAGTGCTACATTGCTGAAGATCCAAAGATTTGAAAGTGCCACCTTTCTAAAGGATATGATCAGTGGAATAAGGTAGCAATTTACTATGTAACTCAAAGACTGCTGTTTAAAAATTGATATGCTTCTTCTATTACCTGATGTCACAAATGATTTTATGAATAGTGAATTCCAAAACTTCAACACACACATAAGGTGAAGCAAGAGTGGCAATTAAATTGAGACATTAAGTAATGACCTTTTCTTTATGAAATGTACATGGACTGTGCAAATTAACCTTTAAATGAATTTACTTCCTTCCAATATTTTATCATTCAAGTAAAAATGTTGTTTATGAAGATTAACATGTTTCCAGTGTAGTGTTTGCATTGAAAGCTGGATCTGGTACATAATGCCATTACATTTCAACATTAAGGCATTTTTCTAAAATTTGTTTTTTTCCTATGCAAAAAAAAGCAATAAAAATTGAGGTAATTCTGTAGTTGTTCACACTGTTATGTTTGCCAGTTGACTCATCTATAGAACATACACATACACAATCATACCAATCAAGTCAAACATGCATATGGTGAAAAAAGACCAATGGATGTAATGATCATAAATAGCTCAATGTTGAGACATCATAGTCAATGAAAATGTCGTGTCGCCTCAACTATGTTTAAAAAACAACAACAAACCTTTAGCGTGGATCACTTACATTTAACAAAACCTAGGAAAAATATGTAAAACTCTGGCAACATTTGTGTGAAGAATAAAAGAACCTTGCAACTTTTGAAAAGAAAATATTCAAACAGGTAGAGGAGTTTGAAGAAAGTGTACAACACAATAGCAGCATTTAAAATATCAACAGAAACTGAGCTACTTGTAATAATAAGCACTTCACAACAACAAACACAATTATTAAGTTAGGAATAAATTTGAGAAGCATGAGGTAAGCAAGCAATGACACTGCAATGAAAATGGAATGAATTCTTTCATTCAACAAACTACCCTGTAAGGAAAACTAGCATGTTATGAGATTCAGGACCTTTAGATAAAGGAGAACTTTAGCACTACAAGGTGTCATTATTGTGATGTGATCACATTCACAATAAGTTCTCAGTTTTGCTATCAAACTGAACATCATGAACCAGTAAGCCTTTTTTCACCATCACCAACCAACAAGCAAACAGATCCCAGCTCCCTGTCAGAGGAGTGCAACATACTGCGGAGATCCTACTTCACACATCCAACAACTTCAAGACCTCTGCTATCAGTGGTGCACGAGCTCCAGAGAAGAAAGACACTGTGTGCCAAGGGCCCAGTGCGAAAAAAAGATTCAGCCCAAGATTTAACTTGGTAAAGTCAAGGGAATTTTCCATATATAGAGAAGAAAAGAGCAAAAGGCAAAGTCCACATTTGATGTGGCATGCATTTAAAGGCAGAGTTATAAATGGGTCTTTTACTTGAAGATATTTTCTGGATGGGATAGTCTCCATCTGGTCTTGACAGCCATTGTATCATGTAAGTTTTCTTTGACGGATCAGAAACATTTCCTGGAATAGAGAAAAAAATATAAATACAAAATATATTAACATTCAGAGCTTTACTATGTCATAACTGGATCAAATTGAGCTGGTTCGAGTGAAGAAGTAGCCCCAAGAAAGACATAACGTTGCTAGGTTGGTATCTTTTAAAGTAACTGAATAGTTGATGTATTTTTTTCAATTTGCTGTAAAATTAATAATCTTGCTCCCTGGTTTGGAGTGTGACAAAACTCTGAAGGAAGACTGAAAAGGACCAGTTTCCAATAGCCATATTAACCATGTACCACAGTCTAAGGATCATCAGATCTGTGTTTAACAGCTGCACCCTTTAGATTCTTTGGTGTGGTATATGTAAGTAATGGTCTGTTGACTTATTAATATAATTAACTCAAAAGCTATATTTATACTTCGAAAAACATCAATACAACTATTGAGAAGAACATTCATTATTGAATAATATTAAACTGTAAAATGATCTCACAGGTAACATTTGCAAATGGCAAAGAATCCAGTAAGGACAAGGAACAGGCTCAGTGGAAACAAATTTACTACAGCTTTGAAACATCAACCAAGGTAACTCCTCAAGATGACCTGTCCTGACAGAAGTGAAAGGAAGAGAACAATAGCCCTGAGATGTCATTGGTAGAGGGAAGGAGCAGGAAGAGGCCCACTTCTGCACAGGGCTGCTTTTAATGGGGACAGCCTCACCACACTCTAGCCAATCCCAACACTTCTCAGAATCACTGGGATTGACCAGCAGCAGATCCTAAAGCACTAACTAGCAGGTGCCATAATTCCACTTCAGCATTCTCTGGGCTTCTGGCCTGCAATATGGTGGCAACTGGGCTGGCTAGCGTCCCTTATCATCACTGTGAACTAGAGGCACAGAAAGCATGCTATTCACACAGACCATTTACAGGTCCACAATAATCTCATTGACATTCGAAACCCCTGGCACATATTGCTGAATACATATTAACCTCTTGTACGCATGTGAATTCGGTTAAGGAGGGCTTCACTGCTAAAACACATGGAATTGAAACAATGTTTTCAAAATTAGCAGAACATGCCAGTTGCAAGAACAAAGAGCAGAGCGCTTACTAGGGCACAGAGGTAGTTTGCAGATCCTCGTTGTCTCCGGTTTGTTGTCTTTACAAAAGCCAATAGCATTGTCTCTTGTCCGGCACAGAACCGGCCGTTCCTGTGTGCCGTTACCACAAGTTACAGAGCACTGGGAAGAAAATGAATGAATTAGGCCTTGATTCATCTTTTGCGCATGATTTATTAGGAATTCTCTTTTTGTCTTGGAACACAGGCCAGCTATGTATGGTCCATAATTTACCCGCCCATGTTATCACATTCATATTACAAGAACACTCAAAGACCCCTCCTACCCTGGTGAGAGCCCAGCGTGCTAGGCACTGTGAAAACATGATCCCTCCCTTGAAGAGCTCACGGTCCAGGCTGTATCTGAACAACACTATATGAGAGCCATTGTCACTGCACCTATCCTGAACTGTATTGCTTATAATCCTTATCAAATCCACCCAGGAAAAACAACCCTACAGGTCTTGTTTATATACACTAGTAGACATCCTTTGGTCTCGAGAGACCAAGGGTATGCACCTCAGAGGTAAAAATGTTGTTCAGCTGGTTTTATGGCAGCCGCAGCTGGGGCTGAAGAGACCCACTCAAGAGAGAAAATCTCTGCCAGACGTGACATTTAAAGGTGGTGTTTGGACCCTTTGGTCTCTGCCTTCTGTGAACACTTTTCTCCTCTGCTAAGCTGGATTGCTTCCTCTCGTAGCTTTGGAGACCGTTATTGAGCTCTTGTTTCCAAAGGCTGAGGTCCTGAGTGTGATCTTCCCAGTTATCCACATCCAGGTCCATTTCTTTGAGGTCTCGCTTGCACAAATCCTTGAAACGCAATTTTGGGTGTCCTTTAGGTCTTTTTCCAGATGCCAATTTGCCGTAGAGAATATCCTTTGGGTTGTGCCCATCGCTCATTCAGCAGAACGTTTGTATAGCAAAGATCTAAAATCAAGTGTTGTAGCCACAGTTACAGCCACTCTTTGTAAACTGCTCCCTGGAGAACCACCATGACAAACTGAAAAGATACCCTACATTAAAATTATCTGACTGGTTTGAACATGTAGTGCCACTGCATTGCACTTGCATCTCTCCTTCCATCCGATGAGCTCACAGCAGTTTACAACCACGAATATATCAAGCCACGCAACACTACTGTGAAGTAGGCAAATATTTTACACATAGGAAAACTGAGTACAAGGAGGGTAAGTGGCTTGTCCAAAGTTGCACCATATGTTAGTGGAAGAACCAGGAATAGAAAGCTCAGAACTCTTGACTCCTGGTACTTTGCTAGACCACTGGATCTGCTTTATAGCTAACACCTTTGTATGCAAAAAGTAGCATCGGAAGAACAACAACCCTATCATTCCTTTTGCTCAAGCTCAGAATCTGACTTAGTAGTTGTATTCTTCCCTCGGAATGGCTTTTCTTTGTTTTGGTCAAAGATGTCCAATGCCTATTTAATGTCAATAAGGTTGGGTGCCTGATTCTCTTAGGAACTTTTCAAAATCCCAGCCATGTCACTAAAGGACTTTAAAAAAAGAGAAAGAAAAAGGTATGACACAAAAATCTATTGTATTTTCCCCCCAACCTGTGTCATTTGGTGAAATAGCTGAAGTGACAAACAGAAGAGAGACTGGAGGAATGAGCCACTTCATACCTTTCTGCAACTGAAATGAGGCCCAGAAAGAGCAGGCTCCTGGGTGTCCAATCAAACAGCATTGAGAACAATTTGCTAGGTGTTTTACTGCTGTCCCTACGGCCATTAACCCACCTGAACTCCTAGGCTGAATTAGCCCTCTATTGGTAAGCAGAACTTTGCCAGTCAGTGCAATAGTAGGCCAGGACAACCTGCTGAAGACTCCCCATTCCCCGCTTTATAAAATATTATGAAAAATCGGATTGATAATGACTTATGATCGTTGCCTACCTGTGACCAGGGTCCTATCCTCCATTGTGCAGGACAAAGTTCTCGATTGCAAGACCTTCTGCCTTCTGGACGGTCACTGCTGCAATATTTGGTGTGAACAGAACGATTTGTGTTGTCGTACAAGGGTTGGATACACCGTACAGAACGTACTTGATATCCTGTTTTTCCACAGCTCTTGCTGCAGGGCTCCCACTCTCCTGTAACCCATCTGGTTTAATGAAAAACAGGACAAGTGAGGTGAAACTCTCTCTCTCTCATACATCAGTCACGTCAAAAAGTTTATTGAACTATAATTCTTAAATTTCAGGATTAGCAGGATGTTGATCTTGGTCCCAATCTAGTAAATGAAAGAGGATAAGTAAAAATTACTAGATGTTCTGGGAAGGCTGAATTAGCCACAGCACTGAAGCTGACAGTAAGTGACTTTGTATCTAAGCAGTGTCTCCTGCACTGGAAAGAGAGTACAACAGGGTCCTTAGGCTTCTGTTTGTGGTAGCACTTGTGGCTATTATAATTAGGATTTATTTAGTGTATTTACCTTTCCAAGCAAGCTACTGAAGAGAAGGAATTAGTTGATCAACTTAATATTTTAGATCCAGCAACATTTAGTTAATACTGTGGCAGATCTGCATTGTAAAAGATCTTGAAGAAATATCAGATAAAAGTGAATTTTGCATATAGGAGAAGCTAGAAGAATTCTAAATTCCTTGGCTAACTCTTGCCATACATGACCTCAGACTGGTTATAAAAAGAAACTTATTTCATTTGAGTTAAAGGGAACACACACAAATACATTTTTGAGAATTTTAGATTTTTTTGCATTGGCATAATTCAAAATGCTGTGTTCCAGAACCAACTGTGTTACATGATTAATCCTTTAATAAGGAAAAATCACTTTGTCTATTCTGAAAAACAGCGTTGAAAGGCCAATGCTCTGGACCTGCACAATGTGAAATTTCATCTGTTGTAGGGTTATTTTGGTTGGCTAGAGGTTCAGTGCCACCATTTTGAATTAGGTGCTTTCTATTGTTAGCAACACTGTATCCAGTTTGAGGTTATTTTCACCAGATGTGCAACTGGCAAAAGTGATGTTTTGTTTTTAATATTAAAGATGGAAGTAGGTTGGGGAGAGACATTTACATACCTATTCCAAAGCTTGCCCATTTTACTCCTATTGAATGCAACCCCACACTCGTCTTGCAATAACTCTTTCTTCTCAACGTTTTCCTGTGCACAGGTTTTATGAAATTCTTGTAAGTAGATGGCAGCTCAGCTACAATTATACTATAGCTCAGAGCATAATGGCCGGAGGCATGAACCCCATTATAAGGAAAGTCTGACCTCTTCCTACCATACTTCACTATTGTATCATGTGATTTAACCTGGGGCATCATTGTAGTAATGCGTTCTAACTGTGGCACAATTAGAGTTTCTTTACTTCTGAGATGAAGGTGTCAATATTACTTCATTTCATTTATTTTGGTTATAAGCTGGTCCTTTAACGACCACATGTAAAAGTCAGGGCTGGGATTTCAAAAGAGTTAGATACCCAATTTGCATTGATTTCCAATGGCATGTGGACACCTAACACTTTTAGGCTCCTTTTGAGACCCTTATTATAAACTCTGTTTATTTGCAGAGAGAGTAGACCAACACCCCAACCATTGATATGGCTAGGAAAAGGAAAGTGTTATAATTTCATAAGAATGTTAATGGTTTCCCATAGCATTATCTCAATTTTTAAAACAGCTTAAAGTGACTTAGAAAGCTAAGTCCCATTAACTTTCTTTCACTGTTATACTGACTTTCAGTAGGACTTAGTACTAGATTTACAAAGCCGCTTAGGAGCCTAAAGATACAGACAAGTACCCAATGGGATTTCCAGAACTGCATAAGCAGGTGCCTAACTCCCACTGAAAGCCAAAAGGAATCAGGTGCTTTTCAAATGTCACTAGGCCCCATTCTGTATTCTTGGGTACCTCCTAAATAGCTTTGTAAATTTGTCCCTTACGGTCCTAAGTCAGTTAGATGCTTTTGAACATTTTACCCAAAATCTACAATAAGTGTCTTAAGTTTAGTGCAATTAGTTATGAGAACCAGAAGTCACAAGGACTTAATTAGTGGTTTGTGAATGTGAAAGACAAGCAATCTCACTTACATGTATAATACAATAATTCCATGTTAGATCCCTGGATACCAACCTTACCAGACCTGCCTTTTGCAGACGCTCTGAACTGAAAAGAACAATTTCCCTGCAGCTTCCCTAATAGTAGCTATTTGTAAATGTCTAAATAATTCATATTGAAACCAACTGGGAGATAAACCACTAAACCAAATGTTGATAGCAGAGGCTGGGGTTGTAGCAGTAATTCTTATAGATGAGTTTACTACTTCAGTCAGGGTGACAGTTCAACCAACCACCTAGAAGAACCATGAAAAATATAAACTCATTTGCCAGAAGACTGAAAGCTGGAACCAAACTGTTTGTCAAGTAATTTTGAAGACTTTAAAGCAATATATACAGGCTCTCTTATGAGCAACATTTAGGGCATCCTCATTCCCTGCAGTAATATTTTAAATAACAGAATATTAACCACTAAACATCTTGTATTGTTCAGCATTCGGTATTGTACAGAACATATAGAGAGCATGATTACAATGAGATGTTTGTCCTGAGACTCTTGTAGATATATATTCCCTTTTTGATGCAAATGCATACATCCCATTAGTGCTAGCCGAAGTTGTGTGCATAACCAAGAAAATAATGTCACTTTTATTTTTCTTCTCTAAGTGGATCTTGTTATAAAAGCTGTTTTTCTTTGGAAAAAAACTGTCTCTAGTAGAATCTAAATTAGAATTGTTGTGGTCAGAACAAAGCTAATGGCTCACATCCCTTTTCTCCTACTGCTCGGATTGTGTGAAGGAGAGGGGTGAAGCAGTGAAGGCCACAAAGGAGGAAGAGAAGTATTTGGGGAACTATAGGATGGTGGCAGAAAAGAAGAGGGAGGGAGAAAGCTACAAAAGGCTCAGCATAATTCTGGAGGCTTCTTTGATCTGTCTCTGTTGGATTCAGTTCTTAATCCATTGTGAGATACCATCTCCCCACAGCCCTAGACACCAAGAAGGTTGCAAAGGGGAAATGCTTTCTCTCTAAAGGGAAGCTGTTATGGTGCATTTGATGTTTAGCCACAGAACAGATGAAACTTAGCTTTGCTGATGATGTGCAGTGTTGTAGCTGTGTTGGTCCCAGGATATTTGCTGACGATGTCATATTTCTAATACAGTTTTCACAGAACTCTGAGCACATTCTGAGCAGCAATGGTGTTTCCCCCCTCCTCCACAAAGGCAGAAGACAATATTGCCACCATGCCACTGAGCTCCATAATATTCTGTGAAAATCTGATAAGGGGCTCTCAAAATAAACTAATAAATCCCTGTGATGGCAATTTAGGAAATAGCTCTTTAAAAATTACTATTTCAGCCCAGCTGATAGGGGGACATTCAGCTATAAAATATCTGCACAGATATAGCCATTTCTTCGGTGATGGTCAGAGAGGCTGACTTCAGTTAACTGGCTGATGCTAACACCAGAGGAATTGTGAGGCCCAGGGAGGATAGAGAAGTAATACATAGGACAAAGAGAGATTAGAAACATGGGAAGAAAATGAAGTGATTTCGGCTCTCAGGGCTCGGCTGCAGGCATGTTTTATTGCTGTGTAGACTTATGGGCTGGGGCTGGAGACTGAACTCGGGGACCCTGAGCTCCCACCTGAGCCCAGACGTCTACACAGCAATTAAACAGCCCCGCAGCCTGAGCCCCATGAACCCAAGTCAGCTGACACGGGCCAGCCGCCGGTTTTTCTTTGCTGTGTAGACAGACTTTTAGGCACATTTGAAAATTTTACCCATGGTTTGCAATGTGGCCTGGCTGAAAACTCTTCTAGGATGGCCCCTAGAACACTGTATTACATTCTGGGCACCAGTTTGCAAGAACTATAGTGACAAAGAAGCTCAGGAAAGAGCAACAAAAACAGTCAGAGACTGGAGGATATTTATGAGGAATATTGAAATTAAGAATAATTTAAGAAATTAAGAATATTGAATTAAGAAGACTGGGACTTTTCAACCTGGAAAAGAGATGACTAAGGGAGGATATGATAGAGGTCTATAAAATCATGACTGGTGAGGAGAAAGTAAATAAGGAAGTGTTATTTACTCCTTCTCATAACACAAAAAACTAGGGGTCACCAAATGAAATTAATAAGCAGCAGGTTTAAAAGGAACAAAAGGAAGTATTTCTTCACAAAACGCACAGTCAACCTGTGGAACTCTTTGCCAGAGGATGTTGTGAAGGCCTAGACTATAATAGGGTTCAAAAAATAACTAGATAAGTTCATGGAGGATAAGTCTATCAATGGCTATTAGCCAGGATAGGCACGGATTGTTGTTTGCCAGAGGCTGGGAATGGCCGACAGGATGGATCACTTGATGATTACCTGTTCTATTCAAGCACCTGGCTTGGCCACTGTTGGAAGACAGGATACTGGGCTAGATGGATCATTGGTCGGACCCAGTATAGTTGATCTTATGTTTTTATGTAATATAAACTAAATATAAATATAGACTGAAAAATGTCCTGGGTTTGAGATATGCTAGATGGTAGAATAGTTCCCTAAGTGAGCTGATGGAAATCTCATTACTTGGGACATTTAAAATTTGTACAAAGCACTAGAAAATGGGGTGTAGGGAATAATCCTGCACTGACCAGAAGATGGACTGGTGACTTCATATGTCTCTTCTATTTTTAACCTCTATGACTTTATGAAATGACACAGTAGAGGAGTAAGACCACAACCCTTGGAGCACAAAATCATTTATTGGAAGGAGATCTCAGGGACAACTGAGCTGCAGTGATCCTCTATTAATTGTGATGGAGCACCAGCTTACAGTATTATTCTGTCTGCTAAGGAGGCCAATCAAAATCAACCTCATCTATGAACAAGGATGAGGTCACGCTGGAAGAGACCGTCTGAAAGTGGGGGAAGGTGGAGAGGAAAACATTCTGTTGGGAGAGGCCTAAAATGTTGGTTGAGTTCAGGCCCCATTTAGGATTAAATCCACTTTTTAGGTGACAACAAAGTTGCTAGTTAATTAGAGCGGGGCCCAAATCAAAACCCTGGATCAGAGAATTCGCAAACATTAGGGGTGTAGAACCAAGAGCCTGATATGAATTTTGTAGCTAGCTAATAATCTATATATGAGCCAAAACTCCAGATTCAAGCCTCCTTAAATTTGTGTCTTTGAAATCCATATCTGAATGTTGTGGCCCATGTGCATGTGTAATTTAATTTCACGTTCATTTATAGTTTTACTATCTGAAAAGGAGCTTATAACTGAATAACAAAAGAACGTAACGTTACCCAGAGTTTTCTAATTATGGTCATTAAGTCATTCCTGGTAAATAAACGTGTTAAACCTTGGTCTTTGCTGGGTTGATGGGGCACAGTTATTTGGCCTCTCTCTCTCTGATGTTTGTCTTTGGAAGAGAGTTGCACAATATTGGCTGGTATCGTCTAGTTATTCATCACACGCACTGGAATCTAGACTTGGTTGCCAGAGATAAAAGCTGTAGATCAACTTACTCCTTACTTGTTGCGGTAGCAACAGGAGAAATATGTGAGTCCTACATGTGACAGGGTTAACTTGCTGCCAGTCAAAAAAAGCACCTGTAAAATGTGAATAAATACATCCGTAATAATTGACTATGTACAACAACAAGGAAGCACAAATAATAACCTCTTAAAATGCTGTGCTGGGATATCCATGGAAATTAACCTAAATGTTTCAGCAGAAACAGTTACTTGCATGAGCCAAACTTCCCCCCCTCACACACACTTGCAGCTTTAAAAATATGCTGTGAGTTTTACTGGTGTTTGTATTCAAAATGTTGTATGACCTTTGTTCTCTTAAATAACACTCTATATGTTTGCTTTTATATGGTTACATTCACACACTGTAAAATCAATGTATATGAATTCACTTCTGGTCTATTTTTATTTTTATCCTCTAGAGGCAGGATGTCTGGATCAAGGCAGGGATGTTTTTCTGACCCAACCTATCTCACAATCAGCAGAAACGGCCATTCCCAGAAAAAATGCTTCTGCGAGCAACACTTTAGCGATGACATTATGTCATTGCATAACACTGGCTGGACAATGATGTAAAATGATGGCTAAGGGCCCCTAGTTAAAACATCCAGGAGTCATAGTAGGAAGCTAGTAGGGGAATAGCTGAAAGCACTTGGTTCCAGCTGACCATTAGCATTAACTGGACATGGGTTATGACCAATT
The DNA here is from genome assembly GCF_026122565.2 of Emydura macquarii macquarii. Lineage (NCBI taxonomy): Eukaryota > Metazoa > Chordata > Testudines > Chelidae > Emydura > Emydura macquarii. The sequence continues at coordinate 5,517,429 of NW_027132905.1, read as the reverse complement.
CTAAGGGATAGCAAGGCTTACATTGGTTGCGAACATTCCTGCAGATTGCACACTCTGCGAATAGGCTTTGGCTTTTGGATCGTCTCGCAGTAACGCCGATGAACCATCTTGTGGTCTGTCTTCCTCCGGCAACCATATTTCGTAAACTGATAACCTTAAGAAAGATACTTCTCTTATCTTCAGCATTTACAATACTTACACACAACTCAGATTGTACTTGGTACTCTCTCTGTCCATGAGGTGGCTAGTGGTGTATTTTGAATGGTAGGTAAACATTCTACAGGATTGTAGATTGAACCTGGTTAGCATTTACAATATTCATTACAAGCACTCAGAGCTACCAGTCCCCTTTATCTTCTCATAACAAAGCTATAGTCACAATAAATAACTGACTTTGAAAATGATTATGGGTATGGAACAGCTTCCATATGAGGACAGATTAAAAAGACATGGACTGTTCAGTTTAGAAAAGAGATCATTAAGGAGGGATAAGATAGAGCTCTATAAAATCACGAATGGTGTGGAGAAAATGAATAGGGAAGTGTTATTTACTACTTCACATAACAGAAAAACGGGGGGTCACCAAATGAAATTAATAGGCTGCAGGTTTAAAAGGAACATAAAGAAGTACTTCTTCACACAACACACAGTCAACCTGTGGAACTCATTGCCAGGGGACGTTGTGAAGGCCAGAAGTATAGCTGGTTCAAAACAGAATTAGACAAGATCACGGAGGATAGGTCTATAATAGGTTATAGTGACGATGGCCAGGGACACAATCCCATGCTCCTGGTGTCCTTAAAACCACAACTGCCAGAAAATGGGATTGGACGACAAGGGATGGATCACTCAATAAATTGCTCTGGTTCTGTTAATTCCCTCTGAAGCATCTGGCATTGGCCTCTGTCAGAGACAGGATATTGGACTTGGAGTAGAAGGACTGTGGGTCTGACCCAGTATGGCAGTTCTTAAAGGGGCACCTCTTGGCATTACAAGGGTAAAAGTTTCAATAGTGCCCTCTAAATCCGCCCACTAAAAGAGCACCCACACAGCACGGCAGCCGAAACCTCCTGTCTCCAGGAAGCACTCGTGACCAGCATTAATCAGGATCAGGATCTAGGACTCACTAGTGCCTAAACTGGAGGCTAAGACCACTGGTCACAAAGGATTCAGGATTCATCCGCCACGGGGTGTGATTTGTATTATGTGCTTAAAGTTTTGACACGCTAGTATTTCATCAGCGCATAGCCAACTTGTATAAAGTGGTAAAATTTCTTCGTTTCTATCTCTGTCCACGTCTGTTACTGTCATATCAGATGTGACCAAAGGTCCATCTTAGCCAGATATCCTGTCTCTAGGAGCATTATGACCAATGGACAGTTATGGGATAGGCTGCCCAAAGAAGCAGCTTGTTCCTAATCTTATACTTGTGTTCAGCCTGTATCTTGAATGGTTAATATTCCTTATACATTTTTCCTGTCTAATGCAAATATGGATGTTCTTATTCTTTATTTGCCTAATCCTTCATTTAAATAAAATGCTGCTAAACTCTTGGCCTTATTATTATTTTGTGGCAATGAATTCCACAGATTAACTGTGTTGTATAAAAAAAATTAAGAAGTCATTTCCTTCCATCAGTTTTAAATGTGTTCATTTTTTTACCTCCTCCACAGGGTTTTGAACACTGGGACCATTTTTTCAGAGCCCATTCATATGTTACTGAATCATCTTCCAAAACATTGTTGTTGTCTACATTTAAGGAGTCTTCATGGATCATATATTTGTAAGTCAAAGAAATCTTGGCACCACCATGAGGAATCACCTAGTCAGCAAAAAAGACAAATTAAAACCTTTGCTTAAAGCCACCTTTCAAAGGCTTGTATCTAGCTCACAACCACAGTCCTGGCACTGATATAAAAACATTCCCCATGGGATGTAAATGTTTTAACCCCATTAAGTCTGCTCTTGCTGTTAAACGTCTCTTTATCCTTGGGACATAGGGGTTCTTATCCGGCACATTTAAATAGGCTGTCACTGCTTTGAATTGATTTTTCTTGCCAGTGTTGCATTGACTTTGAAGTGCTACATTTTTCTATATCCCAGCCTAAAGGCATTGCATTACCACCGCTGTAGCAATAGTCCACGCTGCTGCATCTAAGGAGGCCTGGAAGGATGCTTTGGTTATAGCTCTCCCTTCCTCTACCAAGGCCTCACACTCCACCCTGGACTCTGCTGGGATTTGCTCCTTGAACTTAGACATAGCTGTTCAAGAGTTGAAATTGTAGCAGCTGAGCAAGGCCTGGTGATTGGCCACTCTCAACTGTAGGCCCGCCATGGAACAGACCTTTCTCCTCAGTAGGTCCAGTTTCTTGGCCTCTCTAGCCTTGGGGGAGGGGCCTTGTTGTAATTGTCACTCTCTCCCCCACTCATTAGCCGTGGCTACCAGCAATGAGCCTGGGGGTGGGTGAGTGTACAGATATTCAGACCCTTTAGGCCACACGCAATACTTTTTCTCCACCCGTTTTTGTTGTTGTCTGGAGAGATGCTGGAGTCTGCCATAATGTTTTTATGGGTTTTGATATGGCCTCATTTAGGGGTAATGCCACCCTGGATGAGCCCGGAGCTGATAAAATGTCCAGCAATGCTAGGGCAGTGTTCTCAAACTCCTCCACCTTGAGGCCGAGGTTCTGAGCCATCCTCTTCAAGAGCTCCTGGTGAGCCTTGAAATCATCCTGTGTGAGGGCGAAGGCTGTTCCCGTCACAGCCTTGTCCAGGAAGGAGGATGAGGTGGCCAAGATTATGTCAGGGCCCTGTGGCTCCTCTGGTGTTTGTAGGATCCCTATGAGGATGCCCTCGACCCCCATTGCTTCAGCTCTGGATGTGTTGTTGCCACCGAGGGAGCTGAATGTAACCAAGGCACATGGGAGCTCTGGAAGGCCTGGGACATCCACAATGCCCACGCTTGCCACTGTGCTGGCATTTGCCGCTGGGCTGGGGTCGATGTCGGGATAGCTAGTCCTTGGGCAGCTGCCTCATGCCTTTGGTCCGACTGGTATTCGCTCCACCCCTATCCCTGAGACTCTGCCTGGGATGCTGAGCTTGAGGAATCACTCCTGGATGACCACAGCAGTGCTGTGCCCCTTAGTGCCATATGCTGGGGTCGAGAGGTTGAATAGTGCTGAGGAGACAAGTGGTGCGGTGATGGGGATCGGTGCCGTAATGGTGAGCAGTGCCTTGGTGGCAAGCAGTGCCTGGGTGGGGAGTGGTGCTGAGATGATGCGCAGTATCTTGACCCTGAGCAGTGTCGAGATCTTGAGCAGCACCGTGATTCGCATCATGGTGATTGTGAATGGTGCCGTGATTCTGTCTGGCGGCAGGACCATGACCTATGCCGTGCCGGAGAGTACTGGGGTGTCAAGGCTTGCGAGCCCGAGCGGGATGAGACTCAGTACCTAACTATTATTGTTGGCTTTCCCAGGACAGGGGTCGTTCTCTGCATGGCGACCTCAGGTTGGACTATGCCTAGTGGGCCCAAAACTGTAGAAGGTGAAGGTGCCAGGAGGGTCAAGACACTCCTTGCTGCCTCAAACGCCTCTGGTGTGGATGGCTCTACCAGAGTCACATCGCCTTTCTGACTCACCCTCGGCTGGGAGACCACGTGTGCCAGACTCGACAGTATCCCTTGCTGGGCCAGAGTCAATGGCACTGGTTGGCCACTTACTGCCTGGGAGGGGGCCATTAATGGCCTCGCCTTCTCCAGGCTCTTCTTAGTTGGAGATCTTCCGGGGTCCAACTTCTCCAATCTCTTCCTTAGCACTGGAGATGAAGGACAGTGCTGCTCCGACAGTGCCAATGATCTGGGAGTCAGGAAAGAATCATAGTGCCGAGGGGGTCTCAGTGCTGGGGACACTCTGTGTCTCTCTAATCAAGGCTGGTGCACTCCTAACTGAGGAGGAGTTTGGCATCTGGTCCAGTTGGCGCTCCAACGCTGGGCTGAGTTCTTCCATCAAAGGAACTTCAGCCTGCTATCCCTATCTTTTTTGGTCCTAGGCCTGAAGTTTCTGCAGATATGGCACTTCTCTGGTAAGTGCCCCTCTCCCAGGCACTTCAGTCAGTTATCGTGTGGGTCACTCACTGATATTTTCCTTGGGCAGGTCACATACTGTTTAAAGCCCTGGAAATGCAGTATGCCCCAATGCCCCAGGTGGGCTACCACTGCAGGGCGGGGAACTTAAACACCAAAGTACCTAACTAATCTTATCTAACTATTTATACTTGAATGCCAACTATTTACACTTAATTATAGGCACAACCACTGAAAATAGTACTTGCAGAGCAAGACAAGAACAGCGTTCCAGCAACAGTCACCAATGGAAAAAAGGAACTGAGGGGGTGGTGGGATTGCAGCTGCCTATATACCATGCCATGAAGGTGCCACTCCAGGGGGCACCAGAGCCAACCCGGCACGTACCACTAGGGAAAAGCTTCTGCCGACAGTGCACGCAACGTGTCCATACCTACATAGGAATGGACATGAGCAAGCACTTGAAGAACTTCTGCTATAAACACATTTATTACAATGGTCTTGCAAGTTCTAGAATATTAAACTCATTACCTAACCAAGGAATGGAGCATCCACATAAAAAATGAGTTGGAGCCAGCTTTCGCTATGGTATTGAAGCTAATGAGACACTCATATGCTGCTACTCCACACAAGTAAAGATACTGAAATTTGGCCCTTAGAGAATATAATTTTTATTCTTTCAATGGGCTAAATTTTCAACTGGTGTAGCTCAGCTTAGCTTCACTGACTTCAATGAGATTCTGTCAATTTACACCAGTGGAGGGTCTAGTCCACACTATTTACACTGCATTTACTGCTTTACAATACACAGTATAATGAGCATAGTTTGAAAGATTTATGAATTAAAATACTGATATGGACTAAATCACCTGAGGCCCCATGAAATGATCCTCGATGCAAAAGGTTCCTTGTTAGACATTTTCAAAAGTGGGTGCAGAGGTTGTTAAAGGGCAACCTGACTATGATGTGCTACACTGATGTTTTTCTTAATGTTCACATCTCAGCTCTGATTAGTAAGCTAGATATCCCTTAGCTAATGGTGATTTCTAGGCCATCCACAGGAAATAATCAGGAAGGTCAGATGTTTGACCCCTGGAGTCACTGTTAAACACAATTCCTGTAAGTGGTAATGAACAAGTTGGAAAGGGCTTAAAATACATCTTTTTTATTCTTATAACAGATGCCTTAATGTGTTTCACAAGAGGAACCTATAATATATTATAGCACATTATGAATCATTGTAACCAGGACACTATCTTCCAAAGAAGATGGTTTTCAAGTGACTTACCAGAATAATTATTCCATTGTGCAAAGGCCCCATAGTCTGCACTGTTTCTCTATCATCATCATTCCGGTATTCCCATTCCACACCCATGTCAACAAATACTTTAGAATCTGGTACATAGTTGTCTTCATTTAAAATGAATTTCCCTGTTTCTCGATTCTTAATTGCTAGAAATAACATAACAAACGTGAATATTTGGGGTTGTCATCTCATTTCTAATATTTGTTTCAGTAAGAGGCTAGATGAAAGAGCTCCAAGCATACCAGTGACTGTTCTTCCCCGGTTCTATTACTAGTTCAGGGAGGATTTTGTAGGCATCCTGCTTTGCCTCATTTTGTTTTCTCACCCTGATACACAGACTTCTGTGGATTTTTGTGAGTGGGGGACAGGGAGGAGCTGTGCCTATTTGTATTTAGCCCTAGTTACTTTTCCAGGATACACTCCCGTGATCTGAACCCATCCCTTTCTCCACTCCTGCTGTAATTTCTGTCCTATTCTCTACTATCAGAGACTGGAGTGGTCTTAGCTTTACTGACATCCTTGGCAAATGTTTACATCTGACTCAAGTGCTCCTCATCAGGCTTTCCCCAAGATGTAACTAGCTGGGCATCCAAAAACTGAGGCATCCCAAGGCACCAATCACTTTGGAAAATGTAGGCCTCTTGTCAATTTTATGCACTGATTCCTATCTCTGCAACTCCTCTGCATTTCGCAGCTCGATCCCCATCAACTGGTGTAACCTCTTTGCTGTGGCAGTAACGATCAGCCTCCTCCACCTCTGTTAGAATGTGGGTCCTATCTAAGGGAGTCTGTCCTCCATTCCACACTGGTCCCCCTCATGATGACAAGTGGAGCATAAGGGGAGTCAGTTCTGAGTCGGGCTTGCTCTATAGTATCCTGCCTCTATAAACAATTCAGTCTCTCTTTCCTTGAATGATTCATAGCAGAATTAGCAAGCCATTTGCTGTGAAATCCACTTCCAATTAATAACCAATTAGACATTGCTTCTTATTGATCCCATTGCACTGTAAGGAGAGGATTTCAATTATGGTCTGAACTCAGTGATTGATCAGACATCCTAGCATCAATATTATTAACAATGGTACAGAATTTGAAACAGAGAGAATGACACTGCTATACTTTGCATATAGCTGGGACGTACTGAATACAGGATGCACATTGTGAACTATACACCTAAAGACAATGCAAATGTTATCACATCCTCGAATGAAATTCATCACCCCACACAGCAGCAAGCACAAACTGATTCTGGGATCATCCTACAGTGGCGCTAAGGAATAAAACACGAAGGTATTAGGATCAAATTTTCTAACAATTTTCTTAATTTGTACATGTAAAGGGAGAGGGTTCTTATTAATAAACTGATGCACAAACACATTACGAGCTTGTGGGAGAAAAACAAGCAAACTAAGCCTCTACAGAAAATATTTCACAAATGAATACTCACCAAGATTATGAATGGTAGCATCTGTTTCTTGTACAAGCAAGTGCCTGGCACCAGCAGGAATTTCAAACATCTTAATGTATCCTTTATTGTAATATTTAAAAAAACAATAACTGGTCAATATGGTAAAAACAGGGTAAGTCAATTTTACTATATATATAAATGAATTTATTTTACAAAATTCAGGATATTGTAAGTAAGCTGGGTCTAAGCCATTATACCATCCCGATCTCTGTATCGGGTAATGAGAGAGGAAAGAGATAGTGACCTCTGGGTTAACAAAAACAGCTTGAATGTCATCAGCAAGCTGATATCACTTCAGACCAAAATGGTTCCTTATCTCTCCCAGTGACCACACACAATGTAGAAGTTGAGGCCATCCATGTTCCAGTCTGGCAATGACTGATACTGTCATAGCATTCCATGGAATCAGATTCAATAGTTGAGCTACGTTAGTCTGCAGATACATCTGCAACATAAATCAGTCTATAAGGCTCTTAGGGGGAACCATTAAAACCACTCCCCTATGCCAATTGTGCAAGCATAGACCCTGATAGCACAGAGAGATGACAATCTGGAAAAGTTCTTCACATACTTCCAAACTCCAGACCCATCTCAAAGATAAATTCCCGACAGCATCTGCTGGAATTAGCTGAGCTTGAAACTATCTGCAATAGGGCCTGTGCTTGTCATGGGAGCAAAGAGATCCACTGTGAACAATCAAGAGAACTCCTTGAAATCATCCACCCAGAACAATACATCTTGAATGAACTGACCTTGTTTCTTTGGTACCCTGGAGAATGTTCCTTTCACCACCTTGCAGTGGGAGTTATCTCCTCCACAGACACCACACTTATCCTCCTGCTTAGAGGAACCTATTACCCTGTCACATCCAACTTTCTGTGAGCAGAGAGGAAAGAATTATACTTGTTTATCCAAACTTTAACAAAAATGATGCTTGAATTCAGATATCAAAAATAGGTTTTAGCTTAAAAAAAAAAAAGATAGTACTTCCCTAGGAGCATACTTTAAACTGCACATAGGGTTTTAACACACACCTTTCCATTTGTCACAATAACTGTAGCTTAGATAAATATATTTTGTGATTCATTACGGTCCTGGTTGAGGAAAGCATCACTATTAAGTCAGGGGTCTTCAGCTTAACTTTAAACAGTCCTCTAGAACTTAAGCACCTGCTTAAGTTAAACACCTGCATACGTGCTTTGTTGAATCAGGGCTATAATTCCATTGCAAACTGTAATTTAAAATTCTGATGAATTATAGCAGATCCTGATTTAAACAAATTGTCAGTGATTATAGCCAGATCAAATTATACAGCATACACATCAGCTACCATTTATAACACCACTTTCTTCAAAAGTTGCTGTATGTTCATATTTCACTACACATTCCATCTCCACCAAACCTTATGTAGGAAAAGCTTGACTGAAAGCTGTCATGGTTCATCTTAAAAAACACTGCATAAACTACTACTTGTGTAGTAGATGCTCTTGGAATTAATTCCAAAGTGATGGCAACTGTGAATATCACACACAATATTGTGACAGTAATTCTAATGGAATCCCTCTATTGCCCAAAGTGTTATTGCACTCACTTAAATATTCATTCTCAAAGAAGAACATTCAAGTTACTGTTCTAATAGTTTTTGCAACAGCAAGCCTTGAAAAATGTTAAAAGTAAAGCATCAAGAGTGATGCTACTTACCAAACAATCACCTCGCACACAGACGCTATAAAAATCTTTATATGAGCAGCGGGTTCCATCGTGTACCATTCGTTTCATATACACAATATCACCCGTCTCCTTGGACTCACAGTAGAGGTGGCACCTTTCTTTAGCTAGAAGACAAATGCCCCATATTTTATTGTTACGTTTGAACAGCTCATTTGCGCAAGTTATGAATGGCAGTTTGAATGGCAGCAGTATTAGCAGCAGCATCTTTTCTACAGCCTCTAGCACGCTGCCAGCACCCAATAAATACTAAATGATCACTATTATTATTCTCCAGAGGCTCGGTTGGAAATGGCAGGATAATAAAGAACCAATGGATTGTTGCTGGGACTGTATCGTAGGGTTTGTCGATGCTGCAATAGAAGATCTGCAGCAGCAAGTCTCAGAGCCCAGGTCAACTGACCCTTTGGCCAGGTCTCAGAGCCCAAACTCCAGCCTGAATGGGAATGTCTCCACTGCTATTTTCAGCCCCATAGCTGAAGCCCCACAACCCTGAGGCAGTTGACCCAGTCCCTAAGGCTTGCTGCCGTGGGTTTTGGGGTTGTTTTTTTCCCCAGTCTGGACATACCATTAGTGACAAAGAGCGTGTTGACACTGCACATTGAGCCCAGGCTCTGACTCAGGTTTGAGCCCAAGCCCACCTTCTGGCCACACACAAATCAGTCTGACTTGGGTCAGCAAGCACTCAGGACCGGCTCCTAGGACCCTGCTAGGGGGTGGATCAGAGCCCAAGCCCTGCTGAGACTCAGGTCCAAGCAATGGTGCTGGAACTACAAGTGCAGCAGCACCCCTGGTTTGAAGAGGTTTCCATCATACACAGGGTTTACAGTTTTGTTCAATGGCTTTTAGCAGCCCCACTATAAAAATTGTTCCAATGCCACTGGGTCCAAGCCCTGTCATTTTGCAGTATGGACACAGCTCAAGCTGCAGACGCAAGTCAGAAGGTCTGTGTAGTGCAGCACAGATGCATTAGCATGGCTGTCACACCCCAATCCAGCAACCATAAACTACAGTTTAAAATGCCGTGTGGATGCTCAAGGTCAGGCCCCACAGACTGGGTTTACAATGCACTGTAGAAATACCCAAATGGGCCATTTCACGTCATAAGGGCCTGCATTCTGTACTGTGCAATTTGGCCTATGTTTGGGCAGTTCAGAGCCCCACTGCCCAAGGGGGCATTAGGGGCGGAATTCTGCCTCAATGCTCACCCAGGCTATATAGAAAACTGAAAAAAGCAGATAGGATTTTGCCCTTGAATAGCAGCAATTCTACAGTGTGTGTGAAATTGGCTTCCAAAGACTCTTAGGAGGGTACTGGACCACACTGTTTCCTCCTAAACAAAAAAGTAATTCTCCATTACTGCAGTGCATGGATCTACGGTAGCTTAAGTCATCAAACAAGACAGGCACTCTGAAGACCAAGAATAAAGTCATTTTACCACCAATATGTGTGCAAGTAGCCAAACTATTATTGCATCTCTTTCTCCTAATCTGTTTTGGATGAGCTGAGAACATACAATAGAGCCGAAATGACTGGTTAAGGACTGAATAAATCTGGGGCCTCACACATGGCTTCTTTGTGTTCCATTTTCATACACTTTCCTTACTTTGCCCATTGGCTACTCACATAGGGTGGCTCTTATTCCACTATGTGCCATCACGTGGGCACACAGTCCATAAAGCACAATCTAGCCCAGCATCTGTGCATGCCGTACAGCAGGCAAGGCAGTTATCGGACTCAAGTTTCAATTGATTTTTGAGGTTCAATTGATTTTAATGGGTACAGGTAGGCAAAGCCTTTCTTTTTTTATCCTCGTCCTGGATACCCTCACAAGAAACACAGAAGGAAGCAGCATGGTGCATGTTGTTTGCAGATGCTATCATTCTATGCAGTGAAGAGAAAGACAGTTTAAAAAAGGATCTTGATAAATGGAGAGATATGTTGGAAAGACGTGGGCTCAAAACAAGGAGAGGGAAAAGAGAGTATATGGTATGTAGTTTCAATAAGGAGAACACTGAAGAATTATTCTTGATGGGCAGACAATACCAAAAAACACAAAGTTTGAAGTGTCTGGGCTCCACAATCTTGGAAAATGGGGAAATTGATGCGGAAATTAGAGCTACCATAATGAATACCAGGTTCAGATCAGAGAGATGTATGGTGTTGTGTGTGAGAGGAAGATACCACTAAAATTAAAAGGAAAAGTCTAAAAAATGGTGGCTCGTCCAGTTTTAATGTGCAGCACGGAGTGTTGGACAGCAAAGAAGAAATGAGCAAATGATCTGTTCCACAGAAATGCAAATGGATGAGTGGTGTAAGCAAGACAGATAATCTGATGAATGAGTACGTTCGAGACAAGCTCAGAGTAACACCCATAAGTGAAAAAATGAGGGAGTGCAGGCTCAGATGGTTTGGTCATGTAAAGTGCAGTCCTGAGAACTGCATGGGTCAGAGAGTCCAACAGAAGGAAAAAGAAGCCAACCCAAGAAAAAGTGGTGGGATGTCATAAAGAAAGACTTCTTAGCATGAGGTGTAATACAGGATATGGTATTGAACAGACCATTTTAGAGGGAGAGGACTCATAGAACGGACACCATTTGATGGGATTAACATAAAGAAAACAACAGCTAGCCAAATGTAGGGAGATGGAGACCCTAACTTCAGGCAGATTTGCCAAAATGACTTTCTGGAGAAAAGACAGGTCAGTATAAAAATCTATGTTGCCCCCAGACCATGAATGCTGTATATCCACTAAAATATTCCATTTATGTGCATGAATCTTCATAAGAGGGTAGTGTGTGGCCCTAAATGTATTAGAACTGCACTTTATACCATACTTTTATGAACTTAAGGCTTGTCTACACACCAAAGTTATATCCCTTTAACTATACTGGTATATAGTTCAATGTCACAGCCCCCCAAATGTGGGATGCAGCTATACTGGCACCTATAGCTTATTTCTGTACAGGAAGGGGAATAAGCTGGTATAACTATTTCAGTAAAATATCACACCCCTAACTAAAACATATACTGATATAAAAACTATGCAGACCAGGTAGTTGTCTGATCTAAAGCCCACTGAAGTGAATGAAAAGAATCCCATTAGCTTCAATGGGCTTTAGGGCAGGCTGTAGAAGAATATTTCATATACAAAGGCCTGTGGACCACACTGTTCTCGCCTCTCTGTGTGGAAGAAAAGGTACATCATGAAATGAAGCCATGAAGCTATCTGCATCTGCTCTTCTTAAAATCCCAGGTTGCACAAGAACTGAAGAAACAATTAAAGCAATAGTGAAAATTGTTTTGGGGTCTAGGCTGGGCAATTTAGACAAATGAATACATGGGCATTTTGCCATCAACTGCTGCTGGAGTCTCCTCTCTAGTTGAAAGCATAAGGATGGACCTTAAAAAGAGCCTTTCATTTATTGGGATCAGAGAAACCAGCTGTGGTCAACTCTGTCAAAAAAATGATGGTACAGCACCTGGGTTTCCTATGATCTATTGTTTGCTGAGGCCAAAATTTTAAAACTTGGCTGCCTGTTAGGACTCTTACTCTATGCTAAGGAATTGAACTAAATGTCCTGATTTTTAAGCTGCAGAGCAGCTCCCATTACTGTCATAAAGTCTGAAATTTGTTTTATCATCTCTCTTATCACGTTTTCAGTAAACTAAGGTAACAAACAACCTGCTCCTGCTTCTGCATCAACAGTCGCCAACTTTGCCGACAGCACAAGCAGAGAAGCCAGGGACTGAACCAGCATGGAAAGTGCAGCTATCTGTTCTCTCCTGCACCAGGTTGATGCACATTGGTAAAGGGACTTGGGGAAGCCTGCAGTGCTAATGAGCACATGGCACCTCATTGGCAGACAAAGAATTTCTGTTCCCAGAGCTGTCAGACTGTCATTAAATTCGCTAAGACAACATTAGAACAAGCTGGGGAATTACTAACCATCAATATGCTCATATGGGAGCCAGTGGTGTTTCGTATTTTGATATTCAAAATAAGGATCCCATTGCTTGCACTGCTCCTCTCTGAAATCATCAAATTCCTTAGGACAATCTTCAGTGCTGCAGAGCTGGAACTCATAGGTGGGCCCCACGCACGTGCGGCCTCCATTAGCTGGGCTGTTAAAGGAAAGAGAAGTAACGGTTCGGTACAGTGTTAACGAGCGGAGCAACGGGGTTTTGTTTTTACAAATTCCTCAGGGGCTATTTCAACTTCCATTTATATTAATAATACGATAATGCTTTCAAGACCTCTGTAATGTATCGTATCGTTATAACCAGCTTCATAGATGGGTACACTGAGGTAAAGAGAAGATAAATGGCTTACCCAAGGGCAAAAGGTCAGTCAGTAGAAATTTTGGCAGTATGTAATCCAGGAGTTCTGACTCTCCTCTCAGGCTATGTCTACACTTACGGTGGCCTGTAGAATACAGATCCTAGCACAGTGTACTACATATCACAGTGAAAGGCTCTGGCAGCAGGGAGGCAGCAAGGAAAAGCTCTAGCAGCTTCCTGCTGCTGCGTTTAGAGAGCTGTATATAGTAAAAATCCTGGGGGTAAATGCACATAAGGCTGTCTTCTCTACACTTGTAAACTGTGCCTCCCCATCTATACTGCTATTTATACCCGTGCTAGCTGTGCATGCAGTGTCTGCACTGCACGTGCCTCCATAGTGTAAGCATCCCCTGTTCTTAGCCAGCACTATGCAATACTCCCTGGTGTATGACTTTATCAGCAACTCAACAGCAATTCTCACACAATCATTCACTGCATATAAGGGGAAAAAAACTTTGGTGTATGTTGAACTTACTGTGGATTGTCGCATTGCCGTGTCCTGTATTTTACCCCTGTACCGCAGGTTCGAGAACAGGAGCCAAACTTACTCCATGCTCCCCAGTTTCCATCCTGTTTCAAGATATCTGGAGTTAACCAGATGCAGTGACCTTTAAAGCAGTGCTAAAAGAGAGCATTGAAAAGGTTTAATATTGTATGGCTGTCATCTTGATACATTTGAACACACACTCTGAATATTGTGTGTCATTATGGTCAATGAAATCTGAACATAAAACCCAGGTTTCATTTACAGGCATAGATTATGAATCTCTTCACTTCTCCAGAAGATAAGAATGAGTCCATGCTGTCCTGATGTGCCTATGGTCCCAATCCTGCAAACACACCTGTATTTAATTCTACCTAAGCACATAAAGTTAAGCATGTGCATACTTTTTGCAGGATCAGGACCTAAGTGCATATCACTATCTCTCTTGCCTGGAATGTCAAACCTTCTCCAGAGTTTTATGGCTCCAGCTTGTGGCTGCAACCACAACTTTACAACAATTAACAGATGGTAGAGGCTTAAGCTTCCAGAACCAAAGATACAAAGTACTCTCTCTCATACCACATGCACTCAGTTCATCTGGCAATGATGAGGATTCTTTCTGTAACGTACAGTTTCATTATGGCACATAAAATACTGTGTACATAGGAGGGAAAGGGTGTACCCACCCATTGTGTTGGAAGCTTTCAGGTGCACAAGTACTGTCAGAGTATGTCTACCCTGCGAGCGAGGGGTGTAATTCCCAACTCCAGGAGACACAGCACTGACTGAGCTGGCACCCTAAAAATAGAGCATAGCCATGGCAATGCAAGCAGCAGGAGGGGCTAGCTTCCCTAAGTACAATTCCATACGAGACCGTAGGCACGTACTCGGGGCTGATAGCCCTCCCTGTAGCCTACGTGTAGCTCACATGTAGCTCAACTACAAGCTGCAGTGAAAAGCACATCACATCAACAGTACGGTGTGTAGCTACATGTCTGTGAAAGACTCCGGCAGAGGGGAGGCAGCAGGGAAAGGCTTCAGTTGCTCCCCACTGCCAGAGCCATTCATGGCAGTGAGGAAAGGCACTGGCAGGTGGGAGGCAGTGGGGGAAAGGATGAGCCTTTTCTCCACTGCTCCTGCTTCTTGCCCTCCAGAGACTTTCCCTACTGCTAGAGACTTTTCCTGTGGCGGAGAAAGGCTCCAGCAGTAGAGAGCTGGCAGCTGTTCCAGCTGTCCCCCCCGCCAGAGTCTTTTCCTGTGGGGAGGCAACAGGATTGCCACACTGCTAAAAATAGCAATTTAGACGGGAAGCATGACTTGGACCAGTAGGGTATGTGCTCCGGGTACATATCTCTTTACTCTACTAGCTTAATTCATGCGTCACCATCTACACTGCTCTCCATAACTGTGCTATCCATGTATGTACACTACATGCCACCCAAAGAATTCTGCAGTGTAGATGCGCCTTATGATTTCTGATTCAATTTCAAATATAGGAGTGTAGTGATCCTGAAAGCTGCACCTTTGCTAAACCTGTTTCCAACAAATGTCCACATATTTCTTTTCAACTTTCTCCCCTCCCTCTTCAAAGAGACCTACTAATACTTCAGCGCCAGATTTTCCAGTCCTTAATCAAGAAAGATTCCCACTGAAGTTAATGGGAGTTTTTCCTCAGCTAGGACAGTAGAGATGAGATGTGGGTACCAGAATATATTTTAGTACAACTAATTATTTTACACTCCACTGACACTGGAGTGTCTCTTTTTGAACAGTTCCTGTCAAGGTGAGAGGCCTGGTTCTCTCACACAGATGGCCATAACAACAAGTGCAATCATTCACTTACTTTTCTTCTCATTCAAGTCAACAACAAAATTTTACACAGCTTAACAGCCCTCAGAATTCAAGAATTTGGCAGGCATTATAAGCAGAACATATGGCCAACTGCATGCTGCCAGCAAAAATAAAAAGACAAGATTTATAACACAAAAGCTTCCTTAAGCGTAGAGTGGTTAGTGCTCGGGAAGACATATTATTAGAAGTGATGGATAATCATCAATAAAGAAAATAAAAAAGGGAAATTAGTAAAATTATAACACAATGTATTTTACTGATTTGCTGAATTGTTTAGTGACTTTGAATCACTATTCGGATTATTTCTTGTGTCAATAATTCCCATTAGACAACAACTCACAAAAATAGAGGAGAAACTGAATTTAAGATGTTGATTCTCTATCATGACTGTAAAAAGCTCTATGTCAAAACATAATTAAGGGATAACATTCAATGCACAGGAGCATGAGAGTCAGTAAGAGCCAGATTCCAACACCCTTACTAACACTGAGTAATAACTTACTTCTTGAGCAATATCACTGATCTCAACTACTCTGTATCGGAATTTGGTCCCCTATGCCAGATGACTTTATGCCAAAGCAAAACTGGGCCATTGGACTACATGTATATGGGGCTCTAACACAGGTAAGCCATACCTAACTAAAACCCAAATCTCTGCTCTGAAGGGCTCACAAAGAGTAGCATGTACACATTATAGCTGAAAAGCTTTATGAAGGTGGTGGGTTATCCACAAAAGCCATTTACAGTGAATTTTCTCTAGCCTCATGAATGTTAATTCTCTCATGCTGTTTGATGAAACACCAGATAAGGCTACACACCACGGAAGACATGCAAAAACTTGATAAGTTTTTTTCTAGCCTCATAAGGATTTTGAAAGTTCAGATTTAAAGTTTTTTATTGAGTAAATGTTTCAAAAAAAAAAAAAATAACAAACAGGTAACCCATAGAGTTAAAGGGGCAAAGTTATAAAACATCCAGGGACAATATGCAGGTTATCGGGGGTCACGGGGAGTGATTGGGAGTCTGGGGAGAATAACAAGAGATAAGCTGCGGGGTCCTGGATGGGGGGTGATGGTGTGGGCGCTAAGAGATACAAGGGGATATATGGGAATGGGGGAATGTTACTACACCCTTTTCAGACTCCCTAGTGATGCCATTCTGGAGGCATGGCTTCGTCTGAACAATAGTTGAAGGGTGACTGAGGTCTGCGTAGAAGCATGCATCAGGCTATCAGTCCAAATTTCAACCTTGTTTGAGAGAAGATGACATTCAAGCCTTCCTGGTCTGCAGTTGTCTAAAAATCCTTCTCTCACCATCAAAGCTTCGAACCATCAGGTGTAATTCATGCATTATTCCCTGTTTCACATAGCCTATATAAGATCAGCTGTGTATTTACAGCTTACTGTGAAATGCTCTAGTGTTTGAACTCAGGGGGCAGAGGAGAGGGGAGGGGAGGGGAAAGTGATGCAGCACTCCCCCCAAAAGCAATGGCATTGTTTAAACTTTTCCCTGTTTTTTTCAGCCAGAAGCAGGGAGAAGTGGCTATGACATAACTGCTATTAGAATCACCCATCTGAAGCACTGACAGGATCACAAAATGGTGAGTTAATAGAAGTGAAGCACTGCTGGTGCTGTTGCTCAAGGGAAAGAAGATGTCTCAATTTTCACTGGAGCAGTTGGTCCCATGTTGATTACCAATCTCCACATGGTAAACATGGACGCTGAATTTTAGCCATCAAGAAACATGCACTTTGTAAAATGAGTCATCTCCAGCTCTGCCAATTCTTGTTTGGGGTTGAGAGAAGAGTTTGCAGGGGGAGCTTGCGCAGGAGAACAAGATCCATAATAGAATCCAGCACAGTATTACTTTTGCAAGGGGAAGGCGTGTGAGGATGTCAAATATAAATAGCTGGATCTCCAGTGAACTGAAGGAAACTGGATTCTTTCCTTCCCATCATTAACCCAGTTAACTTCTTAATCAGCTGGAGAAGGGCCAATTGGAACCTCTATTCCTAGCAAAACCAGGAGTTTTCATTTTAATTATGTAACTGACATTAAAGCACAAACCATTTTTTGATAAGAAGGAAAAAAATGAGAGTAAACCTAAACTGTTTTCTGAGGAGAAGAGGAGATAACTCTGCTGATAGTCTCGCCTCTTTTTCTGGCAGAAGGGATAGTAAAAAGAAGTGCAATTTCCAGGAGAGGAAGTTTAAATCTATTACAGTAAAAGGTTCCACTGCTGATCTCAGCTGTTCTTTGAAGCAACAAGTGTAGATGCCAAGGTGGCATGAAGGAGCCAGTATCTCAGCAGCCACAGGTGGCAAGGGAACCCTAAAGCTTCCTGCTGCCATAGGTGGTGAAGGGAGTCCAGAGCTCCAAGCCGGGACCCTGCAGCTCCCTGTTGCCGTGAGTGTTGGAAGGAATCCGCAGCTCTGAGCCGCCGTGGGCAGCAGGGGACCCCTGACGCTGGGGTGACCCTGGAGCTGTGAGCCACCGACCCCGGCACTCGGATCTGCCGGTGACAGTGGAGGACCCCAGAGCTCAAAGTCCGACTGTGGGGGTGCTGGACCCCACCCCCCTCTACTCCTCTCCTGCAGCAGGGCTCAGGCTCTCATCCTGTCAGACCCACTTTGTCATCATGATTATTAGTAAAATAAGCAGGGGCTTCCGTGAATTTTTGTTTATTGTCCATGACTTTTACTAAAAATAACCATGACTAAATCTTAGCCTTAGAAAGAAGTAAATAAATCATCAACTGGAAAGCATATCTTTTTTAGGTCAAACTGAATTAAGAAGATTTAAGTTTTGTAAAATTGCTCATCTGCAGGTCTTACAATGCAATTTACAGAATATATTCAACTTCATATTAAGGCTCCTATCCCACAAGGACTTGTGCATATGCTTCGCTTTACACACAGACAGGGGTAGTCTCATAGAAGTTAATGGGACTGCTCAGACAGTGCATGTGTAAATCCTTGCAAGATCAAAGTTTAAGAAAATCAGTACAGGGCCAGATCCTGCGATTCCTTCTTGCTCAGAATGCCCTCTGAGATCTCAGTGCTGGTAAAAATTAGATTTTGCTGCCATGCAGAACAATGTATGAGTTCTCCATAACATGTAAAAAAAAAAATAATAATAATTTGCATGTCAAAAGGCAGGGCTTTTCACAGTAATATTTCCTTTTCCTGGGAAGGAGGAAGCCAGGAAAATATTTTGTCATTTCATCACTGAAAAAAGTGACTTGTGAGCCAATTGCAAATGAACTAAATCCAATGGGTTACATTTCTCCATTTGCCCAATGGAAATCCATATGAAAGTGTTCGAAGGGGCAAAATCTCATCTGCAGATTAATTGTTTCCAATAATTCCTACAAGTATATTGGACTTCAAAGGGAAGCATTTGACGATAAAATGATAGGCAAAAAACACTGCTGGAAACGATGCACGAGTTTTGATAAATCTTGCTAGAGCTCAAAGCCCAGACAAACATGTAAAACATTAGAAAATTTAACAGCTTGTTCTCCCTTCACTCCTTAATCTCAGAGTCCATGTCCAAGACATGGGCTGAGAATTCAGTACCAAGACTATCATCAGCATGGCTGCTGCCGGACAACATCTGCTGCTAGATATCTTGTCTCTATCGTAGGTGGTCTTGGTTTCACCTGACAGTTCTTTCAGTGAAGGAGAGGGCAGGCTGGATTGGATTCTGTTAAATAACATCAACTGAGGTTGGAAAAGTTCAGAGAGCAGCTATCAGTACTCTCTGCAAATGACACTTTGGTGAAAATCGCTTTGTCCCTTAAGTCTGGTTAGACTCCAAAACAATATTGCAACCATTTCTGGCTTTCAGTTCCTTCAGCCGTTGCAAAGCCAGCATATTTTCGTGACACGCCAGCAGTGTTTAGACTGGCCCAGTCTTAAAATGGGCACTGGGAATTAGTGGTATGAAATCATGATAACTGCCAAAAAGAAAAGGGAAACAAATGGATCTTTTTGAGCCAATGCCTTTAGTTGATTATGGTTGTTCCTTTTTTGCTTGACATTATTCCAAAGAAAAGACGTGGACAAAGTTTCAATTTATTTTCCTTTTCCTCATACTTGGATGAGATAGGAAGGGATGTGGGACCTTCCATTTCATATAACAGGAAATTGCAAAGGTAGGGCTTGATTACATAACAGGGATCTTGGTATGGTCCAAAGTGGGTGATGAGAGTGCATGTATTAAAAAAACAAAGAAAAAAGAAGAGGCACAAAAATAGGGGGGAAAGAGGAAAGGAAAAGATGGCGAGGAGTTCATCTCATTTGCCTGTATTCAAAAACACCGAGTACCATAACCTTCCTGATAAATATATTGTTCTTAAATTTGAATTTGCTGGCTCTAAATTTGAACAATACTTTTAAAACTCATGCTATTGTGAAGCAAGGTTCAGTTCAGTCTTTTGAATGTTAGCTAACAACATAATTTTTTATTTTATATAATTTTTTAAGGATTTCTTGGAAGATTACAGAATGTTTACCAAAGAAAATCTGGAACAGCCGCCTTAGGGAGAAGATGTTTATAGTTCTATTATCTACTAAAGCTTCAAAATATGCATTAACTCTATTGCATCAACCTGAACTAAGAAAGTGGCCAATTTTACAGTTAGCTGTAAAAATGTTGTCGGGCCTGAAATTCCATATGCAACATCTCAGCCCAGGTATCCTGAAGATCTTTGTTTATAACGGAAACATTGACTGATCCTTAACTATATGGTTGCAAGCACAAGACTATAATAATTTGTTAACGTCCTTTGTTTCTTCCCATTTTTGTTTGAAGTATTAAAATGAATTGATGGGCTCGTGGGGAAGGGAGAGCTACTAAAAGGAAAATAATTTTATTTTTCTCTGGTTTCATATAAACATTTAATGCAAAATCATGTCACAGAGCTTAAAAATGTGTATTATGTCCATCCATGTGAAACATGGAAGACAAGCAAAGTAGTCTTTATTGCCAGAGAAAAGATTAAGATCTGGGGGTTTTTGTTTTTTTATTAACCTTCTTCTAGATGAAGCTCGATATTATTAAAGGGTGACATGCGTCAAGGTAAGATTCATAAGAAAGGAATATTGAACACTTAGCAAGTGACAAAATGGCAGCTATACAATCCCTAGCCTTAACTAACTGTCTAATGAAGTAAACTACCAAGAGAGAAATGGGAGTTTTGCTATTGTCTTCAATGGAGCCAGGACTCCCCCCCCTCAAATGCATACAGTAGTATCAGCTGTTCCAAGAAATGCCAGTTTGGTAAGAGAACAACAAACAATTCACTAACTATCTACGTTATAACTACTATCTTTTATATAGCCAACGGGTATAATTTTGATTGCAGTCAAAACTCAACCTTCTCCTGCCCGCTATTATGGATGGCTCCCAGTTGCCACTCTTCTCTCTATCTGTCTGCTCACTAACAATGTGATAACATAAATATACATGGATTTAAATGCTTTATTACAGTCACAGAAATGAGAAACAGAAGAGACCTCTATCCTTCTCACCAACCAAGACAGGTTCAATTAATAAAGTTTGTTCTGTAGTGCTTTGTCCATTCAAAAGCTGTCTCCAACATATTTGGAATAAAACTCATTTTTTATCATATTTATTCAAGTATTTTGACATTCAAATTTCCTGCTATACAGTAGAAACAGATAAATAAGTAACTTTTTGCCAGTATATATTATGTTCAATACTGCATTTTTGTTAGATTTATTAATTGCATAAATAGCTAATTTTATATTTTTAACCAAAAATAAAATCCAGGCTAATTAACTAAAAATGCTGTCTTAGGCTTTGGGTTTTATTTTTCAAGTTTTATTGATACATTTCCCATAGGTAATATGGTGTTACATAATAGGAATCATCTGTGGAGGAGAAAAAGAAAAGAGTTCGGTTCCAGCAGACCACAGTATATGGGGGAAAGAACTTGGAACCACATTTTTATCCAAAAGAAGAGATTTCAAACCGCAACAGTAGCTGCTAACATGATTTACTTGTTGTATAAATTATGTTTTCCATCAGGGAAACAGTATGTTACTTTTAACACCCTCTAGAAAAATCCTTTCCAAGTGGCAACACTCCTCCCCTCCCCGAAAAGGTCATTGTATAGACTGATTGATCTGAAGCCAAAGGGTGTCAGTGGGAGTGTTTCCATTAACTTTAATGGGTTTTGGGATTAGACCCTTAAAGAGCATGCAATAAGGTCTGTAAAAGGATAACTGATAATTGCTATAGGGTAGGGGTAAGTGGTTTCAAAAGGGTTGGAACCAGCCCAAACCTTTGCCAGCTGTAAGTTTCTCTCCCCTATTCCTAAACTCTTAATATTTCCCTTCACTGCCTGTGAACCATTAAATACGCCTCCAGCACTTTTCCTCTCATAGCCTTCATAATGGGGCCCTGGCTTCTGCCCTTATAATAGTCATCAGCTGCTCTCCAATAGGTCTCATAGTCCCATCCCCCTTTGAAGAGGCTGTCAGAAGACTCAAAAGCAATGGCAACCTATCTTTTGTGTCATGGCCACTGCTGAATGTGTGGGTCTTCTTATGGTGCTGTGTAATGCACTGTAAGGGCGATCAGGGTACTGGAACTCTGGAAGTGCCAGAAAAGAGGGAGCTGAGGCCCACTGAAGGATCCTGCAGTGACACTGAGCAGAGAAAACGAAGATGGGGCTACTAGAGATGATAGGCACCTGACCTTTTTGAATGCCATCTAGCCTGAATTCCCAGACCTGCTGTGCTTTCTCCATCATGCATATGCTTTAATTTGGGCTGCTCTGACTATCATTACTGTGGCCTTAGTTCAACTGTAATCTCCAAAAGCTTTTTGCTGTGTGATGCCATGGCTGTCAGTAAGTGGTGTAAACACAACCACACCTTATGACAGCTCCTTTGCAAATGAATTCTCATGACTATATCACTATGATTTGCAAATAAGTACAGTATGGTTTATCAATGCCTAGATACTACAGGACCTGGTATGTGAAAATGAGTTAGATTGTTAAACAGATGTCACACAGAACAGATCAACACAAATCTCTCGCTCCAGGTTTCTTATCTCTAGTTGCAGGTTGGTTTCTGCAACCTTATTTTCTCTCATGACTTTTCTTTACAGCTCAGATTATCCCATCTCAGATAATTAGATATTCACCAGCAATTTAGAAGCCTATGCTTTTGGCAAAACTGGGGCCCCTGGAACTCCTTTCTTCTAAGCAAGCTCTCAACTTGATTTCCCCTACAGCTTTGAGCTCAACACTTAAACTCTCTTCCTCAGTTTTTGCCCTCCATTCAGTTAGATTAAAAATATTTTCTTTCGAGTGAAGTGAGGATGAATTAGTTAAGGTTTGTAAAGATGAAAGCCATAAGTATCTAATAATATGAACTACTGACTTGAAAGGTACTGAAATACTAAGCCCCTCTTTGTGCATTCCCTTTTTTTAAAACTATATAACAATAACTGTCCAACTTCATTATTCTGTAGACCACTTTACAAGACACTGGCGCCTGCACTTAACCACCTCCAGTCAATCCTCTCAAATCACAACTTTCCATGTCTATTCGGGTGGTCTGTATTGAACCATAGTTTGAGGATTACTACTGAACATTTTCTCTTCATAAGTCTTAGTCGCCAATCCTATCACTTTTGTGGTCCTTATTTGTATTGTTTCTGAAATGAGGGGACCAGGATGCACAAAAATTCAGAGATGGTCAACCTAGAATGAGCAACACCATCTTGTTCCTTGATTCTCAGATGAAATCCCCCAAATGTGTACAAACACACACCCACACACACACCCCCCGCACACACACGCACGCCCCATATCTTAAAAAGATGCTTTACACAGTCTCACCTTTCCAGGCGCACACATAGTGCCATCCAGTGGCGGTCCCTTCTTTGTCTTGCAGAAGTAAGGGTTATCGGGATGGCTACACCACAGCTGCTTGCAGGGATCAAATGTACGGAACTAGGAGACAAGAAAAGCAGAGCATATGTTGCTTCTGGAGAGGCCCGACTCAAAATTCCATTAGAAACACTCTACAGTTTATTTTCCTCTAGTTTAAAAGAGGCAGATTTTATCACTGAGTAATAAGGACCATTTAATAATATTTCTGTGGCCCCGTTACATTTGAGAGTTTTCTTGCAACGTCTCTGACTCTGGTATTGAAATCCTGCCTTAACTGAGTGGAGTGATGCTGGAAATGCAAGAGTGAGTTCATCTTAATACCACAGGATAGAATAGATAAGGGCAATTAGCCACCCTGTGTGCTGAGCTGCACGCACTTAGAGGACAGAAGACATTATTATTTATCTGTATAACTGCAGTGCCTAGGAGCCCGTGTCATGGACCAGGATTTCACAGTGCTTGCTAGCCAATAGAGGGCCTGACCAGACACCTTAGCTAACAGGCTATACTGTGGTGGGGTTGTCATGGGCAAAGGCAAGACTGTTCCTTTGTCTAGGGCTCTTGTGGTGCCAGGTATGCACTGCTTTACTGCTGTGGGGAGAGGATAGGGAGATGAACGGTCTCCCCAAGCCTTCCTCGCTACTGAAGGCACCTGTGCAGCACAGAGCTGGAGTTAGCACTATATGAATTGATGCTGCAAACAAAGGCCCCATTTGCAGAGGTTCTTGAGAGACTGGTACTTAATGGGAAAGCAAATGGAGTTGATGCAGAAGTTGAAAGAGTAGAGATTCACCCATTTCATTCAAACAGGCTGGCCATAAGGTCAGTAGCAATTATTTGAAGAAGGTGTTATTCAAAGGAATACATACCAATGACTTTCTCCCAGACTAGCATCAACGGGATTGTGTCAAGACATCGTAATACAGCTGATGCTTAGAGTCTCGTATTCAATGTTGGGAGTCGTGGTGTTTATCATCCACGTTATTGCTGATGAGTTTCGAACCAGAATTCTCACTGTTGCATGAGCAGCTGCCACCCACCTGGAAGCTCCTCTTTGCATAACTTACAGTTTAGTTCCACTTTCAGGAGACGGAAGTGGAAGGAAAAGCTCTACCATAAGTTTCAAAAGATCATCTTCCCTCAGGTAATCCAAGAGGGAGTTGTACTAATCCTGCCTGACCTCAAACTTGCTCTTGCTCTTTGCGTATTGTGTTTGTGGTACAAGGGAGACCACTGCTTCTCTGAATGTACACACAAGCTGTCCTATCTGCCTTCAACACCCCTTGCCCAGGTAAGAAACATAATACATCATTCTTTCAATAAAACTGGTTATTTTTGTACAAGATGCAGCATCTCGCCTTACGTGAGCAGTCCGTGTAAAACATGAAACCAGCCATTAATGAAAACACCTATGGTTCCTCTCTAGTCTAGGTGGGAGTTTCGCAAAAAGAGAAATAAGCAGACACCAGCACTGTGCATGGCAGGCTAATGACTGGCTTTATGATGTTCCGCTAATGATATTACAGCATTATAATTTCTTTAAGTCTAATTAAAAAAATAAAAGACCCAACAAGATTAAAGAGCGTTTCCTTGTTACATCTAAGTTATAGTTTATTATTCCTTGTTTACAGTTAACGGGACACAATATCCTTCCTTGCAGGCTTCCCTATAATTAAGGCTTCTGTTTTTTAGGGTTTATTAATTTAATTATGAGGGTTTATTAATAGCAATTTTTGAGTTTTATATAGATGTCTAAAACTGGAGGGGGCTCTCTCTTTGGAAATACTGTAATGGGTAATATATATTGTCACAGCTTCAGGGTAACTTCACCTGTGTTCCCTCCCCCCTCCGTGGTCCACTCCAGACATGCCCAATCAGGTGTCAGGGTAGGTACTCTGGTCCCACTTCCTTCTGACTGGGGGGTCTTCGGGCTGCACAGCTCCCTGCCTTGCACTATGATACCTCCAGCAAGCCTGTCTGCCTGAAGGCCAGCAGCCGTGCTATCTCGCCAAGGGCTGGGACCAGTGTATTGCCTGCAGTTACAAGTCACCACATGGCTCTGTCTAAGCAAGCACCCTTTTTCTTAAGGCAAAATCATTACAGAGAAAATGTAATAAAAACAAACAGATTTCAGGCCTGCTGATGGAGTGGGGGGAGAGGAGAGGGGCAACTCACAGGGGCCCAGCCAATTTAAAAGGGGCCTGGGCAAGGGCGACGGGATGAAAGCTTCCCCTCGGGGAGGCTAGCTCCCCATCCTGCCTCTTCCACCCATCACCCCGCCCACAGTCCACACCTGCTCTGCCCCAGGCCTGCTTGGCCCACTCACCACCACATCCCTCCTCACCAGCCCAGCTCCCCGCTTGGCCCTCCTCTTATATTCCACACCCCCTTTTCCCCACTTGGCCTCCCCATAGCCACATCTCCCCTCCCCACTCAACTCCCCCCCGCTGTTGCTCACCACGTGCGGCCCTGCTCTCCTCCCCTGCCACTGCTTGCTGCATCCCTTCTCCCCCTGCAACTCACTCCTCCCGCTGTTGCTCACCGCCGGGGGGAAGGGTGGACTGAGCAGAAACGCAGCGGCATGAGTGTGGAAGAGAGGAGAGGGACAGAGTATAGGCAGGAGGGACGTGGCGGCGAGTGGGAGATGGGGCAGTCTGTGGGTGGGGCTGCAGGTGGAAGAGGCAGGGTGGGACTATTCTGCCCTGGGGCCTGGAACTCCGGTCTATGGGCCGGACGGATTTAAACACACACTAAGCACTCCAGGACACACCTCAGTCTCATGGGGCCCTAGCAGGCCAAAGTTTTTCCAACCCTTCTGCAAGGATTGGGAATCCCCTTGGAGAGAAGGTCCTCTCCATTTGTGGAATCAAAGAAGGCCGTGAGTCAGTTTAAATGAAACCTTGTTATGCCAAAAGCCCTTCCTTTGTCTGTTGGTCTCTGGAAAATTCAGTTTGAACCAATATATACAAGTCTCCTCAGAGAGTGGTACTTCTCTGGAGGTGTTTACAACCCGAGTGATTCACATTAATTACTTCCTACTGTTGTTAGTTCCTGGAGGAGCCAAAAGCAATCCTCCCACCACCAGAGTTGCATATAATCCCTGGAGCACAGCGATACATAAATCATTCATAACTTTAATACTATATGTTTCCCCAAAGATACTGCATGCAGTTGCAATATCTGTCAGATATATTACATTTCTCATGACAGTCGTATATACTGTCATGAATAATTTCTTGTAATGCTCCCTAGTGCACTTTAATGTAGCACTACCTTAAAGTGCGCTGCAGAACCTTTACGATGCACAAGTAGGGTCTATATGGACCAACTAATATGCAACACGTTAGTACACTTTAGAAATCACACCTCCATAATGTACATTACTGCTCTGTATAGACAAGCCCTTAGATCCATTTCCGGTATTTTTCTGGTGTTTATTGGATAATCACTGATTTCTTCTCCCCACCTCCCAATCAGGGTGTTTTATCAGTGTTTAGCCTTTAGAACCTAAAATCAGAAACCCTGACTACAATGTCCCTATTAAGGCCATTTCAAGGATAATTACAACACTCCTGGATGAAGTACAGCAGAATTCAAGTAAGTACTTACAGCTGTGCACATCATGTAGCCGAAACCAAAATCAAAACGGCACTGCTCATTCATGGAGTAGTGAATTCCTGGCAGCTGGGGGAGGGAAGGCCAATCATGTTCAAAAGGGTCATCACGCAGACAATCATAGGAACTGCAATAGGCAAAAATTACAGTAACAGATGGGAATGGGAATGTGAGACTTTCATAGTGTTTATGGTTTCATTAAATTTTCATTCCAAACAAAATACAGGGTAAAATTGCTCAGATACTGGCTCACAAAGAACAGTTCATGTTTCAGTTATGCTTACATGGTATTTACCATGCTATATCCGCATTTAACATGGGACAGCATTTGAGCTTTTATTTTTCTTATGTCTTTCTATTATAAATTCCATTTAGCTTGCAGATAAATTCCTGTAACTCCCCAGAGTCCCTATTTGAAAAGAATCGAGAAAGAATCCTTTACAAATGAGGCTGAGAAGAAAAAGCTTTAATTAATTTTCCATTTGTGGAATTTCTTCATGCCTGCTGCCATTCAAGTAAAGCTTTAGAAGCAAAAGTCAGGACTGCCATCCAGATATTGGTGAGTTCCATAATAAATTCCTATACATTAGTCCAGGAGAAGCAATTTCACATACAAGCAAGTGTACTTGTTGGCCTTTGCTTTATTAAACAGTAGGTCTGGTCCATCTTTATATTTCTTCTGACAGCTTTCTTCTCTTTATAAGATTCTGACCGGGCTTCCTTTCTGAGTGTGTGTGGAAGGTGGGTTGGGAAGGGGGGTGCCTATTACAGATTATCCTGGTATCTTAAACACTTGTATGGCCCCATAGCAAACACATTGCCTACAAAGAACTTGAAATATACATGGGTAAGGCTCTGGAGCATAGAAGATCCAAAATGTTTCCAGCAGTATAGGTTGATTATAGTGTAATTGTGAATTTCATAATTTCAAAGCTATTTTCTCAAGTATCACATGGTAGACAATATCCATGCTATGCTCCTATGTGATCTAGTATTATCTTGTGACATCACAAAACAAGTTACATTTAACAAACTAATTTCTCTGTTTTGATGGCTATCATTTCCCTCTCATGTTTTCTGCCATTATTCATCACATTCACAAAAGTAGTTCTTTGGCTGTGAAAAACAGGAACCAAAAGTCCATTTAGAATCAAATTCCTTGTGGCTTTTGTAGAAAGAATGGGGACGTGTCCTATAGCTGGCAATTATTCAGGCCATCCTAATTATCTCAATGAATGAAGGACAGAATTTTGAGTCAAGGTCTACTTTAGAACAAGACATCATACTGCTATCTTATCTGTGCAACATTTTTATTCATAGAAGAATTTTATCGTACCCCGTGCTTAAAAAATAAATCCGGACTCTAAGCCAGATGACTTTTATTTAACACAAATAGCTTAAAGGGACTTAATTGAAAAAAATCATACTTCCTCCCTGAAATGTTTTTTTTTTTTACCTATGATTGCCAAAAGTAACACTTCATATACGATAACTTAAAAAAGATGTGAGAAAATAAAGAGTGTTTTTTTTTAATTGGTTTATTTTGTGAATTTTGCAACTCTTTTCCTAGTCATTTTCAGAGTTTCCCTGTACATTCAGTTAATAGGTTTCCCCTTGTCGTTTGTATGTCTTTCACACAGCAACAACTGAAAGAAAAAGATTTTTTTTTAAATAGGAAAAATGTGATTGTTAAAAACACAGCCATTGACGGGGGGACTCAGAAGCAGACCTACTTCCTGAAACTCTTTTTTTAAAATTTGCTTTTTGAAACTGTTTAAGTTTTGAGTTGATGGTTTCCCTTTGAATAGGAAAGGGACACAGAGAAGTTTGTTAGAAAGCCTGGGAAATGGACTGGCTTTTGTAATGAAATGGTATTTAAAGATAAAGTGATCATAGAAAAAAGGACTTTAGAGCCACATTCTTCCTTCAATGTTCTTGAGTTGCTGCCATTGAAGCCAATGGGATCCCTGCACGCACATCCAAGGGCACAATTTGTCCCTTACTCATCACAGTACAATGCAACTGGCTCAGCACAGCTGTGGTAGTTGGAAATACTGATGATGCGTATTAGTTCTACCAACCAGAGTTGCAGTCAATTCTCCAGCTGTCGTTACAACTGAGGAGTGTTACTCAGATTAATAAGACAGGTTTTCCATCAGCTGCAGGGTGGGAGGAAGCAAGTTGGTAACAAGACCAGTAATAATATTTACTTGCAGATTCTAGGATGACAGTGTACATATTATCAAATTTCAATAACAATAATAGCTATAATCAAATGAATAGTCAATTTGAGCCTTTGTTATTTACATCTCCTGGAAACGTGTCTTGTTCCCAGCAGGATGGGGCTTGGGGTTTTTTAAAATCCAACCTTAGTAGCTAATAAAAGCACAAAGTACAAATAAAACACTCAGAGAGGCTTTTAAAAACTTCTTAGCCAGAGACAGAGTCAGCTTCATAGTTACTCACTGCAGATATCGGTTCAGCTCTTGTTGGCTACAGCGAGACCAGTGGAAGCGATGGAACGCAGCCTGGACAAGAGGGGCCATGATGCTCCCCATTCGGACCTCATCCCCACACCTGTTGCCCTGGCCATCATGCTCCATGCCTAATCTAAAATATAAGATAGGAGAACAAGAATATTTTCATCAAGGGTAAAATCAAAAGCACCTAAATGGTTTAGGATTTTTAATCCCACTGAAAGTAAATGGGACTTCGGCTCCTAAGTGACTTAGGAAGCTTTTAAAACTTTTGCCCCAAGTAACAGCAACTTTTTATTCCTTTTTGCTTTATTAAAAACACAAAACAAAACAAAACAAAACTTCCTTTTGCCCTTTTTTAGGGTTTTCTACTGTGTTCTTCTAAGAACAAAACTGACTAATCCTGGGTCTTCTTTCAGGAAACACATCATCGTCTTCCACTACAGCAAATCATTTATTTTCCGTAACAATAAATACTTTGCACTTCTGCCAGGAGATCACAATGCATTTTATAGGCCTTGATCAGTTTAGCCTCAGAATGCTCCTGTGAAGTAAGTAAGCACGCCTCCATTTCACAGCTGCAGAAACTGAGATACAGTGTTTACGTGGCTTGCCCAAGGTCACATAGGAAGTCTTTGTTGGAGCAAGGAATGGAATCTAGGTCTAACTCTTTAGCCTTGTGTCTTAACCACAAGGACACACCTTCCCAATACAACAAACAGTCCCCAGCATCAAAGACATAATAAGATAAGGACCTTTTAAAGTACTTACACATGCCCAGTTTCATGGGCCACAACAAATGCAGAGGAAAAACCATCTTCATGGTTGAGGGTGCAACTTCGCACCGGATGACACATTCCAGTAACTGGAGCATAGCCTAAACACAGAATGCACGACTCAAGAGATAAATGAATCTGGGTGAGAGAATATTTATACAACACCTCCATCTAATCTCTACTGTTGTGGCACCAGGGTTCTCCAGTAGCACAGAAGTGGTACTTCCATAAGTATCATCATCATCAGTGTCCCAGAAAGGGAGAAGCATGCTCCTAGATGTCCTAAATTAATATATCCTTCTAGACCCACTTTGCACTATTCATATTTAAAATTCTTAACAGCCACCTCGTACTTTTCATTATTCTAAGCACTGAATGAATATTAAGGGCCAAATTCTATTCTGAACTACATAGTGGACAATCTTGGCCCTAGGTACTGAATACTCACAACACCCTTGTGATGCTGGTAAGTAAGCATTATTATCTCCATTCTGTACAGATGGGGGAACAGGCACAAAAAGGCTGAATGACTTTTCCAAGCCACATGGGGTACATTTATGCAGCAATCAAACACTCCTAGCTGGCCCAGGTCAGCTGACTCAGGCTTGCAGGGCTCTGGTTGTGGGGTGGTGAAATTGCTGTGTAGACATTCAGGCTTGGTCTGGAGCCTGAGCTGTGGGACCCAATAAGCGGGATTTTTAGTCCAACGACCTGAGCCCAAGTCAGCTGACTCGGCCAGCCGTGGGCATGCCCGGGTCTTTTATTCCAGGGTAGATGTACCCATAATGACTCAGTGGCAGACCTGAGATCATAACCCAGAAATTTCTGGTTCCTAGCCCCATGTTCAATCCAGTAGACCACCCTGCCACTACTATGTTATAATGCCTCTAGACTATTTCTCCTTGTTCTCAGATAAAAATTGAGCAGCCATTTTTCTTGTGGAAATGCAGGCTGTTTAGTCTTGAGACACACTGATCTTTACATAAGTATCTGAGATTCAACTCTAGGCACAAATGTTGGTACACTCACTACACCTTGTTCAACACTACACTACCTGGCAGATAATCATTCATATGTCTACTGAAGCCAATTTCCACTAGAAATAGATATTCATTTTATGTTGGTGTACGTGGTGGCTAACTAGAAGAATCATGAAACCAGGCTCCAAGACAATGAAGTATTATCCCATGTGAAACAAGCACATTAATCTCCTACATTGTGCATGGATTTAGATACAACTGAAATATTGCTTTGAAAGGTAACAAAAGCCTGGACTTTTAAAGATATGCTCCCACATCTATAAGAAATATGAAATCTGGCTGTTGAACAAATTAAATTTATTTTCACACTTCATCCAGAATTCAGTGTCATCTCCTTAGGGCCATTCCGTACCTGGCCTTGTGAAGGTGTTTAGAGAGAGAGGGGACAAAGACTCTCTCTACTCTAGCGTGATGTCATAAGGGCTTCATACAGTTCAAGTACCCAGTAGGTACCAAGAGAGTTCCTGGCCAGTGCCAACAGTGGCACTAGTCAATCCAAATGGAATGGAAAGGAGCCTCAGGCTCGCTAATCAACCATCAGAGATGATTCCACAAGGGAGCTCAGAGTGCAAACTATGCCCTGTAAAGAGGTAAAAGCTGGGGCTGGTCTTGTTCATGCAATTCTAGGCCCCTTCAATAATAAGCATCTACTAAGGCATAATATTTCTGGGAGCTCCTGCTGAAGTACTAAGATTGCTACTCTGGAGCTGTGCCTTAAGGCACAATATACTCCTTGGCTTCTGGGAATCTTTAAAGGCTTATACTGAATACATATATATAAACCTTACATGCCGGGATCAAAACAATAAGATTTCTTTAGCTTCAATAAGAGTAAAAACATGCTCTCCAAAATAATGCTGTTGAAATAGAGATATAAAACAATGGGGTGAAACAATTACAAACTAACACATCTTTAGCATAGGTTGCCTGAAAACAAACAGCGCTTGGCATAATACTCACACTAAGGATAAATGCTGGTGGCTCCTAAACTAAATTAGTTTTTTTCTGATTTTCTGATGGTGAAAGAAAACAATCAGTAATCATAATATTTATAAGACACTCAGCATATACCTTACCTTGCATGCCAGATGGGCCAAAATCCTGTCTTGTAAGAAAAATAGCATGGTCATGATATTCTGCATGCGCAGTGTCAGGCTTCTGTTGGAGATAGGCCCAGCGACATACGTTCTCCAAACTCTGGGAAGGGTTCCCAATCTCTATTAAGCTCATGGACTGGATAGTCAAAGAAGAAAAAGATAATGATTATTTTATAATTTCATAGATTATAAGGCCGGAAGAGACAATAAAACCATCTAGTCTGACCTCCTGCATATCACAGGCCCTTACATTTCACCCAGATACCTCTATATTGAGCCCAACATCTTTAGTTAAACCAAAGCATTTCCATCCAATTAACTTTGGCCAACCTTTTCCAGTTTGTTATCTTTGAAGATAGGCTTAGGCATTTGTTCAAACATTGTATGAAACTCCATTCATGTTAAAGGAAATTCTGCAAGAAGAAAAGTTAGCATATAAAGAACATACGGAACTATCACATGTCCATTCATACATTGGTTATGACATTTTTTACATCATTTATGTTGTCCGTGATGTACTGCAAGAAAAAATCACGGTTAACTTAATAAACTTGTAAGTCGTGTATTACCCTCCATTTAGTAAACCTGTATGTAGACAAGTCACACTGGATTTAAGATACCAAAGTAGTTACTGTACATAAAATCTAGAGCTGGAACATTCTCATTAGGTCATCTAGCTCATCCTCCTGCCAGGGCAAGATTGTTCCTCATTATACATTTCCTATGATTTCATCCAGGCTAGTTTCAAATATGTCAAGGAATATGGCTTCAACCAAGTCCCTTGCAGATTATTCCACAGGCTGCTAGATCTCACTGTCAGAAGCCTGTCCTGATATTCTGCCTACATGTTCTCCTTCTTAATGACTCCTACTGCCAAATTCTCTGCTGGCATAACTTTGCTGACTTCAGCAGAGTTACACCATCAGAGAGTTTGGCCCATAGAATATAGAGATGGAAAACACTTATTAGGCCTTACTTGTAATGCTAATAATAATAATTTTAAAAAAATCATGATGACCCCCCTCTGACAGACTGAATTAATACAATTTCTTCCCTCTTATCTAAGAGTCACTACTACTTATTACAAATAAGATCTCAAATGTCTTTTAAAATTTGTCTTTGCTAAAATTCAAAGTGTTTAAAATTAAAATGAGTCAGGGCTCCTGCACTCTGCCATTCAGCAGAACGAACAAACATGGATATATCCTCTGTCCTCTGCTACCGTTTATCTTAGATTCAACCCTAACTGGCAAATAGATATCTGAAATGGAAACCACCCATTCTGAGAAATAATAGATTCATCTACAGAACCTACCTACTAAATTATTCCCTCTAAAGGAGCTGTGGATGGCATTGCGCTCTCTTTCCCCCTCCAATGTTAACACTTGGTTAATTATAGTGTAATTTAGCATTTGATTAAGAAATTTGTGAAGAAACTAAATCTAATTATATTCGAAGGCCTCTGAGCATGAATATCCACTGGTCCATTGGTCACTATTCCTTGTTCACCACCGAGTAGCATCATGCAAAGGGAAACCTGCCTGGTTTACAGAGGATGCCTCTCTTGAATAACTGCGTTTTGCTACTTAGCAAGGATTCTCAAAGCAGATGAGACAAGGGCACAACCAATAATGGCCATCATAGATTCTGAGGGGTTCCTGGGATCCTCCCAAACTCCTGGAGGCCACTAGAATCTCCGAGTTATCACTTCCATCCTGCTGAAGAGGAATCCTTAGGAATCCATGGGAACCAGAGGGATAATCCTGTGGCATCAGGCACTGTGTGTTACAGATGAGGGTAGGCATGACAGATGGGACATGAGATATGGGGGAGATGGTTAATGGACAGACTTGATGGTCTTGGGGTTCCCAGTAGCCGAGATACCAAGATGCTACATAACTCTTTATATTATTTCCCACTGTAGTCAAGAGGTGAGCTTCCCCCACACCCAGGTAAGCCAGACCATGGGTTGAATTGGTCCCTCTGCAAATAAAATGGGACTCTCAGGAGGAAGAGAAGAGCAGGGATAGAAACAGACTGGGCTGAAAAACCAAGACTCTGAGTGAGGCAAAAATCCATCCCTGTTTAGTCTGCAAACACAGAGGCATGTGGACTAGCAGGCACTTGCTAAGTAGGAGGTGGAGAGGCTTGTGTTACTGGTTGCTAGTGATGTGCCTGTGCTTCTGGCTGCCAAGAGGTTGCAGGTGCTGCAGCTGGCTAGGATTTCAGAGAGAGCTGAAAAGGACATAGTTCCCAGTAGGACCGTGGAGAATGTTACTCAACCGATCAGTGGGAAGGCTGCCAGTGAAGACAGAAACAGTTCGTTCTCACTGCAGCAGGAGAACCAGGAACTTTCTGGGTGCTGCAGGGGGCAGGCAACAGAAATACCACAAGATATCTGATGAGTAGACAGGTCATGGGTGGGGGAACAACCCCATGTGTGGAGGACAACAGAGGGACAGCTGTTAGTCAAGATTCTGCCCTCTGGAACATTACAAATATTGCAAACATTAAAAGTTTGTATAGGTGCATACTAGGAAAAAATGTAATCCAAGGCTTTTGGGAACATTCAAATTGGGAATCTCCATAAACCACATACTGACAATAGGTACCTGATCATATTTTGGTTAATTGACGGTTTTAGTAAACTGGGATTTGGAATAATTGGCTTTGATTGTACAACGATGTTGATGAGTGGGTACCAAATGAAAAGAATGCAATGAACTTTGTCTTGTCTTGCTAGAAAAGAGATCTTTCATAACTCATCCATTAGATGGTGCTCCAAGAGTAACAATTGGCAAGACAGTGCCACTCTTTGGAATTTATGGAAGCTCCATGGGGGTGAGGAGGGGAAACTTAAATTGTTAGATGTAAAATCATTGATAGTAAAAATTAGAGTATTACAGCATGTATGTTTTTGAGGCAATCTGGAATCTATGCTTTCCTTTTTTAAATAAGTGAACACTCCCATAAAATATTCCGTTCAAATTATTTCTATGTGGCATTTCTGTTGTTTACTATATATTAGATTAACTTATTTATTCTCTCCTGTCATATGAACTAGACAAGGAAAAATAAACAAAGGAGTATCTGTGTCCATGGTAACCACACTAACAAAAAGAGCTCACTCAGCAAACTGACATTTTGTGTTTCAAGGATTTGTAACACAAAAGTGTGAGTAGTTAATAGTAGTGATACCTCAGCTGCTAATTCTGTATAAATATAAACAACTCGGCAATACAAAGTACAGTGCATGGTGTCAGTCAATGCAGCACTCACAAAGTCATCAACAAAATATGTTCAGAAACAATGTGCTACAAATCCGATTTAAATTAAGGTGACTCATTCATTCCCACTGAAGGAGAGAGGGTAAAATACCCCTCCGCCCTCCAGATAAACTAATGGAAAAATGGTGCAAACTTACATACACAGCAACACAACAAATAAAGCTCAATACACAAATAAATAATACTTATGGCCTGGTCCTTCACTCAATCTACACGGGCGCAGGATCCATCTCCACAGAGTCGGTTGCAGCACCAGGGCCTTAGACTGCATGTAGACGGGATCTGGAATCCTATCTTCCTATGTGTCTGGATAGTGCTTAGCACAATTCTGACTGGTACTTTTAGGTGTTGCCACAATTCATGCAACAAGTATCAACAAAAACAAATAAAGGAATGACTGATTAAATAAATAAGTACCACAGGTAACCGTTACCAGTTTGGCATCAATTCTATAAGCTGCTACACTAAGGGCCTCCTAAGCCTACTGATCTGAATGGAAGTAAAGGGTGCTCAGCATTTCACACATTGAGACCTAAAACCACAGCAGACTCCTTTCCAAACTAACTAGGAGCAAATGGAAGATGGTCAGGTCAGACACCTAATTCAGTATCGAAAAGGCTTGTCCTTCCAGCCTCTCCATACTTGTAGTTCCACCTCGGCTACATTACTCACATTACCCTTCTGTGAAGAATGGAGAAGGAAGGAAGCTGGCGCAAAGCAAGCCACTGCTTACAAGCATGGCTAGCATGGCTACTTCCTGTCCACATGAAGGCATCATAATACCTTTCATCACAGTGAAATATGAAAAAATGAAATATACAAGGATAAATAAAACATTGTTTCAGGAAAAAACATGGGGTGAAATCCTGGTCCTACTGAAGTCAATAGAGCCAGGATTTTAACCCTGGGGTCCATTTGGTGAACTGCATACAGAGTGGTCCTAGATGGGACAAGCTTTTGAGCCTCAACAGAAGTTGGTCCAGTAAAAGGTGTCTTGTCTCTCTCATGAATTATGAAATTGAATCCAGACTAGAATTAGAAAGAGACAAACTAAATTAGACATAGTTAATTGGGAAAAATGCGTCTCACTGAACAATTCGCTTCACGATTCCATTGCTGCAGTAGTGCTATAGTTATGGCTGAAATGGGACATGCATCCCAACAAACTCATTTTCAAGTCACAGATTAAGGAGAAAATCATTGTTTGCCTTGTGTACCTGTGCATGAGAGTAAATGAAGAGAAAGTGTGCCCCTTCTCTTTTGCATAGGCTAAATGCCTCACAGGGCAGTGTGGAAAACAGCCTCTGGAGGGCAATGCTCCCTATCCTACTCATGGGATGGGGCAAAAATGGGGATTGGGTGCAGCCTGATGCCATGCACTCCCAACATGACAGCTGGTGCAGTTGATCTTATGCAGAAGAGGGGGTGGTAATCTGCTACTGATATAAACAAGTGGGGATCCAGGAAATGAATTGTGATTTTCAGTCACAATTGTTCCAGGGTCTACTCCCAGGACAGCGCAGCAATGTGCTGCCCTTTACTCAAATCAGATTGTAAAGTCACAGTCCAGTTCTACTCCTTATGAAAAAAATACCATCTTTCTCATTCTTGTCTTAAATGCAGAAGCAATAATTTGTGCAGTAAAAATGTGCCATTTTAATCCAACTATTTCAGATGTTTTGATTTCAACTAATTAGATAGCTGCAAAATACTATCACAAAGAATGTGGAAGAGCAACTTCCGGTCTGCCTTTTGTATTTGTTCATTCTGATCTACTTATTGAAATTTCAAGGACTTGAAACATTTGAAATTACAGTTGGGTGTATTTTACTGCCCTGGAAAATATTGAAAATGATTACAATTCACTGCCTGCAATGCCTTCAAAAAACAACCATTGAAAAGCTGGTTGCTATGCAACCTACAGTATTGTCTGTATTACCCTCAGCAACGGATGACATATTGTATTAAAATAAAATAATCTTCTTTAAAAAACAATATAGTGAAAGGCTGTTGGGGGAGGAGGGTACTTGCAATAACTCAGAGCTGTATCACAAGCTCAAAGGAAAAGCAGAGCATCCTTCTTCCAGGCCCCATCCATTACTGAATCCCATTGTGATTATTATGATTATTTATCAGGCTGGTGATATAGATAACAGATTTCTCAGAATGAAGCAAACAAGCCTAACGGTTTCCAGTGCAAGGTTTCTGAAGCAATCTTTACTCAAACAGGATTCCATGGTCATATTTTCACATAGTGAAGCCAAACGAGCCATTTTACTCTTGGATTGTTTCAGTGTATGCACATCCCTTTAGTTCTAAACTTGCTTTTTCTTTAACACTGGTACAAGATTAGAGGCCTCTTTTCTTCCACAGAACAGAGAAAAGGCAGGAGCAGTGCAATATCCTTTCCCCATCACAACCCTGCTCTGTCTGGGTAACAGGGCCTCAAAGTAGGGGGTAAATTATAATGATAGATAATTACAATTATTTAAAGCCCCCTTTACATTTCCAGAATGGTGTAAAGAGGCTTTAGTGTAAATGAGAATCAGGCCCAAAGCCTCTAGAAGTGAGAGGAGAGCTCAGTTTCCAAGCTCATTCAGGATCAGATTGCGATACCCAAATGGTACCTTACTCCACATATAATTCTACTGAAGTCAGTGAGGCTACTCACAGTGAGGCTACATTGCTACCCACTGGGTATCAGAATCCAGGCCCAGGTTACTCACTGCTGAACTGCCAATAAAAGGGTCAGTCGGTGCTAACTGCAATGGTAATTTTTGTGATCACATACCCTTGGAAACTGGACTGGAATTACCTGCTCCTTTCACACAGGCCAAGCAGCCACTAAGGAGTGAATGCTTTCACGCTATGCTAACCTAGTCAGGTTGCAGACCAGTGACATAGAAGCACACTGCTTTCTATACAGGTCTGTCGTATCAGTGAAATGCAAATTATTAATGAACGGTATTTTTTTTGTTTAGCTTTTTCCATCTTGAAAAACAACCCACTCTCTCCTTGGAACTCAAACAAGAATGTGAAAGTGGAATTGGGATCTACTGTATTTACCGTATTTCAGCAGATAAAACTGCAGACGTTACAAGATATCAGATTATTATAGATGTATAATTATAAAGGTAGACAATGCATTCATTTACTAAATGGGTGCTATAAAACAAGGCATGTGACTGACTGGTAAAGGTTTCAGCTGTGAAGGGATCTGCTACCACCCTACCTGGAGAATTATTAGCCTGTTTACACTCTCTCAAATTATTATCCATCTAGCAATTATTACGTTATTTCCCCTATTTTAACCCAACTTTCTAAATATACACACTATGAATTTTGGGCCACAGAATGGTAGGTGCAAACACTCTCCCCACCCCTTATCTTAGCATTTATACATCACTTTATATCTCCAAAGCACATCACCCTCTGAGGTTGGCAAGAACTATCCTCAATGTGCTGATGAGGAAGCTCAGACAAAAGTCAAGTGACTAACCCAAGGCCATGTGGTGAGTCAGTGGCAGAGCCTGGATTAGAACTCATGGCTTCCTGACTCTCAGCACAGAAAGAGCTCACACTGTTTCAAATCTTCAGCTGCTGTAAATCAGTGTAAGTCTATTGACTTCACTGGAGCTACACCCATTTATACCAGACGAACTGACCTTCTATTGTTTACAGATACCATTTACACCACTTGCATGTCTGAAGACTTAGCTGTCCCCTGCAAATCAGGTGCAGTTCATGAATGTCCAAATGACAGTAACTGCAGTCACAAAAAGGAAGCTAAATCATAAAGAACTTTTCACTTGAATAGCTGCAGGTGCTGTCATGCCTAAGAGGCCCTGGCAGTGCGTGTCCTCATTCAATGAACGCTATAAACATTCTTATAAATCTGCTCCTGTTTCCATGGAATTAGAAGTTGCTCAGGCAAAACTGGAGTAAAAGTACTAAAAGCTTTAAAATAATCCCACTTTCAAAACCATTCACCATTTCAATGTCTTTACTGGAGTTTTGCCTGTAAACTGAGTCATTCCATGGAAATAGCAACAGAAGAGTAAAAAAAAGACAAACCCAAAAACTTTGTAATTTTTAAATTTGGGTTGATTCTGCAAAGTGCAAGGCATTCTGGTCCCAATCCAGCAAAGCAAGTGTTTAAGCATGTGTGTAGTCCAACTTCAATTAAGCACAAGCTTAAGGGATTTGCCGGATCAGAGCATAGTGCTCAGCAGGACTGAGCCCACAATGCACTTGCGGTATGGTAATATAACGGTACACACAGTCACGTGTTATTTCTCTCTCATATATGGACTCACAGACACAGTATAAATAACACCCCCTCTAGTGGCCAAAAGGGTCATTACTCATAAAACTTGCCATGACTTATAAAAACAAACTTGAAATAACATACTATCAAAGCAAAGTGGTAACTTAAAGTGACATAATAAGAGAAAATACAAAAGAAAATTGCATGTTATAATTATTTTGCCAGCATGAATTTCATATAATAAACAAGTGAATGTAAATTCCGTATGATACATTAATGCTACATTAATAGACCCATGGCCAATGAATAAATTGAAATAGAACAGTATATGTCACAAATGAATTACACAGTTCATTAAAAGAATCCTGGAAACATCTAGCTCCATTCTTTAAATTAGCCTTTACTTACTTTCCCATAGCTCAGCATGATTATCCTCACCAAAACAACATTAACGTGGGCACCTAAGGACTCATCGTGGTAGATTTCGTTAACCTGCAAAAGAGTGTGGATATTTTGAATAATGACCTTGTCAATAGGTAATCACAGTAGCAATGATAAAACACAACCTTTTTATATGCTGTGTTTTTAAGATATAGATCAACCACTCTCATTTGTGAAAAAGGGTCATTTCCACTGACCTGAGAGAGAACTTTTCCCCTGTGAACTACAGGGTTCTACCATAAAGGCTCCATACAGGCATCAAATCAGGAACCATGTTTGTTCAGGAAACCACTCAAAGTCAATGAAATTTAAGCAGGCGCATAAAATGCTTCCCTAAACTAGGAACTAATTTGCTAAAATACTAGGGGGAGTCTAGGCAGATTCACAGTCTGCCTGGCAACCAGTAGGGATGGAGATGCCCCTCCCAGAGAGCTCAGGAGTGGGGAAAGGCCATTTTGGGAGCAGTCTGGAGCTAGGGGGGAAAGGGGCAGGACTGGCTGTGTGGGAGCTGCTGAGACCTGGCCTACATGCAGGGTTACCCCGAGAACTGGCCTCTGGGGACTGGAAAGCCAGATCCCTCAGCTTGAGCCCTTCCCGCTCCAAGGAGTCTCCCCGTTTGTAATGTGTTGTTGGGAAAACTTCCCCCAGCAGGCTGAGTTAACCCCCAGCTCCCTAGGAGGGAGAGTCACCGCATGGCAAGGCAAGCTGTGCTCTGGCTGCTAGTCTAGGGCCGCGACCTGCTGTGAGTGGGCCGCGGCACTGGGGTGGGAGACTGACGTTGAATTTTTGGTGTCGTTTTGTATTCTACACCTTGAGCACTGCACTGCTTGGTGTTGAGTGGAAATCCTGGGACCAGAAGCAGCCTGACGCCTGCATGAAGAGGATCCCTGCCAGCAGAGACCAGCTCCTCTGCAATGACTGAGGAGTCTTTTAGCTAGCTACTCATGGAAATTGTTTGGGGAACCCCTACTCCCTGGATGGTGTCCTCAAGGCAGGGAGTAAGGATTTGGGGGATTTTTATAATCTGCTGCCTATTGAACCTGCAGAGGGACTGACCACCTTATCCCAATTGTGAGCCTTTGGGCTGTGCTGAAGCCAGTCCGCCACACAGCTAAACCACTGCCCAGAAGATATTGTGGCCACAGGTCATCAAGGGCCCCGACAAATTATGCGTACCAATGGGACACTAATTTTACAAGTGCTGCATCAGGTCATCTGACTGGTGAGCCTAAGAATAATGTTTTACCCTGTTATGTTGTATTTATCTCCTGTTTAATATAATGGCTGTGTAGAATATATTGTGGATGTGTTTCCAGCGTTATTCCACCACCGAGAACAGCCTTGGAACCCCCTTTCAGAATTTCCACTCTTCTCTTTTGCAGACTATCTGCAAAGTCTTGTGCTGTGTAAATATATTGTATGTGTTTGCGGAGTTATCCTGTGATTAGAATTTTCTTCCCAAGCTGCCCTAGTGACCCTGCCAGGAAGGAGCGAGGGGGGTGCAGGCACTGCCAATTAAATTCATAAGGAAAAAAAATAAAGCAGATACACCCTGTTGAGGCCTGTCCGTCAAAACCTATAAGCAGATTGGCATTAAAGAAGGTAATAGGGTGGAGAGGGGTGTTACACATATATAATCACATGCACATAGGCAAATTATTTTAGGTACACTGAAGACAGAGCTATGAATATTATAATGGGAAATGAAATACAGAAGTCTAAGCAATACATAAGAAATAATTACTATAAGGAAGCTGGGCAAAATATTATCTATTTAAAGAGTTGACTGGGGTTATCTGTGATGTGGGGGGAATGAAAGAAGGCCAATTTACAGTCTTATAAATATGTTTGTTTTTTTGCTTTACAAATTAGAACAAATATATAAATATCTGCAAGGCAAATATATTCTCTTACTTCCTTCCCCCAGATCATTAACACCTCCAGTAAATCATGGACCAAAACTGGATTATTTTATGAGTTGGACATAAAGAATCTCTCATATTTCATTGTTTCTGATATAAGAAATGTATTCACTGTGATAAGTTATTAAGCTTCTGAGCATTGTTTTATTAAAAAAAAAGATCAATACACTCTTATTTTTTTCAATATGCCTTTGTCCCAAGGGTCCATATCAAAATACAACTAATTTTTGATCTCTCTATAAAAATCATTAAAAGTTAATTGCTGTATTGTCTGTTAACAAAAATTTCTCTGACTGTTATTTGGGCACCTAAAAAGAGGAAGGATTTTCAGAAGTACTGACCACCTTCCAGTTCCCAGTGAAGGCCGGGAGAGCTATATAGTGCTTGTGCTTTAGGCTCCTATGTTTGAAATAGCTTTATCTTTCCTCTCAGGGGCTTTTGCAAAGGCAGATTAACATACTGAAAGATACACTTTTGTTTTAATCAGTTATGTGTTTAAAGGAAAGTTTTGTGCCGACAAGGACACTTCATTGTGTTCTTTACTAGATGCTCCACACACTCAAGGGTATTATTTGCAGGGATGCTAGTTTGTCTGATTCTATGTGCATTGGGAATACATGCCTCATTGATAACAAGCTGAAATTTGCAGTAACTTAAATATACATAAAATGAACACTGAATAAAATCTTCTGTGTATAGGAGGTAAGTGTGACATGTAACTAATTATTTAATATAGTTCATGAGACATAAGCCCATTTGTCACAAGCTCCTTCCAATTAGCCTTCAGAATTTAACCTCAGCCTCTTTTAACAATAGTGAAATAATACAGCAACTGTATCACTACTAGATGCCAAACTAAAACTTGGCAGGGAAATTTTGACAGAATGGTATTGAAACATTGTTACACCGTTCACACAACTGACATCTAACAAACATTTTGTGAATGAATAGAAAAACAAACATTATAGAGGTTCCTTGGCATCTGTGGAATATAATTTGTAATGGGTTTTCTCTCAAACATTGGGCCAAATCAAAGCCATGGATCTTAACTTCATATCAACCAACTCCAATGAAATAATCCTGGGAGAGCAGGACCCTTTGCTCTTTCTCTGGGCTAAATTGTGGCTGTATTGTGCTGATCCATGAGCATTCCAGGAAATGGATTGAGTCAGATTTTCATTTTTTTAAAATTTTATATTCTATCAACATTTAAAATGGAATACAAATAAAATAAAATTCAAAAGAAGAAGTTGTTTCCAAACAAAAAAAAATTAAAATGTTCCATTCCGATGAAGTTGAAATAGATTTCAATCTTATCAAAAAGACTTTTTTCAAAATAAAATTTCATCAGAATTGACACATTCCCACAGAAAGTTTTGACAAAATGGCATTTTCTAATGCAAAAATATTTTGTCAGAAATTTTCTGACTAGCTCTACTATTAATCATTTCTTTGCATTGCATTTCCTTGGTTATTTAAAATGACAACATGCTGAAATAGATTCACACTTATTTAAATGTGTGATGTGAATGGCATCTGTTTGTTTCAATGTGCTATTAAAGAAATGAGATCCAAGTGATTGAGCTCCGAAACGGATGTGCTCAAATGTGCTTGAGAATTACACTTTGAAATAGAAAATTGCCAGCAGAATTATAGAATTTTAAAGCTCCAGATCTGTAGTGTCTTTCTTCAAATGTATAACTTCTGCATTAAAGGCAGATTATTTATTACAGATAGCCAGATATAAAAAATGCATGTGTCTAAAGTAACATGTGTGGCCCCTGTTCTGATTTCATCCTAATTTTTCAGCAGTGTAACTCCAGTTACTTCAGTGGTGATACCCTGGTTTATACCACTATAAGAGATATCAGAACTGAGCTTCCTGTCTGTCCTTAAATCAGTGGGGGTCAGATTCTAAAGTAATGCTGGTGCACAGGAAAGCAGAGCACACAAAGAGGCTCTCAGATCTGCGTAAGCTCTTTGAAGCTGGCACTATTACTCTATGTTTGTATAGGGTCTAGCAGGATGGGGCCCCATTCTCAATTGGCCCTTACGCATTACCATAATACACATGATTATAGTAACAATGATAACACTGAAACGCCTCCATACTCAAAGAAAGTGCAGGTCTGGATCCAAACTTTGTGGCTAGGGCTCGTGTTTAGTACTGGAGTAAACTTAACCAGCATCTGGTCAATGCCAACTTTCCATTCAGACTGGCACTAGATGCCTGGGAGCTTCAAAGACTGTCTAGGATGCAGAAGGCTGTTGCGGTGGGAGGTGATGATGAGAACGAGTACTTCAAAACAGCTTGATACATTTGCACAGATGTCACAACCTTTAACTGTTGGTCTTATTTGATCTAAACTTTGGGAGGTTTGCTCATCACTATAAGCTATCAGTGTTATTCATGGGAAAGACTACAAATTAACAATAACGGGAAATGCACCTCTAATCAAACCTTCATGGTGCTGAAAATTACACCTGAAAGCGGCTATAGAAATGAGTGAAACTTCTAAGAGTTCAACAAACAACATTTCCCAGTAGATCTGTGTGATGCAAAGTGTTGACAATGCAGGTTTTCTTTGGATAGCTTTTATAAAGTGTTTTTTCATAAAGTCTGAAATCAGTGATGTACGCAGCTTTCACTCAAACTCTTCCCAAAAAGTTGTGATAACGAGACATGCCAACGAGGATGTCACAGAATAAGATGCCTGATGCAAGGTTTCAGCATGGGAAATAAGATAAATACATGAGGGTAAAGAGAGAAAATAGGACCCTCAATGGGTAAGGATATCATCATTCTGA
Organism: Emydura macquarii macquarii; assembly: GCF_026122565.2. Lineage (NCBI taxonomy): Eukaryota > Metazoa > Chordata > Testudines > Chelidae > Emydura > Emydura macquarii. The sequence goes on along the minus strand of NW_027132905.1, from coordinate 5,472,504 downwards.
CAAAAAGACACAGAAGTTGCACAGAAACTGAAAAACTACTTTGTGAAAGTATTAATAAGAGACAATAACTGTGCAGGAGAAATCTGATGAGTTTCTTATGCATTAAGTCCAGGGAGACAAACTGTGTAAACCTGCAAACATATGGAACCTAGTTATAAAAAGTCTTCCTTTCTTATATGAACAAAGCCAAATTCCAGGGTCCACACATTTGTTTAGTTTTTAATCCTGTTGTGACCGTCCCTCTTCATGATGGTCTATATTTTTAATGTTATATTTCTATTTTTTACACTACATTGCAGCATACATTAATGACATTCTGCATAGATACATTTCTCCTCCTAAATTTCCTATGAGTATTGTCCGACTGTATCACTTATGTCCTTTCATTCAGAGTCTATCACCCAGCATCTACATTCTCTTTACCCCTCAGTTCCTTACACACTTCACTCACTTTTTTGACATTATTGGGTGTGGCCAAAATATTTAGTATGCTGTCTGTTGCCTTTTCTGAGAAAGTATTAACAAAATATTGTTTTGGAGGGTGCAGGGATGAGTTAAAGAAATAAAGCAACTAATTGTGGTTAGCTTTGGCTAAATTATAAATAATGGCGGTTCTGCAGGGCATTTAAAGGGTGGCAAATGTCTTAGGCCAGGGAGCTAGGGGCTATTGCCACCCAAGTCATGGCCCAACCACTTTTTGGCTGGGCCAAACCTAAGTGGTGCTGCAACCTCATGCAGCAGGTCACTCAGATCTGGAGAGGATGGATGTAGGAGCTCATGGGCCAGGGGGTGCCTGAGAGGGGAAGAGGAGAGTCAGGTGGTGGTGGGGCAAATCAATCTCTCACACACACATGCTTTCAATGGTGCTCCACAGCCTCTGGTAACATCAAGCAGGAGATCAATTTCTGGGGTGGTCTAAAGAGCTGTGTCAAGAAAAATTGAATGAAAATGAGCTAAGAAAATATTTAGCTGGCTATCAAGAAAAGTTCCCTGAGAGCACAATCTATTAGCTTATTGAAGAGTCTGCCTAAGGAAGCATTCTAAGTGGGGTGACCAGATAGCAAGTGTGGAAAATAGGGACAGGGGGTGGGGGAAATAGGCACTTATATAAGACAAAGCCCCAAATATCAGGACTGTCCTTATAAAAATCGCGACATCTGATCTGACCATCCTAATTCTAAGCTACACGTTGGACAGAACCCTGGAGAAAACACTGACAGAAAAATTCAGTACTGGCAGGGAGATGGAAAAGGGGACCAAGCAGATCTTTTCTAACTTCTGTATTTTCCTGTAATAGATTCATTTAGAGTATCTCCACTTTGCAATATCTAGAGGACTTCTTGATAGACCTCATAGGTTTTCAGTCGAGGTTCCTTCTTGTGGGAAGCAAGTAGGAATGATAAGGGTTAACAGGAGCATTAAATAAGGACTCCAGATAAAGAAATCATACTATGCAAGAATGTGAGAATGCACATAGGGAAACAGATGTGTGTAAGTTATGCCTGAAAAGAAAACTAGAATGGAATAAAATTAGTTTTTAATCGTTAGATTTACTATACAACATCACTAAGCTACTTTTAATTTTTTTAAATGTCACATTTTTGTATCTATCTTACATACATATCTTTCAATGTAACATAATTAAATGGAGAGCAGCCATAACAGAAATTCATAGATTTTAAGGCCAGATGGAACCATTGTGATCATCTAGTCTAATTTCCTGCAAAACAAAAGCACAGAACCCCACCCACCAGTTCCTGCATCATGTTGTGGTTGAGCTGAAGCATATTTTTTCAGAAAGACATCCAGTCTCTACCATCACTCCCTCCCATCTATCAACCATTCAGAAGTGCAGCACCTGGAATGCATATGGATCACTCTTCTAACAGATAAACCACACAATGAGATACTGATGGGGACTCTTACAGACCGCAAAAATCAGACTAGAAACAGAATAAACAGCTCCTTAAACATCTATAGTGTGTAAAAAGAAAGACGGAATGATTATGGGGGATTTCAATCTGGGAGACATATGTTGTAGGTCCCATGATGTTACTAGAAAAACACACTAGGAGTATCTAAAAATTACCGATGACATGGTCAGTTTAGTGTTACATATCTGGACAGTTTAAAACTCCCTGCAGACACAAGAGTCTCCATAATTAAATAACATTTTTAAAAATTATGCTCCAAGCAGAAATGTTCCCAGTGTTTTGGAGTTGCAGCCACATTTCAACTTCTATATTTTGCAAAGTGCCCAAATGTTATCAAGCAAGACACCCAGCCTCTAAAGGTCAATCTAAGCCCCTACCAGTCAAATTCTGTCAGTGTGAGACTAAATATGGCAGTGTTTTCTGTTAAATTCTACCCTACTATATATAATTGAGACTTGTGTCTGTCTTTATCACAACCACAACAATATACAGACCATTACCATGAGGGTAGTTCTAAAAGATTAAATATTTAATTAGGCAAACCCAGATATGCCAGCAATGGAGCAAAAATTATATCGATTTCAGAAGACTACATGGCGTACTGTACATATTTAAATGCAGGGTGAAAAGAGACCTGGTTCAGTGGTTTGGGTGATTGTCGAGGTATCAAAAGACTAAATCAAATACTTAAAAAAAAAAAAAAAAAAAAGAGTTTGCAACCCAATCAATGTTTCTAATCTCTTATTAGAGCATAGCTGATAATACCTAGTTTGTCTGTGGGGAACACATGTTAAAGGAACACACATCCTAAAGCATAATGACAACTTAGTGCTAGTCCCAGATTTCAGAATACCCCTTCCATGACTCTAGGCCTTGGTCCAGCAAGGCACTTAAGCACAAGCTTAACTTGAAGCATGTGAATAGTCCCACTGACAGTACCATTCCTGGCCACCACATTTTTTTTTATGCTTATGTAGAAGTGGCCTGAATTTTTGTGTTATTTCCTCTATTGAGAAAGGTCTACAATGTCCTATTGAAATGGCTAAAGTGATCTAAATTTACTTTAATTTCATTTTCAGTCCTCAGTGCAGGTAACAGTAAGTTACTTACGATATTCATCAGGGTCAGAAGGTATTTCTGCACATGTTCTTTTCCATGGAACTGTACAACTGAGTCATCAACTCCCAGAAGAACTTCAATGTTGTAGTCATCATCAGTTGCATGCCTCCGATATCTCTTTCTTGAGCTATTTACTCCATCTTCAACAAGGCTCAGCATACTGGCAAGGTTATCCAGATTACTCAAGTCAGTTGCTGAAATTAAATAGAAAAATAAGCCATCAGCACCATATCAAGATATGTTTTGTTTTAATCCTCATTGAAAAGACAAAATATGGTAAACGAGAGAGAGAAAAAGAAAAAGGCAGCTTCTCCTCTTATACTGGTATAAAATTGGAGTAACTTCATTCAACTTTGCATTTAAAGTGGTATAACTAAGAGAAAAATTTGGGCTATAGTATATCCACATTGAAACAAACGTGTCTTTGTGGTATCCATTTGTTGTATATTGTCTTATACTTAGACCACATGCTCTTCAGGGCAGGGACCATCTCTTTCTTACTCATGTGTGTACAGTGCCTAAAACACTGTGGCTGAGGCCTGTGGGCCCTACCACAATATAAATAAATAACAAAAACAAATACAAGATGGTGCTAGAGCATACGAATATCTTGATATACAATGTGCCTGTTTGAAGTACAATCCTTGTTGTTCTTAGAAGTTCCCGGAATAAAGAGACTGTTCAGCTGTCTTGTGCCGGGGTGCTGTCCATAACTACAAATATGACAACAATTAAGGACAATAGCCCAGATCTTCAAATGAGAATTAGGTGCCTAAATATCTTCGAAGATCTGGGCCCATACACTTTCCTTTTATTATTCAGATACTCCAGCTCCAGAATCAAACTTCATTGTAAATGCAATTACCTATGTAACTTTTCTGCATGAAGCCATGTAGGACAAATAAATCACTGCCACTAGAGATACATTAGATCTATTCATACAAATGAAAATCTATCTGAAAACAGAAATGTGAATACGTTTTCTTCGACTTGTGGACATTTTATAAAATAAACAAATACAATGAGAACTATAATTCAAGAATTTTTTAAACAACTTTTCATCCTTTGTTCCCAACTTGCCTTGTCATGCTGAATTACTGCATATACAAGTACAATCTCCCAGATGGAAAATTAGGTAACATTATTATTGTTAATTGTTGGTTTGTTTCCAGTAGTGCCAATTATTTGAAAAAAAGTTAGGGGATGATCTGGGTCCACTTAAAAAACTAGCTTGAAAGCAAACTATTGGCACTGAACCATACAGAATACTGATTATTTTTAGTAGTAGTAGTATTACAATAGCATCTGGAAATCCCAAACAAGGATCCCTTGATTACAGTGAATAACAAATAATGACTTGATTACAGCGTATAAATACCTTCACCAAAAGAAAATACAGGGTATTAAAGAACTTATTTAACATAGCAGAGAAAGGCGTAACAAGAACCAAGGGCTAGAAGTTCAAGTCCAACATATTCAAATTAGAACAGACATTTTTAACAGTGAGGGTAAATAGCCATTGGAACAAACTATCAAGTGGCATGGTGGATTCTCCATCGCTTCAAGTCTTCAAATTAGGACTGGATGACCCCCTCTCCTGGCCTTAAAACAACCCCCAACATCACTAAGTACATCATTGGAAGCACAGTTCAGGACACACCAACTCAAAAGGCACCAGATCCTGCTGTAACAACACATGCAAAACCTGCAAACATACTGCCACTGTTACAATGATCCATATCCCCCATAACACACCTTACAAGAGCCACAGGTCTTACACATGCCTATCACAACAGATGTTGTAGCTCATCCAGTGCATCAAAATATCCCAATAACAACGAGGTGGGTGAAACCAAACAACCACCATGCTCTTGAATGAACTCGCACAGAAAAAATGGTATAAGACAAAAATCACCATATCACCGTGGGTGAACACTTTTCACAAAATGATCACCTCTATATCTGACCTCTCAGTCCTTGTCCTCAAGGGAGACCTGTATAACATCTTCAAAAGACAAGCCTGGGAACTTAAATTCATAACTCTGCTAGATACCAGAAATCATGGGCTCAAGAGAGACATTGATTTTATGGCTCCTTACAACAATTTGTAACCTACTAACCCTCCTTTGTCCTACAACTGTAGAGGTGTTAACTGCCCACTTCACCTTAAATGGTCTCTTGTAAGTGTATTGATCCCTTATCTTTTCCCTCTTGTATTTAGCTGACACCTTGTATTTAGCTGTGAGTCCTTTCCCAGACCACCTTAAGAAGAGCTCTGTGTAAGCTCGAAAGCTTGTCTCTTTCACCAACAGAAGTTGGACCAATAAAAGATATTACCTCACCCACCTTGTCTTTCCAGTATTAGTTGAACACAAGTTACTGGTTGGGAATAACTGGATAAAATTCTTTCCCCTTGGTTATACAGGTGATACTAGATGATCTAATGATTCCTTCTGGCCTTAAACATCTATGAATCAGTACCCCACTGCAGTAGGCATACAAACATGTAGTAAAAACACAGACCCTGCCATCAAATAGTTTAGAATCTTGGTTAATAAGATGCAACAGGTTGATGACACAAAATAACAGAAAGAGAGAATACCTGTGAAATTTGACAGCAAATCTTGTAAGCTTTCTAGAAAAGCTGGCTAGCTTAGTAATGACCACAGTTCATATCCTGTTCAGTATCCCTCCCTCCCCCCGGCCACTCCAAACAGGAGTTCTTCCTGTGATAAAGACAGCATTAAATGTAGCTCATAAATTCAGCAATCATATTCTGCTTATTACCCTGCAGGCTCCCACTGGATCCAACTCTTGGGCCTCCTTGAAGTTTTTGGAAATTAAGCTGGTCAGAACCCATGGCTCAACTTGAAAATTCATTCTTCACTGTAAACCCAGTTAACAGTTTCAGGCTAACAACCCTGGACTAGCAATCCTGAAGGGAGTTCTTCACCAGGATATGAAAAACAGTCAAAACAGTCTAGTGCAGCCCTATTTCATGCAGCATTCCTCTCTGAAAATTTCAATGTTAATCTTTTATAACAACCAGAAGTAATTATTTAGCAATCACACAAAATCTCACTACAAACAGTAGTTACTGTGAAATTTGACAGAAAATCTTATAAGCTTTCTAGAAAAGCCAGTCTAGGTTGGCAATGACCACAGGTCATGTCCTGTTTGCTTTGCACACAGATATGTATAATAAAAAATGGCAAAGCAAAGACTGTTGAATATGATATTGAGAAATGGTTTCTTTCCAATGCTTGGCAGGGTGAGGGAGACTGGATTTCTAAGGGGGCTGATGCTCTGACATGATCTGAGACAGGGAGATTGTGTTGATGTCATTGATGACAGGTAGTTTTGAAGGTGGTACTGGCAGATCAGTCTGCTCTGTTGTTGCTGTTGTTTTTATGGACTGTGATGCTGTAATTTGCAGATGTCTGCTTCCCCTCTCCCCATTTATGTTTAAATCAAAATAAAATAATGATTTCTAGCATAGTGTGACAGGGTGGTCAGCCCATGCCTGCTACCTGACATGGCCCTTTAAAGGTTTGAAAGGTCCAATAGACATCTATAGAGAGAGACCTAAGGGGATAAGGATAGAGAGGAAATGGTCCAGGGAATGAATAGTGCTTGCAGAAGGAATCCTGTTACTGTACTTTTAAGGGCCCAGGGCCAGGAGCCTTATAGAGAGCGTGGGGCATGGCTCCCCTCTCTCTCAACCTATTGGAAAAGAATTGGGAGAAGGAGACCAGCATAAAGGCTGCTTTCTCCCTCACAGCAAGGAGACATTGGCAGGAGAAGGCTGGCCTGCTGAAGGAAGCTTGCTACAGTCTTGCAGCTGACCTGAGGCACAACTCGAACTTCAGGAGAAGGGCTGAAGGGAACTCCGGTCTGGAGGAGGGAGATAAGGACTGCTCTAAATGCTCTCAATACAGCCCACCTGCTGCAGAGCAGGGCTGGAACTGGTCTTCTGGGAAGCATCTCAACAGCTGACTAAGAAGAAGCTGAGAAGACCCACACAGCTGGCAGAGATAGCAGAGTCCAGAGGAAGATTAGGCCTGGGGAAGATGTCAACAATCAGGGAGAAGGTAGAAGCAGCCCAAGGAAAGATTAGAGTGATAAGTCCTCATCCACCAACAGGTTCCCCTACCCCTCCTCAGAACAAGGAGGAAGATAAGTGCACTAGAAATGGAAGAGGGCAAGAACTATAAGTCCCAAATGGTGATTGAAGGCCAGGCTTAAAGGACATTAAACTTGGGTTTTCTTATTTTGGACATTTCAGTTTCCTTATTATGTCCCTTAGTGACCTAAACACTCCCACTGAAGTTCTCCAATAGGTCACCTTGAAGGCAGGCCAACCAATGCTGTTAGCCTTTCATTGGAGCATGAATTCTTGACAACCAATCTCTTCTTTGCTCCCCAAGTGGTATCCTCTCCAAGTCAATTATAGGAGTTGCAGGTGCTCAATACCTCTCAGGATCTGGCTCAACATTCTTCCTGTGGGACAACAAACACCCTCTCCAGGAAGCAGAGGACAGAGGTCACTAGTGTTCACAGGTCACAAAGCACTTGTCATAGTACTATATATTGTCTTCCTACTTAGTATCTTTTCCTAGTTGATTCTCCTGCTGCTGCTAGAGATGCCTTCTTTTATGATTTACTCATTTGATCATTATTCATCTCCCTGTCACAGTCTAAAGTGTGGTGCATTGTTACATTCATTTGTTTCAATTATTTTTCCAAGCCAGACAAATTATGTTTAAATCAGAACAAACAAAAGATCCAAAATAAATCAGCACCTATACCTGATAACAGGGAAAATAAATGAGAAGTAGAAGCATATGTAATAAATCAGTGATTTGTCAATGGCAGGTTAGGGATGCATTTTGTCTTTTCTCATACTGGTCCACTAACCACAGGTATGATATTTCAACGTTCATTAATTGCACGGGCAATTTTACTGTTAGACCATCACATTCCTGCTCTGTTAATTATTGAGTGTCAGAAATGAGAGGAAAAAAAACAAGAGTCTGAATTACCTCTTCACATTTCCCATACATCACCTTCCTTAGAGCCACCCATGCGCATGCGGTTTGTGCAATAACATTCCAAAAGTTACCTTGGACCACATTTTAGTAAATTATCTCAAGGTCTCTCTATGAGGTGCTCATTTGAAGCAACTTCTGCCTATCTGTATACCAGCCACTAATTATCAGTGCACAAATTATCAATTTTTGTGCTCCATCTCCCAAGAGTAGACTCTTGACATTTGCGAGAGAGAACAAATAACCTCTTCTGGAAACACACACCTTGTTCCTGTTAGGAAAGACCCACATTAGTGAAAGTGAAGCAATGCATTCTGGAAAGCACAGGGCAGAACCCATCACAGGCTGCCTGGAGGGGAAATACTACCCCACACAGACAAATCACAGTCTGGGACATGTGGGTAGGACAAGCCACGGCAATTTCTTTTTAAATGTGTAGGTGTTTAGCATTCTGATTGTCCAGTTAACTTAAAAATGCAGCTTGTTTTCCTCTGCCAACAGCTTAATAATAACAACATTAACATGGTGCAAAATGCCCCGCGTTGTGAAACGACGAACCAAAAGGATCAGCATTTCTGATTCAGTGGATCTGACTCTAGTGTTTATAAGCGTGCTCGTGAAGAAACCCATGAGTTAAGTTTCCTGTCACTTCAACAGAGCTGCTATAAATTGCAGATCCGCACTGTTGCTGAGCAAGCTGTCTTATATTTACTGCTGGATGGGGAGCAGGCAAGTACCATACCCTTGACAGATGCTTAACTTGCACAACCCTCTAGCTACTTCCTCAGCTCTTCTGAGTCAAGCCCTTTAAATTGCACCAAACATTTTTATAATAATCCTTATTATCTGCATGCTACCCATTTTAACCATCTTCCATGAGCAACTGATCCTCAAATTAAGTCCGTTAATTGCATGTTATGTAAATTCTCATCTGTCCTCCCTGGGGAACTGACCATCTAATCAGTGAGATCACCACCTGCCCCCTTTGTAAAGACAGACAAAAGTAGCAGTTAACTCTTGCTCCTTATCCTGTGATATAATTTCTCTGCCCTCATTTTTGAACACCCCAGTGTGTTTTCATTTTTGCTGGCTGGGCACATAGTTGTAATGTGTCCAGCTCAATTGCTATTCATTACTCTTTCTTGAATATCTGATTTTTCTATGTGTTTTTATAGCTCTGCCTTACCATCCTCCTTCCCACTTTCTTTGTATTTTGTTTTTACATGTCCTCTATTTGTGTTTTTTCCTTTAAACTCCTACTTAGCCACATCAGCCTCTTCATAATTCATGAATCCCATTTTTATAGTACAGTTTGCATTTGGACCCTTCTGCTATATATCATGCATAAGAAAACAGGACAAATCCAACAAGGTGAATTAAAATGGAAGAGCGGTATTGAGAGGTGAAAGCAAATTGAAAAGTATCCTAAACAAAGGGAAAACAAATTCTACACTGTATACTAGTAAAATGTTACAGCCTTAAGGCCCCAGTCAGAAAAGTATCCCCAAGCAGTACAGCACTTAAGCACATGCTTAATTACATTTAAATTCAATAGGATTTAAGCACATGCTTACCATTAGAATGTGCTTAAGTACTTTCCTGAATCAGGGTTTAGGATTGTGACTGTCGCTGTATAATCCACAAATAAAGAGCAATTAAACAGTTATCACAACAGCTTTCTTTTTTCTGGTTGTGTGCAAATTCTTTATTTTCATTTTTTCATAGACAAGGCCAGAAGGGACCATTGTGATCATCTAGTCTGATCTCCTGCATAACACTGGCCCGAGAACTGTATAGGTGGCCCAGAATGTACTTGCAGATGGAAGAAAAGAATCTCCACATAACTCTCACCCGCAGTGCCCTTTTGCTCAGGTTCTGAGCTTTGGATCAGGATTTGTCCCACAACTTTTTTTCTTATGGTCTTAAACTCAGTGGTTCAGGGATATTCTAGCTAACTTTTGCCAATGAGACACTTGAATTTTCAGTCCATACTGCAAAACATGAGTAAATTACAGAGAATTAGCGCATTTAATGACTGGGATAAGTGACCCCTGGCACTGTAAGTGACATGTTTAACAACCTCATTTGCAATTGTAACAGAATGAAATGTCAAGCTGTGGTACAAGACTTGAATTACAACAGCTTAATCTGATGCGTCAATGCTCTTTTTATAAACCGTGTATTTTGCAGCAAGGGAAAATGAAATTTCATTGCAGTGCAAACAAACAAACATAAAAAATCCTGTGAGTAATCAAAACTTACAGTTCCCTACCACTGGAAAATAAGCAAAGAAATTCACATGATACACCAGAGCTTATTAGAAGCACCTCTGAAAAATAAAGGATATAAGCAAACATTTACTTTACAAATGCATTTTAGCTCTACCCATAAAACAAAAAATCTACTTATGTTAATTAACATTTCAAAAGCTGAATTATAGAATACATTTTAAGAGGAAAAAAGTCCTAACTAGATTATCATAAACAGAAAATCAGCTAAACTTAAGTGTCAAATACAATACAAATACATAGAAATCTGATCACATTTTATAATACATGTATCCCATATGATGAACTTCTATTCCTCCTATACAATGAGCTGCTGCCAAGCATTAAGATATTTTAATTATACAATGTTTCAGAAATAATGAGCAGTCTTCAATTTTGGACAAAAGAGAAAAAACATACAATTTCAATGGGCAAAAAAAAAAGTGTATTCTCAATTCCTTATTTGTCTTGATCAGCTTGTTATTGTTTTACAGAATATTGTGACCAGAAAGCAGTAGTCAGAACAAAGATATAACATGAGTTTAGCAACTGGAAAGGGATATGCATTATATCACATCATCAGTTCAGTCTTTACACTGATGCTGTAATGTATAATGTTCTTGGATAGTTGTGATAAGAGAATTTGAATCAGAGCAGTCATAAGCTCTAATATTACTAGAGGTTTGATAAAGTCCTTATTGCTAACAAGAGTAGCTGAAGATGATGAAAGCTACTGTCCATATGACTGCAAGAAACACAAAAACTAATTCTGGGGAAGCAGAAAGTTCTTATACTACAAAATTATTGTAGAAAAATCCAGAAAGTAAAACCATTCTGTTTTCTACAAATGAACATGAGATCTATTTCCAAGACATCTCAAAAGCATTGCCAAAGTCTTTTTTTGACATTCATACAAAGAAAATTTGGAACTCAGAATGTGTCAGGTACTATAAAAGGCAAACTGATATAAAGATAGCTTTGCTCTATTAGGATGCATGGGTATGAAATGTGGGCCCTACAGGCAACAGCTGAGAAGTAAGGCTTTCAAAATGCATCAAATATCATATGTGTGTATCAGGCAAAGAGAGAAATAACAAAAGGAAAAAGCAATGTGTGGATACTCAAAACACTGTGGAGTGAGTGTGGAGAAAGTAGATAATGACATTAAAGTTAAAATAATATAAATGCAAAGGGGGGGAGGGGGGAGCGCATGCAAGTATATAGCACTGTCCCAGCAATAGTCTGCTACTTCCTACAAAAAAAGTATCTAGGCAAACCACAGCCATGTGTTTCTCAAGCCATCCAGTCCAGGCCCTGGGAACATGAACAACACACCAGTTTCAGGAAAAGGTAAAGTGAAATATTTTCAAGATGATCTCTGCAATGAAAAGGCCTAGAGATGTCTTTTCTTTTCTTTTTTTTTTTTTTTTTTTTTTTAGCTAAGATTAGTCTTGATATCAATGGGCTCACAAAACCATAGGCTACTGTGGATGCCAATTGTAAATGGGATTTGTTTTTTATTTCCCTCTCTGTCCCTATCTATCGTCTTCCATTGGCATAATGGCAATTCAGAACATCCATACATTTGTAAGATTATTTATTATTGGTGCCCAGGTCAACTTCAGCGACGTATGATTTCTTGTAGAAAATGGAGGTACAATTGCTCCGAACGGCTTCCTATGTAATCAAGTTGAGGTAATTTTTCTATTAAAATAAGATATCTGTGATACCAGATAGTACTGGTTAGCGTGCCTTTAGGAATTATCTTAAAGGACTGACTCATAACCAATTGTTGCATCAAAAAACAGAAAGTTATATAGACCTGATTCTCATTTACGTAAGGAAACTTTACACTGCTTCGCAGCAGAAAGTGGCCTTAAAAAGATCATAAATTATATTTATAGTCACTTGGAGGCCCCTTTACACCTCCAGAGCCCTGTACAGTGGCCTTAGTATAAGTGAAAATTAGGCCCTCAGTTAGAAAATGAAAAGAAGAATCTGGAAAGTGAATGTATAAAGTCAAATGATGAGAATATGAAAAATTCTTTCATTTAAGCATAAATATAATAAAACCTTAAGTGAAAGAGCTTTGTATTTTAATGCGATACAATCCAAATGGGGAAAATGTCACTTGTTAGATAACACAAATACTTTTTTTCAATCAGTTTCTTCTACTAATCACTTCTTAATAAGAGACAAGGATATCGCAAACTATTAGAATGGTTAACTTGATTACACTTCGTATAATCAATAGCAAACCTTGATATATTAAAAAAAATGCCACTAAACTATCTGAAGTGTTACTAAGCCTAGTTGAGGGTAAAAGGCTAGATAAGTCTACAACTAGTGGAGAAATAATAGAAGATAGTAAGGCAAAAGCAGAAGGTTGCCTCAGGGGTCAATACATTCACTGCATTCTGAATTCTACTTAGTATATAAAGAATGTGTACCCTAACCTGTTTCTTCTCCATAATGAATACAAAACTCCAAAGCCACCACACATGAAACCACTCAATCAGGGCTGGATTTAGGGGCAGGCGACCCCGGTGACTGCCTGGTGTGCTGCGTTTGTGGGCTGTCAGGCTTGGGGTGCTGTTTTTATTGTTAAATACAGATTTACAGATCCTACCGTGCAAATTTATCATCTTATATGACAGGGATAAATCATGCATGCAAATCGTGCATCAAAGTTGTGAAATGAGCTACAAATGCAATAAAAAATAAGGTATTCAAAAGTTTACCAAATGGAGGTCGGGGAGATGGAAGACGCTCCTCGCCTAGGGTGCCATTTGGCCTAGTGCCAGCTATGCACTCAAATCCTTTATAGAAGCATGAGTTACATTAATCAAAAAGCCAACAAGAGAAGCTGCCCGTAAGAATCATAGGCTGACATTAATTAATACATTCAGATTGGGACGTACATGCTAAACCTGTAGTAAACAGAGTGACTCGCTCAGCGTCCCATGCTTCTGAAGGTAGTTGGAGTTTTCATATAAATATTTGGTTCGGATTGTTCGAACCTGTAACATCTGGTCTATCCACCTAAAGATTTGACTGCTGCAATTTTGCTTAAAGCTAAAAAAGCCTTTGATCAAGTTAAACAGCTGGTATAAGACTATGCGGGATAAATTCAAAGCCACTCCCATTAATTAGCAGCTATAAATCTGTATATTATACATACACACACACACTTTTTGTTACTTGTTTCTCCCAAAAATTACTGCTTAGATGAAGACAATTGATCTGTCAAACATAAGAGACATCACTAATAATAATTAGTGAGCGCTTCTGTGTTAATATAGTTTAAAAGGCACCCTGGATATATATCATCTATCTAGGAACGAATATAGCCCCTTTTCTGTAGTATCTGAACACCCTAACTACTAAAGAATGTATCTTCCCATAAACTTCTGCAAAGTAAGACAGTATTATTATCTCAAATTTTAAGACAATGATATAAATTCCATGCACTATCAGACTACTAAAATAAAATAACTCTATATAGTTAAATCACAAGCATAAACACTAACTATTTTCATAATTTTACTGGTAGGCTACTCACTGCATCCTTGTCCAAGGACTTTCTCTGTTGCTGTACTTACACTATTCTTTTCAGGGAGCAGCTCTGAAAGGCTGAATCAATGCTCAACATGAATGCTTTTAAAGTGGTCATACAAAATAGCATTTACATGGCTGACAGTTTTATTCAATTACGCAAGAATATATGAAAGAATGATAGTCCATAAAGACTTTGCTTGGCTTGAGTGCTCCGGACGCCACCACCACCACCTCCCCCCCCAAAGTCCCAATGGATTGTTTGGGGTTTGTGTGGCTCTGCATGGTCCCCTGCAGTGTGGCAGCTGGACCGCATATTTATTGAATCTAGCACTAATTAATACCCATCATTTCTTCCATGGTTTTCAGCTTTATTAGAAAAATGACACCACCAGCTGCTCTTATCCCATTCAGCTTCAACAGAAACCAGAGTCTCTAATGTTTAGGTGTACCTTCCCCTGGTTTACCAGATTCTGATCATCTTAGCTATATGCTTTCTTCTAGAGTAAAGCTTTAAGCTCAACCCTATACTGTACTTCTACTAGCAATGGTGAATTACTCCAAACCTTCAGCATATTTTAGAACCAAACTTCACCTGATCCTTTAAAGTCTCTGAAACGTTCATGCTGTTGCTGCTGAGGTTTTGTTTGTTGGTTTTGCGTTTTCTGGTGTCCACCCTGGATCAGAAATATCACAAGTTTTCCAGCTTGTACAGCCTAATTCTCCTCTCTCTTACTCTGTAGTAAATTCGGAGTAACTACCTTGTAGCTCAATGGAGCTACATCAGTGTTAACTAAATGGAAGTCATAGAGGAGTCAGGCTCGTAGTCTTCAAACTACACTGCTAGCTTGTTGTAACATGATGACAAAGCAGAACAAGACACTTTTCTGAAGTTTTGGGAGCCTTGGGGAAGAGAACAGAGTTCAATACCAGGTCAGACAAATATCACACCCTCCTCATCTTTAATCATCTAGTGGGTCTCTGAATGCCTGAGGTTTTTCCTTTTAACGGATATATTCAAGCAACATGCTTTGCCTAGCACAGAGGGCATGGCTATAGGGAAATATCATGGGTGCATGAACTGATTTTAAAAGTATGGAAATTAGGTGTGGCCCTCAGAATCCTGCAAAGCCACATAATGTTGCAAAGTCTGCCCATCCCTGAGTT
Source organism: Emydura macquarii macquarii (assembly GCF_026122565.2). Classification (NCBI taxonomy): domain Eukaryota; kingdom Metazoa; phylum Chordata; order Testudines; family Chelidae; genus Emydura; species Emydura macquarii. The sequence continues at coordinate 5,457,414 of NW_027132905.1, read as the reverse complement.
CTTTGTAAGAATCTGAGATTATATTGTGCATATCTCCACTATGTTACTACACAGGAATAGCCAAAGGAGGGAGGAGGGGAAAAAAAAAAAGAGTGACTAATTCTGCCCAAATATTGAGGGTTCATATTCGATGCAGGAGTATGGCACCTGAGCATAGGTATTCTCATACACTCCTGTTTGAATGGAGCTCTGCCTTTTCCAGAGGCTGACCACATTCATGGTCCACTTCTTGCCACATACAGGTTATGTAAACAGCACATCATTGTTCATTCCATTAGCAATACCCCTCAATCCCAGTAAAATTAAGAAATATTCACTCTGTGTGGCCAGTTGAGAAAAGGATACTGTGAAATAAAACACAATGGGGGAAGAAGGGAAGGGAAGCATCCTGTAAAGAAAAAGACCCTTCAGAGGTGAAATTATAAAGTATGCGTGTCAAGCTGTGGTATGAAATTAGTGCATTGCACATCTCATTAGTCTCAGCTTCCCCTTATCACAAGGATATGGCTGCTAGAGCTTTGAATTGGAGAGAAATGATGCTACAGTAAATGTGTAACCACACCAGAGTGACAGAACTCAGCTGGTTCAGTATGAGAATCTTTCAACTTTCCAGGCTTTCAATTGGTGGGTGATCATTAGAGTTTTATGCAAAAGATAGGATTGAGAGGGAAAGGTGATAACCGTTGCCCTACAGAGATGATTTGAATTTCAGACAGCAGGTTTCAGTAATAGATACAATGTGAGATTAAAATAAGTGCTATCCTTGCTATTTTTTCCTGAAGTGAAGGATCAAGCAAAATGTTGGCTCCCACAGAATTAAATCTTCTTCCCCACAACAAAAGAGTAGAGGCAAGAAACAAAATCTCTAATCTAATGGAAAACTGTGAGGTGATGTGAATGGGTTCCTGCCAATGAAACTCGTAGACAACTGCACCAGAAATATTTTAAATAGATGCATCCTAAAAACCTGTCAATGCTCTGAAAATGAGAGAGAACATCTGGATGACAGAACATCTGTATCTGGATAATCTAAATTAGGAGAGAAGTCAGTGAAAGAGATCACTCAAAGAAATATTTGAGTGCCAGGACTATTTCTTAACATGAACAAATCACTCTGCAGTTTCATTTACAATTCCCACAGCATCAGAGAAACTAAGGAAACGGCTTGAGTTTCCATGTGAAAAAGGCCAAAAATATGTAGTCTGCAAAAAAAACCATTTGACTTGGCACATTTGTGCTGGATTCATCCCAAGCAAACAAGTTCTTGTCCCACATACACTTCTGACTTCATACTTCAGGGAGAAATGACAAAAAGTGTGCGGATTCTTTGTTCCAATGTGCAACACACACACCCCCAGGGATTTTGGGAGCTGGATCTAGCCAGCTCACGCATATCTAGAAAAGCAAAAACGTTTGCAAAACACATCAGCAGACTACCGGTAAAATCCTTGCTCCACTGAAATCTTAGAATCATAGAGTTAGAAGGGACCACAAAGGTCATCTAGTCTAACCCCTGTCAAGATGCAGGATTTGTTTTATCTAAACCATCCAAGACAGATGGCTATCCAGTTGTCTTTTGAAAACCTCCAGTGAAGGAGCTTCCACAACCTCCCTGGGCAGTCCGTTCCATTGTCCTACTGTACTTACAGTTAGGAAGTTTTTCCTGAGATTTAATCTAAATCTGTTGTGCCGTAGTTTGAACCCACTGCCTCTTGTCCTGCCCTCTGTCGCAAGAGAGCAACTTTTCTCCATCTTTTTTTATGACAGCCTTTCAAATATTTGAAGACTGCTATCATGTCCCCCTTCGATCTCCTCTTTTCCAAACTAAACGTTCCCAGGTTCCTTGAGCCTTTACTCATATTGCTTGCATTCCATCCCTTTGATTGTCTTTGTTGCTTGCCTCTGGATCCTTCACAGTTTCTCTACATCGGTGACCAAAATTGGACCCAGTACTCCAGCTGAGGCCTAACCAGGGCCAAGTAAAGCGGTACTATTACCTCCCGTGACTTGCATGCTATGCCTCTGTTAATACAGCCTAAAATCGCCTTTGTTTTTTTGCAACAGCATCGCATTGCTGACTCATGTTGAAGTTGTGATCCACCACAACTCTCAGATTATTTTCAGCGGTGCTGCTGCCAACTTAGTTATCCCCCATTCTGTATCTGTACATTTGGTTTTTCTTCCCTAAGTGTAGCACCTTACATTTGTCTTTGTTGAATTTCATTTTGTTGTATTTCATTTGTTGTCTATATCCCAGTTCTCAAATTTATCAATATCCATCTGAAATTTAGCTCTATCTTCCAAACTGTTGACAACCTCCCCCTAGCTTTGTGTCATCTGCAAATCTGCAAGTCTGTTTTCTATTGCTACATCCAGGTCATTAATAAAGATGTTAAAAAACACTGGAACCAGAGCAGATCCCTGTGGAACTTCAATTCAGACCGCCCTCCAATCTGACATTATTCCATTAATAGTTACTCTTTGTTTGCAGTTGTTTAACCAATTATGTATCCATTTAATGGCAGTTCCGTCAAGCCCACGTTTCTCCAGCTTACTTATCAAACAATGACAAAACTCCCATTGACTTTGGTGGGCATGAATTTCATACTTTAGGTGGGCACAAAAAATAGTTCCAATGAAACAATCCTCTTCCACAAATATAGGGCAAACTGAAACCAAGATTGTCTTACTTTGAGTACATTTAAGATAAGCACTTTACACAACTCAAAAACCATCTTCAGTACTTTTTTATTTAGCTGGTTGTTCTGTGTCTTTTGGGAGTTGGGGAGATATTTTTGTTTTCTTTTTGGCAGATACAGATCTTTTCTCCATTGTGACATATACTGATCTCTGTGATCTCAGGAAATGGACATATGGGAGGGGGAAAGCATCATATATGTGCTTCCAGAAAATGGGGCATGGAAGGAAAGACTGTTGGGACGACTGCAGTGGAAGAGACAAAAAGACAAGCTGACAGCCAGAAAGTGTTTGAGGTTCATAAATGAGCACCAAGAGGAGAATGTGGGAAGATCGTTAAAATGGAACAAGTGAATGACAAGGGTGAAAAAAGAAGAGTGCTAAAACAGACTACCAGCACGTATGGTCAGGCATCAACGCTTTTACGGTCTACTACACAAGAAAACAGTAGCTTGTATTGCCGAGACTATGACTTGCATTAGGATAACGAAGGAAAGAGTTGACTGGACAGCTGTCTGTGCTAGAAAGAGAACGGCTACTCTAGGAGTTAAAGCAGGGCTTGAATTGACAGTTTATTGCAATGGAAGGAGAGCTTTTGCCTTGTTAAACCTTTGCCATTCAGGCAGGTACCAAATACTGAAGGCATTTTCATTATTTAAACGCTTAACGCTATTCCACAAGGACTAGGCATAGTCGAGTCTGTGCAAAGTGGTAGATGATCATAAGATGAGAAATGAACATCCTGAAGGATTGACAAAAATACTAGTGACAGGGAAGCAGCAACACTGCACAAGAATGGTACAGAATTAAATATATAAAAGATCTAAGCGGGATGATTTCAAGTGAGTTGTTCTGATGAGCAGACAATTGGAGGCCCAGGAGTAGGTTGTATGATTTTGCCTGCTTTACCTGCCTCCAAAGCCTGACTGGAGCCCACTACACTATATCCCCAGTGCCTGTGTGCTGTAGCACTTGGGATCTGACGTCCAGGCTGTGGCTGCTTGAGCTAACCACACAGCTGTGACTCTCCTTCCCACCTGTTCTTTGTGAAGAAAGACATGTTTGGATAACATGTCTGCACAGTAGCAACTTTCCATGGAATATGGAGCATTCCTACACAGGGTGTATTGCAAGTAGTCTCTCCCCAGGTCAGCCACTCCCACAGACCTGTATATAGGTGTGATACTTCCACATAGGTAGGAGAGGATGTGGTGTTACTGAGCTGCAGTTACCTAGATGGGCTAGATTAGGCATGGAATTGTATACCTACTTTGTGCACAAGTGCAGTGACTCCCTGTGCAAATTAGGTACCTGTGCAAGAATGAATCTTATTAGCCATACTTAAAACCAACAGAACTCACTGGTTCATTCACATTTCTGTATATGGAACATGCACCTTTAGAATTTTCACTAGAAGTTCGAAAAACAAATCAGGATATTTTTTAGATGTATGCATCTGAAAATAGTGATACGCGCTCAGAGCACAATTCGTTCCTCTACACTGCTACTCTTTTTCCTATTATAAAATGAGTAAGAGTTCTAACTGGCAATTTAACAGCTACACAATGTGTAAGCAGACAGTACTTCTACACTACTTCTAAAGATATTAGTTATATCCAGCCTTTCATGCATAACACGGCTGAGAAATTTCTCCCCAATAAAAACTTATGTTAAACGTAAGAGCATATTACAAGAGAGTCACTGACTGGCAGACTAGGATTTAAAAGTTTCTGCTCAAATCTGAGAAAGGCCGTGCTTTCTTTCTAATTCTTCTAAGATATATGAAAATATGTGCCTCGCTTAACATTGAAGGGCAAATTTCAGAGTAATGTCAGCCAGGTCCAGGGCTGTGAAAAGCCACTCTGGAGGTTTTAATGTTTAAACCACTCAGATCAACTGTCATTCAGACTTAGCATGTAGAGCTGCATTACCCAAGGAGCTAGCTCTAACCTGCCAATTTGTTTAAAAGCAATAAAACAAATTGCTCCCATTAAATCAAGGATAATCCTGCTGCATTTATTCCATGGTATGAGTTATTAAAAACTACTCAAAATATATAATGGATGCATCATGAAAGAGTTTATGTAGATAACATATACCCCTAACTTACTCACTTAAACATTCTGGAACTGCACAGTTAAATTATTATTATTGTTTATCAGAATTACAGGGGCATCAAGGAATGCTAGTCAAGGATCAGGTCCCCACTGTGCTAGGTGCTGTATAGAGAAGTTTCAAAGATGACAGTTTGTTTACAGATTAGATGCCTCTGGATTCTACATTGAATGACCCGTGCACTACGTTTTCTTTTAAACACATGCTATTTTCTGCTTTTCTATGGCAAAGAACCCACCTCATTACAAAATTTAAAAAGCACATTTTATCTAAAATTACCCATGAGTAGTAATGAAGAACTCTGCTGCCTGCAGAAATGTTAGCAACCATGTTGTCACTTCCCCCAGGAATAAAATGACCAAAATCTAAAAACCTACAAATCAAAAAACAAATGACAACTAAATCAAACAATTGCATCCTGCATCATGCCCTGAGGCTCGCTACATTGAGCATCTGGCAGATGCTAAGGGAGCCAGTTCCACAGGAAAGGTGGAAGACTGAGGTTGTCTTGCTGGCAATCTTGGTCAATTCAACCCAGAAAGTGACATCAAGAGCCTTCCAGTTAATCTCAATTGAGCGGGCAGGTCTTCTTCTCCATGGTAGGTAACCAAGCAGTCGGGAAAGAGCTGGGTGTATAGAGAGACAGAAGGGAACATTGCTTGATCTGAGAGTAGTGATAGGACTATCTATCCTTCCCTCTCCCTCAAGCACCTCACTCCTTTATTTGCTTTTCAGAGGTCCAATGTTTTCATCTCATTTCTGGAGAGGTTTACATCCTGGTCCCTGCCCTTGCCCATTTGGGGGTGCCATAGAGAGGGAGCAGCTTCCAATCATCCCAAAGCAGAGGGATAATAATTCTAACTAAACCCTTACATGTTTGGGAAGGCGATCACACACCCTTGTATAATAAGGGGGGTGATGTTATGGTGGTGGCAGCTTTTATATCCTTCCCACACACACTGAATACTCACATAAGGGCTAGGCACGATTTGGTCCTTTGAAAACATCTATTATGTATCTTTTCCAGTGAAAATAATTCCATTCGCTTATCCTTATGACTTAGGCTATGTCTTCACTGACGGCGGCAAATTCGCCACCATCAGATCAACTTCTCTGGATCAACTGAGCAGTCAGTGAAGACTCACTCAGTCGATCCAGAAATCGACATATTAAGACCACCTCCTCAAGTGGCGTAGCCCTGCATCGACGGGAACGCTGTTCCCGTCAGCGCAGTGCAGTGAAGACGGCGCAGAGGAAAAGCAGAGAAGTCGATGGGAGTTCTGCAAGTTTTTTGCGTAGCTTGCGTAACTCCGGTCGACTGCCGCCGAATCTCGGAGGTAAGTGAAGACAAGCCCTTAGACTCTCCGTATCAGTTAGCATGTTTATTGCCTACAGTGTACTCTCTCTAATGCAGTATCTTATTTATGGTATATTGACCAGTGAGAGACATAGTATTCCAGGTAGGATTTCACAAGTCCCTTTTATAGTAACAGAATCACTTCTTTTTATGCACTCTATTTCCCAGTGGAATTGGCATTGCGTGACATATGTTCCCCATTACTGTCCTGTTCTCTGCGACTCTGTAGCTTGACCACTAATCTTGGATGCAGAGACTTGACAAAAGCTTTTTCCAAATCTAAATATACTACATCTACTGATTTTTCCTCATCTATTATGGCAGTAATATCCTCAAAGAACTCCAACAGATTACTTAAGCATGACCTCCCTTGCCAAAATCTGTGCCTGGTAGCCTTAATTAAACTGTGCTTTTCCAGTTATTCTCCCATCATCTCCTAATGAGATATTTCCAATATTTTTCTCACTGCTCTATATTCCTTTGGATTTTGTCATTGCACAGCTATAGCAATAAAACAAAAAAGGCAAATGAAATAGGTTGTTTTAGCAGAAGGATAGTATACCATACAGAACACAGATTATAAGGCAGTCTTTATAGATGGCCACCTCCATCTATAATCCCATGTACTCTATGAAATCCATTAGAAACTTCATTATTGCTATTGATTTTATGTGGAAAGCCTGCAGATACTACAGGGCAACCATATAAAACACTAAAATAGATGTGTTCAATACAGGATATATTATAGGAAGGATTATCTAAGGTTTTAAAACAGTCAAAGGTCCAGTAAATGTGATTCATGCTCTGATTTTAAGTAATAGCAAATTGCATACAATAAATCACTTCTGATTTTCATATTGAAAAATGGCTTTCCAGACGTCCAGACAATTCACACCACTTAAGTGCATTCTGTTTTCATCTTCTAATGGGGCATTTAAAACCTTCTTTACATTGTAATTTTAAATTGTATTCAGAAGTTCTTGATTATGTAAAAAAAAGTATTACTGAGCAGATTCAGTGTTTGGGATTTTTTCTTTTAAAAATAAAAAGATTCCATTCTTTTTAATATCCTCCTAAAATTAAAATTTATTTCCTGATTTTAACCTTTCCCACTTTACTAACATTAAACACTAACACCCACAAGCCCTGCATTTCTAATGCAACCAAAATAATCCACATGGCTATTTTGTTCACTTACTTCTTTGGGGGGAAAAATAGGATCTGGTACTGTTCCCATTTAAATCCATGATTGTTTTATCATTAGCTTTATCATTGCAGCCACAGTCCCATCATCTATAGCCCAAACCCTGCACACAGAACCGTGCAGGCTCAGCCCTGCACGGTGTCCAATTGAAGTCAATCAAGCACTTGTTGGCTGTGCTCTCTCGAGTGGTACAAGACTACTCCAGAAAATGAGGACTTTGTAATATCCGAGTAACCGAAGGAATGAGGCAAGACCACATGGTCTCAAAATCCAACCGACTTTAATGAAGCTAGAGCCCTAATCCAGCAGCACCTTCCTCCTGTAGAGTAGGAGACAGGTGGACTCTCCCACCCCCACCACTTTGAATATGTCTATTCTGCAATTGGACACTCCCAGCCCCACCACTTTGAATATGTCTATTCTGCAATCGGACACCAGTGGTTGGCCTGTGCCAGCTGACCAGGGCTCACAGTGCAGGGCTACTTAATTGCAGTGTAGATGTAGGAGGGTCCCAGAGCTGAGGCTGAACCTCACAGGCCCCTAGAGCCTGGGCTGCAGCCTAAGCCTGAATGTCTACACCACAATTGAAGCAACCTCACAACCCGAGCCAAAGTCAGATGGGATGGGCCTGCTGCAGGTTTTTAATTGCAGTGGAGACATTCCATTGCCTCTCTCTCAAACCCCACCTACATGCCACCCAAGCAGTAGGGGAGTGCATAAAAATGGCACATTCAAAGACAGCAGATCTCCCCCCGTTAAGAGTCACCCCTGCAAACCCAATCAGGATCAGAGCCCCATTACACACTCTCTTGTGTAAACACAAAGCAAGATATGCTCCCTGCTCTAAAAAGTTTACAATCTAGAACTACAGCAACAAGCAGACAAAGGAGAAAGGGGATAAAACCACATGCAGAGTGGTTAGGGCACGTCTTATTAATTCCAGCTTTATTTGTTTTGTTGAAAATTTGATCTGGAAATCATTTCAAGGCCATACATGTGGAACTCCACGATATTATCTTTACAAAGTTGCTTTTCAGAATAGAACTACATTTAGTATGAAACCGAGCCATGGGAAGGACTCTTGTTGTAACCTGTATCATGCCATGTTGTGGGAGAGAAGACCCATGGGATAGAATCTCACCTACCCCATTAGAAGCTTGCAGATTTCCAGGCCAGGCTCAGCTGGCATCTCTCACTGAGGCCCCTCTGCACTGGCTCCCTGCCCAGCTACTGTTACTCACCCATAAGTCCCACAGAGACCCACACCCAGCTCTAACATCCAGCAGTGACGGCCTGTTCCATACAGTTCCTGGGGATTTCTCTCTCCATCTGGTTTCTCTGCTGCTCCTGGCTTGTCATGTGACTGCTACTTCCCCAGTCATGACCATCTCCCCTTACCTGGCCAGGGGAAAGGGAAATGCAATAAGGGGGCGACTGATGGGAGTCGTTTAGCAGATCCAGTACACAGTAAATCCTACTAATGAGCACCCAAGCACAAAGTTTTCATTAGTAACAATGGAGAAAAATGAACATTTCACAACTATTCAAAACATTTCTATCCACTTTAAGAAGAGAGTCACTTTTTGGTCACCATAGTTGAATTTCACACATAATTTATTTTGTTTTTGTAGCTTCCTAAAATGTCAGTGCACCATTATGTGCAAAGCCTAAAGCAGACTTCCCACAGAAGCTAGCCAAGGCAAAAGTCCTAGTACTTAATGTGAGATTTGTTCAAATTCATTTAATCCGTCTTCTTAAAAATATGTTTACAAAAGCAAAAAAAATAAATCAATAATTCAAGCATAAAATTGCAGTGCTTTGCATACATAATTAGGGACAATACATTGAAATAACTATCTGAACTAGGCCATTCTTTCTAAATAAATGTATCTTTGAAATCCAGGGTACAATATGACAACACCAACAACCGCAACTCTCTGCTCACATGAAAGGAAATTCGCTAATTCTGACCTCTAGCTCAGTCTGCAAAATGGCCTGCGATAAGTCGTCAATTAATCAGTTTCTTGCTGGAATCAGATGGGTTAATTTAAAAAAAACTAGACTATAAATTCATGACTATTATGACTTTTCAACAACATTTTCTATTGTGAAAACTCAGAGCAGGTGAAATTTTAAGGAGCACGAAGGGTACTTTCATTCCATATATCTGTCCATTTTAACTTGAAAATTCAATTATGCATTCTCACCATGCTCTTTATTAGTAACATCGTACTATATAGTTCATTATTATTGATGATTATTGTGATTTCACCATTACAAACCCTGCTAGATCATTATATATTTTTATGCAACTGACTTTCTCATAATAAGAGATAGCTCAGCTTACTGTAAGGAGCATCACTATTCAAACCTCTAAGTTATAATGTATATATTTGGCAGCTATTATTTTAAAGAACTCTCTATATTTTTAAATGGAGTTTCCTTTACATACCTGTCTCATGTCTTGCTCTTAGAGTTACCTCTGATAAAAAGATCATATTTGGCTCATTCGGTATCCTAGGCAAAACCCAGCAGCTATAAACATGAATTTTTCATTATATTAATTGTCCTACTTTCAATATGCAACATGACTCTAACTACCTTATATAGAATTTTAATTAAGTGTGAAATATTCAGTCTTTATAAGTCCCCTTCCTGACCTTTTTTACTGCAGGGAGCTTCTGCCAACAAACAGTGCCCCTTAGCTAATGTTAAACTTTCTTTGTAATTCACTTTCTTGACCTTTTATTTTGACATTTTCACCTCATATTAATTTCTGCCTGCACTGAATACAGAAGCACCATAATTACTCACATACAAACCCTTTATCACAACTTTCTTTTAACTTTGTTAGAAAATACTGTACATCAAATAACAGCATATTTCAAATTAATCAAAGTGTTGTCTAAAAAGAACAATCTGCCATTAGCAAAGGGAAAATCAAACTTACTGTTTTTATAATGTTAAACATTGATCAGGGAGTCTATTGCTACAACATTAAGGGTCCGATCCAAAGACCATCTGAACAATTCCTGATGGCGTCAGTGGGTATTGGATCAGAACTTAAGTGAATATTATAGGCCAAAATCTGATCCCACTGAAATTAATGACTTTCCAGTGACTTCAATAGGACAGGATTTTGCTCTATGTACACAGTGTATTATATAGAATATATACAGTACATTCACATGCAGTGTATTATATGCATGTACAGATACAGATAATTTACATGTGACACTCTAGAAAACACATTCTAGAAATATTTTCATCTATTTTCATGTTTACAAACGAGGGTCAGAGATAACATCGTACTCAATGCTTGTGTGCACCAGTCAGCTACGACAGTAAAAAGTGGCCCCAAATACCCCAGAAAGTTTACCATGGAGCCCCCCTGAGGCTTCAGGATGTGCCCAAGCCAGCCTAAGGTGACATATAGCAGATGCAGAGCTTCTGCTGCCGACATGGGAGAGGAGTCTAAGATGTGGTTTGCATGAAATGGAGTGTCTGTCCATTCAGTGACTGATGCCAGTTCTGGTGTGTTCACTCACCATAATTCAACAGTTTCCCAGAGGCATAGGCCTAAAGTCACAGAGCGCTCCCAATTCTGACAGAATGCCTCTGGGACTGAAGAATCTCAACCTCCATTTCAGTCTCTCCTTATATCATTGACTACATCTCCTATAGCACAGCAGTTTTTAAAGTGACACAGCTTTCCATGAAGGTCTGATGTCAGAATGATGATTCTATGTCAGGAGAAAACCAAGTGGCTACAGAAGGAGCCATCTAAGTTCTGAACATTTCAATTTTTCCACCCTCCTTCCCTCCCTCCCCACCCCAAAAATCATAAAAATGTTGATATTTTCCCCCCAGCAGCAGCACTTCAGAAATGCACTTGGACAACAAATACCGCAGATCTAAACACAATTCCAGGCTGTTGTGGGTTTTTTTAATCCTTAGCTTAAACTGAAGAAACTGTAGGACCCTAGCAGCTGTCTCAGGGTTTTCTGATACCTAGACATAATAGATTTTCAAAGAGTGTGTAGAAGAAATGCAGCTGCTCTTCTATTGTTCTTCTAGTTTCCATTCCTCCACTTTCAAGGCCCTAAGATCTACCATTTACCATGGAGACCAGTGAAAAATGCTCAAAGCATGTGTGTGAACTGCACTAACCTTGTCAATAGGTCTGAAAAGTAGATATGTGATTGGCAGAGCAATACGCACCAAGGCTGTTTCAAATGTGATAACTGTTAGCAGCTTGATGTCAAGGTAAAGTGTCCACAATGGCACTATCCACACCACTATTCTATTAGCTTACAAACAAACAACTGCCCAGGAAGACTAGTTGCTGACAGAGAGGGTTGGTTAAATTCCCAGGATGAGTATCTTTCATGCAGATGGTATTCAAGTACTCTTTATAGAATTCTAGCTTGGGGAGATTTTTGGCACCTAAGAAAAATGTGCTTCAGAGTGATACATCAGAATATTCTGTACTTGTTCCTGAACCACATCTTCTAAGTCATAAAAGTCAAATTTGGGAAAAAACACATGAAGATTCATGACTCACTCTGCATTATTGGTCTCCACCCTGTATTGGTGTATTTCTGCTTGGTATTAAACTTCCTTCCCCTCAAACATACTGTCTTTGTTCATGTTAGTGATGGGCCTGAACCAAAATTTCAGATCCAAGCTTTTATGGTTGAAATCTTGGCCTAATGAAGCTAATGGGAGTCTTACCATTGAGTTCAGAGCTAGAATTTCAACCTATATTTCTAAAATACACTCAACCAGAACTATGGACATAACCACGCCTAAACTTACCCGCTGTGCAGGGATTTTCTAGAATTGGGAAGCGGGTGGAGCAGATGACAAAGATTGTATGATCAGGATTGTATTATCTTGAAATGGTCTTTCCATTGTCACCGAAATAACTGAAATTAAGCTCGTCATAGCACACTAGCAGAAACCTGTTAATTTAATAGAAACTCTGTTTCATAGGTCAGAAACACAAAAGACAAGTTGCAAGGCACCAGGAGGTAGGCAGTCTGGCCTAGCAGTCACTGCTGGGCTGGAGTCCACATGTCAGGGATCATAGTTAGTAAGCAGGGGTTGGAGGAATCACTAGAGCCAGGTTCAATAAGCAAGAGTTGGGGTCAAAATCAGGCCAGGGTCAGAGATCAGAGGAAGTACCAGACTAGTGTCAGGAGGCAGGAATAAGGGTCAGAATCAGGCTGGAGTAGGAGACCGGGGATCAGAGAAAGAACCAGACTAGTGTCAGGAGGCCAGAGTCCGGGTTACAGTCAAACTGGGATTGGTGGCCAAGTGAGGTCTGGAGTCACAGCAGGCCCAAAGTCTGAATTGTTGCCCAGACTGCTTCTTGGGCATCTTCCAGGGTTAAATAGGGTGGTTGGCCAATCAGAGGGCTGCAGTGTACTGTCACTCTCGGGCCCTCTTGGGTGGAAAGTCCTGCTGCATCTATCCTCCACAGTGCTCCTTGGCTATGACTCTGCATGACTTCCTGGTAGCACTTAATGTCAGCTGTCCCAGGCTCTGCAGACCTGGGTTCTAGGTCCCACACCCCTACACAAGTGGACCCAGAAAACCCTATCAAACAGTGATCTTTGATGCTGCCTCCTACTTGCTCACAAAGAGGAAAGCTTAACAACTCCCCTGGAGTTTTCAAAACTCACCAGTTTCAGCTACTAGCTGATTATTTCAAAGCTCATTTCCAGTTCATTTCAGATTAATGCCATTGCAGAAAATCTAGTAATATGAGAACAACTAGCAAATTCAATGGCTATGTATCAGAACACACAGCAGAAAAAAAATCTCTGTGCCCATAAAAGCACACCCAGGCCCCTTAGGTTTGTTGGCAGAGCCCAGACACCAACACTGCTATTTAAAAGCCGGGAGCTGGAAGAACATTCTGAACACCAGCACACAAATAAGTAAATTAAACAAATGGTAGTTTCCTCTCTCATTTAACTGTTGCTAGTATTTGTAGCATCAGCTTCTAGAACCATGCAAATAGAAATACATTATTTTTAGCAGTTAGTGATGCTAATATACAGTATACAGGCTTAGAAAAGGGGGAATGATTTAGTTATTTCAAGCTCCACCACACACATACAGTACACACTAGCACAGCCCTATGGAACTTACAGAAGCACAAGTCGCGGTTCCATACTTAAGGGTAAGCTTAGTTTTGCTCTTAAAGCAGGGACTCGGCCTCTTTGCTATGAATGAAAAATATAGTGAATCCTCCCAAAATTACAGTACTTACTCTTTAAAAACAGAAAGAATTTTCTAAACATTTACAAGTAAATCCATTATTTCATTTGAGAATTAAATTTTATTTTGAAATGGATCCTCTAAGAAATTTAACACCATCAATTGGACCATACTTTTGTTCTGGATGATCTTAGTAAAGGAATAATACCACCTCTTCAAACTTCCCATATAGTTAAAACTTACTGAAATCTTGTGCACTGCTTACATTTAAAGGGTTTTTTTAGATTATTGATCTTTATCTTGTTTTGTAGTGGCTGAAGCAATCTTCTACAGAGAATTCCAAGAAAAGCTTCCCTATTTCAAAATGGCCACCTGCTATTGTTTGCAATGGAACTGAGGCCACATGGGTCCTACTGGGTTCAAAAAAGAATCAGATCAGTTCATGGAGGATAGGTCCATAGAGAAGGGACACAACCCCATGCTCCAGGTGTCCCTACATCTCCAAGTGCAAGAAGCTAGACCTGGGCAACACGGAATGGATCAGTTGAAGTTGCCCTGTTCTGTTCGTTTCCTCTGAAGCATCTGGCACTGGCCACGGTCAGTAGATATTGAGCTAGAAGGATCATTAGTCTGACCCAGTTCTTATGTTTATTATGTCCGCTTTCAAAATGCCAGTACCTCTCATTGTAGCCAGTAAGGAAGATGTTGCTGCCCTCAAGGAAGATAGTGGCCTCTGACAGCATAGGGGGTCTCGCCGTCTTTCCTGACTGCTCCCACTTGGGTGACTTAACTATGCATTTCCATAACTTAACAGGTTTGGATTTCTTTTAAGTTTAAGCTTAACTCTGAATTTCCTAAGTTTGCTATTCTTGTTTTGGGAACAATTACAACATCCCATAATATTTTTGTCCTTAGATTACTCTCAATCTTAACTCCAATTGAATGTAGCTTTTATCTGGGAATATTTTATTGCTTATTAGCGCTGATTCTGCTCTCAATTATACCAGTATAAATCAGGGGTAATATGAGGCAACTGAGTTAAACTGGTCTTATGGGAAACCAGAATTAAGTCCTAGGTTGTTACTCACACTCTGTTCCGATTAACAGCACTACATTAGATAAGTTGGCCTATTTCTGAGTATTGTGTGTGCTATATTTCTGTGTCCAGGCAGTAAATCACTAAAATTTAAAACAGCTATGTTTTCAGAAGTATCTTACTGCCTCTGCTTTACCTAAAACATAGGAAGATATTGAAAGATGTTGACTGCATGTCTAAAGAGAGGCACTGTTTTAGGTCAGCATTGTATCTCCTGCTAACAGTGACATCACCATAAATTATATTCAGTATAAAGTTGCTCCAATTACAGGACATGCATTTTGTTCAGGTTTTAAGATATTGGACATTTACAGTATGGTGCAGTACAAAGGATCATATTCTGTGAGCAGCCACAGAAGTGAACTGATATTGGAAGTAAGATAGTCTAGTCAATGTCATAAAGGAAAAAAGCCTGCATGGAGGCTTGTTAATCTGTTCTCCAAGGCTTATTTCCATGAGAAAATGTTATATGAGGTCTCACAGTCCATTTTGCCAAAAACATTCAGCTAAATTAACTCTTCAGCAAAGCAGCATTATGAGAGACGTGAGTTTCTGTTTTAACAAACTTTGTTCTCACCAAGAGAGCAATACCAAATCATATTAGGTAACTAACCCAAGTCAGCTACCTACATATGAATATACTTACAAGGCTTTTCTTTTACCTTGCTGTGTCCAATCGTAATAGGTTTATATGATGTTATTTATTGCTTTATTTATGAGAAATTTCACAAGTCTATAAGAATCTGATTTTTCTAAGCCTGGATGTTAGCATACCAGTTCAGGAGTGCACCCTAAAGTCACTAATCTTTCTTTCATATTTATCATAAAACTCAAAAATATCCTTGAGATAGGGTTAACAACAGGAGTATGAGAGAAAGGAAAAATCTAATGTATTCTAATAATGAGTTAAATAACGAACAAATAAGACGTGAGAGAAGGTCACAAGAATTTACTCCAAATACACAAATAAAACTACAACAGCTGATAGACTGGCTGAGCAGCAGGCCCTGGAGGGCAATAGATTCCAGTGACTTGAAAACAAGGGGATGTACTAACTAAAGTTGAAAAACCAGCACCAAGAATATCCCGCCAGCAGTTCCATCACTATTAAACCAAAGGAACTCCAGATCAAGTACCTCTGCTGTCCTGTCAACCAAGTTGAGAGACCTGTCTCTCAGCTGAGTGGACCTGAAGCCATTTAGCACTTCATAGGTTTAAAACTCAACAGCTTAAGCACTGCTCAAAAACCAACAGGCAGCATGATCTGGAATACAGGTGTAATATGCTCAAGACAAGATACCCTTCTTAATAAGCAGTCTGCTCCCTTCTGCATCAGCATTAGTTTCCTAACCGATTTAAGGTGTAGAACTTAATACCACCACCACCTAGCTCTTACACAGTGCTTTTTGTCAGTACATTTGAAAACGCTTCACAAGAGAGGTCAACAACATTATCCCCATTTTACAGATTGGGAAACTGAGTCACAGAGAAGTGAAGTGACTTGCCCAGTTCACCTTGAAGGCCGGTGGTAAAGCCAGGAATAGAACCAAGGTCTCCTATGTCCCAGTCCAGTGCTCTATCCAGTAGGCACTACTGTCTCCTCTATTGCAGCCACATATGATTTATTATGATTTTTCCACAACACATAATAGTGCATCTTATAGCAGATTCTGATTTCCATATCAAGTAAATTCTGAAAACATACCAATAATTTAACTAGAAGCTTCTGTTTTTCATTAAGAATAGACAGCAAAATTCTTGCTCGCTTCACTTTTTAGTTCCGTGAATACTTCAGGCTTTAGACCAACAAAAGCTGTGAGAATTATTAGGATAGAACATTAAATTAGAACTTAAATCCTGCATTTTGTCCATGAGATGGTAAAAGCTGTAAATGACAACACCGATGAGGCTTTACTCCTTCAAACAACAACTAAATACCACACACAGCTCACTGGTGAGATGATTATATATTTATCCTGATTCATAGATGGAGGAATGGTGGCAAAGACTAGCCTGAGACCACAAAGAGTAAGCCTCAGAGATGTAATTAATACTCAGGAATTACTAGCTCCAGGACTAGGGTCCCGTGCTCAGACCATGTCTCTCTTTCATGCTACATTAGATTTAGAGGCACTTAGCTCCCTTTTGTTTAATCCAGAAAAAACAATTTTTAGCAGAGAACAGGCAAGTGTTAATAGAAAAAAAAAACAACAAAGAAGCTTATTTTTAAAAATAAATATATATCCTTTCATTTTGTTTAGGCAAAAAGATCACATCAACATTACTGAGGTTCAGTCTTTGTCGGTCTTTGTTTTGATGATCTCCAATCTCATAAAGTTCCTGAACCTAACAAATAAGTAAATCACAGAGGACAGCCACCTGAAAGATATATTGAAGAAGGAATTACAGAGAGTTGTCTTTGGCTAAACATCCACAAAATGCAAAAACATTCTGAAACAGAGGACTTTAGGGTTCCCTTTACTCTGACAGGAGTCTAACAGGGATTTCGGTGTTAGGCTCATGATTCTGGAAGCAATGGTGTGTCAATGTTGATAATTGGTATTGTTGCTTCAGCATGGAGAAAAATAAATAAAACAAGAACTTACAAGAATGAAAATAAGAGTGTAGAAGCAGAAACTAAGCAGTAGTGCAAAAATCCAAAGGTCAGAGCACATCACAGGCAGACAGAAGGCACAGGAACAACAGATCCAGAAAAACTATGTGAGCCTACTGCTGTCAACCTCCTTCTGCTGGAGTTGTTAACTTTTGGCAGAGGATCAGAGAGATAAGAAGCAGGAATCTGGAGGGATGAAAACAACCTTTAGTTCTATGCCAATGGGAGGAGGTGAAAAATCTGCTGCAACAAAGGCCAGCCAAGGTGACATGGAAAGGGGCCTAGACATGCACTTGGAGCTTTGTTTATGTCAGTCCAAACTTAGGAGTTTTTCCCTACTTAAAAGGTACACTGCTAAAAACCATAGTGTGGAAAGGCTTTGAAACCAAGTTGAAAGGAGTAGGTTCTGTCAGCAAAGTGAAGCTTTAATTCCACTTGCCTAACCTCTTGGGTCAAATCAGCCTGTGTGGATATGCAATTTCATTACCTTTCCAGATGAGTAAATTGGGGTTGGAGCTATGGATGTCCAGTAGTCTAAAAAGGATGGTGTTTATGTGGCCATCTGTACCTGGGTGATACTGTACAGATATATGGCAAGATAATCCACCCACTCTTCCTATATGTAACAGATGTTTCCTTGTGCCTTCTCTGTTCAGACTCCGGGTGCATATCAGTGTATGTTTACACTGCTACGTAAGCCTGCGCTTGAGCCCAGGTTCAAGCCTAACCCCCCTTACATCTACATTGCAACTGAGCTAACCCAGGACTCAGACTCAGGGTCGCAGGGACTCAGCTCGAGTCAAGCTGGGACCCAGAGTCCAAGACATATTGCCTTGCAGTGTAGACGCAGCCCAATTGACTCAGGTCCTGGGGATCAGCCACAAGTATCCCACAATTCCATGGGACAACTTCCTTAGTTCTCTTTATCCCAATAATCTGCAATCCATTCTACTGAAAATGGAAGCTGCCCTCCCCCTCTGCAAATGGCAGAGCTCAGGTCAGTGTTATCCTTTCTCTTCTAATCACTGATCTGCAAGCACACTGTCAAAGAGCCTCCTGAGATTGCAATGGAGAGCAAACTGATCAAGCCTTTTGCAAAGCAAGCTGCTTCCTGGTAATGTGCAGGGCAGGCAATGAAGATTTCCCACAGTGAACCACAGTCCAAGGGCTAGAACAGTCACATTTTGAGGGGTGGAGAGGGCATTAGGGACTCTGGGAAGTGGTTACTTTGACTCAAGTCTGCACCAGAGCCCTAGGTTCAAGCACAGATTAGAAAGTCTGCACCAGACTCTGCGTAGCTTGTGTAACTCCCGTCAACTGCTGCTGAATTTGAAGGTAAGTGTAGACCAGGCCAAGATATATTGAGCCAAACCTACTTCCATTGAAGTTAATGGCAAAACAAGTCAATAGACCATTATCACATGCCCAAATGGATTTAACCTACTGTCTCATCAAGGTCATATGCACAGGAAGATACATAAAATTGTTTTCTATTTCTTTGGTCCCCTCCACCAAAAATCTACACCAAGATGCCACCAACCTGCACTGGAGTACACATGCAAGAGAACATCAAAAAAGATGTCATATAGTAGATGTGATCTTTACTGATAGAGTGAGCAGAATAAGAGAAAGCACCAAACAGAAAAATCTATTCAAGACAGAGTCATATCAAAGAGTAATATTTGATGCCATAACGCAGTTCAAAAGTTTCTATTAACATGGTGCAAACTGAAATATTCCACAAGCTCGCAATTCAAAAGTCACATTTAAAAGAAAGGAAAACTACATTGCACTATATTCACGAAAATGTGTTTGAGTGCATTAGTCTAGGATTCTTCAGGTTTTTTAATTAAGTGATCCACTGACTTTTGACAAGTCTTTGAGTGCAAGCAGTGAAGGCAATGGAGTTGCACCCACTTACAGCAGGAGCTGAATTTGGCCCAATAACTTATTCTAACATTTCCATGTGTTGTTGCTATTGGACAAACTTTTTTTCTGCACTGGCGTATTGTGCAGAATGGCCGAGTTCCTGGCTGGGTTTTAACTTACACATAGCAGGTATAACATACTAGAATAGCTTGACTTTCCTGCTGGAGGCATTGAATGGATGGTCTTTTAATGCAGGTTGCAAAACAAACATACACGCAAGGGGATACTTTAAAGTGGTTCTTTAAGATAGGGAATTGCCTATTGGGGCTGAAGTTCACACTGTTTTCAAACTGGAGCCCAGTTTCCTAGAACTACAAAGGGATGATGCTCAACCCAGGACAGAGCAATCAAGAAGAAGAGTGCAGCCTCCTGAAAGTCAGAAAAGCTTGCTACCCCAGCTCCTGCTCTGAGTGGAAATCTGCAGAGACATTGTTTTCTGTCACATAGCTGACATCTACGGAATGAATAACGACTATCTGACCTAAAGAAGGGTTTCCTATGCTAGCCACACTTACGTTAAGTGCTGTTAAAATGCCACCTGCTGGGTATCTTTGCCAGATCTAGTTATGCAAAGCGCAGCCAGTAGTTGACAGTGCCTAGCAATGAAGAGACTCTTCAGTCTAACACCAGATTGCTGTTAAAGGCCTGCTCAAAATGTAGCTCACCTCGGTTATTGGATGGATATTTTGACATATCTATTCTCCAGCATGTTTCCTGGCAAAAGGGCCAACATACACAATAGAACATTTTATTTGAAGCTTTTGATTCGGTTTCATCGTACCAGAAATTGATTCGATGAGCTTCATTCTCTGCTATGCCCAACCTCTGCTCGGGTGCAGTGGAGAGCTGGGGCTGCTGGAGAGCTGGTTGGGGCTCCCTGATTCACACACATCCAGCACCAGCAAAAGTAAAAGCACATGGGCAACTTTAACTTTCACCACTCAGGTAAAGTCCCTCAAGACTCTCCTCCACCGGAGAACTGGGAGTAGCAGATCCTTGCTTCACCATACCAATCCCCTCCCCTATTATGTCCTCTTCCATGTCCCCAACAATCCCACTCCTCCTCTTCGTAATAACAACACCTGGCTCTTTTATACCTTCCATTGCTGTTTGCAGTATAGTGGTAGCCATGTGGGTCCCAGGATATTAGAGAGACAATATGGGTGAGGTAACCAGCCAGGCCGCCGACTGGATGGGCCTGCGCTTCAACGCCAAGAAGTGCGCGTCCCTCGACGTCGACGGCGCCAACAAGGCCTCGGTGCAGGCGACCTCGTTCGGGATCCAGGGCGACCCCATGATCCCCCTCGAGGAGGGCCAGGCGTACCAGCACCTGGGCACGCCCACGGGCTTCCGCGTGCGGCAGACCCCCGAAGACACCATCCAGGAGATCCTGCGAGACGCCTCCAGCATCGACGCCTCCCTGCTGGCACCGTGGCAGAAAATCAACGCCCTGAACACTTTCCTGATCCCCCGCATCTCCTTCGTCCTGCGGGGCTCGGCCGTGGCGAAGGTGCCCCTGAACAAAGCCGACAGAGTCATCAGGCAGCTCGTGAAGGGGTGGCTGTCCCTCCCGCAGAGGGCCAGCAACGAGCTGACCTACATCGGCCACAAGCAAGGGGGCGCCAACGTCCCGCGCATGGGTGACCTGTGCGACGTCGCGGTCATCACCCAGGCCTTCCGCCTGCTGACCTGCCCCGACGCCACCGTGAGCGGCATCGCGGCGAAAGCCCTGGAGAAGGCGGTCGCGAAGCGGCTCCGCCGAGCGCCCACCAGCGACGACATCGCCACTTACCTGAGCGGCTCCCTGGACGGCGAGTTCGCGCAGGACGGAGGCGACATCTCGTCCCTCTGGTCCCGCGCCCGCAACGCCACGCGGCGCCTGGGCAAGCGCATCGGCTGCCGCTGGACGTGGTGCGAGGAGCGCCGGAGCTGTCGGTCCTGGTGCCCAGGATCCGAGTCGACGACCACACCATCGTCACCCCCCGCGCCAGGTGCATGCTGGAGAGATGCCTGAAGGCGTCCGTCCACGCGCTGTACCTCGAGAGCCTCAAGAAGAAGCCCGACCAGGGTAAGGCCTTCGAGGTGACCAGCAAGTGGGACGCCAGCAACCACTTCCTGGCGGGGGGCGGCTTCACCCGGTTCGCGGACTGGCGGTTCATCCACCGGGCCCGCCTCAACTGCCACCCGCTGAACGGGGCCGTCCGCCACGGGAACCGGGACAAGCGCTGCAGGAGGTGCGGGTACGTCAACGAGACCCTGCCCCACGTCCTCTGCGGCTGCAAGCCCCACTCCCGAGCCTGGCAGCTGAGGCACAACTCGGTCCAGGACCGCCTGGTGAAGGCCATCCCGGCCCACCGGGGCGCGGTGGCCGTCAACCGCACCATCCCCGGGACCGACAGCCCGCTGAGACCCGACGTCGTCATCACCGACGAGGATCACAAAAAGATCGTCATGGTGGACGTCACGGTCCCGTTTGAGAACCGCAGCCCGGCCTTCCACGCCGCCCGAGCCCGCAAGGAGGAGAAGTACGCCCCCTGGCCGACACCCTGAGGGAGCAGGGCTACGACGTACAGGTCCACGCCCTGGTCGTCGGAGCCCTGGGCGCCTGGGACCCCCGCAACGAGCCCGTGCTCTGGGCCTGCGGTGTGGGTCGGCGCTACGCCAAGCTCATGCGGCGCCTCATGGTCTCGGACTCCATCCGGTGGTCCAGGGACATCTACGTAGAGCACGTCACCGGCCACCAGCAGTACCAGGAGGAGAGGGACGGAGCACCACCGGAGGACCCTCCTTCCGGACCGGCGGACCCAACCGACGACCACCACGACAGTCGCGGCGAGGAACGCACCGGCGGACGCGGCGGAGGATGCGCCGGCAGACGCGGCGGGGGACACACCAACGGACGCGGTGGGGGACACACCAACGGACGCGGCGGCTGCTGACGCATCGGACTTAATGGGGGACACCCCACTTTGTATGGACTTATTTACTCCATTTGTTAAAACCCCAAAAAGTAACCCATAAGCATACTCAGTGACGCTCCCCCATTCCCATATACTCCCTTGTACCCTTTAACGCCCACACCATCACCCCCCCATCCGGGACCCCGCAGATTATCCGTCGTTATTCTCCCCGGACTTCCAGCCACTCCCCTCACCTCCCGATAACCTGCACATAGTCCCTGGATGTTATATATAACTTTGCCCCTTTAAAAATCTATGGGTTACCTGTTTGTTATTTTTCCTGAAATATTTTCTCAATAAAAACTTTCAATCTGTTATGGGACCAACTTCTGTTGGTAGAAGAGACAAGCTTTGAAGCTTACACAGAGCTGACCTGAAAAGAAGTTACTCCATCTTGTTTCTCCAGCTCTTATCCAGTTCTTTTCATCTGTAGATCTCAAAGTGTTTTACAAAGGAGGTAAGTATTAATATCCCCATTTTACAGATGGGGAAACTGAGGCACAGGGAGGAAAACTGATGTGCTCAAGGTCATCCAAGAAACCAGTGCCCGAAGAACCAGACCACAATGCCTCCCCATGATCCCTTATGCTGTGGGAGGACGGCTCCAGCCCAAGAGATGATGGAATTTGCACAGGAAGCAGTACAGCAGTCTCTATCAGTCTCACACCAGCAGAGATTGCCCATGTACAAGGAGAATTCCTCAGTGACAATCTCTGGTCACCTTAGCTTCCCTTTGCATTGCTTACGCTTACTCTGCAAGCAAAGGATAGGTCCACTTCTGTTTGGGAGGCAGAATGCCTAGCAGTTATCCAGTTCCTGTGGGCAACAGAATTGGAGGTCAGAGGAAATTAACATTAACAGATCTCCATCCAACACATTTGTTTTCACTGGATGTATTCGGATATTTTGCAATTGTTTTCATTCACAAGTCTGCAAGGAGAGTCACTGTGGGCCAATTTCAGTCATCCTTAATCAAGCATGCCTTCCAGTGAAGTTAACTGAAGTTTTTTACCTAATTAAGAGCTGCAGAATTTGGCTAGAAGGGAAAGGTCTGTGTTATGTGAGGCCACATTACGATGCAAAGCACTAAATCATGTGTTCGGTCGTGTTCTATTATATTATGAAAACATAATTTGCACTTTAACACAAGCAAAGACATTTTAAAAACATTATTAAAGGATCAAAATATTCACAAGGAGTCAATTTTCCCCCTCACACCAACAAATATCTGAATTTCTTTCCAAAGACGTTTCCATAACCTCAACCAGAACAGGATTTTTATAGCTGCCAGAGCAAAATCCTGTCAATTAAAATTGAACTGATCAGTTTGCACTATGACATTTAACCAACAATCATACGCTGGCATAGCTCACTCTCTCTAGCAAAGAATCCATGTGATTTATTTAAAAAAAATACTTCAACACTTAGTCCCCAGGGGACAAAAATCCTCATTATCAGAAACTCCAATCTCAGAATTACTGAAACTCACATCAACTTCTCTAGACATAGTTTTGACCATAACACACTAACATTTAGAAGCTCAGAATGTAAACATCTACAGCACTCTAAGTTAGCAGCAACAATTGTCATCAAATGTTTAGAAATGTGTCAATGCATTTTAACAATATGTTATTGCAGTAGAACAAATAAAGTACAGTACTGTCTGTTTATTGGCAAGTTATTTTTTGACATTGCCTTATAAATCACAGCATGTACTGAGACAATGCAAAATTACTCAAAATGCTTTAGACAGCCATTTATTAAACACCACACCCCTGTAGCATAGATCTGAATTATTGCAGGCTCCATTCAACTCTTAAAGTCAATGAAAAGATTCCCGCTGAGTTCAATGGGATTTGGATTAGATCCCGTGAGAGTTTCTGAAGAATCAATCCCATCCTATAATATATCAGGAAGCATGTTGAATTATACTGAGACTAGCATTAAACGATAACAAATGCAGCTAATCCTCCTATGACACGCACATATACAAAAGACCTCATATTAAAAGAACTTTTCAAGGTTGCAAAGACAAGCACTCAGAAGTTAGGAAATGCCCCAATTAAAGTTGCAACATAATGCCTGTGCAAACATAATTCAGCTCCTTTGTGCGTATGCATTGTTATACTGTCTTTAATTACATGTTCACCAGACTCTTTGTCCCAATCTACTTCTTTTCCATACCCCAGCCCACCTTGGGTCCACTCTGCACTTGAATCAGATGGCAGGGGCCTCCAGGCTGGGATGCCAATGGGCGGGGTCAGAGGCTCCCTGCTCTCAGTTCCACCGCCCAGCCCGACTCCGGCCTGCAGCAGCCAGGAGCAGGAAAAGTACAGCTTCAGCCTGTAGCCCTGGGCTCTCTGGGAATGGGGCCTGCACAGTCTGGTAGGAGCTCAGAGGCCTGAGTATGCTCAGTGAGGTTGGGATCTCCAGAGATCTTAGCTGGTAAGCTCTACAAGTCTCTACTGAACAAGTGCAAAATGAGATTTTTCACAGCCTTGCAATTTAGCCAAATTTGGGCAGATTTTCACAGGGACAGCATAAGGCACATCCCTAATACAAAGGTCACTTGCTCCCTACCAAATTTCATGTCCTTCCCAGCTCCAAAGCATGGGGGTGTGACTAATATGGCAGTTTTCTGCAACAAACCTGATCGAATTCAGCTTATGTATCATTATGGACCAGGGATTGTATGTAATTCCCTGGGGGATAGGCACCACAGCCCTCCAGGAACCAGGAATGGTGGGCCTGATCTGGCAAATTCACTCAGTTTTTAATACCTCCGGAGATGTATCATCATCTGGAGAGACATATTCTGATTCAAACTGGATTCTCTAGACACCAGCAGACAACGAAAGGACTTTTGGATAAACAGCCTGAGTTTAAACTGACTCAGGGCCTGCTTTCTGATCAAGTAAACAGGCAGGAACTTCTGTCCCAGGGAGGCCCCAAATCCTTTCTGGGAAAAGTTGGAAGAATTTGACCTATTCATATGGATGCTTGTTCTCAGCTAACAGCTGTTATTAACTTGTGACCACAGGACAAAACATTGGTGGGGTTTAAACAACTGTTCACTTACCAGAGCCCTCACTAGAGCAAGGATGATCTCTGATAAATCTATTGGTATGTGTATGGGTTCTTTTATTGTTTTAATGTTTTTTCTGTAATGCTTTTATTCTAAGAATAAATGTGCTTGCTTAGGGAGACCTGTGTGGCAACATAACTGTGGGCAATTATACTGTTTGTAGCCTCTGAGGAGAAAGCAAAGTAGGCCTGCTTAGTCAGCCTGACTTGCTGGGGAATTCACAGTGTAGGCAGGGAACTGTGAAGCCTGGAAATACACCACAGTCAGGAGGAGAGGCGCAGATCTCTGCCCATGAGAGATGATGACTGGGGAAACAGTAGCCTAAGAATGGCTGCCCATGTTGGACCACAAACAGGAAGTACAGGTGCAGTTGGCTTGAATTGTCACGGGGCACTAGAACTTTTAAAAGAAAAGGTCACCACAATTGTTTTAAAGAGGCAAAAACATGTATTTTTCCGGACCCTCATTCCTGGAAATGTCTGAACCACTTGGACAGAAAAGAGTGACTCACCTTGTAACTGTTGTTCTTCAAGATGTGCTGCTCATGTCCATTCCATTGTAGGTGTGTGCGCGCCCGTGCTCTGTAACCGGAATTTTTTTCCCCTTACCAGTATCCGTAGGGCTGGCTTTGGCGCCCCGTGGAGTCCCACACACGTGCTGTGGTACATAAGGCGCTGCCAGTCCTATGCCCCCTCAGTTCCTTCTTGCAGTCAACTCCAACAGCGGGGATGGGGGCAGGTCATGGAATGGACATGAGCAATACATCTCAAAGAACAACAGTTACAAGGTGAGTAACGGTCTTTTCTTCTTCAAGTGCTTGCTCATGTCGATTCCATTGTAGGTGGGTTTGGGGTTTACAGATGAGCTGTCTGCAGCACCACTCTGCCGAAGCTGACGTCATCCTTTGCTTGCTGAACAATGGTGTAATGGGATGTAAAGGTGCGCAATGGTATCCAGGACCCAAGGATCCAAAGTTATATGGGCCCATGCCGGGAGGAAAGGGGCAAGTCAGTTGCAGAATCTTGGGGAAGTGGTGTAAGACTGGAAGGCCGTCCTCAGGCACACCATCAAAACGATTGGCGTTGCCCACTAGAGCGCCGAGAAGGGCCTGGCTGATTGGCCGAGAAGGAAGACGGGCCCGACTGGCACTGCCTAAAATTTCTGTGTCTGACCCTCCTTTGGTAAGTCCCGAAGCACTGGGCCTGGTACCTAGACTGCTGCTGCTGCAGACGGAATTGTCTCCTTGAGACCTGTGGTGTGTAAAGGCCCAATGAGTGCAAAGTGGCCCTCAAATCCTTCAACCCATGGAGTTTGGTGTCGGTCTATTCCAAGAAGAGTGCATTTCCATTGAATGGCAAGTCCTGATGGACTGTTGCACCTCCTGGGACAGACCAGATGACTGTAACCATGAGTATTGGCGCATGAAGATCCTGGAGGCCATCGATCTTGCAGCCGAGTTAGCTGCATCTGATGCTTCCTTCAAAGCAGCCCTTGCCATCATCTTGCCCTCCCTCCAGGATGGTGGCAAAGTCTGATGCCTGTTCCTGAGGCAGAGCCTCTCTGAAACACTTAAGGGAGTCCCAGAGGTTATAATTATACCTCCCTAGCAGTGCCTGCTGGTTAGCGATCCGGAATTGCAGGCTCGCTGTTGAATAATTTTTTCTCCCAAACAAATCCAATTTCTTGTCGTCTTTGTTTTCAGGGGTCGTGCTGGGTTGTCCCTGTCTGTCCCGCTCGTTGGCGGCTGCCACTACCAGGGAACCAGGGGAAGGGTGTGTAAACAAGTATTGGAACCCCTTTCTGGGGACGTAATACTTTTTCTCCACCCTTTTAAAGATCGGTGGCAAGGAATATGGTGTTTGCCACAAGGTTTTAACCACCTTGAGAACCCCTTCATAGACTGGCAGGGCGACCCGGGCCGGCGCCTCACCCATCAGCACATTGAAGAGGTTGTCTGATGTCTCATAGAGCTCCTCTGCTTCTAATCCCAAGTTCGAGGCAACCCGCTTGATAAGCTCCTGGTGGGCATGGAAGTTGTCCAGGGGAGCTGACGGCCCTGTCATGACCACTTTGTCTGGGGCGGAGGAAGACGACTGACCCGGTGCAAGGGGTTGTGGTGGCATCTCCCCTGGTTGCTGGGGAACTGCCGTAGATGTCAGTTCCAGCGGGTCCAACTCCACATCTGAGGCAGAGCTGTGACTCTTGACCAGGGGTGCTGAGGCTGCAGATTGTTTTCCTGATGACCAAAGGGCCACAGGGAACCCCTAAGGATTCCAAAATGGCCATTGAGTCAACCACTGTCCCTGAGGCCAACCTGAAGCAGCCGGACAGGGACCTTGCTCCTGACCCCCAGGTCAATGGGGTTGGCTAGGGTGGGGTGCTGAGGATTTATCCTCCCTTGAGGAACTGGACTCGCTCTCTGGTGACCAACAACGGCCTGAGCCTGACCCCTTTCCCGCTGGGCAGTGCTAAGGAGAGTGGGAGTGGTATCTGGCCTCCCGAGACCTCTGGTGCTCCGACGACTGCCCCCTCAGTGACAGGGAGCGTGATACCGGCGACCGGTGGTATCGTTCTCTAGACCGGTGCCAGGGCAGAGAAACCCTCTGGCGGGAGGAAGAGCGGGAATGTCGCTGCACCACAGGTGAGTCTCTCAGTGCCGAAGATCGATGATGGCACTGATCATCCCTGGGCGAGTGTCCCGATGCCGGTGACCAGGGTCTGCAGCATGAACGCATGGGCGAACTCATCGATTCCAGGGATAGCAATCGGTGCCAACTCCCCAAGGGTGAGCATCTGCTAAATCTTGATCAGGATCGGTGCCACCTCACTGCATCCAAGGCCTTTGGTGTTGGTGACCGAGATCGGTACTGAGTCAATCCCACTGAATGCCTCCTCTGTCGGTGCTCTGCCTCCGGCGATCTTCCCGGTAACAGGCAACACAGACTTGGGGATCAGTATCTCGAGGGAAGAGACCTTCTCCTTGGTGACCTGGCTCGTGGAGAGGCACACCAAAGCAGTGCAGCCATCAGAAGGCTCCCATCGGGGGCTTCCACTTCGACGCCAGTGCCTTCCCTTTCACCTGCTCCATCCAGGGCATAGGTGTCGGAGGCAAAGGAAGGGCCATCAAGTCTCTTGCTGCTTGAAATGCCTCCGGCAACAATGGCATCATGAGCTGCGGAGGCCCTCTTCCGCTCCCCAGAGTCAGAGGAGGCTCCCGCAGAGGACTTAGGGTTCTAGGTGGCAAGCTTTACTTCTGCAGAGTCTGCTCAGGCTGTTGTACCTGTGCTGGCCCCGCGCTCGACCCCGCATCCTTGGTCTTCTTAGGCACGGGGGAGCGACCCCTCCCCGAGCGTTGTTTCTTCTGCTTCTTCTTCAACAGCGAAGCAGATTGGTGCTGTGGAAGTTCCAGTGCCGGAGGGGCACTCTGCACCGATGCAGTGCTCGATACCGAGAGGGAGCGGGATGGCTTCAAGGCTGGTCGTAAGGCAGCCTCCATCAGGAAGGCCTTCACATGGATTTCTTGCTCCTTCTGAGTCCTTGGTCTGAATGCCTTACAGATCCGGCACTTGTCCTTCCTGTGCGATTCTCCCAGACACTTCAGGCAACTGTTTGGGGGTCACTAAGCAGGAAGGGCTTGCCACAAGACTTACAGGGCTTAACGCCCGGAGATCGGGGCATGCCCGGCGCCAGGGGGTGGGGGGGTGTCCCTAAGGGACTGAACATTAACTACGAAACTATTTACAACTGTTCACTACAAACACACTAACTACTTCAATTAACAACTACTTAAGAACACTCAACACTAAACAGTAAGAGGCACTTGCGGTAGAAAGCAGCAAACGCAGTTCCAGTAACCATCAGTGGGGGAAAGAAGGAACTGAGGGGGTGTAGGGCCAGCGGCGCCTTATGTACCGCGGCATGTGCACAGGACTCCAAAGGGTGCCGAAGCCAGCCCTACAGATACTGCAAAGGGGAAAACAATTCAATAACTGTGCACAGGGGCACGCACACACCTACAGTGGAATAGACATGAGCAAGCACTCGAAGAAGAAATTAAAAATCAGCCTGAGGCAGACACCCAGCATGGAAAATTTCAGCCCAAATGGTTAAAACTCGGCAGTTATAAGAAACTGAAATAGTATCTTATAATGGAAAGCACCAGGCAACCTTGATAATTCGTGGTGCCACCAGCTCTGCTTATAATTTAGCTATCTCCATAGATTTAGCACCAATTCAAAACTGCCTGCACAAAAGTTCATTCAAAAGCCAAAAGAAACTTAATGCACTGTTTTGCTCAGTGGAAAGTGTGAAATGTAGCCTATTATTTTGTGCTCCCCTTGCTGCAGACTGACAAGTGCAAATTAAAACTTCACACTCATTACCTCATAAGAATGGCCATACTGAGTCAGAACAATGATCCATCTAGCCAGTAGCCTGTCTCTAACAGTGGTCAGTGCCAGAAGCTTCAGAGGGAATGAACAGAACAGGGCAATTTGAAATGACCCATCCCCTGTTGTCCAGTCCCTGCTTCTGACAGTTGGAGATTTAGGGACACCCAGAGAATAGGGTTGCGTCCCTGACCATCTAGCCAAGATGGACCTATCCTCCATGAATTTAACTAATTCTTTTTTGAACCCAGTTATACTTTTGGCCTTCACAACATCCCTTGACAACAAGATCCACAGTTTGACTGTGCATTGTGTGAAGAAGTACTTCCTTGTGTTTGTTTTAAACCTGCTGCCTATTAATTTCATTGGGTGACCCCTGGTTCTTGTGTTATGTAATGTGGTAAATAACACTTCCTTTTTCACTTTCCATATCAGTCATGATTTTATAGACCGCTATCATATCTTTCCCTCCTTCCCCCCTCCCCTCCAATCTCATCTATCTTCTAAGATGAACAGTCCTGGTCTTTTTAATCCATTCCTTTCTCATATGGCAGATGTTCCATACTCCTAATTTTTTTATGCCCTTCTCTATACCTTTTCCAATTCTAATGCATCTTTTTTGAGAAGGGACAACCAGAACTGCATGCACTACTTAAAGTATGCGCGTACCATGGATTTACATAGTGGCACTATGGTTTTTTTCTGTCATATTTTCTCTCTCTTTCCTAATGGTTCCTAACATTATGTTAGGTTTTATCACTGCCACTGCACACTGAGCACATTTTCAGAAAACCATCCACAATGACTCCAAGATCTCTTTTTTTGAGTGTTATAGCTAATTTAGAACTCATAAAATTGTATGTATAGTTGGGATTATGTTTCCAATGGGCATTATTTTGTACTTATCAACATTGTATTTCATCTGCCACTTTGTTGCCCAGTTACAAAGGGATCTCACAAAACTGGGTAACTCTTCACAGTCAGCTTTGGATTTGAGTAACTTTTCTGAGTAATTTAGTATCATCTGCAAATTTTGTCACCCTACTGTTTATCCCTTTTCCAGCTCATTTATTAATATGTTGAACAGCACAGATCCCAGTACAGATCCTTGGGGGCTATTTATCACTTTCCATTGTGAAAAAAAACCCATTTATTCCTCTCCTTTATTTCCTATCTTTTTACCAATTACTAATCTATGAGAGGACCTTCCCTCTTATCCCATGACTGCTTACTTTGCTTAACAGCCGTTGGTGGGGATCCTTGTTGAAGACTTTCTGAAATTCCAAATACACTGTATTGACAATTACTCTTGTTGTCCCCCTCAAAGAATTCTAACAGATTGGTGAGGCATAATTTCCCTTTACAAAAGCCATGTTGACTCTTCCCCAACATATTGTGTTTAGCTGTGTCTGATAATTCTGTTCTTTACTAGGTTGTCAACCTATTTGCCTGGTACTGAAGTTAAGCATACTGGCCTGTAATTGCCAGGATTGCCTTTGGAGCCTTTAAAAAAAAATTTAAAAAAAAAAAAATCAGCATTACATTAGCTATCCTCCAGTCATCTGGCACAGAGGCTGATTTAAGTGATAGGTTAACATTCCATAGTTAGTAGTTCTGTGTTTTCATATCTGAGCTACTTCAGAAATCTTGGGTGAATACCATCTGGTCTTGGTGACTTATTACAGTTAAATTTATCAATTTGTTCCAAAACTACTTCTATTGACACCTCAGTCTGGGACAGTTCCTCAGATTTGTCACCTAAAAGGAATGGCTCAGTTGTGGGAATCTCAGTCACATCCTCTGCAGTAAAGACTGATAAAAAGAAATCATTTTGGTTTTTTGCAACAGCTTTGTCTTCCTTGAATGCTCCTTAGCATCTTAATCATCCAGTGGGCCTAATGATTGCTTGGTAGGCCTACTGCTTCTGATGTATTTAAAACATTTTTTGCTGTTAGTTTTTGTGTCTTTTGCTAGTTACTCTTCAAATTGTTTTGTAGCCTGCCCAATTACACTTTTACACTTGACTTGCCAGAGTTTATGCTCCTTTCTATTTTCCTCAATAAGAAATTCAGATCCCAAGGATTTAGGCAGTTTTCTACAGAATTATCTTTATGATAGTTTTGCAGTTCAGGAATATAGCGAAAAAGCCTCGCTCTGTTTTGCCATATGTAGCAATAACGTTTTGTGCAAATACCATGCAAGGCAATGGAGGTGGTAGTTTCAACGGCACTACTGCATGACACATTATTATTGATTATCATCATCATTAAACATTTATATGGCACACAAAGGTCAACCTAAAGTTAGACCCCTGAATGCTATACAAAACACAAATAAATGGTTCTTAAGCCCAACACAAAACAATTGTTTATATGATGCAGATTACATGTACTTGGGTTGCACTTTTTGGATTGCTGGAAATAATAAGTAGAAACTTTTCAACAAGCTCTTTCCTGTATGGGCTTAGAGAATAGGATATTTTGTCAGAACAGTTAAAATTGAATACAAGACTAATGATAAATACATGGAACATTCCTACAGGGATATTTATTGGGCAGTTTTAAAGAGCATGCATGATTTGTTACCTTTAGCCATCTTTTCAGTTTTCTTGTTCCATAGAAGCCTAGTCTCTTAGCTTACACATTATGATTTGATGAGTGACCACAGGAAATCAGATCCCTGGAACATCAGAGAGTAGAACTACCATGGAGACATTGCCTTCAGACTTTTGGGTATGGTTAT
Source organism: Emydura macquarii macquarii (assembly GCF_026122565.2). Classification (NCBI taxonomy): domain Eukaryota; kingdom Metazoa; phylum Chordata; order Testudines; family Chelidae; genus Emydura; species Emydura macquarii. The sequence continues at coordinate 5,424,999 of NW_027132905.1, read as the reverse complement.
TTCATGCCAACACTGAGAACACTTTCTAGCATTGATGGAGATATGCTGTAGGAAAAGAATGGCAGAGAGGCAAAGTGTGGTTGGAAAGGCTATACAGCTCAATCCTGTGAGGTAATGAGCACATTCAACTCCCTTGCTGTTGCCTCCTATCACTTTTTAGCCCTAGGCAGGCCTTGTAAGTGAATGTATGTATAGCAGACACTCTGCCTTCCAACAGATTACATCCTATCTCTTACAAAATTGCCTTCTGCTATGCAGGAGGGATCCTTTCTCTTGGTAAGGCACAGGAGAGAGTGGCAGACAAGAAATGTAATCAGCAAACTTCACGGATGATGCCTTTCATGTGTTAAAAGCACTGGATGAAATCCTGACTCCATTGAAGTCCATGCCAAAACTCCCACTGACTTCAACAGAGCCAGGATTTTAACCACAAACTTGAGTTTTCCAAACTGTCTAACATTTTTGGATGAAGGCATGTGTTTGCATGATGGCATTTCAATTCTATTTTGATCAGCATTATTTACCTTTCAAATGATTTTATCAGGTGGAGTAGTGTTTTCTCAAGGCAAAGCAGGGCTGGCTTGGACCAACTTTAGACAGGTTCAGTTTTAAGTCACCATCCCTAGTATTACTGCTCCTAAATGTGCTAGAGGAGAGACAATGTGTGTGAAAGTTAGCTAGTGCCATTCACCACTACATTTTTCATTATCCAGTACCTTTGAATTCTATTTGTTGTTAATTTATGTTCCCAAAAGTTCCTGCTGACATTCATGATTTAACTGGCAAGAATTTCACTGAACTGCTGAGCAATAGTTAAAGAAATAGGCTGGATACATTTTGGCATTACTAACTATGTTTTGGTTAGCATGCACCACAGCACATACATTAGATGATTTATAGTCATCTTTTCAGAGAAGAGCATTCATCCCATTTTTGGAAAGTGTCTAGAATGTGGAAAGATAAAGAGACGGGATACAGTCTACTCTCAGTTACGCTGGTGTACGTCTGGACTAAGTCCAGCGAATCAATGGCTTTGTGTCAAAGCTTGATGGAGTTTTTAGACAGTCCTTGGAGTTACTCCAGATTAACACGAGCATAAAGAGAGGAATCTGGCCCATGAAACCCTAAAAAACCTGACCTTCAAGTGAATTGGAATCTGAGGCTTTTCAACTCCTAAACATTACTGGGATTTTGGTTTGCCATTACACTCTAGCACAGCCTCTCCAATACCACACACAGCACTTCTGGAAATAAACTCAAAACCCTTAAAGAAATGGCCATTTAATATCTGTGCTATGGTGCATTATAACCAGTGTCAGGATAAAACATTGCGGATTCAACAGTATAATCAACATCTAAATATTGCTGTGCCCTAATTCTAGACATAAAAAACATACATTGTTGCTTAGTCCGGATGTTTTAATCACTGAGACTCATCCCAGAATACAAATGTATTAATAAGTATCATCTCTCCTGAACTCTCCTTCCAAACATCACCAGACCACAGCACTCTATGAACTCTGTTCAAGGACACACGCTTATTCAGCTGATCACTATGCTGCGAAGCTGACTATTTTTTTTTAAAAAAAAGAATGAAAAATGTCTTGTTTGTTCACTTAAAGGCAAACTGCTAGTTTACTGTCCCAGATCCCTGCCATCTGGATTATTTTGAGAACACATAAAAGGCAAATCAAAGTGAGAAATTCCAAACTACAGAGGACTTTGATAGAAGAGAACAGATCTTTTTAGTCACGTCCAAAATGTACTTATTATATTTTCAAATAGGGAAGAATTGAAATTTTAAAAGGAACTGAAGTCCATCTCAATTTACGGTCAAAACCTCAGTCACATATGCGCTGCCCCCCCCCCCCCCCTCCCCCCCCACAAAATCTCTCCCTACTTCCCACATAAACTGGACAATGATGAAGAAGAGCTGGACTATGGATGAAATCCTAACCTCATTTACGTCAATGGGAGTTTTGCCTAGTACAACCTAAACGGAATGAAACCTCAACATTTCCATCAGTGATTCTCAAATCTCATTCTTTGCTTTACCAGGTGTCAGGCATCAATTTAAGGGCTGAAAGAGTGACAAGTACCCTCTTTGGTGACACTTGGAAGAATGAATGTAATTTTGGCTACTATTCAAGAGGAACAAGACAATTAGGAAGAATGCAGAAAGGCAACTAAAGCCTGGTTTACACACAATGCTTAAGTATAATGATTTTGGTTAGAGGTGTGGGGCTTTTTTTTAAATGAAAGAATTATATCGGAACAACCTGTAGTTTGGACATGGTTATATAAGTATAGCTTATTCCATTCCTGTATGGAATAAGCCATACTAACATAACTATATTCACACCAGGAAGATTTGTATCACTTTTGACTATGCAAATATAGTTAAAGGGGTACAAGTTTTGTGAGCATACAAAGCTCAAGATGAGGAAGGAGTAGAGAGAAAAATGACATATGAAGAAAAGTTCACAAGAACTGAACAGTACAGCTTGATTAAAAAGATGGCTAAGGTAACGCTATAATAGTCTACGTCTCTAAAGCAGGGGTTCTCAAACTTTTTTTGCTTGGACCCCCTTTGAAAATATTTCAGGGTGTGACAACCCACTGCCCCAAAAAGTGACAACCCCCCCATGCCATACCACCCTCCCTCATGTCATGCCACCCTTACTTCTGCATTGCTGCTGGAAGTGACACTGCCTTCAGAGCACCTGGCCAGGAGCCACTGTTCTTTGGCCATCCAGCTCTGAAGGGCTCTGGCTGTCAGCCACGCGCAGGACTGACAGCCACAGCTGGCACGTGCAGGGACTGACAGCTCGCAATCCCCCCTCCCCCTAAATAACCTTGCGACCCTTTGGAGTATCCTGACCCCCTAGTTTGAGAACCCCTGCTCTAAATGATGTCAGCTCAAGGAGAAGAATGAATTGTTCAGGGAGGAAATGGGAATAATTATAAAGGGTGTTATTAGACTGTGTAAAAGAAAATTAAAGCTGGACCTGGATCTCATTTTCAAACAATGAGGTCACGCAGGCTGCAGAACAATCTCCAAGAGAAAACTGTTGAAGTTCTATCTCTGGAGTTGTTCAAAATAAGTCTGAGCAAAATGTTCATGAATGTACAATAGGGACCAAAGCTGCACGTTAGGGGGTGGACTGGATGGCTTAGTAGATTGTTTCCATAATAGATTTTTGATACTAATGTCACTATATAAATGAAGTCAAGAATCTGCATAATTGGCTCCTGAATCATTAAGCCGCATAAATGACTCAAATACCAAACCAGATTTTTGCAGTTTTGATGATGCTGGCAAACCAGACATCAGATAGTCCACAAAGCAAAGAATAAATGCAGAGGAAGAGAGAAGTGGATGAACGAGGAATCATTTTTGACCATTACAAACCATACTCCTATAGGAGATTTGGGGAGATATTGCTAGTTACTCACAAATTATTAAGTATATTCCTATCCCATTTGCTCAGAAGGACTGAATGTACACAATGGAAAGAAATGTTCTCTCAAGAGAAGCAAGAATATGAACATTAACTGACAAGTGGCCATTTGATCAGTAATATTAGGTCAAAATAGGATTCTACTTTTTAACCCTGTAAACTGTGATCAACCTCACAAGACCAGAAATTAAAATCAGAGCCAAGTCAAGCTATTTACAAACAACGTAGTTTCAACTAAACTGTACTGGAAATTTTTACCTTGATGCCAGACCCACAACCAGCTGTGAAACAACATTTACACATTCAGAACCAGATCTTTTAGGCTCAGACACATGAAAGGACCTCTGAATTCATTCGGAGCCCTGTTGAATTGAAAGAAGTTCCATGCTAACACAAGAAGCGACCCACACATGAGTTTGCAGGATCAGGGCCTTACAATGTTAATGATAAATATTTTATGTGGAATTTTCACCCTTATTTTTACCAAAAGGTTTTTTTAAACAACGTTCCTTCTGTCACTAATACAAAATTAGCATGGCTCAACTACATTTTATCTTTCCTTAGCTGAGATCAGTTGTCATACAGAAAGTCAATGTGAATGTAGGCCAAAACTCATGATGTTTTCCTGGGTAAAAAATAAAGTCATTTTTTCTGGGGTGGTGTCCTGCAAAATTGACAAAAAAAACCAAAAAACACCATTCTCCAGTTTCACTTTTACATGCAAAAAACTGTTTATATAACTGTTGCATTTGTGATGGATCTTACACACTGCAGCAAACTTCCAGGGGCAGAATTCTACTAAGCCAAAGATATTTTGCCAGTATTTATCTTCTTTATTGTAGTATTTGGTTTCAAATATACAGCCTCATCTTGCTAAATGACAGAATCTAAAAAACTTGACTAAACACAGATCAGACTTGCTTCTGATCAAACATGATTCTAGCAAAGGACCTTGGATGCAGCACATTCTTTGGGATTTTTTAGTTTTTCAAAGCTGCCTAACAGATTTGGATCCTCAATTCCTATTAAAATTGATGGAAACTGGGCAGCATTGACATCCTCTAGACAGCTTTGAAAAATCTCAGCCTAGTTGTTTAGCTAATATAGACAGGGGCCTAATATAAGATACAGCTGGCTCAGTAAAGAGGAACACACAGAAGATTAGAAGAACTAAGGTTTTATCACTGCTTAATCAAAATATGCTGCTTTTCACACCAATATTCTTACAGAATGCAACGCATTTTGCAAGAAGAAAGGGCCATCTACCACCATCAGGCACTAGGTGGCATTATAAATGAAACACATGACTATAATAGACATTTTTGGCCAACACTAACATTTTAGTGACCTGTATTCTAATAATGTCTCTTAAACCCTCACACAGTGCAACTTCCTCCTCTTCCCAACCTTGCAGTGAAGACACTATGGTTAGAGGCTAATGGAAAATTTTAGGACATGACAAACTTAGCATTAAGTTTCCACTAAATGAGCAGATAAGAAACGTTGAGCCACAAGGCAGAGACCCTCTTTTGATAAAATTGGGGCTTTAATCATTAACTAGCTTTAGACACTTTGTGCAAGGCATATGACAGACAAATGGGACATATTGTTAAATCTGAAGTCCATAGAGAAGATTTCCCCCTTGCATGAAAGCTCTTTCCTAGCCCTGAGAGCATCAATGACTCCTTACTATCCTAAGGTGAGGAAGAGGAGTCCAGTAAACTGTTCCTTTTCTCATCCCCCTCACGCCTCTATATGCTGTTCCTCTTTTCCCATCACTCCCACTCTCATGGATGAAGTAGAGTGTCCTGCATGGATTTAGGAACATATTCGTGGCAGGGAATACTTGCATGTTGAATGTGCATTGGAACTAGGCCTTCTCCATGATTTCAACAAACAATGTGTACCAGAAGTGTGCCTCTGCCCAGTGCTCCAAACCTAGCATGCCACAGAGCCCCCCAAGCAAGGAAACTGGCCAGTCCAGAGGTGTAACACAAGGCAGGGCTGCCCAGCCTCCTAAGCAAAGACTTAGGAATTCAATGTTTTTATATTATATTTTATATCTAAATATATATAAAACTGATGGATAATATCAATGTTTATTTTTTAAGTATTTTTAAATATTTTTATTGATCTAAATTCACAGTTGCATGAAATTATGGGTTTCAAGAATTTTTTTCTATTTTTATCAATTTAAATTTTCAGTTGTGGGAAATGGGGGGAGGGGTAGACAATTATTTAGTGACAGCAGACACTAAGATTAAAAAAGTTAAAGCTTTATAACAGTTAACACACAACCTGTCAATATAACATGTCAAAATATACAAAGTAAATATCCTGAAATCAACAAATTATCCGTTGTACTATTCATTCACTAGTCCATCTGTAACAAACTTAATTCAAGGATCTAAATCACTGGATTTGGATTTGCTGTCACACAGCATTTTTCTTGTTTTGCCTATTTGTAAATTTACATTATTGTGGATAGAAATATTGTTGTTGATTTGTGTGCATACAATAAAATTGACATTTACCTATAAAAACCTAATCTTTCCAAGCCTATTTAAGCATGAGAGTACTTTCTCTTCTTGGCAAATCCTCCATAACAGCACAGAATAATGAAAACACTTTCATCAAAGTTTCTTATATTTTTAAACCTTTGCACAAGGGCAGAGCAGTGCCCTGCTTGGATTTGTATGGGGATCCCTTTCCTACAGTCTGAGCTTGGAACTTCCAAGGGAAGTAAATTCATACTGAGCTCTTGGCAGTGTTTCTGAAATATAAGATTAATCACTTCGGGTCTTTTAAAAATAAAAGGTGTAATAAAATGAAGTCCCAGGTCTGACCCTGACTTTGTCATGAAGGGGATTCTTCTGGGGAGAAAGGAAAGAAGGGAGCAGCCACAGGTACAGAGGTCAGGCAGGGAACTTCAATAGCCTAAGGTGCCTTATTGATTTCCCCCCACGATCTGTGAAATTGACTAAGTAACCTTCATAACAGGTTCTCTATAAATGCTAAAAATATTTATGTTTCTGCCTTAAGAACTTGAAACCTGGAATGAAAAAATATTGGACTTTTTATTTATCGTAAGGGTAGAAAAGGTATTTTTGTTTGATGATTTTTTTCCAGTCGATATTGCAATAGGTTTTGCTGTGAAGGCCCATGAAGTTTGGGTCCATTGTGCACTTCTCACCATCACTAGAACAGGTTGCACTGGAGAGGGGTTTTGCTTATATTTAATGAAGACTGTAAGCTCTTTGGGGCAGGAGACTATCTTTTTGTTCTCTTTGTACAGCACCTACCACAATGGGGTCCTAGTCCACGACTGAGGTACTAGGTGCTACCACAATGCAAATAAAAATAAATGTGATCTCTGATAATTTAATGCCATTTTATTTCTGATGTTACCATCTGACACTTTCTGTCCTGTCTGTGATGCTTGTGGTCCTGTCTAAGCCTATGGTTCCATGATTTCACATGGTATGGCAATGTCCTGGCTTGAATTCTTCATCCCTCTGTTTAAAGATATTAATAACTTAAGCATAAGTGAGTAAAAGCATTTTCTATGCAATTGCAGAGCTGGTTCCAAGTCAAAAAGGTCAGGTCAAGATCTGAGCTACTCAAAGTTCCAAGGGGTTAGGAATGAGACCCAGGTATTTTAATCTGAGAATGAAAGAAAAAAAATGGAAAATTGGCTACAGAACTACAAAGAAAACTGGGGGATGGTAACAGAGTCATTTGTAATAACCTGCTGGTTCTCCCTTTAGTTATATCCAGAGTGTATAAAGCATACCTGGTTTGGGGCTGAGGTATTCTGGACACAACAGATTGAGAGGAACCAAAGGAACTCAGGAAACTTCTGTGGAGAAGATATCTGTAACAAGGGCTGTGTTTTGTTTAGTTTCAGGAAATTTACTTATCTAAATGGCCCCATTGAGGGTTTGAAAACTCCACTGCCTCTGGGTGAGTAGGAAGTTTTCACACAGTGAGTAACTTTACACACGAGTAGTCTCATTGAAACCAATGGGACTGCTCATTTGCATCAAGTTAGTCAAAGGAGTAGATATTGGCAGCTTTGTGGCCTGAGATTGTGAATAATTTGATGGCTCTGGTCTGGAAAAGCTTCTCAGTGTCTTGGGTGAGGGGAGTTTACGAACCACAAATGGGACTAATCATGTGAATAAAGACTGCTTGTTCCACTACGGATTGCAGGATCAGGCCTTTGAAAAAGTCCTCACTACTTTGTCTGTATCATGGGTTCTCAATCAGCGCATGGGGGTGAGCAGGTGTGTGTTGCAAAAAAATTTCAACCAACTACCCCACCCGTCTTTATGGCTATACAGAAGGAGGGTCCCCAAACTTTCTTCTGCTGTAACATAGGGTCACAGCATGGAGAAGGTTGAGAACTACTGTTTTATATAAGTAACAGTCTGATTAGGTCTCAGCTCGCCAAGAAAACACGTTGCAATGACTTCATTATTGCAGTGATAAATTCCTTCCGTAGTATGTATTGGAGGTTTTTTAACTACACATTCAGCCCTGGATTTTCCTCTTAAAAGCCAAAAGAGACAGTACATTTTCTAGCAGCTATGTTGAAAATTGTCAAAATGTATCTTTCAGTGACATGAGTTCAAGTGGAGTGCTACCAAGAATATAAAGGATTGGAAATCTTTATACAATGAATCTGAAATCAGCCATGTATTTTCCCCACAAACTTGTACCCAGAACCAAGTTAACTGATTGATTTCTTTACCACCCAGAAAATGTGACAATGGTGGGCTATTTGCCCCATTGCCTCTTCAGTTCTGCTCTAAGCTACTTCCCAATATAATTTTAGGGATGAATGGGGAATAGAAAAAGAAAATATTCCCTTTGCATTGGAATGCCTTCCAAGTTGGTGAGGAAGCAATGATATGGGCATTCAGCACAAGGGCAGACCAAACATTATCACCAAAGGTTTCATTACATTTCAGTCCCCATTTGCTTTTTATAGAAAATGATTCACGTTCTGCAACTCAGAAATATAGCAACTGTACTTGCCAACTCATTTTTAGGTGACCACAGAGAACAGTGAGTGGGAAATATGTACCTGGTACTGGACTGAAACATTGTGCTTGGTACTGTAAGCAATGGAGAGAGCAGGTTCCTATGTTTTCATAGTCACCTCTCCCACTCAACATGGAAGCTGCCATGTTTTGCACTAAATGTGTGTTCAGGAGGCTAAACACAGGCCACCTCACCTCATATTGCTGCTCAAAGGATTTCAGAACCAGGAAAGAGACTGGATTAAATATATTAATTTCCCCTCAGTCAATCTGTCTGACAACCAAAGAAAACAATTTCTCCATTTAAGTGCAATTAGACATAACAGAAATACTGGATCCATTGGAACCTGAGGATCTTACTGAAAAGATTTTTAAAATATATAATATATAAAGGGGAAGAAAAAGTCCTAAAGATAGTGTTTTGTGAACTTTTTGCAACAAAACCAAAGCCACGTGGCTGTGTTTGGCTTTCAAGCAAGGAATGAATGAGTTTTATGTTAAAGTTTTCAGCTCTGAAAATCTTTTATCAGAAACAAAAGACTTCGCCATCTCTGGACAGGCACAAATTTAGTGGCCGGTGGTGGGCATGTAAAGAAGTGAGTTTTGTGGTTTCCTAAAAAAATATATGACATTAGCCACTTTGTCCAGTAAACCCTACAAAATGGCCATAGCTTAATGAAACATGCTGGTCTTATTTCAAGTTTCACATTAGCCTCATTGAGTCTGACTGAACCTCAAACTAAACAATGAAACTCAAGGGGTGCAAAATTAAGTAAAACAGAAACAGCTGGAAATGGTTGCTGAAATCTATGTGAAATGGAAGCAGCAAGTTTCCCACAGCCCTGCACTAGAGCCTGAACTTTTCCACTGACATCAATGAGAAATGGATCTGCCTCGCCATTTGGCTGAACACTACATTTGCCAACCAATAATTTATTAGGAATTTAGGAATAGTTTATAAAAAGTTCACAGCAAATGTTACTCACATGAGGTCAGTAAGAGCTAGCAATCTTGTAATATGCACAGTCTATTGGGATTTGGAATAAGATTTTACAATTTATTTGAAGGGAGTTATGTTCCATCTCTCATCTGAAAACTTTCATGATTTTATAAGCCACTTCAACATGTTTAAAAATGTGAAGTAGAAAAAACCTCTACCAGATCCGAAGAAGAGACTTTACCCTTACAATTTAGGGATGACAATTATGAAAGGAGAGGCTAACAAAAAGAGCCTCCAAGGGACTTTTAGAAATGCTCACAGATCTGTTTCAGAGACAATTATAAAGGCTTTCCAGTTCTCAGGGTTTTGAAACACGTATGCATTGTACATTTTATCAATAGTAAATCTTCAGTTCTTCATCAGCCTCTTTTTACAAATTAGTCCCGCAAGGAACCACCAATGCCCTTTATCAGTGCCTTCCACCAGCAGTACCACTTCGACAACAGAGCAGCAGGGCCATTTAATTTCCTCATGGAAGACCCAGGCTGATATGGTGCCCCAAGTGGAATAGCACATAATCAACTGCTATGAAAACATCATGAGTAATTGCTGCATAGTTTACAGTTCTAGTAATGCAAGTGGCATATCCTAGCATTTTCGACAAAAAGACAGTGTGGGAACAACCCTTAAACACGACAACAGCTAGACAGGGCTCTCCACTGAGCCTGCCAGTGCCATTTCTAAAAGACTAAAAGTCTCTTTTTATCATTTGTAGATTAGTCAATAGATTTCCCCAAGTTTTATTTATATCCTGCTTTGGTGATTTATGACCTAAGGTCAATATCTGAAATGCCACAATGTGTTGCCATGGAAATGTCAATATGGTCTGGTTCCTTGCTCACATGCAATTGTGTTGTTCGAGAAAAATTACCTGGAAACTGAAGACAAGACACCTAACTATGACTGAGGGTTTTCTGAGACCATTTAAAAACAAAAACACTTAAGCTTGCCAGTAGAATTAACAGTTAAACTGTGTTATTTCCAGACTACGGTTCAGTGGTTGCTTCCTTAAGTAGGAATGTGAAAAGGGTAGAATTCTAATAGAGAAGTAGGATCATGCAGTGGTTAGTGCACTAAGCAAGGCATTGAGAGACCAGGGTTTAAGTCCTTGCTCTGCCACAGACTTCCTGTGTAACCTTGGACAAGTCTCTTAGTCATTCTGTGTGTCAGTTCCCCATCTGTCAAATGAAGATAATGGCACTATCCTAGCTCATAGGGGTATTCGGAGGATAAATACATGAATAGATTGTGAGGTGCTCATTACTTTGCTAATAGGGGACACATAAAGGAGGAAAACCTTAGATAGAGAGAAATAGGATGAACGAATTCTGAAACATGGCAGTGCACCGTAGTCATACTTAATGCAATTGACTGTACCGCAAGAAAAACAGCTTGAGAGGTGCAATTCTTAATACTCATAACATTAGTTGTTATTAACAGCCAGGAACTGGCAAATTCTCACATCATCATTTAACTACTGCAGATACATTGGCTGACAACTGTGCAAGCCACTTTCACTTGTGGTGACCTGGGTTTGCCAGTCTTTGAAAGAATGAGGTTTTCAAAATGTCATTAATTCTCACATGAAAAAGCCAACACAGAACCCCTTGTCACTTTAAACCTTTAAAGCAATTTATTTAGAGGGTGATAGGGTATTTTTTTAAAAATAATCAGACAGAGAAGATAAAATAATGGTTCATGTCTCTTTAAAAGTCAAAAATCTCCACAGCAGTGAGTCAAACTTTCTTTCCTGACTTTACTGCTAAGTATGCAGGGTGGTTTTTGAGAAGAGCCATTGGGATGCGTATTTTAGAGGCAGCTGCTTCAGGCATAAAAGATTTCTCAGTCTCTTACCATTCACAGTCAGCAGGTCCTTTAACCAACTATAATATGCCTCCACATGTACACTGGGAAAAATTCTCTTGAAAGGCAGCTATGGACATAAAATGCAGAAATATCTGACAAGGTTATAAGTTAAAGAACCCTTGCAAGTTTCAGTTTTAATGCCACAATTAAGCTTTTACTTTCACACTACTTTGGGGCTCAATATGTTTGGCACATGCCTTTTTAAAGAGATTTTTCAATAACAGAAATCTTTTTAAAATAGGTATTTAAAAAAACTAATCTTGATATTTAAAAAATACCTACACTTGGTGAAGGAGCATTAGAATTAGTATTATTGGCAGAAAATTATGCCCCTTTTAAAACTACTAGTCACAAGGGGCCAAATTCTGAGAAATCCTGGTCTAGCTCCCTCTGCTGGACACCCACCAGGCTGCTATGTTTGCATCCCACATGTTGGACCCTGAGTCTGAGCAGGATCTAGGCACCGTCTGTGGCTCTGGGTCTCTACACACATGTGGATTTTTTTTCTAGAACCCCCTTCTGACAGCTAAGATTCCAGGGTTTAACTGCCTAAACCCTAAGACTATTGTCAGCTCCCACAGACACCCCAGTTGTGTAAGAACACCCTTTCCTAGAGCTCCATCCTTGTGGGCATTCAAGGACACATACTTATTGAAGCAAACAGACCAAGGGGCTTTGCACAGGGTTTCTAAAACAAATGCTCTTTACTTTAGACATCATAAAAGTCATACAGATCAGTGCAAAATAAGAAAACACCTACATGCCATTCCCTGCCTCAGTTTTCTCACCACTCTTGGGCATTCTTTGGGATTTAGGTCAGTGTCCCCTGGACCGTCTGGGATCGTTCCTTTCATGCACATGGCTTCTCCTCTGAAACAGTCTCTCGATCTGATCTCTGCAGCCAACTTCCTTCAGTTTTGGCTGGTCCTGTAGACGGTAGGCCCCCTCTAAACCTGTCCATTTTGTCACCCTACCTTCTAAGTCTCTCAGAACTGGCCACTCACTACTGTGGAGGCTCACTGCTCCCAACTGTGGGGTTTGGGCCTTCTGGATTTATGATTCATCTTAGACCCTCTCCCCTCACACACATGGTAGTGCAGAGCCTGAAGAAGCCTCTTCTAAGGCCTTGCACTCTCAGTGGAATTTTCAGCATCCTGGGGCTGAAACAACAATCCCTAATCTCCCAACCATCCAGATTGTAATTAGTAATTCTCCCTCCTGGAAAGACTACCCGCTGTCAGCCAAGCAAGTTGGGCCAGATGGTCCACGCACATACAGAGAACTGGAACAAACAAGTAGCCACCTGAAAATGCAGCCTCCGAGATAAAGAAAGGGAAGAACACAATTAAACCAAGGCAATAAATCAAAGTTCTTGCCAGAGAATAAAGCATACTGTTTATTCCAGCAACAAAACCCTGAGATTCCAAGAACAAAATAACAATGCAGACATGGTAACACGATATATATAAATATATAAATTGATGAAAGTACATTTTAAAGATTATAAGTAAATTTTCCAGTAAATTATGAAAATGTAATTAACGTTTAGCAAACCTGGTGGTTCAGCAAAATCATTGGTATAAGTATTATATAAGAGACAGGTATTATTTTAATGCACAGATTATAATAATATAGCTTCTCCTTGTTTTAACTATCTTCCAGTGTTTTAACTGCAAAATGTTGGAAGAGAAGAAGCTTGCATTATACATACTGTATTATGCTTGATTTAGATTAATTTTTTTCCTCCATACAAAATAACTTGAATCTGTTAAACAGGGATGCACAAAGCAGATCAGATGATATAAGAAATAGACGAAGCTCAGATCAATCCCATAGTTTTAAGATTTAGATTTATTAAGCATCTTATTCTCCATCCACCAGAATGTCCTCATTTCTTGGGCTAGACACACATACAAAAGTCAGGAACACTTGATTTACTGCAAGGCCAATATGAAGTGGCAAAGTGGATATTACATCAGACAAGTTATTGGCATATCTCCATTCCTGCATTTCTCTTGCTGCCTAAACCCAGCTGTCTGCAATTTCAGGGAAGCACTGGAAAAAGGGAGCTTCTGCTCTTCATTGTGTGTGATAGTATTGATGGTGATTGCACTGAATAACTGAGGTTATTGTTACTCTAAAGAAGCCCAGGCAACCTGAGACCTTGCGTAGAGAGTTAAAAAAGGAAGTAAATAAGCAAACACTATGCAGTGGCTACAGGGAGCCATACATGTTGGACCCTGCTCCCCAGAACATATTTTGTGCAACTTCTTCAAGGGCCAGATTCTTCACAGGTGCACAAGCAGGCAGCAGGATGCAAATGTGACAGCCACCACCTTGGTCAACATACCAGACATGAAACTAGGTGCTTCCAGAACTAAAGCATGAGCCTCTACAGCTGAGTTAAAGAAGCAGCTCTATAGCTGGAACCTGTTACAGACTCTCGTCCTCTGTAGATCAGGCATATATCACACAACGACCAATGGGTTACATATGTACCTTCCCAATCTCTTTCCAGCTTCCAGAATCCAGTGGCCAGAATCCTGTTGGACAGTGCAACCTGTTAGTTCTAGCTGTCCCAAAGGGGCATATGATGAAAGTGGGGCCATGTTCCCAGCCTCCTCCACTCCAACCTGCAGTGCACACTACTCTCTCTCTGCTAGGGTGTAAGCACCTTAGTAGCCTGCAGGAGCACCCACCAGTCTCATTAGCTGGTCCAGCAGCACATGAGGAAGAGGAGGAGGAGGAGATAAGCCCATAGTGCTACTGCAGTGGGTGAGAACCCTGCAGCTTGCTTCTCCCCACTAGTGCATGTTGTAATGGGCTTGCAACATGCGTTGTGTCCCTCCTTACTGGCTGGTCCACACACAGAAAGGCCTACTACTGCTGCCAGTTATGAGAGTCAATTTGACTTGAGCTAAAAGAGAGAGGCCTATGCTTTGGAACTGAAGATCTGCTCAGACCACTGATAGGGGGAATCATTACAAAATGGTGGCCTGTATATTTCTCTGGACCTCAGACATTTGGGATGAGCTTCCCCTGAAAGGGGATTTGTATAAACTCTGGCTAAGTGTATCGTGCCCCTGCTAGTGGACAGCCTGCCACTGGGGATAAGAAACTATTACTGAAATCCGTAGTAGTTTCTTACCCCCAATGGCATAAATTATTCCTTTTGCTCAAGCAGTAGAGACTGTGTTTTGGCTCTGATGGTCCCAGGTTCATAGATTCCTAAGCTAAAAGGGACCACTGTGATCCCCTAGTCTGGTGTCCTGTATTACACAGGCCCTAGAACTTCCCCAGAGTTTGATAAGCTGGTATACATCAACGCTCATTCATTTTACTAGTGATCAGTGTGTTAAGCAGCAAAACAATTTCATACAGCAGCTTCCTCTCCCACAGACCATGGAATTAGCGTCGTTGTTATTATTTCTAACTCTACTTGTGGGCCTGGCACTAGCACTGACAGACACCAACACTACACCATTGCAGAAGGCAAAGACATCACTAGCACAATAGGGTTTTGGGGTTTTTTTACATGGCTGGGCTCCAAGTAGCACATTTCCTGCAAACAAACCCACGCCTGAGAATATTCAAAATCAGCTGGTAACATCTTACTTATGCTTGGATCACTTCACAAGGCCTCATGTGGCTCTTCAGTCTGAAGCAATGGCAGAAACATGACATAAGGATGCCAGTCTCACTCACAGCTCTTTGTTTGCCCATTGTTTTAATTTAATCATGCCTAGAGTTTTTAGCATGATCACCACTTTACAGTCGCCATCAAGGTCAGTTGACAAGATTTATACCCATTTCTATCACCACCAAAAGTGTGAAATGTTTGCCAGGCCTCTTCAGCAAGAGCTCATTTAACAGACACACACCAGATGCTATTTTGCCTAGTGTCTCTGAATATAGAAGTTGATTCCGCAAAGATTTACACACGATTAGCCTTTACTCATATGAGTAGTACTTCCCTTAACTTCAGTGGGACAACTCACCTGAGTAAAAACTACTCTCAGGAGTAAAGGTTTGCAGAATTGGGCCCATTTTCTTGTCAAACAATACCAGTTGCCAAATACATCCCCTGCAATTTACAACATCAAGCAAGCAAAACACAACCAAATGACCTGCATATTTATGACCAGTTTGCCTGTACTCAGACCATCAGTTAATGCCCAAACGGTCATGAGACCAGAGGTTATGATCTTACTTACACTGGTGTAAGCCAGGAGGAACTCTGTTAACTTTTGTTGGAGTTACCTAGGTGTGAAACTGGGCTGAGATCACAGTCCGTTTCTAGGGAAGGAGAATGTAAATTCCTCAACATCCATTCTAACCCAACAGACCATGGTGGAATATTTGTTTTTATATCCTGAAATTACATATGGATGGCCAAACAAGTCAATGCTGAAACAGCCTGGTTAAGTCAAATTATCCCAATCATCCATCTGCTGAGAAAAAAATGTGGTAAAGAATAAGAGCAACGCCAGAACACAGTTATGACCATAATTAGTAAACACTGTGCTGGACAATAGCCACACAGATCAATAACTGCTACCATAGGACAAAAGAGCAAAAAATGCATGCTAGCTGCATTCTTAGATCCTCAGTTCCAGAATCCATTTTCCAAACAAAGATATGGACTATTGGACATTTTTTCATTGACAAAGTGGAATAGCTGAATCTTTCAGTGACCAAAGTTCTCTTCTAACTGCACCAGACTAGCTAGGATGTAACAGACCTTTGGCATCTGCTGACCTATCTAGTACTCGATTGGTTAAACAACAGAAATGCAAATTATACATAAATTATTCTGAATCTGAATCTCTGGAGATGCTAACAACTAAAAATTAAATAGCAAAGAGAGACAAAAAGAGAGCTAGAGCATGCAGAGGTTTGACCTGGGAACTGCTACTCTTCAAAATCTATAGTGGGCCATTACCAGTAGAAATCAACATTAAACATTGGCCTGCTGTACAAATACATTTTACTGTACTATTGTTCAAAACAAGCATTGGGTCTCTCTTCCCCCATCTGTAAAATATGGATAATAAATATTGTGAGGATGAATTCATTAATTCCTGTGAGGTGAGCCGATATAGTGATGAGCCTATAAACAAACAAACATTCCCTAAACCTTAATTTTAATGATGTTTTGCCTCTAAAACATAAATGCAAACATGAGTGTGCATAAAATGGCATGGTTAAATCAAACTTGGAATTTCTCATACCACGAACACTAAGAAACTTGAAAGAAAAGAAAAGAATGGTGAAAAAAGCAGAGAGCTTCCCATATGTTTTCACTAATGGGTCATGCAAATATTTTATAGATTTCAGGACTGGAAACTTATCATATAAAGCAAGAGCAGGCTTAATTTTCATTTTGTTATATTTAGCAATTAGTGCATTAGTAACGTTCAACTCCAGCTGTAAGTTGTTTGCAAAAACACTTAATGTTCTGATCTATCATGGTGTTTTAATTTAGTTCAGATCATTTAAAGTTAAGTCATCACTGAAGAATGAATTGAATTTTATTTTTAAGTCAGTTACTGATATATTGTATGAGCAGACTGCCAGTACTTAAGTAAAGAGAATATTTAATAAATATAGGCCTGATCCCCTTAAATGCTGAGTGCCTTCAGTTCATATTGATCTGAAAGGAAATGGAGAATGCTTGGCACCTTGCTGGAGCAACTCCAATTTAGGAAAGTATCTGCATTTAGGAAAGTGCTTACACACATGCTCAACTTTAAGCACATGCCTGAGTCCCACCGAAGTCAATTTCACTTAAGCACATGCTTAAAGTTAAACATGTATTTAAGTGCTTTCCTGAATCAGGGCCTAAAAGAATAATCATACTATTTTGGCACCAAATATAGTAGCTGCAGAAGTTAAGTAAAATATACTATTGAGTTTCTAACCTCCAAGTTGAAGGTGAATTTCTTAGAGCAAAAATTCTCAAACATCATATTGTGGACCACTTCTTAATAGACAAATTATCTGGGTAGACACCTACCTACCATTACATAATCATGTTCTCACTGGTGAACTTCCACACTTCCCACTGGTGAACTGACAACATTACTATGACAATTACAGCATTGGCTTTCATGGAAAAGTATTATTAGAAAAGTATTTAATGTATGTTCAACTTCCCTGAATGCAATTTATTACATAGAAAAATAAGTGATATTACAAGAACATTAAGGTTGCCTATGCAACCTTTAATTCAGTCACCTTGTGAGCCTGCCTTATGATACATTCTTTATTTACATGGATTACATACTTCTTTTCCACAAGAGATTTAGCAAAATTCAATTCATTCCCCCCACAAAATCTTCAGCAGTATCTCAAACACCACTATCCACCAAGACATGCCACCCATTTCCTCATGGGCAAGGGAGAAAAGATGGGCTTGAAGGTTAAGATTCTAGTTCCATGTGACCTGCCCCCACACGATGAGCAAATATTTCATAGACTAGTGACTGTCTACAGGCCAGTTTGGGAACCACTATGATAGAATATATCCATTATGGGGAAAAGATAGTATTCCATATTTCAGCCAGCCATATGCAAGAACTCTGTCAGTTAGCAAAGGTCTGAACTAGAGTATGTACTACACTTTTACTAAAGTAAGGATCAGCAGATTGTGAAATATGACCTTACAGATTATTTCCTTTATTATTATCATCACTTCATCATTTATCGTTCACTTATCAGCAACCATGTTAGCAATAGTTTAACTCTCACAATATATTCACTGGGTTTTTCAGTAATAGGAGGTTGGGAAGAAAACAAGAAACTTTTTTTTTTTGGCAAGTAATTTGAATTTGGAAATTAAAATGCAGCATCTGTTTTAAAGCAGATTTTTGTTTAAATAAATCTAAATTGCTTTATGATTAAATATAATAGAGAGAGACCGTTTAACAGGCAAGACAATGTTTTTAGAAAAGTCAGCATCATAGATAAAGTTTCACTGTAAGTATGAAAAGAATTAGACAAAAGATCAGCATGTTAAAGAATGCAGTTTGAGCTATGAAAATAGACATCTCTAAGACTATTCAAAAACTTTATGTTAAAACTGTTTCAAGAGATATATTTTCTTATGCTAGCAAAGAAATGCTTCATCAGCTACATCCGTAGTTAGCAAGAGTGACATCCAATGGTCTAATAACAGTCCCTGGAGACTTGTTTTTTCACAAGTGCATAAGCCTGAATATTATTCAAAAGTTGAATCGCAACTGAATAATCAATCCATCTCTTCCCAGAGAAGCTCTGTGAGTCGGCAGAGTGAAATTCAGAGAAAACCAAAGACAAGAGAAAGACAGATGTATTTATCATGCACATATGATGTAGGAAGGAGACAAAAAAAATATTGTCATTGCTGCCTTACTGACTCCAAAATAAGAGACCAGTAATTAATCATCAGGGGTACACACTGAAAGGAAATATCGATTGGATTTGGAGAAACTTCAGTTTTCTAATAGAACAATTCCTTTGCAAAGGTAACTGGCTTAGTTTCTTTAAATTAAAATGGCATCCTGCCAGCTTTCAGCCAATGTATGTGTCATTTCAGGCAATCCTGAGAAACATAAAACAAACATGCATTTTGTTTCTTAAAAGTAATTTGAATACTTTCATAAACCAATAGCACTGACAGTCAGATGGACTATGACGGAAAAGCTTTCCTCTGAAATATAATCTTTGAAATCTACAAAAGCTCTCACATCTAACTTTTTATAACTTTATTTACAGTACATTTTACTTTTCCATCTTTGATTTATTTAAATCTAAACTGACATGTTTCTCCCCTCTCAACATTTATTCAAGTTTGGAGAACATGGTCCTCAAAACCAAACATGGGGGAAGGGGCTGTCGAATGCACCATCAGCACTGAGGGATGGAAATGTTTCCAGCCCTTATAGCTATGTCAGCATAGGGCCCCAAAATCCCTACACCTTCCCACCATAATGTGATGGGACTGGGAATGAGCCTTGCTCTCATGGAGTTTCTGCACTGGGTTAGAGGAAGGCAAGTATCGCAGACATCCCCACATAGCCACTGGTGGTTGACCCTGAACTTGAACCAACCACGCCCACCTGCTGACACCCAGCATGGTAAAAATTATAAAGAAGACTGGCTGGGAAGGAGTGAGTGGGAAGAGCTCTTAAGCAAAGAGAGAATGGAAAAGAGAAGGGGGCTACTTATTGTGGAACCCTCAATCTCAGTTCAGCAGCCTCGCTGATAAACTGCCATCTCTGAGGAAGGATAATGTTCAGCATAGGTGCTGAAACTAGGGATGTGGTGCTGCCGCATCCCCTGGTTTGAAGTGATTTTCATTATATACAAGGTTTACAATTTGGTTCAATGGCTCTCAGCACCCACACTATAAAAATTGTTCCAGCCCCCCTGAATTATTCAGTGTCTTTAAATGGCTTCCTTGGAAGTCAGTATTTTCCTGAATAAAACATAGACCGGACCCATTTCACTAAGCAGCAGCAACTTGGAATTTCTGTCCTTTTGTGCGATTTGCACGGGTTTGTGTCTGTTATGACAGTTCCCAAGGTGCCCAGGACTGAGAGTCACCTTGTTACCCCCCTGCCCCTGACAAGAGCGAGACTTGCTTGTGCTTAGCAGGGTGGAAGGTCCCCAAAACCTCCAGCCTTTAATCACCCAAACAATCTCCTCTGGGCTATGCCAGCTCTTACTTTGCCTTGCAGGTTAACAGTAGGTGCACTCCAGTCCCCAAGTGCCTCTGAAGCATTCACATACAGTGTTCCGTCCCTTCTCCACTGAACAGCCACAGAAATACCAGCCTTGCTGTCCCCAGGGGGACAGTGTATGCCCCTATCTTGTTTGATTGAACTCAGGATCAGCTCCTTGTATAACACCACGGCACTGAGATATATTTATAATGAAAACAATTATGTTTATTTATTAAAGACCAAGATTGAAGAGATAGTGAGTAAGGATAATAGAAAGAGAAGGGTTACATATAAAACAAAATCAAACATGACTCCTAGAGGCTAAATTTAACAGACTAGCCTTCTATTTAAATACAAGTTTATCTCATCCCAAAAGTCCTTTGCAGCATTTCAGTCAAGTCTGGTTCAGAACCCATTTTCATGAATGATATCGCACTGCCGCATTACTCGCTAGGTGCAGGATAAAGGGATGGGTGTCTTCCTTGTTCATTAATTGTACCCCGAGTCAGAATAACTCCTGTGGGTTATTCTCCTGTGTTTTACTAACCTGTTGGTTTCACATCCCCCTGTTGACGTCATATGTAAACGTCTATTGTGTTAGCTTTCAATGTTTAATTTACATGCTGATTGAGACAAGTGAAAAAACATCTTTTGTCTGACAGAAACCTCTGTCAGCTCTGCCTTGGTACAGACTTTGGCAACATATTTTCAGAATACATAAATTACTTTTTACATTGTATCTGTATATACATTTCACTACTATATTAACAATCAGCTTGACCCCGGCTTTCACGGAAGGCCTCACATGATTTTCTTTGGTGAGCTAGAATGTACATGCCAAGATCAGGATATTCTTGTAACCCCCTTTGCCAGCTGGCATTAAAAGATTCTTAGGGTCACAACCCTGTTGGCTAAAAAAATAAACTAAGGAAGTAACAGCATACATAAAAATAAATGAATCAAACAAAACCTTATGATGCTTACTGGGGACTTTGAAATGTTGTATGTATCCAATTATGTGGCAAAAACAAGGCTTTAAAAAATGTTGCATACTTCCACATGTAGAATAATGCCAAATTTTAAATAGTTCAGGCCTGGCAACATGCAAAAGGGAGACAGAGGCTACATTCTGATGAATTTATGTAACACAACAAGGACTTATCGCACTTTTTAGTTTTTTATTCCCCGCACGCCTCGGACAAGTTATATGCATTTGTAACCTTCTTTCTTAGGTTCTTTACAGAACTCTTTTCTCAAAGAAGCATACATTGCAATGGCTAGCCCTGGCAGCAAATATTTATTGCCCAAAGAATTTGTAGACATGGAGGAATGGCTTGACTGGTCTGAGCCCAACCACATTTATGAGGGAGAGTTACCAAACACCCATCACCATCCAATAATACTGACACATGCTCAGTTGATGCTCTCCTGTACATGTGTTTCTAGGGGTGGGTGAGGGATCTACACCCAGCTCAACAATGCATTCACCACAACCTGAGTATGGTGATGTGGTGGGGCTGTGTGTGGCCATCAGGAAAAAAACATGAGACAGCCAAGCTAATTGCTAGGACCTCCCTGTGGAAAGTGTCCAGTGCAGGTGATCTTAAAAGGGTACCTAGGAAAAGACATCTTCCAGCATTAGATCTATAGTTGTCCACAACAGATGTATTCAACTTTGCTCTTTAAAAATGAGAAGACCTTGGAATTGATTCAGTTGCCCAATGCTCTGCAAGGCAGTGGGCAAGAATGTAACAGCCATACTGGGTCAGACCAATGGTCCATCAAGCCCAGTATCCTGTCTCTAACAGTGACCACTGCCAGATGCTTCAGAGAGAATGAACAGAACAGGGTAATTTCACGTGATTAATCCCCTGTCATCCTGTCCTGGTTTCTGGCAATTGGAGGTTTAGGGACACCCAGAGCATAGGGTTGCATCTCTGACCACCTTGGCTAATAGTTGCTGGACCTATCCTCCATGAATTTACTAAATTCTTGTTTGAACCCAGTTATACTTTTGGTCTTCACAGCATTGCATGGGAAGGAGTTCCACAGGTTGACTAGTGTGTTGTGTGATGAAATACTTCCTTTTGTTTGTTTTAAACCTGCTGCCTATTCATTTCATTGGGTTACCTTTAGTTCTTGTGTTATGTGAAAAGGTATTGTGGCTATGAACCTGCACATCTGCTACTATCTTCAGTTCCTCCAGTACAATGCCAGAAACAGGTCCCTGCTGGGAAGTTCAATGGCTTCAAATGTGACCAGGGAGACTACATGCATGGAGCAGGGAAGGTATTGCACCTGGATAACAGGCCCATAGACAAAATGACCATATTTAAGGGGGTAGCCAAACCACCACATCACTGGAGTATGGCATCAAAAAGGATGGTCAAACTTCTATGTGCTAGCATGAATCCGTCCCTTATGGATATCAAGTTGATGGATTTTTTGCTGTTTTAAAACATACTGTCCAAGAAGGCAGTAGGCACCAATGCAGGATATGGAAGCTGGTCAGGTAGAGCTATACTTTTATCTGTGGAATTAAATTAATGTACCTGCCTCTCAGAACCCCTCAGCAGGCTTTGGGTTTGTAGGCAAAGACTTTGGGTTCAGGGATCCAGTTCCTGACTGTCTATGGGTCAGGATGCTAAGAGTCTGTAGGCAGGTCCAAGTGCTCAGCATTTGCTCATGGGGGGATCTAAGTGTCTCAACAGGCTTTGGAAATTCCTAGGACTGGGTCGTTAGTTATGGCAAGAACAACTGGTCTGTTCCAAAGTGATTATAGTTAATTAAACTGCACACTTGTTCTATAATAAACTGTTCCTTGTTAAAGTAATCCTTCATCTGCATAATAAATGAATCTGGCAATTAAAATTGAGTCTCTGCTTCTCAGTCAAGCAGTATCAAAATTCACTTGAAAGTTGGACAGCTGTGGTGTATTTAGGTCATGATTTAAAGAAACAAAATGCACATGTTAAGGAAAACTTTAGTAGAAGTATTTCCTTTCAATTGATCACATGCATCATCAGAATGGACATGACAAGTTAACTGGACACATGTCTTCAGGCTGGCTTTAAGCAGAACCCTCTTTTGCACATGCAAAATTAAATTCTTGCATTTTCAGATATGACCGCAGCTTTAATTAAAACCATCATTTCAGATTTAAAGAACATTTGAACAAAATATCACAATAAGTCAAAGTCAGAAAAATAATACTCTACACATAATATAATGGG
The DNA here is from genome assembly GCF_026122565.2 of Emydura macquarii macquarii. Lineage (NCBI taxonomy): Eukaryota > Metazoa > Chordata > Testudines > Chelidae > Emydura > Emydura macquarii. Next base: position 5,401,689 of record NW_027132905.1, on the reverse strand, counting down.
CATGCTTAAAAATTCTACTGTGTAGAAAGTTTTTACCATTCTCAAGCAATATTTCCTATCTATATAATGAGGAACTCCACTAGAAATATTAGAATTTCTCCAAAGAGTAAAAGGTTTTAAAGATGCCCACTACACTGTGGATTTTAACCTACTAGAAGACAAATTATTATATCAATTTATGTATTAAGAATATAATCAGCAGAAAATACATGATTTATTCCTGCTAGAGAGTTTAACAACTTACGTGTGACACACAAACTAGTACATGAAAATGTTTCTGCCTCTTTCTAAAAGAATTATCCAGATTTTGGTCAAAATATAACAACTCTGACAGGACTAATGTGCTGCTTGAACTCTGAAGATGATTTCTTGTCTAAAGCATAAGCCGTTTATTTTTCCAGTATATTAAAAAACAGAGTTATATGAGAAAGGCAAGAGTGGGTGGATACACCATACCCTTTAGACTATTATTGTCACCTTGCCAAAAACAGATAATCCTGCCAAAATCAAAACAGAGTGACTTAAGCTGTCGGAAACTGGTATTTACTTTTTTCCTTTTCCTCGGATAGTGTTTTGTTTAAACTCAGAAGAAAATCTGAAATTGTCTCAAATCAGAACACATCTTTGCCATTTTTTCCACATCTGTTCTCGCCCAGCACATTCCATTTCTTAAAAAACATGTCTGCAGAACCTTTATATATAAAGAAGAATACCCTGGTGTCCCAGTGTTTAGGAGACTGATTTTTTGAACAGCTGGAATAAAGTCCCAATTTCCCTTTCTATAAGATAAAAGACAGAAGAAGAAGAAGAAACAACTATGAACGCAAACGTTAGAAAAACACTGCTCTCAATTTCACCTTACAGCATCTGGGAATGTAAAATTCACTACAATCAATGCCAACATTGAGCAAATGTGACATCATCCTATTATACCTATGGAAGCAGGACATCATTTCTCAACCAGATACCAGCTCCTCTTATGACCTCTAGTTGCCTTCTGGGGAAAGCCCAGACATCTGCCTACCATCCTTCCCTGTTGTGTGCTCAGGGGCCAGCCATCTAGACACAGTTCTATAGCTGTTCCATCATACCAAATGGGAAATGGAGTCTCCAGATGCAAGACTGAACTGGAACAATGATACCCCGAAAGCTAGAATGGGAAGTCTGCTAGTATTTTCCTTTTAATACTAAGCCATTGGCTTTTTTTAAACATCTGTTGAAACTCTGACAAGACTGGAGCATAAATAACAGCTGCTTTCAAGCAATTTTCACTTATGAATACCAACCTGCCAGCATTAGAGGTTGCATATTTTCAGTAGCAATGGAAAAACCAGATTGAATGGAAAAAAATTAGAAGACTTAAAATTAGACCCAGTTTAAAAAAAAAGAAAAAGAAAAAAGGATTTCATGAGAGGATTCAATGTCAAGGAATTCTTGACATTATTCCTCCTTTTTCCAAAATGTCAAAAATTTGAAAACGTTCAACCAGTTGGTCAAAAATGGGGTGAGACTTGGGAGGGAATTTTGCAAAAAAACTTTCATTAAAATTTCCCCTGATTTTTCTTTTTATTTTTAATTGAAATTTTGAAATTAGAAGGATTTCAATCAGCTCTACTTAAAACAGTCATCTCTTTCTCAAGCCGAGGTCTGCATTCGTTCAAATAAACTCTCAGTCCTCATTCCTGCATGATCAAAGTCTCTTTCTTCATCACCATCTTCATTAAACACGCTTTTAACTCTTAATTACAGTTTGCTTACTTATCGATTATTAATAATAACAATAATGATAATAAGTTTGTAATGTGGTAGCACCTTGTACCCTGTGTGCTAAGTGCTGTTTAAACACAGAACTGTAGTGTATTTATGAATAGTCAAAGGTTAAACTATAATGTTGCAGCACAGTTGTCATTTTAGCTTTGTAATTGCTCTGCCATGCCTAACAGACTGCTACAGTAGGGCTTCAGATAGCTCTAGGAGAGAAAGGTATATACCAGGTCTGTACATTTTATTGAGGTGCTTTGAGATGCTGCTGTCAAGGGTCTTCCTTTAGCAGGTACAGCATGCCAATATTTGAGCTGAGCTCTCAAAACTGAAATATGATTTGTGCTTTTCTGTTTACCAAACCTCCTATCCTGAGGAATATTTACTATCTAAAAGCAAATATGCTGTGTATATATAGGGGTGAATAAAATTAAATCTCGTTGGTTTAAAAGGAAGCGGAATGACAGAGATATTTTCCAACATTACAATAATGGCATAAGCATGATTTAATAAAACAAATTCCATCAAGTGACTCTGGGAGCAGGCGCCCCAGGCACATATCAATTGCCTTAGTCCAGCTCTGTCCATGGGTGTATCTAAACCCCACTGAAAGTGAGCCAGTTGGAGGAGCTCAGCAGAGCATGTCTGCACAATCTATTGTGATTGGCATCTCATTTTGATGTCTCAAGTGGGCAGCGCTTAGGAGAGTGCTACTACTTTTTGTTTTCAATTCGAGCCCTGTGCAACTTAAATCACCAGAATCTTTGAATTTGGCCTGAAGGAGAAGAGATCCTGTTTGCCTTTGTATAATTCTACAGACTTGTCTCTGTGAATGTGTATCATTCTAACTGGTGTATGTGGGTATGCTTCATTTCTGCCACTAAAATGGCAGGAATTTATGAATGTATCTCAATTTTACATTGGTCTTTAGAAGTTGGTACTGAAGGGCCACATAATTACAGGGATCTTGAGGACCAAGGGGAAAAAAGCCCCTCTGCTGATGACAATCACACACCTAGTATTGTATGTAATTAACGCACAAACTGCAACAAACTAACACTAAAGTATTAGGTTGCTCTTAAATTATTAGTAATAAATTAATCTCCTATACTGTACAGCAGAGTTGGGCCCAAACAATCCAGTCAATAGCAATATTAATATTAGATGTGAAAACACTTACAAGGTTTGTATCCATTGCTCACTCAGTTAAAAAGGCACCGGGCAAAAACAGTTACCATAGATGTAGGTGATATTACAAGTAAAATTCTTTTCTATACAAGACTGCTTATGTCAGACAGTGCAGACTCCTTGGCAGCTTTGAGACTCCTCTTATAACAGCTTTGTCCACAACATATTGAGTCAAATTCTACCCTCTACCATGGATGCACAATTCAATGGGAGTTCCACATCTGTGTCTGAGGATACAATATCTTATTCCTCTGGGGTGAAATTAACCACACATCCCCAACAGTAGTCCATCCCCCATGAAGCAGGTGCCAGCACAAAGCTCATGCATCAATGCCCCCAGTGCAGCCATTCAAGGTGCCTTATGCAGAGCCACTGTGGACATTGTTTCCCCTGCCTTTGAAGGGTGTATAGGAACCGCCACATTGCTGCGCCATCCGCGGTGCCCCTGTGTTGTTCTTACATAGGGCTTAACTGTGGCTTGTAATGGCCAGCTTCACTATAGGTGAATTACCACGCCTATCTGTACATTAAAAGGGGAAAAGATTTGCTACCCTGGTAGTGTTTTGGCTGCTGCAATGCTTTAATCCAGCCCAAACTTTACCCACCCTTCCACACAGAAAAAACAGCAATGGGTATTTCCACTCTCAAGGACAAACAGCCAGAGGTAGCAGATCATAGAGGCTGCCTACTAGATACATGCTTTTAACTATGCTCTAGACACCAGTTGTCATTAACATCTCAGCCTTACCTTTATACTGGATATCTGTGTTCTCAGTGGGAAGTGACTGCTTGACAGCTGCTCTGCGATATACCACATGCATCCTGCCTCCGTCTCCCTCCTGATTGCCCTTCTCAAGAGGTTCAATGAAGAATTCGTCCTTGTCTGTGCGAATCATACCAGCCTAGGAATGACAAGGCACAGATAGAACATTTTAAGTTACTGTGTATAGAGCAGATATCGTGAGTAAACAGTTACACTATGCTTAAGCACACTTTAGCACTCTCCAGGGAGCAGTTAGAGTGCAGGGTGTAAGCAAGGTGAATTCTTTATTAGAGCAAAATGTAGCATTAATGTCTCAACTTGACAAGGAAGGACAAAGGTAAAAACACCAGAGCAAAGGGATTTCTACTAGAATCTAATTAGCAAGGTTTGGGACTAAAATATGTATGTGGAAATGGACTCACAATTAGAAGCCAACGACAAAGGAAAGTTAATATGATCATAGTAATTCGTCAGCCACAAATTGCTCCACTGTTGTACAAACATCCATGCCTGCTAAATAAAGGATCAAATCAGCATCATGAGCTGTCCCAGATGCATGATTTTATGGTGCATGGCCAGAACTTCCTATTCAGAGACAAAATGGTGAAGTGCTAAGCCTTGTTAGCTGGCAAATAAGCTTTATAATTTTCTCCTGCATTAATGCATTATGTAAAGATAACACATAGGACTCTACTGGTACACTAACTCTCTTAGCCAGTTAGCCAAAATGATTAAAATATAATTTTCTGTGATAAGCTTCTTAGGGATAAAAGCTTAAAAATTCAAACCAAGACAAATATGCTGGTATGAAAAACTGAAAACCTTACTTGTCCAATGAAGCACAAAAGAAAAGCCTGACACAAAATTCTCAGCATGTCGACTGCTAACTAGAGCAGCATGAAAGTCATTACTACCAGAGTGAACAAGTTTCTTAAAAAACAAAATCTTTCCAACATTTTATTTGGATGGAAAAATACCTTGCCTTTCATCAAAAATGTTTGTGTAATTTTAACAGTACAGCTCTGCCTAGGATGCCAAATTATTCATAGGCCATCGCCCTCCCAAGAGAACCAAAAGGGACCTGACTCTTGGTCTCTTTGAAGTAAATGTCCAAACTACCATTGTTGTCATTTGGACCGTCCACCATACCCCAGTGGTAAAATCTTAATACAATGCAGATGCAAAGAGATACTTTTTCTACAAAACAGTAAACTACTTTTGCTGCTGCTATAAATACAGCATGCTCTTTGGGTTCCCTTCTTGCAAAAATGTCAGGTTCATTTGTCATGTCTTAACTTACATTAGGCAAGACTTCCAGTCCTAGATTTTATTTATTTTTATATATATAGTGTATACAAAAACAGATTAGAGGGGAAGGATTATAGAAACAAAATTATACTCAAGCAATTTAAGCTGCTACTCTGTTGCCTATACAATGAGCAAACTGAATTTGAAATCCTGTCCTGATTCCTTTTATCTAATTTAGATTCTACATCAGACACAAGGCAGGTGAAACAGGCTCAGGCGCCAGGGAAGCTAAGACAACCAAGAAAACAAATGCTAAACAGGGTAGAAAGCAATTGATTTTGTTTGTATAAACAAGAATGCTTACAAAGAAACTTCAGAATTAATGTTCTGTTGCTTTACATCATTTTTTAAAAATATACATATGCCCAGAGCTAAATTTTCAAAACTTTGCATGAATTATGCACAACTACAGATGAGAAAAGAGCAAGAATTTGCATACTCAGACAGAAGCACAGACTATGATGTGCATGCCATATTTAAACCCAGTGCAAACATACACATAGCTTAACTGCTATATGATATAAGTGTGCAGTTGCCATTTGCAATTAACATATACGTGGGCAAGTACAAAAATGTATGCATGCATTTCTAGATGAATTAAAATCACTAGTAATAAAGCAATTAATGGTGGATCTTAATTCATGGAGGGTTTAACAGGTAGAGCCACCTCATGATGCTAGGAAAAATGCTTTTTTGGTACTGAAGTAAGCATGATGAATTAAAGGTGACTTAGAGGGAGGGGGTGGAGGAGCTAAGCCTTCTAACCAAACAAAGAAGAATTAGGAAGTTCTTGCAATCAACAATTGAAGGGCTCTTCCAAAAACACAGATCTGAAAAACAAACTTGCTTCAAGTGTTGATGCTTTTTTTTTTTTTTTTTTTTTTGGGTGGTGGGGGGAGGGGAGAAATTGTTCAGGTTGAAAGAAGCATCACAGCTGCTTGAGAAAATGAAGATACTACCCTGGACAGGCTAAAGACAAGACCAGACAACAAAAAGATACCCTAGCGTGCTGGGGAGTTTTGGGGAATCCTGAATGAACTGGCCATGGCACTACACTGTCAGTGGCTGAAGCACAGAAAGGCCCTTTACAGAGGTGTCTTTTCTTCTAGGACAAATTACCAAGGTTTAGATCTGGCTCAACATCAGGGTTAAGCTAAGCTTTGCGATTCAGGTTTGAGGTTGACTCTAGAGAGGAACAAAAAATGGATCGACACCCCCAGAACACCTCAACTAAAAATTTTGTTTTTGTCTAAATTTGCAGTGGAAAATTTCAATTTTGAGGCAGAAATCTGATAAGTGAACTATTTCAGTTTGGAAATGCTGCTATAGTGCCTCATGCTCCCATTCTCCACTATAAGCCATGTTCTCTAGTTGGACTACATTTCACCTGCTGCATCATGGTCTCACCACAGGGAAGCAGTGCACGATGAGAGTCCCTGGCCGTTGTGCATCACGGGAGATGTAGTCCTTGCCCATGGAGGAGACTAGAGATATGAGGCACCATTTCCAAGCTGAAATACTTTGGGGATTGGCCTTCAGTTTGTCAAAAAGAAAATTAAATTGTTCCATGGAAAGCAGATATTTTTCACACAGACACACACAAAAAATTCATACTGTCAATACCCTGGTTTTACTTTCAAATAATTTTTCCAGCAAAATTGTTTTTCAGTCAGGACGAGGGTTGAGTTCATTCGCAACCATATTAAGTTCTGAGAGTTGTTCTTGTGAGATTTCAGTAAAACAGGATTTTCTAATTTGGGTTCTGAGCTGCAGCCCAAATCACATAACAGTGAGTGCAGCTCTCCTAAAATTCAAAGTGTTTCATAGTGAGGTTTTGCCTTCCACCCATCTCTTATTTAGATTACCAGAATGCCCTTTCTTCACCTTCACAACTGGTATGGGATGCTACTTCTAAGATTGTGGCATCACCAAAATTTTGGATGGTATACAGCCAGCACAATCACCTGCTTCATACCGGCCACTCTCCTCACTTCTGCATGGGTGATATGTCCTCGGTGAGAGGGGGTGCTCCTTCACCTTGACATCCGGGGTGCTGGGACAATTTGTATAGTGGGGCTGCTGAGAGCCATTTAACCAAACTGTAAACTCTGTATACCATGGATACCACTTCAAGCCACGGGGTGCAGCAGTAACCCCCAGCACCCCTAGTTCCAGCACCTATGTTGACATCACAGCTTCATGTCCTAGGCCATACTGAAATAAACTCGCTAGCTACTGCCGCTTCTACTCCATCAAATTCCAGGCTTTGGACCCATCTTATAGCTTCAAGTTTAATTAATGTTCACTTTTTTCCTCATTAGCTTGGGTTTACAGAATTTCTTATTCCATACAAGGACAGATTTACCTCTCAATCTCCAAGGAAAGGGAAGATTAGGAGTAAATGTGCATTTCCTTCAAATTAATATTGTAAGAAATAAATCCAAGTCTTTAATTAATTAGTCACTGTAGCTTACGAGAAATCAGAATGTTTTAGAAGCTCCTAGAGATGATCCTCTGTTCTTGTGTAATATTTGATTACGTTCAAGCAAAGGCAACCAACACCATCAGGGTATACATGAGCTGCACACTAACAGATCCAAAAAATAATCTTAAATTTCAGTTACTTGTGCCAGTTTGATAACTGACAGGTGATAAATACTTAAAATAACTACACTGTATTACTTTCTGATTCTTACTAATCAATTAAATCACAGAAGCAAAGAAACCTACAGGTTTGCATTTCATTGTTTAGCTTCCAAAGAGATTTGCTAGGCAATTCAAAAGGGAATAAGTTTGTATTTACACAGGAGCAAAGTGGATAGGAGGAAAGGTCTTAGTCAAGCATATGGAAATCAAATGCATTCTGGGCACAGACATCTCTTAAAATATAATAATAAAACATGGCACTGATCTAGCACTTTTCAGTAGAGAATCTCAAAGCACTTCGCACATTTTATTTTTATTTATGGCTTTTCTATGGGTCTTTATTGCTATGGAATATAGGCCTCAATGGATTTATCTCCACAACATTGAAGTGACGCAGAGAAATATTATCATCCCAGTTTTACTGAAGGGGAACTGAGGCACAGAGAAAATAAATGACTTGCCCCAGATCTCACAGGAAATCTGTAGCAGAACCACAAACAGAATACAGATCTCTTAAATTCATGCCCAGCGCCTTAACCACCCGACCATCCTTATTCTCCTTGGGAAGATGGATGTGCATCATTATCCTCATTTAACAAATGGAGAAACATGGAGGCACAGATAGCTGTAGTGACTTGTCCAAACTCACACTGTGATTTAGAGTCCGAGCTGAGACTGCCACTCAGCTCTCCTGACTCCGAGACATGTGTATTACAAGTCATATCACAGAGACTACACAAATTATTTTAATCCTTCAATATTTTAAATTAGAAAAAAAACAAAAAACAAAAGGGGCAATAGACTACCTTACATTTTTATTCCTGTTCGGCTTCTTTCACCCTATAAAACATTATAAAAAGCTTCTTATGATGTATTGTGGATTTTTTTTTTAAGAAGATGCCTTGAATTACAGGGTCAGAATTGCACGGTATGGTAAATCTATTTTTCTTTTAACTGAACAGAAGTACTGAAAGAGTTGCATAAAACATTTGGAACGTGTTGACACATATTGTACATAAGTTACTACTGCCCTAGAGCTACAATGATTTATACAGTCCCCAGGGGGAGTTTTAAACCAAAAAACATGAATTTTTCTTATTGTCAACTACAAACCAACTCTTTTGCAGCTTCTTTCATGCCCTTTTACAGTTATGCAACTTTGTTTCTACTTTCACTGGGTGTAAATAAGAAAAAATTGAATGATTTATACTAAGTTCCAGGTTATTATCCTATCTGACGCATTAATCTGCTTTTCTACGTTTAGTACAGGGCAGCCCTAAGCAAATGAAAGGGAAAGAATTTATACCAATATAAGGCCTCTCTGCTGATGGAATTGCACTTTTACCTCCAATAAAGCTTTGTCAGTGCAACCTCATTACGTAGTGGCTAAGACATTCATAGGTAACAAATAGTAATGACAATCGCCAGATCCTCATCTGGTGTCAACTGAAGTCAACAGAGCTACATGAGTTTGTGCGAGCTGAAACTCTCACCCAATATTTTGCATTCATGTAGCCCCTTTCATTGTAGAAACTCAACACTTTTTTGGGGGGGGGAAGTAACATAGGAGTGAGGTATGTTAAATATTATCTCCCCCTTATTTTTATTTCCCCATTTTTATTTTATTTATTTATTTTATTTCCCCATTTATCATGTGGGAAAACGGACACAGAAGTAAAAAAACTTTTCCAAAGTCCCATAGGAACTCAGATTTGCCACTGTGAATAGAACCCAGGAGTCCTCACTACTAGTCCCCTGCTTTTACCACTAGACACCATTACTAAAGTTGCTTTAGAGATCTCTTCTCCTACAAGAAACTGCATTGCTAAGAAAAACTATGTGTAAATTACAGTTAGTGAGTTTCCATTAGAGGCTTCACACTAGCTACTGTGTTTTGAATCAAATCTGAAATAAGCTTTCCCCACTATCAAGTGACTAAGAGCACAACTTCTTTTGGTAGCAGTTTTCTCTATTCTCTTTCAGATGCCTCCAGCTTCCAATGGGAGGGTCCTTGTCTCTGAAGAGCTAAGTTTTGGATGTTTTACTTCACTATAGCTTTTGAAACAAAGGCAGCAGAAGTTATTTCAGCAAGAAACAATGCCAGAAATGGAATATTTTGGCAACTCTATAGGTTTGTGGGCCTCTGGTTCCAAATGGGAAAGGGAAAAAGTTATTAAATAGCTATTGAGAATGAAAATGATAAATGTGATAGAACCTATGCACTCAAGGGACTGGAGCTTGATTACTGCTGTTGCAAGCTAGGTATAATAATTACAGTTCTCTGCAACACAGTTTCTCATTCTTGATCTTTCAGGGAAGAAAAGCATGAATATCAAGTCCATGAATTTGCTAACAGCAAGAGCCAAAGGGATTAACTGCTTCCAATTTTAATTTAAGGCATCACTTGGAATGAAAGTCTGCGGTGACTTTAACCTATTCTATCCTCAGCAATAATAAATAAATAAATAAATAAATAAATAAATGAAAATACTGCCCCGGGGGGGGGGGGGAGGAGGAGGAGGAGAGGACTTTCCAAATGGAAAACTGTTCAACTTGAACTCTCAGGAACAAGGTTGTTACCATAGATTTTTTCCTTCAGATGTATATTTGCTTAGGGCATGATCCAGCTCCCATGGTAGTTAATGGGAATCATGGATTCATAGATTGTAAAACCCATAGGGGCCATCATGATAATCTAGTCTGAGCTCTTGCACAAAGCAGGCCATAGACTTTCACCAAGTGATCACTGCCTTCTCCCTAATTTCATTGGAAGCTGGATCAAATCCATAATGAAGGTATAAAACAAAGCATTGGTTTCTGATATGGTGAATAAGATAAAAGACTTCAGATCATAAGCATAAGTTGCAGATAAATGAAACATGATGGAAAACTAAACTTAAAACTCCTTTGGGTTGAAAATGCATCTGAAATTGCTACTTACAAACATTAAAAAAGCCAGATGCTCGGTTCACTGATGTCAATGGAGCTACACTGATTTATTCAAGCACAGGGATCTGGCCTATAACTCCAAGGGAGAAAATTTAAGAATCCATGTGTAGCTCAATAAAACTAATCTGCCAATTTTGCAGCTATAGGTGCCTACTAGAAATGTTGGTGAGCTTAGATGGCCTGAATCTCTGTTGCCCTGCAACTCAGGCACTCAGTTACATTGATGAAAAGTGAGTGCAGAGTGGGTGTAAACTGCTACCATACCGGAACAGTGGCACTTCACATTCACTTTACACTATTAATGGCTACACAAGGGGCAGAGCAATAGTCAGGTCAACCCAGATACATCCACACTTCGGAACAGCATAGTTAAGCTGATTTATAACCCCCGGCGTAGACAGCGCTGACTGAAGAATTCTTCCATCAACCTAGCTACTGCGTCTCAGGGACGTGGATTACATGCACTGATGGGAAAACCTGTCCCATCAGTGTGGGCAGTGTCTACACTGCAATGCTGTAACTGAGCCACTATAGCGCTTCAAATGTAGACAAGCCCAGAGAATCAGGCCCACAGTCTTGTGATCTTATGAGGTTATTAATGGCCTAAGAGTTACACAGTCCATCTCTGTTAACCTGAAGGTCTAACAGAATGGGCTGAAACAGCATCGCAACTTTTGTATCACATTGGGCACATTCTACTGATTCTGTCTTCTCTTAAGCTATGTCTACACTTTGAGTTGGGGGCTTCATTCCTAGCTTCAGGAAACATACCCATGCAATTCTGACTGAGCTAGCATGCTAAAAATAGTGTAGCAGCAACAACACCACAAGCAGCAGGAGGGGCTAGCTGCCCCAGGTACATGCCTGTCCAAGATCATATGCCTATACGAACAGGGAAGGTGATACTTGGAAAGCAATAATGCAGTTCAGAGTAGATGATCACAATGGTCCCTTCTGGCCTTCAAATCAATGAGTCAATATTATTAATTATTTGTACTGTGGTAGTGCCAAGAAAACCCAACCACATTTTCTAGGTATTGTACTGTACAGACAACTAGTAATTTTATAAACACCTACCAGACTCCCAAGTCTATCCTAATAAAGAACACAAGGGTATAAAACAGAGCTGAGGTTTCTACTATGGTGAACAGGATAAAAAAACTTCAGATCAGAAGCTTATGTCACAAATAAAACAAAGCCACATCACCAGAATCATTTAAAACTCAAAGAAGTCAACAACATTCTGTAGTGCATACTCTGCATAAGAGGAGGGATGGACAAGATGACCTTTTCTTTGTCTTTCCCTACTCAAATTCTGTGTTTCTTTGCCATCTGCTCCTTTCCTGATCATCATCTTCTCCATCCCCGCTGAGGATGCAGTTACGGATAAAATGATTCTAAAACAACCACTTCATTCGCGATCAAGGATTTTACATTGCTGCTTCCATTTCTTGTTTGTACTACGGCAACAAGAACAAGGAGAGTTCCACTGCATTTAATGCAGCACAAAACAACTTAAAACATAAACATACACACAAAGAGCCCAAAAGAATACAACTGCAGCCTGCCATTAACAGCAGGAAAGTGTGAAAAGTATATTTTGTCCAAGTGGAAAAGAAAGAAGGGTGAAAATGTAATGGAGAACCAGAAGCACCTAAATATTTCAGGCAAAAAGGTGAATAAAAGTGCGGTTCTCCAGAAAAAATATGGAAACACAATTCCAATTAACCTCTTTGTACATTTGGCCACAAATGAAGATTCGGGAGTTGGGTATATCCAAATTAAATGGGACAAGACAGTCCATGAAGGACGAACTCCCTGAAAATAACAAAGCATGGAAAATAAATAAAAGGCAAGAATTGTACGCAAGCCACTGAAGCTAACAATATTTCTCGACTGTAATAGAAGTCAAATTGTGTACTGTAGGTTACTGCAGTAACATAGTCACAGTACTACAGGAGTCTGTCATGAACTCATAAATGGGTTATAAATTGATTATTGCCATACTATATGTTTGGTAAGTGATTTCTATACTTAAGTATATTCAGTAACATGGCTATGGTACTCAGAATAGTCCAAACAACTCATGCAATCACTTTATAATTATAAAGGGCTTTATTAGTTCAAAGACTTGTAGGCAGAAGGAGAAAAGCCTTAGTGCCTTTATCTATCTAACAAACTTCTTGAGTCAAAATACAATTACTCCTGATATAGTTACAAAAGACCAATAAACCAAGAAATTAACAAAAGAAACACTATGACAAGAATGCCACACTGCAAATAGGAGAATGTTGGACTTCAAACAGAAAGTGTATCATCACTTGCAAAGGCAACAGCTACCCCACCCCAAAGTCATATCATAATCACTAAGGATACGTCTACACTGCAGTGTAAGTCCAGGGTTCAAACTAAGGCTCAAGCCTAACCCCCTTCTGTCTACACACAAATCACGCTAACCCACAGCTTGGACCCAGGGTCCTAGGACCCCATAGGGGTGGTTGGCCTGAGCCAAGACAGCACCCATGTTTGAGCCTACTGCTTTGTAGCCCTACAGGATTCATGCTCTGGCAATCTGCCAAAAGTATTCCTCAATCCCACAAACCAACTTTGTCTTCTGGACAGTTACGTTTTCCCACACTGTACCACGAACAAAAGGCTAGAACAGCCACATTTTGGCAGAGTGCTAGGAAGTTTGGGTATGGGTGGGTGGATTCAGGCCTGCATAATGCACTGTACATGCTGGAGCCTCAGGTCCATCAAGTCCTAACCTGGGATTACAAATAAATGTAGATGCTCAAGCCTAGGTTAATGAACCCAGGGTCTGCTAACTCAAATTCCACTCACCCTGGCTTTACTTTGCAGTGTAGATATACCCTAGAGGTCCTATCTACAGGTGGAACAGAAGATACCTAAGCAAAATTACGGTTTCTTGAGGGCACCCAGAAGATTGCTGATAGTGCTTGTATGTTGACATGATTAACACAAACCCACCCAGTCACTGACAATGAAAAAGCAGCAAACACAGGCTCAAATTGTTTGATCTACCTCATTGGCCCAACAGGCCAATACAGAAGGAACTCTTCTGAGAGCAAGAAGGGGCCATGTGATTAGAAAGCCACTGAGGTTCAGCCAGTAGCTATTAACAAATGTTCAAAAAGTGGCAGAATATTCCTCTCATCCATCAAAGGGAGAGCTATTCAAACAATGGAAAAATAATTTCACAAAAATGTCACAGTTGCTTCTACTTCACATGGTTTGTAACAGGTTTTGCTTGTTTAAAATTTTTCATGAAATATTTTTGTGAAAAAAATTCAATTTTTTAAAGTTAAAAGTTTTTAATTTTTAAAAAAATCAAATTTGTGTTTTCACCTCTTTCACTCTGTTTTTGCTACTGAGTGCAATAAAACGTTACATGTCCAGAGTTGGGTTTTTCCCTTTTCTTTAATTTTCCCTTTTACCATTCTGTAATTTTCAAAAAGTTACAAAATGACGAAAGAAAAAAGGAAATCCCAACTCCGTCATCTGCAAACTTTGTGCACAATGTTATTTAGATTAGTCAGGATCAGAGAGGACTGTGAGAAACTTCAGAGAGACTTAAAGTGAATGGGTAACATCACAAATGAATTTTAATGTTGATAAATGCAAACTAATGTACATTGGAGGGGGAAATATAATGTACATTCAAAGGTGCTAAATTAACTGTTATCAACTCAGGAAAGTGACCTGAGTGTCATTGTAGACAGCTCAGTGAAGACTTCTGCTCACTGTGCAGTTGAGTTAAAAAAAAGCAAAGGTAAGGAATAGGATGGAAAAACAACACAGAGATTATGTCTTTTTACAAATCAATGAAGTGGCTTTATCTGGAGTAGTGTGCTGTACTGGTCACTCCTTCTCAAAAAGATATTGCAGAACTAGAGGCGATTCAGAAAAGGGTGAGAATAATGATCAAGGCCTTGAAAAAAAACTCATATGGAGAGAGATTGAAAAGATAGGGATTGTTTACCTCAAAAGGAGAGAAATAAGACAGGACTGACAAAGTACATGAAATAATGAACAGTCTAGAGAAGGTAGGTCCGGAACATCTGTTCTCCTTGTCTCATAACATAACATATGAACAAGGGAACATTCAATTACATTAAAAAGTGGCATAAACAGACTCTGTTACTCATTATCAAAGGAAGTAACTGAAACCCACAATTTAGCAAAATTCAAAACGGGATTGGACATTTATAAGGATATCAAGAATATCCAGAGTTACCATAATTAATTGTAAACAAAAATTTTGGAAGGGATATTAAACTTTGTGCTTCAAGCATTAAATCAATGTCTAGCTAGATTAGGAGACCTAATTTGTGGGGCAGATTATCCCACATCTGCTACTGCAGGATTCCTACACCTTTCTCTGATGTATCTGGTGCTGGCCACTGTCAGAGACAGGATACTGGGCTGGATGGACCTTGAGTCTGATCAAGTCTGGCAGTTCGTCTGTCTGGCAGCTCCTCTGATTAAGTCTGGCAGTTCCACTCGCTAATTTTGCAAAACTTTCTGAACTTCACCGATACAGTTTCATTTGTCCTTCTGCCATTCTGTAACTTTTCCAAAGTTGAACGAGTTTTGCAAAGTTACAGAGTGAGAAGAAATATGAAAAAAAAGGTGATGCCCCTCTTGCCCCCTTGTTTATGCTATTGCCTTCAGGGGCAGAAAGGAACAGGAAAAAAGGGGAAGAAAAGGGGGGCAAAACTGAACATTCAAAAGTTTCAGTTTCAATGAAAAATCAGAACATTTCAGAGAGAGAAATGCTTTTTGTGAATGTTTTCAGTTAAAAAAAAAAGACTATTTTTTCATCTAAAGTAAGTTCCAAATGAAAAATTTTAAGCAGCACTATCACGGGACTTGAGATTATCTAGTCTCACAATCATCCAAAACATCTCCATTTGTGCATTTCATTAACTGGCCACATGACTTTCTGTTTATTGGTTTGGGTTGATATTTGACTTTTTTTTTATTTTAAGAAAGAGGAAGATGTAATGGCCAGCACTGGAGTCATTGGCTACTCATCCCTATCATGTGACAATGTGTTATAAGATTTTGTAACTCTGACTCATATCATGTGACTGAAGTCAGCCATCGAAAATTTCTTACCAGCACCTTTATTTCAACAAGTCTGAAGTTCTATCCACATGCCTCACCTCTGTAGTAACTGAGCACCTCAAACATTAATGAATTTAGTTGTACAACATCCTGTGATGTAGGAAAGCAATAGCCTGATTTTACAGTCGTGGAAACGAGAGACAGAGAAATTGAGTAGTTTGCCCAAGGATACACAGGAAGCCTGTGGCAGAGATGGGAAACTGAAATCTCCTGAGTCCTAACCGAGTGCCTAAACCACAAGATATACTCTCTGCAGCAGACTGTCCCATACGCTTAACAGCCTTAGCACTAGACTAATTTCCAGCAATGCTGGGATTCTCAGGTTACAATACTGTAGTCTTAAGGGAAACAGCATTACATTGATCTCTCTCTCCCTCCTGCTACATGTAGCACTGCCACTAATTGTCTCTTTTTCTAGTGTGCCATGCCTCAGGGTTTTTTCTGCTGTCTCTATCTCACAATCACCACCCACAGCCCTGTAATTTAACTGTATCTGTGCAATTAACGTGTTTCCTTAAACTCAATTTGAATTTCCTGGGACTCATTCAAACTCTGGGGAATTTCACAAAACAATAAAAGGTTATTTTAAAAGTTTTTCAGGTTTTACCATTTTTCATGCACTCTACAATTCTCCTCCCCTCCTCTTAAAAAATACACAACAGCACACTGCATTACATCTGTGCCTTTCAGCAGTAGTTCAAGGGAGGCATGATTCCAATCTCAGAAATTCAGCATACCGTTGCCCTTATGGGACCTCTTTTCAGATCTACTGGACTCTGGTCCCTTTCACTCACAGGGCAAGGAGGAACATTTGAGGCTTCTGCTGTATTTTAGCATTTCAAATAATTAAATGCCACCTATTTTCTCTACTATGGAGCCAATTTCAATAGGTATTTCATGTGAAAAATTAACAAACATAGGGGAAGTGGGAAGATAGGAGAGGATATCTACCCAATCAATCCTTTGACTGTTGTTTAGGGTGTTCCCCCCGCATTCTTAGCCTCAACTTGCTTTTTTGTTGTTAGTTAGTTCTGTTCAGATATTATCCAGACCGCTATCCATTGTCAGCTTAATTTCTCATCCATATTTTTGCCAGATTTTGAACGTATTTTCTGCCTTTTCCCTCCAGCTCATTGGTTTTCATGTGGCTACAGAACAGATGGCACAATACTTTGATTTCCTTTAGTGATTGCATTTGTCCATGTATTTTGTTCTTTTCCCCTCGCTTTCACAGCGAGCAGAACAGTCTGCTTCTCTGAGTGAGACAGTTGAGGAGCGGCACAGCAATAATGCAACTTGTCTGGTCAGCCTGGTGTGCTGGAGCATCAAGCGATTGTCTCACTTCTGCAAAGATTTATTAGCACTCAAATGACGTGTGCACACAACGACTGAACATGAACCACTACCTCCCTGTTGGCAGCAGAGGAACTAACATGAGTGCCCTATTTTGACCCAGATACATATAGAACAATCACATGGTTAAAGCACAAGCAAGACTAAAAGGAAAATAGGAAGAATGAGCAACAGAAAGGTATAAGATACACAGACATTCCTGCAAAAACCTGAGGACAGGATCCCTAAGTTTTAGTCATATTTCAATCTTTTAAGCAGCTTTCCATCACTCAGAATTATAATGCGTGCAGAAAACCTGTTCTGTCTTGGAAAGCCAGGGGCTACTTAGTCTTGTGCTTTAGGTTTTGATCGGGCCAAGCCTCTCTTACTTTTAATTCTCATGCTTACTGAATATACCAAGTATGTAATAGTGGAAATTAACCCCTAGGTATCTGTGTAAATCAGATCATGCACCCCCAGACTCCAGGGCTGGGCACACCTAACTAGTACATTTTGGCAGTGGTTGTACTCATATCTGGGATATGGGATAAGAGGGAAGGTCTTCTCCTGGATCAGTAACTGGCTAAAAGATAGGAAACAAAGAGCAGGAATAAATGGTCAGTTTTAGAATGGAGAGAGCTAAATAGTGATTTCCTCCAGGAGTCTGTACTGAGACCACTACTGTTCAACATATTCATAAATGATCTGGAAAAATGGGTAAACAGCAAGATGGCAATATTTGCAGATGATACAAAACTACTCAAGTTAGTTACGTCCAAAGCAGACTGCAAAAAGTTATACAGGGATCTCACAAAACAGTGTGACTGCACAAGAAAATGGCAGATGAAATTCAATGTTGATAAATGCAAAGTAATGCACATTGGAAAACATAACCCCAATTCTACATATAAAATGATGGGGCTTAAATTAGCTGTTACCACTCAAGAAAGATCTTGGAATAATTGTGGATAAGTCTCTGAAAACATCGACTCAATGCGCAGCAGCAGTCAAAAAAGAATGTTGGGAATCACTATGAAAGGGATAGTTAATAAAACAGAAAAATATCATATTGCCTCTTTATAAATCCACGGTATGCCCACATCTTGAATACTGAGTGCAGATCTGGTCACCCCATCTCAAAAAAGAAATATCAGAATTGGAAAAGGTACAGAAAAAGGGCAATTAAAATTATTAGGCGTATGGAAAAGCTTCCATATGAGAAGAGATTAATAAGACTAGGACTTTTCACCTTTGAAAAGGGGGATATGATAGAGGTCTATAAAATCATGACTGGAGTGGAGAAAGAAAAAAAGGAAGTGTTATTTATTCCTCATAACACAAGAACTAATGGTCACCCAATGAAATTAATAGGCAGCAGGTTTAAAATGAACAAAAATGAACAACACACAGTCAACCTGTGGAACTCCTTGCCAGAGAATGTTGTGAAGGCCACGATTATAACGGGATTCAAAAAAGAGCTAGATAAGTTCATGGAGGATAGGTCCATCAATGGCTATTAGCCACCAAGGGTGGGGATTTCTGTTTGCCAACGGGATGGATCACTTGATGATTACCTTTTCTGTTTTTTCCCTCTGAAGCACCTGGCACTGGCTATAGTTGGAAGACAGGTTAATGAGCTAGATGGGCCATTGGTCTAACCTAGTATGGCCTATCTTATGTTCCGCATTCCAGCCTCTTCTTCAGAGATCAAAATACTGTAATCCCACCATAGTTACACAGTAGACCATCACACACCTCCACTGAGCACACATATAGGGAGCCCTGGTTGTAATTATCAACGGGGGAAGGTACTTTCACTTATTCTATTCAGAAGCAGTTACTGTCACACCATATGAGCACAGCAATGTAACCACAAAGTGATTTAACGGAGGTATCACTAACAGGTCTAGTTCACATTCCTGTGTGTTGGTGGAGAGGTCTATGGTATGTTTTACAGATTATCCCTGCCTCTCTACCTAAAAAGGCCTAAAAATACAGAACATTTCAGCTTTGTTAGACAACCTCTAGCGCTAGCACCCAATGCTCTCCCTCCACATACCCAAGTCTCTTACCTCTTGCTTTCTCTTCTCTGTCAAGTAAACTGTTTCCAGGTCCTCAACCTGAGAGTATAAGTGTGCTGCAATCACATCTCCCAACTCCAGGGTAGGCATACCCTGGGAGTAGGAAATCAAGGCAAGCCTCTTACCAGCACACTGACTAGAGACAGTTTGTGCGCGCACGCACGCACGCATGCACGCACACACACACAGTGAGCAGCTTTTCAAAGACAAGGAACATTTTCATGGACTTGCTTGCATGATAAAGTAGATGTGACTACAACAGACCAAGAATGACAAAATTCTGACTGCAAATGGTGATGGTCCTCTAGAAATCTGTTCTCCTATGACAAGGCTCACATGTGGTACCACAATAATCAAGATAGCTAGCCTAAGTGACAAATGTGTGCAAAAGGAGGTTTCCTATTTTACTAGTGAATCATAGGGGGAATGTGTAGAAAAACGTTTACATCAAAATTCCTTTTTGTATTTTAGCCAATATATACCAAGGCACTTGTAGATTTCTAGTCAGTGTGTATATAAGCTTCATACAGTGCTGAAATTAATATGTAAAGACTATGGACTAAGAAGAAAGAAATCAAAAGAAATCTAAATCTTTTAAAAAATATTTGCAGATGTAACAAAGTGAGCAAATTTGCATTTCAAACCTGAATCTAATGCTACCCCATTTAAATATGCATCAAAAGAATAGCCAGATATTCTGGTGCACAGAGTTTCTAAAACTACACTATGGCCCGATCCCATGAGGTCCCAGTAAAATTAGTGGGAACTCAGGTCACCCAGCATCTCACAGGATCAGGCCCCAAAATAAGAATTTCAGTCATTCAGTACAACATCACAATGTAGATATATAGATCATCATTATCATCATCATCATCTCCAATTTACTCCCAGGAATATAACCACACTGATTACATTCTTAAACAGGATTTTCTTATGTGATCATAACACTTGAAAAAGTACATGATCTATAGGAAAAATAAGTTACACATGAATATAGATGTTATGAAGGAGATTAGCCAGCTATCACACCATTCTTTTAGCACAAGGAGCTTGCGGCAACTCTCAGCAGTGAAGAGGTTAATCATGTTGTTAATTTCTACTGGCACAGCCTCACACCATATTAGCCTACATTCTTGATAGCAAGATGTGTCTATACTGGTTTTAAAGGAGTGTTCCCTGAAGCAATACACACCTACAGCATCTAACACAACAGGGCTGGCACCTGTAGGTGCTACCACAGTACAAATAATAAATCATAAACCTATTAAGAATTACCATCTAGTCTCTCCTTCCCACTACAACAAAGCCAAAATAATAAATAAATTTGGAATTGATAAATTCTCTTCTGCATAACTCTCTCTCTGCTTTTCCTCCACAAAAATATCTGACTCTAGACACACCCTTAACCACAGACAGAAAGAACTGCGGGCTGCAAAATGTGGGTTTTGACCCTGTAAATCTATATTTAATTATATATAGAATACTCGTGTTTAATAATAGATGAGGCTAACCTCACATGCTTTGATCTGACATTGGATATCCTAAAATGAATAGGGGGCAGGAGAATACTGTACATTAAGATACATTGTAATGTCTGAAATGTTATGAAAAGAGAAAAATAGCCTCTCTGCATACAAATATCCTTATTTTTTTCTCTGAACAGCTGCTTACATCTGGGTCATGTCACAGGAAGGAGGAAGAACAAATGCCAATAAGTTGTATTGTATTATTAATGAATAGTAGCTTTGCAGAGAAGAACCTAGATTTTATCTGTGTAATGTTCCTGAACTAAAAAGATACAGAGCAGATAGATCAATGAAGAGCAAATGTAAGCTTTTCAGCCTAATTAACTGGCTAAACCATTTTATGGTAGTAATGAGATTTGACACCTGTACAACAAACAGAAAGATAACCCCTGCCAGAGAGCTTACATTCTGACCATAAACAAATAGATAAAACAAACTGATCCGTGGATGGGTGGGCGGTACAAGGTAACAACAAAAGGATTATGGCCAATACAGTAAGCGGCAGTCAAAACAAACCAGCTCACATAAATCGAGTCCATTTATGCAGGTGCATAGATTATAAAACCTTTCCAACAAATTCAGTGTGAAGCAGAGACCCAACGTATAAATTTTCAGCACAGACAATTTGTTTGGCAAAGATATAAGCAATTGAAATAGGGGTCTAAGTGTTGGGCAATCTTAACTATAGACAATACTACCTGGCCCACTTAGAATGTTCACACCCACACATACATGTACACTATTATAAATATATGTATTTATTAATATACTTATATGTGTGCACACGCGCGCACACACACACACTCCTCTAAAGTATAATATAAAGAGACAGTATTCTCAAAGCAATTATCCCATAATGAGACTACTGTCTTTTTTCAGGATAACGTGGAGCATTCTAGTAATCTTATTGATAGAAACGTAAGTTGTAGCTAGGTGATAACTACAGGCACATGAAATGAGGTGTGTACGCTTGAGCACCAAGGCATCCAATCATTTATTTTTAATAAAGCATCTTTACTATGAAATGCATCACAGAAAGGACTGTGTTAGAGGACATGTGAATGGCTGTGCATGAAGCTAAACATGCTAGCCGGGTTTCTACCCGATGCTAATGTAAGAGATGTTTGGGTTTGGTTATCAGTAATGTTGAAGTGGTAGAATAAACTACAATCTATTGACAGGTACTCATTTAGTTACAGTGAAAGATCCCTACAGGGAATGGCATTGCAGGGAGTCTGCCTGGAGGGGGAGCAGTTCAATGTAAGAGTCAGATCCATCTGCTTTGCTTTTCTGTGGCTGTTCTTTTCTATTTGTTCAAGAAAATAAAATTGGGTACATTACACACATTTAGTGGAGTTGCTACTCACTCTATCACCGCACTCTAACCACTACAGGCAGAGCACCTTATATGAAGAACTATTCATTGAGAGAGACAAGAGGCATGTTTCATAAGGTTAATGTCAGCTTACCAGAGCGAGTTCTTAACCCCAAGACAGTATAAAGAAAAAGTCCACAAGTACAGCTTGTTGCAAAAGTGTATTGGGGAGAGGCAAAGTGTGATATCCTAGTCCAATAAACAGTATTGTACAGGTTTGTAATGTCCAAAATGCCACATACCACAACCAATGGTATTTCTACACAAGTGTGACCCTAAAACCCTATCTTTAGCACTGAGAGGGAAGGTTTGGAAGAATTTCTGCAGGTTAGTATGGATGGGGAGATGACTTTAGTTCCCAGTTCTGAAGAAAGATCTGGTAAAGTGAAGGTAAGGTGAGGACTTTTAAAAACTGGAAAAAGAAAGCGTTACTCACTGCAGGATTGTAGAGTGTCATGGATGGAAAGCTATTGTAATGAGAGACAGTTTGTTTATTATTCTCAGCTAGTCCATGTTTTTAAAAAGTGGACTACTGAAAATGTGATATTCTGAAGGTCTGATGTAGACCTAATATATGACCCACAGTTGAGCAGAGAGGAAAGAGACATATAATATACCATTAGATTTCCCTGTGTTTCCAAAGTGCATACAGAAAAAGTGCATATTGTAGTCTGGACAATACTAACATCTAGCTGGAGTTATCCCATGCATAGAGTTTATATGAGAACTAGAAATGAGAATTTCTATTACAGCAAGGAGAAAAATGCAAGACATTTTCTGAAAATATTTGTTTGAATTTATAATTGAAATTGCTTCAACTGAGTTCTAGTGAACAAATTTATTGGTAGAAATGTTGGCCAAAAGAGGGATTTTTTTTTTTTTTAGCAAATATTGCAGAATATTCATAGAGAACAAATTTTGAATCTTAATCACAATTATTTACAACAAAAACTCTTTTCTAAGACTTACACTCATCCACTCAGGGAACAAAAACATATAAACATATTTGTTTATATAATCAAGCAGTTTGAATTCTGAGCATCAAATACTACTTGTGAACAAGTTATAAACCAAGAGTTGCTGGCTTAAATTATTTGGTGAATTATTTTGATCAACATATATATTCAAGCAAATTATGGTCTAACACACCGATAATTCACAAATTGAAAAAGAGCTAACATCCATAAAATGAATTATTCTTTATGAATTATTCACACAATTCTAATTTCCAATTTGTTTGCTAAATCCTACTGTGTGGGGAAAAGTTCAACTATGTATTGATTAAAATAAACTTTGTGAAATGAAATCTTGGAAATATTTCATAGGAGGGCCAGTCATAGCTACTAGCTACTCTGTGTCTCAAAGGTCTGTTTTCACATGCATGCAGAATGTGTTCATGTGTCTATAGTTTAAAAGGACCTACCTCTTTAGGGATTTTGCACTGGATCCTCCAACATCTGAATTGTGAGTTTTATTATTCAAAAGAAACTAATTTTTTATCTTAAGCCTCCAACCTTGCCACGTGTAAGGACATGCCTAAGGAAACATTAGTCAGTGACTGGGATGTAATGAACTCTTTTGTATCCCAATACTCCATCTGCCACATGATGTTGCTTCCTCTTTTTCTCTGATCTGACCTAGAAACAGGTGTACGGGCCCCAGAAGCAGTAACTCACTTAGGGTATTTCTACACTTCAGAGTGAAGTCGATTTAATTTCAGTCAACTTTCACCTGCTGAACTTACAAAGTTGGCAGCACATGATCACACCATGCACGTTGCATCGGGGGTTTGCATCCCCACCAGCCATGCTTACATCGATAATCAAAGCAGTGCACCATGAGTTGCTTCCCACAGTGCAACTACGTGCAGTGCCTTTTGGCAAGGTTGTCATCCTCCCATGATGCAATGTGCTCCCTCCCCTCTCTCCTCTTGTCCAAAACAAACAGACAAACATTATCTTCCCTAGGTGAGGATGTGTGTGATATCAGTCTCCTTAGGGTAACACAGGCAGAAAGGGATGATTTGCTGCAAGCCTCTGGGTACAGGCTTGGCCCTTATGCTGCTATGCTGAGTTCCACAATGATGCCTGCTCATTTAATAGCAGAGTGGCAGGGAAAAGTGTCCTACCGTGGCAGAAGAAATAAGGCTGCCTTCCCCAGAAACCTTCTGCAAAGGATTTCAGAGTACCTACATGAAAGTTTCCTGGAGATATCCATGGAGGATTTTTAGAGCATCCCTGTGCACATAAATAGTCTGTTCCAGGGGTAACCCTCTGCTTAAGTGGACCAATACCCAGGAAGCCCATCCCCACAAAAACACAAACTCCTTTTTTCCAAGAAATAAGAAAGTGGACTAGGGCTAATACCACAGAAATGTGATTTGCTATACACACTCACCAGATGCGCCTTTCCTGGCATCAGTCACGATGTCCTGTGTCCAGCTGGACTGCTCTGGGGTAACGAACAGGTCCTGGCTCTCAGGGAGAATGGATACCCCGCTCGCTTGCCCCATTCTCCTCCTCCTCATCCACAAAGTCTTCCTCATTCATCCTGGACTGGGATTGCTGCGTGGTGGTACAGTGGCAGGGTCACCGCTGAGAATTGCATGCAGCTCCTCATAAAAGCAGCATGTCTTTGGTGACAAACCAGAATGACTGTTCGCCTCCTTAGTTTTCTGATATGCCTGCCTCAGCTCTTTTGACTTTAATGTGGCACTGCTGCATGTGCCTGTCATGGCCCTTCTCCACCATACCATGCAATATCTTCTTGTAGATACCCACATTTCTTTTGCTGGCTCGGAGCTGAGCCAGAACAGACTCTTCACCCCACAGACTAATGAGATCCAAGACCTCAGGTCAACTCCATGCTGAAGCGCATTTGGGGTATGCAGTTGCCATGAGCAGTTCAGCTACAAAGTTTTCTCCACACTGACCAAACAGGAAATGGGAATTCAAACTTTTCCAGGGCTTCAGAGGAGGCGCTGTTTCCTGTACACATGGCTGCAGTGTAGCAGAGTGTGAATGTCCAGAACGGTCACAACAGAGCATTATGGGATACCTCCCACAGGCCAATGATGTTGACTTACGTTGCACTTTGCCTACACTGACACTCATCCGACCTACACAATTTGACTTCAGCGTTACGCCACTTGCGGAGGTGGTTTTATTAAGTTGAATTTTACCATGATTTAGGTCGGCGGAACTGACGTGCCCAAGGAGATGCATACTTTATGTGGTCGACATAAGCCACATTCCGTCGATCTACATTGTCAGGGTAGATCAGGTCTTAATTCCCATTGACAGGGATGAAATCCTAGACCCTAGAGAGCCATTTATGCACACAAATCCTGCAGTAAAGACAGGCATTCCAAACATCTCCACTGCCCACAACTTGGGGGAAATCAGCAAGCTGACATCTAAAGTAGTACTGGAGCTACTGCTATGTGTGTCAGTCAACAGAGATGAGACTAAAGAAAGATATCAAAGTAGCCAAACAGCTTTGGAAGAAATAGAAGCCTAAGATTTTGCACTGGCTGACCTACTGTCTGTTTGCTGTACGAAGAGGAAAAGTAGTGATTCGCCACCTCCAGAATGGTAGCTATTGCAAGTGAAGAACCTCAATATTATGAAAGACTCAATGCTACTTCCATAATTAAATACTGGGGTCCAAATTCTTTGTGCTTTGTGCTACTCTAACAAGGCAAAGCAGCTTTAAAAGTGGCCTAAGTTTATGAGGTGGAGATTCCACTGTATATCATCCCCTCTTGTATATCCCCGGTTTAGAGGACGTGCTGGAGTTAAATGAGCAATGCCAGAGCAGGCTGCACTCCATCAGCATTTATCTGCCACTTTAGTCCAAGGGGTGCTGTTAAACTAGAGTAGCCCTACAACTGTTCTTGACTTACGCTAGGAGCCAAATCTGGCCTTTGCAGTAAAGGTGGTGCAAAGCCATTTTTACCCTTAGCTGTCAAGGCCTGAGCTAAGCACAGTTCGGCCAGGCCCAAAGAGTGCGGTCCTGTGTTTGTCATCTCAGCAATGTAAGGACTCAGTTTCTATTTAGTCTGACTTCTCTGAAAATCACATTTTTTCTAAGAGAAGACTGAAATGACTGTGGGGTATTTTCCTAATTTCTATTTTAAAATGTGATGACATCCATTCCCCAGATTTGGTACCCAAGACAATGCATCATTTTACTGGCAGCCAAATGGCCAAGCTGTGGTCTCCAGAATATAATGTGGTAGACACTGCTGCAAAGTTTCTCCATTGGGTCTAGCATAAAGTTAAATAAGATATCTCAGATATCTTTCATGACAGTCATGTGGTGTGGTCTCTTCCAAATGCATTGTGAGATCTGTGTTTATGAAAGCTAATGTGCCATTCTAACAGCATATGTCATGGAATTGCAAATCAGTATATTATTGTATCAATCACAGCCCTGAGGATAAGATACCATATGTTACCAGGAGGTAAAACAACACTTCACTAGACAAGGCTGCATACTACTGGGAATTTGAATGCATGTTATTCAGCCATTGTTTAGATGTCCCCTAGGTCAGATTCAATGGTAGCTGACATAGAAAGGGGCTTTATATGCAGAATTACAGTATTTCAATATTTTTTCTCAAAATCTTAGAGATATTGTCAAAAAGTTGCAGGCATTTCACAAAACCTTTTTGGAAATTAACATCTTCCTTTATACCCAGGTCTATGCTTACTCCATGACAAGCAAAGAAAAAGGCCAGATTCATTGTTCTCCTACAGCTTCTGCACGAACTAGGCTGGCACAAAAGGGCCATAAGGCAAGCATGAATCTCTTCCCCTTCACCCAGCAGACCAAATGGCTTCTGCATTGCCTCTACAAAAGCCCGGGGCATTCTGAGGCCACTTGGAGGTAGGATGGTGGGGAGTTGATTAAGGGAAGAATCAGGGCATGGCTGGGGCAGATCTGCACTCCCTTTTTTCCTACACGCACGTGTAGTGACCAAAATACTGCTAAGGGAGATGGAAGTAGAAGAAAGCAGAGAGTGGAAAGGTGGCTCTTAGAGCTGGCTGGGAAGTAATTTTATCCCCCCTTAAAAATATTTCTAAGAAAATGAAAAAAAATTGACATAAATCCAAAAAATGTCACTATTTGGGGTTTTGTTAAAAACAAACAAAAAAAAGTAGGTTTTTTAATCAAAGGAAGTTTGGATGAAAATTTTTCAAACAACTCTAGTGACTATACAGTAGCATCTGCCCTGCCTTGTAGTTACCTCTATCCCTGCACAGCTCCAACATGAGTTGCAACCAAAGAATATGGCAAGCATAATGCAGGAGTAGGCAAAGGACCTGCAGAATGTAGCACAACTTACCATATAGTACAATACATGACAAGTTACTGCTGCTCTGAGTAGCTCAAAATCCTCCTTTTACACAATGCAGAGATAGTAGGAAGTCATGGTGGGATGCAGGGGCAGCCAACAGAGGCCTGGCAGGGCAGAAGATATATATGCTATGGGAGTGCTTTCAAGTGTGCCCAGGCCAAGACCCATGGTAAGGAGCCCCATTCCCCTGGATCCTGGCCTTCCACGGGAAGAGGAGGCTATGGGACATATCTTTAGCTGGGGCATACCATCACAGTGCATTCACTTCAACTGAGCTACAACTGTTTACACAAGTTGATCTAGCCTCATGTCTCCAGCTGTTCTGCTCTGTCCTAGCCCAGCCTCCCACGACAGAAAATGCACTGACTGGGTCATCAGCAGCCCGGAAACTGCAGATTAGCTGAGATGAGTCATCTACATTCTTATGTGCAAAACGGAGAATACTGAGTGAAGGCCGATGATAAAAACTGGCAAGAAAGGGGGTGGAAAACAATAAAGTAGCAGCAAAGAGAAGGAAAGGAGCTGGAAACAGAAAGAGGGCAGCATGGAAGAGGGCAATGTAGCCTATAGTAATAGGGAGAAAAAAAAGAGATCTGAATGAAAGGATGGGGTAGTAGGGAGGAGAACAGAGTTTAATTGTAAAGGAATAAATTCACAGCCACTGTGACACAGGGTTTGTAATCCAACAGCCACTGCTGGATTTCTTAAAAAGTGAGAGATATATATACAGTAGAACCTCAGAGTTACATACAACTTGGGAATGGAGGTTGTTCATAACTCTGACCAAAACGTTATGGCTGTTCTTTCAAAAGTTTACAACTGAACATTGACTTAATACAGCTTTGAAACTTTGCTATGCAGAAGAAAAATGCTGCTTTCTCTTTTTTTAGTAGTTTATGCTTAACACAGTACTGAACTGTATTTCCTTTTTTTTTCTTCCCCCGTCTCCTCTGCTGCCTGATTGCATACTTCCGGTTCCAAATAAGGTGCGGAGTTGACTGATCAGTTCATAACTCTGGTGTTCATAACTCTGAGCTTCTATTGAAATAGGAAATATAAAGTGATGAAAAATGACCATGCCTAGCCAAGAGTTCCATTCCAAGTTCTCTCTCCTTGCTACATTTATACCTTCAATATAAAAAAAAAAGGGAGTCAAGCCCCTGGTACTGCATTCTTTGTGTAATCTGAGATACTTAAAATTGCCTGGATGCAGCTATACAATACATCCAATGAAAGTGGCCTGCAACTAGTAAAAAGTCACATGCAATTACAGAAATGTATTTTTTAAGATAAAGAGAAACAGACAGAATGGATTTGTATGTTATTTTAATGTATATATATGTAGAGTAAGTAAAGGAAATCTAACCGCTAAGCAGCAATATGACGTATCACAGCCAAATGACTGAAAAAGTGATATTGCTGTTGGCTCTAAAGGGACCTGCTCATCAACTTCTGCCAAGAGCTTTAAAAGATAGCAACAGAAGGCAAGACGAAAGGAGACAAAAAATAAAAAGGAGAAAGTTACCATATAAATTTAAACCACATGTGGCCATGTATAAATAACACATGCTCCAATAAGTGGCATATTTGAAGAAAATATCTGCATTCTAACTGCAGCCTGAGTTTAGTCTTCTCCACAGGTATGGGCCTCTAATTTGTGCAGTATTTTCTGTGCTTGACATTAACATACTATGGTTTATTCTTTCACTCTAAGACGGTGGGATAGAATATACCTTCAACTGAGCTTTAGGTATGTAGTCAATGTATATTATAAGAATGGAAACTGAGTTTCCATGGAAAACTTCAGATACCAGAGAAGACATCCTCATTCCCCATTCTGGCTCCTTTGCACTACCTGATAGGGCAACTTAGGATTCTCCTAACAGAGACATCTCTGGCCCCAGCACAGGAGGGAGAGTGGGGAGAAAAAGGGACAGCCTGGCCAGATTCAAGGATCTGGCCTGTCACAACTCTTTAAAAAGTAACTAAATCTGCACTAATCCACAAAATATTTAACAAACTGGTCACAAAACCAGTTCAGCACTGAGTAGAAAAAAAAAAGTAGGAATTCTGGAATAATTTACGAAATTTAAGAACAACTCTTGTAACTTGGAGGATATAGCTCCCATTAGAATAAATCTTCAGACATGAAAGGAATGACACAGGAACAAAAGCTGAAGTGACAAATTTCCACAAACAACAGTGCACTAAATCAGATCTAAGGGATCTACTTGGGATTCGGTTCTGCAGTCCTTGTGTCCAACTGGTGTACTTGTTGTAGAGGTCAATAACTTACCTAGAGTCTAATGTAAAAGTCCTATCCATGGAGTAACTTTACCCACATCAAGAGTCCCACTGAATTCAAAATGAATTTTTTTTCTAAAATCAAAGTGTATTCATGGAAATTCTTTGCATTATTCATTCAGCTGTACTAAAGTCTAGACCAGAAGAGCAAAGACTGTCACCCACCAACCTTGGGCATGATGGTGCAAACCCTACAGAGTGGGTGGTGTCAGAGCGCAGAAACTCATCCATTCAGGATAGTGGTCCCAAATAGACACTTGTGCCCAACTTGACAGATGCTATTTCTACAACTGTTTTAAAACCATAGTTGTGCATATCAACAATAAAGGAGAGAGACCTTGAAATATTTATAAGGGGAGGACAGACTTCAGTGGAAGCTGGTTCAGGACCTTTGAGTGGTTTGGGGAAAATCTAACTTAAGTTTCCCAAAAGATAAAAGGGCCTCATCGCCATGCAGTGCAATTCAGTGCCAAGAAGGGCAGGTAGTACAGACATCAATTTTATTGCCAGACTTTACTAGAACAGCCCCACCGCTGTTTATTGTCTACTGTACCAAATTTAGCAATTTTAAAGAAAGCTTAAAGTGACTTTTTATTGGCAACAAGAGCCTGTCAAGCTGCTTCTCTAATTAGACAGTTTGTCATTTATTTGGTAATCAATTGCATTTGGAATCCAGTTTTTGAGGAAGGGTAAATATAAATAAACTGAGCATGGCCACATGTACAGTATCTCTTTGGAAAATCTGCTGATGAGCTGTTCATGATCAATGCTGCTTTGTTTTTAATCAGCTCTCATCTAGTCATAGATGGCCTTCTCTCACAGAGTCCTGGACGTTGCTAGTTGAAGACCTGCAGAATTCTTTAAATAAATCTAAAATCTGCCCTGCTGCTCGAGTTAAGACTATTTGGGATAAATATATTGCAGTTCCTAGTTCTTGAATTTTAAAAGTTAGTTAAAAATATTAATCTATTTTTGGTAAGATACTCTAATAAGAACATCCATATTTACATAAGAATCTAAAAATATAAGGGCTATAAAGCATCATGCTCCGGGGCATTAAAAAGAAACCCTCAAAAACTATCATTGCCTGAAGTGGGGAAGAAATTTTCCATAGGGCAGATTACTATATAATTGTCTATTGTTAACTTTCTTATGCCTTTCTTTGAAACATCTGGCTCTGGCCACTGTCAGAGGTAGGACAACTGATCTGATTTTGTATGATATAGATTCCTATATTCGTAATCTGACACCCTACCACTAGGCTGTCTCAGAGTACATAGGGCTGGACTCAACTCCCATTGAAGTCAGTGGAAAGACTATGATACTGAGCAGTATAATAAAAGATCTTGTGCTGCAGCTGTATTTTTTCAAGGAAGAGGAGAATGTAAAGGAAGTGCTTTTGTGGAGAAGCTATAAAAATAAGGCTCCGTATACTGTGAGTTTGCATAGCAATTCTAAGTTTCTACCAACACTTTTCCTTTTATCACAACTATTATGTACCATCAAAGTTGAATGAACCTGGAGCTAGTTAGAAACTAACCTTTCTGAAAATAGATTTTACTTTCTTTAAATGCACATAATTCTACCATCTTGTGACGCTTAAAATATGCAACCTATATACTTTAAGAGGCATTAATTAAAATGAACACAATACTACACAAATGTTACATATTACATTTTGTTTTTACAGATGCACTTGGCTTTCAAATTCAAAGATAAAATAATGCATCCCTAGGAAGGGAAATACATTTATAGCCAAAACAAGTCTGTATGCAGGTATGAAAAATAAAATAAGGTAGGCTTGCTGAAAGTATTTCACCATTTAGGGCAAATAGAATTAATATTATAAAAGTAATATGTGTGGTTTGAAAACATCTGAATGACTGAAAAAAGTTTCCTGTTTACAAAAGTTAATATTGGAGTTGCCTTTCCAGGGCTTGAGTTGAGCAAGTGACGTGCAAATTCCATGTGACTCACAAATCCCTTTCAAACTGACCAGAGAATATAGGACTTTCCATACCAGATCAGCTCTCTGGTCCATCAAGTCCAGTATTTTGCTTCTAGCAGTGGCAAGTTCCTCGCAGGTAAAAAAGCCATCAGACACTGAGCCATTGGAAAGTCTCTTTTCCTCACTGTTTTTTCAACTCACCCCTACTAAAGGCACATGTAGGACGGGGTTGCTCTGTTACTTTCTCATGATGAACAGGCGTGGAAAAAAATATAGTGAGCATTATAAAGAACTATAAAGCTATATGGGAAGCACCTTAAGCGTACAACACCACCACTATTAAGACAGCAACTCTCTTGTAACAGATTGCAAAATATCTGTCCTGTTGGATGATTAGTGGTCACAACCATCTCACTTCCATCCTTGGGGTTAGAATAGAATTTAGAGATAGCAAACAACATACAGGATGCCACATAACCAAGAGGATTTTTAAATGGTCAGGTGGGAGGATGGGAGAAGAGTGGAATGAGGTCTGCTGCAGGGAACTGCAGCTTAGGATCCATGCTCCCAGAAGGGGGAAAAGAAAACCCCACGTCCATCTCCACTGCATCCTCCAGCCCCATGCATTCCACGAAAACAAGACAGACAAATGCCTTAAAAGTCTCAGGGGTCATTTCTCAGCTGTGGCCAGGTTCTACTTGGCACAGTTGGGGGATGGGCAAGGAGTGCTTAGAACAATCTCAGTTCCTTGCTTCCAGACCCACACCTGGCACGCGCCTGTCACCAAGGGCTGCAAGCAGAGGTGGCAGAGTCAGCTATGCACCACACAGGAGAAGTCCTCTGCTGACTGGTTAAGTCAACTTTACAACCCCTTAGCACTGTCCAAACACTCCCTGTAAGTAGATCTGACAAAATCCCCCAAGAATCACAAATACTTAAATGTTATTTGGAAAAGGAAAATTCCCAGAGCTTATTCAGAAACATCTAAATAACAATCCCCAATACTGAGGCTTATTATCAGGCCTGCCAACTTCAAGCCACTGGGTACAACAATCCATGTAGATATTTGTTATCACTGGACCAAGGAGCTCGCCCAGAAATTGTCATTAACAAAATTCCACAGGTAAGTAAAACATCCCAGTAAGAGGGGTCACATTTTTTACCCAGTTCAAGCAAGCAAGGCATTATGCCATTCAAATAGCTTAACATAATGAAATGAGCACAAAACCCAGAATGCTAGCACAAACAGTGATAGGAAGAGTAGGGAAAGAAGATGTTATCTCAGACATTTACAAACCATTGATTTTGGCTAAGACAAGGGGAAAAGCAATTTGATGGAAAATTGAGAAAGAGAGGAGGATGGGGACATTCTGAAGAGAGAGTAACAAGACATTTGGACTGGGAGCAGCACAATAAGGAAGAACTATTCCCAGTGGTATTATCAGCAAGGCTCCAGAGGATTCATAATCTCAGTAGCAGGTCACGTTGGAGGGATTGGAAGCCAGGCTTTCTGCCGTGTCTGGTAGATCTGGCCAAAAGCATGTGCTTACTGATCCAAGGGAGAAGAGATTAGGATGGGAAAAAGGAGAAGTAGAAAATATCAAAATGAAATGTTTTGATTTTTCAGAATTTTTTGGTTTTGGGACACCAAGAGGGTTTCTAATTGAACAATCCAGCAAAATCAACACAAACTCACAGAACATTTCAGTGTCACTGAATCTGCACATTTTTACAGAAAAGGTTTCAGTGAAAAAAAAGTCACCCAGCTGTCAAGGATGGACTTTCACTGTAGTCCCCTCAATAGCATGTAAGCAACCTAATGCTTGTAACGCTCTGAGGAGGAAAAGCTCTATGTAAGTGCTAACTGATGTTATTAATACTTAGCCTTTCACCTCTAGAGACTCAATACATTTTATTCATTGGTGTAACAAACTATTCATGTCACAAATCCAGCACTCTCAATATACCTATTTAATCTCAACTCCAGGTTGTTTTGATCACAGTACAGATTTTGCAAATTGTAATTTAGGTGGCAAAGCAGCAAGGCTGATTAAAGATGATGGGCGACAAAATGAAGAGCTTATCCTGAACAATCCCAGTCAATTTCCTCTGAGACCTTTTTCCCAATGTAAAAGTGCCTGCACACTTCATGCCTAGAGAAAATAGTTTGTCTTGCAGTTTTACCGACAGCCTCTTGATATATGTTATCCTAAAAGCCTCAACTCCTGGAGTCATGTGATTATGAGAATCTCAGCTTTCATTTACAACAAAAAAGTAGTGTCTAGAATCGAAATTTTACTTTTTTTTTTTTTTTTTTTTTAATTATCTCTTAATTTTGGGGCATCTGACTTGGTTTTTTTTTTTTTTTTTTTAAACACATGGGGTTAACAATAACTGCATGAAGCGCTCTTCACACACTAACCTGACTGCAAAGGGAACCAGAGTAGAATTGTCAGCTTCCCTTTGCAACTGATTATATACAGAGTACAGCTCTTCACAGAAGTGTAATTTTTGCTGCTAATGCTTCCGTAGGTTGGGCCTGATTACATCATAAAGATAAATTACCATGTAATGTAAATCATCGTATTGAGTGGATTTCATGTTTGACATGTCTGCTCTATCCTTTACTACTGTTCATTTTCCCCAACTTATTTCATACACATTCTCAAACTTTATGCTTATTGTTTAACATGTTTGTACCTTTCAAATGTTCCCAGTCATATATTATAAAATTCATGCTGTGGAATGCATTCATCTACTATCCATTCATGCCTCATTATATAAAACCCTTTCACAATTTAAAGGTGTATATAGGACTGAAATCTACAAACTAAGAATTGCTCTAGGAAACTAGTAATTATTTACAAGTTAGCTTGTTTGTTTGTTTTCTATTAATTTCCTCTAGTTTTGATTCAGGGACCCAATTTCTTTTCTTCAGTAATAGTCACTTTTGCTTTTATCTTACTATTTAATATCATTTATACAATACGGTAAATTTACATCACTTTGCCAACTATGTAAAACACATCCCCTTTCCTGAATATTTTACAATCTCAGACAAATTTAATAGTCCAAGCCAAATTTTTAAACCACCTTCTAAACTTGTTAATGAAGTTTTTGCAGATGCACCAATTTGTGCATGTAAAACTTGGATTTCCCTGCGCAAATAGACTTAGACAGATAGAAATCAAGTAAATATGCATTCCTTTGATTTTTGCATACAAATTTCTTTGAAGTTCATGAACTTGTATTAGCAAATAAAGAAAAATCAAGTTTGAATATTTGGCCCTTGGCATATAAAAGCTTCAAGCACTGCACTGTTATGAAAATGCTCCTATGATTATTCTAGGGAGAATTAGTTACTTTGATCATCTTTTGAAAAATAAAAAGAATTCAATCCAAACATCCCAAAGACCAAGATCTGCCACACATCCACCACCTTCATTCTGGCCACTGACCAGACTGATTCTGTCTCATGGCTTGCAGACCCAACTTCATTGGTGTGATACCAATTTCTCTGAACACTTTATGCATCTCTCCTACTGATGCCTTCAGGTTCCAGCTATCTCTGGACAAGTTAACAAATGGCTTGAGTCAGTAGGAAATGCCCTCAGTGTCTCAGATGGATCCTGGTAGTTATTCCAGTATTTATGAGCTTGTTTTTTTCCCCCACAGATCACAGTACATCCTTCCCCTCTTGTTTGTTTTCATAATGCTCCTGCAAGTCCATTTGGTCCAATCATGTCTTATTTGTTTTTCTCTTATCTCCCGATAAACAGTGACTTGGCAGTAAGAAAGGCTTTGTGCAGCTTCTGCTCTCACATTCCAACTTTAAAGTTTTTCCACATGCTCCCTTAACTACAGAGGCATTTTTTCACTTTAAAAGCAAAAATCAATCTAAAAAAATCCATCTCTTTCATTATATATATATGTCCCTTGCAGGCTCTTTGAAAACTAGCTCTAAAGTTCAGAGTCCCTAGATGGGTCCACTACATCTAAACTTTAGAGTCCATAAGAGCTTTGGCCTTACTACTTTCAGAGTCCAGCTGTTTTTTTTCCCTTCAGTCACAATAACTCAGGTTTTCTAAAGTTCTCTTCCTTCTTATTTTCCATCTAGCCCTGGTGTCTGGTCTTTGGCCTAACAGTGAGGCAATAAGAAACAGAAAGATCTGTGGAAAGCAGATTTGTTACAAGTTAAAGTAGTCACAAGATGCTAGGAACTTTCTATAGAACAAAACAGAATTTTAGGGTTTTGATACGAAGTCTGCAAAGTGAGAAACAGTTGCATGGGTGGTTGGTTCTGTGCTTAGACAAAAAACTAAAAAGATTCCAGGAGAGGGCTCATCATAAAGCTGTCAGGAGAACAATTCCATTTCACAGCCTCTTTCGATGCTTCTAAATTTGTTTTCGTTCCACATTCAAAGTGGAATTTTTCAGATCACACAATCAGACAGAGTAGGGACTTGAATTGGGGTCTCCCACATCCCTGGCCAGTGTTGTAATAACCAGTCTCTCTCTCTCTCTCTCTCTCTCCGTGACCAGTGAGCCTTGGACCTAAGAAAACTTAGTTGAAACGGATACATCTCTGCAAAGCACTTCAACAAAATAACATTTTATCAAAAATGTTCCAACCAACTCTAGCTTCTCTATCAGGTAAGTGGCACTCCACTTTCAGGAAAAAATGAAAAGCCTCAAAATGCTGACCAACGCAGACAGCCTCAAAAGACTTTTAAACTACAGCCCTTCTGCATGTGGTGGAGCCAGTACCATCTTTGGCAACACAACCTGAGGAGGGTCAATGAGGAGACGTATTTATGGGCATCATGTTGGATCAAATGCTTTCCTGGAAGGATAAAACACAGCTGGCATTAACTTCTCTAGAGGGGAAATAAAATGAATCAATGTCATTAAAGTGAACAAGCTGCATGAATGAGTGGACTCAATGGATCAGAGATAGCAAAGCGAATGTTTCAAATCCAATTTGGATAAAAGTTACAGAAACTGTTTTCTTTACAGAATGTACTTGCAGTTCAGGATAATATCATTCCTGAACAGGCCCTGGAATGGCTGGAATCACGTATGTTCCTGAAAGATGAACAGAATCTAAGCAGGAAAGGCTGCTGTTACTGCTGTCACTTGTAAGAAATCTGTGCTACCCGTATTATTTGAACTAATTACAAAACTATGATCCTTTATTTGTGGAAAAATCCCACCAATTTACTAACGCATTCATGCTGCCACAGACTCTTGAAGGGGAGTGAAAAGCAAATGATACTCAGCCAGCACTAGCTGTCGAGTAGATTTCCAAGTGGAAGTCTACTGGTATTTGAGGGAGCACACTGCATTTAGCTGCTGTCCTCTGGATCCATGCAGTCATGACCCAGTACTTCCCCATTCCTAAAACCCATCAAGTTTGCATGAAGAGGATTCCAAGGTACAGGGAAGAGGAACTATGCCACAAAGCCATTGGCGTCCCTCATTTCTGCACAGTCACAATTCTGCTTACTTCTGCACAGGTTTGCTCCCTTTGCTCTCACAGTTGGAAGGGGAGATTCAAGCCTAAAATTTTGCCAGTTAAGTTTGTCTTTATTTTAAAGCTTTTATTTAAACAGAGACTGTGCAGCTCTTCAGGGAGAGAATGTAATTTTAACAGTGTTGATTAGAGAAGTGTTTTCCAGCAAAATCTGCACCATGATGGACTGGGCCCATAGCGCTGAAAAGAGGTGGAAGCTACACGATTCATCCTCATAGCATGGTAACTTTGGAGTTTCACTATTTGATGCTTAAGCTTAAATGTCAACACTGTTAATCACTTCACTGCTCATTGATGTTGCAGGTGCCAGACCCCGGCCAGTGAAAGCATTTATCTACAGTGGCCAGGTGTATCTTGTGAGTCTTGACATTCCACGGGATGGCCAATCCACAAGCACCAATTGGAAAGCATACATCTCATGGCACCAGCAAAAGCTGAGACAGTTGATTTCCCATTTGGTTTGGGGAACCCTACAATACCCAAACACACAAAGGAGAAGAACAAGAAGGCGGACTCTGTATTCGAGCCATTTTACAATGTGAAAAGCCACTGGAACCCATTCCTATTTCTGTGATACACAGCACATCCCATTGAAATAATCAATTCAAACACTGCAGATGCTTTCAGCATCACAGGGAGTCAGCATAGGTCTTTATTGTAGATCAAAGTGGTTATTAGCTTTTGTTCCACTGTCACTGTCAATATCTTTCTATACATTCATAGGACTACAGGATTCTTCTGGGGTCAATGCACAATTCTAGTTTATACTAAGGTCTCTTTACAGCTCTTTGAGATCCCTACTAGATCAGGGCCACATTGTGTTGGGTAACATTGTTGGATTCCGTGGGGAGCTGAGTTTAACTTGGAGTTCTTGCTCCTCCAGTTCCCAAAGAGGACCAGGATATGCTGTAGGAATAACTTAATAAAAATATTCCTAGGTAAGATGTATTCTCTACTTAAGTTCTTTGCTCAAGTACATGGAGCCTGTCATCCTTCTGCTGACACAACTGTCATGGTTTTATCACAAGTCCCATGATATTCGGCGTTTTGCATAAAGCCACAGTTCTTGGAATCATGTAAATGGGGGAATCTTACCTCTTTTTTTTTCAAATGAAAGCTGAGAAAAGTTTGAAAAATGTGACCGAAGTGCATACGCAAGGCTCAAAAGCCAAAAGAACTCCAATTTTTGAAAAAACAAACGAACAATCTCATGGTTTTTTTTAAAGACAGTCCATGATTTTTTGGAGCCTGCCTCACAATTCTTTAATGCTTGGGGTTGTCTATACTGCAACATCCCCTTCAGGAGGGTTTAAATTAAGCTCTGTGTGAGCCCTATGATGACACTGCACCTGGATATATGAACTCCATGGTTGTCTGAACCTTGGGGATTACTGAGGGAGTAGCCGTGCCACACTAACATCTATACATTTAAAGTGACAAATGTAGAAGGAGTACAGTCTCTTCACTATTATGTCAGGCATAAATTCATCTACAAGGTAATTTTAGACAGTAACCATATCTGCAAAATATATCCACAATGCCATGAGATGGTACGTTCGCTTTCAGCTCTTCAAAGGGATTAATGATTCTCACATTGTGTCAATGGGACACATGATCTTAATCTTTCCATGTACTCTGCAACAAGATAATGACTGTTTAAGAACAATTTTTATCCTCATACCATCTTTGAAGTTGCAGATTATCTTGTATATGTGAAATCGATCCATGCCTGTGAACTCTATTAGCCCATCCAAATTGTTTGCTTAACAGGATAATTAAGTGTAGGGAATATAACAATTTCATACTGCCCATTTTTATGTCCCTGTACATAACAATTATGATCAGATATTTTTCAGGGTCACAGTACAAAAGCACTCTGTCAAATCTGCATGCGAGGGTGATACCAACCAACCACAGAAAAGGAGACGGGGAAACAATCCTGGTAAAACACTTCATACAGGTTTTTAGTGAAGACTAAATAGCAAACTAGTGTGTATCCCACCTCCTTCCACATACAAAAGTTAGACAAATGTTATGAGTTACATATTTGTCTAGGAGTAAGGAATGTGTTTTGCTATGGCAGCTTAAATTAAATCCAAGCTTTCAACCTTAAGGAGTAAATTGTCAGTATAAGGATTTATGAACAAGTCTGAGTGCTCCGCACTGAAGATTTACTATTAAGCATTTGGAAAAGTAAAAGGAAAGAAGCATTATAAGGGAAGATGATTTGGGTCTTTGAGATAATGCAGCACATCTGCCCTAATTTTTACCATATCTTCCATTTAGTGAAAAAAGTATATATTAAAAGATATATGCATCATAACTTGGATATACGATATAGTATATGCTTTGGACTATAGATAAGTGATTATTATTTTATAGATAAAAATAATCACTTGTATATAGTCCAAAGCATATATAGTGCAGTGACAGTGACAGATATCCCTTGAATACAGGAACAGTGACAAAGTTCTAGTTGACATTCTTTGCACTGAAGGAATAATTTTATGGTTGATATTTTCTTTTACATGCAACACCTTTATGTTGAGCTTACCTCATTTGTCTTCCATCTGCTGGGAGGGCAGACAGTTATCAAGAAGACTCTCTCACAATTCTCATCCCAAATCTGAGATAAATTGCACCACTGTTCATTTTATATACTGCCTCTGTTAAACTGCTTTATGCTGAGACAGAGATAGGTTATGTATGTTAGTCAAATCTTGAGACATTTTAAATTGTTTTGTCATTTAGTGGGAGTTTCCAGTGTAGCGTATAGGTATATATTTGTATACATAAGGCATAGGTATTAGTGAAGGCAGTAATGCATTGAGCCAACAAGCCTCAAGGCCTGTAAAACAATAGCTTAGCTAAACTAATTAAGGCATAAGGTCCAAAATCCTTTATATACAGAGATAACCAGGAGTAACCCTAGATCATAGGATATACAAGACCAAGAAAGATTTAAAATAAAATAAAAAGCATATACAATATTCTATAAACTCTTTAGATATAGAAAAAATGTGATCTTGGCTCAGTTTTAAGCAATGGTGAGAAAAAGCCATAGCCGTGTTTAAATTTCATGTCAAAAGCATGTTATATTTCAAAACTCAGCAAGCATAAAATGTGGGAAATGCCCAATTCAGACTGGCAGCTGCCCAGTCATACAGTTAGTGGGAGACAAGGATTTTAGCACACTTCTCAAGCCCATGTCCACCACACTTAAATTTTTGGTTTGTTTTTTTGTTAACAAAGAAGACTAAAGTACTGTAACATGAGTCAAATTCTAAAACTTGCAGCATACAGCAAGGACTTTCAAAGGATCTGCTGTACCACAGCAACATCCAGGTAAATCAATGGGCAACTGGAATCACATGATGGAAAAGAATGAAAAAGAAAAGTACTTTATGGTATTACCATGCTTCTTTGTCATAGCGGATGAAAAATAGATATGGAAATCTTGACAAACTCAGAATATGGCATATAGGGATA
This sequence comes from Emydura macquarii macquarii, assembly GCF_026122565.2. Lineage (NCBI taxonomy): Eukaryota > Metazoa > Chordata > Testudines > Chelidae > Emydura > Emydura macquarii. Next base: position 5,360,973 of record NW_027132905.1, on the reverse strand, counting down.
AAAGAACATGCTTTGAGGTTCATTTTATAACCTACTGGGACTTGGGAGATAACCTGGAATGCAGGGATATATCTGGGAGACTCTCTGCCTCCCTCGCCAAGTGAAGGATGAATATATTGCAAAGATGGGCAAGTATTGCCTACAAAACTGTGCAGGTTAAAAGCCTAAGGTTATTTTGTTTAAAATACATAATATGATGATGACACATTGTCTTGAACTTCGCCCATCATATATTCAATTACTATCCTCACATATTCTTGAGCCGAAGTCCCACTCCGACACTAACACATCAGCCACGTTTTTGTGTCAAATTCTATCAATTATGCTGGTGAAACTCCCACTGGATTTAATGTAGTTGCATCAGTGTAACTGAGAGGACATCCTGATTCTGTGGGGTTAGTTGCCTTTTCTCTTAATTTCTGTCATCTTTAGTAGCAGTGAAACAAAAAATAAGCCATCTCTGGTATTATGGCTGGATACAGTACTAGTCAAACAGAGCGGGAGGCTATATAAGCCCATTCAAATTTTCATGATCATACTTGGACTTGACTGTGGTACATTATATTCATAAATGAAAACAATTTCCATCTCACATTTAGCAATACACTCTTTGCAAGGGATAAAGCAGGGACTGCTGATTTGACAGTCACAAACACATCTTAGTAAAGTATTTTGTCAAGGGGTTGCATAATCCTTTTTCCACAGAAAGATAATGAAAACCACACTTCAGATTTTCCCTTGTGTTATATTAAATGGTGGTACTATTAGCATATCCACATATACAAAATTAGCTACAAAATCCTAAGCAACTATACACTGAACGAGTAATCAGACTTCCCCACCTCCTTCCTTAAAATGCTTCTGCCAATCAGCATCAGCTCCATCTCATCCAGATGGATTTTAAGCCACCTGGCTTTCTCCATGTACTTATCCGTGCCAGACACTGGGAAAGTAATAAAATTGTAACACATGAGCCTCCTGAAAAGGAAACATTCATCTATCATCACTCACTATATTGATGACATAGTGCAGCCCATTTTGCCTCACAGTGCCCCTTCGTACAAGCATCATATCAACCTGAAACAAGTATAATTACAAGAATCAGCCCTATGGGCCTCCAAAGCCAAAAGCCTTCAAGAAAGAAGAAAAGTGGCTACGCCATCACCTGGGATCTCACCCAAAGAAATGAGTGGCGCAACTTTAACCACGTATCATGGGTCATTGTATTGGAGGCAACTGAAAGATCAAGTGAATTAGCAAGGACATCTGATGGTCACTCTACCCTTTGCCACAGGGAAATAGTGTCTCATGGGGATTAGGACAATTGGTATATTTTGTCCAGATCTGCAGCCTGACTTGAGAATTTGGAGGGTGTCAGATACTGTCAGAGTTAGCATGTGGGGCCTCAATACGGTCTCTGCATCACTCACCTTTGTGGGTGGACTGGACTGCAATGAGGCCCTGAACTTTTCCACTCTTTTCTCCACAGGAGAGAAGACAAGCAGAGGGAAGAAAAACTGCCTTGCTCTTCAATAGCTCCATTAACTTTACTGGGACTTGACACTGTGCCATACCTCATAGTATCAGGTCCAAGAGCTGTACTCAGCCTTTGGAGACTCAGCAGATTCCTGCAGGCTGTTCCAGCTACTTAAAGCTAGTGTAGTAAGGTCAGTAATCTGTTTAATTTCACAAATCAGGGTGACAGGCTATTTCTCAAAAATGAGCCTAGCCTAGCATCAGCAACTTTCAGCAATGCTTACTTATGAGCAGAGCTGTGCATAGCTCTACTTGCCATTCAGCATCACTTTTGAAAGCTGCTGATGCTGGGCAAGGCTCATGTTGTGCATGCAGGATCAAGAGTATGTTGGAAGAAGGTACCTGTAGGAATAATAGGCCAGAGATACTTCGTCTTTACTTTAGTTACAAGTAAAGTGTCATTTCTGAGCAACAGCCTATTATAGTCTGTATACCTTCATGCACTAACACACACATTTTAAAGGCCTGCTTTAAACCTTCAGAATTACATAGTGACCCATGGTAGCTATATAAAAAGAGTTGCATGACACTCGAGGCAAAGGGCACTGCCTAGTTATGGGCTTTTTAGTATTGTTCATTTGAAAAGTCTGTCTAAAATCAGGCTTGAATTTGCCGCAGAGTGTGTGAAGTGTAATTAAAAGTAAAAGGAGTGTTTCATCATGATCAAAGGAGAAGGTGAGTGAGCATAAAAGCACTCCTTATTCCTTGGGGACCTAGATTCCCCACCCATCCTTTGCATAGTCAGTTTGTTTCATAAAACAAGTATCTATCTATATTTTAACTGAGGCAGTTTTGATCAACACGATGTTCTAGACATAATTTATTTTCATGAGGGGCACCAGGGAACAGAGTATAAAACATCATGGCCAAAATAAAGAACATACTTAAAAGAAAAAAGGTAGAGCAGAAATCTTCCCCCAGCTATGGAGATTAACAAAAAATGAGTAAGTTCATTACATTCAGTCAATTAAACTGTTTCAGTAGCAGGGGCATTACTACAAACCAGACCAGAGTAAACAAATACATGCTACCCAATTTCTCCTTGTATGCATGGGACAATAAAAGTTTGAGGGTAGAGGGAGAGAGAGTACCTATGTGAAGACACAAAGTTTAGATGAAGAGTGGAGCTATAAAAGCGCATTTCCCACATGAGCAGGTGCATAAATCAGAAAACAACAGGCATCTTTTAAGCCTAGAAGGACACAAGTTGGAGTCTGTAGCCAGTCATATATGTAAGTGCCACTTATAAGTAAAGCATAAATATTGTAAGGCTGTCACGCAAGGACCTGCAGGCCTCAGGCCTGTATAACATTTAGCATAACCAAGGCCTAGATGTGAAATGGCAGTAATGATGTAAGGAGTTACTAGATAAGTTGTATTTAACCAATAGTTTGACCTTAAGTCACAAGCTAAGTATTATAGTAAACAAAAGATGGAAAGAGTGGAAATGAGGTACCATAAGGAGAAGCATCTTTAATTTAGAAGTCAATATTTCTTTTAAGATAGCAAGTCTAGTCTAATTGTTAGAGCAGGGGCTGGGCTTTGCCAATGACAGTGCATGATCTTGGATAAGGCATTACACACCCATCTGTAAAATAATGCTGCCCCATCTCAGAGAGCTACGTCTCCAGAACCTGTTTTATCAGTGGTAAAATGCATGCCACGTAAAACTGCCAACATACTTATACTTTACTTCTATATGAATCTCCTCCCTAGGTAGATCAGATTATCATGCAGAGTTCTACTCTGTCATCTCTTGAAGACTCTTAGAAAAATCAAAGGAAACCCATGATTACGTTGAAAGGATCGCATTTAGTACATGTGTACAGAATCAAATCATGCTAATTCCTTATTAAGAACAAAGATCCTTTTCCTAAATTGTTTCCATGAGATAAAGTCAATATTTTATAGATTTTTTTCCACTTTAATTTTTACTTTAGTTTCATTTGTCAACTAACAAACCCTTACAATGAACACGTTTCCAAAATAATTCCCTTTTTTAGGAAAGGTCAAAAGCCTCGGGAGTACACTGCATCCTCTATTTAAAGCTCGCTCTTCTGAGGATTTTTATTATTACAAAAGAAAGACAGATGGATATTGGAAGGCACAGGAGTGGTTAACAAATTATTGACTAGAGCATACTGCAGGACTTAATGCCGACAAAGTGCGTTTAAAATTCCACTTCTAAAGGTCAGAAACACCAGCTGGAATGAAAGATGTTAGATTTCAAAGTGCAAAGTGAAGGCTTTGCTGCAGAGCTGTTTGTCACTTGGGCAAGAAGAAAGATTCTAGAAGAGGGTACAGTGGTGTACACATGTGACAGAGCAGTATCCAGTAATTTACTATGGGCATAATAATCCCCGAGGTCCTACAGCAATACAACTAGAGACGTTTGTCCACAGTTTTAAAAGGTGGCTTACAAAATATACAAAAAACTAACTATACCTATTAATCCAGATAAGTGGCTAACTACCAGACAAATAGGTCTAGTTTAAAAGTTCACTCTTGTTTTAGGGCCTGCTCAAAAGACAATGGAAAGTGTTGACATTATTGGGCTTTGGATCAGGCCCATAATGAGACACAAAGAGTAGGAAGCTAGAGCAGACTAATGGGGAGGGAATGGGGCTCTTTTGGAGAATTTTTGTCTGTTCAGAAAATCAGCAGACATTCCAGATGCCCATCCAGTATACTAATTTGAAGTTCACGCCATACTTGGATGTAGGGAATTCAGGCACCTGGGGAGAACTTGAGCCCAATAAAATCATATACATGAGAAATCCAGTAGTCCTAGCCACAGAAGTCAGAAAAAGAGAACATTTGAACACGAAGCTTTACAAATTAACTGTGCATCTTTTCCCTTTCATAGGTAATTTTCCTCTATGGATTTTTTTCTAAAGCAACAAGGTGTTTGTAACATGTTGACTGCAAAGTGAAAATTAAAAAAACCAACCAACTTATAACTTTTGTTCCATTTCCCACTTCGACAGCATGTATTTTTGCATTAAGAAATAGCTTTGCCAAATGTTATGACCAAAGAGAAGAGAATCAGCTTTGGAGTTCACAAAAATTGCTACATTCCAACCACGTCCTATGCAACCTGGCCAAACCAATGCAGTCTAATAAAGCGTAACACAGACTGTTTTCACTTGCAACAGCAACTCCACCAGGAAACGATAGGCCAAATGAATCCCAGGTATAACTGCGCTGAAGTCAATGGCACTCTGACAGGAATGAATGTGATCCATTAAACTCATGATGCTACTATTAATATTTATGAAATATAGTATGAAAACTGGCCATTAGTCAAGCAGTAGAACTAAACTCAATGATGCAGGATGTCTATTTTTCTCCACCTAAAAGCATCTTTTTCTAACCACTGTTCTCTAATCTCAACCTCTACTATATCCAAAGGCTCATTTATATATTAGAGATTTAATTGTCAGTTTTGTATTTTAACAGCATGCTATTTCAGGGGCTTGCTGTTCCAATCCATCCCCATCACAATGTACACACTATTGCATAATGCAACCCTTATTAAAGATTACAATCTGCCAGAAAGGACTTTCTTCATCTTGGAATTATACACACAAAACTAAACCAAATCTGGTCTCTGTTCAACAAACAGCAAATTAAATAATTTTCTGTCCTAATTACATTGAATAATCTTGAATTTAGCAGTATACCAGTTCCCTATATAGTATTTAGCCATGAACTGGAGACATGTTAACATACCCTGACAGGGTACTTGGTGCGAGGGTTAGGGTTCCTATGAGTAGGACACTTGGAGTTAAGATTAGGGTTCGTATGAGTAAGACTCCTCACCCTAGGGTTAGGGCTCCTGCTTAAATATAAGATCAATCACAAGCCCTTGTGAAACAGGTATCAGAGAACACAGTTATTCAGTTTTCCATGTTTCTTCTGCTTTCCCACCTAGGAACAGAACTTTAACTCATTAAGGACCTACTTATTAGAAAGCAGGTAGGAAGGAGAACCGGCACCTTTAATTAGCAGAACTGGAAATTGTGAGAGGGACTGCTTCGTGTATCACAGTAGTCCCCAAACTTTTGGGGTCAGAACCCCCTCTTACCTGGTCCACTCCCCCCCACAAGAGCAGGGCCAAAGCTATGGGTTGGAGGCCATGAGCAGGGCCATAAATCAGGGCCCGAGCTGTGGCTGAGGCCAGGAAAGGGGCTGGAGTCGCAGCCACAGGACCTAGGGCCAGGAACGGAAACGGGGCCCGAGGCCAGGAATGAGGCTGGGGCCAGCCAGCAGCAAAGCACGGGACCTGGGGCCATAGCCCAGGCATGGGACCTGGAACCGCAGCCAGGGACAGAGAGGAGATGGGGGCAGAACAGGGCTGGATGGTGCTTCCTCTCCAGCCCTGTGGGAGCTGACCTAAGTCCCTCCACGCCCGCCCGAAAGTTCCTCCCTGCTCCCTTAGGAGGTGCACCCCACAGTTTGGGGACCTCTGGTGTATCAGGAACATTGTCAGTTTTGTTACATTAACCACCCAAAACCAGAGTTTCATTTTGCAATGTTTCATTGCCTTGACAAGGTGTTTTGTTTGGAATCATGTAACAATTAGTGTTCAGAGAAGAGCTTAGAGCAATTTGCCTGATGAGCAAGATTAAAGACCTCACATCTTCAAGGTGGCCAGCCTGAGGAAAATTTTGTAGCTATCTCTTCTTATGTGAAATTATAGCCCTTTCCCGTGTGCTTTACTGCATTTTTGAGACACTTTTGCTCTATGGCTGCAATGAAATGCGAGATCAGAAAGTGCATTTTTTAACTAGACATGGGGCAAAACTAGGAGAACCTCTAATCTGAACCCTTTAATATTTCAGAAGAAGCCCCAAATCCAAACCAGGTTCTGGATTCAGGGCAGATCCAATATCTGGAGGAAACTATTTCCTGGTTCCTGTTCAGATATAGCCAAGATCTCAACATCTTTTGGGCCAGTGAACTTGTGCCTCTGATAAAACTTGATTAAAAATATTAGCCTCTCCCCATCTCATTTAAAATCTACATAAATTTTCCTCCCTTTCCGTCATGCAGCATTCCATCCTATTCCATTCTTAGCCTTCAAACATGCATGCTATCAAACAAAACAAAAAATTTCCCTTTGCCATCTGCAGACTTCCTACTGTTTTCTCCTATTCCGATCCAGATTTATTATATAAAAGGAATATGATTTTAGTCCTATCCCTTTCCAGAGCAGATTCCTGCAAATTAATGCATATGTTCAATATAATAATCCTCATTTTCCATTTTGTCCTCTCCTTCCCAGCTGTAGCGCCATTATTCCATTCCATATTTCAAGCTAGCATTTAATAAATACATTGGAATAGAGATTCCCTCCCTGCTTAATGAATAATGCACTGGTCTGCCACAGGAGGTAAGCAGAAGTGTTCTTTTGCTACAAAATCCTCTTGGTAGGTAAGTTGGATCCATAGTTAACAAATGTTTAAAATCAACTGCCCCAACCCATTTTCACTCCCACTTCACAGATTTTTTTTTAAATGTATCTCTCTCACAGTCTCTCTTGCAGAGTGGCTATCTCCTTCACACCACTGACTGACTGTCTCAGAGCCAGACCACAGCAGACCACTTAATGTCGTCAGATGTTTCTCCGTTGCACTTAACCAAAGTACCTAGCAAAAAGGGGTCAGAGTCTGAGAGTGTAACAGGTTAAAAGTTGGCACAGGCCTGAGTTCTTCCTCATCCAACCATCTTCACCATGCTCAGAAACATTAGAAAAGAACTTTCTGTCACCCCACTAACAATAGTCCTCCTTTAACTCTACAGGGCAAACGTTAGCCTAATTCCTTAGCAGCTTAGAGTTCTGCATAACATGTAAAACACTTTTTTCCTAGAACAATCTGCTCTTTGGCACAGCCTCAGAATACTGACTGCCACGTCTTACTTGAAAATGGGAGGATGCCAAGAATGAGATAAGTGCAGACAGCCATGACTGGGAAACACAAGTAAAAGGCCTTCTCCAGAGCCAATTACAGCCTTTAACTCACACCACATTTTTTTTTAAACAAGAGTAAATTTGTCTATCTTTAATCATCAGCTTGGGAACATAACATTTACTTCCTAGTTTAGATGCAACTGCAGTTTTGATAATGACATCCTAAGTATTACAGCCAAAGGGGTGCTTAAGGTCTTTTGTTTCTTCAAAGCTTGAGAAGGCTGAACTTAGAGCTCAGAAAATATTCATTCCCAAAATAGAGAAGAGAAGGTAGCACTCTTTATCTGCCTAACAGCTATTCCATTAACAGAAAACCAAGTTACTAAAAGACTAATCTTTTAAGGCAGCTGTTTTGGAGGCCTGAAGTTTGCTGACGACCAGCCTTTTCCACCAACTCCCCTCAGCCTTTTTTGCTGTTCCTAAACAACATATTTTCTGAAAATACTGTATTGATCTATCAGTAATTGTTTAACTTGCATGTATTCTAACAAAAATTAAGTCGGGGGAAAATGCAAATGATACCACCATCTTGTATTTAGGGCCCTGTGTATATATTTTTGGCATAGAGCTCATTGTGTTTCAGGTGTTAGCTAGAGTTAACAAGACAAAATCGTGGCATAAACGTCTTACGAACGCTAGTATAATACAAAGTGAGTGAAATTAAGTAAACCACAGCAGGTATTTACAATCTAAACCCATCTAATGTTAACAAATGAAAGGCTGCTCGTCAACTAAGTTAACAATATTAAAAAATTGATTTTGGGTAAGGCACCCAACTCTGCATATGTTGCCCAGGCATGATTAGAAGAATCTGGCACATCTTGTGCCTACAGCCTCCTTAGTGCAAGAGAAGCCAACAAGAGCTGAGGAGACGAAGAGAAGACACAGAACTAGCTAATAGATTAAATTGCAAAAGAAATACAAAATCATTTCAACCTGATGGAAGTGTCCACAGGCAAGAATAATATGGGAGTTTTTGTGTTTTAAAGACCAAACCTTGGTTCCAAGGACTTCCAAACAGAGCTATTAAGCATGGTAGTTGAGACTCCAAACCCAAGTGAGACATGCAGAAAGGTGTGGAGTTAAACTGAGTTAGCTTATTTCAATACAAACCTCCTAAAACACCACTGTAGACAGTTTAACACCACTGGCACATATAAAAATCATGAGAACATCAGAGTTTTGCAGATGTAAATTCAAACAACTGCATGTGCAAGTGTCAGAACTGATGCAGGTAAGAGTCTACCAAGGGCTGATAGTCAGGAGTTTAGCATAAAGAAGCAGATTTTACACAAACAAAAATCATATGAAAAACAAAGCTGGGAGTGCAATCTTGGCCCCATTGACTTCAATGGAGCCAGGATGTCACCCTTTTGGTGGCACTGTGGCTCCTCAAAAGCTTAAATACCCATGAGTGCCATGGAAGCTGGTCTTATAGTGTTCTTGGGTATCTTCTAAATGTCTGACTTCAGATCATAGCCCTAGTTCACTATTCCCCCTCACCACTTGGAAGTCTGATCAGGAAGTTAACTCCATTTCTCTTTATGCAATTCTGTACAAGGGTGACATTTACCCCTGTGCAGAGGGTCAGACAAGGGCTATGAAGCACTAAAACACACTTGATCCCTAAAATAGTGAGTAAGTAGATGATAGGCTTTGCACTCTGTGCAGTGAGATCAGGAAGGAGTTTTACATGTGCTTCAAGTAACCATGCAACACTCAGATATGCAAACAATTTTGTCACAACAACATATTCATCCTAGATACCCTTCTGCCTAATCATACCAGAAAGATTATCTTTTGGACACCTCTACAGGCTGCTGGCTCCTGCTCCACTTCCCCAATTTGTTTCTGTATTTTGTAATTAAACATATGTACCAATGCTTTATAGTTTTAAAAAAGTCATCTGTTGATGTCTACAGATTCTGGGACATGAAAAGGTGAGGTTGCTATGGAAATATAGAGTCAATTTACACAGTAAAAGCACATTCTGCAATTTTCACAAAGTAATGCATGGAACATAAGGCAACATTTTGCGCTTTTTTTTTTTTTTTTTTTTTTAAACTAAACATGAGAGTTGTCAAATTAAAAGTTTTCAGTGGGGGAAAAAAAGTTTGTCATTTGTTCAGAAACCGAACGCATTTTAATTTAGAACCATAGCAAATTAATGTAGTGAAAGCTTTATACACTATATTGTAAATTGCTTCCTTCTCTCTAGCACAGAAAGTAATTTGAACTCCTTAAGAATAAGGGTATTCCTGTATGGATGAGGTTTGTGTGTTCCATATATGGTAAGTCTATCTATATTTTCCTTTGTATGTTTGTCTCTTTTTTTTTATAGATACCCAGTTGTCCATTCTACAGTTCAACATTAATAATCTTCTGCATATTAATTCCTTTAATAGTCAGGCCTTTTGCTACCTTCGGACCTGATCCTAATAATCATATGCACATGTAACTTTCTTCATCTGTGTGCCCACACTGAACTCCAGATGAGTACTTGTGGGAGTAAAATTATTCATGTGTTTGCAAAATGGGATCATTGAATAGACATATAGCATCCGACTTCTATGTTATATTGTTGCCTGCCTCCTTCTAAAACAAGATGATGCTTGCAATTCTGACCGTTGTTCAAGCAGAGTCTCACTATACCATTATGCAGTGACAATCTTTTCTAATTTGTGCTCCTTCCTTTATTTTTACAGATCTATGATTTTGTTTGGTTTTATTTTCCTTAATGACAGTCTGGGATAATTATGGTGGTGATTCCATAGATAAGATTGTCACTAGCTTTCCATCAGCAGCTTGATTTTAAATATAAAGCCCACACTCTACTTCCTTAAAACAAAACAACTTTTTCACCTGAATTTTCTCAAATGTGATGTCTTGCCAGAAGATCATTTGAAGCTGTATAAAAGGTTAGGTAGCAATGGAATTTGGGAGATGAGAGTTTCAAAAGTGAGACACTCTCTCACTTTGGGAAAAAGAAGTCATTATATTTGGACTCGTGTCTCCCACACAAAAAAAAGTTTGGTCTATTATCTCCGAATTTGATTAATTCAGCCTTTTTCTGCTTTGCAGTTTATTTTGGGAAATTTACATTTTTACTATTGGATGTATATGCTATGGATTTTGGATGATATTTCAGAAATGACAAATCTACTTCCTAAACTCTGCAACAATCAGCTTGAAAAATGTTAAAAGCTGCAGATGCAGCTTTGAAGCAAACATCAGACCAAGATATACTAATTAACACAACTGCCATCTAGGATGGAACCTAATTTTCATACTCAATGGAGAATTAGTTTTAGAGTTTAGATGGCAATATTATTATTTTTCCATGACATCTTTTATCAAAAATCTAAGGAAATTCCCAGCCAAAAAATTAACATACAATTACGTTTGTAAATACATTAACAGTAAAAGTGAGGGAGGGGAAGGGGGAAGACTCATTTTTGCTAGCTAGTACAAGAGAGGAGAACTCAGCGTGTCCAAAATATGATGGTTCCACTGAAGATGAATATCTGAAAAGGAAATAATCTTCTGGGCTGGCATCCGAACACTACCGTTCATTGTTAATGCAGGCTGCAAACAAATGCCAAGAAGTTGACTTTTATAAGTTACTAATTCTATATCCAATTGAAATTGAATGGGAGATGGGTTCCTAAGTCCCTTTGTCACCTTTGAAATCCCAGCCTAAATGTTTACAATTATACAGTTACAAATTCCAAAGCTCTTAAGATATGTTTTTCTTCATTTCTTTCAACCCACCCAACCGTAACAATGAATCCCCTGTAAATCCCGTTCATTTGTACTCTGGCAATACTGTTTTAACAGTGATATGAGGGCAAGAATCCATAGACAGCTGCTACATGCCAGGTAAAATGAGCTCTGATAAAGGGAACGAGGAATAGCTTTCTCCAGTTTTAAATGCCAGATTAATTTTGCATCGAGCAGGCAGCATTTATGAATTTCACCTTTATTAATTTATTTTTAATCTGGCACTACATGATTGATTCTGTGGCTGGTTCCACAGCAGCAATCCATATTTTTATCTAGACCTCTGCTACTTGGTGATGCTATAATCTTCCTGCATAAAGCAGCGTAATCTCATGAAATTCGATACAGTATATACCATTGCAATGTATGTTTCTGCATTGAAGCTTTCTGTAAAATGCTGTGCACCCTCAAACTCCTATTGAAATCAGTCTCAGCACCTTGAGAAATTGGTCCTAAAGGGACTGATCCAAAGTATTTCCATTAACATCAGTGGACTTTTGAACAGGTTCAGGGAGCACAAAGATCAGTGACACCAGAAGAAAGGGACGTATCTGTTGTGATAAAAGAACTAAAACTAACTCAGTCTTTCAACACTGGAGCTAGAAGAAGCACTACAGGCAAGCTGTTCTGCAATGGTTAGCAGTGAAATGGATAAGCATGTTACCTACCTCTTGTTCCTCATAGCCATGAAGAAGACCCTCCTGAAATGGGGATGGGGGAGAGCAAGATATTACATCAGAAGTAGGTGCCTTAGTTGCAACTCTTCCAAACATGAAGTGAATTATTGGAAGACAAAGAGTCATACAGAGGACATGGATAACTCCAAAGACAGGAATTTTAAGTGGTTGCTGTTGCAGGTCAATCCAAGACAGGAAAGCCACACATAATCACTAGATGGATTGGAATTTGAGCACTGATTATCCCACAGGAATTGTGCAGGCAGACTCTTATGCACATGCAAGTCCTAGGCTCCACATGGGTGCAAAGGTCCCAGCTGCAGAATCAAGGCCTTACAATGCATTAACTATTCATTCTGGCTTTATAGGTAAGAGGCCCAAAAACATGGGAAAAGTGTTAACATACCTGATTCTCTGCACTAGTGTAAGTGACTAAACAAGGTACATGCAGTGTTGTTGTAGTCATGATGGTCCCAAGATATTAGAAAGACTAGGTGGGTGAAGTAATATCTTTTATTGGACCAACTTCTGTTGGTGAAGAGACAAGCTTTCAAGCTTACACAGAACTCTTCTTCAGGTCTGGGAAAGGTACTTAGTATCACGGCTAAATATAAAGGTGGAACAGATTGTTTAGCATAAGTAGTCAGCACATATTGTAAGAGACCATTCAAAGTGAAATGCCTGTTAACACCTTTGAAGGCATAGGACATGATAGATAGATAGATGGATAGATAAATATTAGATTTAGATTAGATTTAGATTAGATAGAGGGGCTTGTGGGTTACAGATTGTTGTAATAAGCCATAAATCCAGTGTCTTTATTAAGACAATGATTTGTAGTGTCTAGCAAAGGTATAAATGTAAACTCCAAAGCTAGTCTTTTGAAAGTGTTACACAGGTTTCCATTGAGGACAAGGCCTGAGAGGTCAGATATAGAGTGATCACTTTATTAAAAGTTCACCCAAGAGTGAGGGTGTTTTTGTATTTTACCATTTTTCTGTGTGAGTTCATACAAGAGCATAGTGATTGTTTTCTTTCATACACATCATTGTTATTGGGGCATTTAGGGCACTCAATGAGGTATACCATACGTTGTGATAGAGATGTGTAGGACCCATAGATCTTGAAAGAGGAGTTGTGAGGGGTGTTGATTATCGTAAAAGTGGAAATATTTCTGAAGGTTTTGCATGTGTTGTTATGGCAGGGTCTGGTTCCTCTCTGAGGTGATAGGTCCTGGTCTTTGGGGAGCTTGCTTCAGATGATGAGGATGGCAAGATTGGTGAGTTGTTTGAAGGCCAAGAGGTGGTTTGGGAAAGACTTCTTTCAGGATGTGGTCCCCACTGAATATGGGTTGTAATTGTTTCATGGGGTGGTAGGTGATAAGCAGGGGTCTGTGGTAGGAGTGGGGATTTCCCCCCATGTGGAAGCAGGTTCTCTCAGGCTATTTGAAAGCTGTTATGTCCCCTCTCAGTCCTCTCTTCTCCAGGCTAAACAAACCCAGTTCTTTCAGCCTTGCCTCATAGGTCATGTTTTCTAGACCTTTAATCAGTTTTGTTGCTCTTCTCTGGACTTTCTCCAATTTGTCCACATCTTTCCTGAAATGTGGCCCCCAGAACTGGACACAATACTCCAGTTGAGGCCTAATCAGCGCAGAGTAGAGCAAAATAACTACTACTCGTGTCTTACTTACAACACTCCTGCTAATACATCCCAGAATCATGTTCGCTTTTTTTGCAACAGCGTTACACTGTTGACTCATATTTAGTTTATGGTCCACTATGACCCCCAAATCTCTTTCCCCAGTACTCCTTCCTAGGCAGTCATTTCCCATTTTGTATATGTGCAACTGATTGTTCCTTCCTCAGTGGAGTATTTTGCATTTGTCCTTATTGAATTTCATACTATTTATCTCAGACCAATTCTCCAATTAGTCCAGATCATTCTGAATTATAATTCAATTCTCCAAAGCACTTGCAACCCCTCCCAGCTTGGTATCGTCCGCAAACTTAATAAGTGTACTCTCTATGCCATTATCTAAATCACTAATGAAAATATTGACTAGAACTGGAGCCAGAACTGATCCCTGTGGAACCCCACTAGTTATGCCCTTCCAGTATGACTGAACCATTGATAACTACTCTCTGGGAACGTTTTTCCAACCAGTTTTGCACCCACCTTATAGTAGCTCCATCTAGTTAATAAGCTATGGACCAGGTCCTATATTAGTATTATAATCCAATAAAAACCCCTTATGGGGAAAAAACAATTGATATAGCAATTGTACACACTTTAAAATACATTCTTAAATTTATTGCATGTTTCAGAATCAGGTTTACTGACCCAACCTTAGGAAAATTTTTCAGGGAAACAGCCTAGAGTACATATTCACTTGAATTTCCAGCCACTTTAATCAAATTGGTAAGATGAGGCTGACCAGCTGTTTTTGTAAGGTATTTAGTAATGAGACATTCAGCTCTCAGTCTACTTCTTATTTACTACAGAAAATAATTAATTGAAAAACAAGCAAAGATGTTGCTCATTAAAAGGGATTTTGAATCCTCTTCAGGCACTTTAGATCTTTGTAGGTGAGATCTGCAGAACACAGAGCTTTAAGTGATTTTCACCAACCCACCCATTCCCTACAAAACAACCACCACCACCACCACCCACCAAACAGTGGGGAAAAAACACAAAAGGTTTAATGAAATGAAACAGTAGTATATAATATACAATTCCTTTCACAAATATGTTTATTGCTCAAACATTTAAAGGCACATATTGGCCATAATAAATGGCTAGCAGGTACATAATGGACTCCCCAGTCCCTTAATTAGCCTGGCCTACCACTCTTATGTATCTGCCCTTAGATTCCAAACAAAAACTTAACTTATTAGCTTTCTCGGGACCAAGGCTACTACCGAGCGTTAACCAGATCTCAGTATGCTAAAAACACAGACTTGGCTGATGCTGAGCTGTCTGGCTAGGAGTGCAGGACTTTTAAAAAAGGAACAAAAATCTGAACCCAACTGTCCTGTCTTCTGGGATTTTACTTCCAGAGTTGTCCTCTATTTCAACACAACAAGTTGCACCACAACTTCCTTCGCAATAGGTTTGGCACAGGAATTGGGATCCTTCATCTTAAGTCTTGGCAGGAAACTCAAGATTAGGATGTAGCCTCTTCTTCCTGTTCTGGGCTTGACCTTTTGGGATCAGTCAAGCTGAGTACGTAATGTGAATGTTCCATAGCTTCTCTAATTTGTTGTCCTCAAGTGATCCCAATTCTTTCTTGTTTGTATGGTCTCAGAGAGAATGTGACTGAGAGAGGTACAGTCTCTTTGTACTGTTACTTGTGCATGAGGTTTGTGGGGGGGATTGCACTCTGCCCTAGCTAGCATAGAGCAGAGTGATCCCCATGGTGCGCCAGCCCTGCTTTCCAGGCTGGTACTGAGGTGGAACAGGGCCTCTGCCTCCACACTGCCCTTTTTGGGGGACGTGCTAGTATTCCTTGTACATTGTAGAGCACAGAGATTGCCACTGTGAGTAGCCAATGAGTAGCTGGGTAGCACAGATGATTGAGGGACTTAAAGCTTTTTGCTCACCCCTCATGGCTGCATAGTGTCCACTCACAACATATTCCTCAGAATTCTGATGATGGCATTGAGTATTCTACCCTGCTAATACTGATCAGAAGCTTTTAAATGTTCTTTCCATCTCTCTCTCCCCCTCCTTGGCTCATCCCTTCCCCCAACACACACAAAGATGCTGTCTTTTAGCTGCTCTGAACACTCCTCGCTGCTATGCATGAACCACAGCACATTTTTCTTCAGTGAAAGAATATTTCCAGCTAATGAAAAGGAAAGCTCTACTGCTCACCAGCTAACAAGTAGCTTGTGCGAGCTAGATTTGAAAATAATATTCAGTCTAGGAATTTAAAGCCTGTCAACGTAGTGTAGCACTCTAATGACCTCCTGGTATCAGTTCTGATGATGGATCTCTGCCCCACATATCTAGACAAACGAACACTGCTGAGATGGTCACTAGCTTTGCAAAGGGTGTGATGATGAGAAGCCACAGACTCATCAACAGGTTTGAGGCAGTTTAGGTGAGGAACAGTCACAGTGACACTTGAAAGCACTCCACTACACACACATGCACTGGTTCTTCAGCCGTAGTATGCTGCCCCCTGGCACTGTCAGTCCTCTCATGCTTCAAGAAGTGCAAAAATTATAAATAAATAATAAAATATAGCTCTTATATAGCACTTTTCATTGATAGATCTCAAAGTCAGGTGCATCATGATAAGTGCTAACTGTGCAATGCTTCCTAAGTCCAGATAACCAACTTTGCTGTAAGTTTTGGTTCTCCTCCTATTATGGCTTTAGCTTGCATACCGTAGATGCATACATCCAGGATTGTAAAATTATCTTCCTTATTTTTCAAGCCATGTTCTGTGCCAGATCCTCAGGGTTAATGGAACTATTATCTGAGCGGATAGGACCAGGGGTGGTTTTCTGCCACCTTTCCAACCTGGAAGAAAACAGGGAAAAATTTGGCTCCCCGTGCAAGTTTTTCACAGATGCTGAAAAAACTTCCATGAACAAGTTATCTTATGTTTCATTCTGTATCACTGTACCTGAGATGAGGCAAATGTTCCAAGTGACCACATATAGGTGACTTCATGAGATGTGTAGGGAACTGAAACTCCTATAGGAGAGACCCATGACTGTGCATTTTTTGATTGATATGACAGAATGCCAGAGGAAATACACATCCAGTTGGCTCACAGAGAGATTCAGAGGTTTAACAAAACATAGTTAGCTTTGTGCTTTTATAAAAGGCTGGCCCCAAAACTCGAAAGGGATAACACTGAGGCAAACAAGCAGCTATGTGAAAGATGTTCAATGCACAATTCTAGCCCTTTGCTCTCTCTGCAAGGTCACCTTTCACTAATTAGAAATGGCCACAAGTGATACAGTGCAATTCAGCTGAGTAACATCCAAATATAATTTGGAAACTGCTCTAAATTTCCAGCTTGATAAAACATTGGAGCATCCTTTATAGTGATGGCTCCTCAGGCGCTATTCACATATCCCCAGAACTGCCTATGAAAAGCTGGAACTTCCTCTGGGGGCTTAGTCCATCTTCATAATGCTTCCTTCATGATATCTTAAGGCATCTGGCCTTTTTTTCATGTTAGGTCACCAAGCAGCCTGAGTACATTAGATTCTGTCTATGGCTCTGGTTTTTTAATTTAGGCTGTGATGTCTTATTGAAAAAAATTAAAACAAAAAACTAAGGATATACGGACTCTATGACAAATAAAGACCTGCTGTAAGTTCAACCACCTACTCTATTGACTTTATTAGAGATGCTTACACCAGATCTGGATTTGACCCAGTGACTTTAAAGCCTGAGATAAGATAGATGGTCCAGGCTATTTTATGCTATTTGATGGCATTACTGATTTAGGACATAAAATATATTATAGCCTTTCCTCTCACTCCCACCAGATTGGTCTAAAAAGGATAATGAGTATCCCTGTACATTGCTTTAGGAAACCATTCTTTTTGTCAGGCACAACAATATGCACCCGACTAGGAAGGCAGAAACGTTGCCTCCTCTGAGGTTGATATCCATTCTACTCCATACATTATCTGGCGAGAGACTTGTCTAGCAGGTGGGTTGCCACTTTCCTCTCTAGATTATCTCTTCTATTAACAAAATGATCGCCACAAGCATAAGGCCTGAGTAGACATGGCTCTTAATTTTTAATCTTTCAACATGCCACCCTATCAAAACAAAGCAG
This sequence comes from Emydura macquarii macquarii, assembly GCF_026122565.2. Taxonomy (NCBI): domain Eukaryota; kingdom Metazoa; phylum Chordata; order Testudines; family Chelidae; genus Emydura; species Emydura macquarii. Next base: position 5,343,200 of record NW_027132905.1, on the reverse strand, counting down.
TACAGATTAATTGAAATCTTATAGCCAAAATGGTGTCAATTATTGCTCAACAAGCCATACCATGCCCTGGATTTTTAGCCAGCATTCCCTGTTGGCTTTAGAGAGAGTTCTGCTTAAAAAAGACAATACGGCCCAGTGTTTTTGTACCTTAATTTTCTTAAGATCTGCAAGTAGCTAGCTTAAAAAATTATATTTGCCCTACACATTTAACTACTGCGTAATTTTATTCTGATTGTTGTTTAATTGTTAAAACTGAAAAGTAAAACTATACATGTCACAATCAAAGACAATGAGCCAAATCCTCCTGACATTTACGCCCCTCATGTAACTTTAATGAAGTCAGTAAGGTTGTACAGGTGTAATTGAAGGCAGATTTTGTACCCATAGGTCTGTTTAACTTCCGTGAAGAAGTGGACAAAGAAAATAAATACAAAACAAAGTAAAATCTATTTCCCAGATTGGGATAGTAAAAACTATATCGGTTCAATATTTATCAGCAGTAGAATAAAATATTACAACATGGTATCATCTGGTTATGGACTGCACAGAGTTAATTCTAAAAGCGCATTACAAAAATGTTACCTATGCGCAGAAAGTTCTGAAATCTGTATCTCTAGCAAGAGCACTGGACTCTCCATAAGAGTGCAAGATTGAAACAGCTTGCTATCCCTTTAAGAACTGCAGCATATCTTTCACGTAAAGCATTAACAATGTATTAAACAGCATTGCAGACCATGGCATAGTCTCCACAAGTTTGCACAATCATGTTATACAGTAAAAAATTTACAAAAAGTTGTAAGGACTTTCAGTGACTTCAGATGTTTGGGGATGTGCAATTTACAGCTTGAGTCAGACCATTTACTCTGCCACCTACTTTCAGACCAAGGACTACAAGAGCTTTTTTGGGATACTGGGGAAATCTAGTTTCTTTCTGAAACATGCTCCTGCTGTTCTAGATATAGAACCCAATCCTGCAGTCCTTACCTCTGGCAAATCTCCCCACTGAGGTCAGCAGCTTATCTGTAGTTACACATCTTCTGACCTCCCAGAAATTGCTATAGCTCCTAATACATGACAGTAGAGTTCAAGAGAGAGCAACCACTAGCTTTATAGGGCAGGTCCTCAGATGTTGGAAATTGGAAGAGCTCCACTGAAGTCCATGGAGCTATGATGATGTACATTAGATGTAGATCTGGCCCATGATAACTGAACAAACCATTCTTCTAATTAGCCCATCTACTGACAGCTTGTTTGAACTTTGGCAATCAGGCCCTCCAGAAAAAGGTAGCATGGGGTTGGAAAGTGATTGCATCACAGAAAAGTAAAGTCCTGATTGGCTGGACACATGTTTAGGTTCTAGACCTTCCATCATCAATTACTGCACTAACAGAAAGAACCGGTGAACAGTCGAGCTGCCAGAATTTTCTCTGTATTAACATTGGTCGTTCTTCCTATTACTACTGGCCATAACACCTAAACATGCCACATTTGGAAGCTCATTGCATGTATGGAGCCATATTTTCCCATGAGGTTCAGCTGCTTTGCTCCATGCTGCCACATAAATAAGACAGCGTATGAGGATTTGGGAGGATCTCTCAGGTGAAAGAGGAATTCCTCGGATGGCAAAGAGCTGGAGTTGAAGCTCTTATGCCATTCTCTTTCCCTGCTGCCAGCATACCAGAGGACATGAAAGAGACAAGGGGAGTAGTGTGCATTTTATCCCCACTTCCTTGCTGATTCACATAGGGCCCAGTCCAAAGTTCAGTGAAGTCAATGGAAACACACTCATTGACTTCCATGGGCTTCTGATCAAGTCCAAACCTCAGTCACTCATAGTGGGCCTCCCAGGCACTAATGCAAAACAGGATGTCTACTGCAATAAAAATAGGTTTGGGCATATTTATTCCATATTGTTCTCAGTTTTGAACATGTTAAGATTATGCTGAATTGTAATTCTGGTTTTCAAAGAGTTTCAGTATTCATTGGACATATTTTCCTGCATTTTATAAAGTCAAGATGTGCAGGATTATTATTGAATATAATTGCCTGTAGTGAATATTGCAATAACTATATTGCTACAGTAATTCCACTTTTACTACTGAGAAACTTCATAGAAAGCAGAACATCTTGTTAATTCCACTTTTCTTTGGTAGGCCATTACTCTTCAGACTAAATTTAATATATCCTTCTTCTCTGCTTTAAAAGAGTGGTAAGCCATTTTCTAAACTCCTTTGCCTTTACCACACACTGCTTACTCTAAATTTAGCGCACTGTAACCTTACTAGAAAATATAAAATTGGTAGACATCCCTAATATTTATTTTGAACCACAGAAGCTTTTTCTAGTGCATTCTAGACCTGTGCTAAAGTTTGCAATGAAAAACTTTTTTTTCAAATGCCTGGTTTCAAGTTTTGTTACAGATTTGAAATTAGCCCAGATTCATTCCTTAAATTCACAAATGTTTTGAGCATTTTATGGTATTGGACTGAAAATATGTGAAACTTTGTGGTTATAGATAAATCTTTGAGGTTCCCAGTAAGTACAAAGTTCTGCTTTTAGCTGGATTTGTATTGTTCTACAAAACAACATTTTAAAAGGTTTAAAAGGTTTTTGTCCAGCTGTTACTTAAATATTTTGCTTAACTATATGCATTTTTTAAAAAGACATTTTCAGTTTTGCAGGCTATAATAGCTGCCAACTTTTAGTATAACTCTCACCATGAGAGTTGGACTGCGAAATGCTCTTGGCCCAGATTAGCTGTCTTCATCATCAGGTAGCCATTTATTTCTCATATAATGATTTTTAAATACATTCTGCTGTGCTGTACATTTTCCAAAACAGCATCTTTCACATTCCCCTGACAGCAGTTTTGCTTGTGGGGGGAGCCCAGTTTGAAGCATCATGAAAATTATAAGATAGAGTCAAATAACTAAGGAACAAGTAAGTTTGAGTCTGATAAGTAGGATTTATCCATAAGCCATTGTTACAAAAACAAAACAAAAAAGCCCACCACCCAGTGACACAACCACAGCCTGTCTGTCACCTGTCCTGGGCTGGTTTCTGCAATTTGGTTTAAAGAGACTTTCGTCTCATTTCCAAACTCAGATCTCAGTCTTGTACACACTTAATTTTGATAGGACTACTCAAGCATTAAGTAACAAGCAATAAGCTTTGTAACAGAATAGTAAGCATTACACCTGGCACTAAGAGTGTGTAGGAGACATTCCAGTAGGCTCATATATAGGCTTCTATCTTTTACATACATGCAGGGGGGAGGGGAATTTAAAAAAGAACTTTTAAGTATAACATTTATATTTTCTCCTTCTCCTCACCCTCACTTTATCATTTTTACAAGATTTGTATTACATTTTTCTCTTGGGATATTTTGACTCATTTCCTCAAGAAAATAGGCCTTGTTCTTTTCCACGGAATCTGCCAAGTTGGTTCTTTATTTTGGTAAGCTCTCACTTTTTGCTTTCTCAGGACTGTACAGAGGTACAGTATTCACTGGAGTCATGGAAGAGGGAATTACACCACTCTGGATAGAACGTGCTCAGCGGGATAATTTGTACGTATGATTCCGTCTGAGAGATCATTATGGGTCAAACTTTCCAAAGTGAATTCTGATTTTGGGTGCCCACTTTACGATGCCTGAGGCCTGATTTTCAAAGAAAATGAATGGGAGCTACAAGAGTGGCACAATGCTTCTGAGGGCATCAAGGGAAGCCCAAACAGCAATAAGGATTAGTATGGGCTGGTTAAGGGTGCAGCACGTGCTTCCCTTTGCACTAGTCCAGTTTGACTAGCTGCTGCGGAGGAGAGCAGAGTTATTGCCTAACTCTTGTCCAACCTCCAACAGAATTTTTAGCATTGCTCATGGTGCGTGAGTCCCACTCTCTGTACACAACAGACACCAAAACTGACTCCCATAGATGTCAAACTGGAATCATTCCATTTAATGCAGGTTAAGTTGGATGAAGCCCCTGGAATGCAAGGAAAGACTGTATGTGGCTCCTACATAGGGGCAGAAGCATGAAGAGAAGGAAGTCCTGTTGTGTGCTTTCTTCCTCACATGAGTACCTGACAATACTGGGCACAATCCTGCCTAGCCCTGTTTGCAGTTCTCCACCTTTATATAGCATTTTCAATTCCTCACCAATGTCTGAGAGTAAGAGCGGCATTTATCTTATCAGATACTTCCATACTTGCATATGATACTTTGATATCAAGCCTAACTTTTACATCTTAGAGGACTGACTCCTGGTGTTTGTTACCACCCAGCAAAGGTAGCTATTGCTTTTGTAAGTCTCAGACTCTTTGCACAACCCTTTCCATTATTGTCCAGGAGTATTTTGACTCTTTCTATTGCTGTCTCATCTGATCGTTCTCAGGTTAATTGATATTTGATCATATTTGGGGATGGGGTTATTTTGTCCATGCCTTGCCCCAGCTCTGGTATTCAACATTTCCTTCCATATACCAAGAAGTGCAGATGTGCAAAACCCAAATAATAAAATGTTGCTTTTTTTTCATAGAGTGGATACTTTCAGCCAGACTTACCTTTGTATGAGATGAAAAAAAGAGTAGAAGTGTCAATGAGAAAAAGCACATGAAGGTTGTCTTCCAACAGCCTGCATTGAACGGTACATAAAATGTCTATAGCTGAGTCCTTATAAATTTAAGGATATGGTACACAAAACAATAGAGTCTTAAGAATTACCCAGCTAAATACACCACAGAAAAGTGAGTTAGACCTCTGGATACAATTACGGCTTTCTGACTGACTGCCCAGGTTGTCATTTTTTCATTCTCTGGGCCAAATTCCCTGCTGGAACTTATGAGCAAAACTCCATGGAAATAGTCCAAACTGTACCCATTTACAACAACAGAGAATTTGGCCCTCCATAAATTGCTTTCAGTCTTATTTAACACAGATTTCCATGTTTCACATTACTTTTTATTAAAATCCTTTTAATCAAGTATGTGCCCATAAAAAGGAGATGTCATTAACTACCTAGTAAATGTCTGTTTTCTTACTTTTGTATATTCATTTAGTTTCATAACACCACTGCCACCCAAAGTGTGTATATTGGAGAGATTAGCTCACTTCATAGGTGGCTAAGCAGCCCCCTGAATAGAATATACTTGCCAAGAAAGGCAGTGCTTGTTGTACCTGGCTACTTAAAGATACAGGCACTGGATTATTAAAGATTACTTTGACTAGGGGTAAACTTTTCAAGCGTGATTTAGCAGCCTAAATCCAATTCTCAAAACTGAAATAGGCACTAAGGAGCATAAGTCTCAGGGAATGTCGATAGAACTTATGCCTCTAAGGGACTTAGGCACATTAGAAAATTTTATCCAAGAACTAAATTTCTAAGCATTTGGCCCAATTCATGTACTCCACAGGACAAACATGATACTGCACAAACTTCATTAGCTGAACTTCACCCCTCCATACTGTCCCATAATCCCAGTCAGAGTTAAGTTGCTTGACAAGAGTACTGGGAACAGGACCTTCGCGTAGGTCACTGCGGTTTCAAATAAGTGAGGTTTGGCTATAATGCAGCCAGTTGGATCAGAAAGCACTTTAGTCTTATTCAGTTGGCAGGTGTTGGGAAAGCAAGCCAGTTGTCTATAACTGAAGGAATGGCCAGCAGCAAAAGCCAGTCCCCCTAATTATATTAAATTCTGGGTATCCTGAGAGACCTTTGGATAATAGACGTAATACTGCACATAAGGTAGGCCATTTAAAGACAACATTAGACAAAAATACAGCCTTTTTTATTCAAACCAAGCAATTCACACTGCTGCAATTAAAAAAAAACTACTCCTTTAATTGATTAAATCAGAGACTGCGAGAGAGACTGAGACTGACTGACTTTATTTGGACAATATTTTCATGTGGCTTTTGCTGAAAGATACCAAGAAAGCAGCTTCTGTGGTGTAAGGCACCTGAGAAAAGAGAATTTGTACTTATTGCAGAGTGGATGTTCTCAGGCTGACAATAAGGGATTGTATATCAATCACATTCAGCTGTTCCCCATAGAAACAAAGATACACACTGCAAGAGGAATGCAATTTCTCTGTGGGCAAGCAAAAATGCTGAGATTAGAAGTAGTGGAACTAGTACAGGTACAAGAGCCCCTAAACCTTTACCCATGTTTTGACCAGAATTTTTTTTTGAAGTTTACGACAGGGTCAGATAAGGGTTTGCTTGTTTCCAAAAAAAGCCCATTCTCATGATGTTCCCAGCCTAGAGTTTTCAGATTCATGCATCTGGATAAACTTTCCAGCTTGTGGAGACTTATCTAATTCTACATGCTGAATCTATAGAGACAAGACTAAAGAAAAACTATGTATCTCATCGAGAAAAATGGCAGTACAAGCATGAATTTCAGCACTGTTTCATTAGATAGAAAGAATCAAAAGTACCAAAAAATGTCAAATAGTGTTCGTGAGGGGAGAGGAGGGGAGGGATAATTGCAAAGTTGCAAAAATCTTTCACATACATCTTTAAAAAGAGAAAGGACCATTGCATGGAACCCATCCCCCACCCCAGCTCTGTTCAAGTGCCGTGAAAGCACATTAAGAATGTAGCAGGCTGCATGCCATCTAGGGCTTAAACACTGAATTGTGATAAATAAACTGGCAGGTGACTGCCAGGGCAGAAGGAATCAGGTGGAAGGCAAGAAAATATGGCCCAGGGGATTTGGGAGAAGGGACTATGGACTATCAACATCCAAGTTCAGTAACCTGTGTCCACAATACAAAGTGGATGGGTGATGAATCTGAATGAAAGTGGCATCCAGGCACCAGACAGTATCACAGCTGGGCCCACAGGGTTTAAAAGCATCACCAGACTCAGATAGCAGAGGTAGGTGCCTCTCTCCATGAGGGGGCAGGGCTTAACACACACCCCCTCGCCAGCATCTCTCTTTGGATAGCTTAGGCAGCTCCCCACCTAGAGGGCTGGCTTTTGTGAATTGCCATCTAAAACACCTACCTCTGCCCATTAATTCTACAGGGAGCCTAAACGCCTAACTCAGGCATTGTCAATCAGTGTGTTCCTGTGACTTTCTAGTCATTGAAAGTTAGGTGTTGTAATGCTGAATACTTGTGCATACCTAGGCTGCTGGGTGCCTAGTGGGATTTTCAAAAGCATCTAGGAACCTGACTCTCAATGATTGTTGAAAGTTACACATACATTTAAGTCCCTTGCCAGATTGGATCAGTGTTCTGTCCTATGTCCAAAAGAAAGGCCAAGAGCCCAACAGTTGGAGAGAGATTTACTTAGGACACCTGTAAAAGATGCGGTATCAGAATTGTGACCCTACAGATCTCGATCTTCCTAATGGACAACCCATTTTAGGTATTACAAGTGAAAGAGTGAAAGAAAAGAAATCATTGAAGTGGTGCCGGCAACCCTAATAGTTAGCAGTGCAATTTTCCCCCCAAAACCTGTTCAGTTCATTATTCTCATAGCAGGTAATAAAATCAGAACACACATCGGTAAGGGCTTAAAGATTCAGGGCCTATATCAAGATACACCACACTGTCGTCTTAAAGCTACATGAAGGTATTTTGCTTTGAGAGACCTGTTAAAAACATTGTGTGTGATCCAGATTTTTTTTCCCATTTTTAGCAAAGAGATGACTATTTTACACCTAGTTACACAATGGTTTTGTTCACACTCTTTATACACTAGGAACAGCAGCTCCCTAAATTTCTATTCCCAACAAAGAGCAATAACCTATACCTACACAAGCATTACATTAGCTTTATCTAGATGGACAAAAGGGGAGTTGTTGTTCACCCAAGCACCAGTAATGCTAACTGAACTTTTGTCCATTCAGTGTTCGCAGGTTCAAGTAGGTTTTAAAAGCTGCAATGTTTAAATCTATAGCAATGCTATTCTTCTGATGGAGAATGGGCTGCAATTCATGCACTCCACTCAAGTGAGTTTTAGGTTAAACCACAGGGAAATGTTGTGGGAATATGCAATGAAATACAGTTGGAAAGAGGTGAAACTATGGGACATGATAATGAGAAAGACAATATGAAGGAAGAGCACCAGGATTTATTTATATATCACGAAGGCAGAACAGATCACCAAATCAGAATTAAAGCAGAGATGCAGTGCTTATCAGAGGTAAAGATTACAAAAGCACAGGAACCATTGCTCACAGACAATTTTAATTCCAGAGATCTCTGTGGAGAGATGCATACAAGTCAGCAGTTATTTTTGTTGAGGATAAAGGTCAACAGTGCAATGAAAAGTGGGGAAACCTTGAATTTAGTATAAACCAATACAGAAAAACAATAGGAAATGGAAATGGAAAGGGAATGTGTAAGAGATCACAAAATAATCATATTCAAGACACTAAGGAGGAGTAGTATTAGTAAGTTGTACAATTAAGGTACTTTGTTTTCGGGAAGCAAACTTCGAAAAGTTAAAGGAGTTGGTGGTGGTAGAACACTATGAATGAGGCATGGGAGGGAGTACTAGAAAGAGGAGGACCACTGTCGTTTGTCTGTTTGTTTTTTTAAAGCAGCATATACACAGTTGCTTAACAGAGCTGCCTCAGAATGGTGGTAGAGCTAGAATTAAATGGAACCTGACAGCAGTCAATGTTGGGATACTTTACAGGAAACATGAATACAGTAATACCAAGAACCCCATATTTAACAGAATTCACAGACGGATGGCTCAAACTAGGAAGGATGGTAATGTCCAAGTTGATATAGCCAAAACTACAGAATCCTCATACAAACTTAGAGAGACAAGTTAGCTGTGAATGAAGTCAGGGCAGGATGGCTCTCCAGCAGCAGAGGAGACTGGTATGAGGCAGGCACCATGTTCTACACTGGCCAGAGCTTCATTACCCCAGAGGGCATGGTCTGCCAGACACAGGGCATGACAAGACTCAATTGGCTAGCTCTGTCTAAAGCACATGCAAAACAGGGACAAACACTGCACCTGTAAAAAGGAGACGAAAGTACACCCAGTAGCAATCCCTTACCAACCAACCCAGTCTGCCATAAGCTCTCTTCCCTTACACTGGTAGAATGACTCTTGTACTAAATGTAGCTGTTGCCTCTCTACTCCCTCCTCTGACCCCATAACGTTTCCATCAGATGAAGGCAGAATTTTACTTATAAAGAGAAATAATCAGCATAGCTAAGATGTGGGAAACTTACTGGGGATGCAATATTGCAGACAAAGATGCAAAGTGGGGGGGGAGAGACAAAAGCAGTACGGCCACTTCAGCTGTTCAAAAATCATGAATCAAGCCCCAAAAAACCAAGAGTGGTTTAAAAATCATGAAAATGTATATGTAATTTGGGGTGATTTAATTGGCCTTTTGATTTTTGAAACTTTAAAGGTACATGCTTTTTTTCACCCTGTAACCATGAAAACTAAAAATGTACTTCTACTTTAAATGAAAGTTGAGATTTGCATATATTCACACGATTCCAGGCACCAGGTCTTTATGAACACCACCAATTGTCACAAGAGTTGGCAACACTGGCTAGTGGACAATAAGCTGGCTGTGACAAAACAATGCAGCATCACTGAATAAAGCAAAAAGAAACACTACCTTGGACTTTGCCTAGACAGGAGGCTCTTATATGATTAAAAAAAAGACTGTTAAATGATGAAAGAAACTATTACATTTTTGGTGGGATGGCACTTAAAATATTGTTGGAAATGTCGTTTTTTCATTACATAGTTACATAATAAAAAAAAACATGCTGTGTCATGATGACACTGAAAATGAAGATGAATTTCAAAACAGTCAGGTATAATTGTAGCTTTTTTTCCCCCCAAAGCTTTAGTGAGGGACAGGGTAACATGAAAATACTGTACAAATATTACAAAGCTATTAATAGGAAACAGTGGAAGGGAACTGCATGTAACTCAGCACAGTAAGACAAAGAATTCCTCTCCGTTTCTTTGTTTTAGATAAAAAGGGTTGACATGAGAAGTTGCCTATCTAAATAAGCAACTAGGCAACAGACTGATCTGCCAACAGAGGTAGCTGTCACCATTATCAAAAAGATGTTCAAAAATAGGTCAGATAAAACTGTTTTTATAATCTAAAATACAAAAATTATCCTGTTCTCTGCAGAGGTTGGAATTGGTTGATCTGAGGGGTGGTGGGGGGGAACTTTTCCGGTCTAAATCAGTTACAAGTGTGGAGAACTCTGGCCAGTTGCAGGAATTTGTACTGCTAGCTCCTCATAGAATCTTGCAAAACCACAAAGAAGCCTACAAACCACACCAGAGGGAAGCAATAAGTTTATTGCAAGCTAATAGCATTATACTAGCGACACACTCTGGAAGCTGAAGAGGGACAGGATTCTCAAAAGAGATGTTCTGCTTGTCCACAGAGGTAATTATGATTGTCAAAATTAGTTACTATTTTTGGATGTTTCAGGATGGAAAGTAGAGGGAGCAATTAGGCACAGTTTTTGGGGTGTGCACTGTTCTATGTTCTGGCTGGAAAATTAGTTCTTGTGTGGTCAAAGAGTAGAGTACATCTGAGATACTATAACAATGAGAGCACAACACAAGGTCAAATAAGACATAAGGAAATGCCAATCTTATCCAAAGGCTTACAACATAGCACAAAAATATCAACTTTGATTGCCTTAGGATATTCTGTGCAGATGGTGTCCACTTGTAGGAAATTACTTATTCCATTTTCAGATGAAGAACGGGTAAGAGTATTTGCATATAAAGATGCAAAGAAAAATACAGTGTGCAATGATGGGACATTTTCCTTCTAGGGAAAAGCAAAGCATATAGTGGATAATTTACTCCAGTAAGAAATTGAATCATGCTAATTAGGAACTCTGTGTGTCAGACTGTACTTTTTAAAAAGAAAAGCCTCAGCAATTTATAATATGTGAAAAGCAGCTGTCCTACGTTGCATACGAGCAGTAAAAAGCCAGTGAGCCAGTTAATTATTAAAGTCTCAGTTCTGCAAATAATTGACGTGCACGCTTGACTTTTAAGCATGAAAGTAGCTCTACTGAGTTAAATTGGGCTACTTACGTTCTTAAAGTTAGCATGTGCCAGAGCATATGCAAAATTGGGGTTTAAGATAGTAACCTGGGCTCTCATTCTGCAAACACTTCCACATACAATTAGCTTTAAATACCTGAATAGCCTCACTGAACTCAGACCAACTATTTGGACCACTGTCTAACATGCTAGAAAAATATTGCCAGTACATACACATCATGCTATTTGAGAAAGAAAAAAAATGATTACTAACCTTTTGTAACTATTGTTCTTTGAGATTTGTTGCTCATCTCCATTCCAAGTAGGTGTGTGCATGCCGCATGCACAGTTCGCAAGAAGATCCTGGCTGGTTTCAGGTAGAAAACTGGGAGGAAGATGTCCTGATTTGCATGGAATTGGGAAACCACCTTTGGAAGAAAAGCTGGTAAGGACAAAGTTGTACCTTATTCTTAAAGAAAATTGTATAAGGAGGTTCCAAGGTGAGCACTTTGAGCTCAGATGCCCTCCTGGCCAAAGTTATGGCCACCAGGAAGGCCACTTTCCAGGAAAGGTAGAAAAGCGAGCACTTCGCTAGGGGTTCAAATGGTGGTTCTGTCAGCCTTGACGGAATGAGGTTGAGGTCCCATTGCGTGTAGGAGGATACAACTTGTCCAAACCCTAAAATGCCCTACCATAGGATTAGCAAAGATGGAGTGCCCTGCGGATGGGCTGCAGCTTGAAATGTTTCCTCTGGGGTGCCCAGGGCCATTAGTGTAGCCTGAGAACCTTTCAAGCTATGCAGCTTGGTGTCAGTTTGTGATGAAAATGGGGCTGGGCCTTTGAACGGAAGGTCCTGTATAGTTAGCTGGACTTCACGCGGGAGGCCCGACGCCTGGAGCTCCTTCTCATGGATATGTCTGAAGACATAGTCTGAACCACTGCATCCGCCATGTCTAAGGCTGCCTGAAGCAGGGTCTTCGTCACTGCCTTACCCTCCTTCACCATGGCAATGAATTCAGTCCTGGAGTCCAGTGGTACTGACTCTGAATTTTTCCACGGACTGCCAGGAGTTAAAGATGTACCTGCTGAGGATGGCTGCTGATTTGCAAAGCAAAGTTGTAGCCCTCTGGTAGACTACACCTTCCTTCTGAAGAGCTCCAACTTCTTAGCATCCATGGCCTTCAGAGTGGGGCCTTGTTGATCTTGCCTCTCCTGATCACTGACAGCTGCCATCATGAGTCACCCTGGAGGAGGGTGGGTATAGAGATGCTCATGGTTTTTCAAAGGCACAAAGTACTTTCTCTCTACTTTCTTTGTAGTAGGAGGTACAGAGGCAGGTGTTTGCCATAAAGTCTTTGTGATCTCCTGGGTAGTCTTTATCAATGGCAGAGCAACTCTGGAGGGACCTTCTGGGGCCAGAAGGCCCACCATAGGGTCTACTCCCTTTATGACCTCCTCTGCCTGAAGATCCATATTCTGCGCCACCCTGCAAAGCAGCTCCTGGTGCACGCTGCTGTCATCTGATTTAGGTGCGGCTACTGCTCCCACCATAGCTTCATAAGGGGATGAGGAGGAGGATGCTCTGATTGGCACCATTGATGTTTCCTGCCCTTCAGCACCAGAATGGTTGTAGCCTTCTCCAGTGCCATATGGTAGGCTGCCAGCAGAGTGGGATAGCCAGGGCCTGAAGTCCAAGGCAAACAATTGCAACCTGCCAGCGTAGGACCACTGAGCCTGGTGGAATGCCCATGGGGTCCAAAATGGCCATTGGGCCAGCATCTGCCATTGAGGGGGCCATGGCATTGAGAGCGGGTGCGTCCTCTCTACCCTCTGGCATCTAAGGAGGTGCCAGCTCCTCCTTGATGAGCATGACTCCGTCTCAGAGTCGGATGAGAACCGCTCACTCCTTGGGGACCGTGGAGGCGCAATGCCGGGAGCCATCATGGCAAGTTGCCTTGGGATGACACCGCAGCTCTTCTCAGTGCTGGTTCTTAATCCTGGTCATGCCTTGGCAGGAGCAGTGGGGCCATACCCTCGGTAAGTTTCCTCGCAGCCTCAAAGGTTTCAGGCATGGAGGGAAACTAACTTCTCCTCTCGCCTGCTTCCCTGCCCACGAGGCCCAGACTCAACGAACCCTTTCACGGAACCAGAGTCAACGGTGCCGGGGGTGTGGGCTCGGGGGCTTCAGTGACCCGGTGCAGGGTTTCACTTTGCTCAAGCCCTTGTACGCCGATGACTTTGGCATTGGCGAGCATCCCTTGCCTGTCGTCTTCTGCTTCTAACATAGCACCGGGGAGTGGGAGCAGTTCCACATCTCTCCACGTACTGAGTCCTTCGAAGCCGGGAAGCTATACTAGTGCTGGGAGTCTCTAGATGTGGAGTCCTTCCTCGGTGCCACTTTCCTCACCAACGCTGGCACACTCCGCACAGAGGCCAAGGTGCAAGGCCTCTGCTCTGCCAGGCTCTGCTCCATAGGGTGGAGAGCTGCTTCCATCAATCAGGAATTTAAGTCTCTGGCTTCTTTCCTTCCGAATCCTGGGATGGAAGCCTCTGCAAACCTTGCAACAATCCCATTGGTGAGACTCTCCTAAGCATTTTAGACAAGATGAGTGAGGATTGTCCCTGGGCATAGGCTTCTTACACTACCTGCAGGGCTTGAAGCCAGGCATGAGTGGGCAGGGGAAACAAAACCAATAAGCAGTAACTATTCCTATTCTAAAACTATGCTAACTAATTAGCAACTATTTAACAGGTACTCCTAGAAGAACAATGCGGAAACTTGCAAAGCAAGAGAGCTAGTCACAGGCGGTAAGAAGGAACTGAAGAGGCAGAGAGTTGGCGGGGACCCTATATAAGGCGCCATGAGGGTGCAACTCCAGCGGGCACTAGAGCTGACCCTACGGGTACCACTAGGGAAAAACCTTCCAGCATGCACTCCGCGTGCACACACCTACATGGAATCAACATGAGCAAGCACTCGAAGAACAGGAATTGCTGAAATATTCAGAATTTTAAGGAAAGATGTAACAATTCAAAACAGACTTCAAACCAAAAGTAGAAAATGCTACAAGATATTTTGAATTTTTTTTAAATTAATGGTGAATATTTTACATGGCAGCCTTTGTCAAAATCATATGCATGATGGGCCTGATGCAAAGTTCACTAAAGTCAATGGAAAAAAGACTCCTATTGATTCAGTTGGCTAGGGATCAGGTCCCAATTCAGGAAAACATCCCACCAGGAAGACAGCACTTAATCACATGCTTAAATCCCACTGAATTCAATGGGACTCAGGGCACATGCTTAAAGTTAATCAGGATTGTCCTGAACAGGGATGGGCTTCAGCATGATAATTTAACACTTTAAAGCATAGCATCTGTCAGAGATGAGAGAGATTATGTGCACACAGATAATTTCTTTACTTGATTTCTAAAACAGAAAGATACTCGCAAATCCCACATAAAAAATATTTTGTTAGGATATTTACCAAACAGGCACTTAAGCAATAACAATGAAAGCAACAAGTTACTTCCTGAAAATTAATGACTGGCTAGGAGAGTGCTGATTGTCATTAACTCACCAAGATGGGCCCTCTTCTGCGGTCACTACTGCTTTTAGGGAACAAAGTTTAAATAGCACTATCTTTGACAAGGCATTTCTAGAGGAATTAGCATCTGGGCAAGCAGCCAGACACTAGGTTTCTCTCTCAAATATTTTGTGAGGGTTGCTACAGTATACAACCCAGTCTGAAACACTGAAAAGCAATCCCTGCTCACCTGAGTAGTACCACTGAACTCAACTATTCACATAAATAAGGGAAGCAGGGCTTGGCACTCCATGTAGTTTGCAGAAGAATGAAGCAGCCAGAAGTGTTCTTAATAATTTATTTGTCATATCAGTATTGTAATAACTTACCATTTTAATAGCAACATTGCAGATTCACTGAACATCTGATATTTAATTTAAAAAAAACACACAGAGGGGGAAAAAAAAGAGTCCGTATAAACTTTGATGCCAGAGAATTACAATGATGTAGCACAATGCTTAGGGCTAGACCCCTGCAGCAGGACTGGGATCCTGCGAGTCCCACAGGATCCACTGCCATAATAGCGGAAGCAGGTAAAATATACATTATTGCGGGCAGGATTGGGTGGGCAAAACAAACAGACCGTGGTAATTCGTGGGAAAACAATCTTTTTTTTTTCTACATAAAGATTTTAATACTTAAATTTAAACGAGTGATAGAAAGAGATTGGATATCTATTATAACAGGAGTTAAAGTATTTTTTTACATCGTTTAAGCAAGATTTGTTTTATTATTTTACTGGTAAAAACCATGTCTGAATTCTGTGTGTGTGTGTGTGTGTGTTTTGTTGCATGGGGGAAATCTGTCTCTTTTGTGAGATTTGCAGAATCTAAGACTTTTGCAGGTGGGAGTGGGATAAAAATGCAGGAGCAGGTGGGAATGGGTATTGCAGGACGGGATGGGAGCAGGATTAAAAAAATAGTTCCCCACAGGGCTCTATTCAGGACTCTATCCTCAGTGTATATTGGTGTAATGTTATTGACACTAGTAGAGTTAAATCAATTTATACTAGCTAAGGATTTCACCCTCATCATTTTAGATTCAATTCCCTGCCCTCCTCTTCAAATCCACCCATCTACATATACACACACCCCTGTTGCTAGACCTCAGTACACAAGTGAACAGCATGGGTAGATATTTATAGCTGCTCAAATTTTACTTTAGAGAGATAGCAGGACATCAAAGTTCAAAGTTACATTTCAGCCTTCTGTTGTGTTCCTGACATGGAATAAATTATTAAACTTAGTTCTTATTATTCAGGATTTTTCAGTGTATCTTTTTCAGTGGACCTGAACCTGACATGTTAAAAATGTTTAAGGCTTTGCTATATAGTCCAAATTCTTTGCATAGAGAGGGGTACACATAAGAAACTCACGCATTCTATTCAGAGTGCCTCACTTGTATCTACCCTGAAATACATCAAAGCTAGATTCTGCACTGATCCAAAACGGATGTATTTCACTTCGATTGTGTGCATACTGTCCTTCTTACACCAAGTCACATGCTTTGTTTGTACTGTGTTTATCTCTACATGTCTGTTTGTATATAAGCCTACTCAGTTTCCTGTAGGCGTTAGGGATGTATTATAAAAACAGTGAGGTATATTCAGCGTCACTGAAATTCTACCCCCAATGTTAGTACCATACAAATGTTGCCGAAGACTTTCACAGCTGCCATAAATATTGGAACTAATGTCAGCTAGTATGTTCCCCTCTTTCCACAAGTAGCAGACCCGGATGCAGTAAAGTGAAGAGTTCTGGTTTCATAGCATGCTCCTCTCTGTCTTCAACACCACTGGTGAACATTGAGGATTGGGCTCTGCAGCTGGGCAGAAGCTCTGTGGTTGAGCTGGTGAACATTAAACACTGAGCCCACCAACAACACTTTTCCCTTCTTCATCCATCATTCAATGAAAACTCTCTGGAGAGAAAGGAGGCTTGGTGCTTAGCAGATGGTCATTATGTAGGGCTCTGCAGCCATGAAGACCAGGCTGCAGGGCAGAGGCACAGGTCCTTCATATAGATGGCTCTGGTCGTCAGCAGATTTCAGAAGATCCTTGGTTTTCAGGGGGAGACAAAGATGCCCCTTTGGAGGGAAGCCAGGTGACAATGCCAAAGGTCTGGTTTTTTTATTGCCCTCTGGCACCTCTGTACCGCCCCGGCAATGTAAAGAGGCTATAAAGGAAGTGAATCTGTCATCCATCAGAGATTAACCCTACCCCAGGGACTAGCTGGCTCTTCATTGTGACCCTAATGTACAGGACATGCCAAGGACAAATGTGTGGCCAGAGCACTGTGTCTTCTGCAACGACCACAGAGGCCACAGGCAGATGAGAATTTTAGAGCTTCCTTGAGGTTACTCTTACACAGCACAGGATATGGGGAGGCACAAGGATGGCATAAAAGGTACCCTGCACGGAACATAGCTCTGCTGGAATGGAGAACTGGGGACTGAAAATGTAAACTCAGAATACACTGATACCTATTTTGGGTGTGATTCAGCCAATAGCAAAGATATTCAGTAGCCCAATACAGAACAAGTTATTTTTATTTCAAGTAGGAAAGTTACAGTGACACTTCTTTACATGGTTAAAAAATCATATTCACAGCTCTAGAAAAAGGTTCCCTACTAGTTAGCTTCACTATGGCAATGGGTTTCTAAAGGCCTAATTCAGCTATGAAAAATATGTCCTGTTTGCATACTTTGGAAATCTTCATCTCTGGCTTCCCCCCCCCAGTCCAGCGCTACATAAAAGTGGTTGTTGGTTTCTACTCTGGAAAGTTATGGGAAGACCCACATTAAAAATAACCAATCCTCAGTTTTGATGGAAAATCATATACAGTTGTGTGTACACATCCCAACTTTTTAGAGTGATCACACATTACAGGATTATAAAAACCCTCTACTGTATAGAATGTAACTTCACTTGCACATCTACTGCTGCCATTTATGTCAGTTCCAACAAACTCAACTTTCTGATACAACCAGAAGCACAAGACAGCCCTCTCATGTATATTAACTGGAATGTAAAATACACTTGGTAGTACTATGCAAGCTAACAAGGATATGCGAAAGGAAATAATGTCATGAATTGGCAAGACAGCAGCTGCATTCACCAGCTTAAACAAGATTCAGTCATCAAAAATCTACTACTTAAGCCCAAACCACAAATTTTCAATTGAAATCTTATTTCCACCTTAACATAAGGATGTGAAAGCTGTAAATCCATCAAAAGGTACAGACATCTAAATGCCTCAAAGCAAATGTCTCAGGAAAATATGAGGTATTAAATGGAATGAATTTATAACAAGTGCCAAGATTCGTCAGAGTTCAGCAACCCCTTATCTTCAAAGTTATCCAGCAAAGAAGATGGAAATATCTGGGATATGTGTTAGGAATAAAGCCAAAACATTTGCCATGGCAGGCATGCCATTAGGCAGCTGGAGGAACATGTAAAAGGGAAGATCTCAAGAATCCCTCCATCAAACAGTACTTAGAGAGAGAAAACTTATGGCATTTAACCCCACAGAGGACATACAATGAACAGCCCAGGACAGACAGAGATGGCAGAGCCTTGTTTGTGCCGTAAGCAACCTTTGATAATACGGAAAGTATTCAGATTCAGAAGACAAACTAATAAGCCTGAATATTGAATAGCCTCCTATGGTACTCACATATGAATCCATTGTTAAGAACCTAAGAAGGATGAAATGTGGTCCAGTGATTAGGACACTAGCCTAGAACTCAATTGAACCTAGGTTCAATTCACTGCTCCACTACAGACTTCCTGTGTGACCTTGGGAAAGTCACTTGTGCCCAAATTTTTAAAACTGATCAGCATTACAAGACCTAAGTGACTTCAGCCCTGTACAAACATATTTAGGCAATGGTCTGCCCTAAATAATTTAGGATCTAAAATTATCCATTCAGAAGTGGGTGAATCGAGGCACAGAGATTATATGGCCTTTGGCTAATCAGCATGAGAGCCAGATTAGAATTTGGGAGTTCTCATATCCATCTTCAGACCGCTAGATACTCTCTCTTTAGCATGTTAGTTTTCCTAATGGACAGGGGGGAAATAAGAATGCTGTACAGAACCTAGCACATTAGTTATGGATCCAGATAAAATAACCCCCAGTTTTCAGCCTAGCCTGAAATCTTCGTAATAGTCTATTACAGTAATTTACCTCAGTAACTAAGAACTCACAGAAGTCAACAATTGACTTTAATGGGAGTTGAGTCACACCCCATGTACATTTTTCTGCATTTGCTTTTAACATTTTTTTAACATGCTTTTTAACATTTGGCTGATGCTCATTTGGTTGAAGTTTAAATGATCATTTTTTAATTTTTTCCCGTATTTACGAAGACTTAGTCACTAGTGTAAAACATTGTCACAGGATAAGAGTCTCCAGCTGCTAGCTAAATGCCAAAACCAGTATTAAGCAGTGACAGAAAGCAAACAAAAGATAAAACAGGATGTATATTTGAAAAGTTGGAAATATCCCATTTGGGTCAGTATTCCAGGGTAATGATATTATTTCTACTCTTCTAAAGCAGGCTCAAGTCTTAAAAGCACTTTATTTATGAGCTGGAAATTAAGCACATGCATAAATGCTTTCAGGAACTGCACCTAAATGAATAAAATGCAATAGGCAGCTCAAAGTTGGTACAATGGAATCACACCAATTTATTGTATTAATACTCCGTGCATACTGGCCACAAGTAAGATTTACATAAGGCTATAAGTGAAATAATGCCACATTTTGATGATCATACGCCTGATTGACTCAAATATTCTATAGAAGTCAGTTAATGGGGTTCAGTCAGACAGCAGTTAATGCAATTTTGTTCACTTTATCTTAACTAATTGATATTACTGGACAACCAAGTAGCATTCTTTGGGTAACTACAGTTGGTTTCTAGCTTTTAGCTCTTTAAGAACTATTCCTAGCATTATGTGAAGTGTGGCTTTACTGATCACTGCCGACACTGGGTCCAATTCTACTTCCTCACTGATGCAGGTGGGCGAGGAGTGGGCAAAACATTGGCTCCACCCCCTGCTATGCACTGGCCAAAAGAGTTTCAATTGTGTGTTAAATGATCTGTACCAGGTCTTGAGCTAGCACAATCACTCCCCACCTGAGCAAGGGGAAAGTCAAAAATCTGCTTCCTGGTCTGCTCTTGGGACAATGAAAAAATTTGCTGTAACAGTATGATTCTTGAAGGAACTTTTGCCCCTACCAACCTGTCTACATCAAAAATAATTACAGCAACATTAAAGCCTACTTCTAGAAATAAGAACATATACAGTTAAGAGAGGGGAAGAAAGAAACTGACGAGAGAGGAAGGTGATCTCATTTACTTTTATAGTTTTAAGACCTGTGTTCTGATGCTGTAAATCAAACAGTTTTCTATAACTACCTAGAAAAAAATGGACTACAACTGAGTCAAATTGTTGATTAAGAAGAGCATGAACTATATAGAATTTAAATAATCACAAAGATATGAGTCCCAAAAATCTACCAAGAGTTATTGTAGAGATTAGAAGTTCACTATCCCCCCAAAAAGTCATTTTGTCATTTAAACAAAGTTTGCTCTACATAGCAATTACTGTTAAAATCACAGTGTGTGTTTCTTTCAGATGTCTGACACTAACAGATATAGGTTGGCCACTGAACATGTGTTCCAGAATAGAAAACCATAACATGCTCTCACATACCCAGCCACGTAAAATGCATGACATGGAGCAGTTTCCTTGTGCAACCCTTTAACGCTTTTGCTACTTTTCATAAATCATTTGGTTAGATAATAGAGTTGGCTTGCGTGAACGATCTATAAAGCCATAAAGGTCTGACTCTATCCTTTGAACAAGTTTAATTTTTCAAAGACAAAAGCATAACATATGTCAAATCTGTTTGCAATGCAGCCCATCTTTCATTATTCTCCTCTTCTAAAAATCAGAACATGACACTCTGACCTCCTTTTTAAATGTTAAAAACCTCAATTAAGTTCTAATGGAAATCACCACTGAGTTACAGTACTTAGCTATGTTCTATTTTAACTATTAGACCACTGTTTCAACTGAACTTGCTCCACTGCCATCTGTAAAAGAAGCTATTGTTGCAACACAGCTACCTTGATGTTAAGGAACACCTAGTTAATTTGAATAGAGTTACCACAACATGAGGTGCAAGTTTTCAGGATAACACATTCCACACATTTTAAATATATATACACTGTAGGAAAATTAAGTAAAGTAATTATATTAGGTATAATAGCAAAGCAGCTTACCAGCCCGTCACAGTTGCTTATAGCAACTGAAGCATTAGGCAAATCAGTGATATCCCCAACATACAGGCAATTCCCATGGAGTGGTTCAATATGAGTCATATTAGAATCCTCTTGCCATTCAATTGTTGCTCCTGGGGCAACCAGCCTAGAGTTCAGCCTCAGCCTGAAGTGAAACTCTCGTCCAAAAACAGAGACATTATAAAATATTTGCTCATTTGCTGTGTCATGTTGCAAATCCCCAGCATCTCTTCGGAAGCGCCCCTTTGGAGGTCCAGACACCAGGTTAGATAGGAACCTGCCCTCTGAATCTGTGCTGATTGGGACGACAAGTCTGTATTCCTCTATATTCCTCAAAATAGGATCTTGAAAGATAAAAAAAAGTATTACAACTAAAAAATATTCCACGGTTTAGAATTATTAGTCCATGATCCATTACCCCATTAGACAGTTACATAAGGGAGACAGCCAATGAATTATCCACAGCCACTTCATTCACCAGTATGGCTAAACTGCTTAGTTTCTAACACAGAGCAAAGGGCAATTACAAGAAAATGTAAGACAACAAAATAAGTCCTCGTACAAAATAAGCACCCTGCATCCCTTTTCCAGATGTTTTATGAACTGAAGTCAGCTCAGACAGCTGAGCTATTCAGACTGTCATTAATCACCTAGGATGTTGCATGTCTGGGGGCTGCTGGCACAATGCTTGAGAACGATCCAGCTTCTATTAAATTGACCTCTGACCAGGGCTACACACAGAGGTTAGGGGAAGGAAAACTTTATACTATCAGTATTTGCAGGTCAGAAATTTAAAACGAAAATAAGTTTCCCCAAAAACTAACTGAGGGAGAAGTTGATCAAATCCTAAACAAGTTGAAAGCCTGCGATTATCAGGCACAATATACAGCTGGTAAGTGGGGCTTAGACCAGTGGGAGTGTCTCGGCGACTTCTGGAGCATTTAAATTCAGGTTGTTTGAAGGGAAAAAAAGTTAGCATGTGTTGTTTGGTTGTTTTTGGGTTTTTTACACATGGAATTCTAGGAATTGACCCACTAAACTCTGATCTGTCCGATGTGTGACACTGAAACCAGCGTTCATTCGAGATTCCCCGTCTCAGACTAAACACTCTCATGTGATCTGGGATTTAAAACAGATCTCCACTAGTCCCCTTCCTTTCCAGAGGCTTAGCTTCCCACTGGGGATCCAGAAGGTGGCTATCGGATTGCAGAGACAGTGGCACAGAAGTGTCATTCCTCGGGATCCCAGAAGTCCCTTCCCCCCGGGGAGGCAGATCTATCTTCCCCTGTTCTGCTGCTGCCAGAGGAGGTACAGGGAGCACAGGGAGCAACTGCGTCTCGCAAAAAGTGTTTGCAGAAGTTGAAGGGGAGTTGAAAGCCCCAGGCAGAGCGAGCTGGGACTTCAGAGGGGGAGGTTGCAGGGAAGTGGTGGCTAAGCCAAGTGAATGGCAGCGGGAAGAGGGCTGAGGGATGGAGCCATCTCCCCCCAGGACCTACCTCTCTCCCTGGAGCTCTGCAGGGAGCTGGCGGGCAGGAAGAGCGCACAGCAGAGCAGCAGACAGGCGATCCGCGCTGGAGGATCCATTGCCGCTGAACCGCAGCCCGAGCCCAGCACTTGGAGCCAGCGTTAAAGTTCCCCACGGCCGCCCGATACCATCTGGGGGCAACTCGGCGCCGCCTGCTCCCACGCAGCGCCGCCCCGAACGCGGCGGGGACGCCTCGGCTCCGCTCGGGTCCCCTGCTGCATGCACCCCGCAGCAGCCGCCGCTCTGCGCTCGCAGCGAAACACCAGGAGGCGGCTGGAGCGCAGCGCGGAGAACACGGGGCGTGCAGGAGTGAAGTCAGGCTGATTGACAGAGGCGCTGCCACCCGGCGCAGCCCGGCTTCGCAGCGAGCCCGGGCAGCAGCCCCAGGACTCGACTCCCCTCCCTCCTGGACCCAACTCCGGCTGCGGGACACTTCCCCACCCACCGCTTCGACAGCCACGTTTCTCTGCCCTTGGCTCTGCGCTAGCAGCAGCACAGACTAGCGGTGAGCGCCATGCTTCCCCCAGGTCCTAATGCGCTCGAGTTACTGTCCCAAGACGCCCAGCTCTGAGCCCCGCTCCACACCAGGCTCTTCTTATTTATTGAGCCCTGACATCATGCTAGGCCCTCGGCAGTAGGGAGAAGAGCGCACATGTTCCCGTCCCAATAGGTTTATATTACTCACTGATCCTACACCTTGCACACTGGGGGGCAGTTGTATCCGGATCTCAACTTGGCAACTAGCATTGCCAGACCCTCCCGCCAGTGACCACTGTCGCCTGGAGCTGGACCGTCTCCCCAGCTCACAGCACCGAGGGGAGGAGAAGCGGTATCTGTGCCTCCTATCCCAGCGCTCCCTTGACCAAGGTCTTGGGGACGGGGAGTACAATCCAGAGACCAGCAGCACCGCTGCCAGGCCTGACTTGGAAAGGAGGACTGCCTGTGGTAAGAGGAGAAGCAGGAGCAGCGTCTGGGTGACCGGGAGCCTCTTGCTACCAAAGCCTGTGGTCGGCAGGGATCTTCCCTGGGCGAACGTCGTGATGCCGGCAATCAGGTTCTGCGCCGCCCGTGCACGGGCGAACTCGTCAGTGCCGGTGACCTAGAGCGGTGCCAAGCTCCGGATGGGGAGCGTCTGCTCAATACCGAGCGGGACCTGCAGTGACTCATTGATGCCACTGCCCTCGGTGCCGGCGATTGTGAATGACTGTTTGGGCTGTCTGGGCTCCTCTGCTGCTGGTGCTCCATCCCTGGAGACCGCCTCGATGCCAGGGAACGCACGCTAGGAGATTGGCCCCTTGGCGGGATCGATCTCCGCCACCCGTTCCATCTAGCACAATGGAGCCCTGATCTTGCAAGGAACCTCTGGTGCTGTTGTAATGCAAACAGCAATTAATAATTACATAAAAAGCACAGTTAAAAAAAATTACATTTTTTGCCATAAAAATTTTGCCACATGCAATAAACATCCAGCCTTAGGGCCCAATCTTGATGTGTGACTTTAATGTAGTAGTTGAATAAATATAAAATGTTTACTTTTTCAGGATTGTTTATTTTCATCAGTTTGCTGGCCAATTTTGCAGTAGCTTAGAGGGCTTTGCCTCTTTTTGTCACTGGTTTGGGGTCTCACTCATAGTAGATTTCTTTCATAGGTATATTTGTTTGTTTTACATCCCAAGCATTGTTTGTATCTGATGGTTTCCTGGAGTAAGTTTTCACTGGAAAAAATGGCAAGGCAAAGCACCAGCTATCCCTGTCTATAGCTACTCCTGAATGATGAAGGGCCTAATCCTGCAGTCTTTACATGATTAACTCCTTTGAATCAACTGGGATTACATGCCAGTGGGAAGGATGCAGGACCAAGCCCCAAAGGTGTAAATATTGGAGTACGATAAGACTGTAAGAAACATTTGGTACTGGTCAGCGTGGGAGGCTGGATACGGGTGAAGAGAGACCTCAGTTCTGATCAAGACTGGCAATGTCTGTATCCCTGTGTTTTTTCCCCTCTGCTTTTTGGTAGGCTGATCTTTAAAGCTGACAAAAAAGGAAGGAGGTTTTGAATAGATACCTGTAAAGGTAGAACTATTTATAAACTATATGTATTAATCTTCTCTTTAGTGTTTTTCTTGGATGCCTTTTTCTTTTGGGTAGGGGGCCTTTGCAATGGATTTTTCCATTTGATTTTTTGAAAGCTAATGGTGAGTGGCTTCTCTTACTGAAAATCCCATATACACTCATCAGTACAGCTCCATAGCTGGTAAAGCTCCAGCTTTATTTTTATTGGGCTTGTATTTCAAATTGATATGGCTCTTTTAGATTCCATGGATCCAGTCTTGCTCTGACTGAAAGCAGTGGGTGTTCTGCCATTGACTTGGAGGGGAACATGAACAGGCCATATGTTTATAATCAAAGGTCTCGTGCATGTGTCTCAGCAAAAGAATAGTCATAACAGAAGCTGTGGAAATGCACAACACGGATTGGCCAATGAGAGGGTTACATAAAAACGACTATACTGGATCAGACCAACGGTCCATCTAGCCCAGTATCCTGTCTTTCGACTGTGGCCAATGCCATATTCCCTCATTCAGAGGGAATGAACAGAACAGATAATCATCAAGTTGTGTTAACTGAGTTGGAAACTAATTGGAAGAGTTGGAGGTTAGCAAATCTGTTTAATATGGGTAACAGCTGCCTTCAAAGGCGAGGACTTAAGCAAAGAAGAGTAAGATAGAGAAACTTATGGAAGGTTTATTTCCATAGAGAAACTAGGACCTGGTCTACACTGCTGGCAGCATCAACGGGAGATACACAAGCTAGGTACTGAAACTTGATTATCTCCTGTCGGCTTACTAATGTTCCCTTACCGCAGCATCTCCACTGTCCTGTGTCAAAAGGAAATGCCCTCCAGTCAACATAGCGTTACTCTTTTTGGGGGAGGAAGGTGGATTTACTGCCTTGGCCGGAGAGCACTTTTGGGATCGATTGTGCGGGTCTCCACTGCCCACTCAATCAATACCGCTGCATCTATTCATAGAGCCCAATGCAGCCCCAGCAGTGTAGACACACCTGGAGTTTCACATGCAGCTGTTATTGTCTTACCACAGCCAACCAAGATCAAGGAAATCCATGGGCTCCTAGTACCTCCAGAACTGCTTTGCCTACAACCTTCTCACTAACCTTCCCTTAGAAAAAGAGAGAATGGAAACAAGTCGGTGGTTGGTAAGATTCTTAGGTCTGGTCTACACTAGAGTCAGGTCGAGACAAGGCAGCTTATGTCAACCTAAACATGGAAGGGTCTACACTTAAATTTGGTCCCTCTGGTGTAACTGCCCAGCTACGCTGACTTAATAACTTCACATCCATGAGCAGTGTAGAGTCCAGGTCGATGTAGTTAGGTCGTCAGTGTCAGGGTGGACACTGCGTTGCTTATATTGACTGTTACTGGTTTCCAGGAGCCTTCCCACAATACCCCACGCTGACAGTACATTCAATACAAGCGCTCCTAGTGAGGACGCACACCACTGGCACAAAGTGTAGACGTGCACAAGCGATATAATTACTGCAGCGACTGTATGCCGACATAAATTCGGTCAACTTAATTTTATAGCGTAGATGTGGCCTCAGTGTCAAGTGATGAGACCAGACTCTTAGCTGCTATAAATCATCATAGTTCCATTCAAGTTAGTGGGTGAAATCCTAATCCTGTTGTAGTCAATGGGAGTGACCCCAGGCATGCCTGTCATCAGAGCCTCAGTGACTGACATGAGCTGAAACTCAAGACGCCGTTGCACTTGTCCTATTAAGATGCTGTTCTGGCACCACAATAGCAGGTAGCTATGTCCAAATTGGTGCAATATCCTCCACAACACGAAGCCTTGCAGCGAGAAGCACTTGACTGAGTAATCCAGTGTAGGCAGTCCAGATTAACTAGACCACTTACCACGCACAACAGCTCTGCTGTGCCTAATGACGGTAAAGGCCACTTCCTTTGCTACCAGGCTCCAGTGTAAGACTTTAAAATTTCTTTATGACAGAATTGGCCTGAGTCTTGCACCACTCAAACTCTCTCACTACTTTAAGTCTGGGCTTAATTTTTCATTAAATCAAATCCTTAAATCTTTGTTCAGACAAACTATCATCAATTTCATTTGGAGTAAAGGCCCTAGTATTCCATCTGTTAGAGCTCATGCCTCCAAGAGTCCTGGCAATAGGTTATTCACTCCTGTGAAAAAAGGGTGACTATGCTCTGGTGACTGGTCTGAGGGTACAGGCCACTATTTCTTTCTTGTAGCACATTTAACTTAGCTCAGTAAAATGCAAGCGTCTAAGTTATGACACTAGCTATTGCTTTGAGAGAATGTTTTAAAATATAATTAAAGAGCATTGTCCAATTAGAAGTCCCCTGAGAGTTCAAAGACCTTATTTGTTATAGAGAAGAAATCAGTTTCTTCCTAACATTGCTGAAAGGAAGATTTTTGACAGGGGAGGAGAGAGGAAGGGAAGTCTTTATGGCATTATATTTTCTCCAAGAGACATTATTCCATCAGTTTTTAAGCAGAATTCCCCTTAATGAAATTCCTAGGGGAAGTTCTACTTAGAATCTGATGGCATGACATGGTTCCTAGTTCTTACTCCAAAGAGTCTCCTCTGAGGCTGGGGAGAAACTTTATTTCTGATCTTGTTATTAGTGACTTTACTACTTTTATGTGAAAGGACTGTATATCAGCTGCTTGTGGTTTTCATGCAGATTCATGGTTTTCTGCTTTCACTCCCATATGTATACATATGGCTATGTAACATTATAAATCTTAATTAAAAAGAAGAAAAATTAAAGTTCTGTGCCAGTTCATTTCCTCCACACTTGAAATTTCCAGGCCCTCCATTGTTTGAACCCTTTTTATTCCTGGTACGTGGCAGTACTATACACCATCTAACACTCAAAAAGTGCATGTATTTTAAACTTATTTTGCAGCACTGCATGCCAAAAAGCAGCAGCTAAAACTGAAACAGCCCTGTCTTTCCCTCCTCCTCCTCCTCCTCCCCACTAGCCTGAGCTCAATGACAAAAGGAAACATAACTGAAGAGTGGGGCCTGATGCAGAAGTTAGTATACACAGCAGTGAATGTTCAAACTCTTTTTGATAGGCTAATTTCAAAGGTAAGGTGACAGCAGGACTAACCATTTTTCAGTGCCAGAGAAATATTGAGAAAGGCTGCTAAAGAAACCCACACAGAAGCAACAATAGCAGTAAAAACAACTGACTAGAGGAGCAAAATAAAATGAAAATATTGCAAAAATACAAATGGATGAAGGATGAAATTCAGCATAGCCCAGAGGCCCCACCCAGGCCCTTAAGTCCACCCATATTCTGGGACTCGCGTGAAGCACATACTATATGATCTGGATGCATTTTCCCTTAGTAGCAAGGATGTTTACACAAATCCTGAACCCTTTTATGCAGGCATTTGATGGAGCCCTCAAACTCCAAGACTTAAGATTTAGTGTGTGAGCCACAAACTCTTTTGGGGGGGCAGCGGTGAGAAATAGAGCAGTGAAAAGATAACACATCTCAAGTTGTGTGTGCATTTATGGAGGGTTTTAGAGGAATAATGGATTGAGGTTTCCTGTTAAACAGGAGGAGGGAGGAATCTATGATGTGTTCCTAGCAATAATACAATAGTGAGGGGTATCCCAATTCCTGTGAGGTCTCAGTTTGTATCCACACCATGGAATACTGCAGCATTAGTGGTAAACTTAGCACTAGAAAAATCCCCTTTGGTTGCAGTTTTGGCAGCATTGGCTGAACCAGCCTGCATAGCAGAATAGTCTTATGTTTGTGTCGCGTAGAGCATACTTGTGTTTCTGTAAGACTTTACTTTCAGCATATCAATGGCCAGACTGAGCCAGCACTTCCCTGGTGGTTTCAAAATTTATACAGAATTCAAGTTTACATTTAAATACAAGTTACCTGTTGTACTCACACGGCCCCCCACTGCTGTAATATCTGAGCTCTTCACTCTAATGTATTTATCCCCACAACATCCATGACAAATGGTGAAGTGCTACCATCTCCATTTCACAGTGGGGAGCTGAGAGTCAAAGAGTGACTCATCCAAGGTCACACAGGAAGTCTGTGACCAAGCATGGGCTTGAACCCAGGTCTCCTAAGTCTCAGGGTAGGATGCCAACAAGAGGTATAGCCAGAATTTTCCTAAGGAGGGGTCCTAGAGCTCTCCCTGCCCGGCCCTGCATCCAGCTCCCGGCTCTCCCCCACATTCTCCCCCTGCATCCAGGCCCCACCTGTCCTCCTCCTGCTCCCCCATACCCAATCTTGGGCTATCTCATGCTTCCTCTGCACCCAGCCCCACACTCTTACCTAAAGACAGACTCAGGTTGAAGAGCACCATCCCCACCAGGGGCCAGGTGGCTCTGGGAGTCCCAGACCCCATCCTCCTCCTGTATCTCCTTTTCCCTAGAAAGAACCCAAAGCCCAGATCCAATACTACTACCCCTCTGGGAACTGGGGGTTCACAGTGCCCCCTGCTCTACTTCTCCACAGAGGCTATGGTGCCCACTGCTCATGGGCACTGGAAAGTCTGCTCATGGGCACTGGAAAGGGGACAAACAGGCACATGGAGTCACAACTCCACCCAAATTTGGTCCAGCAGCCCCTCTGTCAGGACAAAGGGGTAGCCAGGCCAAGTTTCCACCTCTAGTCAGGAGTTGGGAGTGGGGTGCTAGCCCCCACCACCACACTGAATCCCTGGCTCTAGTCACTGGACGATCTTCCTCTCTAAAGTTACTATTCACATAGTGGACCACAGCCTTCCAAACATTAACCCATGCAATTTTGTCTTAAATGAATCCACAGAGTGAGAGAAACAGTTGAACAGATCTTTATCTACATGGTGCAAGCTGAGAGGCAGGGGAGTGATATAAATGTGGTGTAAAGCTCACTCTTGCACTCCTCGGATCCTGCAGATGCTTAGTGCAAGTCACTCTCTATATGGCAAGTTAGAGCATCCATCTACTCTGGGAACAGAGGGGAGGCAAACAGAAGGAGTTTGCCTGGGAGTTCGCCTGGGGGGAGAGCCCACAGCAGATTTTTGCCTTTCAGACTTTGCTGAGCAGTAAATACAGCATCTAAAGAGGCTCTCAGAGGAAAGATATGGAAAGTGAGTGATCTGCTGTTGTCACCTGCACTGGATGTGCTGTTTGTCTTCCTCCCACACGATAGAGCCGACTTCATCTGTACAAAGTGCAGGCTGGTTTCCATATTGGAAGAGAAGGTTAAAGGACTAGAAACCCAAGTACCAACCCCTGCATTGCATTAAAGAAAATGAAAACCTTTCTCGATCGAAGACATGATTTGCTACTGCAGGCACAGTGTGAGGAAAATTCAGAGAAGGCAGTGCAGGGGAAACTGAAGAGCGGGAAAGAAAATTGGCAGCATGTGACCTCCTGAAGAAAGAGAACCTACATGCCCTCCATGCAAATAGAGGTAAGGAATCGTTTTCAGGCTCTCTGCACAGGTACTACAGCGGAGAACCATTTGGTAGACTCATCTGAGGGAATGGATCAGAAGGAGACCCTGTTGATCAGAAGGCAAGAGATGCATTGTCCTAGGGATGGGGGGGCGTCGTGGACTCCCTCCTAAGGGGGACGGAGTCATCCATCTGCCGTCCGGACCGGGAAACTAGAGAAGTGTGCTGCTTGCCTGGAGCTAGGATTCAGGATGTGACGGAGAGACTGCCAAGACTCATCAAGTCCTGAGACCGCTACCCCTTCCTACTTCTTCATGTGGGCACCAACGACACTACCAAGAATGATCTTGAGCGGATCACTGCGGACTATGTGGCTCTGGGAAGAAGGCTAAAGAATTTGAAGCGCAAGTGGTGTTCTCATCCATCCTCCCTGTTGAAGGAAAAGGCCCAGGTAGGGACCGTCGCATTGAGGAAGTAAATGCGTGGTTATGCAGGTGGTGTCGGAGAGAGGGCTTTGGATTCTTTGATCATGGGATGTTGTTCCAGGAAGAAGGATTACTAGGAAGAGATGGGATTCACTTAAAGAGAGGGAAGAGTATCTTTGCGGACACGCTGTCTAACCTAGTGAGGAGGGCTTTAAACTAGGATCGACGGGGGACGGAGACCTAAGCCCGAAGGTAAGTGGGGAAGTGGGACACCAGGAGAAAGTGCAAGGAGGAGGGTGCAACAGGGAAAGCCTCCTGATTCGTACTGAGAAAGTAGGGCAATCGGCTAGTTATCTCAAGTGCCTATACACAAATGCAAGAAGCCTGGGAAACAAGCAGGAGGAATTGGAAGTCCTGGCACAGTCAAGGAACTATGATATGATTGGAATAACTGAGACTTGGTGGGGTAACTCACACAACTGGAGCACTGTCATGGATGGGTATAAACTGTTCAGGAAGGACAGGCAGGGGTGAAAGGGTGGAGTTGCTGCACTGTATGTAAGAGAGCTCTATGATTGCTCTGAGCTCCAATATGAAACTGGAGATAAGCCAGTTGAGAGTCTCTGGGTTAAGCTTAGAAGCAAGAACAATAAGGGTGATATCGTGGTGGGTGTCTGTTACAGACCACCAGACCAGGAGGACGAGGTGGATGAGGCTTTCTTCAGTCAACTAGGGAAAGTTTCCAGTTCACAGGACCTGATTCTCATGGGGGACTTCAATCACCCTGACATCTGCTGGAAGAGCAATACAGCAGAGCACAAACAATCCAGGAAGTTTTTGGATAGTGTTGCAGACAACTTCCTGGTGCAAGTGCTGGAGCAACCAACTAGGGGCCATGCTTCTCTTGACCTGCTACTCACAAACAGGGAATATTAGGTAGGGGAAGTAGAAGTGGGTGGCAACCTAGGCAGCAGTGTCCATGAGATGGTAGAGTTCAGGATCCTGACAAAAGGAAGAAAGGAGAACAGCAGGATACGGACCATGGACTTCAGAAAAGCAGACTTTGACTCCCTCAGGGAGCTGATGGGCAGGATCCCCTCGGAGGCTAATATGAGGGGGAAAGGAGTCCAAGAGAGCTGGCTGTATTTAAAGAACGCTTATTGAGGGCACAGGAACAAACCATCCCGATGTGCAGAAAGAATAGCAAATATGGTAGGCATCCAGCTTGTCTTAACAAAGAAGTCTTTGGTGAACTTAAACACAAAAAAGAAGCTTATAAGAAGTGGAAGCTTGGTCAGATGACTAGGGAGGAGTATAAAAATGCTGCTCGAACATGCAGGAATGAAATCAGGAAGGCCAAAGCACAATTGGAGTTGCAGCTAGCAAGGGATGTGAAGGGGAACAAGAAGGGTTTCTACAGGTATGTTACCAACAAGAGGAAGATTAGGAAAAGTGTGGGCCCCTTACAGAATGAGGGAGGCAACCTAGTGACAGAGGATGTGGAGAAAGCTGAGGTACTCAATGCCTTTTTTGCCTCTGTCTTCACAGACAAGGTCAGCTCACAGACTACTGCACTGGGTGGCACAGAATGGGAAGGAGGTGAACATCCCGCAGCGCTGATGGAATAGGTCCAAGACTATTTAGAAAGATTGGACATACACAAGTCCATGGGGCCAGACGCAATGCACCCAAGGGTGCTGAGGGAGTTAGCGGATGTGATTTCAGAGCCATTGGCTATTATCTTTGAAAGCTCGTGGCAATTGGGGGAGGTCCCTGATGACTGGAAAAAAGCAAATATAGTGCCCATCTTCAAGAAAGGGAGGAAAGAGGATCCAGGGAACTACAGACCGGTCAGCCTCACCGCAATCCCTGGAAAAATCATGGAGCAGGTCCTCAAGGAATCCATTTTAAGGCACTTGGAAGAGAGGAAGGTGATCAGGAACAGTCAACATGGATTCACCAAGGGAAAGTCATGCCTGACCAACCTGACTGCTTTCTATGAGAGGTGACTGGCTCTGTGGATGTGGGGAAAGCGGTGGACGTGATATACCTTGACTTTAGCAAAGCTTTTGATACGGTCTCTCACAGTATTCTTATCAGCAAGTTAAAGAAGTATGGGTTGGATGAATGGACTATACAATGGATAGAGAACTGGCTGGAGCATAGGGCTCAACGAGTAGTGATCAATGGCTCCATGTCTAGCTGGCAGCCAGTCACAAGCGGAGTGCCCCAGCGGTTGATGCTGGGGCCGGTTTTGTTCAACATCTTTATTAATGATCTAGAGGATGGGGTAGATTACACCCTCGGCAAGTTTGCAGATGGCACTAAGCTAGGGGGAGTGGTAGATATCCTGGAAGGTAGGGATAGGATACAGAAGGACCTAAACAAACTAGAGGATTGGGCCAAAAGAAATCTGATGAGGTTCAACAAGGATAAGTGCAGAGTCCTCTACTTAGGATGGAAGAATCCCATACACAACTACAGACTGGGGACCGATGAGCTAGGCAGCAGTTCTGCAGAAAAAGGACCTGGGGGTTACAGCGGATAAGATGCTGGATATGAGTCAGCAGTGTGCCCTGGTTGCCAAGAAGGCTAATAGCATATTGGACTGCATTAGTAGGAGCACTGCCAGCAGATCGCGGGAAGTGATTATTCCCCTCTATTCGGCATTGGTGAGGCCACATTTGGAGTATTGTGTCCAGTTTGGGCCCCCCACTACAAAAAGGATGTGGACAAGTTGGAGAGAGTCCAGCGGAGGGCAACAAAAATGATTAGGGGGCTGGAGCACAAGACTTATGAGGAGAGGCTGAGGGAACTAGGCTTGTTTAGTCTGCAGAAGAGACGAATGAGGGGAGATTTGATAGCAGCCTTTAACTACCTGAAAGGAGGTTCCAGGGAGGATGGACCTAGGCTATTCTCAGTGGTGGCAGATGACAGAACAAGGAGCAATGGTCTCAAGTTGCAGTGGGTGAGATCTAGGTTGGACATTAGGAAAAAGTTTTTCACTAGGAGGGTGGTGAAGCACTGGAACAGGTTACCTAGAGAGGTGGTGGAATCTCCATCTTTAGAGGTTTTTAAACTGCGGCTTGACAAAACCCTCACTGGGATTATTTAGCTGAGGTTAGTCCTGCTTTGAGCAGGCTGTTGGACTAGATGATCTCCTGAGGTCCCTTCCAACTCTATGATTCTATGGGATTATACGTCACAAAATTTCTGTCTCCTAGGCTTTTGTGCAACTTCCTATTTATTCCCACTTTAATACAGCATAGGAAGTACAATCAATTCCTGATCGCCTACTCCAGAATTCTATGCTTAGTGCCAAGTTCCAGTTTATGCCCTCCTTGTCTGTCAATGCCATGTTTAAAGTTGCTTCACCTTTAGCCGATTTCTCTAACTTTGGAAACTTCAGATTAACACTCCTTAAGAGCTTTTTTCAAATAGTCTGCCTAACTAATATCTGAGTAACTGAAATGTACAGTGAGGATTGAGTCCTGTAATTCTTCATAATTTTTGGTATTTCACTCAGCCACTTTGTCCTGATTTAATGGTCTACAGTAAATGCTTAATCTTAGTCCCCCTTTACATTTTCTCTCACTCTCATCATAATCCATGAAATTTCATTGTTACCACCCCTTCATTAGCCATCCAGGAGTGCTGGAACAATTTTCAAAGTGCGGGTGCTGAGAAACATTGAACTAAACTGTAAATCCTATATATAATGGATATCACTTCAAACCAGGGGAT
Source organism: Emydura macquarii macquarii (assembly GCF_026122565.2). NCBI lineage: Eukaryota > Metazoa > Chordata > Testudines > Chelidae > Emydura > Emydura macquarii. The sequence goes on along the minus strand of NW_027132905.1, from coordinate 5,309,116 downwards.
GCGTCAGCACACCAAGTCTAGCACTTACGTAGCTTTTTTGGGTGGGGGGATAAATAGTACAATCTCCTCTCCACATTTTCACCTTGGTTCTTTCTGTGCTGATTTAGTGCCTCACTATTAACAGTCTCATCATGCGATTTACTCAGCATGTTCCCAGAATACTAGCCTTTCCTATACAAGTATTTGGATGATCTTAGTTTTAACAAATTAGTATTGGGACATTTGATTTCCCTCCTGAAAAACTCTTATTTGTTACTGTACAATCCGTTTCTAAATTTATACAATACCTATTTTGAGAGGAAGAAACATAGTTAAAGGGCCAAATCCTTACTTTCTTTTTCAATTTTTTTAAAATCTGGCATGAAATTTGCATTTAGTCGCCAGCCCCTTAGCCCAAGGCCTGCAAACCTGAGTCAACTGGCACAGGTTAGCCATGGTGTCCAACTGTAGTGTAGACATAACCTTGGGCAAGTCACTTACAGTATACCTACACTGGAGCTAGAAGGTATAATTTCCAGCTCCTGTAGATGTACCCATCCTAGATTGAGCTAGTGTGCTAAAAATAGCAGTCTAGCCACAGGAGGATGGGCTAGCTGCAATGCCTTCAGAAACCTTAGGTATTTTCATTTTTAAATCTCCTGTTTCACAGCCTCACGTCTCATACAGCCTTTTCAGAAATAGATTTTTTCCTCTACAAAGAAATCCACATTTTAAAAAAAAAAAAAGTGTATTTGAGATTCACCAGCTGCAGTATATTTTATCTAGTACAGTAGTGCCTACAAAGCCACTGTGTAGATGGGGAGTCACTGTGTTACACATTGTATAAACACATAACATGACAGTTCTGCTGCAAAGAGTTTACAGTCTAAATAGGCTAGAGCTAGACAGACAAAGGAGAGATGGGAAAACAGGCATAGAAAGATAAAAGGTTGCCAAGGTGGTAGAAGAGGGAATAGATTGATTTCCCCGTCCAGTGCCCTACCCACATTGCCTCTCATATTTTAAGTCATCCTGTGATTCTGAAGAATTTTTTTAAACCTGCCTTTTTGAGGTTTTTGTTCTTTATATTTACAGACAATGAAGTGAACAACATGTCATTTTCACTAGCAATGAGAGACAAACTCTCTCTTCTCCTCTTCTCACAACCTTACATTGCAGGCTCAAGGGCTGCATGTGCACTTGCAGTTTAGAAATTGCAGCTACATGTTTTCCCTTTTTTTTTTTAAATCATGCCTTTTGGGCTAATGGACCTTAACACGGAAAGGGAGAAAACTGTAACTAATTGTATTTTCAGAGAGGAGTTTAAGCCTTAAGCAAAAGCAGAGATATTTAGTTCATTTGATGGCACCCCGCACTTGACTCAGAGATAAGTCCTTACAAATTAGGTTAAAGAAGATAGACCACCATGCAGACGCTCATATTTGAAGTGGTTTTTCCATCAGTCATGGAGTGATGCTGTTTTTGTAGCTCATCATTAAAGTACTGTAGGTGACAGGAAAGGAGAAGGTTCAAGAGAATATCTGAACCAAATAAGTTCTGAGAGGTCATGGAGTCTGACTCTGTGAAACAGTCACCTGCTCAGTGAAAAGTTCAGCTTACCGCAGAAGCACAATGGTTACAAACAGAGAAATGTTTATTGATGACTGGGGGGTCGAAGTCAATGAGGAGGTGGAGAGCTGATGGAAATGTGCCTCTCTTATCTCCCTCATCCTCTCACAACACCAGGCATTAGCTTTATTTAACCCATTGCCATCGCTATTGCCCATGTAGCAAATTGTATTTCCTTTCACTCCAGTCTCTGCACCTGTATGTGCAACGGGTGGCAGCTGGGGCATCTGAAGTTGCCTTAGCTCCTACTTGGCCTTTCACTGGTTGGGATGGAGGAGTGTAGGGAAGAGAAAATGTCAATAAAACAACTGCTAGGATAAGCAACATGCATCACTAGCATTAGGAAATTAAGGAAACCCAGTTCTTTGGGATCACTAGAGAGTGGAACTAGTATCATTTCCATTCTCCTTTGTAGGACAGAATTTAGGGCCCAATCCTTCATTCCTTGTATACTCAGCACCCCAGCTGACTGGAGTGGGAGATTTTGGTGTCCTTAAAGTGCAGGGTAGGGGGCCTGGCAACCTAGTACTAAATGTCAGTAATGAGAACAGCTTTCAAAATCTTTAGGAAAAGATGGGCCATTATTGAAGTGCATGTAGTAAAAACATGCCAGCATTATTGGCTACTCCTCAGTGCATTCTATAAATGATGCATTAGGGTATCTGTAATATGAATAGCCCTTACATGAGTGGGCACATTGTATGTTTTCCTTATAAAGTAATAAAACTTCATTAACACAAAAGAGTGAACTGTTGTGGTTGAAGGGAGACTGCTGTTGAACTGCTACTTCCAGTGGAAATAATCAGGCAAGTTGATATAAATGGAAATTAAAGAAACAAATTCAGAAGGCATAATAAGAAACAATTTTCACCTGGAAACTCAAAGCTGTGGAAAAGCCTGCTTGTTCCAGCAAATACAGATCATGCATTAAGCATTCCAGGGCCCTGGGGCACAAAAGGAGAAATGTAGATGTTTCTAAATACCTTTTCTTATTTCCACAAATGTAACAAAATCACTTTCATGCAAATCTTTCACTTTCAGCAATTCCATGGCTGATTCCTGCTGCAATTTTTTAAACCAACAGTGACAAGTAGATCACAAAGTTCATTTTGTGATTGAGAACTAGTTAACAGCCTTCCTGGCTGTCTGGTTCTTCGTATTGATTGAAGTGTCTGAGATGTGATTGTTTCTTCCTTTTATGGTAGTGTAAATCAGGAGTAACCCCACTATACTCACTGCAGTGACCCAGTGTTGGTAATATCAGAATCAGACTCAAGGTCTATGTATTAGATTGTTGTAAACTTAATGTTCTCCCATTATTTTAGCCCTCTGTACTTAACGTTCGATCCTCTAATATGGAGCTATTGAAAGTTATTCAAGGGCATTTCATAGTCAGACAGCAAAGAAATCCTAAAATGCAGAAAGCAAAGCAAGCAGTGAAAAATGTGAAATCTATCTACTGAAATGTCATGTTCTACCTGTTTACTTCCCTGGGCACTGTGAATAAATTTTTGATATTGTACGGTTTGAAGTTCAATGTATTTAAGCTGAGATATAGGGTTTTACTCATGTGTTTTCAGTTCCATAGAAATGACATGATGTTACATGAAAGATGATCTCAGTGATCACGCCTATGTGTTTCACATTTTCAAACAAATGTTTCCACTGGTAATAACTTATGGGGTCTGTCTTCCTTTGGTGGCTGCTTATGAGAACTATAGAATCTGTGAGGGAGGATGGTCCAGGCCTCTTGTCTGTGTCAAACAGAAATTCTCTTTTTGGCACAAGAATAGCTTCTTATCAGGCTATGTTCGTGTGTGCAAGAAGTGTGTATTTCATTCTCCAATGTAGATTTGAAGACAGATCAGTGGACTCTGGGGGGGACTTCCTGCAGCTCCCAGCTCTGGATAAGATGGATATTTTGATTGAGTGGACAGAGAAATCACGCACAAGAAACAGCTAAACCTTACCCCCTGCTCATTTGATGTTAGCATTCCTATTTGGAAAAGGTTTATTGAGATAGTTAGATGTATATCTTCCAGAGTGGTGCATGAGTTCACAGACGTTCAAACTCATCTAGCCCAACAGAAAAAGTTAAGTGCTTCCTGTTAAGAACATTGTCAGTTAGCATGTGTCTGCTAGATACCTTTCAGTTGTATTAAGCTACATAAAATACCTAACATTAGAGAAGGGTTCTAACAGTAACAGATTCTAAACTACCTCCACATCTTGAATTTTGGGCAAGAGTGGGCTCTGGTCAATCTTTAATGATCATGGTGGTGTGATCTTCTGGTTAGAAAGGCCCAGGTTGCCCACTTAGTGACACCACATCCTCTTGGTCAGAAGAACTGGCAGAATACCATGGTTACCAGGACCCAGTGAGGGCCAGGAGAAAGAAATGAAGGACTAACCCTCTCCCTCCATCCAAACATGGGTCTATAGTAATAGTTTCCCAGGTGGTTAGTCACATGAGTTGATATGCCCCAGTCTAGTTCCTACTGAGAAAAGTATCCACATTGTCATCTTGTTTCTAATATCAGCAGAGAGATCAGGCACTGACTCCAATAATGAACAACACGTCTCAAACCTGGTCAGACTTAAGCCTCGATAATGGGGGAGTGCACTAACTAGGATGCATTGATTCAATGGGAACTCTGGCTTTCAAGCCCTTTCTATAAACATTAAATTCACTATCAAAGAAAGTTAAGCTTTTTTTAATACACAAGTTTATAATCCACAGGGCAACTTCACAACATATACACATCTGCATAATCCTCCTGAAGTTGCATAACGCTCCATCTGTCCTCATAAGAGGACATTCTTTGCCTGTAAGGGTTTGCAAGAAATATCTGTTCTGTAAAATATACATGCATTGATGTAAGTGATATGAGGGAGAGGAGGGCAGGATTCTTAAAAGATAATGGTTGTCTAGTCTCTATGGCTCCTTTTGGCCCCCATACTACACCCTGATTTCACACACCCCTGCAAGGAACTGAAATCAATACTTCAAGCTTCATAAATGCGCTCAGTTTGATGCCTTTACCAAGGGCCAGGGCTACTCTGGGAAATGACACTGTTCAAACATGTTAACACATGCCACAGTTAACATGTCAGGTGGCTGTAGTTAACCCTCGGGTTATCCACAACTGGCTGACATGATGTTAAGCATGGCAGTCCTTGTGTACTAGTGCTAAGTTGTGTTAACTAACATGATACATGTTTTATACAAACAAACCCTAGCATTTTCAGATAAATTAATCATAGATATTTTAAATAAGCTTATCTATTTTTATTTACAGTGATCTTCTACATCATCTCAGTCCATATCAACTAATAGATTCCTCTCTTGGCCAGTATACAGGATCCACCAGGATCCCTAGTATATCTCTGGATAGTTCCAGAATACTGTAACAAGCAGGTTCATTTCTTTTCTGCCAATGTAATGTATAAATATTGGTGGCTCAACTGGAAATCCAGCTGTAGAGCAAGTTATACACAACAACTCTGTCCTCAAGGACAGAAAATTTCTCCTTAAAAGATCTCACATCCCATCTCTCAGGCCCCAGCTCTCCTTTATGTCTTTACCATGGATCTTACCAGCATTCATGTGTTATATTTTCTATCACAAAGTGATTCCATTGTAGAGATCACAGTACAAATAGCCTTTTTTTTTTTGAGGGAGGGGGGGACAAGAGAAAAGAACATTGTCGTTAGCTTAAATGTTTGTTGGTACACTTAAGCCTACAATATTTTTGTCCTCTGAAGGGCATAGTACTGTAGTTATTAGCAGCCCATGTCCCAAGGGGGAAAAATAGTACACCCTGATTCAAGCAATGCTTTTCTAAAACCTTGTCCTTTTCAAGGGGCTGCTAAAACAATGCAGCAATTCATTCTTGTCCATATTTGTGTGGAACTGGAAAGTTAATAACCTTGATTTTTACTTGTGTCTCGCTCACTGTGTTCCACACTGCCTCACTTTTCTAATGCAATTTTAACACAGACTTTGGTGTAACATTGCACAGACACTTGATCACACTGCTGCTGCTCTCACTCTGCAGGTTGGGAGTTAGAAGCAGCAGGAGAAAGGGGTGGAAGGGAAACATGTCTTTGAGAAGAGGGTGCAAATCATATGAAAATGAGAGGGCTTGACAATACATGGCAAATTCCTATAAATTCTGCTCTCAAACTTGATTGAAATGCAAACTGAGCTGCTGGTGACAAGTCTTATTACTCAACATCCTAATCCTGTTCTTCTGACCTTAATTAGGGTGAGGTTCAATCCAAATACTCCTCAAACTTTGAGGCAATTCAAGATCTAGATCTGAATTTTGCAGTCAGTCACATCTAACCTTGACATCATTAACACAGTATCAATACAAAAGAGGATTAAAGTACAGATTCCTTGAAGAAAATGTACCACTGGAAAGGAGCATTAACTAATAACCGTGTAAAAGCAGGCTGCTTTAGTTTGCAGTGGTTCGAGTAAACTTCTTTTTATGATTCCCTGCAATCCACGTATTACTGTAACATCTGCTGGACTCAAAAAAGATCAGGCTTCCATCGGGCTAGGCCCTGTACAGGCACACGTTATATGGAAGCCCTGAAGAGCTCACATTTTAATAGACAAGACAGACAAAAGGTGGGAGGAGAAAGAGGCACCGTGAGATGATGTGACTTGCCCAAGGTTGCAGAAAGATCTGTGGCAGAGCAAACAATAGAACCCAAGCCTCCTTCCTCCTAGCTTACTGACCAATTCACAAGAACATGTGATTTTGCACCTCTCCCTCAAAATATTTTGCTCTCAGTTTCCAGTTCAAACCACCCCAAAACAGCCAAATTTGGCCTAGTTGTGTGTTGGGGCCACTGAATTTCACATGGCTGTCTGTCCAAAACCATAGATCAGTCCAGGCTCATGAACCTGACCTGGGTTTTGAGTTTGTAACAAAAACCTCAAACCATGCAGGCTTGTTATGAAAGCTTTTTAAAAAATGCATACACCTAGCTATTCACTCATTTGAGAGCTTAGCCACTCATCAGCACATCCCTCATATCACTCAACAGGCTAGTGAACCAACTTTTTCAATCCTCTGAGGAAACCCCCCTCCCACACACACACTTCTTTTTTTCTTTTTTTTTTTTGGCGCCTAGCAGCGATTAATGCTTGGATTCTCTGACATGAGAATTAATATTATCTAAATTAAGAAATTATTATTGTAACCAATCTGTGGCCACCTATGCACTTACCAGGTGTCCCTCCACTCCATGCTGCATGACTACTTCGAACTTTACAACAGCGGAGCTAGAACCCAGATCTTTCTACTCCAAAAGCCCAGACCTCTATTACTTGAACTAGAGGAGGAGCTCCTTTATGCATGCTTAGTCAGTTCTAATTCCATCCATTAAAGGATAGGTGTGTACACACAAACACACACTGGGTCACCTTCACAGAGGCAGTGTCATCTGCCACTGATCACATCTATAGGTTGCAGATAGTGGAATGCCCTCTAGATATGAGGGTAGCTGCAACAGAAACAGAGAAGCCAGTCAAATAAGCAGTCACAAATAATCTGATGTTAGTTCCAACAATGTGTGGTTGAGCAGCAGATGGTGCTGCTGCCCCTATAAAACACCACAGATGCTCAGAGATGGTATTGGATATGGTGAATGTAGGCCACCATTAAATAAGCCTTCAGTCAATTACAACCAATAAGGGCACATCATTGTCTTTCAAGAAGCAACTCTGGAAAGGCAGAGGAACCATGAGGAGTCAATGGCATTTGCTAGGAGAAGGAGCCCCAAACTTAAACTTGCATCCATGTTTGTCGCCCTATTTGTTGCAATTTCAGCACCAGTACGGTACATGGCTTGTGTGGACAAGACAGTGGGAATGAAACTGCACACACCTTCCCACTATAATCTAATAACAGTGCAGGTGATTCAGCAACAGAACACTGCTGGTCTGACCTCACACATAGCAAATGCTATAGTTGAACATGTAAGTCCTCAGATGTCATCACACATACACATGAATTTATCCCATGATTATCAACTTACCACCCATACTTTACACAAGTCCATTGTGGGGCTGTCCTGGTAACTGTTTTCAGGAAAATGAAGAGGTCCAGGAACAGGTGATGAAAATTATTAGACATATGGAAACACTTCCACATGAAGAGGGAGAATTAAAAGAATCAGATGAGTAAGACAGTGAGTGTCCTGTGGCACCTTAAAGACTAACAAATTTATTTCAGCATAAGCTTTCGTGGGCTTCATTTCAAGCATCTGATGAAGTGGGTTTCTGCCCATGAAAGCTTATGCCGAAATAAATTTGTTAGTCTTTAAGATGCCACAGGACTCTTCACTGTTTTGCTAAAAACAGACTAACATGGCTACCCCTCTGGAACTCATCAATATGCAAGGCAGATGAGTAAGAGGGGATGTTATAGTGATGTATACAATAGCTAAAGGGAAGATAAACCCTACACTCTTATTCTTGCATTATGAGAGGGCAAACAAGAGTGGAGGGTTGAAAAATTAACCAGTGGAAATTACTGCAATAAGACAGCACTGTGACCAAGAAATACAGGGTTTTAAAATAAATAAATAAATAAGGCTTAGACATTTATATGAATGAGAAAGATCCTCAGTTACATTAAACAGAATAAAAATCTCACGTGCTGCAGATCATAAGTCAACTACTAACTAACTGTTTGGGTTTCAGAAAATAGGAATAAACTGCTTATAGTGGAAATCTAAGTACACATCACATGGATTTTACACCTTCCTGTGAAGTATCTAGAATTGGCCACTGTCGGTAGTGAACTAGATGGACTTCTGGTGTGATCCAGTATGATAATTCCTATATTCCTGTGTTTGCACTTTCATGCATGCAGCATATCAGACTTCAAAAATAATGTTTATGTTTAGAACAGTAGGCTTGTGCAGTGGAAGATCAAGATAAAGCAATTGGATTTTCAGGGGAATCTTTGAGCAACAGGTAAAGGTCAAGTGATGGAAAGATGAACATAAAATGCTCCCTTTAAATAATGGTATCACCAAAAGAAAAATTACAACTGTGGACATTTTTAAAAAAAGTAACAATGCTTAGTTATTTAAAAGTGATATCAAGGAAAGCAAAAAATCAATCTGAAAGTGCAGTGATCAGTTTAGTTTTTAAAATACTAAATAGTTTGGATGCTTAACTCACTTTTTGCTTTGCTAGGTGAACTTGCATATGACCATTTTGATTTTATTCTGTACACCTGGCGATATCTACTGCTCAGACAAAGATGCCTCTTACATGAGCAGCAGTCTACCATATCTCCAAAAGAACTGGGAGTAATTTATTTTTTTTAAAAAGTCAGGACAGAAGAGCAGCCGTTTCTGATTGAGACACAGCAAATGGATGCCAGAAAGTGGAAAAGAATTCAATTAGATGAAGGGTGAGGCATGTGGGCTTTGGAAGAGAGACAGGAATCACAGAGCAAAGAAAGGTGCTTAGGATCCTAGGAGGCACACAGGCAAAGCCTTGCATGAATGGCTGACAGCCTACACCTTTTCACCACTTTCCCCTGTTTGTGCTTTTGCAGCCTCCTGCTTGGTCTCAATGTACTAGCTTCCCACAGCAGATTCAGTTCTAGACACAAGCACAGCGCTTGGGCAATAATTTAGCATTCCACATATGACAAGGAAATGTGTCTATAAGTACTCAGCTATGGTCTTCTTGGCCTTTTTTCAATAAAACTGTAATTGGAGCCGTATTTCCTAGGAAAGGTGGCCTTATTCTTGTACTGTAGCTCTGCAAACACTTTTCTTAATATTGAAAACAGTTCAGATTGGAAGGATTTATATGATTCCACAGGAAACCCATCAAGCTGTGGAGCTTAAGGAACATTTTATTAGTGGTACTAACAATCTTTACAACAATAATAGGGAAAGTCAGTGTTTCTATAAGTTGATGGTAAGTGGTGATTGACAGTTTCTTTTGAAATATGAGTTATTGTAACTATCACATTCCTTGGAATTAATTATTGTGTTCTCCCTCCCCCTGAAAAAAATCCTATGTAAATGGTATTTCTGAGGTTTACATGAAAAAGGAATTCTCATATCTCTAGCACTGAAAGACTGTGGTAAAGGATTAGATTTTTTAAAAAAAAGAAGCCTCATAATATTGCTTATCTGCAGATTAAGATGTGCTCAAACACAGAACCTCACAAGCTTAGTATTTAATTAATTTGAAAGTATATTACTTGATCAGAGTTGGTGTTACAGTACATTGCAATTCAACGAGTCTTCATGTAGTGGCCAGATTTTCCAGAGTGTTCAGCACCCAGCAGATCCCCTTCTTCTCAGCTCCAGGGGAGCTGCTGGACACAGAACACTTGTAGTAATCTGGCCCTTTTGCCATTAAAGTACAACAGCTACAGATAAATGAAGCCACTAAAATAGTTCAAAGGATTTGGTTTTATGGAAAACACAATGTTCCTCCAAAATCAAAAGCTCATTTGAGTATCTTGGGTGACTATCTCAAAATTATGAAGAAATACAAAGGGTATCCACAGGTAGACAATATATAACTTGACAGGCAATAGTCATACACATTGATTAGAAAGACTAGCATGCACCAAATGCAGAGCAGTTTTTGTAGAGGAATAGTCACTTATTGTAATAATGAACCAATGCAGGGATATAAACTGGCAACCTTCTTTACCAGCCTGGGGAACTATTAGCCACACCCAAATCAGCCTTTATGCCTTCCCTCCAGCCTCCATTTATTGTCCAAACACAAACCACAAACAGAAAACAATTTTCACTTAGAGTTTTCTAGCTAACTATGACTCCTAAAGTACCTCACCTGGACTCTCCCTTTCTCCAAATCTATTACAAAAGACCCACAAAAACATACACACTCACCCCTCTCTCCTTGCCTGCCTGCAGCCCTTTATAGGGAACACCTGTTCCCCTTTCTGGGCTGAATCCAATTAGTGAACAGAGCTGGGCTGGACCCAGGCTTCTGGCCCTTAAAGGGACAGGCTGCCCTGTTACAAGGACTCCGGGCTTATTGAACTTGTCAACTGCACTGCTTGTCATCTCACACAGGTGTCTCCTATTCTATTATGATTCCCTTAGATCACCTCCTATACACAACAACAATCTTTTGGCAACTGCAGCAAATACTTACATGGAAATGTATTGCTATATTGTTAGCTGTCTTTTAAAAGCAATTCAGTATCTAGATACATAGAAGACAGCAAGTACCATGTGACCAGTCAGCTCTCCCCAGGCCACTGGAAAGTGCTCCATAAACCACAATTTGGGGACCACTGCCTTCTACTGTTTACAATAAGGTCGTGTGTGTGTGAATGTCCTGATGTGAAAGGGGCATGTGCTTTTTGAAGCTTAGGATCTGTGTTTTATCTCTGCTCTCACTGTGAAGTTCTGAACCCTTGTGTACAGCTAAGTAGCAACTGCAAAGTCTCTGTATTTGCCATACTGTAACCATATGAGAGGGCAATTGATTCATAGGCTGTCTACTGCCTGTTGTAAGCAATCCAATTGTACTTTTGTCCAGATATGTACTGAAGACAAAGTTCTAATCTGCTCCTTCCACACTGGTATGGGCCCAAAAGTGCCTTTTGCTTCTAACCCTAAAGTAACTCCTTTGGGGTACAGAAGAAGATCCTCTATGTGTAGGGCCAACCTCTCACATGAAAAGGAGAGAATAAGGATCAGGAAGGCCAAAAGACTGGGCAGGTAGCACCTACAAGTGCACACATGCCCCATGAAAGTTACAGCTTTTGACAGTATTTCAAAGGAAATGTATTACTTTTCCATAGTTCCTCCCTTCTGCACAGAAACTACCCTTCCCAACCATTAGGAACGTGCTGCCAGGGAGAAAGTAGGAGAGGCAATCAGAAGTTAGAGCTGATGCAATGGCAAAGGCTCATGGCTTATGAGGTTCTCAGGTAATCAGCATGGTTTATAAGCCACAGCCTTATTTTATTCCGCAGGATGCTTGGGTGGAGGAGAAGAAATAAATATCAAACCACCCACCTCCATTCCTCATCCTACCCACCCCAACCCTGCCACCACACCATCACAGAACAAATGCAGAGAAAATTCTGCAATGAGAACCTGTCCCTGCTTCCCGCTGTGTAGGGACACAATCTGAATCTGGCCCTGGGTTTATATTTTCATCTCATTTAATTTTATTGAACAAATCAAAGTAACGCGCTCAGACTTTTTTCTTCCAAAATAATTCAGTTTTGTTGCCTTGTCTTTCCAAAATCTGACAAAAAAAAATCCAATTGTTAATGAATGCCTGAGGGCTCATTTACATTAAAAAGAATAAATGTGCAACTCAAATAAAAAATACAGCCCCTTCCAGTTCTTGGTGGGATAGGCGACTCCTACAGAGAAGTGTGATTGCAACCCAATGTATTTTATGAGGCTCAATAATCTCCCTCATAAACTAAGAAATATTATGAAGAAATATTAGTAGTGCTGCTTCTATGCATAAATAATATTGCCCTTTAGTAGGTGACACAGAGGCTGGACAAGGGATCTACGCCTAGTGCTGGCTAAAGTTGTCCTCCTTTAGCCCCAGTGGTAGAAACCTGTTTTTCTGAAGTTAATGGATGAATGATTTATATAGTAATCGTGTCTCTAGACTATAACACACGCACACTGTGACTACTTTTCAACAGCTGGCATAACCAGCTTGTGGCAGAAGATTTTAAATCAGCCATCCCCATGTTTCAAATGCTTTTGTGCACTGTCTTGTCAAAGAAGGTCTTTTTCATCACTCCACACTAAATGATAGCCAAACATCAGACAAGAAGTTTGAGAATAAACAGACCAAGACTACAAGAAATTAGCTGCCATTCTGTTCACCTACAGAACAGATGTTCAATTTCCTAGTCACCTAAAATCATCTTCCAAGATCGCCTAATTTACATCTAGCTGCTTGTATTTTAAACATTACGTGTGGGCAACACAATCATTTAACAGATTCAAATGGTTCATAGCACACAAAGTAGCAATTATAATTTTTCATCTATTTGTTAGCAAAGAAAGAGTTGAAGGCCATAGTGGCCTTGAACTGCTGGTGGTTTGCTATGCCATTGGGGTCACAGTTAATTTTAGGGACAAAATATGTCATGATAGTGAAATACATATACAGCATCATGAAAAATGTGACTGATATGGCAATTTCCTACAATATCTTAGAAAAACATTATTGTATTAAGTTTAGTATTATTCAGGGTTGGAATTGTATGTAATCTCTTGGGGGTAGGAGGGGCAGGTGGGGAAGAGATATGACAGATAAAAGTAAAAAAAACAGACTGGCAATTCAAAAGACTGCATTAAAAGTGTGCCAGACAAGTATGGACTTTTGGGTCAACATATGTTAAGTGGGATTTCTGGGGAATCCCTAGGGAGAAGTTAATGCAAATTCCTCAACTACAGTTACACCAAAATTCAGCCTTTTGAAGCTATGCCCTGAAGAGGGGATCATTGTCTGATGATTACCTGCAACAGAAGGCCAAGATCAAAGGCCCGAGTTGTATAAAGAAACCAGCAGATCTGTCTAGCCTGTGTTCTGGTTTGAGTTCTAAGATAGATAAACTTGTAACCATGAGGAAAACCCAGATGTGGATTTTCAAGGACTAAAACCTACCAGAGCTCCAGATTGGAGAAGGGGGTGACCTCTAGTAAGCTTTTTAGCATGTGTATAGGTTCTTTTGTTTTCTCTGTAATGTTTTTGCCTTAAAAATACATGTGCTTGCTTTGAAGAACCTGAGTGGTAACTTATAACTGCAGGTAATACACTAGTCATAGCCCTCAGCAAAAAGACAAAACACAGACATTGGCCTTTTAAGCTGTCTGGCTTGCAGTGGATATCGCACTACAAAGCAGAGAGATGTACAGTCTTAAAATCCCTAGTCAGGAGGGAGCAAGACGTGGTTCTGTGCCCAAAGTGGACTGTGGTGGGGGAGGAATACAGATGCAGTTTTCCTGAAACTGGGACAACATGCACTTGACTCTGAAAAGCAGACTCTACAGATGTGTCAGTGTCAGCATTCCACGCTGACCTAGCCCACCCCCTTGCAGGGGGAGGTGGTGTTCCAGGTGAGCCCTTACTTGATTTGTCCTGCATCCAGATAGCTAAAAAGCACCCCATTTTATAAGGTCTCATTTATTTTTAAAAAATACCAACCCAGAACATAAACAAAACTTTCAACCCCACACTTTAGCTGGGAGACCTTGTGGCTGAGACCAAGTTCCTCTAAGATGCCTGTCCACCACAGCCATCCAGGAAGCTCCTGTCTCTAGGAGCACCTCTTACAGGCTCCCCATTCTGGTGGATTCCCCAGAGAGCTCACATTCTTAGCTCCCTATTCAGTCTTCTGACCCAGGCCTCTTTTGGCCACTCTTTTCCACAAGAAATTTCTGTTTCCCTTGGGAGTTTCCTTCACTGAGCTTGGGTAACCTTTATTAGCCTCAGTGCCCATTTACTAATCAGTCACCTGGGGCAATCAGTTACCCCCAGGTGGGGTCTTCATAAAGCAGTCACTGGCACATTGAGCCCTAACTCCCTATAAAGGGCAGCTTCCCCTTGACAGTCAACTATAAATGAACCTTCACAATTAGACATCTTGCTACACTCAGGTGCTCCAGCATGTATGAACCTAGTGATAATATTTTGCAGCAGTCTTACTGTTCAAAAAAAAAGTATTTAAATTCACCAAGCATTTAGCCTGCAGTTGGGAAATGAACATGTAAACTAAACTATTCTATAGTTCCTATGTATTAATCAGTCATATGGAATTTCATAGTATAGAAGACAAACAATTGTATGCATTTTTTTAAACCAGTCTACAACTAGGAGGAACATTTTTATAAATGTATTCCCAGGCATTGCAGAGGTTGGGAGCTCATTTATAAAATTTCTCATTCTAAATCAAGTATTTATTAATAATATCTTTACATCAGTATCAATGTAAGCAGTGTTACTTAAAGGAAGTCAGCCCAATATTATGAAACTCATTTTTGACTCTGCCAAGCTACCACTAAAACTGGTTTTAGTTTTCCATCAACAAAGCCACTCTTTCCTCATAAAAGAGCAAATGGAACATTCAAAGCAAGCTATAGCTATTAGGCCACCATTTATGCATCTTTTACAACCTATTTCATGTTTTGTACTACAGCTGAATAAATCTGTATATCTAATCATGAAAAATTTCTGGTATTTCTTGCTCTTTTTTATATCAAAGGCTGTAATAAGTTGTCTACTCAAAAGATTAAATCAAAAAGAAAATTCAGTTTAAAAATAATTGACATCAGACTTGATTTTGAAAGATGTCAATTGTATTAAATCCAGTCCTGCAAACAACCATTGTTTGACTCTTTCATGAAGCAAAAGAATATAATGAAACATGTTTGCAGTGTTTTTGTAGCCATGTTTGTCCCAGAGTTTTAGAGAGCCAAAGGGGGGGCGGGGGAGTGAGGTAACATCTTTTATTGGACATGCTGTCTCTTTCACAACACAAGTTTGTCAAATAAGTGATATTACCTCACTCACCTTGTCTCTATGATGAAACAGATACCTCACACAAATTAACATTTCTCTCAGACAATAGTGTTACTAGGCCTTTGTAAAAGTTACACCGAAGATTGCTTGTTTCAGTTTCAAAACCCCATGTGACTGACAATATGCAATAATTACCTCTTTACTTATTTGAAAAAGCTGACTGTTTTGTTGAAGAAAACTTGATCTTTTTGGAATTGCTCAGTAAAATGAGTTTTATAATAAAAAAGTGACTTGTGGGGTGGGCAAATTGGACAGATAAAGCAAAAAAGAATCACTCTCCTTTACCGTGATGATTACAAAAATACTTGACAACAGTTGGGCTGTTGGTATGAAGTGACCAATATTGTCTTTGTTCACTTATACTCTCCCACTTGTACTCTTGTCTTATACTTAGATTGTAAACTCCTGGGGAAAGAAACCATCTTTATGTTCTGGGTTTGCACAGTATCTAGCACGAGGTCTTGGTCCATGAGTAGGGCTCCTAGGCTCTATGGTAATACAAATAATGCTAATTGTTGAGGTGGTTTCTCTGATCTTATCCATTCAGTAGCATGAGATGATATCTATTTGTTTCCCACGAACACAACTCAACTCTGAATTCATCACTGATATTTCTTTATTGGCATACAATTAAATGGCTTTTGAGTTGTATAGACTCAAGAGTAGTGGGTGCATACAGGGCACATCACACATCCAAAGTTACACAACAAATCTCTTCCTTTATATACTTTTACACATTACATTGAATTACAGGTTTTGAGATTGGCTTAGTCGTTTTGTAGGAACCAATCTCTGTACAGCACATTCTGTACACGCACAACTTGTTTATCTCATTTTATGTTCCAGGCTTATTTTCTCCATTGTAAACAGTTCCCTGGGTATTCCCCCTTATTTTAGCTAGTTCTGTTTTCAGTCAGTTGATTCATTACCTCCCTAATCCTCTCTTCCAAGAAGTGAGGCCTCACACATGTCCAGTTATTCATGTCAAGCCAGGCCTATACTACATTCCCGCAACATTCCTACCAAAACTTAAATTAGCTCTGTATTTCAGAAGATAGGGGAATCCTCTGCTTCCCATTTAGAGCAGGTCAGGAAAAAAAAATTCAAGAAAAAATTTTGGTTTTCTTTAAATTTTTCAGGTTTTCATTGAAAAACCAACCCAAAAGTTTTCCAGAAAAAAATTTGTTTTTTGCTTTTGGCAACCAAAAATACTTTGTTTTCATTTGCTGAAAACCAAAATATTTTCTGTTTTCAGGATTTCTGGGTTTTTGGCACAAAACCAGACATTTTAGAAGAAAATGGATTTTTCTCATTATAATTTCCATTTAATCAAAAAGTCATTTTCCACTGAATAAACATTTTGTAAGTTCTATTCCCTGTAAATAATAGTTTAACTCTAGCTCAGCTTCTCCCTTCTATTTGACAGCAGCTCAGGAGATGGGCTAGAAGGGTTGTAGTCTGAGATTTCTTTATGTAGCAATATGACAGGCACGTTATTGCTAAGCACACACATGCAATAAGGGGAACAGAACTCCAACTCCTGTTCCAAAATCCCATAGTTCTGTCATGGCACTAAAGGAACTATTTAGCTATTTCATTGACAGAATATTTATAGCTTCTTCTGGCCTCCAGACACTAGAGGTGAGATCCAGTCTAGCTATTCAACATATGAGCATCTTTGATGCCATAGAATCAAACTAGAGATAGAAAGGATCTATGATGTCACCTGCCAATGCAGGATTGCTCCACAGAATACACTCTTTCCCAGACCTTTATGCAGTTGAGTTTTAAACATTTACATGAAACTTCCACTGCTTTCCTTGAAAGGCTATTTTAAGGTCTGATAAGGACCGTTGAGAAATGTTATCTGGTATTCAGTCTACATTTTGGGGGGATCAATTTAATCCACTTCTTTCTTGTCCTTGTTGTTCACCCCATTCAAATACTTGTAAATTACTATAACATTCATTGGGCCAAGAATCCCTATTGTGAAAATCCCATTGTTTTCTGTGGTAATCTTGCTGAGTAAGGGCGTCAGGACTGGGCTCTTAGCTCTATTAATCTTTCTTCACAAATCAGTCCTTCCTTCCCCTTCATTTTTGTTGTTGTTCTCTGAATTCCCTTCACATTTCCGCTACTGAGCTGGCTAGAACTGATTTTATTGTTTTCCCCAGGTATATCAGCTTGCACTTTTCCAGCTTTTCATTTTGCCGCTTGCCCATTTCTGACCTTTTTAGACTCCTTTACATTATTTCTGTCTTAGCTGTATTTGCAACACCTGCCCCTTTAGAGCACAACTGCACTATTAAAGCATAGGGCCACTGCAGGCAGCACAGAGCCAGAGTGCCCTAGGGGAGCACTAGGAAGCATTGTGCCTTACAAACTTTACCTACACAAGGAAATATGCCCATTGCTGACAATGAGCATCAACAACAGGTGCAACTGAACTGGTACTGAAAATGGTTTTAGCTGCAAATGTAGATAGAACTGAACCACACAGTAAATAAAGCATTGGAATTGGACTCAGGTTATCTGGGCTCTATTCCTGGCTCTGCCATTGGCTTCCTGTGTGACCTTGGCCAAGACACTTCATCTCTCTGTGTCTCAGTTTCCCTGTCTGTAAAATGAGGATGATGCTAGCCCTTTTTATAAAGTGCTTTGAGATCTGATAAAAAGCGCTAGATAATAGCTAGGTATAATTCCACATCATTTCGCGGGAAAACTAGGAATATCCACATGCACCTCTTTTTCTAAAATTTCCCACTGCTGCTCCCCCCAGTGCCATAGCTCCATCTGAGGTAGCAATGATGGACATACGAGACTGGCCACTGACATTTTTGCCACCATGTTGTCACAGTTGCTAAAATGCCTACAGCACTCCACTTGCTACCACCAAGGGAGCTGCAGCATTGACGGTGCAATAGCAGAAATTCATTATCTTTATAGTGTTATGTTCTATGACCCCACTTGTTACCACGCTGAATTCAAGTATCTCATCATCACTGGCACCAAAGCCCTTTCTTTGCCCAACGAAAACTAGTGGTACTGACTTGTGCTGCATAGTGGCATCCTGTTACAAGTGATTCAGCTTGTTGTCTAAAAACATATTACTGTATTTTTATTCGGTGGATTTATCAGTAAAGCATTTGAGGATATTCAGACTTGACTTAACAGTCATAATATCCTGAGGGCTTGGTACTGATAGTTTGAGCTCTAGTACCCCTTTAACTGTGAAATAGAAGCAAAGTGACACAAACTCCCCTTTAACATTCACACTAGGTGAAAACATTCCTTTTAGTTTGTGCTAATTTTTAACAGGAGGCTGGTGCTCAGTTTTTCCATGACATTTTAAAAATAATTAACTATTCTCTGCATGTCCTGCAATTTTCTACTGAGAACCCCAGACTGATTAAAATATCATCCTGTCATCCACCTCTGGGGAACATATTTTGCAGCACTAAGTTTGTATTCATTTGGCTAGCCAGTCATTTTATCTAACCAGCTATATCAGTGCACTGAATAATGTTTACCTTTGAGGAAATATTCAGTCAGTTCACAACATGCCTATTTTCTCTTCATAAGGACAGACGGTTTTTCAATAAATTGATCGTTTTGAATTGTATAACTACCCGAAAACATGCATATTTGCCTGTTTCCTGGAGAATCAAACAGGTATGTTTTCCTTTCTCCAGACCTTACATCTGTGAACACAAATATACGTTATCAAATGACTTTTCTAATAGAAGTCATCAGTTTTGGCCTCCTTTTCCCACAGAAATAAAACTTTAGCTTTATAAAATACAAAACACTAGACTATAGGAATTCTCTGTGAGTAATTCATTCAGGAGCAACACTTATTCAGAAACATAATGATAGGCTAGCCTATGCTCTGCCCTTACACAGTCACGCAGAAAGCAGTAAGGACTCTTCCCCCATTCTTTGCACCGGCTTCAATTGAGTCCTGATCTAAATTAAGTCAGTGCATCTATCCATTGACTACAATGAGCTTTGGATCAGGCCTTTGTAGCACAGGGTCTGTGCTGTAAATGCCCTCTCCCACAAGCAACTGGGCAGGAAATAAGTGGAACCATACCCCTTCACCCTTCCCTGGTGAGAAAGAATATGCTTCACCCTTTAAATAGGCATAATCAATTACTATAGGCTATACACTGAAAACACGACCAAACCCTACAAATTAAAAAAATAATAATCTAGTTAGGCTTTTATAAATAACTCCTAGATTTTTTGCAGGGGGTGTTGGGGTAAGCTTTGGTTTTTATTAGTTTTTTTGCAAATACTATACTTTAAAAAGCAAAATTACTGCTCATGAGGGGTGCTGGGCTAGCAGATTTAGAAAAAAAATCCTCAAATTATACACAATGAATCTGGCCCTTAGTTGGATCTAGTTGCAGCATCTAGATCTGGACTGCCACACAATTCAGGTGGGTGTTTGCATCTGGCCTAAATCCAATAGTAATAATACTTGTAAAGAACTGAGTATTAACTAATTCATACTCAACACCTAACTCAGAAGGGTGGGTGTCTTTCAGGCCCCTGTTCAGACCACTGTCCCACCATGCTTTGTCAGCCTGCATTCTACAAATAAGGTTTCATTTAATGCAGAAACAAAACACTAGTAAAATCATATTCCTGAAGATACACAGATTAGAAAATTCCAAGTAACCCCTTAGGAATGGTCAGTATGATGCTACTATGCTCAATTCAAGGATGCTAATGTTTTCTTCAAGCCCTTGTTCAAACCTATGGAATTTAAGGAATTCCTAAAAAGTTCTAGCTGCTCACGTCTCTTGCTTCTCACAGCTTGGAAAACAGCTTTTATAAATAAATTACCTGATTAAATAGTTAATTGGATCACCTACTCCAATTAAAGTATGCTGCAAGGTCTGTTATACCTGCTGGTAAATAAAGATGATGAATAATGCTAAAAAACTTTAAAATGATGCACCTGCAATTAATTTTTGTATATGTAATAGGATAAATCTCTTTGTGGCATTTATTATGCTACTCTATAATGGCTTCCCTCTTTCTTTCCTTTCAGTACCACTCATAAATTATATATATAATTATATTTATATTTATATTATTATATTATATTATTATATTTATAATTATATATAAATTATATTATATACCACTCATAAATTATATTAAGTTTGAAAAAACAGTTCTCTAATCAATATTAAACTAAAAGAGCAGTTATTTTATAAACCTGTCCCCTTTTTTAATTAGCTTGACTTCCCAATGTGAGATATTTTTTTTTCAGTCTTGTAACTCACACTAGTTTCCTATTGATTTTTCTTTTAAAGTAATGTCTCTTGAGGGTTTTTTCCTAAACCGCAGATCAAACAAAGAACATTTCAGCTTAAGTTTTAACCCTTACACCCTTCAACCACACTTCCCTGAACAGATCCAAACCAAAACTTCCATTCATTTAAGGACTCTTAATCTTAACTCTTTGTTTGTGTTAAAGGAAGTCAAGTAGAGAGTCATTAGAACTCCATATGGACCTTCATATAGTCAACTGTAGAATCAGGGCTTTAAGCATAAAGATAGAACTGCTGTGCAATCTACCGAAGTGTAGATTAATTGAGAGGATGGATGATCTTGTGGCTTACGGGACTCAGGAGATTGGAGTTACATTCCTAGTTCTGCCACAATCTTCCTGTGTGACCTCTGGCAAGTCAGTCTCTCCAGCTGTAAAATGTGGATATTACTTCTTCCTTTCTCCCCCTCTTTGCTAATCTGTTTAGGCCATAAATTCATTGGGGAAGGGATTTCCACTTGAAAGGATAACAGCTGAGAGAATAATGAATAATCTAACAGATTTAACTTCTCACTGCTCAAAGATATTCTGTGAACAAAATGTCATTTCTTTTGATTTATTAATTATTTTAATTTATTATATGACATTTTAGCAATTAAAAAACCCCATAGATTAATTACTAACACTTCTCTGAAAGTATTTGATATTTGCCATTCAATTGTGATCGCTAGCTGTGGTTGGTCAGATAAGTCATATGGTATTGTTCCTGTTCCCTGATTGGATGAATGCAAATACTTGTACAAATACCCCTGAACATTTAAAATTCAGTTTCCACGTGTGCTTGCACATGCTACTTTGAAACTAATTTTCTGCAAACATTTATGCCCAATAAAACAAGACTGTACAAGTCACATCCCTTCCTCCAATTTTACTTCCTAACAGGCAGATAACTTGCTAGTACATTGTTCATCTGAGTTTTCCGCCAAAAGAATTTGGGCATGTTGCCTGCCTAGTGGCTTTCATTGGCACATCTCCCCTTTAGTCTCACTATCTGCTTATATGCACCTATTGCCAGAATTTGATCCAAAATATTTTACATGTGTTAGGAATTCTGAAATATTGGAAGTCTACAGTATATGGGGGGGAACAACTCGGAACATAAGCCCTTATGTGCAAGATTCATGAAGCAATAGAAGTGTTTATGTTTTATAGTTGTTTCTAGGGCAGTGGTTCTCAATCGGGGTACACATAGCCCTGGGGGTACAAAAAGGTCTTCCAGGGGGATACATCAATTCATCTAGCTATTTGCCTAGTTTTACAACAGGTTACATAAAAAGCACTAGTGAAGTCAGTACAAACTAAAATTTCATACAGACAATGACTTGTTTATACTGCTTTATATACCAGACACTGAAATGTAAGTATAATATTTATATTCCAATTGATTGAAAGTAAGCAATTTTTCAGTAATAATGTGCTGTGACACGTTTGTATTTTATGTCTAATTTTGTAAGCAAGTAGTTTTGAAGTGAGGTGAAACTTCGGGTATGCAAGACAAATCAGACTCCTAAAAGGGGTATAGTAGTCTGGAAAGATTGAGAGCCACTGTTCTAGGGTATATAAGTGGGATGTTGAATAATAACAGCAAGCTTAGTCACTGAGTTGCTGCCTAATTTGTAATGTATCAGGACAATGGTGGTGACGCTATCTAATGAGTGAAGCTGAAGGTGCATAAAAGGATGAAAAGTAATAAATAAATAAAATCCATGATTTCCCCCCCAAAACTGTTTACTAAGGGCTCAATACTATCAACCCTTAGGCATGTTAAGTAAACCCATTGTAATCAATTATGTGGTATTACAACAAATATTACTACAAGTAGTACTTTGCAATGCGAGTACTTCCATTGATTTCAACCTAGTGTGACTAAGGGTGACAGAATGGGACCTAAAACTGCAGACAGACAGACATTCGTTTTCTTCCTTTACATTCCAGGATCATGTTTGAGAACTCTCCTAAAGAGGTATAGTCTCTTCTTAATTCACGTATAACTCCTACTAGTGTTATGTTGTGCACCTGATCCAAAGTCCATTGAGAGTCAATTCCACTGACTTTCATAGGGAGTTAGGCATCTACCTGGCTTAGCAATGGAGAATATCCCACCTGTGCAGTTTGATCCTTAACTTCCACATAGATTGTAGCTCTCTGGGGGAGAGAGTAGTTAATTACTTAGGCACCTAACTTCCTTTGGGGATGTGGGCCTGACTTACTTGTGCATGCACAGCATCTGCACAATGGGGCCCCAACTTAGGTTAAGGCCTCTGGGTGCTACCATAATACACATAATTGTTAGGAATAAATCTTTCCAAATGATTGTCACTGAGTTGAATGAAGGACTCAGATTCAACATTTTGAATCTTACCTACAATTCAGTTAATCATAATTTAGCCAGAAAATTTCTAAGTGAAAGACAGAGGGTGATTTTAAATCCTAAAATCATTTCAGAGACAGGACTAGCCACATGCAGAAGCCAGATACAGCCTACATGATTTAGAGAAGTAAATGAAGAATGGAAAAAATCGTAAATTCCTCACTCTAATTCCGATTAAACCAAAAAGGTTTGCTTGAGTGACACCTGAGGAAGCACTTCAGGATCAGTCTACTTACAGGTCTAATTCAAAACTCAGGGACAACCTTGAGTTGAAGGTCCTTGATAGCACCTTATCTTCAAAGCACGTTACCAGGATCAACTAATCTTCACAATGCCCCTGTGAAGATTATCCTATTTTATAGACAGGGAAGACTGAAGCCAAAATAGTAAGTAATTTAACCCAAATTCACAGAAAGATTTAGTGGAAGATTTAAAAATCAGGAGTTCTGGCTCTTAAACTTTTGTTCTCTCCCCTCTGCCACGTCACTAAGAAAAATGTATTCCCTAAAACAAAAAAAAAGAATTTTGTTTCCAAACATTGTATAGAATTGTTTAATACCAGAAGCAAAGTCCTCCTGATTCATGGTTTGGTGTAGATTGTGTAAGGGTGAAATCTTGGCCCCACTGAAGTCAGTGGCAAGACTCTCTTTGACTTCAGTGGAGGAGGATCTCACCCTCATTCTCTTCTCTGTACTGAATTTCATGAACCAGTTATCTGCTCCTAATAATTTTATGCCATTTAAAACACTGTGACTTTGCAGGGCCTGTCACTCCTTTTCCATGTTTAATATTTTTGCTGTCTGCTCTTTACTTTCATTTTTGTTTTAATCCCAAACCTAATGTCATTATGATCCCTCCTTTACAGATACTTCTCTCTCATTATGTAGTCAATCATATCTCCAATATCACTTATACCATGTCTAGGAGTATATCCACCCTGTCAGTTGATGCACGTATTAATTTCTAAAACAATTCTGAATCAGATTCACACTCCGAATCATTATCATCATTTACATGCTGATGTAATTTATTTCAAAGTCAAGTGGCTATAGGGGTCAATTCCTACAGCTGCATTGCCCTCATTGCATTGCCAAACTTACAGGACAGGAAAGGAGTAGGCAGGAGGGGAGTAAAAAGTACTGGAACCCTTATTTCCTTTGGAAAACAAAAACAAACAAAAGAAAAACCCACACACACCAAGAAACAATAGCACATAAGAGAATACAATGTAGTCTCACTTCTGTTTAACATTCACCCATCTCCTCCTATTCCGCAAAACTGGACCTACAACAGCAAAGTAGTCAGCAAGTCTCTACCAAACTATTGCGATTGGAAGGCATTGGATACCTTCCAGTGTAAGCCTCTTTAATAATTAGAATTGTATTGTGGCAAGCTAAATAGGAGCAGAAGTAGGAGTGGCTGAAATTAATTTGATGCTTATAAATTCTTCAGGGTTCTTTGTGATATGTTTGAACATGGTCTAATACAATGTGGCTGAGGCCTCCAGGTGTTACCGGAGTACAGATGATAACAGTTTTGAAACACAGTGAGCCAATAATAGAGAGAGAAACAAAAGACACCACCCATAGAGGGGCAAATACCAGTGCTACCCATGGCCCTTCTCATTTTTTGTGCATTTGGGATCCAATCATTTATTTCTGAGGACGAACTTGAAAGTTTCTCTGATACAGAAGCCTGTTTCATCAATCTGTTTGGAGGGAAGAATGTGAAGGAATGTATAAGGTTTTATCATTGCTGAGGAAAAGCTGCTTCTTTTATGAAGGTTTTCAGCTGTTTTGCTCTCTTCTGTGCTGGAAAAAAAGGGTGAGTAGGTGGTTTCTGTTCTTTTTCACTAGCTAATCATCCCTGATTCAAAACACCAAAACATAACAGGGAAAAAGTTTCTGTAATGTCCTAGGTCAGTCTGTCCCTTGGAAGAAGTAGAGCATTTATATTTCCAATGGCTATCTGAAAATGAAGAAGCACATCCTTTCTCCAGTCCTCAGCCAGTTTTATTCCATGATAATTTGTTTTCATATCATGACTAATATATCTAAAATGCACTCCATCAACTCCTCTGCAACAGCTCTATATCAGCATCTGGACTCAACATGCTGTCTATAGAAACTACATCAGCTAGCAGCAGGAGTGGGGAGAGGAACCTTGGTTGTCTGACCAAATAATGCTGTTTGTTAATTTACACTGTGGTCTGTAAGTAACCCACTGGTGTGTTACAGGTCCCTTCTTTTTCCCAAACCTACAGAGGATGTAAGCCTTACAATGCAACCTAGAGAATCTTGTCCTTTTAGCTCATGTTGTAGCAGCTCAGGCTTTTAGCTCTAAAAGATCCTAGTTCAATCGCTGGTGTGTCAGCCAAAATGGCAGCCATCACATGTACTCCAACTTCATGGATAAGGAACCTCACAGGATCCCTGGGGGAGCACCTCACTTGTCTCGTTTCCCCTCCATTCTCTTTAAGGTGTTTGCTTCATTGAGGAGGGCCTGTGCCAGCAGCATTTCTGTGTCTAGTGTTACCCTTGGCTTTGATAGTTCTTGCTGCTCCTGTTTCTCTCCTTGCTTTTATTATTTTGTTGAAGTAGTGCCTATAGGCCTCAACCAGAAATCAGGACTCCCTTGGGACAAGCACTGCACACCTGTAATGAGAAAAGGGTCCCTGCCCCAAAGAACTTACAATCTAAATCTTTTTACATTTATTTGACCCTGTTATTTAGATAACAGCTTCACTCTTTAAGCAGGACAAAAAAAAATACAAGCACTAATTAGGTAGCTCTCTTACTGCTGGCAGGCTTCTGCCGTTTTCTCCCCTAACATTCTGACAAACAAGGAGAGCATTTCTCTTTAAAACCTTATTTCATTTTGTTCAGAACACATTCAAGCTTCTCTCAGCCAGGCACACCCCTACATTCCCCAAACGCCGCCAGGAACAGAGAGAGTGTTAAACCAGGTACACACACACAAACACTCAGAAACCTTGTTAAAACTAAATGGAACAACGTTTCCACCTGCTGCTTCCACCTGCTGCATTTTTTCCCCTTTCTTCCCAGTCTCAGTTTCCCAGCAACAGCATGCATACCAGATCCCCTGGTGGACAAACAGCACTGAACCCAGCAAGAAATTACTTCAGATGCTTCACCAGAAGCCTAGAAACAGAACAGTGCTGCAGGTTAGCAAAGATGTCACCCTGGACTGTTACTCTTTATAAAATAATGATCAGCATCTCATGCTATACAGTTTTAATTTCACACATGGGCCCTTGTCACCTTCCTTGTGCAAACATTTTCTAACCTGAGCACAGTGGCCTGGTTCAGTCCTGGTTACAATGGAGTTACCCCAGGGATCAAGCTAGCCCATAACTACACTGCTAGGAAGCATCACAAAAGAGGCAGAATCACAGGTATCTGTGCACATCTGCCTGACAACAGAAATTAAATGGATTTCACTACTTTTCTTCTGACTGTTTTGAAACAGATCTTCACTACTTGGTTTCTGGAGATACAACCTAGTTTTTTTACATTGGCTTAGGGTTTTTTACATTTGGTGAATTAGTATACACTTTCCTAAGTAGACATCTGGTTCCATAAAAGCTCTTCATTACTACAGCACAAGACAAATCAACATCTGCCAAATCTTGAGAGCTACTGAGCACCTGCAACTCTCATAGAAGTCAGCTTCTCTCAGGATTTGGCCCTAGGTTATGTAGGAATTGCAAGACTGGATCAGACCTGTGGTCCATCTAATCTGGCATCCTGTCCCAGACAGTGACCAGCACCAATACTTCAGAGAAAGGTGCAATAGGCAGATGTAGGGTAACATTTGTTGCTATTAAATACGGACCAGTTCAGTTATTTTTATAGAGTAGACTGATATATTTTAAGGACAGGAGGGACCATTAGACCATTTATTCTGACCTCCTGGATAACACCAAACATAGAATTTCACCCAGTTACTCCTGTACTGAGCCCAATAACTTGTGTTGTCTATAGCATATCTCCAGAAAGGAATCCAGTCTTGAGTTGAAGACTTCAAAATGTCCCTTGGTAGTTTGTTCCACTGGTTAATCACCTTCACTGTTACAAATTATTTCCTTATTTCTAATTTGAGTTTGTTTGACTTTCAAATCTTTGGTTCTTGTTATGCCTTTCTCTGTGAGATCAAAGAGCCCTTTGTATTTGGTATTTTCTCCCAGTATTTGAGCAATACTTGCTGAACAGCAAACAAACCTATGGGAAAGTCCTACCCAACTTAAGAGGCAGGAAAGCAATAGAGTTCCATAGAGTATTTTCTATAGAACTCAAATGAATTTCTAAGAACTATAGAAGTTAGAGAATTCTATGCTTCTTGAAGGTATCTTTAACATGCTGTAGAATTCAATAACAGAGTTATAATTCTGCATTAAAGTTTATGGGCTGGTTCAAAAACCTATAGCAAGGCCATCATTTTTCTACTAAATTCTATAGGATTTTTCCATAAAGGAGAGGGGCAGAGTGAATACATTTCCATTTAAGTCAGTTATCATTCAGAGTCTTTGCTTCAGTGAGCATTATATTATAACAATACAGACAGCCTACCAGATACTGATCCTATTAACTAGCTTGTGATACACAAATGAAATATCATGATCATTTAGGGCAGTGGTTTTAAACTGGGGTACAGGAGAAAAATCTTGTAATGGTGG
Source organism: Emydura macquarii macquarii (assembly GCF_026122565.2). Classification (NCBI taxonomy): domain Eukaryota; kingdom Metazoa; phylum Chordata; order Testudines; family Chelidae; genus Emydura; species Emydura macquarii. The sequence continues at coordinate 5,281,503 of NW_027132905.1, read as the reverse complement.
ACAATGCATCATGTTATCCCTTACAGACCTTTTTTTTTTTTTTAAACTGTTTTTAAAGGTATGTTATGACTCTATCTCAGATGGGGGTATGTAGTAGACTACGTTATATGGAAAGGGGTATGCAGTCTAAAAAGTTTGAAAACCACTGATTTAGGGCCTAACTGAAAGCCTATTGAAGTCAACTGAAGGACTCATATTTACTTCAGTGGGCTTTAGATGAGAATCTTAGGGCCTGATCCCTCTCCCGTTTTCAGCAATGGCAAAACTCTCATTGATTTTGATGGTTGCAGGACTGGGACCTTAATTCTTCTCTTGATTGTCAATAGACTTGATTCTTCTGGTGGCCAATGCAATTCCCACTAAAGTCACTGGGAGTCTTTCTAGTGAGTTCAGTGACTGTGGGATCTGGCTGCTAGGTCAGATGGGATCACAAAGGAATTGCTCTTAAAGTCATGGCAATGGCTCCTCTTTTGGATGGTATTTGAGGTAGCTTAATATGTTTCATTTCAGTCTCCTGAATGTTGACGCTCACTTTTGTCTGTAGCATTTCTCACTGATCTAGGACCTGATTCTAAAAGGTGCTGAGCACATCCTGACATCATTGAGACACAAGGGTCCTCAGCATCTCATAGATTTAGGCTCAGTGTGGTCTGTGATTTGCAGCATCTTCATCACAGTTTGTGTTGTGAACACCTGTCGACTGGGAAATGGACTATGCCCCCCAAACTCATTGTACAAAGGCCAATAAACATCTTTCATTCACACGAAGGCACATCCCTTACCCAGACGGAGGCGGCCTAAATCCACTTAAATATACTGTGTTTTGTTCCCTTTCACTGCAGTAATCCTTATTTTCATTACAGTTACTGCTGTTCTGACTTCAATCACCACTTTGGTATTAATGAATCTCAGTCAGGGGGATGTTTTCTGTGAGAGCTGCTATTCAACTGTAAAATAAAAAAGTGTCATTATTGTGCCTGTACAGAAGTTGCTGCTTTATTATGGTCGTGTCAAGTGTGGCTGTGACTTTTAAATTTTGACTGTTGTATTTAAAATCTCAATCGGGGTGAGTTTAAATTATATCAGACAGGGTTTAACTAGAGGGAGAAAATAAACCCTTCTTTTTTCTGACTGGAGTAGACCTGACAGATATTGCCTCCTGATTTGTCCATAATCTTTATCTTTTATTTTATTGAAAGATATTTGAAGGGATAAACATGCTCCTCTGAGGCTTTTTTTAATTAAAAATTAATAATAAACTGAAATGATCTGATGGTGCAATGGACAGAAATTCCAACTGCTCTGAAATCTACATAATATTTCTTTTATAGGGTACTGTCCTATGGAACTTCCTGAAGTGCAACATATTCTTCCTCCTTTATATTTTTAGTTTGTATAGATCCTGCATCACCCTCCTCGTTCTTTTTAATTTCTCCTTTTTCTTTCTCCCCTAGAATCCTCAGAAGGATTTCAACCCTTCCGTTTGACTATTGTGAAAAAGTACATCATGTTGGTTGCCAAAGACCAGAATGAGGGTTCCTCTCCGCTATTCAAACGCAAAGATACAGTCCCTGCCCTGGAAGGTTAGCAGTTTAAGGATACCTTGAAAAAGACTAAGAGTTGGGGGCTGGGACAAAACAAATGAATAAGGTGAAAAACTGACACAACTTTATAAGTTACATGCTTGCTGGTTTTTATCAGGGATGCAGTGGACTTGGCAGGAATGGGGATGCTGGTAAGAGCAAGGAAGTAGGAAAAGAAAGAAAGGAGAACAGAGGTACTTACAGTTCATCACCTGTCTAGATATGGTCAGCAGACAGGGTTCTTTAGGCATCATGACAGAAGAATCTTAAGGAGGGATTTGGTGGTAGTGGTGTGGATTTTTAAAAGGAGATATTTCCATGCATAAGGGGCAGAGGTGTGGGAGAAAGTGTAAGTGTCTTTGAAGGTGCATTGCCCAGTTCATTGTATGCCCATTCCAAACATGGTAGCAGTACATGTGAGGAAAGCTTTACATGATTCAGACATGCAGGATAAACAAAATATCAAAAACCAGTTTGATCTTTTGACCCTTCTTAATGACTTGTCTACAGGGCGAAGCTGACTTGTATAGCTAAAGCAGAATAATTACTGCACTATAGCAATGCCTCTATAACTCTCCAGTGTGGATATTCTAGTCCAGAATAAAAAGGATTTTATTCCAGAATAATTAATCCCCTTCCAAAGTGGAAGAGAGTGTCCACACAGGAGAGTTATAGAGGCATTGCTATAGCAGAATAATTAGCCACTATAGTTATGCTGGTCAATTCCCCCACGTAGACAAGCCCAAAATTTTGCCAGGCTTTATACCAGAATTCAAACCTCCTGTATAGCCATATATAGGTTCTGTTCCCAGGCAATCTATTTTGGCTGATCCTGGGTTCTTTGGGAGACTTCTTTCACTGTTCTCTATCTATGCTGCTGGCACTATACACTGTCCTTAGCAACTCAATGGAAGAAGAAAAATTAATAGCAGAAGACCATATTGGCTGAGTGACTCTTCTAAGAATATGCACAGAATGACCAGTGTGACTAGGGTTATAGCCAGTGAGGGTAAAGAAAGAAACTGCCAATTGTTTTAAAGATGTCCAAACAGAGACTAACTTCAGAGAGGAAGCTTTAGTTAAAGATCTTTACTTAATAGTAATTGGATTTTGCCCAACTAGCTTAAATATAGTTAAAAGTGTCATCTAGAAAAAGGAACATGACATTTCTGGCACTGTAGTTTTATTACAATTCAGCACTGGAGATCCCTCCTGTTACATAAAGAGTCTTAAATCTAGGAAATCACTTACCATTTCCTTCTTACCATCAATCAGAGCATCAGGTTTGAAATACTTAAGGCCTGATTCTGACACCACTTACACTGTTTTTACACAAGTAAAACTCCATTGACGTTGATGGCATTATTTCTGATTTACACCAGTGTGAGAGGAGAATTAGGCCACTAAGTTTCCTGGAATTCATGCTTTCAAACCTGGCATGGTCAGCTCAGCCCTTCAGACTCAAACTGCCACACAGCAATTTACTACACTTATTTTCACTTTAATCATCAGTGTTTCTAGTATGAAAAAACACATGCATTAGAACAAGCTATTACAGACAGGACAAACAGCCAAAGTCCTTAAACAAAATCTTCTTTCTTCCTCCCTTTGTGCAAAGAGAAGACAGTACAAATTGAGTCCCAAGTCATAAAACCCCAAAAATCTATAAATTCTCCCAAATGGAATTAAAACTGACACATACAAGATTTAGTTCAGATGATGTATGTGCAATTATAGCTAGGTATAGACCTTCCAGAGTCCAAAGGAAAAATAACCACATGCAACCTTTCAGGGTTTTTTTTAGCTTTTCCAATTTAGATTATCTGCTGCTTTTATAATTTGCACAAGAGATCACAGGCAGCTACATGCTGGAACCTGAAGAGCTTCATTTCATACTGTAGCTGAAAAGGAAGAAGTAGAGGTCTGGTTGACCAGCTTGTAAGTCAGTGAATCTTCAAAACCATGCAGAAACTGAACAAGAATGTTGACTTAAAATGAATATGCAGGGGCCAATATTAAGTATATATTGTCCAACTCAAACAAAAAGGGAAAAAATATATCAGTTGATGAGGAAGAATCAGAAATTATTTAAATATTATATGTGAGCCAAGTTGCATGTGCTATTCCACAGATTCTACATTGCCCTGTACCTTCTGCAGTCATTCAACTCAGTGCAAGGTAAATACAAAGTAGGGGTAAAACACTATTAAATCACAGTGAGAATGATTTAAATCCCATACACTGTTTTTTCTTACCACACAAGGTGCAAGGCAAGGAAAAATCGGGCCCACTGATTCAATATACAGTATCCAACAATTTGATTCTGAGCTCCTTTCAGATTGTTTGGATCCGCAAACATTGATCCTGCAAGCTCTGCAGTAATTTTCAAGAGATGACAATTCACAGTGAGTCTTTTGTTTTGCTTTTAATTAGGAGTAAAGATACTCACTATAACCCAGTTTCTTTCCATATGACAGTGTAAAAATAAGTCCTTTTGTTCTGACCCTCATCATCTTTGCAATATGCTTGCCAGCTTCATAGCATTTTCAAAAGGCTAGGAATCAGATAATTATACCAACTGTCTAGTGCTGTCAGTACATGGAAAATCTGTTTATCAAAGGAGTAGAAGGCTCTAAAGATAGCGAAGTGAGTATTAAAAACCAAATGAAAGCAAATGCAACCATAGTGCCAGCCAGGGACAAGTGTTGCAGCAGGTTGTCTGGGAGGTGGTTTTCAAAGGTGCTCATTCCCATAGACATCAATTGAACTACATTTTTATGGGTCCTTGTTTTGAAAACATTTGAACACATATAGTTGAACAAATATTTCACTATCAATATTTAGCCAAGGGTTAGAAACCTGATCAAACAAGGCACAGAAGCCCCTCCTGGCAGACGCTGCATAGCTTCAACTTCCTTCCACCTCAAAGTTAATGGTACAGATTTCCAAAATAAACACAACACCCAATAGCTCCATATGAGAATTTTGGGAGCTGCTGGGTGCTGAGTTTTTCTGAGAATCTGGCCATCTGATCCCAAGGCTTCTACAGCAAGCTTTTCTATGTGTGCACCTTAGTCTGACTACACTTCTGCATAATGGTGAGTGTGGAGTAGGTAATAGTTTCTTAAGCACTTAGCATTAATGCTATCAGCACTTAAATAAGTGCTAATTGAATTAAAAGTCATCTCCTGATTGCTGATTTATGGGTGCTCTGTCTTTTGGGCTCTATAGTAAGAAGGAATTACTGCTACTTTGGACGCCACCATAATTTCTCCTTGCCTATCGGCAACTGTGGAACTTCATATTAGACTACAGCTTGCTGAAGTTTTTCAGACAAAAAAAAAGAATTATTGAAAAATCCTCCTTTTTAAAAAAAAGATTATTTTTGCAAAAAATCAAATTTTCAAAACATTATTTTTGCAAAATTTGGGGGCTTATTTAATGAAAATTCTTAATAAAAACATCAAAATGGTTATTTTTTTAGTTTTAAAGAAAAATTAATAACGTTTTCAATAAAAATTTCTATGGAAAAACATTCATGAAAAATTGGAAAAAAAGTGGTTCTGTTTTATATCCCACTAAACCAAAACAATTTTGAAACTTTTCACAAAATTGTTCTTCTGGGTTTTGAACAAGCTTCCTGTCCAGCATATAGTCTTGGTTACATATTCTAGTTCATCATAAGTGACTGGGCTTTGTATTGCATCAAATAGATTTACAACAATACATCACTTAAATGAGGGATGATACTTGTTTTACCAGCCATCTAATTTAAACTAATATAATATCTTAGTTATTAATGAGCTGCAGATTTCAACACAATGTAGGAAAGAAAAGAAATTTAGCTGTAATTTGGTTCTGAAAATAAAAGTATATTGCTTCCAGCATCAAATGCAGCCTTGATGAATGGGAAGGAAGCATTAACGAGGGCTGTTGCTTGGCAGTTCAATATGTTTTGTAGAGAAGTAGTAATTATGCCAACATTTGAGGCAGTCAGAGCTGTGTCAGGAATCAGATGAAGCCACATCACTGAGTGGAATGGCAGAATAAGGAGTCTCAGTAGTTGTCTGACCTGACTCGAGCATGTGATTCTGGTTTTGCTACAAAATGTATCTTCTGACCTTTCCCATTAGGGATAGAAAGATATCAAGGTAGCTAAGGTCTTAGACCATGCATCTTCCACTTTTAAGGATAGGCTCTTGTCACAGGAGTCATAGTATTTGTTTTTAAGTAGAACTGGGTGAAGTTTTTTAACCAAAATGACTTTTTCTACTGGAAAAGTGATTTCGTGACACTGAAATATTTCTTTAATTTGTGTCAATTTTGCTAAATTATTTTGGTCGGAAATTTTTTTTAAACAAATAAAAATCTTGCAATATTTCAATTTCAATATTTTCCAAATGAAAGGTTTCAATTTTTCAATTCACAATTTTAATTTAAAAAATTTTTTAAAAACCCTTAAAAATGCTTGAAATAAAAGTGAAACATATTTTGAAATATTTTGAAAATGTTTTAAGTATTCCCCCCCCCCCTTTTTTTTTTTTTTTTTTTTTAAAGAGTCATATACGTACATATGGGCCCAATTCTCCTCTCACAGTGGTGTCACTCCATTTCAGATCTTCCAGTCTCATAGAAATGGGTGCTGGAAGTAAAAGAAAACAGTATCTGGAAAGGGTCTCCCAGACAGCTACCAAACTGCAAAGTGGCCCTGCAGGATTTAGGCATGCATATGTGTATATATTTGCACACATATACACACACGGACACACTTGTTTTACTATAATTATGATGAGTATGTTAATAGGTAATGATGAGAGTAAACTGAAAGGGGCTGCAGCTGGGGCAATAATATACTATTTTCCGAAGCTTTAGTTTCTTGTTAGTGTTCAATCAGATAGGAGTGAAGAGCTATAAAACTTATCACCTACAATACCAACAAGAGAGTAGCACTGGTCTAAAATGCTGCTATTCAAGAGGTCAGATGGGAACATATCTTCCAACATACAACTCATAAACACACAGCTTTTATTAATCCTGTTGATATCCCACCCAGTGCAGCTGCTGAACTAATGTGTTCTCACTTTGGTTCTCCCCAACTTCTTCTTGAGGAGCTGCATGACCTATGTTGACTGTCAGTGTGTGTGTGATGAATTTGGAGCAGCCTAGAGATAATTATGAATACTGTATGTTGGCCTAGTTATTGAGATGTTTACTGGACGAATCTATTGGTTTAAGCCCAATAAGGGGCTGTCTGGAAAAAAAGGCAGGAAAGAAAAGAATGGCTGAAGATGGTCACCCCTCAAAAACTTTAGAATTGTTAAGAGGCAATGCCAGAACTATTAGCTTTGATGTTTTTGCCTTTGTCTTCAGCCAACCTGCAACACTGATTTGTAGCAAGACACGTAAAGGCCCACAAACACAGAAGAACAAAAGAACTCTGGCAGTATTAAAAAGGGACTCTCAAGAGTGGTGCAACAGTTGCTTGTGGAAACCAGATGGAGACACAGAACCCCACTGGTGCATCTGGAGAAGCTAGTCATGGTCACAGGATGGCAGGAATATAGGTAATACAGACATGTACGTGGACTGTTTTAAAATCCTTCTTCTCTAAAAGCTTTATTCCTTCTGCTAAAATAGTAAAGGAAGGCTGTCTAGTCACTATAGTCACCACTCCTCACAGGTAGATCCACAGGTGCTGAACTCAGTCATACCTGCTGGGTAAGCGACCAGGCTTTATGTATCCATTGTGAAGAATGAAAACATTGCAGAAATCCTCCCCAGGATAGGTAAAAGCATGAGGCCAGACACCTGAGGAGGTGCACTCAGAGACCAAATAAAGGACGGAGCCCTGTAACTGTGATAATGTTGCTCAGAGCAAATGGCCACATGAGAGCAAATTGTCAATGTAATTATTTGCCAGAGAGGCCAGTCTCTCTCTCTCTCTCTCTCTCTCTGAGACAGACAAAAGGCAACGAAGATTTTAAGTGTCTTAACTGAACAAATGATCTTGCTTGCTAATATTGGAGTGCACTGCCAGATCCTTTCTACACCTCTATTACACCATAGATCCTCTGATCTGGGTCATGTTGAAGTGAAGGCAACAGCAAAACTCTCATTGACTTTAGTATGGCCTGGATTTCACCCCTACCCTTCGGTGGGCTATGAACATAAAATGTGGGTGTATGTATGATACCACAGAGGCACACACATAACCAGTGGTGAATGTGACAGCAATGTTCAAAAACATTGCCACCTTGCTGTCCATTCTGTTCCTTTTCTGTGAATAAACAGACCATGGTCTCCAGCACTACACACGTTACATTTAATACTAATTTTGTATCAAAAAATCATACAAGCCAGCAACGCTTGAGCAGAGAGGTGCTTCAGAAAGAAGGTGGTGCTGCATTTGCATTTTTAGAGAGATGTACACTAAAGGTTTCTCCATAAATATGCATATGGCTTCACTAGAGCTAGAATGTCATCATTTGGGCTGACTCTGCCTTATTATACGGCTGGGATTCTCCCAAGATACAATGTACTGTTCAAACTGAGGAATATGTCCACAGTGTGTTTTAAATAGTGACATGAACACAGAAACAAAGAATAAGGATGGTTCGGGGATACTGTACAGCTATTTTTTGGCATACATGCTGCTCATGGGTTCAGATGTACAATTTTAAGCAGCAGTTGGGTACGCTGATACTTTGCTCCCTAGCATGCATTTATTACAGTGGGAACTAGTTCAGCATAGCATAAGAAAGGACACATTATTCCTTATCCCTTTTATTCACTCTCCAGTACAGCCTATTTTTAAAGTACAGATGTCTCCCAGATGCAAGAAAATTAAGATATTTAGGCTCCTCTGTATCCATGTGCATACATTCCCATTAGTCTTAAAAGGAGCTAGGTATGCAAATAGAGGGAGGAGAGACTACTGTGAGCAGACTGTTAAGCAATATAATGGTTCACTGTCTTTCTTATTTAACTAAATCCGACTGCTTTATGAGGAAAGTTGAAAAACAGTCACATTTCAGTGTATCTTATCCCACAACATAAAATTTGCAATTTCATAATAAACTAACACTCTCCCAAGAAGTCCAATGCATGATTCATATTACATGTTTAATCCTTCCCAATACGGGTTATCCCAAAATTAAATGAAATTTTAAAGATGGGGCATACAAAAATTCAGTTTTTGACTGCAGATATATATATTTGTTATACTAAACAACTCTAAAATTATGTAGTGATTATTCTTTTAAATTGTTTTCAGACTATTTTGTCAACTGTAATTTTTAATCTAATTGGATTTTGTATATATCCCCCAAATAGAAGCTGTGTCCCCTTTTGTTTGTTTTGTCACATGGTTTTCAGAGCTGCCATTGAGCTGCAAATTAGAGGCAGACACACTGAAGGGTTGTCGTATTTTTTAAATATATAATTCCAATTTTAATTAATCTTTCCCCTTGTGTCCAATTGCATGTTTACCTTCCCCCAGCCCCTTATATATTTACCACAGGTAATATGGCAGCTGGTTCAATTATGGTTAAATACAGAACGTTATAAAGAATTATATCCTTTCTAACTTTTAAACCAACCTATCAAATTCTGTAGCAAGTACATAATTCTCTATTAAGTCCTGTAGTTTGATTTAAAAATTCTATGCTAAAGATGGTTACTTTACTAAATTCCAAAGGTTTTTTTTAGAGAAGTATCCATAGAATCCCTATTGGATTTACCCCTATTAAATTCTAATAGCCTTTTCTTAAAGATTAAGACTTGAAAAACCTTTGATCTCACTTGTTAACTATATTTAAAAAAACCCAAAACCCTTAGCACTTATACAGCAGTGACTTTCATTTTCAAAATGCTGTCCTAACTAATTACTGTAATCCTTAACAACCCTGTATGCAGATATAGATTATTATCCTCATTTCATAGATTGAAAAAAACAAGTCACAGAGAAGTTAATTCCTTGGCCTTCAGTGTCAGAACTGGGATTAGAACTCAGGTATTCCTGGCTATGCTCAATAAGGTAATACTATATAAAAAAATTATCAAGTAACTGGCCTTTGTGTTATTAAAAATAATGCAGATTACAGAAACTATTGCATAGATCCCCAGTTTGCAAGCTATAGAATTAGTTCCACTAGCTTAGCCAGTAGAGGGAACCTATAAACATTTAGTAGATCTGCTGTGCTCTGTAATAGAAGGCCATGATATATAAGCACAGGCTACTCCATCACACTTAAAATTACATTCTTTAAAATGTCTGGCTTGATTCAGTGAATATATTGAAAGAATGTATGGCACCTCTTTATGAGCAACTCATTGCTGCTGCATGCCCAGAATGGTGATTCTTTACTTTTTATATATATATTTTTTGTTGTTTTATTTTTTCACTATTTTTCTACTTGCCATTTGGATTTCATTAACCTAGGAACACAAGCCCTGGCTCCATTACTCTCGTTGCTACATCCATCATATTTTAAAATAACTAGATTTTTAAGTGTGGCATGACAGCAACCGGGTTGTTTGTGTATCTATCTGCTGCTAATAAACTGGCCTTGACTAGAATGGCACATTACCCTTTTATACCAGGGCTGGATTTGGCCTCCTGGCTAGTAGTAACCATTATTAGAAGCACAAATTCTGATGCCATTTCCATTAAGAATAAATACATAGAATGCTTTATATGTATTGACATGACTGCAAGCAGCACCTTTCATCCTCAATGACCTCAAAGTGCTTTATCAGTTATGCATACATAGCAGCACTGAACTGCAGCCATGAATGGGGTGGTTGATGGAGACCAACCCAGGCAGAATAGTAGGAGGAGACGTTTTGGCCAAGGACATCTGTGCACAGCCCCTGTTTTTTTTTTTTAAAAGGGTCATGGGATTGACTAGGTCCATACACAGCAGAAAAGATACCAAGAAATGAGGTGCTATCTGAAAGACCCGTCAGATAATCATTTACAAAATGTTTTTTCTAGTTTCTCTTTAACTTGCTCAGGAAGATGGCAGTGTAGGCCGGTGGCACCATCCGGCCAGGGCGTCGTGACCCTTCCTCGGGCCCAGGCTCCGAGGAAGGCCACAGCGTCTCCTTTTAGGGGGAATAATCAGTGCCCATTCAAAGTCTTTAGCCCCCGGCCCTCAGCGGGGTCGGTTGACAAGCGGTCTGATGCCCCCGGCCCTCAGGCAGGGTGGGCCAGGCAAGCAGTCTATGGCCCCCGGCCTTCAGGCAGGGCGGGGCTGGTTGGGTAGTCAGCAGCCCCCAACCTTCCTACAGGCGGGGCTTGTACAATAGTCTGGGGCCTCAAGCCGGGCAGGCAGGTGGGGCCCGTAGAGCTCGGGATCCTCTGTCTGCGACCGCAGAGGATAGCACTCCCTCTCAGTGTGGTTAGGGAAGGGGGGAGGGAAACGCAGGCCCACCCATCTCCACTGCGTCCCAGCTCAGGGCCGTAGCAGTGGCAAAGCAGCTTGCCATTGAATCAGCAGGGCTCCAGCCTCAACACACTGATGGGGTTTAGCCCCTGACTCAGCCACTTGCGAGCCAGCTGTCCCTGGGCCACTTCCTCCCACTGGTCCGTGGGTACCTGTATGCCTCAGTTTCCCCCTGGGTCGCTGGGGTATACTGTGAGCAGCAGGCCTGCAAGTTCCTCCCCGTCGACCAGTGGCAGGTCTAGGAACTCCTCAGTGGAGGGCAGCTCCTCCAGGTCACAGGGTCCCAGGGGTTCCTCTGGGTCCACAGGTCCACTCAGCTCTTGGGGTCCCCCAACATCAAGCAGGTCCTCCAGGTCAGGGCCGGCCTCAGGGGTATTTCCCACCCAGGAGTCTTGGGGTCTCATTCCAGCTACTAGGGCCTGGAGGCCCCACCCACTCACTAGGGCTTGGCGGCCCTGTCCAATCACTAGGGCTCAGTGGCCCTATCCACTCACTAGGGTCTGGCAATCCAGGAAGGTTTTGGAGGCTCCACTCGGTGGGGCGGTTGCTCCAAACAGCTGCTTGGTCAGGGTCGGGGTCAGGCCTAGTCCTAGGCCACAGCCTGCAGGAAGACACATCTGCCTCCAGCAGCAGCTTCCTCCCTACTAAGCTGCTAGGCTGGCCTTTTCTCCCCTTCCTGCGTTGGCTCCACCCCTCTGTTGCCGGGCAGTTTGGCCTGTAGGGTCCATCAGGGGCGTCGCGACCCTTCCTCGGGCCCAGGCTCCGAGGAAGGCCACAGTGTCTCTCTATAGGCTGGTTAAGTCAGCCTTGCCAGGATTTAAATGTGTGTTCCAGGGAGTCTAACTTTCCCTAAAGTGATACTTAGATCACTATGCCTTCCCTTCTGCTTTATTCCCAGATCCCCTCAAACACCATTCCTATATGTTATGTTTCGGGAATGAAAGAGTACATCCCTTACTGGCATCTTCAGCAGTCCTGGAATAGTGACTGGGGACAGAGGAGATGGATGCAGTTTGAAATGTGCAACTATTCCTTGATCTATCTAAGCTCCATTTTCAAAAACAGATTTAGAGTCCTGTAACTCGTATCCACCAGAACAGACTAAAATTTGGACCCACACCATACTGCTTCAGATAAGTTTAGTAGTTCTTGTATCATGTCAGTGAGTTGGTAACTGTCATTTATTATCACAGTTCCTTCTTTTTCCATACAGTATTCATAATTATTATGGGACAAAGTACCAAGTGTTTCTAACCGATGCATGCCTGTCAAACAAGACATCCATGTACATCTATTTGGCAGGAGTTTTGACTAGATTAAGAATTTATTGGGAATAATTTATTATGACCTGCAGATTCAGGCTTGTGACAGAAAGGATTAAAATTCCTGTTATAGGTACACAGAGTCTAACTCATTACCATGTTGAAATCTCCTATTCTTTTGCTCAATGTACTGTATTGCTTGTTCATGGCTGATTGATGTATAAGACAGATTAACCTTCAATTCTGCAGTGGCAGGTTTTAAAGGTCATTGCAGAATTTCATTGTATCTGGATGGTTTAAGCATTTTGCCTGCAAATGGGAAGTGTCCTAAATGTGAACTCAGTTTTCCCTTCCACAGGAAAAGTATGTACTGCCCACAGAAAGTGTTTTCAGGTATAAGCCAGACAAGAATTCATCACAGACCAATTCTGATTACAGTCCTAAGTTTTATATGCATATACATAGTTCTAAAATGCAAGGTGTTTTAAATTCAGCAGCTAAAGGAATGATGAATAATATTGTATGGCTGCTTTGTGTCTTTGGGTGGTATGTAATACAGTGGCTGCTAAACCATTTTAAAATTATTTCGCCACCTTTCTTAGCAACTTTTAGAACTTTTTTCGGATGTACATTCTATGAAAATTCAAGTTCTGTATTATAAAAATCTTCACAGGAGGCCATCATCCATCAGCTGAGATTGTCAAAGGAACCTACAGGAGTTAAGTGTCCAACACTTAGGACTCCTTTGAAAATGCCAGTCTTAAACAGAATCCTGGAGTTGAAAGTGGAGAAAGGAGCTAGAATCATATAAGTTCTCCATGAGTGCTGTAAAAATTAAAATAAGCATCAGTCACACTGAAACACATGCAGCAGGACACCTTCACGAACAGCAGATTACACAGACTGTGGACTGTCGAACATGCATAGAGGAAAGAAAGTGAGATTCAATGCAAGTATATTATAATGGGCCAAACTATCCTACTACTGGTCCATCAAGAAGGACAAATGTTTTGGGGTCTCAATCTAATAGAGAGGATCTCACTGAAAAAACAAGGGTATCCCTTGATGTAAAAATGATAGCATCAGTGAAAAGGGAAAGCAGTTTTACAGAAGTTTTAGTGTGACAGTGAACAAGTTGATTCTATGAATCCACAGTAGTTCAAAATATAACTCATATAAGGACAATGTATCATTTGAAACAATAGCCTCTTTCCTTCAAGGGCCATACTAAAGAGAATTAGCTGGGGGAGACTTTAATCTGGTCCAGGTATTAACCTGTTACTCCATACTAACAGATGTAACCTTACTGGTATTTTAACTGTTAGTAAGGAAGCCACCTTTATAAATGTCATGCTGGAGAACTTCCCTATGAAAGGGAACACTCACCACCAGTGCCACCTAGTGGTCAGGCAGGGATGTGGCAGGTTGTCCTCCCCCCAGGCATTTCTCTTCCACACTATAGCTCTGCACTGCAGTAGTCTGTCCTTTTCGCAGCCAGCCCACTGGCCAAATCACATGTTCAAGTCCACCCCTTTCAGGGTGCACAAAGAGTTCAATGATGGGGAATCTTCAGAAGTCAGCAAGGGCTTTGGGGCTTCTCCCTGGGTCATAGTGTTACCTCCTGGACAGTATTTGACCAGCCAGGCTGGGTTTTTTTTTTTATGGATTTGCCAGTTGCCAGAAAAATAATTTAATTTGCCTGTTTTTTTTATGTGGGTCTAAAGATTTGCATTATTTTTACAATACACTGAGATATCTAATGTTAAAAGTTTCTGTGACCAGCTAAAGATGCTGCAGTGTTCCCACTTCCTCAGTTTAAGTAAGAAAATGATGTTATCAATCTTATCTGTGCGTGTTATCACTCTAGATACTATAGGTGACTGTTGAAGGAAGTGGGGTTCTGGAGTTGTCTTGTGGTTGGGGGTTGCAGCAGGCTTGCCTTGTGGGGCGGGGGGAGGTGGTTGCTGGGGTTCTTTTGCATTTCAAAGGTGGTAACCCTACTGGATCAGAGTCTTGGGGTCTGGACCTTTGTATCTCAAGGGTCTTCCTCAACTTGGTTCCCTTCCAAGGGATAGATTTCCATCATTGTTCCCTCTTTAGGGGCTAGTAGGGGAGTCTAGGCCCACCCTCTCCACCAGGCTCCAATTCAGGGCCCAAGGATAGGCAGTTAATCACTGCACCTTGGGGTGCTATGCATCTGCCTCCCTGGATCACTTCTCTACCAGTTCCCTCTCTTCACACAGGGTAAAGCAAATAACTGAACACAAAAGTAAAATTTCTAATCTTCAAAAAGTCACTAGTCCCTCCTGTGCACGTTTGGCAGGTCAGTATCACTAGGCATCACACAGAAAGTGCTCCTGAGGTGCTCCTTCCCAGGAGTTCAGAGCACAGACCAGCTCACTTCCCCATTCTCCATACTAGTGAGCTACTTCCTTTTTTAAGCTCCTCCTCCAGTTTATGCAGGCCTTGCAAGGGCAGTGGGGCAGGACCACCTGGATCCAGAGGAGCTCCTTAACCCTTTTTTCTCCATTGTGGGGTTTGCATACCCCATCACATGTCCCATATATTGAAGAATCCAAAGCTAATTACAAGCATCTGAGTCTTACTCCTCAGAGGTGTAGAGAATCCCCAAACTCCTGGTTTCCCAGTTTCCAAAAAGTCACAAAGTTATCTAAAAGCTTGCCCCATTGTCTTTCAAATACATGCTTGGGTATCCTAATCTAGATCTCTTATATTGCTTTCTTGCTTTCTCTTACCACAGCCCCTTGTTAAGTTAGATCAATACAATCATATTAGGAAATTCCAAAAGCTCACCATAGTTATACAATAAATTTAACTCACTGACCAGATCACTTACAATATTCATATCAATATTATATATCAATATTCATATATTAATACATAGCAGTTACGTATTCAGCACACTGCCATTTCCCTATCCTTGATTATTAAAAGCCTAGTCCAATGCCCACTGAAGTCAATGGAAAGACTCCCATAGGCATTCAACCAAGGCCAGAATCACTAATAATTTCCATACAGATAGCACATAGCTACTGGCATCTTGACTGCTCTCCCATACTGATGAAATGTGTTATTGTGGTATTGGTCATTTATGGTTTGGGACACCATAGTAATTATTATTGTGCACAGACCTGAAATTACACACGGCATATTATTTTATATGCATCACTTTAAAACAAAAAAGGTAAAAAATTATTATTTCTTCATTAAATTTGGTAATATTCCCAATATCTCACTGAATCATATGAGAGTTTAATTGCAAGGTCTGAATACTCCATTTCAGCAAGTACATTTGAAGTTCTGCTTGCATTTAGACAAGAAAGCAGGAAAACATTATGTCATGAACAGACAGAAACCAAATAATAAAAAGATAAGGAAAATGATATGATAACAGAGAAATGAAAACCTGCAGGCAGAGAGAACAGAAAACTATGAAGGATTATAATAGAACAGCTGAACAACAGAAACATTTCAAACTTTCATTTACTGATGGCACAATACCATCTGCTGTAATTTTTCATATTAAAGTTGAAACTCCATTGAGTTATTTATTTTATGACATGTTGACATTGTGCAGTTAGTAACCTGCTGTATATAAATGTATACAATCATCAAATACTACTAAGATTTTCTAGTATTTGTGAATTATACAAAGCCAATTTTTATTTTAAGATTGTCAGGATCTTTGGTGAAGGTAGGCAGGACTAGTGGCAGGAGCCTGGGCACCAGGATTGAGAGTCAGTATCAGGGTCAAGAGTCAAGCTCAGAATCAAGCCACAGTCGGTGTCAGGAATCAGCCCAAGGGTCAGAGCTGGAGACAGAACCAAGAATCAGGCCAACCAGGTATCAGGGTCCATGTTGGAATTCTCGGGGTCAATCAGGAGTCAAAATCCAAGTCAGAGCCAAGGTCAATATCAGGAGATCAGAAACAGGGCAATCATGGCAACTAAGTAGGGATCCTGGCAATCAAGAAGCATGCACATTGCCTGTATAAGAAAGACAAAATAGAAGGGGTAGAAATCCATGAACTTATGGAGGGTTACAAGATGATGTATCATGGCTCAGTAGCAAAGAGGAATAGAGTACGAATAAGCATAGCACAGTCATTACAGGATAAGCTAGGGGACATCCAAAGGAAGAGTGACTGGCTGAGGAAAGTTAGAATTGCACTGAGCAGACAACAAATATTTAATGTCACAGACAAATACACGCCACAGGCTCATTGTCTGACCAAGAAGGAGGAATTCCAGATAGCACTAGAACAAGTGATAAGAGAAATACCACCAGCTGAGTACTTGATTATCAGAGCAGACATATGGAGATATGGGAGAACACAGTGAGAACTATGATTACTGTCATGGAGGATGAGGCTTTGGAACCAGAAATTAAGCTAGTGAGGCTATCTTAGACTTATCCAAAGCCCATGGCCTGACTGTTGACAATGCATACTTTGTAAAGAGGGAAGAGCACTTATTTACATACAAAAGCGGTGCCAGCAGGTCTCAGATTGACTACTTCCTGACAAGAGGAAGAGATCTAATAAATGTGAGAGACTGTAAAGTGATTCCAGGAGAGCCTATTGCGGAGCAACATAAAATGCTTGTAATGGACTTCTAGGTGAAAAGGCTAGGTGGGGACAAAAGACAAGATGTGGAAATAAGGTAAAGTGGTGGAGGCTCACAAAGGGGGAAGTTATTCTGAGATTTAAGGATCAGGTTCTACAGAGATTGGACAACGACTAAACGGATGACAATGATACCAATGAGCGTTGGGGAAAATATCCAACCATATTAAAGACATTGTAAAAGGTGTCTGTGGCCAAACAAAAGGAGGGAAAATTCATGCCAAGGAGATGTGGTATTGGTCCAACAATGTACAATGGCAAAAACTAAGAACAGTGGAAAGTCATGAAGAATACAAGCTGGTAAAGAAATGGCAAAAAGCAGTTGCAGAAAGTAAGGTGCCGGCACTTAAAGCCTTATACACAGGGCTACTTTCGAAGGAACTGGGGAAAGGCATGTATAGATTAGTTAAGATTAAGCAAAGAGGCACTGAATTCTTGGGAGCTGTGAATTGTGATAAGATGAAAATGGACGAGTACTGGTGGAAATGGCAAAATCATTAAGAGATGCCAGCAGTTTTATGAGAAACTGCTCAGTGAAGAAAGTTAGAGGAAACCACTGAGTAAAGTATGCACAAGCAACCACATCTCAAGACCTGTCACTATGCTGGAGACTCAGCACTAAAGACAATGAAATGTGGGAAGTCAGTAGGACCAGACGATGTATCAATTGAGGCATTTAAAGCATTGGGTCATGAGGGCGTGGTGATGAACAACTTTTGTTGTAATAATTAGGCCTACAAATTGACCCTAATTGTGAGCTCAACTGTAAAAAGTGAATGTGAGATCAAAAGATGCCACAATAACTTACAAACAATAAATGTTAATAGGAAAAGTCATGAAAGAGAGAAAGACTGAATTAGTCGAAACAAAAAGGCCATCTGACATAATTCAAGGACTATGCTAAGATTATGTGTGGTAAACAAGAACATTGTGAGACCAGAAATCAATTAATTAAAACTGGTGTGTCAGAAACTATCCCTAACCAGAAGACAAAATAATGAGGGGGTGCACTGTTCCATGAATCACTCCCCTTTGTGGTTGTTTTTTAAAAAAAAAAAGAGAGAGAGAAACTTTGGAGGGAAAATGCAGATGAACGGACAAACAGACAGATGCTACCATTACACTGGCTGACTGAAAAAAAGGGAAAGAGTGAGCTTCACTGTCTTGGCTGCCATCTCCACTGTCTCTTGGGACCCCGGACCTTCTTCATCCTAATCCTGAGAAATCTCCTTACCAAACAGGGCCAGAGAGACAGACCCAGGTGACATCGCCACCTCCACCATCCAGCTAAGTCCCAAATACCACCTGGGATGTGAAAGTTTGTCACCTCTATCCCCTTGTGTGTTCTTTTCCTTCTCTACCTTATTTCTTCTCTTTCCTATCCCACTCCTTTTTCCTTCTGTCTAATAAAAGTCTGTCTTAGCAAACCAAGGCTGCGTATTTTGCAACACTGCTGTAAGCCTGTGACCAGAAGAGAGGCAGCTAAAAACAATGCCCTAAACAGCCTGATGTTGTACAAGTTTGCCAGGTCTCAGAGTGGCTGATAAAACCTTGTGCTGTACCTGTGTTTTTCCAGCAGTGAGGCTGCAAGTGATACTCAACACCAGAGACAGAAGCTGCATTTTCTATTTTTGCTATTCTATTCTCCCCCTCTTGTATGCATTTGTCTTGTTTAATCTTTTAGAAAATAGGATCCGATTTTAACAATAGCTCCAGCCAATCTCAACTAACTTCTTCTCTTTTCCCCAAAAGGACAGTTGTCATCATCTAGCAGATTGTCAAACAAGGGTTTTTTTCCTTATAAAGACTCTCTACCATTAAAGGGAAAGGGAACAAGGGATGTTAAAATGAAAGCCTTACTTAAATGTTTACATTTCAAATGCTTTAACTGTTTTTCCTTTTTTCCCCTGTATCTTTAATAAAAGGTTTAAAAGAATTTTAATGACCTGTTTGCCATGGTACTAAGCAGGCTGAGGTCTCTATACTAAATCCTGAACCTGGTTTAAAACTATCCAAGTTGGACAGTTATTGGGTTATGTTAATACCTTTAACTCTTTGGGAAAATATATTCCACCTTAATTAATACAAACACTTCAACTTAATTCTCCGTACTGGAAAACACCCGAAAAGTGGAGGAGGCGCACACTGGTCCTTATCTTCAAGCGTAAAGAGGATATGAAAATTGTAGTCATTACTGATGCATCAAGTTAATGAGTCACACAATGAAATCGTTCGAAAGAATTATCAAGAAAACACTCAGGCAGTGGAACATCACGTAAGCAACAACCAGTTTGGGTTTATGCCAAGAAGGTCAACAATGGATGGAGTGTTTTCAGTCTGAATGTTGCAGAAGTACAGGGAAAAATACAAGGAACTGCATTTAGTGTTGTGGATTTAGAGCCAGCTTATGCCAGAATTCCTAGAGAATTGTTATGGTGCTGCTTGCGGGCACACCATTTGCCGGAGACATATGTTCAAACTATCATGGATATGTATGAGGGTAGCACAACAATCGCGAGAAGGAGCTGCGGCTACAGAGAGTCATTTACTGTGAGAGTAGGTCTATGTCAAGGATCAGCCTTAAACCCATTACTGTTTGTGACAGTTATGGACAACTTGACACAAGGGATTTGAGGAGAGGCACCATACAGCATGGTTTTCACCAATGACATTATGGTTTACTGCAAAGATAAATACAGACTGGAAAGGGATCTACAGTGGTGAAGGGCTGCATTAGAAAAAAAATGGTTTACTAATCAGCAGACAAATGACAGAATACATGCAATGCTTTATTGAGAGGGACAAGAAGCCAGTAGAACTAGATGGTATAGAGTTAAGGTCTGTGCAATAATTCATATACCTCAGTTCAATTTTAGGTCATGTTGGGAATATGGATGTGATGCTAGGAGCCACTTGAAGAGCACTTGGTGCAAATGGAGGGAATTGATAGGAATTCTCTGCGATAAGAATATACCAAGTAAACTAAAGAGCAAAGACCACGATTAGGCCAGCTACGATGTATGTTATTCAGCAAGGCAGAGAGAACAACTACTTCACACTGCTGACATGAGAATGCTCAGGTGGACACTGAGAAAGAAAACAGCTGATAGGCTATGTAATGAAACAGTACCTGCCATGATGCAGGTAACCCCCATCACGGAAAAGTTCACGGAATATCAACTGAGATGGCTGGGTCATGTGAGATGATAAGATGTGGGATATGTTGGCCAGAGACAGAGCTGGCACTAGGCATAAGCAAACTAAGCAATTGCTTAGAGCCTGACCAGCTCAAGGGGGCCAGCTCTTTTTCTCTATTCTCTTTTTTAGTATGTGTAGTGGGAGGAGGCCAAAAATATTCCTGCTTAAGGCCCCCAATGGGCTAGCACCACCTCTACTAGAGAGTACAAGAGGTAGTAGTCATGGGATAAAGACAAAGAGGAAAACCCAGAAAAAAGGTGGTTTGAGACACTGAAGGAGGATATGAAGAAGATTGGTCTCAGACTGGAAGATAACTTGATAAGAATGCTTAGAGATGAAGAACAAGAGCTGCTGACCCCAATTGATGGGATACAGCAAAGGCGAAATAGAAAAACTTTAGATCTACCAAAAAGAATCCAGTTGATATGGATTGGAAAAACAGGAACAAAATCATCCTTGACGTAACTCCATTGACTTAGTAGACTTACACCAGAAATTAATTAGATCCCTATCATATAGCATAGCAATCCCTTTGACTTTCTTACCTCAATATTTCATTAGTCTTGTCAAAACTTGAGAAGGGGAGTATTCTGGTTGCAACTGTTGGCAAAAGAGTTCTGATAACTCACCAATACTCAGGAAAAGAACAGCAAACTTCATTTTCCAGACTTGCTTTCACATCTGTCTGATGTTTGCCTCTAACTGAAGCAGTTTAAACAGTCCATCCTTATTCAGCTAAACATTTTACTTTAAGCATGTGCTTAAGTTTCATTGACTTAAGCTGGACTTAATCGCCTATTTAAGTTAAGCATGGGCTGAGGAGACAAAACTTAAGTAATCAGAATCAAAAGTTCACTGGACATGGCATGACCATACTGCTCATACATTGCTAATTTCCGTAATGATTTTCATGACCCACATTCTATACCCAGAGCAATTAGAATAGAATTTCTTCCACTATATGAATCTTAATAAATATTTTGTGTTCTTGCTTTATCTTCAAGTGGAAACCCACAATCTCCTTTTATAAACTTGTAAGGTCTGAGGTCTTGGTTTTTTGGCTAAGCTTTGGCCTTGTTCTTGGGTTAAGCAGTAGCAGCTATACCAGGAGAGTTAGAAGCCATAAACTAAGTAGCAAGTAGTCACATATTCACATTCCTGAAACTACTTCAAGACAACATAATATCAGGCTGTTAAGAAGGTGATACTGTCCTAATAGTACCTACCACCACCAAACAAAGAAACAGATCTTAAGATGCTTAAAGAAAACTTTTTTTTAATAGCATTCTGCCTGGAAAGGAATCACTTATCAACAGTTGTGGTTGTAAAATCTACACTTCTTATTGTTTTCCCTTTATGGTACCCAATTCTCTATTGTTTATCTGAAAGATTTCTGTTTGGTTCTTTGGTTGTTTCTGTCTGTTGCATAACTAAGAGTGCACTATTTAAATCAATTAAGGCGGTGAGATAATTGATTAAAGGACTGTTTCATAATGGGCTAGGATTGGTGTTTTGTAGTACTTTAATTTAAATTGATTGGTTAAGGTACAGCAAAGCAGGACCCAAATTTTAACTATATAAACTGAGGTCCAAAAGGAAGTTATTTCAAACCTAACTCCAGGTCACAGCCCAAAAAGATCAGAGCTGCCAGACCTCAATACCCTGCCAACCATACTGTGCAGAAGCTGGAGTCCCCAGATGATCTAATCCTGACTGGCCACCAGAAGTTTATCTGTCTTATTGGGAGTGGTGAACATTATATGCTTAGCATGTGTATTCTGTTTTGGTACTTGCTAATAAACAGAGAATAAGGATATTACTGTGTAAGGCTCCTTCACTGGTAAAAGATCCTGCAAACCTGCAGAGAATTACACCTGAAGCCCTACCAATTGGGAAAGGGTGGGTATTTCAATCAACCAGGTTACACCTGCAGCCCTACAGACTAGGAATGTGTGATTCTGAGCCATTGGGTATGTGAATTGGGTAAGGATAGGTGCCTTTTCCCCAGAGCCCTATGGATTGGGAAAGGGTGGGGGTGCCTTAACCGGTTTATGCCTTGAGCCCTACGGATTGGAGTAAAGGTGGGGTGCCCTAGTATGCAGGTAACAATCTACCCATTTATTAAGTCAGCCACAACCCTGCAGATCTTCGCAGTTTGTAGCAGGCTACCTAAGACTATTTACATAAGGTGCATTATCTAGAAATAGTTAGGGCCACATACAGTAGTTCTTTGTCTATGGGTCACATCCTTTAATTGCTCCAATAATGTCTCTGGAGAATTAGTTGACAAAACTTAGTACAATCTTCCAAGAAAGACAGATCACAGTTGGATACCCTTAGTTCATATTTAAAGCTCATCTGGGAGTTTATTTGGAGGAAGAAAAACCATAGTAAACATGAAAATAGTTCCACGCATTCCTTTGCTCTGTTTGGTCTGCAGTAGCGTCTCATTTATTTTCTACATATCAAACTCACTGTTGTTCACTAAAATATATCCCACTCCCATTCAGGTGGAACTTCTTATACATGTTTATGGCTCCTTAACACTCACTTTACTGAACCTGGGTCAGTCTGATATACATTCTTTTTCCAGTATTACAAAAGCAGAAAATGGTTTTGTACAAAGAGAATATTCTCTTGGATGCCATGTTTGAGGGTTTTATCTAGTCAGTGCATTGTCACCTAGTCCGGAAAAGTATTGAGCACATTCAGTGGTAGTTGTGGGTGACCAAGGATCAAGCCCGGTTTTAATTAACATTCTAACACAGTTTAGCCTTTAAAAAAATAAATCCTTTTGACATTTTGGAGCCAAAGGGAGGTTCTTTTTTCAGTTCTGCTTGCTATAACTACTTAGTCCACATTATTCCATTCATTGTTATTTTGTTTTAGGTTAATAGTCCTATCACAGCACTAGTTAAATTAATAAATGTACTAGTCCTAGCATAGCATTTAAAATCCCTATTCTAAGGAGATTAATCTTTTAAAGTACAAATTCTGTTGACTCTGCTAGATAGAAAATGCAGGAGACTGATATTACTGTCCTTTTAAAGACCAATATTTGCAAACTTTCTTTGTTGCCTATAGTCACCTGAACCAAAGTCTAGGCATCTAAATAAAGAAATAACCTGAATTTCATATGTGGGTATGACAGTGAGAGCTACGATATTTCCACTATAGACATTTTTTTACTTATATGACTTCAGTGGGGATTCCTGGGTCTCAAAACCAGGCCCACAATACTCATAAAAGCAGCCATGCTCCAATGCTCCACCTGGTAGCCAGCTTACAATGCTTTATTTACCTGAGCTCCCCAAAGCCCAGCTCCAGCATGAGGCTCTACCCCTGAGATCCAAGTGGCAGAATCCCAGAGCAACTGACTGGCCCTACTTAAGACAGCAGCAGGAACAGGAAGATGTCAACAACTGGGCTTCATCCTGCTCTAGACAGTATGCTACCTGCCCCTTGATTTCCTGGCATTCCAAACCAGCTTGACTCCTGGCATCTGATTTGTGGTTCATGATCTCCAGTTTGGTCCTCCCCTGACTCTCTGGTATCTTGACATAGTCTAACTCTGGTTCCTACTCATGGTTATGATCTCCAGTATGTCTCCTGCTTCTGACCTCCCAGTATCTTGACTCCTATCTTGTGACTGTGGACTCTGGCTCTGACTACTAGGTCTGGCTACCTGTAACCCAGCTGTGACACTGGGTGTTCGGGATCTATAATATTCAGGACACTTATTTAGGTGCCTAAATGTGTATTAAGGTGCCTAACTTTAGGCACCCAAGTTGGAAAATGCTAGCAGTTTTGAATTGTGAATTACTTTCCAAAGCCCTTTCTTGAGTACTGATACATCTGTCTTCATGTTGGCATTTCTTACTTATTTAATTATGTGATAAATTCAATCTATGAGAGTTGTCTCCTTGGACCATCATAAAAATGATGGACTCTCATGAACTAAGAATACTACCATCTAAATAACACTCCGCAGAAGCGGAACAGTACAAAAGCAAATATACACCTGCCCATCCCCACCATATATTTGCTGTTCAGGGCTTCCAATGACCTAACGTTGACAGCCTGCATCCTGACTGTGGGGGAAGATGCATGCAGGGAAATATTAAAGTACCACCATCATACCTGTACAATCACCAGATAGACTTGCATTAACAAGGTGACTGCTAAGAAAGGTTCATTGTAGGTGTTTATGCAGTTTCTTGGACAGTGAAAATCAGAAACCAAGGTAAATATGGGTAGAGACCCAATGTACACATTCAAAGCATAAATGAGCACAAATTAAAAAATCCAGAAAGGAAAATCGCATTTACTGCTCAAATATACCATAACCATTGTTTCAGAGTAGCAGTACCACCAATGGAATCTACTATTTATTATTCCAAACTAATAAAAGAACTAAGACTGAAAGTGTGTTTCAAAGGAGTTCAACCAACACTAATCCAGAGTCAACAACAGGGAAACATTTAAACAATATGGTCAAGATTTTTTTTTGAAGTGCTGAATACTCAGCCATACTTTTGAAAATTACTTATGTACGTGCTTAAATATGGATTCAGGAGACTAACTTTAGGCTCCGATTCTTCAAAATCCTGGCTTGTAACTTTAACTCCCCTTCCCCCCGTTTTTTTTTTTTTTTTTTTTATTTTAACCAAACTAAGCAGAAAAATTATATTCTGGGAGGATTTCAAGAAGATTGGTTTCCTCAGACTAGGAAGTTAGCATCAGTCTTATCTATGGAGCAGCTATTGTTATGACAGAAAAGTGCTATCAGAGACAAAATTTGGACTGGGGTTCTCAAGGGTGCGTAAGGCCAATTTCCATAGACTGTCAATGACAGCTAACTTCATTAAATGTTGGTATATATATCTGACTCATTTCCAGTGTCTCATATTATAGTGGTGAGGCCAATAAGTGATCTTTTGCTCCAGATTAGGTCTGAGCTGAGGCCAAATCTCAAATTGTTCTCAAGAGATTTTGATCCAAAATGCTGGAAATCTTGACAGATCAGCTCTTTGCACAAGATTTTGGACTCATCTAAACTGGTACCAGAAAATAGGATCCTTCAGGTTTTGGATCCAAAGCTGTAGGAAGAGATTTGGGTTCTGAGCATTGATTCTGAAGAAATCCTGTTGCTGAAAATGGAAGGTTTTAGATTTGAGGTTCCAGTTGCAGCCTGTCTCAATATATACATTGGAGAAAAGAAAATCCCAGATGTTGATTTAAAATGTTTTTTTAAGATTGTAAGAAAAGGGAAAAACAGAAAAGGAAAGAAATTGGGAAGAACCACTGTGATTCCTGAATTCTTGATAGCTTTCAAAAGGCAAAAGTCCACATCCACATACTGTAGTAAACAGCTGGAAAGAATCTAAGACAAATGCAAAAATAGACAATAACTGAGTTGCAGCAACTAAAAAAAGAAGAAACGCTTCTCATGGCTCATCTTTGATTATATCCAGACAGGTCTAAAATGGACACTGTTAGTGCAATGAGTGCTGAGCACCATGATGTAGCTAAGCCTAAAAGATCCATAGCATTTTAAGTGTAGACATACCCTATATTTATACTGGTTTGCATTCAGTATCCAGTGTGCACAAAAGCACAGAGGAAATCGAAGTTTGTTCGCACAAAGAACCGTTCAAGGTTTCAAGATACTGTTTGTATTAAACCAAATGTTACTGAATGGCGTTTTCTGCAGCTCATTATAACTACCATAAAATATACAGCCATGGGTTTATCACCTCATTATTACCAATTTCGCCTCTTACCTTGAAATTATGTGGTCCTTAATGAGCTTTATTCAAGCATAAATGCATATCCTATAGGTTAACAACTCTGAGACTGCGTTTATTGTGTTTCCCAATTTTAATTAGGCCAATTGGGAGTATTTTAGTACAACATATTTCAGCTGTAAAAAATACCACCTTTAGAGATGGATGTCCCTTAATAGCCATTTGTAATATTTTACCTTTATGTTTCTCAGCACTGTTGGCTTCCCCATTAGAGATAAACTCAATAACCTTTTTAAAGTTGAGGTCATCATCCATGCACTGTTTCTAGATCCCTATTATATGCCAAAGATCTTTGTAAAACTATATCACTCTCATACTGAAAACAGTTGAATCTACACAAGAAAGAGCCATTTTCTGTTTCCATATAAATATGTCCATCTTTGGTCAATATTCTAAGGCCTCATACTATGTGGAAGGATGCTTTATGCTATATATGTCAATATTTGAGGTACTGCTTTGACCACCGCCATACAGATGCTGATACAGTCAAATAAGGAATACACACGTTTCATACCCATATGTCTTTTTCTATATCTTTTCATAAACTGACATCTCCTAAAAATGATGTTTTTGGGAAAAGAGAATCAGAAACTGCTATACTAGTCCTGGATCAGTATTCTTGAAACATCACTTTCCAAAGATGGCAATTCCAAAAATAAGGTTTACCCACAGAGTTTAAGAAGGGACCATCAGATCATCTAGTCTGACCTCCTTGCCAACACTACCACCCCATACATTAAACCCAACAACCAAAATTAGATCAAAAATACTACAGCCCACAGGAAAATAGACAATTATATGTCACAGGCAGAGAATAGAACAGACCAGGGTGTACCAGTGCTGAAGGCCCCTGCAATGTCAGGGAAATGATTAAATGAGATACACCCACATAATCCTGGCAAGTGACCCACACACATATGCTGGAGAGGAAAGTGAAAACCCCCAAGGTCACTGCCAATCTGACTCCATATATGGTGATAAGCTAGACCAGTGGTTCTCAACCTGTGGCCCGGGTGTCAAAAGTGGCCCACAGCGGCTTTCAGAGTGATCCACGGCTCCCCTCCTGCTGACTGCAGAAGGGAGCTGCTGCCTAACGACCCAGGCAGAGCACATTTCCGTGGGGCTAAAAGACCGGTGCAGGCTCCTTGATGCAACAAGGGGATGGGAGATCAGCGCTCCCCTCCTCTTGGCTGTAGCAGGGAACATGGCAAAGCACTCCACCTTGGGACCCTAGGTGCTGGGGTCCCTGCTGGAGCCAGAGGGAAGGGAGCACTGATCTTCTGTTCCCCTGGCTGCAGAAGGGAGCCACTGCCTAGGGACGCGTGCGGTTTTCCTGCTGCAGCCAGGGAGACTGGAGATCGGCGAGGAGGCAGCCTCCTCGCTGAACTCATTCCATCTGGCTGCAGTGGGGGGGAGGGCCTTGCTGGTGGAGACTGGTGGCCCGTCAGGGTTGTAAAATTGATATCTGTGCCCCTTGAGCCAAAAAGGCTGGGAACCACCGAGCTAGACCTTGGCGATGTGAGCAAGAACCAGCCAACCAAGCAACTGACAGAGGGAATGCTCAATACCACCTCAAAGCACTGGCCTACCCCCACCAGTGTCCCATCTTCAGTCATGGCCATCTCTGACTCTTCAGAGGAAGGAAATTAGGTTAAGTCTGGCATTAGAACTCCTTGAATAGAGTTTACCCCCAAGAATTTAATTATTCTTTCCTTCACAATTTGTTCTAAAGCCTTGCATATTACTGAGGTCAAAATAACAGGTCTTTAATTTCCCAGATCACCTTTTTTTCCCCCCTTTCTTAAATATTAGTACACCATTAGCTATTCTCCAATCATACGGTACTACTCCCTAATCAACCGATTTATTGAAATCCTTGCTACTGGACTGACAATCTCATGTGCCAATTCTTTCAGTATTCTGGGATGGACATTATTTAGTCCTCTCCCTCCACTCCCCCACCCCCCCCAAAAAAAAAAAATTGAGCACATTCAGCTCTAAGATTTTCTTCCATCTCAGATGTGGTAATTTCCATTTTTATACACACATTTCCATCAGCCTTCCTGCCTTCATATACATCTTCCACATTATCATCCTCATTGAAAAATTAAACAAAAATATTCATTTAGTTTTTGGGCTATACTGATTATCTTTAATCTCCTTTCCATCCACACTGCATAGTGGCCCAACTTCATGCTTTCTTATTCTCTTTTTATTTATATAATTAAAAACCCCTCTTTAATATTTATTTATTACATTACTATTACACATGTTTAGGCTAGAAATTTTACAGCTGACTTTCATCACCACCTATATTCTCAACATTATTAATTAATACATTAACAAAAACAAAAGTCCTCACACTCACTCAGTGTGATGCTCTGTTTCCTTCTAGAGATTTCTGAGTCTCACAGAGGTTGATGAGCTGTATCCAGCCTAGGCTATTAGACCTCCTAGGCTATTTCTTTGAAGAATTAGGACCATACATTGTAAACTCCTTGAAGCAGGGACCTGTCATTCTCGTATTATTTGTCTGTAAAGTGCCAATGGCAATATATTAACAACAATTATGGGTGGCTCTGTTTTGCACAATGTTTTGGGTGGACATGGTATTAATAGAATAAAATATGCACATTTCCATTAAGCACCTTTTCAAAGGAACATCAACAATGAAAATTGAGGTGATTCTGCAATAGATACAAGAAGCCAAAGAATAAATATTACAGTCACATTATTAAGTACTGAGTCCTTAAGAACAGAGAAAGGGATTGGTTTTTGCTGTTTTCTTATTTGATTCTGATCTCATGTTTTAAAATTAAGAACTTTTTGAAGGAGGAGGACAAAAGAGAACAAAAGGTTTTGGAGGTTGTGCCTCTTATTTATGTTTTTTAGGGTTTTTTGTTTTATTTTGCAATGCAACAGACAAACTCTTGCCAAGCGCTGGTCTTATTACTCACACAGAAAGGAATTCTAAATGTCATTCCAGTTTAAAAACAACACTGAAAAACTTCAGCCTTTTGAATGCAGGCCAAAGCATTTAGATAAGTCAAGTATGTAAAGATCATATATTTACATAACCACAAATGGATTTGTACCATTTGTAAAAAATATTGTTTAAGAAAAACTGAAATTAAGAGACCAGAGGCCCAACTCTGCATCAACTGAAGCTAATGAAATTTTGCCACTGATGTCAATAAGTGCAAGATCAACCCACATGAACAGTGTTTAATTGATACAGCTTTGGTACATCATATGCCTGAATATCACATTTCTGCCAGGTGCTGGACACCCTATCTCACACTAAATTTAGTGAAAGCTCAGTGCTCAGCGCCTTGCAGGAGTGGGTCTTAATTCTTTTGATTCTTTCTATGAATACACAAAAATCAAATACCCGCTGAAGAGCTGATCTTATACTCTTTAAAAAGTTTAAATTCTCCTTTACTTCTATGGGGGTTTTGCCTGTGGAAGCTGCTCAACTAAGGGTTCAAAAATAAGCAAACAAACCCAGCTTTCTGCAGGTGCCCCAACGTCCAAATGTATTGTAACATTCAGGGCTTTGGAAACCACACTGAATAGTAACCCGGTTCTCATAGAAAATGGCTCAAGAAAGATTGCTGAAGATTGGTAGCAAAGAGTAAGGACTTGATCCTGTCAGCCTTATTCACAGGAGTATTTCTTATTCATGCACACAATCACATCAACTTCAACCAGATTATTGTGTCAGGACAGACTACTTATATGAGGAAGATTTGAAGGATTGGGCCCTAAAATGATGTTAGTAGTGTTAAAACCATTCAATACATTTTTGAAAGACTATGTGCTGATACCCATTGAGAACTTGCAATGTGTGCAAGAGCCCTTTAACTTAGTCTATATTTTCAATACCACTTATGCCAACAAAATGTATGGAAAAAAATACACCCCTGAGCGCATAAAACTTCTCCTGCCGTCATAGTTACTGTTGCTCATTGAGGTGGTTTTATGTCAACAGGAGAGCTCTCTCCTGTTGCCATAGAGCATCTACATAAGCAATCTTACAGCAGTGCAACTGCATTGGTACAGTAATGCTGCTGTAAGCTCAATAGCATAGACATGGCCTTAGACCCTGTGAGGCAGCAGCTTTTTATTGTTTTATTTTGCTACCTTAAGCACCTACTCTCACATACAAACGAACACACACATAAAGAGTGTAGTACAATAATGGTGATATTGTCAGGAGACAACACCACCATTACTGCTTCACGCCCTAGCTTTCTGTAACCTACAGCCACTGTTTCCTCTGGAAAAATGGCTCATCATGCAATCCTGGGAAACATTTCCTGAGATAACATGCAATTAACACAAGCAGTTGCTTTACATTTCGAAAACCTTGTTGCTTTTTCTGCATTCTCCATCCCATCATTGCTAAAGAATAGAGCTGGTTCTGAGCCACTAGAGCCAAATTTTCCAAAAATTCAGAGTTGTTAGGCCAGATCTGTACCTCACGTCCTATCACCATCAGTTTCCAAAGTTAAGTGTGGTTAGACTGTTAAATGTAAAATGGGGAACGAATATTTAATAACATGCTCTTCAATCTAGCAGAGAAAGTTAAAACATAGTCCAATGGCTGAAGCTAGACAAATTCTGATTGGAAATAAGACATACATTTTTAGCAGTGAGAGTAATTAACCATTGAAACAATTTATCAAAGGTTGTGGAAGATTCTCCATCACCGACAATTTTTAAAATCAAGATGCAAAGTACTCCATTTAGGTAGGAACAATCAGTTGCACACATACAAATGGGAAATGACTGCATAGGAAGGAGTACTGTGGAAAGGTATCTGGGGCTCATACTGGATCACAAGCTAATTATGAATCAGCAGTGTAACACTGTTGCAAAGAAAGCAAACGTTCTAGGATGTATTAGCAGGAGTGCTGTAAGCAAGACACAAGTAGTAATTCTTCTGCTCTACTCCACAGTGATATGGCCTCAGCTGGAGTATTGTGTCCAGTTCTGGGCATCACATTTCAGGAAAGATGTGGACAAATTGGAGAAAGTCCAAAGAATAGGACAAGAGGCAATGGGCTTAAATTGCAGCAAGGGCTGTTTAGGTTAGACATTAGGAAGAACTTCCTAACTGTCAGGATAGTGAAGCATTGGAAATTAATTGCCTATAGAGGTTGTGGAATCTCCGTCATTGGAGGTTTTTAAGAGCAGGTTGGACAGACACCTGTCAGGGATGGTCTAGATAATGCTTAGTCCTGCCTTGAGTGCAGGGGACTGGACTAGATAACCTCTTAAGATTCTAAGACTGGATGTTTTTCTAAAAGATCAGCTCTAGGAGTTATATTGGGGAAGTTCTATGATCTATGTTATACAGGAGGTCAGACTGGATGATTACAAATGCCTTGGATCTATGAATCTTTCTTTCTAATTAGCCTGCTCTTACTGCCTAGTTCATTCAGTGATGCTGCGATAAAGGATGTGACATCAGAATCATTTCCATGGAGATGACCTGAGACACTAGACTGTATAATTCCCTAAGGCCTGATCCTGCAAACATTTTCTATCAAGTATTGTGAATATTCCTGTGTGTGTTCCCATGCAATGATGGGACAGTGTGAAGATATGTGTTCTGTTTCTTTAAATCTTTAGCTGAAAGCTGGAGCAAATCCTATCCAGAAACTCTACAGTGAAGCAGAGGGAGAGATAGAATAGCTTTGGGGATAACAATTTTCCTTAGTCTAACAAAAATTGCTTTCCTTATTTTAATAAAGCTCCTTGTTCAGTGTTAGAAGACAGCAACACTTTCAGTGACTCTATTATTGTCACAGGAAATGCAGAAATAGTACAAGAGTTTAATGAGATTTTGGAAATCAAATATATAGCTTAAAGTTTGCCTGTATGTGGCAATGCTTTTTAATGAGTTTAACTTTAGGTGTGTAAATAAAGACTCTTCTAGATGTCATCTGTCTAATGTGCAAATTGAAAATAGGATTGGGTAAGTACTTCAGTGCAAATTTCATCCTGTCTGTGGTACAATATTTATAGTTTGTTAACTTCTATAGGAAGCAAGTGATCATTATTTCCAGGATGTGCTGAGGGCAATCACAGAGTGTTTGTTTTAGATAATGATGTGTAGCATCCATTGTAATTTGCGACTTTCAAAAACTGAAATTACATGTTCAGAAATATCAAGTATGTCATAAAATCATCTTTCATCTTTCAGGATTTCGCCAAACTCTGATTCATATAATTCAGAAAATAAGACATGTTTTCTTGAACTTTTTGTGACAGGAGTTAACAGAAATTTGTTCAGCTGAGTGGATCAAAATCTTATCCCATCAAACACACTGTAGCACATTAAACAAATTCACAATGACCTATTCCTGTGATTTATTGGGGGTTGTGTGTCCATATATCACCTTCCTTGAACTCTTTCAAAGAGCTGAGTGGGAAATAACATTCTTATTTGTTTTGAAATTTTCCTCCATTCTCAGCTACGTGCTCCAGTTATCAACCTGTTAATTAACTGATCTGACTAGGTTGTTTCTGCAAGATTTTGTCTGGAACTTAAGTGACAATTTATGCAATTGAAACAGAAAATTGTCAGTCTTGCAAAAGCGTTAACTGGTATTTTGACGAGGTGTGAGTGGTTTTAATTCTCTTAATAAAAAGGACATGAAGAAATGGGAAAGGGTTTACAACTAAACAAAAACTGAGGTTACATAAGTCACTGACTTAGAAACACTTTCTTAGAACCAATTCAATACACTAAACTTTGCATCTGATGATGATGGATTCTCCTGTCAGAGATGAGTGTTCAGCTAGTATTGACTTGAGTTCTGGGTTTATCTGTTATGGCTTCTCACACGAGAAGCAAGTCCAATCTTGGATTTGCAAAGGCGGTTGCATTTTCTCCTGCAGAGAGCTCATACAACATTCCTCAGCAGTGGACACAGCCTCATGGCACAGACCTCTCCATCTGGGTCTGTCCAATGCAACAACTTCCCCCTGATACTGGTATTGTCTTCTTTCCGAGATTTATTAGCTCCTAAGTAATTACCTTGTGTGTTGCCTAGGTGTATTCACTGCTCAGGTCAACATTTTCAAGAATCTCTAGCCATTTGGAAAACATGATAATCAACATTTTCTGATTGTTATTTTCCATGTTTCTTTTCTTCGCCTCCTTTGCAATGACTGTCGAGGCATTTCAAATAGCTTTATATGCTCGGCAGGTGCATTTGAGCACCAAACTCTCTAGTTTTCTTCTTTTCATCTTTTGGGGGTTGATATTCTCTCTTTTTAATTTAAAACTGATTTTTAATTTGTACATTGCTCTGCACTGAATACACAAAAAAGACAGTCAATACAGAGGAAACTATGCTAGAGACGAGCCCACCCACTCCTGCTTACATCCTCATCTGGAAGTAGTACCATTCGTGCATGCAAAGGTATTGCCCTGAACAACCCCCTCCTTCCATGAAAATACCTGCAGGACAGGCCACATAAATTGTGAATTCAAATAGAGAGTTCCTGCAGCTTTCTCCCATCAGATAGCAGGCATCTGCAAGCTTTATGGAGGAGCAGAGGTGGCAAGTATAAATCTATGTGATATCTTTCACAAACATTTCCTCCTGCTAGGTATGGAGGGGAACATGCTGCATACAACAGCCACATTCAGCAAAAGGCTCTCCAAGCCCACAGAATCCCAATAGTGTGTGGGCCTGGACTTAAAAAGGATCTTGGTAAAGAAAGAGCACATCATCACGGAACCATCACTCCATTTTCTGCATATCTAGAATCCCAATGTGCCGCACAGCTGAGAAGAGTACTCCCATGTCTGCTAAGTGAAAGCAGAGCTCTTCTTCATTAATCTAATGATCCCTTAGCGTATGTTTATATGCTCATGATTCATAGTATGATTTCCCCTCCTATACGGTCTTATAAAAAGTCTTTTTTTCCCATTTACTGCCAGTCAGACAGAAAGCGTTCCACCAAGTTGACAGCATCAATAATGTCCTGTATGTCAGATATTTCTTGGTAGGTAATGACCAACTGGATGAAGAGAAGCCTCCAGCTCTCAGCTCTTGCACTTGGTCATTAACTGCCAGGAAACACCCTCTGGTCAGCCATTAGTGCTTAATTAACTCTCAGCTTTCTTCAATATGAAAATTCCTGGCATCTTTCCCAGAAAAAGAGAACAAGTTATAGTCCAAATGACCCAAGCAAGTGACAAAAGGCCAAAAGCAAAGAAGAAAATACACTGATATTGTTAGGCTAGAACTTTATTCAGTTCTTCAGGCAATGACATTTACCCTGTTGTGTTGATGTCTTAAATAATGGATAGCGTGGTAACACCATTACTGGCTGCTGCGTTCATGCCTCTTTCCCAATTAAGTAAATCAGGGATTGAAGGTGGTCAGCTGGACTCGACCCATCACTAGAAAACTCAGTTGCTGCAAATTGTACCGAACAACAGAAAACTGTTCCTAATCTTTAATATAAAAAGAAGCCCTGTTCTGCTCCCAGGACAATGATGGCAAAACACCATCAATAAGTGTCATTGGTGTCAATGAGCTGATCAGAATCAGGCTCTAATTGTTGCCAAAAAACAATCCATGTTCTCATAGCAGATTCAAAATCATGTTAAAACTGGCAGCAATTATTTACTCTGCTGTAATTGGTAAACAACAGTATTAATATAGGTCTTGACACTGCTCCCATTAAATTTAATAGTGCAAGATCCAGCCTATAGTGCTCAATCCTGCAAACACTTAGGCACCAGTTCAGCAAAATTTCCCTATTCAGCACAGCACTTAAGCACACACTTAACTGTAAGAATGTGCTTACAGCTCACTGACATCAATTTTGAAGTCAATGGAACTGGACTTAAGCATGTGCTTAAGCGACATTCTAAATGGGGATGGACTTAATCACATGCTTAAGTCATAGGTGCTGGAACTAGGAGAGCGGGGGATGCTTCCACACTCCTTGGCTTGAGGAGGTTTCCATTATATCTATGGTTTACAGTTTGGTTCAATGACCCTCAGCACCCCCACTATGCCAATTGGTCCAGCACCACTGGATAAAGTGCTTTTCTCAGTCAGGACCTTACTGCTGTGAGTAGTCCAATGGACTTTGATGGGACTAAGCACTACACGTAATAGTAAGTTCCTGATTCAGCAAGATACTGAAGCACTTGTGTCTTTAAGTGATTTCAGTGGGATTCCTCATTTGCATAAAGTTACACACATGCCTTATTGCTTTGCTGAACCGAGGCCTAATTGTTTTCAGGATCAGGGCCATAGTTGTGATATTACAACGATTTTAAGAGGAACCTGTTACTGTTAGCTTTAGAAATTGAAGTTGGGGAATGAGAGGATTGGGCATTTAATTAACGTGTTTCTAATGTCTAGATAAAGATTTCATTAAAAAATTAATGTGAAGATACCGGGAGAAATGTGCTTAAAATTGATTAAATATGCCCCAAAAGCCCACTTAACAAATCTTATTTAAGAACTTGTGTTTTGTTTTTTAAATAACATGCTAAATAAGCTTTCCAAAAATCAGATAATTAATTTCCCCGGAATGCCAAAGTATTTCCCCATAGTACCTTAGGCCTAGAAGAGAACATAAAATAAACCAGCAATCCAAATCAAACACAGGAAATATTCAAAGTTCTCCAAACTGAAAGTGAGCATAATCATGAGAAATGAATCCTCCCATTGTCCTCTCCCCCTAGAGTACTGATGCAAATGTGCTCAACCTTAGCAACATTCAGAAACACTCCCAGTTCGATAGCAAGTCAGTGAAATCAATGTAAAATAACCAGAACTTAAAAACAAACCTCAGAAGGTATTTAAAAATTTAAGTGTCATCTTTTTTAATGTTTCTAGCAGTTTTTAGGCACCAGCTGCAGGCTATTTTAATTGAACATGTTGACCTTTTTTGGCTTTATTCATTTTTCCTGTTTGCCGTTTTCTTTCTTTCTTTCTTTTTTTTTTTTTTTAAAGGCAGTTTAGGAATACCCACTTCAACAGCTAATTTTATAAATAAAACTATTGCAATCTCAGGTCCTGATTCAGGAAGCAATGAAGCATGTACTGAACTTTAAGCATGTGCCTTTTTCCTAAACTTCTTAGAACTTTCTTGAACCATGCCTACACTTCAGAGCCTTCTACAGCAGAGCACACCACTTCAGATCCACTGCCAGACTCCTTAGGCTTTCTGGAGACGTTTCTTACAAGCTGGCAGATGTGGTGCAGATCAGCTGCTATCTAGCTCCATGCTAAATATTTACATTTCTATATTGATCTGCACAAGAGAAAAGAGGTGAAGAGAAAAAGCTATAGGTGAGGAGGGTTTTACCCCCCCACTCAGATACCAAGATGAATTCCAGAGAAAAACATTAATTATTCACAAGAAGTTTAATCCTACATTTCTCGTACACAAAAAATTCCCATTGACTTCAAAAAAGGAGCTTGGGATCAAACCAACCCAGGATCAACCCAGACTGTGTTTAATATTGGTTTGTTTTATAACAAACATGAATGATGGAAAAGAACAAGTTAATAGATTTGCAGAGGGTAAAGACTATGCCCCTTCAAGGGCTGGATCATGGAGTTACCACAAGCCAAGTATATAGCTGCATTGCCCAGGGAGCAGGCCAGGGATCAAACTGGGACTCACAGGCACAATTCAGTCCTTGCTTAGCCCTTGTTCTAGTGGGGGGGAGAAAGCTGCACCAGCCCTTTACCTAGCCTACCTAATTTCCCCCTCCATCTCAGCCTTATTGGCCAGAATATTGGAAGGAAGGCAGAGCCAAGACTGTCCCTGCCCACCCACTCCTGACAACTGCTTCACGGCTGCTATCCCCTATTTACAAACCAGCACTGTGGGTCACCCATGGTAGAGCGTAAGGGGTAGCCACCTTGCACACTGCCTTTTACTCCTCTGTGAAGGTGTCTTAGGTGCCTCAAGATTGATCCCCTAAAAATCTGTAGACAACAGACTATCATCACGGTGAGTTTGGTGTTCTGATGGCCCCTAGCGGCATAGATACATTGACCACAGTGACTGGCAAACAGCAACAGTGGTAAAGTTCAATTCTGCTATCGCTTATACCTGTGCAAGCCCACTGAAGTCAATTGTGGTGCAGAGGACTGAGAGCAGCCATGAAAATGGCTACTATTAGTATGATGAAGCTGTGCTGAGTTCTGCTCTCATGGTACTACCCCACATGGGAGGAAAGTGAGTCAAGAATAATCCTAGTTTTGAGTCCCCCAGACTTCTCTGCCCCTCGTACCTTCTCCCCAGTGGCAGTGATGAAAAAATGCATCTAAAAATTATGCTAGTTAATAGGCCTGCCCCTTCAGGTAGTATGATTCATCAATTTTAAGGGCAGAGTGGACCACAGTAGTGTTGCCAATTCTCGTAATATATGGGGTTTCACTTACATTCCCAGCACGTGGGGCTTTGATATCAAACTGCATTCTGAAAGCAGAAATGTACAAAGACTTTAAGATTGTCTGCAAAGTAAGATTTTAGGTATAAATCTTTCAAATTAGAATTCTCCTTCTAACAATATTTATGCTTTAATTTTATAGATTATCTAGCTAGTTAAAACAGCTAGACAGATAGCTAGATAGATGGAGTAAATTAAAAATGAAATGAAACTATATTACATAATTCTTCAGATATACAGTCAAGTATCTGTGTATTGTGGCCCAAGTACTAGAAATGTTTAAATAAATAATTTGAACTAAAAATGGGCATATTTTCAGAGCATTAAGGCATATTAATGCTTTCCCTCTGCACAGCTCAGAAAGCTGGCTGTAGAAACCCTGGATAATTTTAAAGAGCAAATCTTGTGTTGCTCAGCAACAGCACACCCTGATATAAAGGATGAAGACGACTGGAAGACTTAATATCAAGGAATAGTGATTGCAAGGGAAAAAATAAAGAAGAACAACTATAATCTATTCACACAAGGTCTGTAAAATTGAAATACGTTGAAAAAAATCAGATAAAGTAATCACACTAATATTAATCTTTGGATGGTAGAGCTAAGTAAAAAGTTATTGCTCAGAACCAATGAGCCGACATCACAGTACATTAAATGGCATTAATGTTTGCAGCATTTGGATACAATAGGAAAAGGAGAAATTAAATTTTATTAGAGAGTTTGAAAGGTCTCTTGGAGCTAAACTCTGAAGTCATTGGAGCAGTTTACCTAGCCCTGATTTCAGTGGCAGTTTGTCAGAGTGAGGCCTCAATAAAAGGTAAGAGCCTCATGCTTCACTCTGCATGTAAAAGGGCCCTGTGCTATCAGAAGGGGCAAGTTCCCTCGATGGCATGTGCTTTTACCTTTGACCTTCCACTGAGGTCCTATGAAAGCAGCTACCTGTAGGTTCTGTGTGGTTCAGGCTGCACAGAACTGAAGGGTGTGATAAGCTGCTTTCCTCCATGGTCCCCCTCTCCCAGACCACAAAAGAAGCCACACAAATTTATACAGCCTCAGGTTGGATTGGCATACCATGCTTCCCCCTATGCACTACGGAATCCCTTTAGGCCAGGGGAGGTTCCTGGGCAACTCAATTCAGGGAAGCCTCTGGAAGCTCAGCTCCTGCTGGAGTCATGCTCTCCAGGGATCAAGGGGGCTGGGCAGTAGAGTAAAGGCAAGGAGCATCCCTGAGGATGTCCCTTGCCTCCTGTAGAACAGAACCCCCGACTTTTTCCAGAGGGACACAAAATAAACCCCAGCCCCAACCATTCTGGAAGAATGAATATGACAGGAGGGGAGAATGGGGCCCTAAATAAGGACTCCAGGACTTCACAGGGGCATTATGACTGGAGGGGTGTTAACAGGCCACCTCACCTTGAATGGTTCCTTGAAATATGTTAGCTACCTATGCTAAATCCTCTATTCCACCTTGTATTTAGCTGTGAGATGTTTCCCAGACCTGAGGAGGAGCTTTGTGTAGCTCAAAAGCTTCTCTCTCACCAACAGAAGTTGGTCCAATAAAAAAGATATTCCTTCACTCAATTTGTCTCTCTAATATCCTGGGATCAACACTGCATACAATAATTATAAATTGTAAGCTCTGTGGGGGAAGAAGCTGACTTTGTTTTCATTGTTTTTACAACACCTCACACAATGGGACCCCAGGTAGCCGTGCTATATAACTAACTAGAAGAACTGGCATACACAGGCACATAGATCTGATCTACAAGTCTCATCAGATGTCAACTTTATCAGCTCTTCAGCTGGTGTAAACCTTTACTTTACACACCATACTTTACATTTTGTACACCATTTTGAGAGATTACCATAATGCTTATCCACATTGGGTCTTACAGCTCTTTCTTAAGCTACTTACTTTTCTGTTGTCCCCATTTATCTAAAAAAATTCTGTGTTTCCAATTTCACTCAGACAAATGGGGCTGTACTGTATTTAGTTCTGACCTTTTCAAAGACTATCAGCGAGTTCACACAAGCTGCATTTATCTTTAAGGCATATGGATCTGTATTGTGTTTATAGGTTAGAGAGACTAGGCCAGGGTCACACCAGTACAAATTATACCACTCTGTGTCACTATTGCCCACTGCACTCCCATTCCAGGGAAAGTTGCGTTTCCACCTCCTCCCCACTTCAGAGGTGATAGGAGGGGAAGGCTGGTTTTCTTCTGTCAGAGGCTCCACAGAAGTTCTGCTGGAAGAGGCTGCAAGAGAGATGGGCTAGACCATGCTTTGGGGCTGCACTGGTAGCAGAGTTTCCACCACCAGGAAGTCAATGCAGAGCAGCAGTGAATCTGGTCCCCATACAATGTATTCAGCCTACCTTAGCTCTGCCCTTAGAGCAACCAGAAAAATCATAACCTCAGACAAGTTTATCCATCCTTAACAAACAGCTTCATCTCATCAGTGACCATGAAAATTAGAATGTCTTACTATGAATGACCATAACTGGCCAATGCCTACTTTCTGTACTGTCAGACACATCAAAAAAGGGAAACTGGTTTACAAATTCCTGACTAGACAAACAGCAGAATGAAGACCGTCATTTTCCACTCCTCATTTGGGGTTTGCGTGAGGGCTGACTGAGTACACTCAACTCCCATTGAAGACCATGAGAATTGAGGGTGCTCAATCACTTACAGGAATGCCCAGCATTTCATGAATCCAAACTAAGGTCAACAATCCTGCAAGGTGCTGAAAACTCAGTTGCAACCTTCTCTATGAAGGGGTACTGCCTCTCCATAATATTTCATAATCTTTCAGATTGCTCATCCCTTCAATCAGGAGCTTCTCCAAAAGATCTAAATTAGCAGCTTTAAGAAAAAGATGAAGAAGCCATGCATAAACCAAATAAAGCAGCATTCACATGACATTCTCAAACTCTGATCCTTCAAATACTTAAGCACATGCTTAACTTTATTACTGTGCATAGTGAATAAAATGAGTAAAACTCTAAGGCATACCAATTCTGACAGGAAAGTGAACCTGAATATTAGCTAGGGTATCTACAGTGTACATGATGGCAACTGTGATAACTGGACTGACCTTTGAGAAAGTATATCAAGAACTTAGAAACATTATCACAACTGATTTGAAATAGAATATTTGTCCAACACTGCATTCCATAGATTTTTATACCATACCTTATAGTAAACAATACTGTGTGGGTTCAATATGCCCTTCCAATTGAATGGAGGAATTGTCTAACCACTAGTCCAAATTTCAGAAACACATTTGTTGCACAGGATCCATTATGTGAATCAATATCAGAATTTACACATGCAAAATCCTCTTGTACTCAATTCACATGCACACTGTACATGTGTTGTTGTAAGTGTAGAGTCTATCATTTGTGCACACAAGTAAGTGTGCAAAAACTACAGGTGTAAACATTGTATGTATAAATCACTTGCATGCACAAAGTTGTATGTGCATGAAGAGGCCTCAGTTGAAGCCATTCTGATAATTTGACCCTAAACATACTGGGTTAAATATTGCCCTGACCTCTCCCCACCCAACCCCAGTGAAGTCAAAAAGGACTGTATTGGTAGAGTGGACAGCAGAATGTGCCAGCTGTCCTTAGTCTTCAGCTCGCCAATGTACAATACCTATTCCTAGGAACTGCATTTCATTATGTAGGTAGCTTACTTACGTACGGTAGCTTACCGATATTCTGGCTGTTCCTCAAGGATAGAACAGAATGTTCCTCATTGAGCATGACTTGGAAATAGAGAGAAACACTCTGTCCTTACATAGCCTTTCAGCAGTTATATAAGCACAACTGTCCAGTGTCATTATTGTAGGTTTATATGATGGTGCAGTAATGTTGGTTTCAATATCCTCAGAAAGGACACTTTTTCCAATATCCATTTGTTCCTGATCAGTGCAGGATCTTAAAGTTGAATGGCCCAATCCCACTTTTAGGATTGGAAAGATTCTGCCAATGAAGTTAATGGGATTCCACGGATGTTGCTGAAGGCAGAATTTGGCCCAAAGCATAAAATATATTTTTAAAAATCAATGACAGATTCAACATGCCAGTTCTTATAATTTTATCATGATTTTTGTGATATTGGGTATTTTCCTTAAAGCCCTAGCTCCTGGAATCATGTACTTATGTGAGAATGTCATCTCTCATTTATTTAAAAAAGGACGTGTCTAGCCCTCATAATTGCAGAGAAAAGTGTCAAAATGTGAGCCATGAAGGCTCAAAAACCAGAACAAACAAAAAGAACCCTCATTCAAAAAAAAGTAATCTCATGATTTTTAAGTCATTTTTGTGATTTTGTGGGTCTGGGTCGTGATTTTTGAATGTTTGGGTATGGCAATACACCAAATACTGAATATTATCTGAACAACAGCAAACAGGGAAAT
This sequence comes from Emydura macquarii macquarii, assembly GCF_026122565.2. Taxonomy (NCBI): domain Eukaryota; kingdom Metazoa; phylum Chordata; order Testudines; family Chelidae; genus Emydura; species Emydura macquarii. The sequence goes on along the minus strand of NW_027132905.1, from coordinate 5,239,685 downwards.
GGCAGCACGTGCACAAAGGCTGGACTCTCCACAGCACTTCAGCTGTATGGGACAGGTAGAATCACTAAAAGCATTGATCCCTCAAAGTCTCAGGCATTGAATGCATACAGGACAATGAACAGACAGCAGGGTGTGGACATTACCACTGGGAAACAGAGCAGAGTACACATTAGGGGCAAGACGAGAGAAGCTGCAAAGTCTTGGTTTTTCGGTGAAAAGTCAGAATTTTCCATGGAAGAGAAGTTCATTTGCTGGCTATCTCTATTCACCACTTCTTTCCATTCCTGCTAACAGGCTCCTGCCTCCTTGTTGTCATGCACTCCCTGCCTCAGGCAGTTAGCATGGTTATGACCTTGTGGGGAAGAGCAGAGGATATGCAGTACAAAGGCGTATTGTATTCATGGGGCAGTGGGGACAGAACCAAGACCGCTAGTTCCAGAAGCACAGACTTTCAACCCCTTGAGCTAAAGCAGATTTTTTTTACTCTTTGTCTTGTTACCTTCTACATAAAAATGTTCCCACTGTTTTTAAAAGTAGATCTGAGGTGGATTTTGTGAAAGGGCTGTAAGCTGCAATTGCTTGAAACTTTATCAGCCCAGTCATAAAAAGCTAAAGAGAAATTACCTCTGTGAGACCCTAAAAAGTATCCCTGATGAGAAGAACTTTAGCTTCTTGTTCTACACCATGGTGTTGAAAAAGACTCTTTAGGATTCAACAATAAGGCTGCTGTCATGATTTCCATTCTTGGAAACCCAGTGATAGTAATGCACAAGCTTTCAGCAAGTGCATTAATCTTCTTTCTGTCGTGAAAGTAAATGTCAGATACAGCAATGCCTCTTTGTTGCTTCTCCAATGTAGAGTGGGTTCTATGTAACAGATGTGATACCATCCTGACTATTAAATGACTGGCTACTTGGGAAACCAATCTAATGGCCCCCCATAGAAATACTGTCCCCTGGATGACTGCCTTTGATTTGACTTAAACCTTCAACTCGTCAAAAGCTATGTGCATCAAATATTTTCAGGCTTACATATAAAAAAATCTTCAACAAAACTCAAAAATTTTCAAAGAAAAATGTCGATGAAGATGAAAAATTAGAAGTTTTTTATGGGAAATATTGGCAATTTATTGATATCGTTGTTTTATACAGGGTATTACCATGACACCAATTTAACCATCAATTCCTTTATTAATTCTAAAGGCCAAGTGATGTTTGTACAATTGCTCTAAACATGTCTAGAAAGCCTAAATAATTAAGTTGTTAATACATCCATACAATAACACACACTCATAAACATTCGATCAAAATACTCACAAAAGGACCAGTTCCAAGGATAACTCTTTCATCCTGGCTTGCTCCAAAATGACGAGATAGAATTGGTTCTTTTATACGGTGACTTGCATTATATAACAAACAAGTGATGTCATATTGACTGTCAGTATCTTAGCTAAAATCTAGGTTTTGGCCTGGTTGGGGTCACTACTGGTTCAATACACACGTTCAATATACACGATCCTCCTTTATTATTCAAACTAGCTAGAACCATTTCTAGTAATTGAGGCCCTTTTTTTGAGGATTTTTCCTCTTATTTTACCAGTTACCCTTCAAGTCCAGTTTTTCCAATTAAACCACATTCCAAGCTCAGTATTTCCAATCAAGCATACCATCTTTCAGGGCCTTACCATGACTGCTAACTACAAACCATATATTTTCTTTAGTCAAGCTAATTTTACTCTTTATATACCTATGTAATCCTACAGGGGAAAAAATCATTTCCCAACCAGCTCTGTTAAAGAGATTTTCATTAAGACCATTCAGGGAACCCCTGGGGTGTCCCTAAACCTTCAACTGTCTGAAGCTGGAACTGGATGACAGGGGTTGGATCACTCAAAATTGCCCTATTCTGTTCATTCCCTCTGAAACATCTGGCACTGGCCACTGTCAGAAGACAGGATACCGGATTAGATTGACCATTGGTCTATCCCATTATGGTCATTCTTATGTTCAAGACAGAAATATGGGGTGGGAGGCAGAAGTAAAGTCCTCAGGGCAGAAATGCAAGGGGTAAATAATGCTCAAGGGCAGAATTATAGGTGGGAGATACTGCCCTTAGGGTTTGACACTGATGACCCTTCCCCTATACAGCCTTAACTTTTGTGATTCCGTCTTTGATTCCCCCTCATTTTCCCCTTCACTGCCCTTCCATTCTCAGGTTTGCTCTACACTTAAAACTAATACTGGCATAGCTACGTTGGTCAGAGGTATGAAAAGAACACACACAGAGAGACATAGTTATGCTGACAAAACCCCCAATGTAGCAGCTATGCCGGCAGAAGAGTGCCTCTGTTGACATAGCCAATGTCATTCAGGAAGGTAGTGTTCCTACATCAGCAGAAAAACTCCTGTTGGTGTATTCTGCATCTGCACTGGGAGGGCTAAAGACAGCAGAACGCTCCTAAGTGTGGTGGATGCAGATGGCATTCTGTTTACTGGAATCCTCAGCTGCCCGCTTAAGGCAGTTTAAGTCTCCTTGGCACTATTAGAGCAGTGCAAAGGATTGAGCCCTCAGTTACATATATTCGGGATGACTATCCTTTCCCACATGCTAATCAATGACCATACTCGTGACAGAAATAGCATGGATATATGAAAGAAGAGCATCTGAGTTTTTAGGACTCAAAAGTGTTGGAAAAGAGGAAAGCTGTAAAATACTATAAAGGATGGTGGGAAATATGTCTTTTTTATAGTACGGATCTTCTTTCTTTCCTTTCCTTGGACCTGACTTTGGGTGTGGTAGATTTATTTAGTGGAAATGTTTTTAATACATTTACTCCCAAAGTGCTTCTCAGCTTATGCGCTTTTGGGAAAGCAATTGTGTGGTTCCTTTATGACTGTATTTGTGTGACCCATATTTCACCGGATTCAGAAAAACAATGAAAGCAAAGATACAAGTGTTGGAGAAGATGTGAATTTTTCCACAGATGCTACCTTTTAATTTCTAATATTTAAGTATCTAGCTCTGGGTCATATGAAACAAAAAGAGTTTCCTTTGTGAAGGAGAGGGAAAAAAGAGAAGGAGCTTCTCTGAAAATGTGGAAAGGAGTTGATACAGATTACATAAACCACAAGGCAAATAAACAGCCTAAGCCTACTACTCTGTGCCTATATTTTTGCTAGAAAGTCCTTGTACAATCTTCAATTTCTTTGAAAACATTCAACCAGTGACTTGAAAATGTGTCAATGGTTGAAGATTTTAATTAGGAGCACCCAAATTATACAGTGATGAACACTTTAGAAATCCATATAACGCAGCCAAGAAAACAAACTCCCAAATGCTTTTAAACATAGGGTATGACGGTAGAATGTATTCTTTCCTTTCAAAGGAATAAAGGGAAGTAAAAATCTGCAAGTGCTCCACAACAGAGCCATTAGGAAAAGTACTTAGGGGATAAATTCAGCCTTTTTGTAAACCAGGGAATGATCAGAAAGAAATCTGGAGGACAGACATTGCCATAAAGGCCATGTCCAGAAAGGAAAATAATGCAAAGCCCTGTTAAATACTGTGTGCCCTGCTGTTTAAAGTATTTATTTTAAGGATTTTAAAATTGCAAGTGTTGTCATATTTTCAACATCATTAAAGAAAATCTACCCTTCCAGCTTAATTTTGCCACCCATGCTCAAGTTGAGTAACCTATAGACAGTGATGTCTAGTGGGCCTCTGAAGTCAAAGGGTGTTTGCCACTGCATCCCTCCAGTTTTACATCAGCATAACTCCACTGAAATCAGTGGGTAGTTAGGTCCACATTTTGACTATGCCCTTGCAATGCTGAGTTAAGATTAACAGGGTTTTGCCATTCATGCATACTTCAACTAAGTAGCAGGTTACCACATCAGAAGAACTGAAACTCATTTTTGTCAGGCACCATGCAATTCAGGTTACCATGGAATATATTTCACTTGGTACTGAGATGGGAAAGATCTTTCCCTAGAGCCCATCTCTATCAGCTACAACAAATTCAGTGAGATTTTATAAGATACACTTGGCCAAAAGGCAGCCCAGCAAAAGCATTAGGTGACATTATAATAGAGCAAACTGCATTCTTCAGATCATTCAGCAGTGACTTGAGTATGTTGTACCTTTGATTCTGAACATGTTGTATATAGTAATCTGTTTCTGACAGAATTGGTGCATGTTGAAAAAGGAGCCTACTGCCCTTTTCAGTTTATAATGTCACCAGAAATTAAGTCTATTTAACAGATGTGAAATTCATCATTTCAGTCTTAATCTTGTATTAAAAAGTCACCTTTTTTATAACTGATCCCATCGTGTGTTATAGATGCTGCAGGTATCTAACAAAGTCACATAAAGTCAGGGTTTATTTAATTGCCAAGACAGCCAGATGCCCCTTACATTATAATAAAAGAAATGAAACTCCAAAACAGAACTTATATAATCAGCTTTATCATGGTATGATGCACTGCACTAAAATGTAGTTGCAATTTAAAGCCCAGATTCTCAGATGATCAGCATTGCTCCATGTGGTCCAAACCACCATAGCTCACTAAGGTTCAGATAAAGATTCTAGTTTTGGCTCATCTCTCGTAAATCACAATACAGTTTCACGAACCCCTTATATTCCATAGTAGTGTACCTAAGAAATATTTCAGTCTTATTCCTATTATTTAGATATTGTTCTCTTCTACTCTGAGAAATAATGTAGTCTGGATGACTAAACAGAGGAAATCAAAATCTTCAGTATTCTAGTTTTGGTTCTGCCAATGACTGGGCCAGTCATGTCATCTCTCTCTCCCAGTTTCCCTACCTGTGAAATGGGGAAAGGAGATATGACACTCACCTTCCTTACAGGAACATGGCAAGGGAGTAATTATTCACAGGACACTTATGATATCCACTACTTTCAGGAAATAGGTAAGCATTTTAGAGGCGTGGTCTAGCAGAGCTGATCTCTGAAACCAGTAAAGTCTGCTGATTGCCTGATTTCTGGGCCCCTTCAAGAGCTGCTGCTAGTCTCAGCTTTCACTGAAGATACTTTCCTGATCTTTTCAATACAAAAGCTGGCTTCAGGGCTGGCCTCTGGGGTCTGTTGAAGCCCCTGGGTCCCATCTTAGCCTGCCACCAATGCTGCTGGAACTGCTGCAACTTCACATATTTCTAGTATCTTTATCAGCTGCAAATCCAATGGTAGCACTGACTAAGGGGTTCTCTCCCTACAGCGCCTCCTGCTGCCTACAATAACACAGAAAGAGACCCATGCAAGGAAGAAGCTAGGTTTCTCTGTGGGTTGTGATCTGGTCTCTTTGGTCTAGCCAGTGTTTTAAGGGTTAAAGACAGAGAAGAGACTTAAAAAATATCCATTAATTATGTATGTCCAATGAGGACAGCAATTGTTCCCCTGGGTTCTTTAAAAATAACGTGGATCTACATTAATCTTCTTACAATTACCAGTATTGCAATAATATACAACAGGGTCAGGACTAAAACAACATTGACTTTCCTAATCAATTTCACTTGTCACAAACTTACAATATAGGAATTGAGAGAGGCAAGGTAGGTGAGGTAATATATTTTATTGGACCAACTTGTGTTGGTGGAAGATACAAGTTTCCAAGCTTTACAGAGCTCTTCTTCAGCTGAGTGAAGAGTGCTGTGAAACTCTGAAAACTTGTACCTTCCAACAACAGAATTTGGTCCAATCAAACATATTACCTCACCTACCATGTATCTCTCATATTCTAGGACCAACACGGCTACAAAAACACTGCAAACAATATAAGAATTGTCTGAAACTTGATAATTTATTTAGATAAAGAAAAAAACTTGGTATAATAGGTAACATTTACCTAGCTGTTTGGGCCAAGATCACTTATACTCAATTTCCAACAGCAAACCAGTTCCTTCCTCGTATTTTATTGCATTTTAAATTTACATTTATGCCAGGTTTTTCCATAATAATCATGCTGATTCCCTCAGCTCAGTGAAACAAACATTAATTCACAAGCTAAACGAAAGAAATTAAATGTGCAGATCCCCAAACTGAACAGGGAAAACACAATGAAATTAAGTACAGGTCTATTCCGAGGCACTTTCAAATTTCCATATTTACATATTGGTAATTAGACTAAAAATATAGAAAAAAAGAGAATTGCTCTAAATGTTTAGACTTTTCTAACGAACAAGAGAGGAAGTTTTTTAAAGTAATTACAATATGTGGACCCCTATGGTCATTTTCATGGCAATCCCCAAGATTCTTGCTAATCTTTGTCAGTCCAGGTAAATGAGAATTCTGCCTCTTTGACTTTCATTTCTTTTAGACAGCTCGTTTATCCATCTCTCTCTTTTTCTGCTGCTTATTCCTTTCCCAGAAGGACAATCAAAAGTAGAAAGGGCCTCAGCTGGTGTAAAGCAGTGTAGCTCAATTTAAAGCAGTGAGCCAGATCCCCAGCTGGTGTAAATCAGCATAGGTCTATTAAAATTAATTGAGCTACTGTGATTTACAACAGCTATAGAACTGGCCCTGTGTTTCTTCATTATACACCTTCCAAATAAAATGAGGGAGGGTAGGAGAATAGCTACATCAATGGGAAAGTGCTAAGGAGTAGACAGGGCAGCACTGTTTTTAATGCATATAGTCTGGAGCTAGTGGTGTGGTTTGAAATAGAGGATGGGCCATTTTTGGATCTGATCTTATTCTAAATTTAGGGGGCATTCTGGTCCTTGGGATCTTGGTTTAGGCCCATCTCTAACATCAAAACTGGATTAAACTGGTGACTAACACTTAGTGAGTGAGTGTGCACACTAGTCAGGGCTCTGGCTAGCAACTCATAGTTCATGAGAGGAGCCAGTGCAGACCCTATTTGAAATCAGCTGTGGGACACCTAGCAGGTGAGCATCTAGTGCACATCTGGTGTTCAGACAGGAGAGTTTCATAGCTCATGAGAATGGGAACAGAATGGGAACCTGAGCCCTAGAATCCTCCACAAAAGCTCAGCACAGATACAGTCTAGCACAGTGTGTGTATGGCCCTGCTCAGACTATCACCTCACCTGCCCAAGCTCTCCTGTGTCTCACCCAAACCTCCTCATCTTTTTGCAGCCTGCCTGCTTAGACCAACCAGAACTCGATCTCTCCCCATATTAAGGCCAGCAAGCCTCCCTTGACACTCTGTGTTGGGGAAGAAAAAAAGCAGTAACTGTTTCTCTCCTGAGCAACACTACAGCTCCCTTCCACTATTTCAGGAGGGGGTTTGTGTGGCTTTTACAGTGATTTCTGCTCTGGTTTCAGTGTGCCTAGGATAAGAGTTATGCTACCACCTTATGAGACTCATCCCTTCCTTTCCTTTTCCTTTGTCTTGCTTACGGTGGTATTTTCAACCCCCACAAAACAATTACAGTGTCTGGTATCCCCATCCAAAATCCTATATTTCCTCTGCAATTATCCTTTATTTTGTCACTTCTCTTGAAACAGTTCCATGTTCTACAGATTGACAGCTTACCAATTATTAAATCAATGTCACCCTTCTTCTCAAACGAGTTACTTATGAAAAGGCCTACCCTTACAAAAATCATGCTGCATTTGAATCCCAGTTCCAGAAGACCAAGGAGGTTTGTATATACACATTATGTAATAATTCAAAGTTCAATCATACCCAGAGCTTATTAGATTTTGTTTTATTCTGTGCCTTGAATTATTCATTGACTATCTATAATTTCCCAAAGAATAATTTCATAAAGTGCTGCCGCAATAAAACTCACCGTACACAGCGCACCAATGTGGATTGTATTTATGCTGCACTCACGGAAAGATCAGACTGTTACATTAATCATGTAAAAGTATTGAAAAAATTATATTTAATCATTTCTATTTGAAAATAAAACCTGCTTAAAGCTTTAAAACCTCCATGAAACCAAGAATTAAATTTCATACATTTCCTGCAACAATATACATAATTATTCAATCCTTGCAGCTTTGTCTGGGGTTCACTGAGCTCTCATCTCATTTTCTCTGAACTGTGATTTTTATTTAGTCTTTCTGATTTAGTAAATTTTGCTTAGAAGTTTCCATGTTTAAAAAAAGTGCTATGGGAATAGTATAAATATATAGGGCCATATCCTTGGATCTGGCCAAGTTGTGCTGTGAGATATGCCCCCTTGTAGCCTACCCACAATCCCAGGGACAACTAGGAGCCAATTCAACCCTGGCACAGCTTAGAGAAGCCTAAGTGTTCTTCTAACTTACACTGGCCGGTAGGGGGCAGCTCTGCTAGCCTCTGAGCATGGGAGCACAATACAGTCTCTCCATGGCTCTTTTATACCATGCACAGGTTCCCCTCTGCTGTCCACTGAGCAGCTTGAAGCAGTTGCATAGAGGGAACAAAGATCAGGCCAACAGGAATTTATCACACCAAAAATGTAATGATACAGCTGTAATGACACAGAATGATTAGTAAATTCCATGTGCTTCCAAGCATGGGCTTTGTCTTAGTATGCACTCTGTAAAAAGCCATGTACACATTTCTGGTGTTAAATTATTCTTGATTATGTGGTTAAATTATTATATATCTGCAGTTTTCAAAGTATATAACCAGTCCAAAGGGTAGTTTTAGTAATGTAACATAACTGTCCAAACTGGTTAATATCCAAAAAAACATAAATTGCAGTAAAGAAGTGTCCTTTCTTATGTGTTAATTAGGTCTCTTCAGATACTTCCTATCCCTGCCAAGACCATGGCTTTGGTGCATCCCTTTCAGTAATTAAAATTAATAATAAAGTCAATCACTCTTCATAAAAGGAATGATAATCTGACTCAACAATCACTGAGCAGGCCAGTTGCCAACCAGTGTTCAGCAAGCTATCTGGATTCTGCACATAGAAAGGTAATGCCTTTTATTATTTCTATTCCATCCTAAAGCAGATGGAAACAGCAACAAACACAAAAGTTTGCAATCATTGGAACCTTCTGGTTGCCATCCCTCTGTTATTCCAGTTCCCTGCAGACAGAAGGATTTTATCTGCTTGATCCTTTAGTTTTGGCTCTACTTAAGCATCCCCTTAAATACATCCACTAGTTAAAAAGGACTCCCCATCCTCTTCTAACTCTAAGTATTGTCCCTGCCCTCCCACCCATAGAAAAAGTCCCCCTTCAACACAATTGCACCCTCCAACTTCACTTTCCTCTTTTTGAACCCCACTGAGCAGAGAGTAAATCTTTCCATGTCTTTAGCCTCTGACCAACCACTGAGTCTCGCTTCCCATGATTCCTACTCACCACCTGGAATTGAATCTTCCCCGCCCACCACTCTCCACTTGACCTTGATCTGTCTGATTGTTAAGGTCTCCCAGTTTTCATTGTACTATGTGAAGTGCAGAATCAAGTCTGAACACATCCTGTTCCTTGATATGGTCTAAAACAGGGATGGGCAAACAACAACAGCCCACGGGCCACATAAAGCCCATCTGAGCTTTTCATCAGGCTCTCCAGCTCAACCAGTGGTCCACGAGCTCCATTCAGGTGGTTGCAGAACAAGCTGTGCGGCATGGCAGCAGCCACTCCCCCTCCCAATCCCCCACCTTCCCCCATCCCTCTCCCACCATATGGGCCCAGCAGCACCCTGGCCACAGCATGGCAGCCGCTCCCCCGCACAGCCCCGCTCCGCCCCATTCCCCCCACCCTTCTCCCACCGTGTGGGCCCAGCGGCACCCTGACTCGCTACAGATCCCAGTTAACTGAGTAGCATCTCAGCTCCGTATTGCACATTTTCACAACAAGAATGACACTGGACTTTGATGCCATTTTAAAGAAAGGTGACCAGCTGCATTGTTCACATTGATTAAACAGGGTGCGGTGAAGGGAGTAAGTTTGGTTTAATTATTGTATCAGGTTGTTATGATGGTATATTTGTAATAGTGAGTAAGTTTTATGTTTATTTCCACAAAATACTTTCATTGTAATATCTTCACAGTTAAATTGATTAACTACTACTGATTAACTTCATTATGGCTTTATTTTTAAGGTAAAATACTTTGAATAGCCTATATTTGGTCATTTCCACAGTCAAATGGAGAAACACTTATGATTCAGCAAAGCCAATTACAGATCGCATAAAGAAGACTGCAGTACATGGGGAAACTACCAAATATACATAGCTAGCTAATGCATATGTTAGCTGTAAATACACTGTGTTCAGACAGGAGCAAAATTGTTGCAAATTGTGCAACAAACAGATCAATAATGTAATTTTCTAACAGCGCATTGTTCAACAAAATTATTTTAACAGTGTTGATTTGAAAACAAGATTGTGTCGTCCCTATTTGAACATGAATTGTTCATTTCTGGAGCATTAATGGCCTGCCATGCAATTTCTATACCCAGATGTGGCTCTCAGGCCAAAACGTGGTCTAAAAGACCAGTGGTCTAAAAGCAAGAAACGTGCCCAATTCTTTAGGGTCCTCAAATACACAGGGAGCCAAATCCACATCTGCATATTTCAGATGTTTGAAGAGTTAAATACTCTGTAGGTAATACACCTCTCCTGCTGCAGGGAAGATCAAATGGAAAACATATGAGGGCATGAGTGCAAATAGTCAGAATTTACTGCTACAGGATTTTCCCCTTTGTCAAGACTGTAGGATCAGCCCATAATGTCAACCTATGAAAGTCCAAGAGGTGCAAATAAAAAAAAACTAATGAAGTTAGGTAATTAAGAAATCATCTATCTAGGAAATGATTAAATATCTTTATGCAATTTAACAAGCATGGATGTATATATCTTTTATAACCCAAAGCCTTTTTGAGAAGTATGTTGTCTCTATAAATGAAGCAGAGAATAAAGGTTTGGTATGATCTGTGCATGCTAAACTCTAAGATGCAGTACCTTTGAAAATTAATAACTTGTTTGAAATAATTCAGCCTCCTAACATGATCCATCCTATAGTGTTTCAGCAGATTTTGATTCTCTTTGTGCAGAAACCTTTTAGCTAATCATTTTCATCTCTTTGTGTCAATAAATCTTGCATCTCCAGGGCAATGACTTTTACTCAGCAAATGTTAAGCAGAAATAAAACTGCATGGAACAGTCAAAGCATTAGAATTTCAATAAGAATTTAGCAATATATTGATCCACTTCAGCCCCTTTCTGACTTTTCATTATGTCACTTTAACCTCTTGTGTTCAATAAAACAAAAGGCTAAAACAGTATATGATTTTGTTTAGGAAGGGGTCGGTCTGTGTCTGTGTCTGTGCACGTACTTATGGGCTTTAGACAACCCAATAAAAATGAACTGCTTCTTTCCCAGCAGCAAACTAAAAGATTATATTTTTATAGTTGTGAGAATACTAGAAAATGGTCAGGAATCTACTGTTGCAGTGAAAGGCATAGGGCAGTCACAGAGGATTAGTAAAATGATAGCTTTGAGCAAGTTCTTTTGAATTTCTATACTTTAGCCCTGAAAATACAATGGGGGAAAACAGACTAATGGAAAGGTATATGTCTAGCACAATGATGCGTATATTACATTATTAGTGCAGCTGGAAATATCTGGGCTTATCCAGACTCTAAGCAGTCTTTGTTTCCTAGTACTCTATGTCATACAGAAAGCAGTAATTGTGATTCCTTGCCCCCATACACATTGCAGGCATTCCTAGCTACATAGACATGGAGTCTTAGGCCTGTTCTAAGCCAGTACCTGTACCTAACTACCTAAGCCAGTAAATAGCCTGAGATGCCAGTTTAGGCAGTACATGTAAATTAGAGCTGATTGTAAAGGGTCAAAATTATTTTTTGAGGACAATTTTGAAAATTTGTGGTATTAGAATTTTGTGCAAAAAAAATTATTTTAATGGTTTGCTAAAAATGTTTGGTTTTCAATACATATTTTTATTAGGAAAATTTAAGTGTTTTTTGTCCAAAAAGAGAAAATTTCAATCAAAATGAAAATTTTCCACATATTTTTTTTCAGTTTCATTGAAATTTTCCACTTTTTTTTAACAAAAAGAATGTTTAAATGAAGAAATGTTAGCTAGCTCTCATGGAAAATGCAGAACAGAACAAAACAAACTTGGAACACACAGAATAGTTCCAATACAGAGCAAGTTCTTGGCCTACACTTATAATATGCTTACACTGAGGAAGCAGAGATGATTGCTAACAGTGTGCTGAACATATGAAAGGCAGATATGATTATAGGGTCCCTGCCCCCAAACAGAACATAATCTGTGCATATCCTAGAAGCTGGTGAGCACCCTCAGTTCCCTTTTACTTCAATGGGAGTTGAGGCTGCTCAGTGCTTTGCAAGATAGGGCTCTGAGGGTATGTCTATGCTGTAATAAAACACTCCTGGCTGGCCCATGTCAGCTGTCTCGGGCTCGCGGGGTTTGTATTACAGGGCTATAAAATTACAGTATAGACATCTGGGTCCAAGCAGCCCTGGAGCCAGACAAGAGTGTTTTATTGCAATGTAGACATACCCTCAGGGACCAAATCTTTAAGGTGCTTGATGACTTTATCTCCCCATTGAAGTCAGAATTGAAACCATTCTGGCCACACAGGCTCAGGCCCCAAGTGTCTAATACACTGAAGAAGCTTTGTTCTTCTGCCCTTTTCAAGTTATTCCATTCCCATTACTTATTTTCTCCCTATCTAAATTTACCCTATTGTTTCAATTGGATGCAGCTTGACTCCTGTGTTAAACTGTTGTCAGCATGGCTGTGCACTATCAGACAGCTGCCATGTTCCACCCCAAAGGCATAGGCACTTAAGCAGTGAGGGCACCTCTTATCCACCTGGGTGTTGGGAGGTCTAGTTAATGCTTGTAAAACACTTTAAGATACTCAAAGATGTGTATTTAGATTATATAAATATTACAAGATGCCGCAGAAGTGCAAGGTATTTCTGATTGACAGGAGACCAAATCTGGTTTCACATTTTGCAGTAATACTTGGTTTTAGATAAGTTAAGGTTACATCTGGCTTATCTTGCTATATCTTAAAATTTAGCCATCTGGACTGAACTACAATCTCCAGTGTTTAAAGATCACTGTCAAGACATTTTTTAATTTTTGTTATTTCCTCTGCATTAATGCTATCCTTGCAGTTTGAAAATATTTATTCCTGAAGAATTTGTCCTTTCACGTTTAGCAAATTTTGACATTTTATCCCTTTGTTTTGAATAGAGCTAAAATTAATCTAGTGTAGCTCTTATGTTTAACATCAGCAACCAGTTCAGTGTAGTCAACTATCTACCTAACTTTTAGGTATTTATTTAGAAAGCATCTGTCAACTGGGAGTCACTGCAGCATATGGTACCTTGGCTGGAGATGCCAAATACCTTTTCCTGTGTACCATCTTTGACAACTAATATCTGCACTGCTGTTATATTTGTTGATGCCTGTAAACTACTGCTGCAGAACCAGCAGAGGGAGCACTAAACATTGAATTTTCTTAGATAATAAAAACCATAACTCTTGGAGTTTGTTCTAATTTCTGAGCAGTCAGATGGATTTGAAAATTACTCAGCTTAATTCTCCACCAATTCCACATGCAGAACGGATTAAAAAACAAAGAACAAAGACAGGCACCCAGGTGTTTAGAACCCCAAAGATTTTTCCATTATATTATTACAAGTAAGGCCAATTAAATAAACTGTGGTTAAAATTTTCAAAAATGCCTCAGTGATTTATAAGCGTATGTCTCATTGTAATGCATGGTTCAAACTCAGGTTCACGACTAACCCCCCTTCTGTCTACACACAAATCACACTACCCAAGGCTCAGACCCAGGGATCCTACAGAGGTCGAGATTCTGAGCCTGAGTCAAGCCACAGCTTCAAGCCCTATTGCTTTGCAGTGTAGACACAGCCCTACTCCACCAAAAGTATCCCACAATCCCAAGAGCCAACCTTCTTTGTCCTCTGGACAGTCAACTTTTCCTGCAATGCACCATGAAGAAAAGGCTAGAGAGGACGCATTTTGGGAGGGCGCTAGGAAGTCTGGGATAAGGTTGGTTGGACTTGGGCCTGCATAATGCGGCATGGACACTGGAGTCCCAGGTTGGGACCCAGGGTTGAACAATTCCTAACTTGCAGTTACAAATGAGAGTAGACATTCAAGTCCTAGATTAACAAACCCAGGTCACTAACTCAAGTTCTACCAATCCTGGGTTTACACTGCAGTGTAGACATACCCTTAGGTGCTGTAGAAAATTTTATCCCAGATCTACTTAAATATTAGCAAATCAAACACAGCTTTTTAAAACAACATTTTTTAAGCTATGCATTGAAAATCACCAGGCACTGATTTTTGCCTGTAGGCATAAAATGTTTTTGCAATTTTATTTTACTTTACTCTGTAGGCTTATCAAAAATCTATGTCACCAACAAGAAATAAATAGAACATCATTCCCAATGAGAGATGCACTCTAAGCTCCCAACTTTGGATTTCTGTCCAGATCCTAGCTCCCCCGAAGTTCTGAGGGTGTTCTGATTCAGAGTTTTAATTCAGGCCCATTTGTTCTCCTAACCATCTTTTGGACTACAATATAAACAGATACAAAAACATGCTTTCTGTGACTTCCCTAAAGCTTTTAGATGTGCAACATGATAGTGGATTGCTTATTGATGAAGCTTTTTTTAGAAGAGGAGAGATCACATGATTGATGATCATGGTTGGTTTAACATTGATTTAATTCAGTGGAAGTTCTTGTACTTAACTCCTGCTCCTATTCATCCCTAGAGGATTACTTTGACTTGAATATAAAATACCTTATTGACCAATTGTCCTTGGGAACACAGTTAAACACAAGATGGAATATGATGGGGTTGATAAACTCCACCCTGGAGAGATAGGAGTGCAGGAACAACTCTTGGCCCAGCCTGCTGGGCATGCATGTGCCAGCAGGAGGGAGGAAGGACCTAAAAGGGAGTCAGTGTGGTGGTTGCACTTCATGTCTCTTGTAGCAGCAGAGCCTATGGTTCAAATCCAGATCCAAAACACTTGGATCCAGGCATCTGGTGGCCCATATCTATTTAACACCAATCATTTTATTCATGTAATGCCTACCTCCTCCTTCCCTGAGCTTGAAAATGGGCCAGGAGTACCTTAGGAACATAGATCAACAGAAGGGAGTGTAGAAGAGAAAGAGAGATGAGAGTTGGGTAGCATCCCTCAGCACAGCAGCACTATTGTTCTGCCAGGAAACACGGGAATTACCATACTTCATCACAGCTGTGGTCCATCTAATCCCGTATCCTTTCTCTGACAGTGGCTAGCACCAGGTGCTTCAGAAAAAGGTTCAAGAAGCCCTGCAGCAGGAACTTATCAGATAACTAGCCCCCAGGGAACGTTTCTTCCTAACTCCTATTAGTTAGAGGTTGGTTTATGCCCTGGAGCATGAAGGTGTTATCCCTTTCAAATACAGGCTTCCTAGAAAGGACCTTAGGAATACTGAAGAAAAATCATATTTTAAAAATATTAATGCAAATCTTCCTCCCCTCAGACAGACAGTGAGGTGTGATTATTCAGGGTACTCTACAGTGTTTATTTCCTTATCTGTGCTTTTCACCACTTCAGCCTAGTACTCTGCTAGAAAAAAAATGTATTCTATTAGTTCAGATTCCCCAAAGTAAGTGATGCTTAATAGACTTTGGGCCTTAATTACTTTTTCATTTGTTTAATTCACCCATTAAACTATATACATTGTATCTTTAAAGCTTCCTTTTCTCTTTGATACTGAACCTTGTTTCACTTAACCAGACTGCCTTTTGCTATCAGTTCAGATTCTCATATTTATGTACTTTGCATATAAATTATTCAGATCAAAGTGTATTGCACACTACTTAACCCTGCCTCATCTATTCAGTTCCTAATTCAGCTCCCACATAGTTGAGGGTGGAAAAATCTTTATAAAGTGCTGGTTTGTTGATGAAGAGTAGCTTTAATAGAGACAGTTCCAAATCTTCTGTTACAGACATGTCACTGCACTAATGGCAGCGGGATTTCAATGGGTATAAGTAAAGTCAGAATTTGGCCCTCATTCTACAGACACTGAGCAGTAAGGGCTGAGTGTCAGGTTGGGTAAACATCCTATGAGAGTTAGCTAAACTGAGGGTTAAGTGAAGGAGACAAAAATGTCTCTTGCAGCCAGAGTTGGCTCAGTGATATCCAATCGGCTTCTTTCAAACAATATGTCCCCTCATCTCAGGATGGGTGTAACTCCCAGCTCAACCCAAATGCAATGAGAGACTATTAAGTATTAGAGGCCAGAAGTACAAAAGTATTTGGCAACTGAAGATGCAAACAGGAACCTAAATATCTCAGCTCCACCGGAGCCCACAGATCAGAGGTTGGCTGGAGAAAAAATTCATCCTACCACACAGACACTGCTACCAGTAATTCTCTACCCCTGCACTGAGCCATAGGAGGAGTGCAATTTAAAGGCAGCCCCAGGGCTGCCAGCCACCTCCCTCCTGACCTTGCACGGACACTAGCAGCATCACAGAAACGAATCTGGCCCATAGTCCCTCCTGTAAGATTAATTTGTTCCAGCTGAGCCCAACCCATAGTTTTTATGATTGGATTCTATGGCATTCCCGGATATGTGGGCTCAGACCCCTGAGCTGTTCTGTGGGACAGGGAGACACTGTTAAATCACTGCCTCTCAGCCCCTGATGGAGTCTTTGTATCCTGGTAGTTTTCTCATCACTAGTTGCAATGTCATAAAAGTTCTGCAAAAAAGGTGAAGACTGAACCTTGCACAAAATCGCAACTGTTCATGAGTCACCATGAGAAATCAAATAGTTATCATGTTGGACTACATTTATGAACAACGACTGCCATGGAGTCAAATGCCTGGAGAGAGAGAACAGAGTCTTTGAAAGTGCCAAAAATGAAATGCAATCATCAGAGGTTTTGACTTCCACATATTTATGTCATTTACTTAAATTAATTAAATAAGTGGTTGTGAAGGAGTATGCACTCCAGCTCTGGTGGCTGGAATCAATAGTATTTTATGGAGGTCACTCTTGCTAATAACATGCAAAGACTTATACAGGCAGATGACAGAGTTACATTGTTTCAGCTCTACCTGGGAAGGATGGATACACATCTTTAGAGAAATGAATAGGTTAATATTCTTGGAATTACTGTACATACTAATTTATATTTTCATTAAAACATAATGAGTGTAACTGAATTAATATTACAATGACTGCCAAAGGAATCAAACTGATTAGCTATTTACTGTATAATATCTGTGGTGTTTTTTTTAAAAGGCTTCAAACAAAAAATATAGGTTTCTTGGAATCCATGTTAGCTTTAGCTTCATATCCTTTTCTGCTTCTCTTTGTTGGCATTGAAATGATAAATTGAAGTATTTGATTAAGTAGTGAAGAACTAAAGTAAGGAATCCAACTATTTTCCTTAAACAATTTTTTAATCTGCATAAACAAATGGAATCTAATCCAGATAAATACAGGTTAAAGATTGTAAAATCATCATTTTGGGTTTTTTAAATAAAGTAGCAAACAATCTAAAGAATGCAGATGTTCATTACAGTGTATTTTTTGCTCTGTATTACCTCTTGTTAGCAACCAATTTCCTGTGTCAAAACTTAAACTATTTAAATACAAAAAAGAAAAAAGGATAACAATCCACTGCACACTTTGTTTCTAACATCTGGCTGCAGAATCAGATGAAAGTGTTGTTCATAGAAAGTTTACAAATTTGTGGGGAAAGAGGAATTACAGTTGGTAAACCTGTTTCATTTTTAAACATTTAAAGTGCACCAGTTTTTACATGTACAAAATAAAATGTATACATTTTGACAGGTATTTTGAAAGTTAATTGTAAGCATCACCTATGGATTGAATAAGATTGCTGAACCATTTACTGGGATCTGAACATCTGACTGACTGGTGTCTTGGCTTCTTGCCAGGAACTGCCACATCAGCACACTCACAACATAGAGTCAAATGAAGGGTTCTGATTTATTTGGTGTCTCACCCATTTCCTCTGTAAATTATAGAGTTGTGAATTCTGCATAGTGTGTTCCAGCAAAAGGTTCAAAAGGACAACTTTGCTATAAAAATAACTCTGGAGAAATACAAATGAAGTGGTGCATTTTTCTGCTCCCACCTGCCTACGTAAAGTACTCATGAATTCTTAATGCAACAAGGTTTAAACAGAGGGGAATAGAGAAAAAGGTGGTGATGTTAACATATGACTACCTTTTGGAGTGTGTCATTTTCATTGCAGACAACACTGTGTAATCACTATTGCCCAAACACTGGCATCCAAAGAACTGAATGAAATGAGACAAGTTACACCAGCTGAGGATCTGCCATTCGTTTTTTCATTGATTTCAATTGAGCTACATGGATTTACACTAGCTGAGGATCCACCTGAAGAGTCATATGCAATTGTTAGTTTAAGTAAGTTTAACTCCAGTAAAGTCAAAGGTATTGTACCCATTTACAGCTATGGTGTAGTTGGTCCTAAATCAGTCAAAAATTGCTTCAGCAATAACTGCCCCCAAATAATCTCCATGAGCTTTTAATAATTACTTTGAGGTTACAGTGATTGCTGATTATAGAACTATTAATCCAGTTTTACTTTCCCAAGTACCAATTAAATATTTAGGTTGCCTTCCCACAAATATCAGCTCTAAAAGAATTTTAGTGCATCTAGCAATATTGTGACTGACAGCAGGAACAGACTGCTACCAGAAAATGCAAATACTTTGACATTAACCAAGGTCAATAGGGAATGATTTGCATATGCTTATGAAAGCATTGCTGTCTCAGAACCTCATGAAAGGCCATGTGTGGTAGCAACAATGAAAATCCCACTACAAAGCCCACCCTTTACTATTCTATAAAAATGTATCATTGTTTGCACTTAACGATGAAAGAAAAATGCCATTACTGATTGCAGCAGGGTCTTCTCCATACAAGCCAAATATCCACTGCTGCAGATGCATGTCCTCTTCTTAGAATGGATTACAATAATTACAGTTTTATTTCTGATCCACATAGCCCAGTATTGGTTTTGTGAGCTTATTCAAGATTTTGTAAAATAAAAATGCTTTAGACACTCCTAACTGTAACACAATTAGAGCAGATACCATGAGGTGCTAAGAACCCTCACTGCCATGGAAGGACATTTGAATGGGAGCTGATGGCATGCTGCACCTCACAGAACATACTGAGCAATTCCCAAGATAGGGCCCTAAATGGCATGTTTTATAGGTAACTTACACCAGCTTTTACAAAGCATAAAATATCTGTCTTAACGACCTGGCCAAATAGTCCAAATGCAAATATTAACCATAATTCTCTAGGGTATATATGTTTCCCTCCCCTGTCAGAAATGGAGATGAGCAGCAGTGGATATAATTAGGTTGTGGACACTAAAATCAAGAGCCACAGCTCCCCCAACCTGTCATCCCACAGAAGTCATTCCTCCCCAAGTTTGCAGAGTCTAGGTTTAGTGGGAGAAGGCTTGCAGGTAGCAGGAGGGACTGAGGCCAGCAAAGCAGCTGCTTTGAGCCTAGCAGATATTTTTGAGAGAGTTAGTGCTGCTTTAAGCAGCAATACTCCTTGCTCTACTCTCATACCGTATTGTCCAGGCAAAGAAGCCAAGGCACTATGGTCCATTTGGGAATCATGTCAAGAGGGCCAACATCACTCCAGAGGAGAGCATTCCAAGTTAAACAATGCAGTGTTTCCTTGGCATTTCATCCACTTTCCATGATTTTACTGTAGCAGGATAGGATGTGGCCCTAGATGTAGGGAGTGCTTTGAGATCCAAAGATAAAAGCTGCTACATAAAAGGTCTGACATCAATACAGAGGCAGGAAGCATGCAAGGCAGTACAATACGTCTATTCTCTATTGCAGAGCCAATTTTACTTTCCCACTTTCTTCTCTCCTTACTCTAGTGCTGCTGATTGCTGAAGTCTCCAATCTGATATATTGTGAGGTCCTATCTTCTTTCAGGATAGAACCTGCCTCTGGAATCAGTCACTGGTAAACAATTCACAAAGATTGCTTTGAGTCATTAATAGTTTTGTTTGACCTCTCCAAGGACCGTTGGAACAGCTGATCTTGTGTTTTCTCTGAGCTCCCTGAAATGAAAATCACTTCTACTAACATCTGCAGGATTCACTCACTTTTAGTTTATTCAAACTGCAAACATCTGGCTGCTAAAATGTGCTATTACTTAGTAACAAGCTTCTAAAGAAGAGAGTTGTTGCTCATTCTTTGAGGGCACTTTAAAACTGCTTTTTATTAGAAATGGCACCCACTGTGCCTTCTGGCTCATGCCATGCCCACTTTAACCTCAAGCAGCTACCTCACAGCACTGGTTGGACACAAGAAACTCCACTTCTTTGGTCCTTTACCAATTGACAACTACACTATTCCCCATTAAACTTTTCTAGGGTCAAAATTCAGGTTCCTTCTATCAGAGGCACTCAGTTATTAATCTCAATTTAATAGTCTCCATATCTATTCCAAATCCAATGCCAGTTATTTTACCTAAAAGCAAATTGTATTTGCCAGGTACAGAAACTGAAGTGAAAGTCACAAAGCAAAAATAAGCACTATGATAGGTATTGCTAGGCATGCACAAAGCTTGCACTGTGAAGTAAGGGGACATTACCTAAAGCATGTCAACAATGTCTTACTCTCCTAGACTTACAAGGATTTGTCCAATCTGTCAGCTTCAAATTTCAGCATATCCTGGAAATCTGTATGCATTGTTCCACTTTCTTCCCCCTTCTGTATCAGGAAATACCCTAATGTTTATCCTCCTGTTTCTTTTGATGTAGGCTTTACCTACCTCGGTACACCACTGTGGCATGACATCTTGTCAATGCCCCATAAGTTCCTATCTACACAAAAGAGTTGAACCAGTTTAACTTAAGGTGTGATTTTAAACCAATTTCCTTAAATTGATGCAAACTGTCTTACAGAGTCTTAGTGCTGGTCTACACTACAGAGTTTTGTTGACAAAAGTCAGCTTTTGTCGACAAAACAGTGGAGGCATACACACTGAAATGCTCCTGCCACCGATGTAACTCCCCTGCTATGCCAACATAATAAAAAAATAATTAAAAAAAAAACAAAAAACACACCTCAACAAGAGGTGTAGGGTTTATGTCGGTGTAGTTAAGGCAACGCAGTGTCAGTGTAGACACTGCTCTAGCTGTCCCTACACTCTCCTAGAGAGATGAGTGGCTGAACCCTGCTCCTGGCTGGGAGCAGGATGAGAAGCCCTGGCCAGCCCCTGGTTGGGAACAAGGAGGGGAGAAGCCCAGCGGCTTCTTTGCCCACTCTTCACCAGGAGCTGGGGCAGCCAGGAGCTGGGGCTGAGCTGTGAAATTGACAAGGGTGCCTGGCTCCCATGGGGCATGGATGTGGGGGAGAGGGGGCAAGAAGCTGGGGCAGCTGGACAGCAGCTTGACCCTGCTTCCTGGGGGCAAGACATCTCAGATGGCTTCCCCCAGCTCCCAGCAGGGAACGGGGAGGGGAGAAGCCCCAGGCAACTTTCCATGGCTCCCAGCAGGAACCGGGGGAAAGGCAGCCCACCAAGAGCCCAGGAGCCTGTGGGGCAGCCAGGCTCCCAGCAGAGAGCTGCCAGCCCGGTCTCTCAGCTCCCCACATTGCCCCTCTTAGGTCAATGGAAGTGCTCCTGGTGAGGACGCACACCACCAACCCAAAGAGGGTACTATGGACATCAGCCACCACAGTAATTAATGCGGTGACTGTAAGTCAGCCTAACATAGGTCAACTTATCTTTGTAGTGTAGACAAGGCCTTATTGTGCCTTACATCAGATTTATTTCATTTTGGCTTACATTGATTGGGAGCAGTTTTAAGCTAAGCCAAGATACACCACTCTTAAAACAAAATTAGTGTGTCCACACATGGGTTTGCACCAGTTTAACTTAAGGTGGTTTAAGAACCAATTTAAGTTAAACTAATATACAACTTGTGTGTAGACAAGGCCTACTACAACACATTTTTTCCTATTATCTACTCAAGGTTAATTTTCATTCCTTTCAGTTGTTCCACTCATATGGGTTAGGTTAACTTCTTGTTCCAAGACTTATAGATCAAAATGCTTTTCATACAAGGCTTTCTATCCCACTCCCACTGACTGAATGCAGCCAGCAGGTAACATTTAGGTGATTTACATGAGGACTTAAGTGTCAGTTGCTTTCACCTACTTTCATAGAGAATGTTTCTTTTTCATGCAAATAGATGTAGCTCCTTTTGCAGGCTAGTGGTCACAGAGTATGACTTAGAACCTTAGCATCATTTACAAGAAACTAAATGTTAATCTCACTACAGCAGATACAATTCATATAACATTGTTCATTACAGATGGACATATTATACCCATTTTTGTAACAACATATTTTTAAGAATTCAAATCTTCTGTAATTGCTCTCCAGTTGACGCCATTAATCCACTCTCCCCTGAAAGGAGTAAGGCTGTGTCGACCAGAGGACGTCTCCTGTTGACGCAGCACAGTGGAGACACCTCAGTCCGGCAAAGTAAGTAAGTCAACAGGAGATATGCAAGCTATATTATTCCATTACAGCATGCAGCTTGTGTATCTCCCATTGACCACTGGTGGCAATGTAGACCAGGCCTTAGAGATATTATACAGAAAGAATCTGCAAGATTTAGATATAGCCTGGATGGGAGGACCTATAGAGAGGTCCAAGCCAAAGATGACATGCAGGTTACAGGCCTGAGCTACAGGCAGGATGGTGGTGTTGTCCACAGTGACCGAGAAAAGAGGTAGCAGGGAAGGTTGGGGGGGCGATTAAGAGCTCTGGTTTAGACATATTGAGCTTGAGCTGACGGTTAGACATCCACAAGAAGATATCAGAGTGACAGGCTGAGATTTAAGTTTGGTGAATCCAACCCAATATGTCACCCATTCCGTCACCTCACCTCCTCCCAAGTCCTTCAACTCATTTCCTCCCTAAATACCTGAGGGGAAAAAAACCAGCAGATTTGTGAATTGTATAAGTGCCTTCCCACATGCATCTCAACTTACATCAATTTTATCAGCCAAATTGGTGACATTTGTCTAATGAAATTTTTCCACTTCAGTGTATATAGGTTTAGTACCTTGCTGGGCTGCATGCCAAATTGCTATAGCTAATCAACTAACTGGACTTATGTAAATCTAGATGGCTGCATGATTGGCAAGGCTTATATAAACATAAGCAGTTACTGGGTGGGTTTATTGAGACTATACTGACACACACTGTTGAATTTTATGTTGCTCTGATCCAATCCTAAATCAGCCTTTTTCTCTTAGATAGGCTATTGGTCTGCAATGATGCAGTGATCTGTCAGTTTTTGCAAGGCCAGGTGGGCCAGTAGGTGGTTGGGGAATATTGAGATATTATAGGAAGTGTTACTGGCAGTTCAATAGGTGGCACTCTTCTCTAAATCAATCCTTAGTTGTGTGTGGGGAAGGGACAAGTATAGCAAACTAGATGACATGGAACCCATCAGGATAATAGTTACATCTATAATGTAGAGTAGTGGTTTCCAACCCATGGCCCGGGGGTCAAAAGTGGCCCACAGGGTCTTTCAAAGTGGTCCACCACTCTCCTCCTGCTGGCTGCAGAAGGGAGCTGCTGCCTAAGGACCCAGGCGGAGCTTGTTGCCACGGAGCAACAAGACCGATGCAGGCTCCTTGCTGCGGCCAAGGCGACTGGAGATCAGTGCTTCCCTCCCCTGGCTGTAGCAGGGAGCACGGCAAAGCGCTCTGTCTGGGTTCATAGGCGCTGGGGTCCGTGCTGGAGCCAGAGGGAGGGGAGCACTGAACTCCCATCTCCCTGGCTGCAGAAGGGAGCCACTGCCTAGGGACCCAGGTGGAGCGCATGGGGCTACAGGACGCGTGAGGTTTCCCTGCTGCAGCCAGGGGGATGGGAGATCATCAAGGAGGCCTGTTAAACTCCTTCCGGTCTGGCTGCAGTGGAGGGCAGGGGGACTACTGTCAGAGACTGGTGGCCCTTCAGGATTATAAAAGGTTGAGAGTAGAGAGAAGTTGGATGAGTAGAAACCCTTCCTGCTAGACTGGGATGAAAGACGGTTGAGCTTTTTTTAAACTCAGTTTGTAAACCTTCTCAAGGGAGTCAACCAATCCTGTGTCTAATAAACTCACACCATGCCACAGGAAACAAATGTGGCAAGCAGCTTGGGAGTTCTGTAGGGCAGGCACACTGTCTTTTTATTTTGTGTTTGTACAGCACCTAGCACAATGAAGTCTGGTCCACAACTGCATCCCCTAGATGCTACTGAAATACAAAGTAACAATAAGGGGAGAAGTTGGCCATTAAAACACAACCTAAACCCACAAATTCAGAAGGTTCTGATAACCCGACTCTGTCCAGGTAACTGGAACTTTTTAATCAGGGTAGTGTTCATGTTGCAGAGTTCTGAGGGCAAAACTAACAGTTTTCACAATTGTCTGCAGATTCTGAGATAATGTTATTATTTGGCTTCCACAGGAGTGGAGGGTACTCAGCAACCTCTCAGGAGGTACACAGCATCTAGCAGGATGAAGGACTATGTGTCTTAGCTGTGAAAGAAAAGGTCAGTATCTTTCTCAGTCGGAAAGTTGCAATAGATGGCGAGTAGCATCTCCCTGTACTTGGATGTGGTTAAAGAACCCCCAAACAAAGCAATAGAACGTTAGCTGAGTCAAATTCAGTCCTTGTGTAAACAGGAAGAAAATGGAGCTGCTCTTACACTTACCTGAATTTGGTCTCATTTAATATATCATGAGAAACTGGTTCTTATAATTAGCCCCAGAGTTTTCCAATAATTCCACATAGAAGTGTTTGCTCTATATTGACTGCAACAAATCCATCCTACCCTTGTCTCTGCATCATGGCTCAAACAAACCTCATCCTGCAAAGCAACCCACTTCCACGTGCTTCAGACCATCTGGGTGTTAAATAACTGATATGTATATCCTGCTCTCTTCCTTCCCAAACACATGGTTCTAAAGTTACATTTATGCATATCATAGCTTTTCTTCCCAACCCAACTTTACAACAAATGAATTAGTGTCTTTATTTAAAGAATCAAAGAAAATTGGTGTTTTTTTTTTTAAAACCACTCTATAGAAATCAGTATATTGTGTCACCGTAAGCACAGGCTCACTACTTTAATGGATATATAAGACCACCTAAAGAAATACATTTTACTTTTCAAAACCAGAAATAAGAAAATAGGTTTGAGGTTGGTTGATTAACATTTTTGTATATCAAACCCATTTCATTGTTTACCAAGGTCTTTGAGAGGAGATTTCAACTGTGGCTTCCAGTCCATCCAGAGCTCTGGAAGGGAGACAGGGAAATCCTAGTATTCTACCCATTTTTATGACTAGCAGGCTAATTCATCAATAAAATTACAAGAAATGCATGTGCCACCATTTAACATAACACTCTAAGTAAGAAGCGAACTAAACTTAGTCTCAAGGTCTGAGTTCCTTGATGCTTCTGGAGATTACCATATGAACAGATGAGTTCTGCCATAATAAAAGCTGCAAATAATTTGAAATATAATACATCATCATCCATGGCATAGTCCCATAATCTCTGTGTACAAAAAAAGGATAACTTTATTCTGATATTCTTGTAATTTTATTCTGCTTGTGGATTGCTGCTTTAAAACTTAGGTTTAATTATAGCTTTAGCCAGAGAATCTGCAGCTTATTAGCTTTAGTTCAGATGTCTGAACTAAAAAGCCTGCTTGATCAGTGTGTGTGTCCCTTCTAGGATTAACAAAAGGAACAAGCTCATTATAAATGATCCTGCCAAGAAAAAAATCTCAAAGAAACAAAGCTTGAAGGACAAGCTTTTTTTTTTTTTGCCAGATGGATCTGTTAACTGTGACGTGGATTGTGGTCTTTTCTCACACAAATGAGTGTAAATCAATCCTATTTGTAACAGTTTGTTTATTACATACAAAATAAGCAAAAAGACATTTTCATAACAGTGTCTGGATGGGGCCTGCATAAAACCTGCTATTGTTAAAGAGTTACCTAGTTTTGATTTACCACCAAATAAACTGAGCTGCAGACAAGAAACAATCTCTCTGGTTTATACCATGTTGTTACCTAACCATCTAACTCTCATCACAGAAAATAAAGTCCCTTTATGAGGCTCTATTCTCCAGCATTATTTGATAATAACGACTTAATAGGCAAAGTCTGGAAGTTAAAACCGTTTTTAAAGTGAGCCAGAACCACAACCCTTTGGAGATTATCACTGGAGATCAAAGTCAGTAACAAATACTCAGAGCAGAACAAAGAATGTCAAAGTTATTTTCTTAGTACATGGAAGCTTCTGAGTTTTATGTGGTCTCCATGCTAATTAAAATTCAATATTCCAGTCAGCTGTGATTTTTGGTGTCTTATGCACCTGAATAATATTTTCTGACATTTAAGCCAAGCTAACTCTGACTGTCTTGGTAACAGTAATGAACTCCAACCCCAGAACTGTATTAAAATAATTATTCATAGGTTTGGTTTGATAAAGTACATTGCAAATGTGGAGCCACCAACAGAACTATAAATATTAGTGATAATCTCATGACTGGTGGTTAAATATCAGAGTTAAAATAAAGAAATGGATTAGGGGGTAAAAAATGTAAACATCTGTGTGACCCACGAACCCCTTAATACCAATTGGCAAGGATGTTATAGGAATTCTGATTCTGATATTTGATTCTGATATGTACATTCTGGTTCAACAACAAGTGTCATATGAGGTCTTAAACAAAAGCTGGGGTCATTAATATTGTTTTGAAATGTATATATAGATTATTTTGATGATGTCACATGTTTTAATCATACAAGAAACATGATCCTGACATCAGCTCAGCTCATTTACATAATGTATACAAGTGTAGAGCACGGCCATCCCCCCTTGTCTGATGCAGAGGGACGCCACACTCACTCCCGACCCTGCTCCGGCAGGCACTGGCTCACACTGGGGCAGAGAAACGGTCTTCAGGCCCAGGAGGAACAGCCCCCAGGCAACAGTCCAGGGCCCCCGGCAGGGCAGCAAACAGCTCAGGGCACTCCCAGGGTGGTCAGGGAAGGGGGGAGGGGGACACAGGCCCACCTGGCTCCACTGCATCCCAGCCCAGCTTCCTAGCTGTGGCAAAGGGGTGTGCCACAGAGTCAGTGGGGTCCCAACCACAACACACTGACTCACTTTCCGGTCCCACAGTCCCTGGACCAGGTTTCCCCCTCCCCTGGGCTACTTCCTGCCCCCTTTCCCTCAGGTACCTGGTGGGCCATGGCCCAGTCGGCCTCATCAGGGTAGTCACCCAGGGATAGGTTGCAGAGCCCCTCGATATCAGCAGGGGGCGGTAGGTCAGGCAGCTCATCAGGGAAGTCGGCATAGGGCAGTTCCTCCAGGTCCAGGCCCATCAGGGTCCTCACCCCATCGTTGACCTCTGGCAACTCCTCCAAGAGCAGCTCCTCCAAGTCTGACCCCATTAGGGCCCCCTACTCATCATCCACATCTGGCAACTCCTCCAGATCCTGGCCCATCTGGATCACTGGGTCCTCCAGGGTGCTCGGTTTCAGGATTACCTCTGGGCCCCAGGCCACCAGCCGCTCACTTGCCAGTCCCAAGTCCCCTCTGAAGAACAGGGAGAGACATCCTTCCTCTCCAGGGGCTTGCTAGAGACTGAGCTCCTGGACCTTCCTTTTATACTTCCTGTCCCACTCCCTTGCTTCCAGGCAGGCGGACAGGCAGTCTCTGGCTCCACCCCAACAGGCTCGGCCTGTTCCTCCCTGTCAGTTTCAGAGGGAGGCCACACCCACTCACTACAAGGTAGATGAAAAGAAAAAAGCACGTGGGGAAGTGATGAGTCTGCGTCCCAGAGTTCACATCCAGATTACCCCTAATTTCATAGTTTTGGGATCTGGGTTTTAGCTCAAATCCATCTCTAGTAAAATGTCTTTCTTCCTCTATTTCTAATGATTTTTCAAAGTAAATACCACGAGGCTCTATCTACAAAGGCAGCCAAATGCTTTAGTATTTTCTTCATGCAAATCTCCCCTCCTCTATCTCTATCCCTTTGGCCTCTCTGAGCTCAGCACAGCTTCTCATCGGTTGGTCCACTTTCGAGTTAAGCTTTTACATAATAAGCTATGCCAGGAGCTAAGATTCTCACTGCTTGGTTTCTTAAGTAAAATTTAAACATAAATGCAGCTCAGCTAGCTGGGAAGAATTGCCCAGTGCAGCGCTAAATGAAGGCAGCAGAATATTTGCAGGGGGATTGACTCAGGACTGGCTAGAAAGGGTCTGAAGTGTCTCATCTGGCTTTGCAGCTAAAGCTTGTAGCTATAAAAATAGAGGAAACAATATTTTATTGTTTATAATAATTAGGAATGAGTCTGAAAGAAAGCTCTGGATCTGCAAACAGTAAAACTTTGGGGACATCCATGTCCAGATTGGGATCCAGACTTGACAGCTGCTCCCTATCTCTATAATGGGCTAGATCAAACTCTGGGCATACTAAAATCCATGGTGCTGCAAAGAGTAGGCACAATTACTATGTAAATTAGACACAAGGAAATGGGACAAAAACACTGATTCTTTAGCTCCACAGACATAGGCCTCTAGACTTGAGCTAAAGAAAAAATTCCCTTGGCTGATAGTAACAGTTACCAAATCCTAACTGTAGGATAAACACTACAGGACAAAATCTCTCTCTCTCTTTAAGTCCATCCCTCTACTTCGGGTACTATCTCACTTGAACTTTAGAAACTCCAGTTCTGTATCTGAACTTTGTAGCTCTGACCCTAGTAATAACAACAAGGATATTTTGCATTTACTAATAATTACTTTCAAACAGACATAAGGGACCCACTTTCAGGCTTTGCTGTAACCCTTTGAGAAGGCTTGTGATGGGATTTACATTATTTTTTGAATTAAAGATTAGTAGGGTACAGCAAGGTTTGTAACATTCACAGTGCCTCTCACAACAGTTATAACACGCGTACACAGAGAACCATGACAACTAACAACATTTGCACCCCAACTTAGTAGCAGCCCTATCCAGTGGTTTGTATTATTATTTATATTACAGAGGCATCTCAAGATCCCAACGAAGATCAGGGTCCCATTGTGCTAGGCACCTGTACATACAAATAGAAAGAGACAGTTCCTGCCCCAAAAAGCTTACAATCTAAACAAGATAGGAGGAAGTAATAGTATCCTCATTTTCCAGATGTACATGAGAGAAACAGAGAAAGTGATTTGCCCAAGTCACATAATTAGCCTGTGGCAGAGCTAAGAATTGAACTTAGAGTTCCTAGCTAGTGACTTAATCATAAGACCATCCTTCCCTTTCTACATACCTTTCTGAGGTTTAGTGTATAAAAGAAGTCTGAAGTTTTTACATCAAGTCATATCTGAGTTATGAATGGACAGATTTTGTTTTTTCAAAAGTTAAACACCCACCATTTTTTTTAAAGGTACATGACTCAAGAATGACTTTTCTAAGTAAACTCAAAAGGTCCAGAAAAATTCTCCTCTGGAAAGAGACTATAAATGAAAGGAACTTTTCCTAGGAATTTGTGACGGCAGGTTTAAAATCAGCCCGATATTGGAAATTTCTTTGACAGCATTAACTATGGAGTTACATTGTTATGACTCTGTAATACCTTTTATGTACACAGAGCATTTCAACCAAAAGGCTAAGGAAGTTCTTTCCAAATGGCATATATAGTTTAGGGCTCACTCACTCCTTCAATGACATGTAACAACCTCTGAGCCATCTTTGCTAGCAACATATCCAGGTTTTCATCTCCATCTGAAACTAATGGAGAATTTTCCTGAGAAGAATGTAGTTATGCAAACTGAAATTTGGCCAGGACCTCAGATTTGACACCCATAATATTAAAAGTACCATGAGATCTTTGGAAGCATCCTTTGAAGTGCTGACACTGAATAGGACCATTAAGATTGCAGTAGGGGACACACTAATACAACACCATGGGACAACAACAGAGATTTGTTTAGCCCATTAGTTACTTAGTATATTAGGCAGCACTGAAATGGTCACTGATTTAAGGTTAGGGCCTTGCTATTATCTGTATTATTCATCTGAAAGCCAGCACCTCAGGTAGCCCAATTTCTCTGAATGCTAAGGGGCACCAATTTAGTACTGACTCAAAGAAGATCAATAACACCACATCCTGGCAGTACAGGGGTTAATGAAGAGGTCTCCCATCTACACTCTGGTGTCAATCAGCTCTGCTTAGCTTATAAGTTCTGACAAGATCATAGGCTGAGGCAGTAATGGCCAGAACAATGACAATATCTCATTTTTTCTTATTAAATAAAAAATGAACCAGTTTGTTTTATATTTATGGGGGGAAAAATGAATAATAAAATTATATCTAACTTAAGCTTCCTATATTAGTTTTAGGACCCTGCATTTTTCTTTCATGCCCCAGTGATCCAGAGCATCTTTAGATAAGGTTTTTTAAAAAAGGATATTATTCATATGCACTACTGAAAATTTTGCTTTGGTGATTAACTCCATATTTCTAGATAGTAGCCAGTACGACACATAAAATCTTTTGGAATTAATAGGATGAAGAGGAAAAGCAAAGATGACAAGATTCTGAATCTTAACAGCAGGGTGCCAATTATTATTCTCTGTTAAGAAAACATAGTGACCCACTGGAGGTGTCCTTATCTCCCCATTTGTACAGAGAAGCAATTCAATTAGTGATCTCTTTCCTTTCAAACAGCTGAACAATTCAAACAAGTTTTACCTAACAGAAGAAAGATCTCCACTTTATTTCACATAGGGAATTATCGCTTGTCTCTATTTTCCACCCTAGTTACTATAATTTACAGCTGTTATGCCGTTTGATAAATTCAATAGCTTTTATAGTACACCTGAAAAGGAGGCTTTATACATAAAGGAATCATGAGAGATTTTATATATATAAAATATATATATATAATATATGTATAAAATATATATATATAAATATATATAAATATATATAAAATATATATTTTATATATAAAATTTATATATATATTTTTATATATGAGATTTTAAATATGAGAGATACTTTAAATGGACTATATTACATGAAGTGAGGGGACAATAGAGGTTTGCAGTTGTATGTATGTGAGGATTCTGGGTTCTACTATTCCCTCCAACTTTGTTTCAAGGTAAAAAACTTGTAATGCTTCCTAGTCTGAGTACCTCATGCAGCAGAGCAGATTCCTAGGTTGCAGTATACATGGTATTGCAGATGTAAAAATAGTGTAACCGCAAAATGAGGTTTATGGGAAAGAAGTAACATAAGCTACATTGTACAATGGGAGTACTGTCAACCTTCCAAACATTCAAAAAACTTGAGTCAGGCCCCCAAAAAATCATGAGATGAGATTTAAAAAAAAATAATAAACATCAAATTATTTTAATTTGCCTTCTGGTGGCTGAGCTTTTGGGATGCAATGAGGTGATATTTCCAAGCATTTCTCTATATCTATCAGAAACTCTACATCTATTAGAAACTTAGGCGTGGCCTATGCTTAAAAGTTGGGTCAACATAGCTACATCAGTTGGGGTGTGAAATCACACCCCTCACTGACATGGCTATGCTGACCTAATCCCCAGCGTAGACACAGGTGTGTCAAGGAAAGAATACTTCCATCAACGTGGCTACCATCGTTCAGGGAAGTGGTGTTCCTACAATAACCAAAAAAAACTTTCCGTTGGTGTAGGCTGTGTCAACACTATAGGGTTATGCTGGCATAGCTACAGCGATATGGGTATGTGAGTATAGTCTCCTTAGTGTAGACATACCCTTACTTTTTTAATGAAAGCTGAGATTTTCCATTGGTCACCCAATTCTAGGAGCTAGGGCTTTAAGATAAAAAAAACAAATATAATGAGATTTATGATATTGTGATAGTTGGCAACATGACAATGGTCATGATGTGTGCCGACATCAGAACAGCATGTCAGAATGAGGGACACACCTGAATCTAACCCTCCAGATCTAATATTCTTGTTCTTCAGTGGGGTTTCAGGTATAACACTTAATGTGCTCAAGAAAGTTTCAGCTCATACAGACTTACATCTGAAGCCTTGTTTACATGGAAAGCCTTGGGCTAACTGGGTAGGTGTCTTAGACGATTCAGCTCAGTAGGAAGCACTGAGGGATCAAGAAAAGCCAGAATAAGGAACATTTTAAAGTCTACATTTTAAAGTCAATTATCCAAAGACTTTGGGTTTTCCCTGAGATCTTTGGATAATCAAAGTTTTACTGTATATCTGAAAAACACTGGGTTTGTTTGCTCTCCCATATACTGCTTCTTATTAGACAGGATGATATTGTCAGACCTTCTCAAGTGTGTGTGTGAGAACATGACACCCTTTACCGATTGCTGTATTGAGAGGAAAAATCCTAAGGCCCAAGGAAAGTAAGGAAGAGGAGGAAATAAAAGAAGAAAAAAAGGGGGAAGGAAAATGAAGGGAAGGAAAGAAAGGATAAATGAGGACTGAGGGAAAGAGAGGGCAAGGAGATATTGAAGTTGTTTGTATTTAAAGAAAACTTCTAGCTGAATATTTATTCACCCTATTCACCCACCCATCATATTGGTATCTGAGCTCCTCAGATACCTTCCCTAGTCAGTATGCAGTACCATTCACAAAACATTCAGAAGACTGAAAAAACCAAGCCAACAAAGGTTGAGGGGAGTGGTGCATTACACACTATCTGGTGCAGTTGGCCTCCTCTGCAGTGTTTGTTTAGTGCATCTCATAGAAATGACTCAAGGCAAGTTATAAAAAGAACACCGCAATTATCATCTATGTAGGACCAAACTTGACAGGGAATATAAAGTACTGCCTAGCCATTACCAACAAGCAAAGCTTTATTGTTTGTGGGAAAGGCTTAGTCACTTTCTACCCTCATATGTGCACATCCAGCTCCCATCAGAATTGCATGCATGCATCTGACAACCCTTTCATATCAATTACTGAAAGTCATTTTAATAACCTCCCTATTGAAGGAGAAACTTATAACTTCAATATTCTGTGGGAAACTAAGCATTCCTTCCCTGATTCCTTTTCATTTTTTTAACTTGAAGAAGCAAAGAACTCAGTAAATTATGTCTGATTTCCATGAAGTATTGCATAAAATTTAAATGTCTCTGGAATTCTGTTGCAATAATAGTCACAGTTTTAACTACTTTTTAAAAATAATTCTCAATGTTTCTACTGCATCCAGGGACCACTGCTTGTAAATTTACAAAGCTTTTAAGCAAAGACTATATAGCCCAGCAGATAAGGTGATGGTCTTGTGATTTTTGAGGCAGTTTGACCAAACCCAGTGATGGTTGTCCTATTTTTATTACAAATTCATCCATTTTTTATTTTCTCAAATAAACTGTTGCATTTATTAACTCTAAATTATGATAATAAACTTAAAATGTCTAATGAACATGTAAATGCTTTGTTTAAAACAAAAAAAACAAAAACAAAAACCAAACATACAGCATAGTTTTTCATAATGGTAGTTTTCAGAATCATCTAGGGAATGTGTTTTGCATTTTATAGACAATATAAAATATCTGATTCTGTTTTCTTCTGTAATTCATAAAGTTTCTATTACATTATTAGAACAATATAAGATTTTTTCTGTACCTACTTAACCCCCATATAAATATTCCCCTGGGTATAAGCTGAAAATTGTATGAGACAGACACTTCTGCTGATAGTTCAAAGGTACTGCATTCAAAGCCATGTTAGGGTTGGGTTTTTAATTAAGATTTATATCTCTTCCCCCCTTCCCACCCACCAATCAGTCCAGTTATTGATTAATTCTTATCACTTTTCCAAAGCCCCCAAAAAGTATATTTGACACAAAACATTCTACATGCAATAGCAGCCAAGTTAAAAGAATGAGAGCATGCAATAAAAACCAAGACAAAACCAGTCAGCCATCAGATGTAATACATAAAAAAAAAAAAAGTCACGTTAGAAAAAAGCTAGCTGTTTATATGGTCAACTTGAATTAGACACAATTATAGAGTTAACTAAATCCCCCACCACATTTGAAGCTTTCCCAAGTGGGTTTATGAACCCTAAAACAGGATGAGTTTAGACCTTATTTTGTCATTTAATTTGATGATATAAACAGCTCTCTCTTTTGTAACTTAATTCTTTAAATATAAACATCACATATTTATACAGCTGAACTGTTCTTTTTTCAATTTGGATACTTTTACATGGGACCGGTTTTGGCTCAGATAGTAATTAAGAGGATCACTGGGGCAGGAGGGGAACACAAGTATATCATAGGTTTAAGCTCTGCAAAGTCCATAACTCTTCCCATTCAGATAGGTGTCCTCAGATTTCTTGTATTGTGGCTAAGTCAAGCAACTTCACTCCTTTAAACTCCTTGGCTTTTACAAAGGCCTTGTAGCACTACATAAATAACTAAAGCTTCTAATAAAAAAATTAAAAACACACAGAAAATTAAACAGAAATGTGTGCTCTTTCTTAATAATTTCTCAACACCTACAAATCCCACAGAAGTCACTCAGCATCTTTAAAATCAGGTCACTGTAGCCTTTCAGGTTTTCCAGTGATCCTGAATTCACCTGGGTCTACCCAATTGTATGGGTATGCCAAAGGGGAGTTTTACTAAAGTAGGTTTAGGTAACACATGATCACTGAGCACATCTTTTCATTTTCTATAAATGCACACCAGACAACTACTTTCCTCCCCCAAAATGGCCTCCATTAGCATGGCTACCTTCACTGAAGACCATGATCTTAGGAGTTGCTCAGGTAAGCAGATCAGCCTATTTCCTTTCAAATAAAACTAAGTGTTCTCAGAAAAAGTAGGGCTTTGAAATGGGAATAGGTCTAATGTGTGTATCATGGTTTTCAACCTCTGTCCCAACATGAAGTCACTAAAAGATCTCTTCAAAATCAGTATCTTATTTTAAGGGTTGCACTCAATCTATTAGTACTACACAGAGCTTGATAAAACAATGAATCCTTGCAAGGTATTTGCTCTGCCCCAGGTAGTTTTACAACATGATCCCTACTATTTCTTCTAGAGAACCCATGCAATGTGCAGGAGCCAAAGGGAACTATCACATCCTCTCTTGATCCTTTCAACATGCTTCTCAAGACATTGGGGGGCCAGAATTTTAAAGGTATTTAAGTGCCCAACTCCTATTGATTTCAATGCACTGTAAAAATCTAGTCTCAGATGCTCTTCTCCATGATTAAAGTGTTACAGTACCATCTAGTGGGGGTCCTGCTTATTGTCTCAGCTCCTACAGTAATAGGGTAAATGTTTCTGTAAAATTCCTGAACCCATCTCATTTCTATTAACTGCTTTATTGGCAGCTTTGAAAAGTAGGAACTAGTTATTTATCACTATAAAATCGCTTCTCAAATCTTGAGGTAAGTCCTTACACAGTTTACTCTCTTTTATTCAGGCAAAACTCCCACTGATACTCATGAATGCAGGATTTGGCTCTAACTGTTTGTTTGAATGTTAAACCATAACATTCTTCTCATATCAAGCCAATATCAACCAGTCAATTGCTGATGAATTCTTAACAAGGAGCTCCCTCAAATATTCTGCCTTATCTACTACTTTGTTTTTTGTTTTTTAATTCCTACTACTCACTTTCACCCAACACAATTTATCCTCCCCTCAGGGACCCTAGTACCTCATGGAAGCATCTGTATCTAGAAGCTGATCTTGTAGTAGCAATCATGGGTGGATTGCACTAAGGAGTGTGTTGGCTGGTGTATTTATGTAGTGGAGGAGGAAGATGTGATAGGAAACGAATGGCTGCTTGATCTGCAGCACAGTTGCAAGAGCAGAACTGGAACTAATTTCTGATGCTTTAAGTAAGCTCTCTGATTAAAAGTGATTGAGAGGGCTATTCGTTGATTAGCTATGCTACATGTGGAACAACTAAAACTGTTCTCTCTGCAAAGTGTAATAATTTAATTACTGTGCAATAATGGGACAAGTAAGAAAATACTGACAAGCGCTATAAAATTTTCTTAGTGATTTCCCAAAGAAAACAGGAGATCTTTGTCTGATCCCCCATTTGCTATCCCTTCATCCCATTGTACACATGGAGAAACTCTCAACAGTCTCTAGGGGATGGCCCCTAGCAGGGTAAGACATTAGGAAATGCCCAGATCATGTTTATTCATCTGTATCCATCCCAGAGATCCACTGAAAAAATTAAAATCAAACAAACAAATCATATTAAATTTTTTTTTAATCCTTTGCCTGTTTTTATCACTGCACATTGCTGAGCTATGTAAATGCATAATTTTATTCCTATGCCATCGGCCCCCTTCTCCCCCCCCCCCCTCCCCATTCCCTCTATTGTTTGTTACAGTCTCTTGTTGCAACTTGTCTTAAAAGTAACTTGTAAGCTCTTGGGAGCAGGGTCTGTCTGATGTGTTTGTGCAGTGACTAACATGAGGACCCATTCCTGACAAGGACCTCCAGATGCTACTAGAATATAAGCATTCTAAAGCCTATACAAAACAATCTAGATGATACTAAAACATGGTACCCACCAATTTATACCCATAGAATATAAATGCAAAGCCAAAGACCTTCATTAATACCAATATAATTGGTATGTGAGTAATTTCAGAATAAACTCTGGCACATCTATATTCCTAGAATCACTCAAATACATAAAAAGTTTACCAGGAACATTTTTCTTTTACTGTTATTTCATAACATTTAATAAACTGGCTATGCTGTTGATGTTTCAACAGATTTCCCTAAAGCCAAACAAACATGCTGATTGACTGATATGTTCACACTTCTATAACAAAGTTGCAACCCACCAGGACAGGAAACTGATCCAGAACAAAATGATGTATTTTTCCTCTATCTCTCTGGGAAAACAAACCAGTATTTGAAAGGATGGGTGACTTTCCAATTAACAGGACTGTGAGTCATGAGATCTAGTTCTGTTACATGTTCTAGACAGACTATGTAGCTATGGGTAAATCACTTAATCTCTCTGTTTATCAGTTTCATCAATTGTGAAATAGAGAACTACCCCATAGAGGTGTCAAGGCTTAATTTACTAAATATTAACTATCATGGGGAGTCCTTTCCAGTCTTATGTCTATATCTCATGCTTCAGCTGGTGGCCTGTACACGGTCTGGAAGGATTTTTTTCCCCCAGATGTATTCTGAGGAGGAAGGATTCTCCTTTCTTTGAAGCATCAGAGATGGGGACAGCTGGAGATGGGACATCAGACAGGGTGTGCCAGTGCTCTGACAGTACTGAGAATTCTGTTTCAGATGCTTTGCTTATTGGTCTTCACATTCTCAGGGTCATACTGATCACTATTTTCAGGGTCAGGAAGGAATTTTCCCCCAGGACAGATTAGCAGGGACCTTGGGTTTTTTTTGTTTGTTCTCCTCCTTCTGCAGCATTGGGCTCTAACAGTTTGTTAGGATCATCTGGGTATATCTCACCAAATTGTTTCCCTGACACTGCAGGGGCCTAGGGAATTGGTGCAGTTCAGCACCTTCTATTTTCCGCCTGTGGCACACAAGAGTTCAGTTTCCTGAAAACTGTAATATCTCAGTCTAATCCAGGTTATTGTGCTCAACAGAGAGGTAACTGGTAGGGTTTAGTGGCCTGTGATGTGCAAGAGGTCAGACTAAATGTTCTGGTGACCTCTTCTGGCCTTTAACTTTATGATTATTATAGCTCAAAATCTAATCAATTAAAAAAATTAGTTAAAAGCAGTTTCCTATACTGCACCTGTCCCTGAATTCCCCTGCCAACTTTTGTGGTTTTACAATCCCATTTTACTGGGTTTTTCTCTCCCCTGTTGTTGTGAGGAAAAACTTACACAGACAGGGAAACTAAGACCCCAATCATGCAAATACTTGCACATCTGAGTAACTTTATTCCCATAAGAAGTCCTGTTGAACTCTATATAAATATCAGCAGGATCCAGGCCTAGCTGATTAGATATAAAGTGCTGTCAAATGCACAAAATAAATTCAAAATATTTCTTCTCTACTCCCTTCCAGTTACAATAATCTTAGGTATCACCTCTAACACTAGAATTTTTAAAAAACAGATGGAAATGCTTTTTATTAATTTGATGGTGTCACTTTACCATTTGTAAAGTACTCTTTGATATTCTAGTGGAAGACATTACATAAATGCAAGGTATGTTTAATGGCTGATCAGAATCAGATATTTTATTAATGAGTAATTAATAAAATAATTACATCTTTAGACAGTGATGTACATGATGCATTTGAAACATATCAGAGTACTTTCTATAGCAAAAATATGTCTTTTATAATCAGTATTACTGAATGTCAGAATAAAGCTCAGGAAGAAAAAAATTGAACTAGAAGAAACCATTTATATAAAATTGCATTAAATTTTCATTCAGTGACACTTTCTCCATTCTTTTCAATGTCACTGAAAATCAATGCAATTGATATAAACTATCCTTTTCTCATTTAAAATTCAGAATCATTAATTTCAGATAGCCAGAATCCCTTAAATGTGTAACTTCAGGATCAAAGTTAGGCATCCATACGAAGGATATATATATCATTACTCTGGCTCCCTCGATTACATGATCATATGCATGATTTTGATACTTAAAACAGTAATTTTAAAAATAATAAAACACAACAGTAAGACATAAAAGCTGTGTGTAACCAGAACTAGACTTCTGTAGTAGCAAAGATGGCCTGTTATGGTAGCCCACATTTAGAAGCATCTGGCAGATTTCTACATCAGAGCAAGTAGAAATAGGACAGATATGTCACCTAAGTAACAGACTTGACCTCTACATTCTTCAGCAACCTTGCTAGACAACTTGCTTAATGGGTTGTCAGAAGAAAATTGTGCTCTGCCTTCACACAGATAGTAAGAGCTGCACTAACAATCTTGTGTCAGAGATGACTATTGGAATAAAATGTCACAGCAGAAGGGAACCATGAAATGCAGAAGTAGCACTCCACTCACTTTGGGATCTGTATCAATATGAGAAACTTTAAATGGTAGCATTGCCCATAATTAATGCCCCTTGTATTGATAAATGTTTAAAACAATATAAACTGTAACAACCTGCTATATGAAATGAATTATTTCTTTTTATTATGTAATTCTGCTAAAGCCAAACAACATCCTGGGTTGCTTTCTTAACATTCCCCATAAGAATTTGTACCTAACTGGAACAACCCTAGCATTTCAGGTTGCTTACATCGTTAAAAGGTCTCTAGCCTCCAAAAAGAGGGGAATTATTTAATGCTATTTCAGTTGGCTGACTTATTAATGTTAAATTATTTTTACTAGATAGTTAACTTGTGCACAGTAAAACAGTTCTTTTCTGAGCTTACATGACAGGGAGATTGAAATGAAATGTTCCACTATTATCTTACTATGCACTTTCAAATATTTCTTTTGAGTTTTTTCATTTTCTCTTATTTTTTGGGAAGGTATATTCTTTTGTTGTTCATGTCTTACTTCCAGCTAATATTTTTGCAATTTAACATATGTACTGTAATGCTAATCTGTGTCTGTTGCATCATTAGTTGCTGGGAGCAGCAGATCAGGAGACAGGGAAGGCATCTCCACCCTCTATTTGCCCCCTCTGTTCTTCTTTCACATTATTTGAAAGTAGAAATCTATTTTGTTTTATTTCAACACAGTTGAATTGAAATAACATCATCAAAGGCCCTTGGAGAATACCATTCTTGTTTCACCTCCTTAGTCCCATGGAGTTCTGCTCCTGCAACTGACTCTGCAGGCAGCCCCTGCACCTAATGGGGAGACCCAGTGAGGTCTAGGGGGCCATGCTGTCAATTGCAGGACTGGGGCCTATACAACTGTTACAAAACAACTGTCCTTTGTTCTAGTTTCCACAAAAAACGAACAAATGGACACTGTCAAATACCATTTCATCCCACTAGATGGAGTCCAAAACCTTTGGTTGTAGCCACGCTGCTGAGCAGTTAAAGCCTATATTGTGTTTAAATAAATCCTGGGTGAAGAAGAGATTTCAGCCTTCAGAGAACAGGTGTAGTTTGACTCCTATATTTGGGGGGGGCAGCTCCAGCCAGGCCAATGGGGCCATGCCTGCGGGCGGGGGGGAGGAGGGGGGCAATTCTATGCCTGCCCGAGGCTTGCAGTTTGGGGGGCAATGCCCCCTCACCCCCTCCAAAAAGCCTGTGCTTCAGAGGTTCTATCACCCTTCATGAGCACTTAGAAGTTGCCCATTGTTTTGTGGAGAATAAGTTAACCGTGTGATTTTACGTGTTTACAGTTCCTGAGAATACTTGAGAGTAGAACAGTAGTTTACATACAAAATGTTAGGAAGACCCCGATTTGGGGCCAGATTGCATTCCCTACAGCTACATGTAGAGCTCTCCCCCTCTCCTGTATGAAAGGGGAGGTTCATTCTCCACCATACTCCCCATTCTTGGAAGCACCTGTGCAGAGGGTGGGCCCTGGAGGAATAAAATACATTGTTTCACCAATACCACAAGTCATCCACTCAGTAGCTAGCAAGCCTCCATACAGAGGTTTAGTGAACAGAAACTGTCAATGTCCTCCCCTCAGATCCCTTTAACAGGTTTCCCTGGAACAAAGAAGCCCAGTCTGACCCCAAACGTTCTAATTTACAAAAGTTAATCAGCCCAACAAGACTCTGCTTCATAACCGAGCATGATGACCAGTTTCTTTCTCTCCCCCACTGTTTAAATCAGTCTTGTCTGTTATCTATTAAGTATGCTGTGCATACATCCTCTTGAGGAAACGTCTGTAACTCTCCTTGCAATTTGGTCCTCTGTTCATTACTGCAATCAAATAAAATATATTTGAAACTAGAAAAAAATCTAAATAAACAAAAGATGAGACTTGTAGCCTAAAGATGTTTCTTCTGCTACCAAGTTTGTTGGTAACAAGATGTTCCTGATTACCTCCCTGTCCCTGTCCTATTAGCCTCCACCAAGCAAAATGTTTCCGTGTCTATCCAACAAAAGTACAATTTAGAAACAGGAAAGCCAGCCATGCTTAATACAAGTTTAAACAAGCATCCAGCTGTGTTATACAGTTGTTGGACAGAAAACTGCATATTTCAACCAGGATAAGGAACCCTGTTTTAATCTATAGATTAACCTGGTAAGGTTACATTTTTCTAACCATGCTGGTTGATTCCCCAACATAATTATAACAAGTCCTTTCTATCCACACAGGCATGTTGTAATGTGGCTAAACTGCAGCCATGTTTCACAACTCTGTTTAAATATGGCTACTTTTGTAGTGTGGATGGTGTAGGAGAGCATACTTCACTTTCAAAAATGTATAATAGATCTCTATCAACCCTCTTCTACAGGTTATGATGGTCCAGTTTTAGGCAGGACAATCCAGTCTTAAAAGGTTGAGTGTGCTTGTAAATACTGCAAAATCTGTGACTTCATATACTTTGGCAAAATGCTAACTTAAAATATTGTGTAGAAAGGCAGAGGCTTCACTGGGTTTTTCAGATTGCTGCAAATAACAGTTGGAAATAACAATACAAAAGGACATTCACAACACAATACCTAAGGTGATATCATTTGTTGTAATTAATCAGCAACCAAAAATATACTAATTTGGAGCATACCAGGCAAAATGTCCACAATCACAGAGAAGTTTCAGTATCTGACACTTTTGCTCATGCAAATGGATATTGTACAGTACTGTACAGTATTGTATTGCTCAGTACACACTTGTTTGTTTTTTATATAACTCCTATCAACTACAAGTTGGAAGACAGGGCAGGGAGTTGCTGCTTAACTCGATTGCTCATGACTAGTGTCATATGACATTTTAAAGATGGCTGAAGGGGAGAGTTGCAATGCATCTGCCGTGGAAGAGAGAGAAGATTTTGAGATCATTGACAGAAAACTGATTCCTAATGTAACTGAGTTGAAAAAGGAGGGGAAAGAGAAAACTGCTGAAGAAGCAGGATGGTCTGCTCCCATCTTTTCACTGGCCAAGAAAGCTTCAGAAAACTTAGCAGTGAGCTATGGCAACGCTCTGAAGTCTGCAGCTTTGGTAGGACTCGTACCCAAACCAGTCAGCAATGACAACACAGCAAAAACAAGTATGGTTATGTTTATTCAGTAAACTTACTTGCACCATGTACAAATAAGTTAGTTATAGCCTGCAAGTGGCATGTTTTAATGTCAAAGATGCATTATTATTACTTTGCATTTCTTAAAAAACTATCTTCTGTGGATACTGTAATGATTTCTACAAAGTACATATGAACCCAGAGAACAAATCTCAGCAAACTTTTTACATTATCAGGGACAGCATAACCTTTCAATATTTTTGAGATGATGGCTTTTAATTTTTGTGCATTACATTTTTATTTCTAACTTACCCAGAAAAATTCAACTTATATGTAGTATGACTGCATCAGTGGCTAGTATGGTCTTTCTTTTTTTATAGCTGGGCTCAGTATATACAAGGGAACTATATATATTGTTTTCTGGTCATATGACTTCCACAGTCTCTCTGATACACAGTAATGAAATATCAGGAACTAATTGTGCAATAAAGAGTTGCAATGTCTAAATAACAAGATATTAAAATTATTTATAATGCAGAAAAAGATTCTTAAGAGAAACTGAACTGTTTATTAGCAAACATTTATGGATATTCTTTTAGGAGCTTAAATCTGTTTCCAGACCATCACTGTAATCCTGGCTCCATTGAAGTCTAGGGGAGTTTTGCCACTGATTTCAGCAGGGTCAGAATGTCCCCTTCTGTATATTGCTGCATATATTAGCTAAGGTGTTTCTTGTAAGTCTTCCAAAAAATGTCTGACAAAAGTCAGAAGAACTGGAAATCTTCTAACGTTGCAGACTTAATGCTACACCAACTTGAAGGAGACTACATAGTGCCAGGCATGGGAGAGAAAGATGAGACATGAAGGCTCTGCATCCTCTAATGGGACTGACCCCTTCTTTATCTGGGAGCTCTATATTGAGGTATCAGATTCTGAGGTTACCCTATCTTTGCCTGTCATGGTCTACTGTACTTACTGAAAGTTCTATCCCCAGGTAAGCTGACTTAGCACAGCTCAGGTCCCACTGCAAGGCAAATGTTTTATTGACAAACAACTGGAGAGGAAAGGATCGGTAGAAAAGGGAACTAGAGAAAAGGAAGAGAAAAGCAGAAGAGGAAACATGGGAGGAGGGACAAGGAGAGAGAGATCTGCAATGAACAGTGCAAAAATTACTGGTTCTGATCAAAATATTCTGAAGTAGTCCAATTCCCTGTTATATCTAATTACTTCCATAAAGAACAGGAGCTGGGATGTTTACGACAATGGCATTTTTCAAACTTCAGTAGGCACCTAATGAAGCTTCTACCAAAAAAAAGAATAGCGGAGTATTTGTTTCTGTATAGCAGCAAGATACTTAATGCTCTGTGTGTGTAGGTCCATGAAGGCATAACACAGGACTGATTGCATATGGAAAACTAATAACTGAATATCTAGTTCTAATCAACAAATAAATCCCAGTATATCATAGTGTCAAGGCCCTGGACCTCGGCTCAGATTGCACCCCCAATGGTTAAAACCATACCTGGTTTCAAGAGAAGGAAAAGTCCATAAGAATCCTCTGGTGGCATTTTGCCCCCTCCACCCTGCATCATTCCATGAGGAGGAGCTTGGTGTGAGTTTGCCCCTCCCTCTCCAAATCCTGTGGTATGAGCTGCATGGCTTAGCCAGAACACCACTTGTGGTACCTGGAAGGGGGACAGCAGGAGACTAGGGCCATTTAGGTGGCAGTCATATGTTCCTGCAGCGCTTTTGTCTCTGCTAGACCCCTTTTGGCCCCTGGCATTGTGGCTGCAATTAAGCTGCCTTTGGAACCCAACCCAGCCCACAAGGGAGATTTCCCCACTAGAATGTGAGCTCCCCAGGCTGTGCTATTATATCTTCAGAATTTCCAGGGCCAGATGGGACATGATATCCATTCCTGCCCCATTTTACCCACCACCACCACCATTCCAGCCTTCCCAGCCCTATGTGGAGCACCCTTCACAAGAGCTAGTGGAGGGGAAGGGAAATGAACAATGCTGCAGAGATGGCTGAGCAACTTTCCCAGTGGGAAAGGGGAGATCCGTATGTGGTAGTTTCCTTTGCTTTCAAATCTGGGCATACCCTACCCCCCACTCCCATAATCCTGGAAAAATCATTTAGAAACATCAACTTGAAATCTAATCACTTTCAAAATATGAGTTAAGTGATTTCAGGCAGTATACCTGTCCCTGTATTACTTTGCCAGTTTTTGTTGCATTACAATTACATTTGCTTTTTTAAAATATCTTCCCTTCTCTTTCAATGTGCATGAACAGGAAACTAACTATACAGGGGAAAGTGGAGATGCATACATAAAGTGCTGTCAAATGCACAGTAAACTGAAA
Organism: Emydura macquarii macquarii; assembly: GCF_026122565.2. Classification (NCBI taxonomy): domain Eukaryota; kingdom Metazoa; phylum Chordata; order Testudines; family Chelidae; genus Emydura; species Emydura macquarii. The sequence goes on along the minus strand of NW_027132905.1, from coordinate 5,195,107 downwards.
AACAGACTAGAATTTTCCTCTAGTCTTTTAATAATAATCAGATTTTACATGCAAAAATAACACTGGTTGCAAAACTGGTTGGTGTTGAAGATGTCATGCTACAGAGGTCAGAATAGCCAAGCAAGCAACTGAAGCTATGTGAGGCCTATAGGACAGTGCTCAAGCAACTCAAATTGTACTGGGCCTCCAACAGTTGGTAAAGCACTTGGAGAGCCTCCAAGAGGTACAAAGGATTGTGAATAAACTAAAAAGTCAAAGCTATAAAATACATTCCTTTGCATGTGTATGATCTCATGTATATTAAGTGAACTGCTGTGTTTGTGCGGCTATTAAAATTGTGTATGCCACTATTAGACAGCAATGTAATGAAATTAAAGGGCTGCCTCCATAGTATTAAAGTGGAGCAGCCCTCCAGCTCCTGTAAAATTCAGCCTCACAAATTTGAGATCTTTACCAAATTGCTGTCTGAGGAGCAAGTACCCATGATTAATTTGGCAATATATAAAGATGTGTGGCATTTTTCAATGGCACTGCATTTCCAGCTGGAAAACTGGGTGAGGTCTGCAGGAAACAACTCAGGTTCTTGTACATGAATGCAATGAGTCTTGCCAATAAAATGAAGGAACTGGAACTACTGGTGGTTAAGGTCAAGCCAGATATTATAGGGACTACAGAAACATGGTGAAATAGTATTATGACTGGATACAAGTAGTGAAGGCTATGTGCTGGTTAGCAGAGTTGGAAATAAAGGTAAAGGTGGTTGGGACAGCTTTGTACATCAATGATCTGGTAAACTAAAGAAATGCAAAATGATAATATGGACAAAACTGAATCTGTTTAGGTCAAAATTTCTTTGGGAAAGGTTTGTGAAAGGGGTTCTGTGGGGATAGCGTTAGGGTCTGTTGTAGAACCCCAGGGTTGGACTAGGATATGGAAAGTGTATAGAAACATTACCACATCTGAAGTTGAAGAAAAACATAAAGCTGAATGCACCCAGAATATTCAAAGAATTGGCACAGGAGATTGCTAATTTGGTAGCAAGGATTTTCAATAATTCTATTTGGGGATAGTACCATATAACTGGAAAGTAGCTACAGCCATATATGTATTTAAGAAAGAGGGCGGGGGAGGAATTGATCCAGGCAATTACAGATCTGTTAGTTTGATCTCAGTAGTATGCCAGGATTTAGAACAAATTGTGAAGAAAAGAATATTTAAATTCATGGAGCCAAATCGATGTAATGCAACATGGTTTTACCAAAGGTAGATTTAACCTGATTTCCTTCTTTGAGAAGTGACCTTGGGGTGGAGGGGGTTTGCCTTCATCTGCATCATGGGGTGTGGGTTACTTGCCAGGATCATCTGGCTATATCTCAGTGAGTTCCCTGCCTTTGCAGAGGCCTCGGACACTGGTACACCTCAGTCCCTCCTATTGTTTGCCTGTGGCACATAATAGTTTAGTCTCGCTATAATGCTTCAGTCTAATTTTGGGTGTTGGTGGCCTGTGATATACAGATTGGACAGGATGATCTGGGGTTCTCTTCTGGCCTTAAACTGATTCCTTGCTTTTGTGAGATTCTCAGACAATTCCTATTTTAATGTAGTTTGTTTCTTTAAAAAAAGTCCTACTGTAGATCTTAAATTGTGTAAATTATGTATTTTGATAACAATTGGTTTTGTTTAGTAGACTGGGTATTTTGTAGTTGCATCAAATTACTTACTTGGCTCATTGTGTGAGGTGAATTCCATTGCCATGATGTGAGGCAAATAGTTTGCTGTTTGATACCATCCTGATGATATTTAGAACATGCAAATAAATAGAAAGCACAGTAATTAATTTGCTGTAGTAACTACTGAGCATTTAGGTTTGTTCTTCAGTGACCTTGGGCCAATGGAGTTTCTCACTTACACCAATTTGGCGCCTGTTCCGGAGCCACTCATCGCTCGATCAGAAGGGGCAGGAGCCAATGGACTAGATATTTTGATGCTTCAGAAGTGCAAAGAACAGTATTGTCAAATTTACTCTTGCAACATGTATTTGGGTTTAATTACAAAGTCCTAAAAAGAGAGGTTTATTGGTATGTTACTCAACTCCAACGTTAACTAACATTTTATAATTGTACAGTAATAGACATCAGCCTCACGGTGGGTTTTGTTTCATTACATTGTTGTAAGGCAATGTACTTTCATCTTAAACCCCTTCTTTCTCAGTCATTCCAAATTTTCTAAAAAACGTTGGTCTGAAACTTTTTACTTTGACTAAACCCAAAGATATATTACAAAAGACTGAAGCAAAATCTGTTCTGGCTGCTTTTGTTAGACTAAACGGAGGGGGAATACTTTTAAGTTGGATTTTTTTTGTTTTGCTTGTACAGTATAACACACACCGCTCAAGTTTAAAACTGCAAACCCAATGAAAACTATTAGTCCATAAGTACATCTAAAATATATGTGGTGTATGTAAATTATTCTATAATACATTCTGATTATAACGCAGTTATACTACCCTGTGTCTTATTGTCTGCATGTTTTTAGTTTGAGACAAGGGTGGATGTGGTAATATCTTTTATTGGGCCAACTCCTGTTAGTCACTCCAGGCAGGAACCTGTTTGTTTTAGTACACTGTCTGTTACAGTGCTATACAAACTGGCACTCTTTAAATATTATAGGTGGGGCTGATAGCACTGCCTATAGTTAAGGTTACTCAGCACTTCCCATTATAAGATTGTTTTCAGTTGCTTATAGCTTTGTCAAACTTTAACCATTTGGGTTGAAATTTACCATGTCAGGTCTCTGCCTCAGGCTGACACACTTGGGATGGGGGCCGGGGGTTAAGCAAAAATGGTTCATCCATTTCTGAGAACATGACTGGTGTGGGGGAACAGGGGTTGATAGTCTGTGGGATTTTTGTTTTGTTTGTTATTGTTTTTTTAAAGCTTACAATTATTTGAGATGCCCTAAGCACTCCCATTCATTGGAGCAAAGCTCAACATTTGGCCAAAACATTACTCTGATGTCAGGGATATACTTTTTGCTGTCCCTCTGAAAAACTACCCAAACTTGATCAATTATAAGTCTTTGAAAAATCTCAGTTCACACATGCTCACAGACTTGTAAGAGTTTGGCAGATAAATTCTCTAAAGATTCTATCTACACAGAATATGCTCTAGTCCATGCTGGCGGGGCTGATCTGGAAGGACTTTCCCTCTAACTGCTCATCATGGCTGCTATGGTGCCAAACACAGGTGTGGAGAACCATAAGACTGTTTCCCCTATGCTCTGTGTCCCCACGCTGTCATCCAAGCAGAGGAGGAGGAAGCTGCCTGAATCTAATGCAAAGAGTACAAGAGCCAGACTTTGGGAGTTAGCGGGAGGAGTCAGGGAGGCTGACTGACTTGGCAGGATCTGTGCCTTGTTCACAAAACAGAATGAACCTGTTCTAGGGAGGAATCAGGATTGTGTGCAGTGAGGAGACTGTTGTCTATAGGCCCCCTGCCTCATTTGTTGCAGAAGTTGGATGGTGTGTAGTGAATGGCGAAGGGACTGCAAGAAGAGTGAGGATGCTTTCATAGTTAAGACTATTGAAAGTTGCCCTGGATGACTAGATTCTACTCCTGCTTCTGCCAGAGTCCTATGTGATGCTGGGCAAATCACGTCAATCAGATTTTTTTCCACAGGTGGTCACTAATTATGTGTTCCTCATTTTCTGGGTGTCCAACTTGAGATGCTAGGATCTGATCTGCAGAAGTGCTGAGCACTCACAGCTGCAACTGAAGCCAATGGGAGCTGTGCTTTGAATATATAAAATGCTACCATACCCTAAGTATTGTGAAAAATCAGGCATCTCAAATTGGGCTTCAAAATTAATGGACTCTTTCTTGGTCTCAGCTTCCCATCTTTATAATGGGGATAATAATACCACCTCATCTTGAGTATAAATTCACTAATGTGTGTAAAGCACTCTGAAACTCAGGGCAAGATTAACCCATCACTGGGCCATAGGCAAACACATACTTCTGGGCCCTTACCTTATAATGAATAACAATAAACTGTACAATACACTTGCCATGGTCTGGGTGGCAATGCTGTGGATTTGCTAGGACCAGCTGCTCATCCTCCTGCTGCTTGGGGCACTGCTCACCATGATGGTGAGCAGCCAGGCCCAATCTGAGTGAGTGGCATTGTGACATGGGGTCCCAATGTCATTCACTCAGATGTGGCCCGGCTGCCCCATCCATCATGACAGAGAGATGGCTGGGCCAAATCTGACTGGCACTTTGACCCTGTATGCCAGGTCCCAATGCCACTCGGTCAAATTTGACCCCGTTTTGGGCTCCCCCATGAATCTAGGCCTAGTTTGCCTATGTATTAATCTGACCCTACCAATACTATAATGATGAATGCTAGAAATGCCTGTGAGGACACTAAGTCTGTATTCAAAGCAGAGTTTGAATGGTGTGCAGTAAACAAGGCATGAGACCACACAATAATAAAACAAAATATTGAATAGCTGCTCATTCAGAGAACACAATCTGTCCTGTGCACTGAGAAAGGCAAGAGTCCTGAGAAAACAATAGTGTGTGATCATGTAACTGGACTGTATCACAATGCATGTGCACATGAGGGTCAACTTAAGGCAACCTTTTTTCTGGCATTTCCTGGCTCGTGAATGCTTGATTTTGCAATCTTAATGTTCCTTTAAATGTAATTTTTTTATCATATATATATACACATACAAATATTAATTGGAGGCTTGTCTAAACACAGAAGTTGCACCAGTTGAATATAAATAATTTTAAAAAATGATTTACTTAAACTGATGCAAACCCCAGCACAGACACTTCTGTATCAGTTGAAAATTGACGTATGTTTAGCTTGCATTAAATTACAGGTGCAACTCAACCAGTATGTCAGGTTTACATCTATTTAAGAGTGTCCATGCACAAAGTTGCACCGCCTTAACTAAATCTGTTTAAAATTACACTTTTGGCTAAATCAATGCAACTTTGGATGTAGATCAGACCTTAGAGTTAACTTACAAAAATGTATTTCCTTTCAATACAAACTAAGATCTTGGAAACTATCCCAAGAACCTCAATTTAAATGCATTACTGCTGAAACATAATACCTAAAATAAGTCATTGATTCCTCACCTCCACCAATCAACTTTCTTTTCACTTCTATTGTGCAATCAGGCACAATGCATGCATTCGATTCCTCAAAATCATACTCAAACACACTTTGCCTGCCATCTCAGTAAGATTAATCATATATATCTGAAGTCTGTTACCTTGCAACATCTGACATCAGAGTTCAGCATGTGTGTTTGTGTAATACTGAGGAACCTGATGTCTGCACTGTGCTGTCTGTGGGGAGCATGTTGTGATTCCTTTATGTGTGTGTGCTATTATTTCAATGGTAATAATAACAGACAAGAACAATAAGACTAATAATAGCTCTTCATGTGAGCTGAGATGGCTCTGGAGGTTGATGATACCTTAACTGAATTTTCTATTTTTAGGTGTGTGTTTAGCTCTGAGCATTTTAGGTGCAGCATAAACAATCATCCTTACCACTGTGATGTTTGTTATCCCACAGTACCACATGATGTTGTTTTCTCCACACTGTCAGGAGTATCCCTGTATATAATTAATACTGGGCCTCTACCTTTTAGACGTGGTCCTCTGAGACTGTTGCCTCACTACTTCCAGAGGCTGACCCATGGATGATATCAGGTCTGTCCTAATGTGGTATGGGCTGGGACAGACAGCTCTCTCCCTGCATTTGAAATGCCTGCTAGTGTGTGTCAGTGGCTGGCAACACTCATCAGTATTGGTGTCTTGCTTGTGAAAGGGCTAGTGGCTGGCAGGGGCCCCATAAAACAGGTGTGTCACTGAATATAAAAGGAGGTAGTGAGCAGCATCTCTTGGCAAAATCAGGAGTCTGGCATAGAGAGAACAGGGTATCAGGGGTGTTCGTGGCTGGGGAGGGAGGGAAACATGTCACAGATAATCAGTTGCACCCACCTGGAAATGAGGGCATCACTGGTGGGAGCTGGGATGAGGCAGGTAGGCACCATTCCCACCTGAATCGGGGGGAGGGGGGGTAATGGAGTACGTAACGGTATGCAGCGCCCCCCCGATAAAGAAGGGCGGCTTAATGGAGGGGTATAGGGTAGGCAGCATCCCCCTCCCACTGGCTAAGGAAGAGGAGTGTTCATGAGGGGTTGGAGAGGCAGCACCCCTCCCCCACTAGGTAAGGAAGGGGGGACTAATGGGGGTTGGGATAAGAAGCGCCCCCACACACTGGATAAACGGCGGGTTAATGGGGGGGGGGTCATGGGATCGGCAGCGTCCCCCGTCCCCCCACTGGATAAAGGCGGGGTCTAATGAGGGGATGGGGGGTAGGCAGAACCCCTCCCCCCCACTGGATAAAGAAAAGAGTTGATGGCGGCAGGCAGCGCCCCCACGCACGGGCTAAGGAAAGGCGGGATAATGGCGGGCATGGAGTAGGCGGCGTCCCCCACCCGCACTGGACCCAGGTAGCCGCCCAGCCTAAGATGGCAGCCGGCCCCTGCCGCGCGTGTCTCTGTCTTCTCCTCTCGTTCGTCTTGACTTCGTTCGTTCGTTCCCTAGTCCTCGCGAGAGCACGAGCGCTCGTTGTGTGCGTTTACCCTTGACAGTTCGTCTACCCTGTTTACCACCAGGCCTCTCGTGCCTCTCTTTCGAGCCAATGAGGATCGAGGTGGGCTGGTAGCGAAGGCTTCCGCACACAATCGGAACGGGCGAGAGGCCGGTCTGAACATGCAGCCAATTGGAGGCGGTGTCTGTGGGGCCTTGCAACCTGATTGGCTTGTATGGGGGAATAAATGATGGGGCTCCGTCACCCAATCACGGGCCTGAATGGTCTCTATACGGAGAGAGTGGGTGGGAGCTGTTTCTCTGGTAACGCTGCTGCTGGTGTGGGTGAGAAGTCAGTGGGGATAACTGGGGGAGGGGAGATCTTGGGTACCTGGTCTGGGGCCACCCGTGTGACCCGTCTGCTTAGGGGCTTTGGGGACAGGAGACTATGGGGATGGGGAAGCAGGCCACAGGGGAACCCCCATTTGTTGGGGGGGAGGGGGAAACGAAGTAATGGGGAAAATATAATGCCCCTCAATATAATGGGAGAATTCCCATAAGGGGCAAAGTGCCAGGGAAGAGAAGATATGGGGGTTCCACTTGGGGGAAATAGTGTTGGGGCCAGGGGATATAATGGGGGTTCCCCTGGGGGTGGAGGGAATAGTGCTAGGGGGCGGAAGGCCATAGAGAGACTCCCCTTTCGGAAGGACAAGAGGCAATCCCATAGTGGCACCGGGGAGGCAGTAGGCTGTGGAGGGGACCCCTTCAAGTTAGGCAGAGTGCCAGTTATTTCACTTGGCTTTGTTGTCTCCTAAATTTACTAGACAGGTATTAATTGTGGGAACCCAAGCAACCAGATCACAGGTTTCCCCGTGAGCAAGGGGTTTCCCTTCAGACCAACTGGAAGATCTCGCTTGAGTCATCAGAATTTCAGGGCCACAAGTTGTTTGCTTGTGTTTACAGCCAGCCCTAGCTACCCCTCTGGGGGAGAGATGGAAATAGGATGAAGTTATTACATTCAACAATGTTCCCCATTCTGAATGAAGAATTAGGATGGAGTTTCAGCATGTATGTTGCTTGTTGCAATAGTTTAGGGCAGGGGTTTTCAAACTTTTTTTTCTGGGACCCGCTTTGAAAATATTTCAGGCTGTGATGACCCCCTCATTCCTCCCATGCCATGCCACCCTTATTGGCATGTGCCAGGGCTGACCACTCGCAACCACCCCCACTCCCCCCCATATAATAATACCAGGTTTGAGAACCCCTGACTTAGGGCATTAGGAATCAAAGGACAAACAGTCTAGACAGAGTAACAGAGTCAGCCTGAATCTGAAGACAGTGTCAGGAGCACGCTTCAGTCTTGCTGTCACCCATCTACCTCTGTACCTAATTACAAAGTGTTGCTCATTGGAGCCGAATTATGGCTACATAGCACACAGTCATGCTATTACTTAACCATTTTTAATTGTAAATTTGAATCTGATGTTGATACTTGAACCTGAAATCACACAATACTCCACACATGGCAACTGAACGAACCTCTGATCACTTTGATATTCTTCCTGTGAATACATTTTTCTTTCTGCTGTGCCTTATGTTTTTGTGTCCAACATATTTTAAAATATAGTGTCACACATTAAGGCCTTGGGGAAGCTAAGGCTGAAAACTATACCTGGGTACTACCCTTCTCTATGTTATCTTAAGGACAAACAAGCCTGTATGATTTCATTGTTTTTTGGTTTTTTTCCCTAAAACGTTTTAGCTGTTAAATGCCACACAATGGAAGAGCGTTCAAACCTGATGAATATGATGAAGCTCAGTATCAAAGTCTTGATCCAGTCAGCCCTGAGCCTGGGTAGGACTCTGGATTCTGACTTTCCTCCTTTGCAACAGTTCTTTGTGGTGATGGAGCACTGTCTCAAGCATGGGCTGAAAGGTGAGCACCATAGTTCTTGAATGACTTTGGCTGAAATCGTAGAAATGTTAAGAAGCTGCAGAAATCCATTCAGATTTGCCTTAGTGTGGTTTCAAACCCTATTACAATGTAAAATATTAATATTTTATCAGCAAAATTATGTAGAGAAATATTGGGGTACAGCTAAGATCAACTGCATTATCTGTTTACATTCTGATATGCTCTGTATCGGGTCTGTCATTTCCTGACTGAGCAATGGCCGCCTTGTACATACTGAGATCCTGTAAGATGGAGTACATTTTAAGAGTCTCTTTCTGTACCATTTGTAATTGTGGAGTTGAAATAGGAAGTTTGTCATTTTCTTGCTTATTGACACCACTGTATTTCTTCCCCTATAGCCAAGAAGAGTTTTATTGGACAGAATAAGTCATTTTTTGGTCCTTTGGAGCTGGTGGAGAAACTTTGTCCAGAAGCATCAGATATAGCAACTAGTGTTAAAAACCTGCCAGAGTTGAAGTGAGTTGAAGGCTGGGGTAGTATAACAACTTATACTGATGGAGCAAAATTCCTCCTATAGTCTTTCTCTCTCAGCTGGGGAGATCTCATTCTTTGAGCCAGAGGATACCATGTATAACTGCAGCACAAGCTCTTCATGTCTTTCATGACATAATTTTTCAACTTTTTTGTATCTTCACCACAACCTTCAAAAGAACTTGTCAGCTTAAAAAATATATATATATTTTAAAAATTCTTTACCTGTCTTACAAGTAACCTTTAAACTATTAAAAACAAGAGAATTTTAAAATAATTTTCAATACAGTTTGTCTACTTTCTTGCTTTATTTTTGGATTATGAAAATAGATTGGCTTCACCTCTAGGTTCTTGAACTCTAACAGAATGCTGCAGTGGTTGGGTTACAGAAGAATATTCATATTTAAAAGACTTTTTTCTTTGGAATTAATAATAATGGGAATTTTTCTTTTAGTCTAAAACATAGTAAAAACTTGCACGTTTTGGGCCTAATTTGACTAGATGCTTTCCATCCAGTTAAATACTTGATTTATTTAATACACTTTTATTTTCCCTTAATTTTCTTCATGGGCTTTTGTGCTAATTTAATACATTATTACCTCCAACTTGGTATCATCTTTATTTTTAGGGAATGTTTGTTTATAATACTGAATTGCAGAAATACAGTTTTAAAATTGCTTTTAAAATCTTGATTTATTGAGATTTTGATAATTTTTTTTTTTTTTTTTGTATTACATTTTAGGACAGCAGTAGGAAGAGGAAGGGCTTGGCTTTATCTTGCACTCATGCAAAAGAAACTGGCAGATTACTTGAAAGTACTCTTGGACCACAAAAATCTATTAAGGTAACTATACACCCAATTTGTATTATTTTGATGACAATACATCACTTACATATAGAAAAGTGAAACGTCTGTGCATTTTGGTTTTGAGAAATATATCTTTTTTGTCTTTCATTTTTATGCTTCTAAGGAAGTAAAACAATGGATGAGGTTATAGTTTAAATTTTTAAAGTGCTGGACAGTGTTCTCTGAATGTAAATGAGCAGAAATTGCATATAGCTTATTAATTAATTGAGTGTTCTTTTTCAACTTCATTGGCCCTATCAAGATTGAATTAAATAAAATCATGGAATGAATAAATTGTGAGTCAGTGACTTGAAAAAGCAGGGAAGGTTGCCATTCAAGACTTAAGGAGAATGTAGTACCGCTGAATGTTTGTAAGAGGAAGCTATTGTAGTTCTTCGAAATCCTGTCTGGTAATCTGACAGAGAATGCAAGAAATTCCATAGAACTATTTTGATTCTGATACTATTGGAAATTATTGTTCAGCAAACAAAGTATGACATACAACATCCCCTAATATGGTTTGGTATACATTGGTAAAATTAGTTACTTAATACCAATGCTCTGAGTACTACTGAAACAAAAGATACAAAATCTTATTCTAAATACAATGGGCAGTTGAGCATTTATTTAGCATAATCTTTATCTTAAAGGACAATCTTTCTTTAAACCGAGATTGTAATTCTCTGTTATCTTTGATTTAGATAGGGGCTTGGTACTCCTGTAGCCCTTGAATACTGTTCTGTGATTGTTTTAATGTTCACACGAAACCTTACATTGCTACAAATGCTAGTGGTTGTGAATCTAACTGTTCACATAAAAAAAACCCAAAAACACCCCACCTTTTTTTTGGTAACAATGGCAGTGAATTTCACAAGTTGACTGTATGCTTAAGCAAATGAATATTTCCTGTTAGGGGTTGTGCATTTATTGCCTTTCAGTTTCAAGTTCTACTCTCATTCTTGTATTATATGATAAGGAGAGGATCATTTTACACTCTACCCTTTATCTAGGGCTATAATACCACAATGTAACACTTCTGTTAAATGGAACTTCTGATATTGCTGGTTTTGAAACTATGATGTGTGAGAATTTCCTCAAATTATTTCTTTTAGTGAATTTTATGAACCTGATGCATTGATGATGGAGGAGGAAGGAGCAGTGATTGTAGGTCTGCTGGTGGGACTGAATGTTCTTGATGCGAACCTTTGCTTGAAAGGAGAAGATTTGGATTCCCAGGTGAGAATTAGGCTTTAAAATAGAAAACAAATCTCAAAAGGCTCTGACTCAGCAACGCACTTCAGCACGTGCTTAGGTCCCATTACACTTAAGCACATGCATAAGAACTTTGAATTGGTGCTGTAATTTGCAAACATGGTTCACTGTTTGAGTTTATGCTGTCTGACGCATTATGTCGCAGGCGGACCTTTGAAGACTTTATGAGAAATGGAGCACACAGACAATAAACAATGAAAGCTAACTATTTAAATATACGCTTTTGTGAAAAGTAGTCTGACATTTTAATGACAGCACTGTACCTACTGTCCCTGTGTTGCCTTTCATAGAAATTCTAGTAGTTGAATTTGTTTTATTTACAGCCAGCAAATGAATTCAGCTTTAGGGTTTGTTTTTTTTAAATTACTCCCAGCTTGAGTTCATGTCCTGCTTTCAGCCCAAAAGGAAGTTTGTTACCATTGAGTTGTATCTAATCTTAGGTAAACCGCAGCTGAATGCTAATTATAGTTGGGTTAGTGATGCTATAGTATAGGTTAGTGATGCAATAAAAATTAAAAACTCTGATAAAACTTCATGTGACCCAGGGTTACTGATAAATACAAGACAGGTATGGAATTATTACAGAGAAATCAAACTAAATTCACTGGAAATAAATTCCATTACAGAGCGCAATACTGAAATTCACAAAACACGCAGCGTACACTAGGAAACTGACCTCTTATTAAAGATGGTATCAAATATATATTGAAAATTATTTAAATGCTAGTGCAGAATGGACAGACCTTTTTCAGCACAATTTCAGAAAGTGTGGTTAAGACTTGCTCACTGCCATATACGAGTTTGTCATACTTTCTGAATCAGTACTGGAAACTATTGCCCTGTCTATGCAGCACTTAAATACTTTTTCAGTACCTATTCAAGGGGATTATTGCTGAAAGTAAATGTCAGCAATATTCCATTTCCTAGTGTAGACAAAGATAGATTGAACAATATCCGTTATATAATTAGTTTTCATTTTGATCATATTTTTAAAATAAAAAGGCAACCTTATTTTGCTTCGGTGTATAAGAACTGTATTTCTAAACTTAACATTAAATGTGTTTTAAAAAAAATTATTGAAATTTATATAATGGTAGCAGCTATTGCTTGAAAGACTTTAACTTCTATTGTAGAGATGTTAACTTTTTAAATTGTTTTTATCAGGTTGGAGTGATTGATTTTTCCTTATACCTTAAGGATATACAGAACAGTGATGATAGCAAACAGTATGTATGATGATGAACTATCCTTTCTTAATTACTCTTTGTTTTAATAGAAAACTGAGAATATGAAACTGTCAAATGTTAGTAGTCCCTTGGCGTGCATAAGTGTTGGAGACATCTCTAATTAGATCAGAGTTCATGTCCTGAGCTTGGGCCCCCCCCAGTCCTTAAACTAGTATGATCTGATTTTGCAGGCGTTCAGTGCACTAAATTCCTTAATAAGGGAACATCAGATTGCCTCAGTGACATTCTTTGGAGGGTGGATACAAAGGGTGTGGCTTTTGCTGCTCTGGGTGCGTGGGTGGGGGCATTCAAAGGAAGCTGTCTACTTCTTTCTGTTTACACTGTTGCTGTAGCCATGTGGGTCCTATGATATGAAAGAGACAAGGTTTGTGAGATAATACTTTATTGGACCAATTTCTTACGGGGAAAAAGACAAGCTTTCGAGCCCCGCAGATCTGAAGAAGAATTCTGTGGAATTTGAAAGCTTGTTTCTTTCAGCAACAGAAATTGGTCCAATAAAAGATACTTCTTTCTGAACATTTTTAACATCTAATTCATGAAAAAGCAGCACCATAATTACTGTAAGTAAAATATTGGTGGAAAAAATATTTTTCCACGTTTGTTGGTTGTTTACTTCACCTTGTATTTTCATTTTCACCTGCTCTACATGGGACTTTTCTCATAGGTGAACAGAGGAGACACATTTCCAAAAATAGAAAAAGTCAATGTAAAATCATAAAAATGGTCTATGTGGACTCAGGGCAGGTGCTGTATCTGAAGCCACTTTTTTTTTTAAACTGACTAGATTTTAAGTTGACAGTGTCTTTTAACAGCTGCTATGACTTCACATCCTTAGAATGAGTCCTTCATTTTTCTCTTTTGCCCCCTTAGAATATCAAATGCTATGCCCAAAATATTGTCTATTTTTACTTTCCTTAAGATTAAATTGAAGTTTGCCTAGTTGTCTGTTACAGTTTGAATTATAAAGGCATCATCTGTTACACACTTAGATGCCCTAGTCCTTTGTTTACTTTTCTGACTTTGCTCCAGTATGTCAGGTTAACTGAAATCTCTCATTGTCACTGTGGCCTTGTTAGCATCAGCATCTCTAATTTTGCCCTATAAAACTTGCTCTGTGTGTTTGTTTGGTAAGTAATTCCTATCCTTTTTAAAATTTCTGATGGCATTCCTACTGTTTCCATGTCCTGGTGAGGTTTGTTTGTTTATTTATTTATTTTATTTTATTTCCCCCTTTCCTTTATCCTTGCTTATGTTTTTTTGGCTTATAGTGCTGCTCCTATACCTTTTCACACTTCTGTCTTTCATCAGTAGTATGACATGGTTTATCTTAAATGCACTGGCAAAGTAATTTTGAAGTCTACTACAGAGATTCTTAACCTGATGCCCCTCTTATTTAATCATATGGGAGAGGCATGGAGATGCCATGTCTAGTACAGACTAACACTTAATGAATAGACTTTTTTAAATTTCTTAATGTTTAAAAATTAGAGATGCAGGAATTACTGCTGTGCTTGACCAGAAGCATTATGTGGAAGAACTTAACCGTCATCTAAGGTAAGATTTGGCTTTGAATGCAAAAATATTCATTCTGTTTTTACTTTTCCACTGTGATTTTTTTTTTGTGCCTTTCCTGTAACTTTGTAGAATTTGCTCACAAATTCATATACTAAATGATGATTTTTTTTCACAATATGTGGATTTCCAAAGGAAACTAATTTTTCATCAGTTGCATAATCTTTTTTTCCCCCCCCACCCCGCCTCTTCTTCTTCTGCTTTGGATACTTAAACATAAGAGCAAGTCTCTTACAGCTTTGTAGTTAGCATTCACCAGTCTCAAAATAAAAGCAATATAAATTGGTGTAGGAGGCTCAAGAGAATCTTTCCTGGGAAAATAACTTTGTAGTATAACTTCAATCTGTTAGTTAAACAAAACAGTTTACAGTTTAGTACTATTGACTTATAATTTACATAATTTACAACTCCATATGGTGAGTTTATTAGCTTTAATATTTTCCTTCCTCTCTATTGTATAAAAAAAAAAAAATTATTCTACAGTTGATAGAATTTAGTGCAAATAGTAGTAATCTTTATTTATATTAAAATCAGAGCTTTTTATTGCAGAATGTCTTTACCTTCTTTAGCTTCCAATTCTGAGAACATGCTAGTGTTTTAGATCATAGCCTAACTCTTCTCCTAAGAAGGATGAAAAGGTAACGTTCAAAATATGAATACACACTTAATTCAAATACATGTTCCTCTTGGATTTTTAGGAAGTTTCAAATTACCGATTTGTCTCTTTAAGAAGAGGAACCTAAGTGTTGCCTAAAATTTTGTATTCAGAAAATATAACAACTTCTGTAAAAGTGAAGATTCAGAATTATATATCATATTCTATTTCCAAAGATATCATGGCACTCATTATAATCTTAGCAGTGATTTTAAATTAAAATGCATAGGAAGGATCTAAGACATTTTGTATCTGGTGTGTGAGTTCTTGGATGATATGTGTTTTATAAGGTTAACTAAGGGGGAAAAAAAAATTGGTGTGTTTATATTTTTTGCCATTTTACAGGCATATTTGCTTATCTTATTGTTAAAAACCTATAATCTGTCATTTGTTCAATGTCTACATATGTGTTTTTATTTATAACTTTATTTGAATGTTTAACACTTTTTTATTTTTCTTATTCTAACCTTGACAAAACACTAAAGGAATCTTTTAATAGTTTGTTTTGTAACTGTGCCTCTTGGTTTCAAATGTTTTTTTTCTAGCATGACTAGTTTACACTTGTTTAAACAAAACTTAAACATTCTTATCTTATGCCAGCCACACCTATACCAGTAATTAGTCTTTAATCTGCACCCTATGTTTATGTGCAACTTCAATGACTGAGCAAAAAAGCTTTTATGTCAGTCATTCCTAAAATGGAATTAATCTAAGTAATGGTGCAGAAGATAGTTAAAATACTGACTAAAAGACTTGACTCTTTCCTGAAAGATTTCACATAAACAGACGATACCGAACTTAAAGATCTGATTCAAATCTAAAATGACAACTGATTTTCTTTTACAAAAGATGTTCTAGATGTCAGAAATAAATGCTAGGATGAGTGAGAATACTTGTAGGAATGTGAACTGAGCTCCATGGCTAGACTGGAGAGGAAACCCAGTAGTTTCTCTGCATTTTAATTATAGCACTTTGCAGCTCTTCAAAATCAGCTGAGAAGTATTAAATTTTTCTGGCTATACCAAGGATTACAAACCAACCTTGGGATTCTATCAGCAGTAGAACTCTGACAAATAGCTCTGTTATCAGAGACTTACTTTGAGGCAAGGCAGTAGTCCTTGATCCAACTAAATCTATGGGAGAAAGCTGAATGTGGCTACTCATCATGTTTAAAGCTAGTCTGTTTTTTGAGTGCTTTGCTGGATTGGCTTCACAGAGGATAGCCCTAAATTCTTCTTCTGGGTACATAACCTCTATCACTGGGTCACCAGTTCTTTGGTTACCACTGGAGATCTCCTCCACCATAATTAAAAGTTAATTATTTGTTTTCTATTGCAACTTGAAGTTACCTTCTTTAGATAATGAGATTACTCTTATATCAATATTGGTCTAATCAGAGTGTGTACTTTTCCCCCTGGATGTTCCATTATCTGCTGATAACCTATGGATAAATTTGTAACTATAGACTCAGATCCTAAGTTACAAAGTACTGGTTTTATTTAGCTTCTTAATGGGGTTGATCTTGTATTACCAGATGATCTGGATTTTGACATAATATTGTATGTGGTGCTGAACTGGAAAAATACCAAAGTAAATAAAACAACTTACTAATGTAAGGTACGAGAGGCCTTCAATATTTAAAATAGCAGAAAAGACACTCTTTGACCTGGAAAATGTTAGGGTTTTGTAAGGCTTTTATGATTCTTTACAAACTCAGACCCAAATTCTGGACCCTTTTCCCAGCTCTAGATACATAAAGGAGCTGGAACCCAAGTAGATCTGCAGCAGAGCATTCAAGGCCACCATAAACTCCGAGCACACAGCTCAGAAGTGGGCCTGAGAAATGAATACAGTATGCTAATTGTAGGAGAGTATTGATTTTTCAAATGTATGTCTTTGCAAGTAGACCAAGATGATAAATTTTCTCTTCTCTCCCCCCCCTCCACTCCCCCTTATGAAAGAAGTAGTTGGCTCACCTAGGGGCTATATACTAGCTTGAACTTTTGCCTTTCCATCCCCTAGTTGCTGTTCATAGGAGACTGTTACAAAAATATAATTGTGAGGATTAATAAAAACTGAACATTTGGCACTCCTTTTATTTAAAGCCAAATGTAATCTTTTGCTGCAGTTGCACAGTTGGTGATCTACAGAGCAAGATAGACTGTTTAGAAAAGACTAATTCAAAACTCCAGGAAGAGGTTTGTGGCTAACTTTACCTTTTTAAAATACAAACGTGTTATACAGTTAACAGAGTTTAATTGTTACATCCCTAAAAAGGAAAGGGGAGTTTTGCTATTTATTTCAGTTGGGCCAGGATTTCACCCCAAATCTACAGTGAGTTCCATGCTTGTGAAATGTAGGGACTAATTGGACTGAGTTGATTCAGAGCACTGTGAAAGCTTTCCCACATACAATACCATGGTGATAAATGTGGTCTAAAAATCTAGAAAGCTTTGGTGGGTAGATGAGGTGTTGGCAGAAGACTCCTCGTTATACCAGTAATTTCAAGATATCTGCAGACTCTGATGTCCGATTAAGTGTTTTTATAGTTTTTTTTTCTAAACAAAACAAAACAAAAAATCAAACTAGCTCAATAATGAGGAGGCATTAAATACCTCATCCCACTTCCTCCTCAGAATATTTGCCTCTTTTATCATGTCAGCAGGACATCTCTCCCCAGAACATGCTCTCATTTCCCATCTGAAACAGAGAGGAAAGACTAAAGCAAAAAATGAAACAGTAGATGGGGGGGGGGGAGGGGAAGTTGTAAGGAGGAGTCACACTTCAGCTTTCAAGCAAAGAAACATTTGCAAATAAGAATAGGATGCCCATCCTATTTACTGTACTGCACCTATGCAGATTACTTTAAATTTTCTGGGTGTGATTTTACACTTCTAACTGCATTCTGCAAAGTCCAGCCTCTACCCGTGCTGGAGATGTCACTTAGTGACAACACTGTCATCCATTCAAAGCATGTTGAATCTAATCTGCAGTGTGCCTTACATTTCACTTGTGAGCATCCTAAGGACAGTTATGTTGACAAAACACATGATAGTCCCATCCTTGCACATCTCAAAACTATCTTTAATAAAACAATGCAACTCACCTATGATCTATACCAGAATTCAAACTGGTATTTCAAGGTGAGAGGCTAATGTGGTAACTCACCAGATTATCTAGTCCCATAATGATTATTTTAAAGATTAGCTGTGACTAGTATATTTTACTTAATACAGGATGTTTCCTAATACAGCTAAGAGTTATTTCTAACAATATTCTAAATGGTATGTTTAAAGCTCATCCAGATGCTACACCCTTGTCTGTGTTTAATCACTATAGTCTTACTCTTTTCTTTAACCAGCTTGCAGCAGCAACTGATCGGATTGGTTCACTTCAAGAAGAACAGCAACAGTTAAAACATCAAAATGAATTAATTCGTGAACGGAGTGAAAAGAGTGTGGAGGTTAGACATCAAATTCTAGAATATGGGAAATATTTAAGACAGGCCATCCTCTGATCAATTAGCTTCAGTATTATAAAACAATTTTAATTTGAGTGCTAACCTTGTTTGTACACACACACAGCATATTGGTATTGAACATGTTCCCTCTGTTTAAAATTTGCTTTTCACTTGATACACATTTTAAAAAGAAAGTTAGCACCATAGTGTACAATATAATGAAACCCTGTCTTCAGATTGTAGACTACAGATGTTTTTTTAAAAGGAATGAAGTATCCTCAAAAGCACTGTACACTTAAAAACCTCAGCATTAATATTTATTTTTGAGAATTCATTTTAATATTGACCATCTTATTAGATATAAGATCAATTCTGTGCAATGACAGGAAATAATTTTATATTAAAAGAATGAATAGAAATGCATTATTTTATATCCCATAACCCAAATTACATGCAAACTTCAAAAACAACTTTTTCCTAATGTTTCATGTAGGTAACAATACAGGATACAAAAATTGAACTGGATACCTATAAACAGTCACGTCAAGGTCTGGATGAAATGTACAGTGATGTCTGGAAGCAGTTGAAAGAGGAAAGAAGAATTAGGATGGTGAGGATACTTCACGGTGGAGGACAAATGGAAGACACTAGTTTTTCATGTTTGTTTAGTGCCATAACGTTATAAGCATGTAATACAGAAAATGCAGTAGTTGCTTGAATCCAGGCTCCATGCTGCACAGTGGATTTTCAAGCCTCTTTCTCACAGTAGCTCAAATAGGTGGACAGCAAGAGTCCATAAAGAAAACAAAACATAGGGCCTGTGGAAAGTTAAGAATGAAGTCCTCTTCTCTTGTTTGTTGTACCAATATAGCTGGTAGGTAAACTGTTACCATGAATACTATATTCTTAACAATTTTTTAAATTGTCAACGCAAAAAAGCAACTGTCTCTTTCTTCTCAGTCTTGCATTGTTGTGACTTATAACAGTCACCTCTCAGGTGGAGCATTCTCTCCGCAGTTATGGATTGGTGGATTAAGAGCCCTTTGCTTCATGTCAGACTCTGAGCTCCTTTAGCCAGTCCCTAACTGACAAGAAATACTCAGAATGGAGAAGATTGACTTAAACACTCAGTTCTACCTTCTGGAGCAGGACTTCAAATAAAATAAAGAAGCAGAATGCTGAGAGAGCTAGTATATGCTGTGTGCTGCTTTCCTTCTTACCATTCTTACTAACTTACTCACTGTGATTTCTATGTCTCTCTACATATAGCTCAACATTATTCCTTGGACATAATATACAGACAAGTTTTATGTAGGTTTAGCACTTTAGACATTTCTTTTATGTGATGCCTGCCCTGCAAAGCAATAACTAGGACATCTCCTTCTAAGGAACTAGAAAAAGAATTGGAGCTGCAGATCGGAATGAAAATAGAAATGGAAATTGCCATGAAACTTCTAGAAAAAGATACTCATGAAAAACAAGACACTTTGGTTGCTCTTCGCCAACAGCTGGAAGAAGTTAAAGCTATTAATTTGCAGATGTTTCACAAATCCCAGGTAAATATATCAAATTTGTAGATGGAGAGAACCAAAATGTTGTCTTGTTATTTGGTAATCATACACATGATCTTTGTTGCAAACTCGTGTGTGTGTGTGTGTGGGGGGGGTGTTCAATAATCTTCTGAGAAGTCCTCTGACACCTGTCTTTAACCTTTCCTTCCACAGCTTTCTCTTACCAGATGTCATGCCTCTCTATTGTAGGTTGACTAGGTTTTGTTGTAAATTATTATATAAATTCCCTTGAAACTGCTTTTGGAATACCATTTGTACCCTCAAGGGAGTGCACTGAAAAAATCAATTTCTTGTACAGGTGGAGAATAGGGTCCCAGGAGTCCTGCCTATTGGACTAGCCACTCGACTACTTAGATGTTAGTCTTTGAAAATTTATCCCTTGGAGCAGATGGGGCCATAAGATCAAACTGGTGATGGGTGTTACTTGCATTCTGCAGGGTGGAAAAATAGAATCTCCTAGTTTCTGTTCCCTACTTTCTCACTGACTTGCTGTGTGATACTAGATAAGTCATTTACTTCCTGTTTCCTCAAAATGGATATAATCGTAATCTCCTGCAGGAGTATTATAAAGATTCCTTGATGTCTGTAAAGCAATTGAAGATACTAGAATGAAATGTTCTATAGAAGTGTAAATTAGCCAACAAAAACTTGCAGGTGCAAATGAGTATTTTCACACAGTCTAACGTTAAGTAAGCTCTAGTTACACTAGTGAAGTACTTTTTAGTTTGTTCACTTGTTCATTTCATTCTTAATTGTGCCTATATTTTCACCATCTCTTCATATACTTTGACTATCAGTATTACATATGCATCTTCCTGTTCCGGTCTGATATTTGCCCTTGCTTGCCCTGACTATCTCAGTTTCTACATGTGCATCTTCACTTCCTTTTTCTTTAAGCGCCATCACTGATCTCTTAAATTTATCTTCCATGTTCATCCAACCTGATTACTTCCTTTCCTCTGAGTGTTTATTTCTAAAAAGAGAAGCTTTGGATTGTGTTGAATTTTGACTTAAAAGACCAGCCCACCTGCTCCCATGTATCTTCTGTTGAAATACCACAGTCCAAGTAATAGCCCATGGGTTTTCTCATCCTGCCCAAGTAGCCCTTTAAAAACTGTGTTGCTTGCGTTTTTTCACTTCTCCCTTAACACAGATTTGAGATATGGTGTGTGGCTGCTGGCTCTCAAAGGGGAAATGGGGGTGTTCCTCTTTCGCTTTTTAACTTCTTCAGTGCTAGTCCAACTGGTGCTAGTGATATAATTAAAATCAAACACTGACTCAAGATACTTGAATAAGTCCTTTCCTTTTCTTAGCTTCTTTTTTAAAAAAGGTGGGCCAACAGTAGATATGTAGCCCCTTACCCTCCTTATCTCCTACTATGTCCCTTTAACTACTGTCATCTTCCTTTCCTCCCCACCATATAATATTCCAAATCCTCCATGGTTATTTCCTCTGCCTTCAGTTAACTGATCTTATGAACCCCAAGTATGCCAACTCCCTGACCTTTTTGTCATTACTCCCTCTCTAGTGCATCCAAAGAGAGAACACCATTTAGTACATCTTGCCCTTTTCAGTTTTCATCTGACAGCATCACATTTTTCAAAATATCATTGATTTTCTTTCTCAAGCACTAAACTTTGGTTCTTCTTCGAGTGATATCCCTATGGATGCGCCACTTGGGGTGCAGCAGCGCTCCCTGTACCTGGGATCAGAGATCTTCATCATCAGTGCCCGTTAGAGTGCACATGGGCACCTCCCCTCTCACGCTGTGCACGGGACGTATATATAGTGCTGTGCAGTCCGACCGCCCCCAGTTCCTTCTCTGCTGCCTTTGTTCTGGAATGGAAACTGCAGCAGAGCCCCCTTCTATTCCCACAGTAGATAGTGCCTTACCTGATACCTTAGTGTAATTAGTTTATTTTGTTGTCTTCTCCTTTTGTCTATCAAAAAAAAATTTTTTTAATTTGTCTCTATATTTACAGTTATTTCATAGCTTAAGTTTCTGTTTTTCCCCCATTTCTCACCCTTCCCTACAGGGAAACCTTTTCCTTCACCCTTATGCCTGGCTTCCCCCAGGTTTAAGAGGCAAGTTTCTTGTGGGGCTGACTTCCTGGTAACGGACGGACATCTGCAGTGTATCCACTATTTCGTGGAGGGACATGTCCCACAAAAGTGTTACCACTGCTTCGGCCTGATACCTAGGGCCAGAAAGGACTAGGACATTAGACTGAAACTTCTCCTCATGGAGAAAGGTGCTATGACCGGTATCAGACCTGGGCCCCAACTCTTCCCCAGAGACGCCCTCATGCTCTGCCAGGTTGTCAGCCGAATCTCACTCTCCATGTCCCCTCAAGAGAAAATCATCCCTTGCTTGTTCGGATGACAAGAAACGGGCTTCCTCCTCACATTCTGGCAAGGTCTGTTGCTTCAGCGTCATCTGACGGGAGACTTAACTCCAGGGCTCATCTGAGTACCTCTGGTACTGGCTCAAAGAAATGGTCTAAAGACTCTAACGGGGCAGATTTACAGCCCAGTGCACCGTTTCCCAGTTCTGGGAACCGAGACAAGCCGCCTTCAAGAGCTATGGTACTGGGACCATTTCTGGCACCGAGTGAGACCTTGACACCGTCAAAATAGTTGGCACCGGCCAAGTCAATGCCTTCGGGCAAATCCTCTGCACCAGCTGAACCGTCGGCACTGGCCAAGCCTCCAATGCCCCGTACCAACAGGTTGGGGTCATACACCCTTTCCACGGCACCATGTCTCACACAAGCACGAATGATGCTTCTTCCCCCTCCACAAGACTTCAAATGCCTGGCAGACCTGTTGGTCTTTGACGCTTCTGACTCTCCACTTCTGTGACATGACCTCTCCCCACTTCCACCCTCCTCCCCGAAAATAGTGGGAGTAGAAACCCTTTCCCATGTTCTATGGCTCCCAGTTGCAGAAGGTGTTCTATTTCTCCCCTTAGAATGGACTTATGAGAGGGGTCCCTGAAGAGGGATGGGGAAGCGGAGTGATGGGGCAGGATAGGTAGGAAAGGGATGGAGTATCCTTCCCTGATCATCTCTAAGAGCCACTTGTCTGAAATGATGAGTCTCCAAGATGGGAAGAATGGAGCTAGGCGGTTGCCAAACTGATGGAATGTCGAAGATGGTAGTAATGACTGGAAAAGGAGGAGGCTTCTCAGCACCTCGACCACGCCTTCAAAATTGTTGCTTTGATGATGCAGCATGAGAGAGATTCCTGAGGACTGGACTGTATGTTTAGTAGGGGGTCTTTGATGTTGGTGCTGGCTGTCATAAATTATTCTTTATCTAATTTCTCCCTACAGAATTCAGAAAGCTCACTACAACAGAAAAAAGAAACAATATCTTCTTTTGAAGGAAAAACAAATCAGATGATGTCTACTATGAAACAAATGGAAGAGAGGTAATATTTACAAACTCTCAAAAATGCAATGCTGGAAAAAGAATATTGGATGAATTTCCATTATTGGTACATATGATAGAAGCCTTGGTAGTGACTGCATAGTTAAGACAGTGTTGAGCTTTTCATCTAAAACAGGACTAAGATCCCTCCATTGCACACTTCAGTCTCCACATTTACCACAGTTAATGTTCATGTGATCCATGCATTTTCTATTCTATTCTATTGCAAAAAATACTTGATTACTCTTCTAGACAACACTTTTAAAATCACACTGCCTTGAAATCTGGCCCTCCGTGTATTATTTGTTTTTTATCTTCATGCACGTCCATATGACCACCATATCCTGGAAATAGAAATATAAACCTTGATCAGTTACTCTTCTTATTTGATGTAACCATACGTTAAGAGAAGTTGACAGGTCTGTCACTGTCCACAGCATGCTCCTCTTCTCATAGGCTTCCTCCCTAGCTCTAGTCATTACAACGAAGCTGAGACAGTCTGTGACAAGGGCCACAATGGAGGCAGCAATGGATAATGAGACTATTCTGATGGACCTGAGCAGGGAGGCAGGATGGTAGGGAAACTAGATGATAAGGACAAGTGTGATTGGGTGTTCTCTGTGGTTCCCCAACACAGATCCACTTCTCCCCACCTTGCAAAGCACGGATTGCTAAATTTTGCCTCTCCACTTCCTTCCCACCCGCCCCCAAACCCGGCACAGCCTCCAGCCACCCACACCATGCCTTCATCTCCTGCACAGGTTCAGGCTCTCCCTCCAAGCTCCCCTTTGTGCACATTTCCGCCCCTCCTCCGGCCCTCCCCGGCTACACATGGATCTGGCCAACATCACAGCACACTGCACATATAATTATATTCTGAGTTAAGGCATACATCCTGTATGGCTGAGTTATGGCTTGCACAGAAATTTTTGCTTTTTTTAAATGTTCTATTTCTGTGCATTCAAGTTCTCAGTTGTACCAATATAGAAAAATAGATGCAATAGAAATTTTTAAAAGAAAGTATTCTGTGTATTTCAGTAATATTTTTGTGTATTGATTATAATAAATGCATTGCATGCTTTATTTTGCTTTAGATTACGGCATGCAGAACAGGCTAGGCAAGTAGCAGAAGAAAAAAATAACAAGATGAAGCTAGAGTTGGGTGGCAGAATTGAGACTCTGCAGCAACAAATCTCCAAGCTGGACAATCAATGGTACTTTTTTTTTTTTTTTTTTTAAATTGTGTAATACTTAATATAAAGAAAAAAGTAGAAAGGTGTTTTTTTTTTTAAGATTTGTGTTTCTCCTCTGCTGGTGCTAAAGAGTGATAGATAACGAGCTCTTTCTGGATGGTAAATTATTTGCAATCTTTAACTTTATGTACATACACAGGTAAGATGGTGAATGAATGCTTTATTAATAGATGAATTAAACTTGCATGCTTTGCCTTTTAATAATAAAAGGTTATGAATGATTAACTTATTTAGCATCTGGGAATGTGCTAGGTCCTCTGCAGACATAAAATTAGACAAGCGCCTGACCCAAAAGGCTTACAGTCTTAATGGACAACATTCAGACAAAAGAATGGGAAAGGATACGTGACACTTTTGAGTGTCCAGGCTGGTTCAACAAATATTCATATTATAATGCACTTAATGGAGGTTTCTGTGATAGTGAGAACTTCGGGTGTTTGAGCATAAGGGCTCAGTGTCCCAACAAATGCTATTTGCTAAATAAACTATCAAGTCTGCAAGGAAAGTTGGATCAAATTTTGGATCAAATCATAGGCTTTTCACATACCTTTCGTTCTTAGAAGTCTCTTCATTTTTCTAATCTGTCTGCCTTGACAGACTGAGCACTTACTTGAGTGATCATAAGTCAGAAAATGTTTTCTGAAATGTATTAGCATAACTTCTTTTTTTTTAAAAGATGTATGATAGCAATAGTAAAAGTACCTTCTTCATCTATTTGGACCGAGACCACTAGTTTAAACAGTATCCAAAGGTTTACCAGTCATCTCAAGCTGCTCTAATTTATGCCAGTGAATACCAGCTTCCGTGGAGACCTCCACGCACCCCAGCATTCTATACCAGATGAGTTTCCTTGCATAAGGGAATTCTCACCTGCCACTTCAAAGCAGCTTTAAGTCCCTTTTGTGCTGCTGGAGTGGCACAAATGGGATTTAGGAGGGAGTGAAGATATGGCTCCACGTCTTCAGAATTGCAGTAAACCACCTGACATCCATCCTTCACTAGGATTGAAGATTTTGTTTCTAATCGTCAACATTCTATCCCTGAATGAGCCCTAAGAATGGGTTATTAGAGGGATACTAATCTAGCAATACACTTCTTCTTAATTCTGATCTCCAGCTGGATGGCAAGTGGTTTCTGAGGGGAGATTTATTCCCTGCTGTAAGGGTGCCTTTAGTCCTCCATAATCATAATAATTGTTTGAGTTTTTGTTTGTTTGTAAGTTGGAAGATTTATGGGACACTATCATGCTCCTCCCCAGAACTCATCCCCTTCTCAAACCTGCTCTGATTCACTTTTAGTGTCAGTGCTCAAAGAAACAACCTTTTACTGCATTAAAAGGGTCTGGAATTTAATACCAAACGCATACACCACTGTGCTGCTGATGTTTATCTAAGAAGTCTTTCTAGGATGTCACTGGTGGGGTTATACTCTCAATTGTAATAGTTTGTGTGTTCAATTATTATTTATACATAAGCAGTCAAATACACACATAACTGAATAAAAACTTTGCAACCCCTCCATTCAGTGCTTAATTTGTACCAAGGCTGAGCCCCAACACCTCTAGGCTAAGCAGTTCATAGCCCTGGCCCCCCTAGGCTTGTCAGTTATTAAATAAAAAAAATTCCTGAGCTCCAGCACCTCTTTGATTACAAATTAAGCACTGCCTCCAACCCATTGTCTTGGCTCCCCCTTCTTGCTGTGACCAAAGGAAAAGATGGTTTAACGTAATTTTTAGACTCTGCACTTCCAAGACATGTCTCTTCCCCTTGCAATGTTTCCAGTTTTGCCCTTGGTTGGACAACTGCCCCTGTCTTTCTTTTCCCTAAAACTCTCTATGAAAACAGCCTTTGTTAGAACCAAAGTTATTTTTAACAGCTCAATTCTGGAGAAGGATTTAAAGTTTGAAAAAGAACAGAGACAATCTTTGCAACGAGAGCTACATCAGGAGAAGGATACTACTAGTCTGCTAAAAACAGAACTGCAACAAATGGAAGGGTTGAAAAAGGTAAGTGCTTTGGGAGCATGAGTGATTAGCATGTAAAGTCAACAGAAGCTATGCAAGTATTTCCAACCTTCATTTCAGTAGTTAGGTTTTTTTTCCCCTACAGACTTCCCCCCCCCTTTACCCTCTTGTGAAAGTGGTTACAGGGAAAGGGCCAACAATTCAACCAACTTTGTGCAAGAAAATGCAAAGGGGAGGAGCTTGGGAACACTTACAAAACAGCATATTACAAAGGAAAGGTGAATAGATATTATAACCCAAGGTTTCAGTGGCGAATGTTTAAAACTTAACTAAAATGAGTAGACTAATTCTACAGATTTTCAAATCCGCTATGCTTCTTAAAAATCACTTTCTAAAAATCATCATTCTTGAAATTAAAATGACTCTTACACTTGTGGTAACCCACTCCCCGTATGTGCATTTGGCATTTGTTGTATTTATTTTAAGTGCTGGAGGAACAAAGTATACATTACATAGATTGTAAGCCCCTTGGGGCAGAGTCAGTCTCTTTGTTCTGTGTTTGTACAGTGTCTGGCACAATGGGATCCGGTTATATAACTGGCTCTTCGGCAGTATAAATAATAAGAGGTGTGTACACTGCATATTGACTGAATAATACTTGCACCCTTGGTCAATTGGTTGATTTTTGCCACATATGCTAGCTATACTCAGAGATTGCAGAGGCCTGAAAAAAATCTCTTCACCTCCCTTATATAAAAATTTGTCCATAATTATCTGCAATGCATAAATTGGGTACCATTTAGATGTGAACTGATTATTAACATAAACACAGTAAAAGCAAGATCCTAAATTCCAAGAATAGGTTTCTAGCTCTGCAGAGAAGTTAATACATCATAATTTCCCCAGTATTGCATTGATTGTCTAGGACCCAGATTACATAAGGTCAAGTTAAAAAAATAAGTAAATAAAACTGCAAAATAAAAAAAACCCTCTAATTCTTCACACTGGGGTGAAGATGCTCAGCATTCATGTTCTTGTTCAGAGTATTTAGTATTTAATTATAGGAGCTGCGAAAATTGCACGATGAGAAGCAGCAGTTAGAGAAGATCTGTGAAGAACAGGAACAAGCTCTACAAGAAATGGGACTGCATCTCAGCCAGTAAGTTCCAGTAACTTAAGAACTAAATGAGGTTGGATTTTCAAACTAATTCATAACATTGCAGCAGTTAAAAACCAGCCAGTTACATAAATCGGAAGTGTGAATATAAGGAAACAGTAGATGAGTATGGAGAAAGTATATGCAAAAGTTTGGGTTTGATCCTGCAGTTGGTGCATGTGTGTCCATCCATTCACGTCAGTGGTACTCTTTGCACAAGTAAGGGTTGTGGTATTGGGATGTTATTTCCCTTCCCTTAGTTCCAGCTAAACTCTGCTGCATTTTTTCTATAAATAGTCTTCATCTCATGTTAAAATGAGAATTAATTTCTTAATTTATCTTTTCCAGATCCAAACTGAAGATGGAAGATATTAAAGAAGTAAATAAAGCACTAAAGGTAATGTATAATTTACATTTTCATAAAATGTACAGATTTCATCTTAAGTGCCCTCATACATGCAACTCCCTCAAAATTGAGTGAAATGTTTTTTGATATGATTCTGGGAAATTCCAAGTGTTGCAACCCAAATCACCTTCAACTTCAAATCCTTTTGCCAAGTAATTCCTAACTGAATGGATCTTTCTTGCATCTGTGATTGGTTTTTGTTTTAGGGTCATACCTGGCTAAAAGATGATGAAGCAACCCACTGTAAACAATGTGAGAAGGAGTTCTCCATATCAAGAAGAAAGGTAGCGGTGTTCAGTGGATAACTATGAAGAATTCCCCCCCCCCCTTTTTTTTTTTTTAAAGAGCAATAAATGAAAGAATGGTAACTTGCTGGCATGTGATCTCCCTTTTAATGCATCACAGTGGATTTTGCTAGTGCCAGAAGTATTTTATAGTCTCTATTCCAGATCTTGTCACACATCACTAGGCAGAGAAAACTGACTTGACTTTAAGTAACACTATTCCTTTAGCATGAGAGGAGAGGGGAGAACAAGTTCTTTAAAAATGTTAGAAAGCTGATTGTTTCTGAAAACTGTGATTTAGATTGAACCTGAGCTTTGAGTGCTCTCTCCACGAGGATGTTGCTTGATAGTAGGAATGTGTAGCTTTGTGGTAGTGCTTTGCATTGCCCTTGAGAAACTTGGGTCCAATTCCCATCGTGGTTTCCCTTTTCTAAGCAGCAATAGCTAGAAGTGCTAAAAGGCAGTTTTTAGTCTCCTGAAAGAATAAATCTCAAGATGCACAATGACCCCCTTCTGTCTAACCAGCTGTGACGACAGTCTCCAAACTGAATTCTGTACAGTCCTCCTTATATGGAAGGGAGTGGGTCCTGATGTGGGGAGGGGGCAGGCTCAGAAGCAGGAAACAGTGGATGGTGCCAACAGGCACATGGAGCTGATTGCAATTTCCTAACAGCCTGCTGTAGTTAAAGGTTAAACTTTACAGTTTTGTGCTTTCTCAACCCTAATTCTGTTTCAAACTATCTTGCAGCATCACTGTAGAAACTGTGGTGACATCTTTTGCAACACTTGTTCCAGCAATGAACTTGCACTGCCATCCTACCCTAAACCTGTGCGTGTTTGTGATACGTGTCACACTTTACTGCTTCAGAGATGTTCATCTAATGCCTCCTAATGCTTCATTGGTTTCAAGAGGACCATTCTACGCTTGGAGAAGGAGCCATGATTTTTTTTTTTTTTTTTAAACTCTGATTTCCAGTACCCCCTGTGCAGAAGAAAATAACTCTTTAGTCTTCAACACTTTCCAGTCTAGAACAGGTCAAGTAAATGCATATAATTTAAAAGATACAATGGTATTTATATGAATTATGAAAGCTAATGTTTTGCTAATATAATATTTCATAATGAAATCAAGTAGGAGAAAACAAAAATAATAGAAAAGGTCATATAATTTAAAATGTCCTCAACATGCTGAAAATTTGAGGTCCAAACTCACATTTTTCTGAATTTTATAAAAAGCTATTTTCTTTGTATTTGAAACTTTGTACTTGACATTTGTACATCTGACTGATTTCTTTAAAAAAATTACTGGGTTTTTTTCTGCACACTGTAACCTCATGGTTCTACTGTAATTATTCACTTTTAATATACTCCAGATTATATTATGCTGTTTTGTACAGTTTTGTATGTGGTCAAAGTAAGTCTAACATGGAAAAACTGTCAACCTTCTACAGTTTGTGTCTATGAAAAAAGCTTTAGAATGAAAGTGTATAAATTAATGTGCCTTCACGATATACTTCAAAGTAAAAATAGCAGATAGACTATATTTGTTTCTTAAGCACTTATGAATACAATAGTGATTATGCAATAAAGTCTTTGTTAAACTATGAAAATAAGATATTTAGTCTTAACACTGTTCCATTTTTTCCTGAAAATAAATAGCAATGAGTAAAATCAAGCATGTAATCTTTGGAAGATGTTTTTCATATCACAAATCAAAATGCTGCTCCTAGTTTGTAGACAATATAAAGCAAGAAATTACTTTTAAAGTAACTCAGTGTGGTGGAACTGAAGTACAGTGAGTATAAAAAACAATGCAAACCAAGAGCAAAGAAGCAAGAAAACGTATACGTAGAAAAAACATCCTGACATTCTGGGAAAAACAGTGTCTCCGTTCATAGAAACTTGAAACACCCTCCACAAAATGCAATTACTATTTTGTATCGTTTCAGTTTCTTCACTTTTTCATTTTGTGTGGTGTCTCATTATACCATCGCCTCCATAAACTTACCAAGCTCAGTCTTGAAGCGAGTTAGGTTTTTTGCCCCCACTGTTCCCCTTGGAAGGCTATTCCAGAACTTCACTCCTCTGATGGTTAGAAACGTGCATCTAATTAGCCAGTTTATATCAATGTGTTTTTGTGTCCATGTTGGTACTTAACTTAAATAACTCCTTTCCTTCCCTGGCATTTATCCCTCTGATATATTTATAGAGAGCAATCGTATCCCCTCAGCCTTCTTTTTGTTACGCTAAACAAGCCAGGCTCTTTAAGTCTCCTCTCATAAGGTAGGTTTTCTATTCCTTGGATCATCCTGGTAGCCCTTCTCTGCACCTGTTCCAGTTTCAGTTCATCTCTTAAAGATGGGAGCCAGAATTGCACACAGTATTCCAGATGAGGTAATTGCTTTATGGGTAACTGATAAACCAATCACTGTTTTGAATTTGGGTGCATAAAGGACATGTCTTGTGGGGATGGGTAGAAAAGAGAATGTAATGGGTGATGCCTGTTTTATACCAGTTTCACTGCCTTTAGCAGTTTACTCACTAACAACGTTCTCAGAGCTACTTTGAAGCTGTGTCTATAAATACACACACTTTTACTTTTCCAGTACAAAATAAGTTCAAAGCTGAAAAATAGCATCTGCTTAAGAGTAATGTTGCTTCAATAGGATGGACTGCTAGAATTGATAAAATAGACAGTGGGTCTCAACCAGGAGTACATATACCCCTAGGGATATATCAACATCTAGATATTTGCCTAGTTTTACAACAGGCTATGTAAAAAGTACTAGTGATGGTAGTACAATCTAAAATTTCATATAAACACTGACTTTATAGTGCTCTATACAATGAAATGAAAGTACAATATTTATATTCCTATTTATTTTATAATTAAATGGTAAATATAAGCAATGTTGCAGTAATAGTGTGCTGTGACACTTGTATTTTTGTGTGGTTTCGTAAGCAAGTAATTTTTAAGTGAGGTAAAACTTGGGGTACGAGAGACAAATCAGACTCCTGAAAGGGGTACAATAATCTGGAAAGGTTGGGAGCCACTGCTTTAGATGAGGAAGGTGGTTTGTCTACCGCCTTTGAAAAATACTTTGAGATTGACTAATAAGAGCTATAGCTGCTGTTGCTAGGACTTTTTTTTTTTTTTTTTAATAATGGAGCCCAAGTCAAGGTAATTTCTGTCCTTATGGATTTTGAGATCCTCCAGCCAGGAAAGTGATGCTCCTGCAAAGTAGGGAGCTACTGCCAGCGAACCTGAGGGTGGTGGAGGATGCTTCAAAGCTCTTTTTGAGAGTAGCCTCCAGCTTTCTGTGACTGGCCTCAACCTTTGTTGTCTCACCCCTGAGCAATTTGGTTCTTGAGTGTTGTTAGAGGCTGAGGTCACTCTTGTTAAGATGCTTGCCCTTTTCAGGCTTGTTCCATCCCTAATCACTTCCTTAAAGGAGGAGTGAGGGGTATTGCTGCCTCATGGAGGATTTTGAGGGGAGAAGGGTTGAGAACCAGATGCTCACCTTCCTCAGTAGTGGAGAAAGAATCAGATGACTTCAAAATCCTCCCCCTCCAGGTCCCATTACCCATGGAAAGGAAAAACTTGTCAGACACAGCCCTCCTGCTTGGCTTGGGAGGGATGGGGGCTGATTAAAAGCCTGGCTTGTTTCTCCAGGGCACTCAGGATCCACTTTAACACTTAAAGGAATGACTAGTAGCCCCCACAAGTCCTTTCCTCTTTCTTCTGCATGGTCCCCTAGGACTTTCCTCCTGAGTGAAGTGGTGCTTGCTTTTGGGGCATCTCATTGCTCTGCAGCAGAATTCCTGGTCCATTTTTGACTCCCAGCCCTGGGATCTAATGGACCTTGGGACAGGAAGTTAGAGGCAGGCAGGACATAACTTGCTGTCTGGTGAGCTGGGTGGGAAGCTGGCTAACACAAAGTACCATTTACATTTGTTCCAGTGCTTGCTTGACTGCTCTGCCATGCCTGTATGGGGCAGAAGAGACAACAGGGAGCTGCTGCAGTAGATGGTCAGGGAGGGTTAAACCCCCAAGGGGTTAACCAATCAAGGGAGGAGGAGGAATGCTGAGGCAGGACCATCCTCCCTGCTGCCCAAAAATTGAGCAGGAGGATGCTAAGGGAAGCAGCAAAAGAAACCCGTTGTCTACTGCTGCAGAGGCAGCGAATATGGCAGCAAGCCATGGCAAAGACTAGACTGTGCGATGCCAAAACACTGAGCCCCCCCCATGAACTGCAGAGAGCAGAGCAGTTCAGACCTGAAGGAGACCTGGGCTGCAAAAAGGCTGTATCTTAGAGATGTCTGAGTGAAAGAACCAAATTATGGGCCTCAGTGACATGCAGGATGGTGTCTACAGTGATTGAGAAAAAGGGCTTTGGAGGGGGGAAGAGGATTAAGCAGCTGTTTTAGCCATGTTAAGCTTGAGCTGTTAGACAGCCCAAGACATTAGTTCAGACAGAAGGTAACAACTGGAGTAGAGAGAGCTCTGAGTTGTTAGCATAGAGATGGCAGCTGAATATGTTCCACCCAGAGATAAAGGTTGAAAGGGTGAAGAGAAGGAAAACAAGGACAGAGCCCTATGAAATGCCCCCAGGAAGTTACAGAGGGGAGGATCTTCTGAAGAAAATTGATGGAGAACCAGGAGAGAACAGTTACAGAAACCAAAGGAAGACAAGATTTCAAGAAGAGGCGCTGTGGTCAACTGTCAGAGGTGACTGGCAGATCAGGGAGAATAAGGATGGAGTACTGGTTCTGTGCTTTGGGTAGGAAGTGGTCATTAGATGTGGGCAAAATCAATTTTGATTGAGAACAAGGGATGGAAGCTGAACTGGAGAGGGTTTAAAATAGAATGGAGAGACACTGGCTTGATTGTAGACAATGCATTCAATGAGCTTAGAGATGAAAGGAGATGGGGGGTGGTAATTTGAAAGGCAAGTGGGGTCAAAGGTATTGTGTGGGGGGGTTACATGTACTGTGAGAAGAGGGGATGAGAGTGGGCATAAGGGCAAGCAGGAAATGGGTTGGGAGGGGGCCACTCAGCCAAGCAGAAGTCACAGAAATGTTTACATGTAGGATAGAGCGGAAAGACATTTGAGAGAAAGCCTTGGGTCACGTATTTTGTCATTCACTTGAAAAAATCATTGAGAAATGCAGGGTTTAAGGAGTGAGTGAAAAGTGGCAAAAAGATGGCTGGGATTTCAGGCTTGGGATTCAGTGGACAAAGTTAAGATGAAAGAATGGAGAGAAACGTAATGGAGGAAGGCAAAGTATCTGGCAAAAAATCCCATCCTATACTGCAGGATGACAGCAGCCCCAGAGGAAGTGAACATGGAGTGAGCAAGTCAGCAGGGCTGACAGGAGTGAAAGATGAAGTCAGCCATATCAATGAAAGGAAGGGAGAGGACTGAGAACAGACCAATTAATGATGGATTAGAAATTATGGGATGATGGAAGGGGTCATGGGTGATGCTGAATGACCATAGATCAAAGCTTGCTGAAGGCAAACTGAGTGACTGATCCTCTTGGTGAGTGGGAGGGTTGAAGACAGGTGAGAAAATGTGCAGCATTCAGTCATGTAAGGAGTTGAAAGCGAAGATGACACAGAGGTGGGTGGATGGTAGCTGAAAACAGGCTGGTGGGGACAAGAGTTGACTGCAGTGCTGCTCAAACGGGAGTTGAAAGCAGCAGGAAAGGAGCCCAGCATTCCTCCTATGGTTTTCTCTAGACGGGGTAGCAGGAGGATAGATGTCTCACGGCTTTGCCTGCACTATTAGGCAGGTGTGCTTCCCAGCTCATGTCAATAAGAAGGATGCTCGCTCTCACACTAGTGTGCTAAGAACTGTAGCCATGGTGGGACAGGCGAACTACAAATCCACCTGAACCCCGGCAGCAGCACTTGACAGTCAGCCTGTGCCACCCCAGCTCTATCACTACCACCCCATCTCCCTGCATAGAGCCACTATCACATAAAGGGATCCAGCTCTTAGCACCAGGAATTGGAGAGATGAAAAGTTTTTGTTTTTTTTTAAAGCAGGTATTTGAACCAGCAGAAGGGAGGAATGGTCAGATGGGTGGAAGGTGGTCCAGCCATCAGGTGAGATGTGGATCTAGAACCTAGCTGTGCTAGTAGGAGAATGGGGAAGTAACAGGTAGTTGGGGAATTAGTGGGGTGAAGATAACCAGGAAGGAGAGAGCCTGTAGTGGGTGCAAGAGGGAAAGACTGAGGGTATGATGCAGGAGACAGTGGTAGATGGGTCAGGTTACAAAACCAAGCCATCCCACCTAAGGTCTAAAGACTACTGGATCTGCCTCTTAGAGGAAGAGCCCCCCAATTACATTCCCTGTTGGTGATATGCCAATTCTTGCCCTGATGAGTTTCATGTATGTGTTGTTCAGAATGTTTACACATCATGCAAGCTTGAGGTTGGTCAGAGAACAAGCTGGGGGGAGGTGATGCAGCTGACTCACTGCTTGGAGGGGAGGACGGCCATAGCAAATGAGTTTCCTGTAAGTTATGCCACAGTTCAATAGGAAGCTGAGAGTTCCTTGGGCCACAACAGTAAGGTCTGACATCAGCCCCTAATGTTTCAAGCAGCTAGAATACTTTCCACTTAGCAGGTGGTTTTTGCTCAACCAAGATGCAGACCTCTCTAAGTGCACCACCAGTCCAGAAGAGCCAGTTTCTAGACTACCTTCTGAGGCAGGCAGAGGACACTGAAGGATGGGATTTAGTTATGAAGCTCCTGCTGTCACTGAATGTGAAGTGAGATGCTGTACCATTATAAAGGCCCTCTACTACCTGCATTGTCCCAGCTCTAGTGGTGCTAGGGGTAAGTGAATTGGAATCTACACCACCACACAAACTAGCTTTGTAGGAGAGCTCACTTAAAGGGCTAGAACCCTTCCTTGAGGGTTAGTTTACACTGAGCAATCAGGTCAATATAAACAATGGTTAAAGTACTGTTAAATTACTTTGTGCATCTGTATCGGGTGCACCTTTTTCAAAATGTAAACTAGAACACTTATCCCATATAAACATCTGTGACAGTTAAGTAGTTTCTCCATTTGCACAGCACCTGAATACAGAGTTATCCACATCTGAACAATGAAGCCTGCCTCCATTTTAGAGGCACCAGGGGCATGGTTTTTGCTCTGATAGATGTCAATCTTTCAGAGAGCCTGCTAGAAGAGTGGGGGAGCTAAACACATCAGCAGTTTTTAGCTAGAAGATGCAGGACATACTTTTATATAGCACCTCAGTACTTCACTCCTGATTAGCCAGGTTACCATACAGCCCCTGTGCAGCATATGGCTTTTGGACTGTGGCAGAAAAATCAGGACCCAGAAACAAATCTCCATTGAATGTAGGTTTGAGTGCACCTTTAGGAAGCTTATGGACATAAAAGTTCGTGATGTTGATCCTGATGGAATTAAATGCAGCATCTAGTCTGTTCAGAAGTGGCAGATCATTCTATCCTCAAGCAATACATCTACAGTGTGTTTTTAAGATCCACAGTAGTGAGTCTCAGAGGCCAGGTCTACAGACTCAAGATACAGTGCTACCACCACCTGTGCAGACACTCGGCATGTCTTCACTAACACACTAAATTGGCGCTGCTGTCTTTGATGCAACGGCATTAACTTAGCAGGTTTGCTAAAGATACGCTAAGTCGATGGGAGGGTGCTCTCTGTCTACACTGCTCTTGTCAGCACCTTAGTGCCTAGAGAAACAGGATGATGGGGTTTGCACAGGTTAAGACTCTCAGCTATGGGTTTTGAAATGCCATGTAGACATACCCAAGCAGCAGGACCAACCAGGCAAAGGAAGATATTCATTTGCCGGAATCAATAGCCTTTTCCAGGCACGCAGTACCGGTTGACCACATCAGTTTAGGCATGCTATACCATAATTTTAAATTTCATCACTGTTTGATGACTCATGCTGCACTCAACATTAGAACTAGTACAAACAAGAAAGCACGTACAATATTTATGCTATTAGGTGGAAGTGGACATTAAAATTCTTGCAAATACAGATGCAAAATAATTTTATTGCAATGCCCCACCCACAACCACTTTTTATAGTTACGAAGGACATTACACATGGAATATTAAAGTTAAGTGAAGAAAAAGTTCCAGTTTTTAAAAGGAAGATTTATTTAACAAGTTTCACTTAGCGCAATACACCTAAAAAGGAAATCACCATACAATGAAAGATTAAATCAAGGCCTCAGAATTTTATACGAACACCAAGACCAAAATTCTAAAGTAGCTGTATCACGTCTCAACAGGTTTCTCCATTAACTTAAAAAAGCTTAAACGTGCCTTACAGGATATTAAAAGAAATAAACTAGAACTAACATGCCAAATGTTCACTCTGAATTGCAGACACAGCTCCTATATTTCATTTTACAAAAAAGCATGTTTCTCAACATGCATTCAAAACAGTGTTGGATGTAATATGGTATAAGAGCAACATTTAACATAATTGAAACAGCTTTAACCTAAATACGCTTACTGCTTAAATACGCTCCTACAACAAAACTAACTTGAGAAAAAGCTGAAAATTGTTTAACAGTTATAGACTTTACTCAACTTGGTTATTACATCCTAAGTGAATGTTTATTTCCATATGTTCAAAAATACTGAACCTGAAGTTTTAAAATAATCCTGATTTCACTTACAGTAAAGCATAAATCACAAGCTTGTATTGCAAAACTGTTAAACTTAGTTTTTTGTTTTGTTTTGTTTTTTTAAAAAAGGTCGACCAAAAGTCAGTCAGTTACATTCCCCAGCCAGCACTCATATTGGACATGTTGGACATTCCGCCCATTCCATTCACTCCCATGGATGCACGATTCCCACTGCTGTAGTAGCTGCTGTTCATTGCGCTCTGGTTACCTGGAAAAAAATCCAGATGACAACTGAACAGTGTTCCATCTTACTGCCTGTACAAGTTTGGGGAGGAGATTCAACTCCACTCTTTTTATTCTGAAGTGCCCACTTCTTGAGATTCAAATCCACCCACCACCTTGCATACACTCCTATACTATTAAAAAGATAGACCATCCAGCTATTTAAATGAAAGTTGCTTTCAGTGAAGTAAGACTAAGTTCAGACACTACAGTTCTAGTGCATCCTGCTTTTATTTTGGGAAACAGCAACTGACTGGTT
The DNA here is from genome assembly GCF_026122565.2 of Emydura macquarii macquarii. NCBI lineage: Eukaryota > Metazoa > Chordata > Testudines > Chelidae > Emydura > Emydura macquarii. Next base: position 5,157,732 of record NW_027132905.1, on the reverse strand, counting down.
TCCTTCTCTTACAGTGGTCTAAACTCCAGTAACTGCAATGGAGTTTACTCCCAATTTATACTTGCAAGAGAGCTGAACAAGCACTTATATTTGTTGTAAAGTGTGGATTTACTTAGCTTCTGTAGTGTATCTACATAAACAGAAATAAATCCAATTTCCAAGCTTCATATTTCAAAAGAATTATTGATTTTTGGCAAGTTATCTATTAGTACTAGCACTGAGACTCAAATACTTCAAAATAGTGCTTCACTGTGGGTCTACATTTTCAAGGTAGTACTGCCCATCAACCTATGTTCCTTTGTCCTCCTCACACTTTCAAAGGAATCCTTACACACAATGTGCCAGACAACTGTATCAGACACCCACCTAAGGCTGATAAAAACCATCTTACCATATCCGCTCATGCTGCTTTGAGTACCATAGCCTGCTCCATAACCCCCACTCAGTTGCTGATTAGCAGGACCACCATAACTGGATTGATTTCCTTTCAAGTTAAGGATATGAACGTTAAGAGCTTGACTGCCAAAGTATCTGTCCAACAAAAAGTTCTACATACTATCTAATTATAAAAGTCCTAACAGATTTTTGCCCATGTGGTCCTATGTATCTGGTCTATTTAGAAACCATTCTGCCTAGCTATTTTTTCTGGTTTCTCATTAGTGGAAGAATTTGCCCAAGAGCAAGATATGTGCTTCTGACTAATCAGTTCCATTTAAATAGAATTTAAGTTAGGCCGAAAAACCAAATTAAGAATAAGCAACTTGTATTGGGGTCCTACCCTATTTCACCATAAGTGCATCAGTTCACTCAGTGCTATAAGTCACAAAGTCTGAGGGTTTAAGAAGCTTAAATATTCCTCTCAGCTACAAGTGACAAGAGACTTAAAGGGGTGCTACATTTTACGTTTCTGCCCCACCCACAATTCAGAAGTACAAATGAGAAATTTACTTTTCTGACTGTTACTGCATAGCAAAAATCCATCTGATAGGATTTTTGGCAATTCAGTTACAGTTAAGCCAATTGAGAAGCCTCTGATATCCTCCACAACAGCACACGCATTTTCAGAGGCATGGGGGAAGTCAACACCAGGATACCTGGAATGACAATCCTCCAGACCATCAGGCTACTCTTGCATGCACCATATGGGAAAGTTCCTATACTTTTATGAAAACTTGGTAAAGTTATTGAATCAACTACTAAAACTAATCTTCCCGTAAGATGAAGCCAAGTTCTCAGTGAACTACCTTTGAAGAGCACAATACCTCTGCAAAAGTTTGCAGTTGAAATTATGTTTACATTTTTTTAAAAACAAAGCATTACAGTGTTCTGAAATAATGAAATCTCGTTCCGCAATCAAGATAATATACAAGCAGCATCCACACGCACGCACATACACCAGATATAGAAACCAACCACCATTTTAAGTTCTTATCCTAACAGACCAGTAAAGTTTCAAGAGGGGTATCTATTTTTGCATGTTACATCAAAGTTTCTATGGCCATATAGGAGAAAATGGTTTCTGAATAGAAGTAACAGATTTTAGTTTAACTTACAATGGACATTTCACGTTTTAAATTTGGTAATTTTAGTTCTGCTATAATATTTTAGTGTTGATTTTTCAAGTTTTGGAGCAGAGCTTTTTTGCTCCCTGGTCCTAAAGAGACTTATGAGATCAAATGTCAGTTTAAGTTTAAAGTTTGATACACCCTTTATCAACACCTGGTCTGGAAAAAAACAGGACATGGAAAACTAGCATCTCCCATGTCATTTGTACAATATCTCACACTCCCAGAAAGCACTCATATCACCACTCTTCACATTCAGCACAACAACCTAATTAGTTGTTTGAATGTATTCCCAAAAGGTTTATATACCTGCCAGTGTGCTAGTGTTCCAATCTTGAACTACCCCTTCCGTTTCTTTGACTGTGTGATTAAGACAGAATGTTGAATTTCAGTTTTTATGCCAGGCATAGAATAAGCAGGCGCTGTATAAAATTAGCCAGCTTTGTTAAATATGAAGTGTTGGAATAAAAATGCAATTAGACTGTTCACACATACCCATTGCTCCTATCATTTGGCTGCCATATGCACCACCACTTCCTCCTGCTGTAGAATTCAAGAAGAGTTCTACATATCTGTGTTCTGAAAGGAGAAGAATGTTTAACACAGCACTGAAACACATACTGGACATTAGGAATATATATGATACAAACACTGCCTCATTTCAATTTAAGCTAGCCCAGCGCATCTAAGAGAAGTTTGGCATTAGACTAATTCCTACAGAATCCACCTCCAGTCTGTCTCACTGTGAGAGGTCACTCCAATGGAGGATGTGAATGATTTAAATCTGGTTACATGTTATAGTTACTACTTTAAATCATCTACATACCAACTGACATCTTGCCTGGGGTAACTACTATTCTACAATGTTAGAAGGATAACAGATCATTTTTTTAATACAAACATTCAAGATGTATGTTTTAATTTTTGTTCAGTCCATATTTTGGACATTGGATTTTAAACTGAGGAAAGCCCATAGTTTTATGAAAAAGATGGTCAAACTTACGCATATTTGCTTTGTCTTTGGACATGGCAGCCACAGCATCCTCATGAGTAGCAAATTCAACATCTGCCTCTCCAGTCACTCTACCATCTGGTCCAATTTCAATGTGAACTCTTACAGGGTTCAGAGGTGAGAAGAACTAGGTAGAAAATATTTACAGGATAAGACTCATCTGGCAAAATATTGTTGCCAATTGTGTAACAAATATTTTCTCCTAAAAGCATTTGAACTCACATTATAAATGTCGTTCTCTGTAGCTCTGTAAGGTAATCCTCTCATGTGTACGCAGTGACCAGTGGTACTTTGGAAAGTAGAACTTGCATCTCCATATCTGTGGTCAGACATGCCTGCGGAGAGAAGAGCCCACTCTATATCTTTCAGATGTATTGAAAGTTAGCTTTAATATGTATTAAAAATTAATTACCACCCCCATTCAAGAAGTCTTACCTCTTCCAAATCTATCAGAACCAAAGCCATAGCCATCACTATATCCATTGTAGTCGTCATAGCCTGCATAACCTGTAAAACAGAAATACAAGATACATATTAAAATGCTTATCCTAAACTACAGAAGTTAGTATGTAAAATAGTGAAATTATTTCTAGAAGTTTCGCTTCAGTTGGATTTTTCCAGGAGTTTCTACTCACTGGCCAATAGGTATGAAGCTGTATAATATGCAACGTAGAAGTTTTCAATTATTTGAAAGCCATAATACATACCTCCACCATAAGCTCCACGTCTCATTCTTTCAAAACCACTTCCTCTACCGAGACTGCTATAGCCCCTTCCAACACCAGGCCTGTCATAAGGACCTGGCCTCTGCATGGCCAGCAATTTGCGGGGAGGATCATAGTGAGTACGCACTTCTGCTCGACTACTCTTGAAGATTTCAATATACCTAAGATGTTTTCCACATAAGACAGACAGTCAGTCTTTAATTCTTCATACAGAAACATTAAATCAGTATAAAATTTAACTAGAACAAGACAGTCTAGTCATCGCCTTGAAACTGGCACTCTATTTTAAGCCAGATTTCTTTATATTATACAGGCAATGACAAATTCTACTTTTACTTTCAAAATGATGTATTTTCAAGAAATTACAATTACTGAAGGGTTTATTCGCTCCTCATACTTCACAGTATCCCAACCTTATGGGTGGGGGAGCAAGTTAAGTTCCCCAGCAAAGTTTAAATTTAATCATGTCTGTCAAAAAAACCCAAAAAACCAAAAAACAAACAAACAGGAGGGAGACAAGTCCACTCAACTCAGCACTTTCATATTTTGCTCATGTGGCAATATATTCAAATAGGGTTAAAAAACCTAGTCTCCACCAAGTTTTTAACCCATCAGAAGTCTACAAAAAAAAGCTTTGCATGTGCTCATCAACCCACCCTATGCTTCAGTGGTTCAGCATAGGAAAAAGTGCATGCTTCAATGAAAAATAGTCACAAGTAAAATAGAATAAAAACCCTTTGTGACAATTTCTTGAAAGCTATGCTTATTACATTGAAGATTAATACAATAAGAAAATTTGTTACATTTCAACTTATAAAACAAGTTTAGAAATTATCACATTTTCTTATGGTAATAAGGTACTATGTGTGTCTTTACAGCTAGAGACATTTTTGGTGCTACTTGAGAAATTTAAAGCCATAATCTCTCAACTTCTGTCAGTTTTTAGCTATCATTTTTACAATTTAATACCAAATGTTAGAGTAAGTTCAATTAATTTCAAATTTCGTTTTGTAGTCTAAAAAGTTTTATTAAGTTTGTGCTATGTACACATGAAACAAGGTGGTAACAATACTTTTACTTATGACTAAGTTAGAGACCAAAATACTAGATGAAGGAAGTTTAATGGTTTAAGAATCAGTCTTTTAAGAAGAGAGAATATGGATTTAATTAGCATTTACCATAAGAAAAGTGACGTATCCAACCAACCATCCATCCCCACCTGTGCCCTATTCTTTCCTTGTGTTTCTTTAGAGCCTTTTCAGCTATTTCCTGTGAAGCAAACTGCACGAAGGCCTCCCCCGTACTCCTCCCCTGGAAGTCCACCGGCAATGTTATCCCATTTGGCACGATTTCCAACCCTTCAACCCAAGGACAAATAACCCCAGTAGGGGGCAATATTAACATCACAAGCCCAGTCATGAATTTTTCTTATAGCTTTAAATACACCAGAATTTTAATACTTTTAAGTGAATGGTATGCTAGTTCTAGATTATCATTCTAGCAGCAAGCATGTCAACATGAAACGTCATGATTACATACCATTCAATTTACATTCTTAACCCATCCTGCTGCACAGAGAAAAAGCTTTTACTTTGTAGCAGTAAAGTCAATTTTCATTTAATTAGTGCAGGGTGTGTTAAGATGACATGTTAAATAGAGCTCTTAAGAGTACTTTACATAATTTTTCAGTCTGTTGAAATTCATACAACTTAAGTCACAAAAACAGTAAAAATAGCTTTACACAGCATCTTAATAAAGTAAACATTCATATAAGACAATGACACTTATATAAACATTTTAAATCTCTCTAAATTCAGTAATATTTGTAGAGTACTGCTTTACTAAGAGAAATTCATGAATTATTTCAGAAGTGTTAATTGCTAAACTGAAAAGAAACACTTTGCATATTAGGTACATGTATACAGTTTCTACCACCACTCATAAGATACTTGTTAACCACATGAACATGGTGAGATCAGTCCATTAATATGCTTAAAAATGGGTAGTCTTCAATACATCACTTTGCCAAAATACACAACAATTTAGTTGCATTCTAACCAGAATAGTCATCTGTTCCCAGTCTATATTAAAAACAAAAAGTCCTTGCTAAACCTGTAACAGCATTTTTCAAACCTCTTTGGATTGTTAAACATTCTAATATTCAAGTTAATAACTTATGCTTAAATCACATTTAGAAGTTGCTTTAAAACAGACAAGTTTAGTTAGTCCGGATCAAGATTTGATTCTAAGCATTTGTAAATATCACTCCAATTCTCAAAACAGGAAGTCAACATTAGATACAAATTAGCAAGAAAGCATGTTCAAGTGGAGACATTTTAATCTTTACAACTCAGTCTTAAACCCTAAACAAAGTTCATAAAATAAAAACTCATGTGAAGAAACAAAATGAAACTTCTGTACCACAACTACTCTGCACTTTAACAAAATTAGCGTACAATATTTGACTCTACAAGTCATGCAAGTCAGTACTTGAGCTCAGAGATTTTAGGCCTAACATTCGTCTTGCCATCCTTATAGATTCCACCCATGTTACTGAGTCCAGAAATAAAAAGGTTCGACCATTTATATGCACTTGACTGAGTAGCATGTGTGAAATAGCTAATAGTAGGCAGGAATTATCCTCTGATTTTTAAGTATCCACTTAAAGTTTCAATTCAAAGGACAAAAAACAATGTTTCTATGTTAAATGAAAAACTTGTTTTTAAGTATGAATTTGTAGATAATCAATCTAAGTTAATTTATGGGTTAACATTTATTTAAAAGCTATTAGCCTAGATAAATAGAGATTAAAGTGAGTATTTACTTGCACACAGAGATCAATATAATCTCACACACTAACCGTGGCACAGTTTGCTCTGTTGAAAGCATTAATGGGCAAGTGATCAGTGCCACTGATTCTAGAATTGATCCATAATGCTACAGCTAATACTTATACCCCACATACCTGAAAAGAACTGTACAATTTCTTCTTTGCTACAGCCAAACGGGAGTCCTCTAAGACGTACAAAACCATCATTAGCAGTATCAGGGCTGTTAGGACCAGTATGCTTCAGAACCCAATCCATTTCAACGTTGTTTGACTTGAAAACTGTAAGAGGCACTTAGAATTAATGAATTTTGGAATGCAGCATAAACAGTTAAGTCATTTGCCATTTGAGAAGTTAGTCAACTGGTATAATCTAAATTCACTTAAATCAACTTACATGCATTTTTAAACACCACAAGTTACAAAAAAAAGAGAAGTCAATACAAACATTTAATCAATTACTAGGCCAATTAAGTCAAACCTTCAACATATCTGTGTCCCATTGTTTCTCTGTCTTTCTTCAATGCCAATTTCACATCATCTTCTGTTTCAAGTTCAACAAAAGCTTCTCCACTTGGTCTGCCTTCTCTTGTGTAGATGAAACGGATACCTGAAGCTTCATTTAGAATTTTGCATTCTAGGAGAGAAACCCAAAACAGTTTTGTTCTAACACTACTCAACAGCAGTGATTCATATCTTTTATTCCTGGAAGAATACCAGTTTAATCCTAAATACCTATTATCTTCATCTACCGTAATACATGATTGCTGGTTTTCCTCCTGTGTTTAGCTGAATTTAATATTCTTAGTATATTTAAATTTACCATTAAGACTGAAATCCCTCAAGAAATACAACTCAAGCTTCCCTGCCAGCATATTTTGCACAGCCAGGCAGTCACAATCCAAGGTAAATTTTGAGTTATGAAAGAAACCAGACTCCATCCCTCTTACATACCTCTAAAGACTGCCCACATTATAGGGGTTTTAGTTTTTTGGGGTTTTTTTTGTTTTTTAAACATTTTAATTGGAAATACTAAAAAAAGTCTTTTTAAGATGGCAAGATTGATTTTTCAGATGGGACAAGCAACCTGTCTAGTAATCTGTCAATTCAGTCTAGTAAATCAAGAATTCACCAGTTGCAATATGCGACTTAAAATCTGCTCAGTGAAGTGTAAGTAAGGAATGCGCTCTTTCAAGCAAACACTAAACCACATTGTAAACCAACTCTTTTAATTAGATAAAGTACAAAAGAACTAGCTATTTGTTATATATCAGATCCTTAAACTAAACACTTAATGGCTTACTGTAATAAGTACTTTAAAAATGCTACTTACTTTTACTAGGGATCGTACTCTATACCATTTCCCCCTCTGCCCTTATCTTACAGAAGTGCTGCCCCTGGATGGTGCCTTGACACCCCTCCTTCCCCCCCAAGTCCCTCCACAGGCCTCTCCCTACTTTTTGCCTCCACTCTGGATCTCCAAAGTTGATTTCCCTGCTTCCCTGGGAGGCAGGTGGGTGCGCTGGATGGACGAGTCACATGAAACCCGCCTACCCTTCTCCCCAGCAATCAACAAGTGGGAACCCTCTTCCCCTCCAGCAGGCCGCAGGCAGACTGAGGCAGCCCCTCCCACATACTTACCAGAGAAGAACCTCTGGACCTCCTCAGCGGAGCAGGACCAGGGCAGCCCACGCACTTTCACCACGAAGCCCTCTCCACCCTCCGTATTCAGCATCATGCTGGAAGTGAGACTCGGCTCCGATTCGCCTTCTGTCGCTGAGGAGAGACAACACATTGAGGTGGGGCGAACACCACCCGCCTGCCGAAACACAGGGCTCTCCGCTGCCCTCCCCCGAAGCATAGAGCTGCTCACCCACCATGGCCCCCTTCACCAGACCACCCCCTTCTAGTCCCAACCCCTTTGCCCCTGGCCAGCGCTACCACCTCCCCCTCCCCCACCCCCACAAGTGGCCCCTGCTGCTGTTCATGACTTCCCCTCCCATCGAGGGCAGCCAGCTGCCAGGTCCAACACGACTGAACTCCCACCTTCACAGATGCTGACCCTCCCCTTTCCCGCATGCACACAGTGATGCTAGGGATGCAAGCCTGATCCTCTGTCCGGAGATCGCCTAGTCCTAGTCAGGCAGCAGCAAACGGATGATTTTGTGGTGAGGACGTGAAATGGTGGCGGGTGCTCCAATGGACTGGGCCCTGCCACTGCACAAAGAACACAGGCCCAAGCCACTGTCCCTGGTCCAGCCAACAGCCCAGACCCCCTATGACGCACAGTGCGTCCTCTTCCTGCTCGCTGCTGGGAGGATTGGGGGTCAGGATGAGGATGGCTAGAGGACAGCGGCCAGAGGACTTGGGGTTGGGCTCATCATCAGCTCGCAGCATGGCTCTCCAGTTCATACCGTGCTGCAGCATGGCACGGAGCGCATGTGCATAAGTAACTGCCTGCACTGTGCATATGCAAGTTGTTTGACTCCCTCCCACTCTCTAGCATCAACAGGCACCTCAGTGCATCTCCATTCCTTACGCGCATGGCAATGTGGGCATGCACTTCCATCCTGACACAGAAGATGCATGTGTACACTGTAGGCAAGTTATTCCATGAGTTGTCAAATATGGAGTTTTATGCCCCTTTCTCAGAGGCAGCTGGTACTGTTGGAGACATGATATGGAAGACAGTCCATGCATTTGATACAGTATGCATGGAGGCTGCTAGAATGGAAGGGGACTGAGACCCTGACTATACTAAAAGCACTGCACCAGCTTAAGAAAGCCAATTTTTAAAAAAAGGTAACTTACAAAGCAGGTCAAAGTTAAATCTATTTAGTTAAATTGGTGCAATTTTTCTAGTACAGACAGAGTCTGAGCCTCCAGCATCAGAGGGAGGAGGTTGGTATAGAAAAGTCAGCCTAGATACTGGGGGCTGAACCAGCAGCAGGATGGAAGAACTTGGCACAGGGCCAGCAGTTGTTGCAGGGGGAGAGGGGGGACATCTGGCAGCCCAGGCACAGGGGACCCAGCCAACAGTGGTTGTGGGATGAGGTGGGGTACTAACACGGAGGGGCAGCCTGTGCATAGGGCACCAAGCCCTTGTAGCAGTGGCGTGGCCAAGGGAGGCAGCCAACCTTGTAGATTGGCTGGTGGTGAGAAGTGGGAAGCAAGGTGGAGGGAGGCACAGGGCAGGCTTAGGCTACAGTAATTCCCCTTGGCCTTCCCTCCCTGGCCCACCATCAGGGGGCTGCAAGCACTGGGTCTGACTAGTTTCATTCAGGGCCTAGAGGGGCTGACTCGCCCCCCCCTTCCCCTCGCAACAATCCGGGGGGGGTTGATGCACCTCCTCCTCCAGGTTTAGGGGTAGGGGATTGGGTCTCTTTTCTCCTCCCCCTTCCCAGTTAAAGACACACACAGCCTCTCTTAACATAGGTGGAGGTGCCAGAGAGACAGGAGCTGGATGTGGGAGGTACACAGAGAAAGTGGGACGGGCCACGAAGCTAATGCCTCACAGCACCAAACACTACCAAGAGTGGCATGGTGCTTTGCAGCCAGCTGCCAGACTCCTCCTAGGTGTTTGCATCAAATTACTGGTCCTGGTTCAGCACCCAGGCACATCTGCCCTTCAACCAATTTAACTCTGTCAAGTAGTACAATTGGAAAGACACACCCAAGCCTTTGTTCCAAGTCATCAATGTTTAACCCTAGCATAAAAAGGAATGAAGCTCTGCATGCGCACGCAGCCTTGACAGTCCCTCATTCAACCCGGGCATCAATGACATTGGTCAGTTTCCCCAGCACAGCGCTGCAAGATTTAGGTTACAGTCCCTGCAAGGAAAGTGACAGACACTTGGCTAGCACTGACATGCAATGTGTCTATTAGCTTTAAGGAGGGAGCAGGGGAAATAATTCAGTGGCATCTATTAGCACCAGTTTCTGCTAACAGAAAGTAATGGCTTTGTCAGGAAGTTGCTGTGACTGGAACCAGCATTATTTATAGTTTCACAGAGCGAAGATTATTTTCAGCCTCTACTCGTTAGTGATTCCTAAGAAAAACAGCACTTGTACTATGGGATTTAAATAAGTCACACAATGTGGGTCCTCAGGCACTGAATTAGTTCTTCTCTTATTGGCCCAAAATAGATATGGATACTGTAAGTGGCACTCTGGTTCCTCAGCCTCCTGTATTTAGCTCTGGTAATCTTGCAGATAATGCCAGATTTCAACTACAAGTTCTAGTAATTCTCCCACACTCCCTCCAATCTCATTTTCAACTGCTGTGTTGCATGTGTACAGCAACTGTGTGCTCAGCCTCTCTTCCACCACACCCCCTGCTCTTAAAGAATGCAGCATTGGCAACATCTAAGCCCCACCCCATTTTAAAGCCATGATTTCTAAAATGGTGGCTGGCAATGCAGTTCTTAGCTGCAAATGTAGCTAAGCTCAGTGTTCAGCACCATTCCAGCTCCACCTACTGACTTAGCTAAACAAGGCAGCCTAAATTTACTGTCCTGTGTATTGCAAAGTGCTACAGATACCGTATCCCTTTTGCAGGCAAGTGAAAAGGTACAAGAGCCGCTACAAAGTCAGTGATGAAGGCCTCCCACAGCTTCTAGTCCCTGCTCAAAGTACTAACACACACCACCTCTGTAACACTAAGCATTTCCCAGCAGTTGTAAAAATTTTGCTATTCAAACCAAGTGCTGCATATGCCTTCTAATTGCTTCAAACAAGTTGGTTTAGTAGCACTTGTGTAGTGGCCAGTAACATACTACTGGGAGGATACAAATTAAGCAGATATTGGAAACATTTTATATGCCTATCACAACCAGCTAAACAGATTTGTCAGACTTAAAGTTGCAGACAAGGGACAGTTAATATGGATGACAGCAAGGCAGCCTCTTGGCTTTCCAGATTTGTGAATTTTAAGTGCAGTTTTAACAACCTCAGGCATTTTAGAACTGTTTATCTGAAACATCTATGAATAAACAGCATTTTACTTTGGCCAGAGCAGGACTGATAAAATGTCTAGTGAAAAGCTAGAATTCTTGTTTTTGCAAATCTTCCATCGCTGCAGGAAAATCCACATTTGTTCACATGCTGGAGAAATACAATGATGAGTGGGGAGCAATCCTTGAATTTATGCCAAATGATGCAATATTCAGAAACCTGAAAATGGGTAAGAGGAGGTAGGTGTGCTGGTGGGGAAGAGAACAAGGAAATTATTCTTCTTCCAGTTGCCAAATGGAACAGTGTTGGGATTCTGCTGCATTTAGTTCGAGGCACAGGGTTCCTCCTTGAACTACCAGGCCTCAGCACCAGCACAATCCTAACACTGGCTGTAAGGCAGGGAAGCAGGGAATTAAGTACCTAAATAGGAAGCCTCATCTCACCTTTACACAACTCCCCCTCCCTTTTTTTTTTTTTTTTTTTTTAAAAAAATTACAAAAAACTATCTGAACAAGTTCTAGGTTAGTGAAATGTAATGTTACAAAGTAAATAATTTACATTGTAAGCACATTAAGATAAGGACTGTCCCTGTTTGTACAGTGCCTAGCACAATGGGTCCCTGGCACTACTGCAGTACAAATAGGGTAAAGACACCCCCCCCATCCAAAGCCCCTATTCAACTATGGCAGACCAACATTTAAAACTTGAAAAAAGAAATCTACCACATTTTGTAAAACAAGGGAGGTTGATTAACATCCTTGATTAAACAGGTTTGCAGCTAACAGTGCTAGTTCACAGTATCCCACCAAGTCCTATCTTATTAGATTCTAGTTGTCATTTACAAGCCTCTAAAAACCACAAGCAAGTAACATTGCCTTTTCCCAAAGCAGAAGTTTCAAGAGGCAAAGAAAAGTTATCTATTCAATGGAAAATGCAGTTTCAAGCGTGCATAAGACACTCACCCTCTTCCTCCCTCCCGCATCCCTGCAAATGTTTTGAGGGAGGGGGATGTGGGGTTAGGGCTTATCTATTCCAAAGAGATGTCATAAATGCTGAAATAGCTACATGTCAAAGAAAACTGTAAATTTTTGCACTTCTCACACATGGCAGCTGAAATAAGTCACATGTTAAGCAAATAGTGTTCAGAACATTCTTCCTAATTGGGGGAGGGAGAACAAACCCACAGACCCTTACAGTCGCCTCAAACAAAAATAATGTAAAAGTTACAGAGAATGCACAAATGCTGCTCATTAACTTTACCTTTTTCCTCCCAGGAACTTTAAGTATTTCAAATGTTGTATAAGCCCATCTTCTGGGCTTGTACCTTTCAGACTTATGCCTGCTTGAGTAGGGTTAGATCACAATTAAAGCCTGTCTCAGCTAAGCTACATGAAGCAGATTCTTTAAAAAAAAAAAAAAAAAAAAGTGATTGCTGTACAGTAACAGGTAACTCAAAAGTTGTCTGGGTGGCTAATAAGTTTGATAGAGTTCAGTGACTAATTCAAAGTCTCTGACCTTGCCTACATGGGTCAGTAGCCAGGAATAACTATTGTGCTTTAAATTTATACTCTAGTTTGTCAGCTTCATGTAGTGGGAATAGCAATAAGTCATATGCCTTTTGATCCCATTGACCAATTTAGATTCTGCTACTGTAAAAGCCTTTTCTAGCCATTATGTTACCAGCAAGCTTTTACACACTAAAACTAAAGTGTGAAAGGCCCAATGAACCTGTTGTGTAGACTCAGCCAAATGAGTAATGAATGTTGATGAAAGGCAAGAATAACACACTTCATCATACATGCACTCTGCTACAAAGAATAGTAGTATGCTGCTTCTTAAAGACTAATGGAAAAAAGTGGCAAGCATTTTTGCCCACTTATGGTAGGTAATACATTGCATAGGTAAGGGCTAGTCTACACATGGATTTATTTTGGAATAGCTACTATACTTTAGTTCATATCCTATCTTAAGAAATTACTTTCAACTGTAGACTAATTCAGGCACTACAGCTATGACACGCATTCTAACTGCTGTCTACCACAAGACCTGTGCTGTCTTAATCATATAATTCTAATTTTTTTAAAAAGCTTTTCCAAGCAGTTTAAAAGTTTCTGCCACTCCTTACACTTGATTATAAGAAGTGTCTTATGTTGCAGGCATGTGTTTGTTTCCAACCTGAATCTGGAAATATCAATGAAACAGAGTGGGCTATTTATTTAGAATGGTGTGTGTATATATATATATATGTGGCTTCTGCACCAGTTTGAATCAGAGAGTTGAAAGGCTTGATCGCCTCTGAACTACACCTGAGGTATGATTACTTATGCAATAAATAACCATTTCCAGATGTTTCTAAACCAGAATATTTGAATTGGTTGTCATTTCTTGTAAAACAGGAAATATATAATAAGTCACGCTCATCTCATGCAGTCTGACCTACATACTTCCTTTCACTCAGAGCTATTTACTACACTGTTACCTGCAGTGTAATAACCTAATTGAGGTATTTTGACTATACAAGATCAGATAGCAACTGAACTTCCTCTTAACTTCAATCTGTATGCTGAACCCAAAACAAGTGTTAGTAAATGTAACAGAGGCTACGAAATGGGTGAGAACAGGGTCTCACTATTTGAGAAACAATGGTATTTTCAACATTTTAGTATTATGCTTGGTTTCCCCTACTCCTAACATTAATTTAATGGCTAGAGGCAGATCAGGTTTTGTTTAATTAAAAATTAAACAAGTAGATGTAGCTAAATGCCTCATCTAGGGGAAGGTTCAAAAAAGGTATTCCCACCCTGGAATTAAATAGATTGAAATGATCATTTTAATTTGCTTTTGGGAATACAGGGGGTGTCATATCATTGCTCTGATATCATCAGTTTCTCTGCACAGTGCACCTAAAATGTCTACGTCCATCACCACTGACGCATTTCTTGTGGCCCTGCAAGTGGCATTGAGACTCTGCAGTCTTCCAGGGATTTTTGCTATCCAATGTTTCTGCAGAACCCGAGATTTTGCTTAAAGAATATTCTTAGCTCTTGTCTGTAGACATCCCATCCTCAACACAGAGTAGGAAATTATGTTGTGCGTGATGACTGCACTTGTTTGCAGGATTTATGGGGTCCAGCAGTTAAATAGTTTAATACTGAAGTTACTCATTGACACAGACATTGGGGGATCAGGGTCAAATGCAGGTACAAATTAGTCTAGAACTGGAAGCCTGTGCCAATTTCAACAAAATTCCACACAGCTTGAACTGCTCTTGCTGATGGACACGTGGTTTTGAAAACCTGACACCAGGTGATAGGGTTTTAGTGAGCATGAAAGACTATGTGTACAGCATTCTGAAAGTTCGTATTCCTAACATGTTACAGGAATCAATTTCTAAAGTAGAATATAGGACACTATCCTATTATGCTGTACTTTACACTCCAACTGAGACAAACCCAAATACCAGATTTAGAAGATACAAATAAGCCACCGTAAGGACAGGACACCACAGCATACTTACAGACAGCAGCTGCAGTCTCCAGTTCTTTCACAGAGACTAAATCTAAACAAAATTCTCCTTTCTCAACTGCTATTCTGATGTCAGCAGATTCTATATTGTTGCCAACATTCACCACTGTTGCTAAGGGCCCTGAACAGTCATAGAAAGCTTACAGTTGTGGGTTTGTGACTCATTTGGTAGGCAAAGCATGTACGAAAAATGTATAAAACTATTTTTTTTAACCTCCGTAAAACCATTTTGGTTAAGAAAGTTCCATTTAGAGTGAGTTCTCAGAAACTCTTCCCCTCTCCACACCCCCCCCCGGTTTGAGTGAAGGAGATTTAGTGTATACAGACTAGCCAGAGAGTCTGTCACTTTAGCCAGGGCATATGAATCAGTCAGGTTTGAGTCTATTTACATCTTCACACACAAGAATAAAAAAGCCTTTAAAAGACAAGCCTGGGAGCTTAAAATCATAACTGTTTGACACTAGAAATCAGAAGCTCAAAGGTATGTTGTAATGAGCCATAAAGCTTATGACCTGCTAACCCTCCTTTGTCCTATGACTGAGCAAGGGGAGTTAGCTGCCCATTTCACCTTGAGTGAGCTCTTACAACATGTTAACTCCTATTCTGATCAATCTGTTCTGCCTTGTATTTAGCTGTGTGGACACTGAGTCCCTTCTCCAAATCTGAAGAGCTCTGTAAGATCAAAAGCTTGACTCTTTCATCAACAGAAGTTGGTCCAATAAAAGATCTCACCCACACTGTCCCTCTAATATTCTGGGACCAACACTGCAAACAAAAATAAAAAAAAGGAAGCCTGCTAGCAAAAAGGAAGCTGCCTACATGGTGGTGAACAGATGAAGAAATATACTTTTAAACATCTAATGCAGTAGTACTGCAAGTAAGGACAACTGAAACTATGTCTTGACATTTCAAAAATTTATAAGTCATCAATGCATTACTTAGCTAAAGTGAGCATGCTAGAGCTATTATGCTAAGTGCAAACATGATGAATGCTGTTTGAGCCATACTACTTTGTTTACTCTTGCAGAAATGCAGGAAAGGTTGCAGATAAGAGACTGAAGAGGGCTCACACCCCAGCAACAAATTTTGACACCATAAGTGGTGGTATAGACACAGCCTAGTTCTCCACTGCTGCTCCCTACCAAAACAGTTGGCAGAACAGATAGTTGCTTACCAAGTAAGTTCCAGTTCTGATATGGGAGAGAACCTCTGATCACATTTAAACTAAGGCCAATGGATTATATTTGAACTAGTGTTTAAATATTAATCCTAGCTTCAAGATAAGCAGCTGGGGAGGCAGCCATCAAGCCTCTGCAGGTTTACCACATACAACAGCTTTTACTGTAGATTGAGGTTGGAGTTGTATGAAAAATAAATCATTAGGGAAATTGGGCAAAGTTCAGTTTATTTATTTGGGAGCAAAAGTTTTAGAAGAAGTGTGTCTATCTGGAAGTTTGCTATATTTTGCTTTATTGAAGCTTGAAATCCACTGCTAAGCGGGGTTGGCACAAGCAGTGTAATACTTATGGGTAAATCCTTGGCTACTAACTTGAGTCGATGTCTCTTTTGCAGAAGTTGTTGCAGGACATGTATTCACTGGATGCGTCTGCTGGATTAGCACTTTCCCGAGAAAACTCCTTTTCAGCTGAAACCAGAAAGCCATTTCAGAGTAGAACAGCAGTAGATTCCTACCACTGAAATCCAGCAACACATTAAGACTGTGCACTAATTATAACATCTATACTCCCAAGTATAATTTAATACAGGGTGGAACTCATGACCCAGATATGAGTGCATCATACACTGTGGAATTCGGAGACTGCTTAGTCTGTTTGCTCAGATTTGGCATGATGCAGGAAGACAAGTTTCCTGTATTAGTTTGCGGAGGAAGGCAGAGCCTCCAAAAGCAGGTTATAATTCTGGTTCAGGTTTTCGCCTATGGTATTTTGAATTAGTTTCCTGTTAAAGGGGTGAGGTAGAAACTAGTTATTAATAACCTGTCACACAGTCCACTCCGAAGGAAAGATAAAAGCTCAACAGGTTTAAAATCTTGCTAACCTGTGAGCAAGCTGTCCAGTTAAGCAAAATCTTCAAGGGGTTTAAAAAAACCTGGCATTTAGAAGAGGCAATTTGTCCTAAAGGACGTTATACAAATGCATTTTACAATATGCTAATCCATTTAGCTAGCAAAGGAGACAAAAAAGTTAGGAGTATTTCAAGAATTCTCCCACTTGCTCCTGTAATTAGAACAGAATGTTGACAATTGTTCCACAGCAATAGTTTTAATAGAAGAGTCTGAAAATAAGTTTTCCCTACTATGATAAGCTCTTTTAAAATAGAGGGTACTATTGTCAGAATGCAGAGTGATCAATATATTTTTGCACCCACAGAAGTCATTCCTTGTGACTGAACTAAAGATTTTTCTCTAGCTAGGTCATCAGGCTCATCATGAACATCTGAGGGGGGAAAAAATGACAATTCATGCCTTTTCTTACTATTGTTCGAGTTTAGCTGCAGACTGACAGGTCATACTCAGAAAAGGACCTTCACAACCAGAAGGGCTGTAAACATTAAATAAAAGTTTATATTCTGCTAAGAGTATGATACTGACTTGTCTTACTTGCCTACAAAAACCTTCTGACAAGGACTAGTCAGTTGGTATGCCATGACCACTGTTTATACTGATAAGTTTAATAGTGAACCCCATACCTTGCAACTCCCTTTCTTGTCTCTAGTGTAAGACCTGCAGTGCAGGAGTTGTCTTATTACAGTAGTACAACATGACCAGGGTCTCTAAGCATTACAATAAACAGTTCATCTCTTGGGATTGTCAGCATTTGTTTCCTGATATTACCTTCTAGTTTCATTTAAGCCAGATACTCATGAGAAGACCAAAAAACCCCAAGAAATAAGATCTGTTAAGGTCTTGTCTATAAAAGGACTGATTCATTGGAGCACTGCACTCTCCATTATAATGCTACTTGATAAGCAATATCTAAACACTTAAGTAGCTGTTTGAAGAGTAAAGCATTCCTCTGTACAATTTGGGGAAAGAACTCTAGATTATTTCAATGGGAACCTGAGTATTAACCACCTTTAAAGTTGGGCCTATCGCCTTAACTAGGAAGAAAAAAATGCTTTCTCCTTCCCACCAAACTAACTCAATTGAGTTAACTTAATTTGACACCTGTGTCACTTTACCAAGTAGGCTAAGCTAGTTTAATGGGATTTGTTTTCCTACTCTAAATAAGGTCTACGTGATTTGCTTAAGGCTACACAGCAAACCAGTAGCAGAATCTATACTAGATTTAATCAATACCAGGTTTTCCTTCATCTCTTAAGTTCCTTACTTTAAACTGAAGATGCTGCTGCCTCCACTGCACAGGTTAAAATCACTACGCAAAAAAACTTAACTCTGCTACTGGCCCTGCCCTCTTCTTGGCTCCTCCATGTCCCCAGGCACTGCGGGCAGAGAGGGTTGGAAGCCCCTGCCCAGAATGGCAGCAGATGCCAGGGAGAGGAAGGAAGCTGGACTTCAGGGACTAGCATGGAGGAAAGGGTTCAGCACAACCCTTTGCACAATAGAATTGCAGAGGTGTTAAGTGGCCTATCCATTTCCATCAATTCTGAAAGGTGTGAACTAAGTAGTGAGTGTTCTCACTCCTCTCCTTAAGTCTACCCCAACCCCTGTCATGGCATACCAATTTTCAAGACCATCTCCCCACATACATGGATTTTAAAACACTTTTTAAAATCAGCTCCTGGGGGGAGGGAGGAAGGGGGGAAGATAGTGGGGATATGACTGACGAATCAAGATGACAAAGTTTAACTCCTACCCCTGATCCTAATGGGACCTAGCAATATTATGGGTTAGTGGTACTGCTACCATATCATGGCTGCATATTATTCTTTTTTAAGAGGTGAAAGGAAGTTCTGCTCTGCTGCACGTATGCAAAGCACTCTGGTTCACAGCTTGGTTCAAGCCACACTTAGGAACCCCTTGTTCAAAACAATCTCAAATTTAGCCCACTAATCCTACACGGAATTTACATGCAACATTTTAAGGCAATCTAAGAAAGCATGTGAATTTTAGACCACTTCGAAAACTCAAGAGCTGTTAAACCTGTATCCAAGCCCCTAACTTAACTAATGTGGTGGTACCGATATACTACAATAACCTTGCATATTATGATCGGCTATACCTTATCCAATTGTTCTTTTTCTCTTCCTATAGTTTGAGAAGAGAAACTTTATTGTCATGTTCTATTCCCCCACCTTAAAGTTAAGCTCATCTGTCTTTCTATATACATCTTCATTCCTTGTGTTTAGCCATCTGATAAGACTTTGTTTTCCCCTCAATCTGAAACTCACAGCCCAATCCTCTGGTAGAACCAGGACAGCATTATTGTCAGTTATTTATTTAGGATGGACTTCATGGAAATTAACTCAAGTGCATTTCCAAATGATAAATACTGGGTTCATAGCCATCTATCACAAATAGACTGGGGCATTTAGGTCAAGAGTGTTTATGTATGGGAAGAGCTATGTGTGGAAGCCTGTACAGTAAGGAGATTTGTTCTTCGCACAGGGAAGAAAGGGAAGCAATTAAGCGTAACTTATTTTAAACAGTGTTACAAACTGTTAGGAGGTTTTTGAAACACTTCAATCATGTAGATTTCTTAACAGCTCAAAGCTTTTTGAATTCTTAACATTTGAAGATTAGTAAGAATGATGACCAGACTAGACTGAGTTTCTTTAAAACTTCAGACAGATTTTGTACAACTATATTAAGAGTATTCAAGGCAGTAATATTCCTATGCAACTCCTCAGGACATTTGCTATTCAGGGCTTGTTAACGTTAGTCCCTGCTCTGCTTCTGACTCTATTCTCCTAACTCTTGCACCATTGTAAGAGTCCCTTTGATTCTCAAACTATTTACACTAATATGGTGTTTTACACATTTTAAGAAGCAAGTAGTTGCCTAATCTAACAAATGGCAAAATTAATACACTTTTTGCAAATGCCATAAAATAAAATGGGTGAGTGGAACTCTATTGCCATGCAATGCAAAATTTAAGATTGTGGGTGTTCGGGCAGGTAGTTGAGTGTACTGACCGTGTATCAGTTCTAACTCCCCCACTTTTTAACCCTAACAGAATTCAGAATAGGGTGACCTGATTTTTTCACACTTGTTGTTTGGACAGGATGGGGGGGGGGGGGGGTAAGAGGTACCTATATAACAAAAAGCTCTGATTATCAGGACTATCCCTATAAAATCGGGACATCTGGTAGGAGGTACACAAGAGGAGTGCTGCTGCAGCATTACTTTCAGTAGTAGTTTCCATACCACCCTTCAAGGGACTCCTAACAATGGTTCCAAGCCTCTTCTGTAATTGTACTAAGGTTCCAGCCTGTCTCCCTGTCGAACAGTCAACTGAATTTATGAGGAAGTTAAGTATCCCAGGGCATGCTCACTCGCATGATGTTTTGCAATTGGCATGGTTCACTGCTTTAAACAACAGCATTTATGGCTTCCGCTGTGTTATGGAGTCAGTGTTTCACAATATTTATGCTAATGACAGGAATTAGTATTTCAATAGCAATGAACTCTTAAATATGTCGTTGTCTATGCTGACTCCCAAGCAAATACTACAGAACGTTTGTAAAGCGTACAGACAGGCTATTGCATTTACTGAATAACGGCAGACAACGTGTTAAACTGTTGCCACCGACCAGCACTCTTCTACAGAGGCTGAAAATAAATACAGGGAAGGACAAAGCAGTCAGCTGAACTGCAACAGCCTCTTCTTCGCCGCCATTCCCCGCATGGGCGGACTCAACCCAGGAGACTGCCGACTCTCCGTTTAGTCTTTTATCTTGGGCTCCCCCAATGACCCCTGAAACCGTTCCCAAATTGGACGACTAAGGCTCGGTTTCGAAGCCAAGCCTCTCAGCAAGCGGGGAGGAGAGCGGGATGGGGGGGTGAGAGGAGTGAAGCTCCCTTTGCACCTTCCCGATTCCAGGCACGGGCCTAGGCCGCAGCGGGAGCCGCGCTCCACCGCCGCGGCGGCCTGTGGGCCGCGGCACGGGCCTAGCGCAGACAGGGCTTGGGTCGGGGCCCATCCGCCGCCATCGGGGGCAGGGATTCGCACAGGCCTCCGATGGGGGCCCCTTTTACAGCGGGGGTACGTCCCCCAGCGGGCTGCCCCACCCTTTTGCACACCACGAGGGTGGGGAGGGAGAAGGGGGGGGGGTCGAGAAGGCCGCGGCGCCCGGCGCCAACTCGCCACTTCCGGGCTCATGCGGCCTGCGCAGCTGCGCCGCGCCCAGGCTCGGCCGCTCCCCGCGCGGCGGCGGCAGCGGCTCGGAAGTTTCTGGAAGCCGCGGCGCGCGCGCGCGTGGGGCTCAACGGACACTCACTCAGGCCGGGAATCTCCCCCTCGGTCTCCTCGCTGCGGAGAGGGTCCATCTTGCCCAGGCGCTCACAGGGGCCCGCGGAAAGAGAAAGCTCGGCAAGCGGGGGCTCGGTCGCGGCTCAAGGAAGGCAGAGGGCGTCAGGCTACCCCCGCAGCAACGGTCTCCTCGGCGCGCGCTCTTGTCTTTAAAAACAAATATAAAAAAAAAAGGTAAGTCGGATTTTTTTTGTTTCCTGCCCGGCCGAACCCCAACCGCTCTTCTCCCGCCTCCTCCTGCTACAGGCACGCGCGCTGCGTCCGGGCAGGGTTATAAAGAGCTGGTGACCGGGGGGGGGAGGGGCGCGCAGGATTGTGTGACGTCAGATTACTTAACCCCGCCCCTCTCCCGCGCTGCCAATCAGCTGGCGGCCAATGCGGCGCCTCAGTCCCGCCGGGAGGCCAAAGGCGGCCCCCTGGGGTAAGCGGCGGCAGGCGGCTCGAGATAAGGCCTCAGGGCCCAGCCACCCCTGGGTGAAATACGTTCAGCAGCCACGGGAGCGGGGAGGGGGGAGGCCAAGAAAAGCCGCTCGAGGGAGCGAGATAAGGGGCGAGCGGGGAGGCCGCTGGCTCGGCTCGGCTCACCGGGGGAGCTAGCACTAAGCAGGCAGGCGCCTCCTTCACCCCGCTCAGCGCAGCCGGAGGGTCCGCCTTCGCCGGCGGGCGGTTCTTAGGGCAGCTGGAAGGACACGACACGACACAACGCCGCCCCCCCCCTCCCGCTACACGGGATTGTTATGTACCACAGCCCTGCCCCTCCCCCACGCTTTAAAGGCGGCGGGGGGGGGGGATTAAGGCTTTTCACGTGGCACGTTTGACGCTATCACAAACACGGGGGGGAGGGGTCCCCTCAGCAGCGGGGTCGTTCGTTTAATCTGCCCCTGGAGAAAACGGGACTTTGAAGGCGGCAGCTTGTGTCCCGGCTCGCCTCGCCCACCGCGCTACAGAGCCGCGAGGCCTCCCCGCCCAGCCGCGCTCCCCTGCAGGTCGGCCAGATACACGCGGGCGTTGATTCCCCCGCCGGAGCCGTCTGCAAACCTTGCGGTGCGACAGAGGTGCCTGAGTCCCCAGCTCCCCGCAGCGACCGGCTGCTCCCCCCCGGGCCGGATATATATAACCGAGAGGGCGGCAGAGAGAGAGAGAGAGAGACGCCAACGATGACGGACAGCAGTCGTCGTTTCGTTCCGGCCCGGGAAGCGGGTGGGTCAGGTGGTTCTGGCTCCACCTCCTAGCTTCCAGCTGCTTTTGCAAATGCCCTTGCTTTTTATTGCCTAGAGGAAGTAGGAGGCCTGTGAAAACAGCTGGGGGGGGGGAGAAGACAGCCTGGCTGCCTCCAATAATAGCAGCGGTTCCGTCGGAGGAGAAGAAATGGGAGCCTGCCTTAGGGCACTCTCAGGAACCAGCAGCAAAGTAGTTAAAAGTAACGCGATACTCCTCTGTAAACAATTGCCGCAAAAAAAGTCTCGCGAGCGCAAATGGGAGGTGGGCTGCGCATTTTTGGAAGGAGGAGGTTGCCCGATTGCAAATGGGAGGGGTAATGGGGGGACTGCATGAATGCAAATGAGGGAGAGGTAGAAGCGATTCACAATGAATTGTATTAAGATGTGACCCACGGTATGGGGGGAAAAATTGAGAACGCCTGTTTTATTCTGTGTTTATGTTATAATGACAGCCAGAGGCTACAACCAGAATCGGGGCCCTGATTTGCCAGGCATTGGTCAAACAGAAAGGTAGATGTGGTCTCTATCCTGCAGAGATTGCCTGGGGTGTGAATCAGTGGTTTATTTGACCCCTGAGTCTGTGATGCTAAAGCAGAAAGTTACAAATATTTTAGTATTAGAATCAGGCAGCTGCACTAAAATTGGGGATCGACTGCTTGTCATTTAGGGGCAGCAGGTCCACTATGCTGGGTAAGACTACACATGGGAGAGAGATGCATACACCCTCTGAATCATGGAGTCCTGTTTTGTGTGGGGTGGCTCCCTACTCTCCGCTGCAGCGCAGGGGGATTTAGGGGTGGGGCTGGTTTATCTGCCATTACACAGACCAACTGGCCATTCTTCTCCACATGCAGCAGACAAACAAAGCAACACAAAGGCAAATGGATCCCTGAGTCTGGAGTAGTCACAGAGTGGTATGGAGGGAGTGGGCTGATTCCAGCTCCAAAGGGACTCTCCATCTTACTGCCAGGCCGCTCAAAATGTGTACTGAAGACAGTAATTTGGCCTCTTTTTTAAAATTACTGTGGACCAGCTATGGTCTCAGGAAACTACCTCTGAACTCAGAGGACTACAAAGGTTTTTTAATTCTGAAATAATTCTGCCTGTGTCCTGATAACACCTAGCAGATCCTGAGGGAAAAGAGATGGTACTACTGACAGGTGATTCAGACAGAAGACTATCATAAGAGCTGAGCTCCCATATCTAAGGAGGTCCCCATCATCTTGCTACTTCACCATCTTTAATAGACTGTATTTATCCTCACAACCCCACTAAGAGGAAGGTAGGTATCATCCCCATTAGCAGTTGAGGAACTGAGAGACTAGGCAAGTTGACCAGGGTCATGCATGGGAAGCACCTGGCAGAGTAGGAAATTGAATACAGATCTCTTCACTTTTATGTTAGCATTCTAGCCACTGGAGCACCCTTCCTCTCTATCAGCCATCAGTCTTCCAACTGTAGTATTCAGCTAATGATATTTACTTCCCTTTAAAGTGCTTTGAGATCTCCAGATGAAAACCATCATACAAGTGCTAAGTGTTGTTTTATAATACTGTTAGTTAAAAGTGATTTTAAGCTCAGGTATATTCTTAAGTCCCAATTTCTGCATTTGAATAATGGGTAAAACCACTTTTCTGTTGTTTATATGACACAATCTATGAACAGTCAGGTTTGGTTTAGAAGGGTAATAAACTGTACTGACTGATTTCTTGCTGTCTAAATCCCAATGTATTTAATAAAGCAAAAATCACTCTATAAATTAATCTGATTCAGGAGTTTATTAGACTTCTGGAACCAAGGATGCAGATATGCATGTGTTTCAGCAAGTGCAAACTCCCAGGTTTTGCATCCAAGGTTCCTGCTAGGATTTAAGCATCAACACCTTATTTGGCGACTTCTTGGTACGCCATGTGGGGACATCCATTTTTTTCTCCACCATGTGCAATCGGGCCGTGGTCTCTGTCAACATATCCATCAGCAGTTCGAGCTGCAGCTTCAGATAATTGTTCTCCTCCAGGAGAGCCTTGTTCTCCTTCTTCAGGACCTTGCAGGGCTTCTCTCTATCACGGGAGGAGAATAACTGCAGCAGTGGTGGCCGATAAGAGAGGCCACTCTCACCTTGCCACTTGCCATCCTGGAAGACAAACTTGGCATCACTTAGCTGAGCTTGCGGAGGGCCGTAACCCAAACCCAGTTCAGCCTGCCGGGTTCTGTAGTCAAGGAGGTAGAAAGTGGATATGGAGGTGATTCGGCGAAGGGGAGGCCTCTTGGGTTGAAATCTGCGTGAGAAATGGTCTGCCCAATAATCACGCAGCTCCTGCATTATGTTAGCAATGGTATTCATGGTGAGGAGGGATGAAAGCGGAGGGATCAGTCAAGAGACCTATAGCAGAAAATTGTGGAATGAAAATCCAACTTGCAGCATGAATTACAAAGCTAGGAGGACAGACAGGACAGCACTAAATTAGGTAAAACATAGGCCCTAAAGTCTGCCATCTGGCAAGGGTAATTCTGTCTAGGATGGTAATCCTAAAATGATATCTATTAGTTTTTTAATTTGTCTCTTTACTGAACATGAAAATCATGCAGAAACCATGGTTTTTTGGTGCACAGGTTAAGTAGGCATTCAAGCATATGGTTTTCATATTCATGGATTTCATAGATTCCAAGGCCAAAAAGGACTATTGTGATCATCATGTCTGACCTTCTGTATGACACAGGTCATAGAACTTCCCCTAAATAATTCCTAAAGCATATATTTTAGAAAAACATCCAATCTTGATTTAAAAATGGTGAGTGATGGAGAATTCACCACCACCCTTGGTAAATTGTTCTAGCGGTTCATTACTCTCACAGTTAAAAATTTACATCTTATTTCCAGTCTGAATTTGTCTAGCTTCCACTTCCAGCCATTGGATCATGCCATACTTTCTCTGCTAGACTGCAGAGCCCATTATTAAATATTTGTTTCCCATGTAGGCACAAACAGACTGTAATCAAGTCATCTCTTAACATTCTCTTTGGTAAGCTGAATAGATTAATTTTTTTAAGTCTATCATTATACATAAAGATATGATTCGGTTATGTAGGTCACGGATTCCGTGACTTTCTGGGCCCTCCGTGACTTCTTCTGGGGCAGCGCTGGAGCAGGTGTCAGCCCCAGAGTTTCTGCTGAAAAGCTGACTTGCAGCCAGGGGCATGGCCACAGAGCGGCAGCTGTACAACAGCTGACTGGAGGCCAGCCCTGTGGCCGCCCAACAGCTGACCCCCTAGCGCAGCTGAGATTGAGTCAGGCCCCCTGGGGCTGGAGCAGCAGCAGCCAGCCCCTCCTGCAGGAGCAGCGGCAGGGCTTGAGCAGCTGCAAGCCCTGACAGACCTCTTTGCTCCTCCTCCCCCAGGGTAATTTTAGTAAAAGTCAGGGACAGGTCGAGGGCTTCTGTGAATTTTTGTCCCTGTCTTTTAGTATAAATACCTGTGACAGAATCTTAACCTTAACGATACGGCACGGACCCATATTCCAGCAGCAGTTGCACCAGTGCAAACTATAGAGGTAAAATAACCTCTCTACTCCTACTCGATTCCCATGTTTATGCGTCCCAGGATCGCATTAGCTCTTTTGGCCACAGTGTAACACAGAGAGCCCATGTTCAGCTGATTATCTACCACGACCCCCAAACTTTTTTCAGAGTCAATGCTTCCTAGGAGAGTCTCCCATTCTGTAAGTATGGCCTCACAATTTGTTCATAGATGTATACATTTACATTTAGCCATATTAAAATGCATATTGTTTAATTGTTCCCAGTTTACCAAACAGTCCAGATCGTTCTGTATCAGTGACCAATCCTTTTCATTCTTTGCTACTCCCTCGATTTTTGTGACATCTACAAACTTGATCAGTGATGAATCTATATTTACTTTGAGGTCTTTGATAAAAACATTAAATAGCATAGGGCCAAGAACCGTTCCTTTTGGAACCTACTGGGAACCCTGTACCCTCTCAATAATGATTCCCCATTTACAATTACATTTTGAAATCTATCAGTTAGCCCATTTTTAATCCACTTAATGTATGTCATGTTAATTTTATATCATTCCAGTTTTTAATGCCATGCAGTACCAACTCAAATGCTTTACAGAAGTCTGTTTACATCAACACTATTACCTTTATCAACCAAACATGTAATCTCATTAAAAAAAAGTAGTTAGTTTGATATGGTCTATTTTCCATAAACCCATGTTGATTTGCATTAAATACATTACCCTCTTTTAATTCTTTATTAACAGAGTCTCATATCTATCACGCCATTATCTTCCCCGGGATCGATGTCAGTCTGACAGGTCCATAATTTACCCTTCTTAAATATTGGCATATTAACTTTTTTGTAGTCATCTGGAACTATTCCAGTACTTCAAGATTTATTGAAAATCAACATTAATGGTCCAGCAAGCTTCACAGCCAGCTCTTTTAAAACCCTTGGATGCAAGTTATCTGGACTTGCTGATTTCAAAATGTCTAACTTTAGTAATGTCTGTTTAACATCATTCAGAGATACTAACAGAATGGAAATAGTGTTATCATTATGATATGATGAGAATATATCACCTGTTTTTTTCCCAAAATACAGAACAGAAATATTAATTGAACACTTCTGCCTTTTCTGCATTATAGATAATTTTACCACTTCCATCTCGTGATGGACCAATACCATTGTCAGGATTCTTTTAGTTCCTAATATATTTTAAAAACTCCTTATTATTGTCCTTAACTCTGCTTGCATATATTTCTCCTTGTATCCCTTTTCTTTCCCTTATAAATTTTCTACAATTCCTAACTTTTGATTTATATTCATTACTATCAACTTCCCCTTTCTTCCATTTGTTATATATTATTTTTTTATAGCTGCCTTCACTTCCCCACTGAACCAGGTCCTTTTTTTTTTTTTAAAACCGGTACAGAATTCTTTCTTGATTGTGAGATTGTGGTTTTTGGGGCATCTAGCAAGGTACTCTTAAATGATTCCCAGTTATCATTCACATTTTTTGATTAAATTCTTCCTCCCAGCTGATTTGGCTCATAATTGTTTTCAGCTTTATGAAATTGGTCATGTTAAAGCTAAAGTACATACATTAGTGGTCTGGACTTTATGCTGCTTGCACACTATAAATGTGATCAAGTCATGATCACTTGTACTTAAGCTACCTTTCATTTTTATTTTTTCCATCAGAGGAACTTTTAAGACAAGGTCTAATATGGATTTATTCCACGTTGGCTGTGACCCTTTTTGAGGGAGTAAATTGTCATCTGTAATGCTTAGAAATTCCAAAGATGTTTTAGTACTGGCAGCATGAGATGTCCATATGGTAAGTATTACACAGACTGCATCTTAAAGTTAGAAATCACATGCCCAGATAATCCTCCCACTCTGGCCTCCAATATCCACAGATAGAGAGAATCCTCCCTCTGTGGATCTTCCCTCATCAATGCAGAAGCAAGGGTCAGCAAAGAACTTCCCTCCCCCCCACCCCGGAGCTAGTAGAAGGTTTCCTTCACTAAGGAACGGAAAGAGGCATGTGTGGTTGGGGGACATGCATCGGAATCCCTCCTTTATCTTTGTGGTAATTGCCTGGAAAAGATAATACAGCATGAGGCTGTATCAGCTTTTCCATGGAGTTTCTCCATTTCCCAGAGACAGCTGATGTGAAGTGGAGATCCCTGGGAGCATGGCTGCAGTGAAGCTGTACTGCCAGGAAATTGAGGACCAGACAGCCAGTGCTGATAAGCAAGGCATCTGAGCAAATACCCCTGGCCTGCCCCAGATCCTTGGATATCCTGCATGTTCAGGAGAAGGCCCCTTGGTGGAGGGAGGTAGAGGGTATTCCTTGTAGCTGATGGAATAATCGGGTCAGAACTTGATGGGGAATCTTCACAGCGATTTCCTCTCTCTCTAGGGTTTCCCATGGAAGAGGGGATGGGCTAGGCCGTGACAGGGTTATTAATAATATCCATAGCTTTACCACTCTCTTATTAGAAGGTCAAACAAAGTCAATATAAGACAAGAAATGGAAAAAAACCCCATTGGGAGGCTGTCAGCCTAGAACTGTTGAATTAACCAGCAGCTCTAGCAAATCAAGGCCATTCTACAAGAAATAAAGTATTGTTGTGTGTAAATCCACCACCTTCTTCCACCATCTTCTCCCTCCTAAAAAACCTTCACATTGCTGCCCTGTGGCATTGACTGGGAAAAGGGTAAACCCAGACTGCTATTTTTCTACTAATCCCTTTTAGTTGTATTATCTTATCTTTCCATCTCACCTCCACTCTAACTGTTTTGTCCCCCTATCCCACACTGTCTGACACTTAGACTGTAAGCCTTCTGGGAGAGGGACTGTCTATTTGTACAGTGCCTGGCACAATGGGCCTCTGATCCTGGATTGGGAATCTTCAGTACTACTTCAATACAAATAATACATAATTTGTCAGCATCCACCCTTTTGGGGAGGGGGATAACTGATCAGTGTGCAAAAATCTGCTCCTTAAAAGATGATGGGGCTCATTATCTGTTGTCCCCCTTCCCTTCATGGCTTTCTTACAGAGATTGTACCAATTGACATTTACATCTCAGGTATGAGAATCATCCCATCATGTTTCAGCAGTGCACACTAGGTAATTCTTTCCATTGCTGGACACAACTTCTAGATTGTGTTGCTTGTTCCCTCTGCTCCCTGCATTTGTGTATAAACACTTATGTACAGTTAAACCTTGTTAACTCTCACTTAGGGCTGGTCTACACTAGAAAATTAGGTCAATCCACCTACCTTGCTCAGGGCTGTGAAAAATCCATATCCCTGAGTGATGCGGTTAAGCCGACCTAAGGCCTCCTGTAGAGAGCACTTGGTCAACAGAAGAATTCTTCCCTCAATCTACCCACCACCTCTCAGGGAGGGGGATTAGCTGTGCCGACAGGAGAATCCCCACCGTTGGTGTAGGGAGTCTCTACACTGAAGGGCTACAGTGGCACAGCGGTGTTTTAAATATAGACAGGCTCTTTCTTAATCTGCAAACCTGATTAATTCTCTGGCAGTCTTACATTGCTCCATTTGTTACGAAAGGATTAAAGTAGTGAGATACAGGGTGGTCTCTACTGCTAATGCTTTGGGATTTTTCTTTACATGCTAATGGGCTTGCCCCAGAGTGTTCAATGAGAGTCTTTACATTGAGGTCAATGGGCTTTGGAGCAAGCCCCAAGGAACATTGTCATGATGATTAATAAAAACAAAATCATACTCATAAAAATATGTATTGTATGATACAGCCTTTTTTTTCTTTTTGCTAATTCACAAAACTGGATAATCCACAATGTGCCTCCCATTCATTTTGTGCAAATGATGACGGTTCAAGCATACATTTCACCTCTGTATTCTTATTCTTCCCCTTACAGAGTATGTATTCTTTCTTATTAATTACACTGAAAATGGTTGTCTGCTTATTGAAGCTGTATGAAAGCTCCCCTGCCCCAACTGTCCTCATCTAAAATTTGCTAACAAGCCAGGCTATTTCTGAGGCTGTTTTGAGAAGGTGACACTCAAATGTTGACCAGCTGAACTCTCACCTCAGAAAGCATTTCTATGCTTGGTGAATCCACAACCCCCCTCTTTACATCATCATCTTATCACTAGGATCATCTCCAGCATCAGTCTTCACTTGGAATCTGAAGCATCTGAGAAGATCACCTCAGTTCACCATGTTTTTTCCCAGGTCTCTCTGTTAGGTCTTTCTGTGTTTATTTGGAAGCTCATGTGTTTGCTGCTTTTCATGAGTTAAACTGAGGCCTGATCTACACGCTCATTTTGTACTGATGTAATAGTTAGGGGTAGGACTTTTGTACTGATATAATTATACTGGTACCACCCCTAGTGTGGACACAATTACACCAATATAATGTTGCCTAATACATATATAGATTATTCCCCTTCCCGTATGAGAATAAGATACAGTGATGTAAGCATATTTGTACCAGTGTAACTACAACCACCCTGGGGGAGATGCATTATACCACTTTAAGTATACTGGCATAGTTAAAGCAATACAACTTTTGTGTATAGGCAAGGCCTGATCTCTTGTTGTTATATGAAGGTGAGTTCTGTGCCAGTGGCTCAAAAGTGCCTGGCTATTCTGGCAGTCTCTATAGTGAGCTTTCAGAACAAGCCAGGGAGGTCACCAGCCAGCTGAAAAAGGGTCCTGGACCCACTGAAGTCAATGGCAAAACTCCCATGACTCCATAGATGCAAGACCAGACCTAAAATGTCTCGTTCCAATTTTAAACACACCCTTCAGCTTGCTAATCAACCCTCTGTTTCAGCCGCTCACCAAAGTACAGAACTGATTCTTGCTTCAGTAAGCCCTCTGGAAGGGCCGGCTCAGGCGCTCACCGGCTTGGTGCTTGCTAGTTCACTGCCACTTTGGAAGTTTTGCCTGGCTCAGCCTCATCACCCTGCTTGCAATGACTCACAATAGCCCTGTTTCAGCTAGCCACATTTTCACACATGAGGGATATCTGAGTGGCCATTTTTATACTTCTCAGTTACCAGCAAGTAACTCAGAGTTTTAAGTATTTAGGATCAAAAATGTATCTAAATCAGGTAATCTGATACCTAAGTAATGCTTCTGATGCAAACAACATGTCAGTGCCTTGAACATCTAAACTTTTGTCAGGATAATTGAGGCTGTTTTCTCGCCCCACTCCTCCTTTATCCTTTTCTACCAGGACTTTTCTATAAGAATCTTAATTCTTGCTCAATGGGAGTCCTGGTTTGTCAGTTCTGATGTAATTATTACTTTTAAAACATTTTTTTTAAACTAGAAATATAAGAACTCACAGTACAACCATGTTGTTAACTGTGTGGAGCTGGAGTCTGGAAGTTTTGATTTGGGCCACTGAAGAAATAAAGACCAGCTGAGAAGTTGTGGTCCAGATTAGTATCCAAATGCCCTCATAGTTTATGGTCAGGTTTATGGTGTTGGTTCAGGCCCATCTCTCGTAATAACACAAAGATAAGTAGCTTTAAAAAGTTGCTCATAGTGTATTTTTCTGATGAAAAGAAATGCACTTTTTAAAGCCACGTACTTGAATCTTGCCTCTAGATTTCTTTTTCTTTCCATTTCCTTCCCCTGATGAAGCTGAGTTTGAAACTGACATGTCTGGGTACAATTTAGATCAGACTGACCTACTTCTTCCAGCCTGTTGGCCCCTCTGATATGGATGCTGCTACTATGGCAACCTGTTTAACATGCTGGCATCACAAAGAAAGGTCTTCATTAAATGAGCCATATGCATCAGTTACTGCTTTCAGTTTCACAGCAGGTTTCTTTCACAAACACACCCAGTTAGAAAGTTAGCAGTTCAGTTTCCAGGGGAAGCACACGGATATGCTCATTCTATCCTACCCAGCAGTGTCTTGAGGGTGCTGCATTGCTATCCTTTGTTGCTTGGATGTGTAGTCCATCACCAAATCCTGTAGCACAGCATTAGGGGCATTGTGTTGCTAGTGGCTGTATATTAATTGGCAACTGACTGCAAGCTGATAAGTTTGTGTGCACATATATGTATATCTGCCTGTTTCCACATGCACTTGCATGTGAAATCATATGGGTGTATGAAAACACACACATACACATTTTTGATATTCTATGTTGAAATTAGACCCTATTCACCTCTGAAATCTTGCATTAAGAGTTTATGGGAAGTGTGGTTGGTGTGTAACAGAGATAGCAGCAGCATAATAGGGCCTTGCGCAAGCTCTCTGCACTTGGATTAATTTAATCCTTACTGCCAAAATAACTGCATTTCCCCCAAATCAACGTGACTACTCATGACATGCTTTTTACAGGAAAATATTTGTCAATCTTTCCTCCCGCACACAACAGTAGCCTTTGTGACTTCGTAAACAGTGCCACCTGGTGAGATGCTGACCGTAATGCAGCCTCAAAAAGAAAACAGCTGGCTTTGGCCTGAGCCTTTGTCATTCAAAGCAGACACACAAATGCCTTTTGATCCCTCCCATCTCATCCCCAAACTGAGCAGCAGAAACAGCAAGTAGATTTTTACTGAAACTGAACATGTCCTTTGTGGAGACATCTGTAAAGCAGCTTCTGGCAGTCAGAAGCCATGGAGATGGAACTGTGCTCCCACTGTAAGAACATAGAATCCTGCATCTTTTTCCCAGGTCTGTCACTGTGCAAATCATTTCTATGTCTCAATATCCGTATCTGCAAAATGAAGATAATGTCATGAGCAGATGCCTTCCCTGCTCTAAAACGAAGGCCACACATTGAATAGAATCCAAATCCCACCTCTTCTCAGGCTTTGGCTTTATTAACAATAAGGTTGTGTCTGTATTGCCAACCCAGACATTCAAAAATCAGGAGTTTGGTCCCAAAAATCATGAGACTGGCTTAAAAATAATGAAAGTAAAAAAACAAAACCAACTTTTTGGTTTTTTTTATTGCCCTTTTGGTCTTTGAGCCTTTAGAGTGCACTCGGGTCACATTTTCAAGCTTTTTTCTGCAACCACGAGAATTAGAAACTTCCTTATTTTTAAAATGGAAGCTGAGTTTCTCTGTAATCATTTGACTCCAGAAGCTGTGGCTTCAATTAAAACACCAAATACTGCCTGACTCTCAATAAATTGGTGAGACTTGGCAACACTCTTGTACACCATTATTAAACCCTGTTACAATTTTCAAACACAGCTATGGCCCAAGTGTAGGCAGGGCCTAAATGAGATGAAAGGTCAAAGACTCCAATCTCTGTGACTTTTTTATACTTTCTGTGGGGAGAGATGGAAAAAGGGGCTATGCCCCACAGTTGATTAACAATGCAAAGCCATAAGGAAGGAGGGGAAGGGATGGAGGTACAAGGAAGTGTTAAAGATTTAGTGCAAAATCTTGATCCCATTGAAGTCAGTACAAAACTTTGACATCAGTGAAACCAAGATTTAGCCCTTAACGTTTATCATAGACCAGCCAGGTAGTCACTTCAGGGCAAACAGTAAGGGTCTGATCCAAAGCCCATTGAAGTGAATGGGAGTCTTTCCACTGACAACAATAGGCTTTGGATCAGGCCCTGAGAATGTGTCAAGGGAAAAGGTCTGTCCCAAATCCTCGGCGGAACATAGTTTTATTTTTCACCTGTACTCTGTCACATTCTCAGCGTGCCTAACTGACTTCTCTCTGCCCCTATCCTCTCATACCTACTTCTAGCCTTCTAATTCTATAGACTCTGCAACCTCAACACAGGCTTTTCCTAAAATCCCTGCATGTCTGTTGTTGCACTGTGTAAAACATGCGATATAATACATTATAAAATAACTTTATTTGATAAAAGACAAGGTGGGTGAGGTAATATCTTTTATTGGACCAACTTTTGTTGGTGAAAGAGACTTTTGAGTTACACAGTGCGCTTCTTCAGGTTTCGTCCTTCTCAGGGGTGGGAGGTCAACCTACGTGAATGCACCTCTGTACTTCGCTGACTAAGAACAACCAACTGTGAGTAGGATGCAGCAGAGGGCAGGTGGAGTGGCACGTTAAAGGGACATTCATTTGTCAGACTTTCAAATAGCAAGGTGAGAAACTGAGGCAAAGAACACTGACCAATATACTGTGGGGTGGGTGTTTGGTTATGGTTATGTGCTTTCAAATAGTGGTTGTGGTATTTTCCCAGATTAATGCTGGGTTTCCTTCCCCTTTTAATAGAAGTTTTCTTTTGTTATACACAGACATGTTATATACGAGTGGGGAAGTATTGCCTCTTAGTGTAGCCCAGGGTGGGGTTAATTTTCCACCATTACTTGGAGGGGGCTCAAGCTGGTTCTGTTTGTATAGTTAATAGGAACTACCTGTGTAGTTCGATATCTTGTCTCGTTCGCTAACAGAAGTTGGTCCAATAAAAGATATTACCTCACTCACCTTGTCTCTCTAATATCCTAGGACCAACAGGGCTATAGCAATGGAAGATATCAACTTTTATTTGATATGGTGAGTCTCCCATAATGCTTTACCTTGCAGTTAGAACTTACAAGCCAGCAGACAGTATATGGCATAAGTGACTGAAAACAGGTCTGAAAAGATATTGTATATTGAGTAATACTGAAGCATTCAGTCAGTTATAAGACCAACAGCTGAAGAGAACAGACATTTAGGCTATGACTACTCTAGTGTAGCCAGTCTAAAGTGACAAGATAGAGCTCTCCCATCAACTTAATGAATCCACCCCCAACAAGCGGTGGTAATTATGTTGGCGGGAAAGCTTCTCCCACCAATATAGTGCTGTCCCACACCGGCACTTAGGTCAGTGTAACTTATGTTGCTCAGAAGGATGGCTTATTCACGCTCCTGAGCAACATAAGTTATACCGACATAACTTTCTGCACAATCATGTGGGGGTAGAAATATACTTTTTAAAAAATGAAACTTGCAATTCTCCCATAATCACTTGACTACAGGAGCGGAGGCTTTAACAAAAACACAACTCTTGCAAGACTTGCAATAACATTGCAAGTTGGCAACACAGAGGGTATTGCCCAAAAGGCGTAGCGCTGTGTGGATGGGAATACATTTTCTGTTGGCGCAATGCAGTGGAGATGGGAGTTATGCAAATTTCCCGGTAAGTGTGTACTAAGTCAGAGTAATAACAACACCAAGCATATAGATTTTCAAAATACTTTACAAACAAGAAAATCCTCATACATCTATGTGTGCTAACAGGTAAGTCACCATCTCGCTTTACAGATGGGGAAACTGAGGCACTAAGCTGTTAAGTGACTTGGCTACGGTCATACTTCAAGTCAGTGGCAGAATAGAGATCAGAATTCAGGAGTTGCATGGCTCCAGTTCCATGCTCTAACTACTATGCTTCACAGCCTCTGTATTTTCAAGTAAAAGAAGAATTCAGTGAGGCAGAGAGATACAAGAAAGTTATCTTCCAGCTTGCTTGTGTCAAGGAACTGCGGAGGAGAAAACTCTTGACCCAACAAAGATGAAGATATCATCAGAAGAGACAGAAAGAGGCTGGCAATAAATGAGCTGAGGGAAGCTGGAAAGAGATAATATGCATGCTGTTAAAACCATTTAAAACTGTGGAAGGATGGCGCTGTGGGGAGAATGTTAACTTGGGACATGGGAGAGCTAGCTTCAATTCCCTGCTCTGTGACAGATTTCCTATGGGACTGTGGGCAAGTCTAAGTGACTTAGATGTGGTCAACAGGCTGATTTTACCCATATCACTATTTTGGTTATTGAAATAGTTTTACTGAAAAAACCCTTAGTGTGTATGCAGATCCTCAAAGATATTTTGATGCCTAACTCCCATTGGTTTCAATGGGAATTAGGTGCCTAAATACTTTTGAGGATCTGGCCCTCTCTGCCTCAATTCCCCATCTGTAAAATGGGATCAGTACGTTAAAACCTGAGAGGTGCTCAGACAGTCAGAAAGGCCTAGATAGTTGCCTAAATACCTTTGAGAATATGGTCATTGCTCCTGAAATGAATGGGGCAGGAGCCACAGGGGTAGCTTGGAAATAGCATTAGAACACATACTGGCCATGTGATTTACAGGGAGACTGTGTCTCTTCGGTTGTTCTTTTCCATCTATCAGCATGGTGCCTGTCACACTGTTAGATTGTGTCTCAGTATCATGCTGAGTCCTTTGTTTTGATTAAGTATCATTAAGCAGCAGTGGGATCAAACATCAGTGAGTGAAGGGGTGGAGCTTTCATTCTGCACAGGGTACTTCATACACAGGACAATAACACAAATGCTGCGGGAGAATGGGTTAGAAGGTGTTTCCATGGATGATACAGAGACACTCTGTAGCTGGTGCCAAAACCTCTCAGCTCCACACTGAGACTCTTATGCTCCCCCACAGCAAGAGAGGAGAAGAAAGCTTTGCTGTAATCACTTCATACTGCTAAGTCATTAACTTCCTTTAGTTGAATCATTCTGCAGCTGTATCTGACAAACCAAGAGACAATCAGGAAGGCTCAAGTTGGGTAGCAAAAGTGGCTGGTTGTGCAAATGCTGGAATTGGCATCTGGAAGAGTGGTAAGCACCACACACTGAATTTAAATCAGACACCAGTGCGTTGAACAAAGAAATGGGGTACAAATAACATTTGTGGCAACTTATTGACCATTTTGTTTTAACTCTAGAACTGGGAGGTTATTTTGGTTACAATGTGAAGGGTGGGATAAAGTTTAAGAGATCATTTAGGGTGCTAGTAAAGAGTTAAGAAACATCTCACTGTGTGAGATGTTGTAAAATGTCTGTTCACTGCTTATGTTAAAAAGACACTGTCAATGTTAAATTCAATGTCTTTTTTTCTTTAAGCTTTTCACAAAAACTGTTAGAAGAAAACTATTTTGTTATTTGTATGGCAGTCCCATCCACAGGTCCCTATCAGGATGGGGATCACATTGTTCAGCTGTTTTGGTTTGCATTTGACCCTTGTCCAGCAAGTGTTGCAGTGTCTGGGGTAGCAAACACAAGGCAAGGCCGTGAAAGTGGTTTATCATCTTCCATTGTTGTATACAGTTTTGCTGTAAGTGTATTGCTCCTAGGATATTAGAGAGAGAAGGTGGGTGAGGTACTATCTTTTATTGGGCCCACTTCTGCTGGTGAGAGAGACAAGCTTTCGAGCTTACACAGACCTCTTCTGAAGCTCAAAAGCTTCTCTCTCACCAGCAGAAGTGGGTCCAATAAAAGATATTCCATCGCCCACCATGTCTCGAGTCAGTTTCACCGTTCAAGCTGAATGAAATGCAAGAAAGTAGGAACTAGCAAAAAATGTGAAACAAATGTCATTTTAAAAAAACCTTCTAATTTTCATAATCTCAGGTGTTACTAGTTACACAGGCAGGAAAGTGATTTGGTGTGGTTTTTAAGGAAGATTTATTAATGGCTAGCATGCTACACTAACAGCTTTTTCCACTGTAGAAATGAGGCAGAGTTCCCCTTGTAATTAATATTAGCACATACATAATGCTTTTGTGTTTTAAAGCTACAATACTGACATTAAGGGTCAGGTTTTTAAAAGAGCTCAGTACACCTGATGCTGAGTTTTTGGAAACCTGGTCATAAGAAGGGGTGCTGAGCTCTCTTGGAGTTGACTGTCAGAGGGGCTGAGCCCTTAGTGCTCCAGCTGAAGTCAGCAGATGCAAGTACTTAGCCTTTCTGGCTCTCAAGCTCTAATTAATATCACTTCACACCTCCATTCTGTGAGATTAAAAAGTAAACTTTACAGGTTGCTGTATTTTTATTGAGGCTGGTTTCCATACATATGCTTGCATGGTAATGTTTGAAATAAATATACCATGGGTACTATAGAGTTACTCGGTGTGATTTACAGAACTTCCCATCAGGGACAAGGGTTATTAACTGATGGGGTTATTATCCCTACAGGGATATTTGTAAACTTTCCTTGGATCTCCTGATCTGTACAAGGGGAGTGTGCTCTAGTGAAGCTCTGAACAGACCATTTCACAGCCATCAATATGCTGATCACCACCTAAACTGTTCACTGTAGATTTTTCTCATGAGTATACAAGGCTTTTTTTGTCTGTGAGCCAAGGCGTTTTCCAGGAAAAAGAAAAAGTCATTCCATGGCTAAAAAGAAAATGCCTTTCTCGGGAGTGGATGAGAGACAGAGGGCGGATTTCACAAAGTTACACAATAAATGTTAAAGTAAAACACACAAATGACAGCCTCAGCAGCGAGGATGATGTATCAATTATTATAGTAAGGCAGCAACACTACTGTAACTAACACTACTCACTAACTAAGGTGAGCTTAGTTTACTTTTTAACAGCCAATTTTTCTATGTGCTCTAAAATCCACATGCTTATTTGGAGTGTTTTCAAAATTGCTGTGCTTCATCAAGGTCCAGGATCGGGTTAGTGGTACAAATTTTAGATTGTTAGGACAGTTTTCCAGATATAAAACCCCATGAAATCATGTGACAATTGTATAGTGTGTGCACACACATAATGTATACAAACTATTTAGAAAGTATTAAAATGTTTACAAATCTTTGCCCTGTAAATATCAGAAACAAAACATCATTGCAACTGTGAGCTTTTGTTTAGAGACATACAGAAATGCAGCCATCAGATTTCTTGGGATTTATTTTGCATACACTTAGGGCTTCCCTATGGCTCTGCTCTTCCCCAAACAGATGTCAGCCACCTTTGGGGAAGCAATATTTTAGAAGTTATTCAGGATGGAAGTTGGATCTACAGAATGGCTCAAGCCAAGTTGATGTGCCAGAGTAACAAGATGGGTGAAGTAATGTCTCTCTTACCAAACAGAAGTTGGTCCAATAAAAGATATTACCTCACCCACCTTGTCTGATAACCTGGGACCTACACAGTACAACAAATGTCAGAGCCACAGTTAGTTATCTGTGCACACACAGTCAGACTGGAGCTCTGTTGCAAGCCAGATGTCAGAGTATGTGAGTGTTTCACGGTGCCATACTGTGGCCATTGAACTCACCCGGCCCCCACCTACAACAGCAACTTATATTTATTCTGAAAAATACACAAGAAGTTAATTTAATTTTGCAATAGTTCATCCAACTGATAACCCAAAGATTCACATCTGTCACTCTCACCTTGCAAAGTGCTTCAGTTCCTTGGGGGGGGGGGGGGGGGAAGGTGTGAAGGAGGCGGGTGGAGTGTTCCTAGGAAGTCTCTTCATTCACCATTCCCACCCCTGTGCTCTCTAGTCACACCTCTCACTACTTCCTCACAAAGGGAAACCCATTGTCCAAAAATCTTTTATTCATGTGGCGATAAGGGTGACTGGCAGTGCCTCCCATCCTTCCAGGCACTGAGTGCACCTATGCTTAAACCTCTGAAAACCAGGGAACACAGTGTTAAGGTACATACTAGTCCCTGCCCCACACATTTAAGTCTGCCCTCTTTGAGTGATGCCCCAGATACCCCAGCACTGTATCCTTCCAGATGATATGGAGCACTGCAGATAGTTTGAAGGTTTCTCCTGCTGTATGTCTTCACTAAAGCAAACATCACATTTGCATTTGGCACAGGGTCAGTGAACACCAGCTGGCTAAGCCTGGCCTATGCTCGACTACTTCACCTATTCTGCAGGCTATTTGCCAGCTGTTATCAACCTGTGACATTCCCCTCTGCAATCTGGTCTGGTATACCACTGTCACCCCAATCCACCAGGCCTGGAGCACATCTCACTCTGCTTTGCTGCATGAACCCCTACACCTGGGTAGCTCATGCACAGCCCCCAGCAAGCAAGTTGCACCGCCCCCTCCCCCCGACTCAATGAGTGAGTGCCTCTAGCTGGCCACCAATGGAATTATGCAATGGTATGACCACCAGCCAACATCCCCAGTCCCATATGCAACTGCAGTCTTAAATGTTCAGCACTGTCCATGGCACATTGCAAGCTCATTAGTCTGTCAATTTATTTGCCCCAGCCTTGTCACTTCAAATGGAGTTTCTACACACCTTAAACCACATCCATTGCTTTAGATAAAAACAAGTTTATTAAGTACAGAAAGATTTTAAGTGATTATAAGTCAGAGGAAAGCATGTCAGTTTTGATCAAAAGTAAATAAAAGGCAAATCACATTCTAAACTAAGAACAACACTTTCCACAACCATACAGTCTTAGATGGTTTTCTCACCACAGGCTGGCTGGTCTGCCTCCAGTCAGACTCTTCCCCTGTGGTCAATGCTTCAATTGCTTGATGTTTTTCATAGATGGAATGAAAGAGAGAGAGAGAGATTACCAAAATGTCTCCCTTTTTCAACATGTCCCTTC
This sequence comes from Emydura macquarii macquarii, assembly GCF_026122565.2. NCBI lineage: Eukaryota > Metazoa > Chordata > Testudines > Chelidae > Emydura > Emydura macquarii. Next base: position 5,117,602 of record NW_027132905.1, on the reverse strand, counting down.
ACCCCTTTCTGGGGCCTCACTTCTCTCACAGTCAGGTGACGGACAATGTCCTTGTATGGCTTCCTCCACTTATCAATGCTTAGGTTAGTCTATTGTTCCTGGAAGAGCTGGTTTGTTTTATGCATGACTTAGTGAGGCATGAACTGCCTCTTTGCTCGAGACACATCCAGGCAAAACTCTTCAAGTCGTTAGACACATATTTGGGAATATTACATAGAGCCTCATAACCATACATGACATTGCAACAAACATATCACTATAACAAGGTTCAGTATGCCTTGAGCATTCCAAAAACATCTTACATTACACATTTTGCATTAAACAATACATAATTACACTATAAGGGTGCACTGTGACACACCCCTTGACCAAAAGATTCCCTCTGAAACATCAGCTGTTCTTAGCTGTACGTTGGGACAACTGCTACCTGACTCCTACAAATCTGCACAGCAAGCAGAGACTGTTGTGCTCCTCTATGTGCACTGTCCCTGTAACTCAGCACAGAAACAAGGGTCCATGATCACTAGGGGTGCCAGAGCACCAGTCCTTGTATCATTGTGCGTGCTGTGGCACCCTGCTGCATGTACTCCCTGTGCTAGTCATCATAGTTGTCCCTACCACAGTGAAGAAGAGTAGCTGAGGGGTGCCTGCAGATGAATGAGTGAATACAGTTCTGTAGACACCACACCATGTGAAATGCCCCATTCCTCTATCATACCTCACATCTGCTTATTATAGAGCAGCCCTGGCTGAAGCTTTCTTACAGCACATCTCCAGTGACTCTTGCCAGCTCCAAGGGGCAGAGTTAAGATTGTGGGATGGGGCTGGTGTGTATCACAGCTCTTTGCGGTCTGGTTTTCAGAATTTAAGTATAGGTTTAGTCAATGCTGGGGAAGGGTACAAGGCACAGCCAGCCACTTCATCTAAAAACTCAGAGTTAAAGGTGTGAGTAATAGGTAGAACTTATCCAGTGCTTGATGTTTTCAAAGCGCTGCACAGATATTAACTAATGAAGCTTGACAGCCCCAGTGGGAAGTAGGTATGTTGTCACTTACTCCCATCAGGCCTAAATCCTGGAGAGAGTCATCAGAACAGGGAGTAGATATTGGGACTTTGTACCTTGAAGTCCTCAAGACTGCACTGTCTCTGGTGAAACAAATTCTGAAATGAAAAAGGGCCCCAAAACAGCTTCCAAAATAGCAGTGGATTTCATGAACTACACTCAAAACAGAATAGCACTGTGCATGATTTGAGAGACTGTAGGTGCACAGTTATAATCTGTGGTTGCAGCCACTACCATCCTTAGCTAGCTACATAGGGTGTTTACACCCTGGAACTGCAGATGTGATTCCCAGCTCAAGGAGACATACCTGTGGTAGCTCTGATCAAGCCAGGGTGCTAAAATTAGAGTCTAGCTGCCATGGTGTGAGCAGTAGGAGGGGTTCCCCATTCTGAGTACCTACTTGTGGTGTCTGATGGGCACACACTCAGAAGTGCTAACCGCTCCCCCTGCTCGCACCCCCAGACCACACTAATTTTAGTGCATTAGCTCAGTCAGAGCTAGTGTGGGTGTGTCTCCTCAAGCCACATCCCCTGCTGAAAGTGTAGATACACCCATAACATGCAGAATGCAGCCAGGATCATTAGCTGCCACAAACAAGGAAACGAAACAGCTCTATTCCCTTGCCACCTGGCTCAACTCTCATTGACATAAGTGACAAACTTTCAGTGACTTCAGTAGGAGAAGGACTGGGCTCTTGGTCAGGAGAGAAGCGCTTAGAATTTAGACACTGAGTGGGTCTGACATTCCACCACTAGAGGGCAGTGCTATGCATAGCCATTCTGTGCGCAGGCATGGGGGACCTAATGTGTGGACCTAATGAAGGGCACAGCGGTGAGTGAGAGAGGGGCCAAGAGGGGAGGGTGTTGTCCAGGGAGATGCTCCTTTCACAATCTAATGAACAGAAGGACGTTCAGCCCCACATAGTGAGAGAGAAAGAAATGCAAGATCCCGACTGCTGCAAATCCGAGAAGAATCCAGAGAATTCCAGCGCTGAAATACATTGGGACTAACCTGGATGGAGACAGAATGCTCAGACTTAGAAGCATTGGCCACTCAGAATGGGAATATACATCCCGAGAGAGACCATACTAACACATTAGATTCCCATTCCCACACCCCTAGAAGAGAGGGTGAGGTTAGACCTCTCCCATCTGTACTAAGTCTCTTCCCTTTGTGCTAGCTCACCCCAGGTGCACACACGCACCCCCCAGAACCGCAGGGAGCAGCAAATTCTCCTCATGTCCCTTCTGTACCCTTAGTCCTAAGCCTGTATCCAAGCCCATATTAATGATGATTAGACCAGTGATGGTGGGAGATTTCTGGCTCCCCATAATATTTAACAATACTCAAACTCCCACCCCAACATCATGATGATAAAGAGGCCCCTATAAAACTCTATGGGCTCCAGCTCCCTCAAGCCGCCCTAATTGTATTTTTATATTCCAGAGAAGAGAACTCTGCAGTTCTGATCTTTCTAACAGAGGTAGGGACCCTGCTGCATCCTGAATAGGCTGAAGGACAGTAGCCTCAAACCAAACCCTTCCACACACTGAGTGCGTTATATCCCATGTCCCCCAGCCCCGCCTCCCCCGCCAAAAAAAGTCCACGCCCCACCACAGAAGGGCTCCTTTACCTTCCCAAGGAGGACTCTTTGTAGCTCACAAAATAGCGGTAGCGGAAGAAGAGATAAAGCAAGCCCAAGGTAGCAGCCAGACCTGCAATCAAGAAGAGGAGGCAAATTACAGTAGCAGACAAAGGCTTTTTAGAACTGCTGAGGGGAGAGGCCAGTAGCTGATGATGAGAGGCCACCTTGTGCCCTTCAGCTCTATGCACTGACAACACCGCACAGAATCTACATGGACCAAAGAGCTGTCTAACTTCTGCTACATTTGCTATGCCCAGCACATCCCTTTATGTCTAAAACCTCCTGGGGATGATCCTGGCTGTTCCTAAAGCTCCGCAAATCTGCAGGTATCCACTTTATATCCATGGATAATTCATGCTTGTGGATACAAAATACATACAGGGCTCTAGCTGTTCCCTATCTATTGCGGGTGCAATCTAGCCAGAGAGCTAAGGAAGAAAGTCCTTTCACTTTGCCCACAGGCACATAGACACTGAGCTAAACAGATCCAGCATTCCACTTCCCCGCATTTAACTAGCCAGTCTCACCTTGATGGAAGAAGAGGCCAGCCTGCCAGACCACAGCCAGGAAAATGGGGAAATACTCAGAGCAATTCACCCTGGAGAAAAAGAAGAAGAATAGGGTCATGCCTTCTGTGCCTCTCTGAGATATTCCAGTAGCTCCAGGCTTCTGCTTTTCCATAGACTGCTCTGTAAAGCAGTGCTCAGTGGCTTGCACCAATTCCTTTCCCACCCACTCTTTGGAATAAATCACTTATCTAATCCCAGCTAGTGGGGTTCTGTGGAGCAACTCCAAGCAGAATGTGGGCCATAATATTCAATTACTCTGGTTTCTTCCCAATAGTTTTCATAGTGCTTTTCACTCACCCACCACCAACTGGTGCCTGGGGTTTCTGATCATGCATCCTCCCCCTTACATTTTCCTTGGCAGCTTTGGTTACAAGTTGGTAGCGATGGTTATTTGTTCTGTTGTTAGCCATTGCAGCCTCTTCACTAATGAAGTAGTCTGAGATTACAGATTTGAGGACTATCCCCTGCACTGGTGATGCAGGGGAGATGGAAACTGGCCACATCTCCCTAGCTATGGATTTCCCCAGTGATCTTACAGCCATTTTAGATAGCTCCACCTACGCCATTCTCCCACCATAGGCGTGTGCAGCACATTTAATTAGGGTGTGCACCCAAGGAATTTTCGTTAGGATGTGCACTCAGGTAATCTTTGTCAGGGGTGCCAAACTGAACTCCGCCAGCAGGCAACATTTAAATTACCCGCCGGCGGAGTTCTCGCAGTGTCCTAGTCGCCACCGCCAAATGCCGCGAGACAGAGTATTTCGGCGCCAGATCACGGCGTGCTCTCCTCCGACGCAACATCACGCAGCTCCATCCACAGAAAAACCATGCGCTCTACACACTTTTGGCGGCGGCTTTTAACTGAGCGAGGTGGCGCCGCGGCCAGCATAAGAAAAGTTCACAGGCATGATAAAAGGGGTACGTGTGATATCCCTGCATTAGGGTGTGCCTGGGCAGACCCAGCACACCCCGTGCACACGCCTATGCTCCCCACTACAATGCCTGGCATAAGGGCTATGTCAGGGGCACAGTACTCTGGCTATTCCCAGCTGACAGATCTCCTTGGGAGCTGTTACCAGCTGATGGAGTTTACAGCTGTATGTAGGCTGCTCTAAACTCTGTCAGGGTGGGCATAAAACCAGTCTGTGGAGCACAGATTTAGACTTGGATCCCCAATGTCTTCCCCAACCCAATTCCCTGTGCTGTGCCCCAGGCGGGGTGCTACAGAGGCTGGGTGCTACTGGCTTCTACCATCGCTAGCTGAAAGGTGTACAAGTGAAAGCTTAAGCTGAGCCACAGTGGCTAACTTCAGAGCAATCCTAACATTGACATTCAAATCCATGTGACTGGCATTGTGGAATCTTCCCCAAAATGGAATCCTGGCACCACTGCCAGACTGAGCCAGCCATAGTAGGAGGGATGTATAGCAATAATCAGCCCCCTTTGCTTAAAACCCAGCAAGCTTTCCACCAACACAGCAGGCTGATTGACAGAGCAGGGGGAGGGACAGCAGGACTAGTCATTGCCATTTTGCCAGCCATATGCCTCCTCTCTGGCCTCCCAACACTGTAACCACCTGCGGTTCCAGGGGGGAAAGAAGGAGTGTTGGGAGCAAGTTGTCTGATCAAACCGTCACTGGAGATGATATGGGAAGGTCTTCTCAGCCCCATGGAGAGGGTCATTTTAAAAAATGAGTCTTACTGTGCTCGAAAGAGCCTCTCAAAATCAGGGGGCCCTGAGACTTTTGGAGGAGAGATCCCATATGCCCGCCTGGCATAGATCACCTGGAGGGAGAAGTAAGCTGCAAAGAAACAAGAAAGCATGATCTCATCAACCTTCATGGAGAGCAGGAAAGTATCACAGATGATGGAACTCAGTGATGTGCTGCAGGATTCTTATGATCCCCTGGTTAACATTTCCACCACCACATGATAGAAAAGGTGGGTGTAATGTCCCTGCATGCAATGGAGTCATCCCTCTCCCCCCATCTCCCCCCAGTATGGTTATATAATCTCTACCAGAACATTATACCCAGGACTCAGACAAATATTTCTGAAGGGAAAAAAAGTCATGCCTTTGGAAGGGACCAGATTTCTCCACTAATGAGTGGAGATATTTTCAAAAGAGTTTTCCACAGAGAGGATATCTCCAGCCCTGACAAGGCTCCATACACACCATCCACATTTCACAGGAAAGACACTAGCCACATACTGATCTAATTTCAAGAACAAGCATGTAAAAATGGCCAGTGTCAACAGATAATCTTGTGTTCTGTGTGCAAACCCTAAATCAGACCTGCCAGAAAACCATGCACACCGATTCCTGAAAACCTTCCCGCCCATTCAGCTTTTTACCATGCAGTGAGGAACCAGAACCAAATCTAGGAGGATTCCCTTCCTACCAGAACCCCTAGCTCCCTGCCTGCAGATGGGATTTTCCTCCATTGCCTCTGGTTTCTCTACTCTTCTGCAGTTGTGACATTGTTCAGTTTTCTTTTTGTTTGCACTAAAGTCCCTGGGCCTTCAAGGAGGCAATGAGCCTATTTGTAAAACAAAGATTCTTTTGTTTCCAGGGGAGCATCCTACATTTGTAGAGCAAGCTCTGAGCAATGTAGGTAAATTGACATAAGTTTTAAGTGGAGACTAGGCCCAAGAAAGGGTGGAGAAGTCTAGGCCCTCTAGAGGAAGGACCTCTATTACTGCTGTCAGATTCTGGTTAATGCATTTAGAAAAACCAGCCAAAACACCAGCCAGGGTCTGAAGTGCTGGGAAATTAAAGGAACAATGGAAGAAATTTGACATGCAAAGTGGCATTGTGGCAGGGTTTGCTCTACTCACCACTCAGTGATATGGTCTTGTAGCTCATCTGGGGAGTTAGCTTTGCTACCTGGTTGCCATCCTTTTCTGGGGTTACTCAGCAGCCAGTCGATCCCCTTGCTTACTCCTTACTTTCATGCCCTGAGTGCTGCAGCACTTTCTTCTTCATATGGCCTATTCCTCCAGTTAAGTCACATTGAAGTTCTCCCCACTTCCAGAGTATCATCAAAGTCTGCTTCCAGCCATCACCAAATGGGCTATCTCTAGCGTGTCACTCCAGCAGTGATTTCTAAGGGACCCCAGGCCTGCCCTCTACACCGGGTTCCAGTCCAGGACCCTCAACCCAGCAGCTCTGGGCATTTACTTTTCCAGCTCCTTTCCTGGCCTGCTTTCTGCTCCATCATTACAACTTCTTGTTCTTCCCCCTTACATCAGGGAGTATAACTGTAGATCTAGTCTGCTCTACCCCGTCTACCAACTTCCTCTCTATCGATGCTGCCCAGCTCCTCCCCCACCTGGACTACACCAGCAATTAGTACTTATAATTTACTGGGTTTCCTCCAGGTGCAGCCTAATTGGCCTAATTTACCCCTTCAGGCCTTGTGTGGGATGGAGACAGCCCATCACCGGGACTATTAACTAATGCAAATGAAAGGAGAGCAGCAAAGATGTAAACTGGTTGATCCAACTGTGGAGAGTACACATCCAATCACTATACCTTGCTCCACGACTCCCAGGACAGTCACAGCAGCCAGCAGATGAATCTGATCCAGCATGTTGCCTCTTCCAGGCTCTGGGAGGTGAGTTTCTTACTGGAATGCTCCTCTGGTTAGTTTCACTCTCCTCTGATCAGGTGGACAGTATAGGTGTTATGGATGGCAGACTCTTCGCAATCTTACAAGCTCCAGAGACTCATGCTACCAACTGGATGTGTCTCTGGCTTTCGTTTTAACACACATACCCTAGAAAAATGAAGCAACAGGATGTGATATGAGTTCTTAATCAGGTCAGAATTTCCATCTCCACCCTCCTCCTTTCTGGAATTTACAATAGGGAAATGGGAAAAACCTCAAATGGCAGCAAAGAGAAAGAGAGAGGTGTGGTCCAGCAGCTGGTAGCAGAAGATAAGCCAGTGGCAGGAGTCTTATTAAAACTAAACAGCCTGACCCCACACATGAATGGCTAGAAGATGATGCTTTTCCTACTGGTATCACAAAGAAAACAATTCTCCTTGGGATGCTGTGTGTGTGTGTGTTGCAGTTTATCGGATCATAATGACCCCAGAACTGCCAGTGCATTTTCACTATGCTAATTAATTTCAGATTATGCCTCAAAAATAACTAATTGTGTCAAAAGCAGCACTTATTAACATTTGTGACCTAATAATAACAAACAAAATTCCCAGGTAATGATTCTGCCATAATGGTTGCACTGGATGGTGGGGGAAGTTCAAAGACAAACAATCTATTTTGAAGGGTAATATTTGACCATGGTCCTGCCTCAGTGCAGTGAAGGAGGAGGGAGGGACTAAATGACTTCTTGAGGTCCCTTCCAGCCCTACATTTCAGTGATTCTGTTAAATCCTGCAGGCTGAGATTTTCAAAACCAAGGAGATTTAGACACAAAACTCACTGAAACAAATGGGAGCCATGCACCTAAATCCTCCAGTTGGCTTTGGAATTCTCACACAAAGTTTACACTTTTGGCAAAGCTCCCACTGACATCAATGGGAGTTCTACCTCAGTAAAGACTGCAGGATGAGTTAGGACATAATAAAAATCCCACTGATCCTTCTATCATTTCCACCTCTGTAAATCAGGAGCTACTCCACCGAAATTAATACCCTCCTGCTGATGTAAAACTGGCATGAAGGGCCTAATTCAGCTTTCACATTTCCTTCCTCCGCAGAATTGCTGAGTAGTTTCCCTTTAACCCAATCTCAGTAGGAAATGAGAAAGGAATAAAACAAAGCAATCATTAAGTGTGACTATGGAAGAAAACAAGATCAATCCAACATAGCTGACAGGATTAAACAAAAGATCAAGTGACATTAACAGGCTTCCCATTTTCTAATTTTTTTTTAATGGTAGAACAAAGGAAAAAAAGATAGTGCCCTTTTGTCTCTTTATGATGGATTAAAAAAAATCATAGAAGATGAGGGTTGGAAGGGACCTCAGGAGGTCATCTAGTCCAACCCCCTGCTCAAAGCAGGGCCAACCCCAACTAAATCACACCAGCCAGGGCTTTGTCAAGCCACACCTTAAAAACCTCTAAGGATGGAAATTCCACCACCTCCCTAGGTAACCCATTCCAGTGCTTCACCACCCTCCTAGTGAAAAGTTTTTCCTAGACCCAGACCTCCCCCATTGCAACTTGAGACCATTGCTCCTAGTTCTGTCACCTGCCACCACTGAGAACAGCCTAGCTCCATCCCTCCTGGAACTCCCCTTCAGGTAGTTAAAGGCTGCTATCAAATCCCCCCTCACTCTTCTCTTCTGCAGACTAAATAAGCCTAATTTCCTCAGCCTCTCCTCATAAGTCATGTGCTCCAGCCCCCTAATCATTTTTGTTGCCCTGCTGGACTCTCTCCAATTTGTTCCTATCCCTTCTGGACACAATACTCCAAATGAGGCCTTATTGGTGCCGAATAGAGGGAAATAATCACTTCCCTTGATCTGCTGGCAACGCTCCTACTAATGCAGCCCAATATGCTGTTAGCCTTCTTGGCAATAAGGGCACATTGTCAACTCATATTCAGCTTCTTGTCCACTGTAACCCCCAGGTGCTTTTCTGCTGAACTGCTGCCTCGCCAGTCAGTCCTCAGTCTGTAGCAGTGCATGGGATTCTTCCATCCTATGTGGAGGGCTCTGCACTTGTTCTTGTTGAACCTCGGATTTCTTTTGGCCCAATCCTCCAATTTGTCTAAGTCACTCTGTATCCTATCCTTACCTTCCAGGGTATCTACCACTCCCCCCAGTTTAGTGCCATCTGCAAACTTGCTGAGGGTGCAATCCACTCCATCCTCCAGATCATTAATGAAGATGTTGAACGAAACAAGCTCCAGCACTGACCCCTGGGGCACTCTGCTTGTTACTGGCTGCCAGCTAAACATTGAGCTGTTGATCACTACCCATTGAGCTCAATGATCTAGCCAGCTTTCTATCCACCTTATAGTCCATTCATCCAACCCATACTTCCTTAACTTGCTGATAAGAATACTGTGGGAGACTGTATCAAAAGCTTTGCTAAAGTCAAGATATCGCATCCACCACTTTCCTCACATCCACAGAGTTGGTCATCTCATTATAGAAGGCAATCAGGTTGGTCAGACATGACTTGCCCTTGGTGAATCCATGCTGACTGTTCCAGATCACGTTCCTTTCTTCCAAGTGCTTCAAAATGGATTATTTGAGGACCTGCTCCGTGATTTTTCTGGGGACTGAGCTGAGGCTGACCAGTCTGTAGTTCCCCGGATCCTCCTTCTTCCCCTTTTTTAAGATGGGCACTATATTTGCCTTTTTCCAACCATCTGGGACCTCCCCCAATCACCCTGAGTTCAAAGATAATGACCAATGGCTTTGCAATCACATCCGCCAACTGCCTCAGCACCCTCGGATGCATTGCATCAAGCTTCATGGACTTGTGCATGTCCAGCCTTTCTAAATAATCCTGAACCTGTTCTTTCAGCACTGAGGACTGCTCACCTCCTCCCCCTTCTATGCTGCCCAGTGCAGTAGTCTGGGAGCGGATCTTGTCTGTGAAGACAGAGGCAAAAAAGCATTGAGTACTTCAGCTTTTTCCACACCATCTGTTACTAGGGTTGTCTCCCCCATTCTGTAAGGGGGCCCACACTTTCCCTGACCTTCTTCTTGTTACTAACATACCCTTCTTGTTAGCCTTCACGTCCCTTGATAGCTGCAACTCCAAATGTGCTTTGACCTTCCTGATTTCACTCCTGCATGCTCAAGCAGTATATTTATACTTCTTCCTAGTCATCTGGCCAAGCTTCCACTTCTTGTAAGCTTCCTTTTTGTGTTTAAGCTCACCAAAGACTTCTTTGTTAAGCCAAGCTGGTCATCTGCCATATTTGCTATTCTTTCTGTCCATTGGGATGGTTTGTTCCTGTGCTCTCAATAAGGTTTCTTTAAAAAACAGCCAGCTGTCTTGGATTCCTTTCCCCCTCATATTAGCCTTCCAGGGGATCCTGCCCATCATCTCCCTAAGGGAGTCAAAGTCTGCTTTTCTGAAGTCCAGGGTCCATATCCTGCTGTTCTCCTTTCTTCCTTTTGTCACGATCCTGAACTCGACCATCTCATGGTCACTGCTGTTCAGGTTAATGCCCACTTCTACTTCCTCTACCATTTCTTCCTTGTTTGTGAGCAGCAGGTCAAGAGGAGCACAGCCCCAGTAGGTTCCTCCAGCACTTACACCAGGAAGTTGTCCACAACACTCTCCAAAAACTTCTTGGATTATCTGTGCTCTGCTGTATTGCTCTCCCAGCAGATGTCAGGGTGATTGAAGTCCCCCCATGAAAACAAGATCTTGTGATCTGGAAACTTTCAGTAGTTGTCTGAAGAAAGCCTCATCTACCTCATCCTCCTGATCTGGTAGTCTATAACAGATGTCCACCATGACATCACCCTTGTTGCTCTTGCCTCTAAACTTAACCCAGAGACTCTCAACAGGCTTTTCTCCAGTTTCATACTGGAACTCTGAGCAATCATATTGTTCTCTTACATAAAGTGCAACTCCACCTTTTCTCCCCTGCCTGTCCTTCCTGAACAGTTTATACCCATCCATGACAGTGCTCCAGTTGTGTGAGTTATCCCACCACGTCTCAGTTATTCCAATCACATCATAGTTCCTTGACTGTGCCAGGACTTCCAATTCCTCCTGCTTGTTTCCCAGGCTTCTTGCATTCATGTACAGGCACTAAGATAGCTAGCCAATTGCCCTACTTTCTCAGTACAAATCAGGAGGCCTTCCCTGTTGCACCCTCCTCCTTGCACTTTCTCTTGGTGTCCCAATTCTGCACTTACCTCCGGGCTTACGTCCCCATCCCCTGGCAAACCTAGTTTGAAGCCCTCCTCACTAGGTTAGCCAACCTGCCTGTGAAGATGCTCTTCCCTCTTTTCATTAGGTGGATCCCATCTTTTCCTAGCAATCCTTTTCCCTGGAACAACATCCCACAGTCGAAGAATCCAAAGCCCTCTCTCCGACACCACCTGTGTAACCACGCATTTACTTCTGCAGTTCGATGGTCCCTACCTGGGCCTTTTCCTTCAATAGGGAGGATGGACGAGAACACCACTTGCGCGTCAAACTCCTTTATCCTTCTTCCCAGAGCCATGTAGTCTGCAGTGATCTGCTCAAGGTAGTTCTTGGCAGTATCATTAGTGCCCACATGGAGAAATAGGAAAGCGCAGCAGTCTAAGGGCGTAGTGCTGGCATCTGGCTGCTCATAATTGGCAGCCGGTCTTTCTGCCTCCACAGCCCAACCCTGGGGGAACCTCTCACCCTTTGCTTCACACTGATTATGAAGAACACAGCAATCAGATATCACAGAAGGGAGGTACTTCTCACTCATGAGGAGACTCCTCCATCTACCCTTTAAACACCCAAAGGCACATTCTACAACTGCTTAACATCTTATTAAAACACTCCTTGTCGCTGTCAAGGTGACAGGTGTACGGCTTCATTAGCCAAGGGAGCAAGGGGTAAGCAGGATCCCCCAGGATCACTGTTGGCATTTCCACACCCCCGATGTGAGTTTTTTGGTCAGGGAAGAAAGTGCCCACCTGCATCTTAGAGAACAGCCCCGAATTACGAAATATGCGTGCATCATGCACCTTCCCAGACCACCCCACATAGATGTCAGTGAATGACCCCTGTGATTCACAAGCCCCTGCAGGACCATGGAAAAGTACCCCTTGCAGTTTATCTACTCAGTTGCTAGGTGGGCAGGTGCTAAGATAAGGATGTGCGTCCCATCAGTGGCCCCCCCTCAGTTTGGGAACCCCATCATGGAAAACCCTCCACTATATCCTGCACATTTCCCAAAGTCACTAGCCTTAGTAGCAGAAATCCATTGATGGCCTTGCACACTTGAATCACGGCAGCACCCACTGTAGATTTACCGACTCCGAAGTGATTCCCAACCGAGCGGTAACAATCAGGGGTTGCCAGCTTCCACAGAGCGATGGCAACTCTCTTCTCCACCATCATAGCTTGTCTCAAGCGAGTATTCACATGCTTCAGGGACGGGGCCAGCTCCGAGCACAGTTCGAGGAAAGTTGCCTTTCACATACTAAAATTCTGCAGCCACTGATCATCATCCCACAGTTGCATAATGATGTGGTCCCGCCAGTCTGTGCTTGTTTCCCTGCACCAGAACCGGCGCTCGACGGACTGCAGATGACCCGTTACAGCCTGCAGCAATTGGGAATTGTGCTGCTCGATGGCTTGTAGCAGGGCAGCCTCGGTGGCATCGGTGTTGTCTGTGCTTTGGCTTCTTGCTCTATTTTGAAAATAATCAATGATAAGCCGCGATGTATTTGTCACGCTCACAATAATAGTGCAGAGTTGAGCTGGCTCCATGTCTCTGCAGCAATGGCGATCGCGGGAAGTAAAAAAAAGTCACGAAAATACTTTTCCCGTTTGTTTGAGGGGGGAAGAAGGTTGGGGGAAGCAGCGTTGCATCATGGGATGATGACACTCGTTCCAACAGCCACCGTAGCTAGTTGCACTGTGGGATATCTACCCACATTGCACTGCTTTGCAATTCAAATTAAGGCTGGTCAGTATAAACGCAGGAGACCTGCACAAACAGCGTAGTGTATACATGCTGCTGTGATTTCTAAAAATCAGCTGCTGAAAGCCGACTTACTTTAAGTTGACTTCCCTCAGCAGTCGAGACATAGCCTTAGAAGTATTAGGAATGTGGTCTTCTCTGGCTTTGCAGATTATTTGATAGTTGTTTGTGTTGGTAGAGGGCTGGGCTGAACAGCCCTGAGGCTCACTTCTGGCTTATCTCTAATTAAAGTTCATGCTTCAGCTAGCCACCAGCAGGGATCAGGAAGGCATTCCCTCCCCCAGTGTAACCTTGGAGCTTTTTTTATCTCCTTCTTCTGAAGCATCAGGAATGGCCATGGCTGGAGATGAGACATTGGAATGGGTGGGCCTGGGCCCTGAGGAGGTGGCACTGGGCATTCTCTCTAAAGTGCTTGGCTGGCTGATTCTTGTTCACATGCTCAGGGTCTAACTGAATACCATATGTAGGGTCAGGAAGGAATTTTTCCCTAGGTCAGACTGGCAGTGAGAATGGCGTGGGTTTTTTGTCTCCCTCTGCAGTGTGTGGGTGCGGGTTTGTAGAGGATGTGGCCTGTCCCTCCCTGGTAGTCTCGGAGGGAGGCCACACTCTCTTGCTACACACCTGTGTGGGCACACTTGATACAGGTGATTAGCTCTCCACCATCTGTAGCCCCAAGCCCTCGGTCAGGGTGGGACAGGCAAAGGAAGCAGTCTGCAGCCCAGATAGGGCAAAGCAAGCAGTCTATAGCCCAGGTCCTCAGGCAGCGCGGGGCAGGCGAAGAAACAGTCTCTAGTCTAGGTCCTCAGGCAAGGCAAGCAGCAGTTTATAGCTATCTCTGGGCTACTTCCTCCAGCCCTGTACCTGGGTCCCTGTGGCCAAGGGTTGTCATCCACTTCCACAGAGTACGCTGCCAGTGATAGCCCCATCAAGCCCTCACGGTCTGGGTACCCCACCAGCTCAGGCAAGTCCTCAGAGTGACCAGCTCCTCTCTGCAGCAGCAGGCAGGAGACATCCTTTCCCTTTAGCAGCTGCCCCCTCTCTAAGCTGTAAGTCCTGCCCTTTATATTTCCTGTTCCTGTCTGGGCTCCACCGCTCCACTTCCAGCATAGCAGGCATGGTTTCTCTGGCTTTGCCCTCCTGAGGTTGAGTGGCAGTCCCTCCCTGGTAGTCTCCGGGGGAGGCTACGCCCCCTTGCTACAGGGTTACTTGTTGCCAGGATTATCTGGGTGTATCTCATTTAATTACATGAGCTAATGGTTTCTTCTGACTTAAAATCTATGACTCTACAACGTACCTCTCTTTCTCAGTCAGTTTCTGATAGACAGCTATGCCCCTTCAGTCTGATCAGAAGACCATATCCAGTGGAAAGCCCTGCCCCTTTGTCATTCCCAGTGAGCATTCCACTGTCCACATATGCCTGAAAGCCCCTTCTAATCAAAGACAACTCATGTGATCACCGAGGTAGTGGTTTGGGGTCCAAAACAATGTGTGTCACTGATAGGTCCTTGACACTGATAGGTGTCACTTTGAAGACATCTTTATGGAAGACAGGTAACTTTAACTGTGTAATTTTTTTTCTTCAGTTACAAAAAGGGCCTGTTATAAGCTGATAAAGGAATATTTAGGCAAAGCTAATATGCCTAACCTAGAAACTCAGTCCTAGAAGCCCTAGAAGAAGATATTTAACTAAGGGAAGTCCTAGAAGTTGTTAAGTCCCTTTAAAATGGTAAATCCCCTGGCCCTGATGGATTTCCTCCAGAACTCTAAATATTTAGGGCACAACTTATACAGCAATGAACAGATGTCTTCAATAAACTATCAAAATTTAAAAAGATCCTGTATACTTAGAGAAAAGCACAAATTCCAATCTCAAAACCTAGTAAAGACTTATCCAACTTTGTATCTTACAAGCCCATCTACTTATTAAATCAAAATGCAAAAATTTATGTTTTGGTCCTAGCAACTAGACTGAAAATATCATTACCTAGCTATATTAACAGACACCAGAAAGGGTTTGTATTAAACAGGCAGCTAATGGGTAATGTTCAGAGATTTAGTCTTGATCTTCTTCACAGTCTCTACCAATCAGTTCCACTTATTTTTATCATTAGATGCAGAAAAAGCTTTTGACAGAGGAAACTGGCCTTTCTTAAAAGATACTCTAGGTTTAGGCCCTACATTTCAAAATTGGATTTCCACCTTCTATTCCAACACACATGCTAGTATAAGACTAAATGGAAATCAATCAGAAAAACTCACCCTTTTTAGATGCCCTTTATCACCTCTTCTTTTTGCCATGATCATGGAGTCATTCACCCATGATCCTAACATAAATGGAATTACAATAGGAAACTGGGAGCACAAATTAGCCTTTCATGCTGGCAATGTCATGGTATTTGTTTTGAATCAAACCCTACTAGAATTTAAAAAGGAAATCTTAAAATTTGGCAAAATGTCAGGATTTTAAAATAAAACTATGTAGGGTGACCAGATGTCCCGATTTTATACAGACGGTCCCGATTTTCAGTGCTTTGCCTTATATAGGTGCCTATTACCCCCTACCCTCTGTCCCAATTTTTCACACTTGCTATCTGGTCATCCTAAAACTACAACTCAGAACTCCTGGATGTGGACTCTGACCTTTAGAAAGATATTGAAGTAGTTACCCATTTGTCTTTGTAATGTATTTATCGTCTATAAAATACCTGGGAATAAACATTTCTAGAAGATTACAAGACTTAGATAATATTAATGATACTCCTTTGATTAAGAAAATCAAAACAGATCTGGAAAACTGGTCAAAATATAAAATGTCTTGGTTAGGCAAAATTGTGACAGTTAAAATGAATATCTTAATCCCAAATTTGCTTCCTTTTCCAAACACTCCCAGTTTTAGTCCCAGGAAGTCTCTTAGATCAATGGCAGTTCATGATAAATAAATAAATTTGGGGAAATATGAAACCCAGCAATCTACTTTACAAAGCCCATGGCGAAAGGGAGGATTGGCATTACCCAGACATTGGCACTATTACCAAGCTAGTTAGATCAGAAATCTAATGTACTGGATAACCCCAAACCCTAATAAGAACATGGTACAGATAGAACAAGCTTATTGTTGTGCAATCAAACTCCACATGAACCCCTGGATAAAGAAATCCTATAAGCTAAAATCAATATACACACACCCCTTTAGGAAAGCAACAATAGAAACTTAGGGGAATGTATTTAGAAAGTTCAGTTCGTACCCTTCACCTCTAATGCCCATAGTAGATAATATAGAATTTAACCCCAATAAAAGCCTGGGAAGTTTTGACATTTGGGAATGTATAGGGATATCAAACTTCAGGCAACTATTTAGAGACAATACATATAGATCACTTGATGAAATACATCAGCTCACAAAAGACATCAGAATTACAGTATATGAATACCTACAGTTGAGACATTTTTCAACCCACTCAAAAAGGCAGACAATTGATGGAATTTGAAAAACTACTTGCTATATCCATGAAACAGAAAGGCTTACTCCATGCTATACAAAGCAATCTCTAACTGTTCCTTAGAGAAGACAACCTATGCTTATGAAAAGAAGGAAAGTTGACGTAGACATAGACCCCAAAACTGAAGAATGTAAGAACATATGGAGCCCTGGTCCCCCACACCTCAATAAACACGTTAATAAAATAAAATTACGTTACAATTCTTTATCAGTGAGCCCTAACACTCCTTAAAATTAAACAGATTTATCGTACAGGGTGGGTAAATGCTGGAGAGAGTATAATGAAATTGGGAGGATTTCTCTATATATGGTGGATGTGCCCCAAAATTAAGACATTTTGGAAAGCTGTTGCGGTCCATAAGGAAGATAGCAGGTTATCAGTTATTAGATAACTCTTTAGTATTTGAATTAAATTGTTCTGAAAACTCTGTGTCTTAAAAAAGCCATAAAGAATTGATCACTCATCTTCTAGTTGCTGCTAGAATTACTCTAGCAAGGTGGTAGAAGAGGAGTGAGTCCCTAAAGCTATTAACTGCTATCAAAAAGTGTGGAAAATTCGTATACTAGAAAAATTAACTCACCAAGTCAAAGTTGTACAGGGGAAAAGGACAAAAGATAACTATTTAGAAATCTGGTGGACCTTTTTGGAGTTTGCTGGAAGAGGGTCATCGCCCGCCAGCAAAGGACAAAAGCTTAATATTGCATAGAGTTTTGGTAGGACAGCTAATAAACAGATTAGACATCTAAATGTAAGAAAAACAGAAGTTTGGACCTAAACATGGGATAATGAAAGACTTAAACCAACACTGTCAACTGACAAGACAAAAGAGGAAGATGAAGAGTAAAAAAGTGTCAGCCACACAATATGTGATCTATGTAATAAACGTGAAGAAAGTCACCAATAGCGGGTTTCATGAATGCAGCTTTAGAAACTTCCTTATGCCCATTTACAGTTGTGTATAGACTAAGTCGTAAAACAAGTTGTATAAGATTCCTCTTATAAGAGAATGGCTCAGATAATAAATATTTTTTTAAAAAAAGGGGCTTGTTGGTTAAAATGTACATGTGTTGTTCTAATCCAAGTCACAAGTAAGGGTTTGGAGCATTATACAAGGTGGAGTGGGGGTGAAGGATGATGTGAAATTAAAAAGAGATAATATTCAGGCTCAAAATGCATTTAATTCGAACAGGTGTTTGTTTAATTAAGACATGAGTTATCGAAGTTATTGTTCCTCTTTAAGGAAAAGCTATAACAGTTACCAAAAAAACCAAGAAAACACCCAAGTCTTTCAGCAGGAAAACTGGGAAGATTTAACTACTGTAAGAGGCTACAGACTAAAGCACGTTTTATATAAGTTTATTTTATGAGACAACAAAATGAATAGAACCCCTCATTGCCTGCACATAGCATGGTTGAAAAGTCAAAATATATCTATCTGAGTTACTTACATAGATTATGAAGGGTGGATTGTCTACGTCCTTTGAGACATACAGTAAAAACAATGTTTCCCGTTCAAAGCTATTAAAAAAAAAGCCAAAGTTGTCTTTCTATCGAGGGTTTTAAAAATATATATATATATATATATATATATATATATATATATAGGAGGGTTTTTTTAAGTATAGAGCAGGAAAAGCAGCTTATCTCCAGAGCGCTACAGATCTACTGGCTAAGTCCTTGTAAGATTCTCTTCTCTCAGCATAGTAAAAGCCCCGTCTCCTTTTCTTCAACCAATCAGGAGGCATGCTCTCTCCTGGAGGAGTGTGTGTGCTACTGCTCTGGGCTAGACTGTGCGTGGTAGTGGAGGGAGAAAAAGTAACTTGCCAAAGATGGGACAGGGAATAGGTAGAGCCATGTCCCCCTCCCCTACTCACTGGCTGGCCATGTGTGGGAAGTTTGCTGCACCCTTGAAAGGGTTGTAGCAAATTATTCCCACTCCATCCCATCAGCACAACCAGAGAACTCCAGAAAGCACAGTGCCTCTTCATGCTTCCTCTGGAGCCGTGTGGCTCCATGCTGCCCTTAGCCTGGGCTCTGTGGAAAGAACATGATCTCGCCCTCTATTTTTAGCCATTTAAAAACTGGCCCTGTCTTTCAGCACAAGTGCTTGGTGTGACTTGGTATCCTAGCATGCTGTCCTTTCAGATGGGGCATGGGGTTCTTCCCTTTCAGAAAGGACAACAAAATATGCCCTGGCTAGCAACCATCCATATGGTAAAGTGTGTTACATAAACAGAAAATGTGTATAACACAGAGCAGGTCTGAGGAATGAGTTGAGTTTGTTGACTCGGAATGATTTAAACAGGTATCCCCATGACTTCTTGATTCATGACATACTGAAGAGGTCAAATATACAATCCATGGTCCCAGAGATTTTTTATGGTCAGTTTTAAAAAAATCCAGACCTTTTTATGAAACAAAACAGTTCTTAAAACAGCTGCTACAACTCTGTGCTTGGAGCTGTAGCCTCTGTGTAGAAAAGCAGGCTGTATACGAGTGAGCAGTTTGCAGGAAAAAGGTAAAACCTGAAACATCCCTCTGCTAACATTCTGGTTTGTCTTAATCAAAGATGAAGAGATCCCATGAAACAGAAATGACAGAGGAAAATAAAAGTTTTCAAAGATAATGGAAAAATACACCCATCCAAACCTTTTCAAAATAACATCAGAAGTCAGGGTTTTGGGGAATGAGAGAGATGGGAGGTATTTCGGGAACACTTGGAAAGTTTTCTGAAATCTTTTTATTGAAACAGTGTAGTATCCTGTTTAATATATATATATATATATATATACACACACGTGCGTGCGCACACACACACACTTTCCAAATATGTGCAAGGTACGTGTAGACATAAAGGCAATACCAAAATACACTAATTAAATCATCCTCAATGGACCCTGCCAAATGTAAATAAATGACAAATCTTCTATTGATTCGGAAGATATGAAATTATACTGGTAATGTCTGCCTAAAAAAAAATAATCAGGCAACAAAATGGCCTTCTTGGGTTTGCCCAATTTCATGATGATATCCCACAGCACATCTTCTTTCCCTTTGTTTTGCCAATTTTCTTATTGCCTTTTCATCTGGTATCAAAGAGCAAATCAACAAATAACACAATGGCAGCTGCACATCTGGCTGGGAAGAAACACTCCATAATATAGTCAAAATACATCTGAATAATTTTTAGGGATATTTTGTATATGGAAATGGAAAGCAACAGCTTTTTATTATCATTATTTTATTACTAATACAGTGAAGTATCCTGCATTGGTGCTTCATCAAGGAATTAATAATCTTTTTGCTTTTAAATGTATAATTTAACTTTGTTTTTGACAGCTTCTACCATACAAACTGCACTCCCAAAATGCACTATAGAGTTAAATAATACAAGGTTGCGGCAGTCACTAAGGTGACTATTCAGAAAAAAGTTCTTATACAGAGGGAGTAGGTAGGAATTAAAAGGTGCAGGTGAGATAGAAGGGGCTGGTTTAAGGTGAGATTTGGAAGTAAGGGGTGCTGTGTGATTCATCAGAAGTGCTTGTAATGAGACCAGAGAATTTCATGTCTGCTGTAGGATGTCTGAGTTAGGAGTAAACAGAGGGCCAGATTCTGACCCCTGCTGCTGCCCTTGTATGCTGATCCAGGAGAGAGAGCAGACCCTGGGGGAGTTCCCCCAGCACAGAGGCATTGTGGGGTTGCCTGGTATTTATACTGCACCCCTCAGCACTCCAATGTAGGGCCATGTTTCAAGCAGCCAGAGTGCTCTGTGGTTTTGTAGTCCTGAGCTGTGTAGCAGCCCATAGGTGGCTGGGTAAGGCTGCTGTAAGTTAGAATTGCCCATGGTCCATTCTAGCATACCCCAGGGTTTGCACAGGCCCCCAGAGAAGCCCAGAAACTATGAGGCACAATGTCAGCTTAAAACTACTTTTTCCTCCTACCCTACCCAAGGTGAACTGTCTGTATTGCACCTCCTGAGGGGTATGGCTTCAGAAGGCCAGGGAATGTGCACAAGTCCCAGTGACGTTCTGAGTCCAGAAGGCCTGCTTTAAGGTTTCATCCAGTGAGGCCCTGAGTGAGAGCAAAACTTATGTGCATGGGTAGCTTTTGCTCATGTCTGAAAGAATGGACTGTTGGCAAAGTGTAAGAAGCCCCTAGATCTGAAAACTCAGGGGATCTAACACAATGGAATAAACTAGCCAGGGACAGAAGCCAGGGACAGAGATTGCATGGGACCATGAGAAAATGACTGAGAGATTGTGCAAGTAACTGTGTTTACCATCACTAGACATCCAGTCCCAAAATCATTGTGGTTGTGTATTGGGAGGAGTTGTGGATGTATGTGTGGAACCTAGTACAAAGGTATGCTTGGAGCATGTGTTAAATGTCACTAAGCGGATGGGATACAGTCATAGGGTGGGCTAACCCTGTTAGGGAGCTGGGCTCAGCCCAACATGAGTGCCTAGTTATCTGGCCTCAGAGGATGGATTTGGGTTTGGGGCAGTGGTTGGATCAAGTGACCAGGATCACCTGATAGCCTACTGGTGAGACTTCCTGTCAGAGGGAGCCTGCTGCTCCATCAGTGAAAGAAGAAGGACCTGCAGGGGACTCAGGGCTAGAGAGGATGGGGCTCTCTACGCCCACCAGATGAAAATGCCTAGCTCGAATGACATGCAGCGAGGGGCTGCGGTAGCAACTGTAAGAGGAGAAACAGCCTGAAGAGGCATAAAGAAATGTCAGGCAGCAGGATCTGTGGTTTGGGGAAAAAACTCTTTGAGCCCAGCCAGGAAGTGAAGAAACTGTGGAGCTGGGGAAAGACTTGTTTTGGTTTAAGTTGCCAGTTAAATCATGTTGTTTTAATAAACCAGACCTCAAGAAAGGGTGTTATTTGCACAAGAGTCTGGGGACAGTGTTCTGAGAAGGGGAAACCGAGGCAGCATCAGAGTCTGGTATCAGTTAGGTACATTTTTGTAACAGGTACAAAATGCAATGCTTATGTTTAACTGAAGACATGTAAATGAATTGATGGACTTGATAAACAATACAAAGTAGCCACTTCTATCTGCAACTGCAACATCAGAAAGATATTCTTCTGCACTCTGTACCACAACTCTGCTGGGTTCTCATCCCTGGCATCCACAGAGACAGTGGTCAGGTTGAGACCCTTAGAAAATATAAATAAAAGACTTGATACTGTTCCAACTTCCCTTACTCACACTGAAGAGTGCCTTATTCTGCAAATAATGAAACTCCTCAGGCAGTAAAGGACCACTCAACACTGGCAAAGATGGCCGAATTAAGCCCAAAACCACATAGAGAAGCATCAGCAGTAGCGGAGACTGAGGGGGGGAAAGGCTCCTACGGCATGGAGACATTGGCACATTCTTGCCACCAGAAGGCAGTAAGGGACTGTAAATTGGAAACAGTGGAGGCTGTAGCAGGACCAATTCGATGCTGATTCCCCAATGGAGAAAAGTTAGGAACAAGAGAAGGCCTTTCACCCCACCACTCTCTGCCCTTTTACTGGCACCTAATTATTTTTTCCCTGTTCAATCCCTCATTTTTCAGAACACCCCCTCAAAAAACCTCTAACAACTACTAGGGAGTCATTTACAGGGAAAACTTTTTTATTGTTGTGTTTGATAAGTAACTGTAAAAGAGCCTGGTGGGCAATCAGACGCATAGTTCCTGCCTTGTCAGTCTTGATTAGGTATTTCTGACAGGATGTGTCCAAATGCTCCAGTGATCTGCTTTATCTCGGTACAGACAGTACAAGCTGCAGGAGACAAGACATGCTAGACCTAGTAAAACCCTCTGCAATATGCTTTTAACTTGTGTACATTGCAGCCCAAGAGGGGGTAGCAAATCAATTGCTTGAATAGGGAGGGAACAATCTTGCCTGTAACAATATTTCCGAAGGTGTTTTGGCCACCACTTAGAGCAAAATGATATACACGTGGGCACTGGTGCCTTCCTTTCAGACTACTCCTAGATTCATTCAAGTGACACACCCAAAGTAGTGGAACAGAATAAAGACACTACCCACCACTTAGGCATTTAAAAGCAAACCTAACAAGGTACTAGAAAACAAACAATTCTGCCCAGGGGTGGATTGCATAGCACTAGAAGGAGCTTAACAACATCACATATAAAATCTACATAAACAAATTTCTCTTGCTGATGGCCAGAATTTGAACCACACAAATCCAGTCTTCTGTTTCCCTGCTGAAACCTCCTCTAGCTGGGCTTGAAGTGCCCTAGCCAAATGTATACGCTATCAAATGTGAATTGTGTCCTTCCTTGACTCTCGACCTTGGTGGGGAATAGGAGTGCAGCTTCAAATTCTGTGTCCTAGAAGGTCCGCTTGACTGGAACTGCATCCCTTCTCCACATTAATGACTCACTGAAGGTCCAAAATAAAACACTGCAGAGCCTCAGAAACCTCTCTTTCATCCCCTAGCACTAGCCACATTTGGTTGTCTGTCTTGTTTAGAAGGACGCAACGGTTGGCAAGGTTTTGATTTGTCACACAGAGAACTATACTAAAGAGAAGGCCCAGAGGAATTATTCAGCTCCTTAAATTGTCCCTAAATGCGGCTGTCCAGCTCTAGGATTAGATCTAATGCAAACAGCTTAGGGTTTGGAGAGAGTTCAGTGGGTTAGCACTGTAAGTTCTCTAATTATCTGTTGAATTCTGCAGGGAAGGACTAGAATAGAGTGGTGGTGCAGGGCAGCCTCTGTGTTGATTACATAGTGTGAAATGAATGCAGCGGCCCTAACGTGGACCTTTACTTCCTTCTAAGTACCGGATGAGGTAGGGCATACAGACAATTGCTGAAGAATGATATTGGACTGAAGTCAACGAATTTCACCAGGGATAAATTTAACCCTTGAGTCTTCAACTTCTGCTGCAGACTCTAAAGTTAGGGAGCAGCCCTGGCACAACCCTGACAAGGGCTGTTTTGATCACACAGTCCTGCTGATATGCTTTGACCCTGACCTGGAAAAACCACTAGTCATAAAGAGATGAGTTCAGGCTGTGCACTTGTTCACATTCTACAGAGCTGCTTTTGATATCTATTTGATTTTGTGGGATGGGAAGAAGTTCAATCCCCCCTGTCCTCTACAACCACTCTGAATATTTTGGGTCTTCATTCATTTTTGTTTTTTGACACCCAAAACCAAATGTTTGTAGTTGTCATAAATGGAAATATTTTGGTTTTTGATCAGGAAAAACTGAAAATGTTTCAGGTTTTCAATAACAGAGGAAGCTTGTCTGGAGAAAATTTCAATTTTGTCAAAGGAATTTTTCATTTAAAAAAATCAACAAACATTTTTTCAGCCAGCTCTACTCCTGGGTATTCTAAGCAACAGCAGGGTATGGTTTGTGATAGTGCTCTTTTTTTCCTCCTTCCATGCAGACACTGGTCCTTTAGGAACTACAGTGAGACCACCAGTTTATTCAACCTACGCTACTGAACAGCTGTCAGATGGTAGCATCTGTCACTCATTATCAGCCTGAGCTGAATTGGAACTAGTGAGCTAATGCTGAGAGATTGTGTCTCATCACATCATTCTCTTTAGCCCAGAGACTCCCTTACAAGTCACATCCCTGCTTCATGCCTCAATCTTCCCATCTGTAAAATGGGAATAATGATACTGACCTCCTTAGTAGATCTCAAAATGCTTTACAAATGAAAAGCGCTATAAAGAAAGAAGTAATATTATTATTTATGTCTGGAAGTCCTTAGCTTCAACCTGTTGAGGGCTCCTACTATGTTTGCAGCCAAAGGGGAATCCTGGATTGCAGCACTGCATTGCCTTGGTGCTGGATTTACAGAGCAGAGTTCATAATAGATCAGATTTTAGCAGAAGACTGATCCATGTTTGTCTATGACCCCTTTGTGCCATCTGTGCTGGTACCAAAGCATAGTTATGCAGGCATAAGGCCCTTACAGAGAATACCACTGGCACAGGGGGCATTCTGGAGCAGAATAAGGATGGGTCAGAGGAAGAAGGAGGTGGGGAGGGACATGGAAGCAACAGCCCTGGCTAGTCCCATGCTGCTACAATGCCCATAGGAGCCACAAAAGCTAGGGTGTAATTTAGGGGAGTGTTCAGGACCGTCCTAGCCTATGCCTGGGTCAAACTGGCCCCTGGAGTGGCAGATACAGATGTAGGCAGACCCTTCAACTCAGTCCCTGTGCTAGCCCAAGCATCAAGGAATTCCCTTCCTTGCCTTAGGATTGGGAAACCTATAGGATTGTTTTGCAAGTGTTAATGCAACAACTTGACCCTGTTGTTTATTTCAAGCTTTCATACTGCTTGGGTTTCATAGCATTTGCAGTGCTGGCCAGGAGATGTCTAGATTCAGGGTATGGTGTTGTAATGACTGTGCTCCATCTCACCAGTTGCTATATCTGAATGCGTGTTCAGAGAGCCGCAGCTGCTCTTGAGAGGCGTTGGGGGCAGGATGGGGAGATTAAATAGGAAGCGAATGGTGATATTCTTCCAGGAACTGATCCCATCTCTCTCCCATCTGCTTGGGTGAGTCTGAAGCTTTGTGAGAATGTGCTCTGGGCTGTATAGTTGCTATTCTTGGGTTGTTCCTGACCCCTTTCATTCCAGTGATTTTTAGATATGACTACCCTGTCTCCACCCAGCTGCAGTTCACTGCTGCTTTTCCTTATCTCTTCCTTTCTGTTCACTGATGGCTTGATCCTGGCTTCAGTTCTCTGTTCCTTTTAATACCTACCCCTTTTCTCTCCTGCATTCATTGTCACTATTCTATAAAATTCCTTGCATCCACTTTCACTGCTTTTAAAATGTCAGCTCTTCCTTTCCTTTAGACTGTGTCCATATGTCTTTCTGGATCCCTGTCCTCCTCTTGCAAGGAGCTTTCTTTATATTTGCCTGACTTCCTTACAGAAATAGCATGTCATGCATTATTCTACACGGAATGCTTGCTGGAGCATATGATTATTGCCCAACACATGGAAATGGATTTTTCTCCGCTCTCCCAGAGCAAAGTTCAAGTGAGCAAAAGTCAATTTTCTCCACCTGTTCAGTTGTATTTACTTCCTGCTGCTTGTCAGCCCACAGAGTCATTGATGGCCCCAGAGCTCCTGATCTGGTTTATTTGTCATTTGCTACCTGCTGGTTAGCAGTGGAGAGAGTGAGTCCAGGCAGCTTTGTTTCTATCAGCAGCAGTGAAAACAAAGCTCAAAGCCTTGGTGAGGTGTTGCAGTGCTCTTGCAGATGGGCAACACAGGAAATTTACACTGATAGGAGATCCAGACTTGGAGAGAACTACAAATAGGAGGTAGTTTGAGGTACCTTCAAAACCCTGAATGATTCCTTTAGACAACAGTCCACTCCCCCAACAGTTTATCAGTGAGCACAGGGAACTTTTCTGATGTAAGGGTTTAAAAACACCAACAGTCTCCTGTCACAATGTCGTGTTTGCCCTGTGGTCTCTGTCATCTCTCTCTCTTTCATCACCCTTCTTCCTGGCATGCTCTCAATAACCTGTGCTTGCTTAACCACCGACTCAGCCAAAACTCTGGTGTGTGCGCCTGGTTTTTTTCGTGGCTTACCCACTGCAGCAGACTCCTTGTGTCTACTTTGCATCTATCTTGCCTAAACTCCAGCCTCTCCACTATCATGTTTTGGCAGGTTTCTTATGAGTTGTTATTTTTCTCATATGATTCTGTTGGTTGCTTCCTCCTACCTTATGTTAGAAGTATTGAGCTGGAAGTTTTGATCTTGGCATTTAAGGCCCCCTACTCTAGAATGTGATCATACTTGTGAGATTTGTTGGCTGCTGTTTCTTTGCAGACCTTTGCACAACTTGCACTCAGACTCTGTTTGGGAGTACCACAATGAGATTTGAAATCATGTTAGTGCCTTTCTAGAGAACCTGGCTTTCTAGAAAAATGCGATGATGAATTCAAACTTCTGCGTTGATTGGGATTTGTTGATCTCATTTATGCAGGGCCTTAGCTCTAAATGTTGGGCCTTTGCTCAGGGTGGTGGAATGGTCTCCCTGATGATGTTCATCTTGCTGATTCATTATGGCAACCCAAAACAGTCTTACATTTTAAAAATTCCTATTACACCTTCACCTGGGCAATTAATGAGACACGAGAAGTACAGCACCTACCCTTTGTTAGAACAGGCCAATAAAATGGTATCTGCCTAGAAGGATAAATGATGTTAGTAGTCTGTCTCAACTCTCCATAATCTGAGATCCCTATTTGCCCCAACCCTACATTCACCTTATTATATGTTATAGACAGGGAATGTGATTCAGGGACTTCTCAGTTTTCATTCTGGCTGTGCCAATAATTTGTTGTGTGATGTTGTGCAAACTGTTCACCCTCTGAGTGCCTCAGTTTCCCAGTCTAAACAGTGAGGGACAGTATTCCCCCACTTCACAGCATTGGTGGGAGAATTATGAAGCTCATATTTGCAACATACCTAGCATTTACAAAACATTTTACATCTGAGAAGTTGTACATATTATTTCAGAGAAATTAATACATTGCATAAAGCTTTGTATATCATGCAGCAAAACCTATCTAAGCAACCAACAAAAGTGTTTTATATCAGCGTAGTCTCAATTGCACTCATTACTATGATAAACTGGCCTTGTATGTACGTCACTGCCACCTACTGGATAGAATCTGCACTCTCAACTGTGTGTCACAGACCCTGTGTTCAGCTAATGGAGATTCATCTTTTAGTTCATGCTTGTGGAGCAGAAGGGTGGGAAGTCCATCCTTGCTGTTGCAGTGAAGACCTAAGTGCAGCACAGTGATACATGGCGGTGTTGCCAAATCTGGTAATATTTGTAGGTATAAAAATGTAATTAAAAAAAAATCACACCCCAGGCCACAAGTGCAGGGGGCTAGGATGGCCACTGACGGATCCCCAGAACACTGGACATCTAGGTACTTCCGGAACAGCATGGGCCCGCCCTGCCAGCATGACCTCACATGCGCAGTGTGTGCTAGCTCATGCTGCACAGGACACCATTTTAAAGAGCATGACCCTCCACCAGTACTGACAACAGCCCTGTCTGGCTTAAAACTGAATGAATGGCCTGCCTAGGTAGTGCACGTCCTCTTTTCAGACTTGGTCACAGCACTGTGTGTTGACGGGTGGGTTCTGGGCCATGAACAGTGCTCAGGATGGAGGGGAAGAGAAGCCTGTGAGAGATGTGCTGAGAGGAGTGTTGTCAAGTTGCTATAACTGTCCTGCAGTTATAGGATGGCAGACTCGGGCTGAGGGAATAGAGCATGGAGATAACTGGGTCCTTGGTCGTCCCTCCCCAAGCACAAGCCCCTATCTTGGCCTCTGGCAGGCCCACTCCTCCCAGCACTGGCCCCTGTCCTGGCCTCTGCCAGCCCCCCGCAATACTGGCTCCAGTCCTATTCTGGCCTAGCTATGTGGGGGAAGGGCAGGACACAGGCTGCTGCTCCTTTAAAAAGCGCAACACTTCCTTACGCAGGAATCTGATTCTTCTTCTCCTCTGGCTCCACCCCTCCCTCCTGTTAGCCAATCAGAACACACTTCCTGTCTGGCCAGCCAGCCAATCGCTGCGCTCCACGAAGGGCCGCGCCGTAGGGGCGTGGTTTAAGGCGGGAGAACAGGCAAATGGCAACGCCGCTGGCCAATCGGAATGCGGCTTGGGCTCTGGCGCGAGAGGTCGGCCGCTGGCTCAGTCAATGGGGATGTCGGAGTAGGCGGGGGTAGGGCGGAGCTGGCGCGCGGTAGATAGGCGGGTGGCGCGAGCGGCCGTTCTGGCTTGGAGGACACGTGACGGGGGTGCTGGGGCTGCGGACGGAGGCTGCGGGGGGCGCGCGGCGAGGTGAGTGTAGCCCTCGCCCGGTAGAGCCGCGGGCTGAGCCTGCCTTTCCCCCAAAGCCTGCGGGAGGCCGGGCCGCACCCGGGGGCTGAGGGAGCGGGCCCGCCCGCGGGGCATGCCGGGGTTTTGGTGGGGTGAGGGCAGGAAGGTTCTGGGTGTGTGGAGGGGGCTATGTGAGTGGGCAGGTGCGGGGGGCGGGGGGGGGGCGACCGTTGGATGGGGCGGGGGCGTGGGGCGTGGCAGGGCCCGGTGTGAGGGGAGCGCATGGGCGGGCAGGGCAGAGCGGAACATAAGCTGAGGCAGGGGGCAGGTGCGGGTTAGCCCGGGGAGCCAGGCCCCGTGGGGTTCTATTGCGGGCCCGTCACGGCTGTGCGGGCCCTGGCTTGGCAGTGGGGCTGGTGGGTGAGTAGGTGTGGCTCAGCCCTGGAGACATGGCGCACTGGACGGTGTGGGGAGGGTGTGCTGGGACCGCGGGTGGGGGGGGGCAGGGTGTGGGTATGGGTATGCCTAAATGGGAAAACCCGTGGTTGGGTGCACCCAGTAACTGAGCCAGGGAGAGGCCAGGCCGAAGTGGGGGGAGTCCAGAGACACGAGGTAAACGGGGATGGGTAGCAGAGTCTGTTGTGCGGGCAGAGCTCTATGCAAGCGACTCGTGCACTTTCATTAAACCCTGTTAGGCCTAAAACAATGACGGCTGAGAGCAGCTCGTCCATTCTGGTAGATTCTGAGATCACTTGTTCTCATGGGTGGGGATGTGACTGACTGACAGTGTGACTGATTGCCACATTAGTCTTCAGTCAGTCATCCCAGTGTGACATGGGACAAAGATTGCGGATTTGGGTGGGGGGCATCAGAGATGGACGCAGAGTTGGTGGGTCTTTAATATTGTTTAAATGTGGCTGGTGAAGTCATTAGTATTAGAGAGCATTGTAAAAACCAGGATGTTCAGAAATGGTTCTTCTGAACAGGCAGTTCTGCAGAGGGGGGTGTAGAGGATGAAAGATAAAATCAAGACTGTAACAATATGAATGGAGCTGGAAGAGGAAGGAAACAGGTAGAAATTACTGGAGTGGAAGAGTTCAAACAGAAATAAGATCCACCAGGTGTGTAGGAGGAAGTAGATATTAAATAACATGCTTAGTAAAAACCATGAGAGAACAAAGGTGACCTAAAAATGCATATTATTCCACAGCACTATCGTAACATTTTGAGAACTTTAAATGTATATTTACTTAGACAACTTCTTTAGCTATGTTGATCTCTTTCAAAACTGTATGTAACTGGGACCGTAGCTCTTGCTCAGCATTGGGTGTGCCAACATACAAGCCTTGGATTGAAGCAGATGCTAATGCTTTCTATCTTGTGCCTGCTAATCACTCTGAAAAGAACACTTTTCCATTCAGACATGATGAGGGAGAGTTCTCTAGACCATATAATGAGATACTGCAGGTGATTGGTTTATAGAGTAAGCAGTGATCTGCTTTTGGAACTTTAGCTGAGATGACAACTGCCTAATGAATTACCTTCTCATGGCAAATACTAGGTAGTAATATAGTAAATATCCACTAAGATGTGGAAGGTAATTAACTTATCCCCATTAGCAGTGCTCATTAGTTGCTGCAGATATTCTTTGCATGGGGTTATATTAAACTGCAAATCATCCTAGCATGAAGATATTTGTGTGCACTTGAAAATCAGACTGACACGCATTCTATTCAAGAACACTGTTAACTGCTCTGATTTGGCAATAATATGTTATTTGCCTTTGGGTGTGGTGCCCCAAAGCACTTGAGGGTTGGTTTGTAGGCAGAATGACAGTGACCATCTGAGCTTTAGTGAAACAGGGAAGGTAACACTGGGTAGGATAATACAGTTCTGAATCGCAACCACTGAGAGCAATAAAACAAGGTGGATGCAATTAGAACTGACTTGCAAAACTCTCATCATGGTCTCTTCCAAAGACACTATTGTTGGAATCTAGCCATGATATCACCTGGATTTAGCCAAAGCACTTTAACATTGTTTAAAAAAAAATAGGTCCCACTTTCAGGGTGTGTGTATAAACCTCTTAAAGAAACACAATAGAGATGTTTACAAAATAAAATCTATTAAAATTTCTCTGTAGCACTTGTAATCCAACTACACAGGAATAGGGTAGGAAGATGTAGGAAGTAAAACTGACTGTTCTGGTTTCTCATTTTAAGATGAGTAATGGTAAATAGAAACACCAAACTTTCTTAGCGGGTATAGGAATCTCTCAAATGTACTTCTTAGTCTGCCAGCATCCCTACATTAGTTTTAAAACCACATTTCAACAGATTTCTGCTCTCAAAAATTCAGTGCAATTTATGTTTGATCTTTTCCAAATATACTGTTAATTTGTTCATCTCCCCCCAATCTGGATCTGTGGCATTCATCCTCATGTCTCTTCAGTGCTCATCTTCATCCATTTAATTTGGTACCATACTGGAGGAACCCTGTTCTGTCTGGAAGGAAAGCTGTTGCTTTTGATCCCAGGACAAATTTGAGTTGATTTGTAGACACCATAGCAAGACTGGTAGCTTTCCCACTACAGAATTCTTGTGTCTTGAGAGATCTACATAATTTTTTAATAATCGCTATCAGCCCCATCTGTCTTGTTTTAATGATCAAAAAGCCTGCAGTTCTGCCAGTGGTCTCCAATGGCTTCCAGATATGCATGAATGACCTTTTGCTGATGCAGCAATGCAGAATTCCTTTCCTTTACTACATCTGCATTGATGCAGCTTACTTTTGGGAGCTGATGTATTTGAAACACTCTTACTGAAAACAGGCTTTACTAGAGTGTTTGTGGCTTTCTTTGTAAGAGTCCTCTCTTAACTGATTGTTAGGCCTGTGGTGGCACAAATTTGAAGACTACCCTTCCTAAAGAGAAATACCTTTTGAAGATTTCAAGCAAAGCTTTGGATACCTGGAGATTTTTAAGTTTAAGTAACAGCTCCAAAACACATGCTACAGTGGCGATGGTCTTTCCTACAATAGGCCACAGATTGGCAATCTTGAAACAAAATTTAGGAGTCTTAAGACGTCAAATTTAAAACTTACCCAATTCCTGGGGTCAAATCTTGTATAAAGCTGCTGCAGGCAGGGTCTGTTTGTACCCATGGGCATGTTTACTGTATCTGAGGTCATATCAGTGATTTGAACACACAAATTATTATGTATAGGCAAATATTGTGCTATAATCCTTCCCATATCACCACTGTCCCTAACACCCTTCTGTCATGTTGATTGCCCTTCTCAGCAGCTAAGTACATATGATTTCTGCACTTTGTCATGAGTGTCTTTTGGAATAAATCTGAATATTCATCACATGTTCTTTGCATCAAGTCAAGTAGTCTGGGTGCTACTTATTATAGTAGCCCCCCCAAAGCCCCAGCTTACATCTGGGCCCCATTATATTATGTGCTGTATATGGACACAGTGAGACAATCTATATAGACACAATGAATGGAGAGTGGAAATATATCCCCATTGTACATATGGGGAAATACAGGCCAAGAGAGCAAGTCTTGGCATGGGAATGGACTTCCCACATGACCTAACTTTGCTGTGGAACCTATGTCTCTTGGGTCCTAGTCTGATGCCACAACAATAAGGCCATCTTTCCTCTTTGTTATAGGCTACATGTGCAAAGGATATCAAGCAGTGATTAAGCTGAGTGTAGTCCAAAACTTGACTTACTATCAACTCTTCCTGACTTGGTTGTAAAAAGAAATGGTGTATTAAATGGGCAGAACTTTGGGGAGTGCAAAAATGCCAGTAAATAAGTGAAGGTGCCTTGTAATGGTGTAAATTCTGTGGCTATTAACAATTTTAGTGCTGTAAATCTTCACGCTGTACAAGCATGTAGTAAAATATTCCCTGCTCTGAAATGCTTATGGTCTGACATGCAAGACAGCAGACATGAAGTGTTCTTCTACAAAAGCAGGCTGCTCAGGAGAAAAAGGTAGGAAGAAAATTGATTTAAGGCAGACGATGACAAGTGTCTTACTGACACATTCAGCTGATTTGATTAATTTAATTTAGGATGACTTTTAACTTGAAGCTTCGAATTACCTGATCATTGTAAACTTCACACAAATAGAGTCCTATCCAATGTCTTATTTTTCTGGGACTACTACTTTTTAGAGTCTGCCTGCTTCTTGAATAGTTCCGTAGATTGCTATTATCAGGTGTCCTTGTTTTATGTGCATAGCTTAAGAGAAAGGCCTACTGATTCAGAAGTTCTGGGGTAATACTTTCTTCCCCTTATACATGCTATTTCATTTTAACTACACCAACTGCAGTTGAGATGGTCAGTATTTTCATTATGGCATCCTGACTCTTTTAAGATGAAACTTTGTTCCGATTTCTACTTATTGGCTGATTAAGTGGTGGTGGTGGGGGAATTAATATATCAAGTGTTGAGATGACTTTTTTTATGGTGTTACTATAATTTGCTGTGGTTTAAAATTAATCATTATGGAATAGACTAGGAAGGCAAAGCTATTTATATCTTAATCTTTATGTGCATTAATTCTTTAGGCATCTTAATTGCACATGATACAGACTCTTGATACTAAAAACTGATTCCTCTCATGGATTGTCATAGTGGATTTAAGAATGTTTCCCTGGCCAGGGAAACAAGACTTCCTACATATGATCTGTCCTTTCATGATGCCTCTAATGTAGGTCATCAGGAATGTTGTAATACACATTTGAAACGCAACCAAAAATTTAATTGTTTGGTTTTAAAGACTCCATTTAACTAACATTAGGACTACTTGATTGACAGTTCCCCAAAAGTTGTTAATCCAACATAATGCCATTCTTCACTCATCCTGAGGTACCCTGATGTTGTAGAGCACCCCTTTGTGTTGTCTTTGTAGATCCACACTCCTGGGAGAAGTGCATCCCGATGCACAAGTTCATCTAGCAAGTGGTGCCTGTTTTGATATCTTTCCCCTGATTCTAAATCTTTAGAATATGAAAGGGAGATAACCCCACCTGCCCTTCAGCACTATTGACTTGAAGGAGAAGTTGCCAGTGGAGTACTGCTCTGTCTCTAATGCTTTCCCTTGGGCACTACTTTAATTCTCCTGTAAAGCTTTAAGTTTTTGGTGACTGTGGACATCATCCAAGCCCTAGTCCCCTTGAGCAACTTCTTTCAAGTGTCTTATTTTCTCATCTGGGGTCTGATATGAGTGGCATCGTATCTAAAGCTGCTAGAAGAAAGACAAATTACCTTCATTGCCTAGAACAACGTTTCTTAAATGGGGGGTTCCAACCCAAGTTTATTGTTTGGGGGTTATGGTATTGCCACCCCTACTTCTGTACTGCCTTCAGAGCTGGGCACCTGGCCAGTAGCCGCTGTTCTCCAGCTGCCCAGGTCTGAAGGCAGCATCACTGCCAGCAGCAGCACACAAGTAAGGGTTGCATGGTATGGTTCCTGCATGACAATTTTCATTTTTTATTCAGTGCTGTGTATTTAACCTTTTAAGGATTAGCAGAAACTCACATGACTTGCACCTTAGCTGAGTTCATCTTTATTATTGGATCTAAAATGAGTCTCAGTGGGAAAAAATAACAGTCTGGGTACAACAATACTGTAGTATCCATTGACAAGGTGCTCTGTCAATAGAGAAGAAGGCAATCAATCACATTTTCTTCCAACCCCATAAAAAAGGAATACACGTGTTCATTTGAGTTCCACTTGAGTAAAGAATTGCTACCAAGCTCTAGGACCTGCCCAAAGATATTAGGGGACCCTAATTGATGATCTGTGTGAGCTAATTAGTAGGATCTAAAGTCAAAAGAAAAATTAAGTTAAATGGTGGCCAATGTTTCATAAACTGAA
Source organism: Emydura macquarii macquarii (assembly GCF_026122565.2). Classification (NCBI taxonomy): domain Eukaryota; kingdom Metazoa; phylum Chordata; order Testudines; family Chelidae; genus Emydura; species Emydura macquarii. The sequence continues at coordinate 5,083,451 of NW_027132905.1, read as the reverse complement.
GTGGCTGAACCTCCATCCAGAAGCAATGAAGAGGTAGTCTGCAGTAAAAGATGGTTATCTTCTCTCTTCCCTTCCTCCTTGCAATTTATGTTGAACCAGATTTACAAGTATTGAAGGGTATGGTCTGTTCAGTTAAGACCGATATAAAGACAAAGGTGGTGGAGTAGCTTTGTACATCGAAGAGAGAGACTGTAAAGAAATTAGAAGTGATGGAATTGATCAGACAGTCTGTCTGGGTGAAAATTGGGGACGAAAAATACTAGTTTCCCATGGGATTGTGCTTGGGGGTGTGCTACAGACCACCAGGATCTGAACTGGACATGAATAGAGACCTCTTTAAGGCTTTTAATGAAGTAAATACTACTGGGAACTGTGTGATTATGGGAGACTTTAACTTCCCAGATATAGACTGGAGGAGGACAAGTGATAATAGTAGTAATAGGGCTCAGATTTTCCTGGATGTGATAGCTGATGGATTCCTTCATCAAATAGTAACTGAACCAACAAGAGGGGATGCCATTTTAGATTTGGTATTGGTGAGTAGTGAGGACCTCATAGAAGAACTGGTTGTAGGGGACAATGTTGGTTCGAGCAACCATGAGCTAATTCAGTTCAAACTAAATGGAAGGACAAACAAAAATAGATCTGTGACTAGGGTCTTTTACTTCAAAAGGGCTAACTTAAAAAAATTAAGGGAATTAGTTGAGGAAGTGGACTGGACTGAAGAACTCATGGATCTAAAGGTGGAGGAGGCGTGGAATTACTTCAAATCAAAGTTGCAGGAACTATATGAAGCCTGCGTCCCCAAGGAAGGGGAAAAATTCAAAGGCAAGAGTTGTAGAGCAAGCTGGATGAGTAAGCATCTCAGACAGGTGATTAAGAGAAAGCAGAAAGCCTACAAGGAATGGAAGATAAGGATCAGCAAGGAAAACTACCTCTTGGAGGTCAGAACATGTAGAGATAAAGTGAAAAAGGCCAAAAGCCAAGTAGAGTTGGACCTTGCAAAGGGCATTAAAACCAATAGTAAAAGGTTTGATAGCCATATAAATAGGAAGAAAACAAAGAAAGAAGTGGTACCACTAAGCACTGAGGATGGGGTGGAGGTAATGGATAATCTAGGCATGGCCGAATATCTAAACAAATACTTTGCCTCCATTTTTAATGAGGCTAATGATGAGTTTGGGGATAGTGGTAGGGTGGCTAATGGGAATGAGGATATGGAGGTAGAAATTACCACATCTAAGGTAGAAGCCAAACTTGAACCGTTCAATGGGATTAAATCGGGTGGATAATCCCCATCCAAGAATGTTAAAGGAGCTAGCACATGAAATTGCAAGCCCATTAGAAAGGAAATTTAATGAATCTGTAAACTCAAGGGCTGTATGACTGGAGAATTACTAAGATTGGGGGGGGAAAGTGATCAGGGTAACTATAGGCCTGTTAGTTTGACCTCGGTAAAGTATGCAAGGTCTTGGAAAAATTTTTGAAGGAGAAAGTAGTTAAGGACATCAAGGTTAACAGTAATTGGGATAAAATACAACATGGCTTTACTAAAGGTAGATCGTGCCAGACCAACCCGATCTCCTTTTTTTTGAGTAGATAAGATTTTTTTAGACAAAGGGAATGCAGTGGATCTAATTTACCTCGATTTCGGTTAGTCCTTTTGATATGGTTCCATATGGGGAATTAGTAGTTAAATTGGAAAAGATGGGGATTAAGTGGATAAGGAACTGTTTAAAGGGGAGACTACAATGAGTCATATTGAAAGGTGAACTGTCAGGCTTGAGGGAGGTTAATAGTGAAGTTCCTCAGGGATCGGTCTTGGGACCAATCTTATTTAACCTTTTTATATTGACTTTGGCACAAAAAGTGGGACTGTGCTAATAAAGTTTGCGGAAGATACAAAGTTGGGCGGTATTGCCAGTACAGAGAAGGATCGGGATATCCTACAGGAAGATCTGGATTACTTTGTAAACTGGAGTATTAAAAATAGGATGAAATGTAATAGTGGAAAGTGCAAGGTTATGCATTTAGGGATTAACAAGAATTTTTGCTATAAGTTGGAAGTGACAGGAGGAGAAGGACCTGGGTGTATTGGTTGATCACAGTATGACTAGGAGCCGCCAAGGTTATGTGGCCGTGAAAAAAGCTAATGCGGTCCTAGGATGCATCAGATGAGGTATTTCCAGTAGAGATAGGGAGGTGTTAGTACTGTTATACAAGGCGCTGGTGAGACCTCATCTGGAGTACTGTGTGCAGTTCTGGTCCCCCATGTTTAAGAAAGATGAATTCAAACTGGAAGAGGTGCAGAGAAGGGCTACTAGGATGATCTGTAGAATGGAAAACCTGCCTTATGAGAGAAGACTCAAAGAGCTTGGCTTGCTTAGCCTAACCAAAAGAAGGTTGAGGGGAGATATGATTGCTCTCTGGAAATACAGAGGTATAAATACCAGGGAGGGAGAGGAATTATTTAAGTTCAGTGCCAATGTGGACACAACTGGCTATCAAGAAGTTTAGACTTGTAATTAGATGCAGGTTTCTAACCATCAGAAGAGTGAAGTTCTGGAATAGCCTTCCAAGGGGAGCAGTGGGGGTAAAAAACCTAGCTGGCTTCAAAACTGAGCTAGATAAATTTATGGAGAGGACGGTGTGATGGGACAGCCTCGTTTGGCAGTTGACTGATCTTTGACTACTGAGATGGGACATTTGATGGGGTGGGTTTCGAGTTATTACAGAGAATTTTTTCTTGAATGTCTGGCTGGTGAGTCTTGCCCGCATGCTCAGGGTTTAACTGATCACTATACTTGGGGTTGGGAAGGAATATTCCCCCAGGGCAGATTAGCAAAGGATCTGGGGTTTTTTCGCCTTCCTCTGTAGCATAGGGCACGGCTCACTTGTTGGTGGATTCTCTGTACCTTAAAGTCTTTAAACCATGATGTGAGGACTTTAATAGCTCAGTGAATTATTCCAGGAGTGGGTGGGTGAGGTTCTGTGGTCTGCATTGTGCAGGAGGTCAGACTAGATGGTCATTTTGGTCCCTTCTGACCTTAGTCTATGAATCTACCATTGGGATACATCAGCTTTCTGACTTCTGATTTGAATTCTCACTCCCTCTTTATCCCTTGCATGCAGCTAAATTCTCACCTGTACTTTTTGTCTTGCATTGTATTTCTTTTCCGAGAACATTTCCTGTTTGATGTATTGATAGTGAATCAACATCCTGAAGATACAGGGCAAATATATAATCTGGTGCCTTTTGCATTCCATGCGCCTCTCCCCTTCCCATTAATACTTTAGATTATTTGTAATATGGTATCAAAGGTTATTGCTTTAATTCTAAGCCTCCTGTATTTTATTTTAAATCTCAAATAAGATTGCAGAGTCGCTTAAAGTGGAATAAAAAACCACAATCTTAACGAATTATTAAGTAAATTACTAGCCAGCAAAAATAATTACTGCATGTCAATGCTAGGAAGTACCTGAAGGGTTTGTAGGAGATGAGTGAATCTTCCTCCTAGTCCAAGACTCAGCAGCATTGCAGGGTAAAAATGAGACTGGCAGTGAAATGCAGAATGAAGACCAAAGAGACAAAATCCCTCTAATGAATAGAGGTATTTCATACATCTACATGTTTTGAGCAGTTCCATACCCACTAAGTGTTCAGGAAGGCACCATTGACTTTTCAGAAGTTTTATGCCAGCAAATCTAAGGACTAGAAATATAGGCCCCCCTTTTTTTTTGGGCGGGGCGGGGTGTTGGTGTGTTCAACTCAGCACTTTAAAGGGAGCCTGACTATTGGAGCAGATGATCACCATTTCTGTAAGTCAGCCCCTTTAAGGCATCAAGTTGGGCACCTAGCCACCCCCCCTGCTTTTTAAAGAAATTTTAAGTGAAAATTTAGTGCTGCGTAGCAAGTGCTCAGGCTTATTTGCTCTCCCATTCATACAACCTTCAAGCGTTCCAGGGGAAGTTCTTTACTCTCCATGGAATAGGCAATTTGTCAGTCTATGTTCATATTGCTGTTTCATGCAGCCAAGATGAATCCAGTGCCTTAATCTTAGTCATTGCTTAGTCATCTTAGTCATATCTGCTGAGAAGTTCTAAGAGTTAATTGGTTTGTCCATATAGTGTTAAAATGTCATCAGCAGGCACAAGGCAAAACACTTGCACAAACCCCATACTTTAATGTTTTCTATCAAACTTTAACAAACAGCTTCCTGTTCACAAATAATATCAGTGACTTGTTGAGACAAACCTCTGTGTGCATCTCAATATTGTACTTTTAAAAGTGTAAAGATTGCCTCTGTTACTTATCAAAGCAGTGTGTTCTGTTAGTCCACATATTGTAAGCACAGAGCTTTTAACTCTATATTGAAAAGGTCTTTTCTGAGACTACATTTCAACTACCCTTAATGAGAAATTTTTGTCAGATACTTATTGCTGGTTAACTTGTCACAGACACAATCACTAAACACCTTTTAATCTTACTGAGTGTGATGACATGCAGGTCTGCCTCTAGGTTTGATGTAGCAATTCACAGCTTTTGGAAATGCTAATGATCATGTTGAGGTGCCTGAATAAATGAGCATATTATCATATGGAGGTGCTGAACTAGCAGTTGGTGTAACTCATGGGCAGTCTTAAAACTCTTTGGTGGGAAAACAAAACAAAGGTGTGGAAACTACTGAAAAGGAAGCAGGGATGTGAAGCTAGATTAGTTTTTCTGTCTACATTCAGCCAGCTTTTTTAAAATCAGTTTACCTGTAAACTTGAACAAAAATAGTAATGCTAGCAGAAAAGGTTGCTGTTCCTTGTTTGATCAAACATACCTTAAATGACTGCTTTTTTCCAAAGCTGATAGATGAGGAGCAACATAAAAAGTTAAATAGACTCTGCCTTCTGTTGTGTGGGTCACTGGCCTGTGTGTGTGTTTTTGTTTGGGTTTTTTTTCAGTGCTTTGATAGAGGAGTTACTGAATCAAGTTTTCATGTAGCAGACTGTGGGATATGCTATAGTGTTTTCTTAAGAGAAGGGAGAGAGGAGTGCTAGTCTGATCTACTCAGCTATACAGTTTTTCAAGCAAGAAATGTCAGCAGTTACCAAAGTCCAGCTGCCTCGGAAAATGTTTTTCTAGGATCCTGCTTGGTGCTGGATTGTAGGATGGGAGGGAATATAATGGTTTAGGAGTAGATAATGGAGAACTTGACAACTCGCATATGTCAAGCCCATGAGTCTAGAGTACAATACTTTAGGGAAGGGGGAGGGGAAACTGGATTCCTCATCAAAAGTGCTCTTCCTTGGATGCTAGCTATTTCGTTTTTAAGCAATGGGTTCTTGGCACCTTAATAAACCATAGAAATATTTCTTACAGGAGAGAAGGTGGTTGGGTGGGAAGTATAAAGAATGATGACCTTTCCCAAAATATGAAAGGTATGGTAGGTAGGTCTAGTGCTCAACACACATCCAGTTAAAAAAAATTCTTTTAAATGGGGACTATATCATGATCCAACTCTCCAAATATTGAAATTTGGAATGATTATCCCTGAGGTGGAAACTTGGGAGCTAAAATCTACTCTGATTTATACACCAGACAAATGCAATTTTAAATGGGGTAATACAGGGAATAAGGCAAGGCAGAATTTGACCCCTACGAATTCTTGATCTGTATGGGGAAGCATTTCCCTGTAAAAACTCTAGTCACCTGGTGACCATCAGTACTTGTTCAGTCCAACATTCCAAATGAAATGCTGGAGGATCTTTCATCCCAAATGGTCAGTATCCTCTCTGAATTCCTGCTGGGCACACTCTTCCAACAGTGGACAGTGAGCTAGCACAGAGACTAGATTGCTTACCCAAAAAGACCTTGAGCTTTCAAGGATAGCAATGTTTGCTTTGTGGCTGTGTGTTTATAAACTCTTGTTCCTTAGATTTCATATTGTGGTTCTTCAATCACAAGATAGATGCTTGTCTCATGTTGTGCCCCTACCCTATTAATACCCTCACAGGGTCCCAGAGCCCAGTCTCCAACCGAAGCCTGAACATCCACACTGCAATTAAACAAGCCCCATAGCCTGAGCCCCACGAGCCAGTCAGCTGATATGGGCCAGCCATCAGCGTTTAATTGCAGTTTAGGCATACCACATGACAGGGGTAATCAATTATTTTTGTCAAGATCCAAATTGCTTGGTCCAGGTATTGTTAAGGTCCACACTATAGAGAAAATATATAAAAGATTTTGAGTTCTGTTCAAAAGCATCTGGCAGTCTGGATTTGGCCCACAGTTCACCTGTTGCAGGAGTTCTCAAACTTTTTTTTTCTGGGAACCCTTTTGAAAATAATTCAAGTTGTGATGACCCCTCCAAAAAAGTGACCATCCCTCCATCAGTGTGGATTGATTTAAATCATTTCACAATGATACTACTTCACATATTTCTTAAACAATGGTGCATATCTGATCACTAAAACATGTTAATTTACAACTCAGTATAGCATTTTACAATATCTAGGAGGGTATACTTTGTGTAATTTTTTAGATAACTTGATTTTTATTAATTTAGGAAATAGTACACAACACTCTATGTCAAGTTGCAGGTGCATCAGCAGTACATTAGGAATGGTAAGAACTAAATCACACACACAAACACAATAGCACTTACATTTTATTAAACTAAATCTTAAATGTTACATAAATGTTTCACATTTGCAATTGCAGCTGTCTCCTGAGTTGCTGGCTGACAGCTGTCCTTAAACTTCATTTTTTAAATTTTCAAATTTTATTAACTCTAACAGACAAATCATCACAACACTAAACGTACATTGTCCTTAAAACTTCTACAACTAGCTCTCATCTTCCCCACTCCCACTGTCGCTATTATTCATAGACCGACACAGAAATACGAGTTTTCCTGCTTTTTCAACTCAGTCCATTTCTTAGCTTTGGGTGAATAATACTAAGCTATGAAAGTATTCTCTGTGCCTGCAGAGGAAGCTACTGCTGTGAGAAGTTGGTTTAGCAACTGAAGGAACTCTGTTCAAGGTGCCTGGCTAACGATTTCCACCAATTCAGGGGAGTGACTTTGTTCAAAACATCATCAGTAAATGTGTACTGTTTAAATGGTTCCACTCCAGCCCTGAAATTTACTGTGACAAGCATAACTGAGGAGTGATTTTGAGATGCCCATAACATGGCAGCATCATCATCTTCAGAAGTTAGGACCTACTTATGTGAGAATGTTGAGAATGTTTGCAAGAAAATGAGGTGGAGTTAGTGCTTGATCCATTCGCTTCTTTATTGCCTGTGGTTTAACTTTCTGGTGAGGTATTTTTCTTCACTGTCTCTTGAAGTGCCTTCCAAATTTCAACAGCATCAGCAATGCAGCAACAATTTCTCTGAAGTTTAAGGCTACAGATATAGGCTTCAGTATACTGAGCATATCCTCTACATTCCTCTTTAATCCAATGTTAGATACTTTGGACGAAATACTTCCATCTAGAGAAAAAAATATTCTCTCTGGACCTGCAGAAGAGAGTCAAAAGTTGGCGTAGTACTTCAAACTCCAGTTCCACGTGCTTAGCCAGTGACTTTCACCAGCTCAGTCATTTGGCTTTCTTTTAAAATTTGGCAGTCAACATGTACTGCTTTTAGTATTCTTATTTTTTGCTTGTCACAAATCTATTATGTGTAGTAAGTTTAGGCCTTAACATAGGTTGTCACAACTTAAAAACAGTTTTTTAAAAAGGATTTAAGTCCAATTTTTTAAAATAAAATATTGGATCCTTTTAACCACCCTTTTAAACAGTAGTTAAAACATGAAACTAGCCATGAAATCTAAGCTGCAAAGCAGTTCGTAGTGCATCATCCTAGAGAAATAATGGTATCTCTTTCAAGAGTGATCCTGTATCTATTGTGCCTGGCTGGTTGATCAAGGTCTGCAACACTCTTAGAGGAGACAGGAAGAGGAAAATTGCATTTAGCAGGCAGGTATCTATGGCTCCTGTTTTCTTGCTGTAGAACAGTATGAGTAATCCCTGCATAGCAATTGATATTTCAGTAGTATTTTATACCGTATACCACAGAAATTTATTCCCATTAACACTGCTGCAAGTCCTGTACAGAACAATATATGCACAGGGCTAAAACAAAAGCAACATAAAATGTACAGAAAGAGAAAATTAATAGGCTTACAAAGTACAGAGAGATGAGAAACATATTGTGAATTTCTCTCCTGGACTGCACTTGTCCATTTGGTATTGGGTACTTGTCACTGAATTACAGAAAACTGTACTCTATCTTGCTACTGGGTGTAGGATTCTAATGCTTGACCTTTTTCTGATCTTTCCTGTATGTACAGACCATGGAGCTAAAGTGGTTGCTGTGTGTGACTTTGCTAATACTTGGGATAGTTGATGTCCAGACACATGATGGCGAAGATGACCATGGTGATGATGTAATTGATATTGAGGATGACTTGGAAGATGGTGTTGAGGAGGTAGAAGAGTCAAAGCCTGAAGCCAGCACCCCTCCTCCATCCCCAAAGGTTTGACTTAAATTTACAATAATAAAACAAAATTACACTTGGTAGTCTGCTTATTGTAACTGGTCCCATATTGGTCTGATTTAGGAACTCTCTTGAGCATAATTCAGTATGCCCACAGAGTAACAGCATTCATTTGAAAGAAGCATTGGAATGAAACGAGCTGCAATACTTCCATAGGAAAATTTCTAAAGCGCATTTGAATCTTCTGATGTGATACTGGGATTTAGCAATGCTAGTCCTCTTAGACTTGCTGTTTTTATCTTCAAACTAAAATTATAAAACTCAAGCAATGGCATTCAGATTTGAGTATAAATAAGAAGTTAAGATGCTTTAAGTAGAGAACTTATCCAAGTCAGGAAAAGTGGGATGAACTCAAAGCCTTGACATTTTGTAGGGCAGCAAAGATGTTTAAAGGTATGTGCAAACTTTTTTTTTTTCTCTTCCTTCTCCAATAGGTTACCTATAAGCCCCCAGTTCCAACAGGAGAAGTTTATTTTGTGGAAAACTTTGATAAGGGAACCCTGGAAGGGTAAGTGTGATCCTCAAGATGATTTAATGAAGTAAATGAATTAGTCAGTTTGGACCTACAATAAGGTGTAATGAATACAACCTTTCCAGAGGGCACATTCTTGAATAGCTAATGTTATGTGACCAGAGTTCAAATGACACCTACATATAACCACCTTACTATACATCACTCCTAATCTTCATATCTCTTGAAAATCTGTAGAATGTTCAATTAAGCATTTCCGTTAGATGCCCGTCCAGAGGGGAAATGTACCATGTGCACATACAGTATCATATAAGCTGGCTTTCAGTGGCCTTTCCAGGTAATATGACAAGATGGAGAAAATGGTGCTACAAGCACTCTCTGTAGTGACATACTAACAGTAGGATCACTGGTACAAAGCTGCTTTGATGCTTACGTCTAGGTTTGCTTCATGTGTTGGAGAACTCTCAGAGCAGACCTCCCAAAGTGACTAGTCAATGATGGGGCTCAGAATACAGTAGGGCAGTGGTTCCCAAACTTTTGGGGTCATGTCCCCCTTTCCTGGTCTGTGCCGGCCCTCCACCCCAGGAGCAGGAATCGGCAGCCAGGGCCAAAGCTGCGTTTGGGGACCAGGGAGCCTCCCCGCTCTGCTGCGCACCCCAAAGGTTCCTCTGTGCCCCCCTAAGGGGTGTGCAGCCTGCAGTCTGGGGACCTCTGCAGTAGGATCTAGTTAAAAAGTAGCTCTTGCAGTGGCTGGGTGTTTCTTTAGAGCTGGCTTTGTATAAAAGCCTGTAACTATGGCTGTCCCTTACCTCTGCTGGGTATATCATTTCAGGTGGTTTCTTTCCAAGGCCAAGAAGGATGATACAGATGATGAAATTGCAAAATACGATGGTGAGTGCCATCTAGTTTTTGTTTAGAATTATATTCTGGTTGTCTGTACTGCAGAGCTAAACATGGGGTGCAGATATTACCCTGACTGAACATTCATGAGACTATCCTACATATGAAAAGTGGGTGGGCATTTGGGTGTAGTGTTCAGCTACTTACATGCAGTGAGTGTGGCTTTTGCAGCAAGTGCTCTCAGTGTTGAAATGTTGTGTCCCTAATTAATACAGTTTTCATTTTTTGATGGCTAGTCTGTACAACAATGTATACCTAGTGTAATATGACTGAATGTGGCTTCTGGAAATGCCATTGTAACCTGTCTTGTACAGAATAACAACTCGTAATTTCCTGTTAAAGTTCAGTAAAATAAGAAAACAAGGAATTGTGGGTTCTGATAGTAACAAAATGATGCGTGTTCCTTGCAGGTAAATGGGAAGTGGAGGAAATGAAGGACACTAAACTTCCAGGGGACAAAGGACTTGTACTGATGTCCCGGGCCAAGCATCATGCCATCTCTGCCAAACTGAGCAAACCCTTTGTATTTGATACCAAACCCCTCATTGTACAGTAAGTGGAAAAACAGCAATTTACTGCACCAGAAAGGGCCTGGTGGCAGTTAGTGGCTTGTTCCAGAATTACATAAATTTTGGTTGACCAAACAATAGTAAAGCGTGGTAGCTCATTACCATGCAGAATATTGGCTACTAATGCCACCCCTCCCTCCCTCCTCTCCCCCCCCCCCAAAAAAAAAAAAAAAAAAAAAAAAAAAAATTGGGAGTGTACAATAACTTCCACTTCAAGTTCTTGGAGATGCTGCTTTCCATCTGAAGAAACCAGCTGTTTTTGAATTTCTGGAAAGTACCCTTTCCTTCCAGTGTGAAACTGACAACTATAGTTGGTTTCACTCTTGTACAGCTGTAATAGCAAAGGCTTAGTGAACTGACTTATCTGTTGTGATTGATAAGAGGAGTCAAACAATTAGCAGGGGCTATGTAAAGACAACTCGTGAGTTAATCGATTTTTTTTTTTTTTTGGTCCAGCTAATTGTCCTTTCTTTCTCTCCCTGATAGCAAGGCAAAACCAGCTTGTTCCTTTTATTCCCCAGCTGATTTTGCCATGAGCATACAAAAGCTTGTCCAGTTTAGCAACAATTGCTAGAGGGGTCATGGCAGATATACAAGAATCCAGACTTATTGGGATGAAAGCCCTTCATTGGGAATAGCTGATCTGTGGGACTTTTCCAGCAAGACAGGAGAGTAATCAACTCATCAGTCTGCATGTGATAATGAGTTAATCATTCTGCCTGTTGCCTCGCTGTTTACTTTGTGGTTTTTATGAATGTTTAAGATCTGTTACGAAATGTGGCAAACACTCTTATTTAAAAAACCTTTTTAATTTGTATAGAAGCTCCATTACATCTTTTATATTAAGAGAATGTTGTCTAGTTCATTCCATGTACTACAATGTGTCCTCTGCTTCTCTGTCCAAAATGAAAATCAGGTATGAAGTGAATTTCCAAAATGGGATTGAGTGTGGTGGTGCCTATGTGAAGCTGCTTTCTAAAACCACTGAGTTGAACCTGGTGAGTGATATGCATGCTGTTGAGTTACTATGCCCCAAAGACCAGCCTGTTTCTCACTCTTCCCCCAAAGAAACTCTTACGATCATAATGGCCTGAGGGCAGTGGTTCATGTTTAGGGGCAGACTCACAAAAGTGGTCTGCACCCAGCAGCTGGCATTGTCCTTAGTGGGAGCAGATGGGTGCTGAGCTCTTCTGGAAGTCTGGTTTCCACAGTTGACTTTGGGCTGAGCATTCCTACCTCTCCCCCATAAGAATCCACAATCTTTTTATTAACTGCTATACACTTTGCGGATTCCTTTCTTTCTTCTCCCTCTTACTATAAAAGAGTAGCCATCTCACATGAGGCCTGTAGAGGGCACGCTAAATGGTGTATCTTGTAAAGTTCCCTTTAGCTGTTCCACAATTAAACTGTACTCTTCATGCAGAGGGAAACTGACTGGAATTAGGCAGTTGTCTTCTGAAGTGAATTCTAAGGAGGGGCTGCAAAGACAAATAATCTAAGATGATCCTAGTCGTATAATTTTCCTGCATCAGACTTCTTACACTTCAATCTGCTTGTAAGGAGATTAATGTCTGAAGTATTAGAGGCTTTGTGCTTGCAAGATGGGCTAGTTAGATGCGCTAGGTGCAGTAAATGTCTTGGACTAAACACATTTTGTACCTGGCCCATGGACCACTATTCCAGTAGCATATGAAAGAAAATGGGGAGAATTTCATGTACTGTGGCTACTAGATTTTTTTTTTTTTAAATCAAAGCCCTCCAGTTTTCAGTAGGCTTTCCCCAGGGAAGTAGAAGTCAAAACTGTTGTGTTGTCTCTACTTTTCTTCCCCTTCACTGTTTTGTCAGAATCTCTATTGATATAGATCATATCTGACTAGGATATGCCCTTTAGGATGTGAAAGACCACTTAGTGATTGTACAATCACTTCTTCAGTTCTTTATGAACTGAATGGCCGAATAGTGTAATTGGGGGTAGACAAACTTGCTTGCAATGATTTTTGTTAAAGGGATAGTGTTAATGGACATCCAGTTAATTCTTAAAGCTTCATATAATACATCAGCCTTATGCTTGGTATTATTTGTGGCTCTTGAGTCAAGTTTACTCTGTTAATGCTTCTTATGTCCCTCTCTTGTGAGAGAGAACCACCCAGACAGGGAAACTGAATGTACAAGGGAAACAGACTGACTAGACAACAATGTCAAATGCACAGTAAAAATTTCAGTTTCTTTCAGTGCTGGTAATGGCTGTTGAGAATCGGTTTGTTTTTAAAAACAAAAACAAAACTTTTGCATTGTGGCATTTCTGTGATCTGGAATTTTTTTTAATTGATGTCTGGCTAATCTAACAGGTTATTTTACATATGCAGCCTGTGCCCCCAATTAGGCACTATTTAATGGCTTGAGGTTTTTAATCTTACTGTCACTCTTGAAAGCTCCCTTCTACTAGTATGGGGAAAATAAAGACGTCTGGACAAGATGATGGAAAATACAGGGACCAGCAATGCACTAGTAGGAAGATGGATTTAGACTGTCCTAATTGGCCTCTTCCATTTAAAATTTCTGTTACAGTATCAACCATCTATTGCCGGTTTTAATCCCAAATAGAATCATGCTGCTTAATAAGTTAAGAACATTTGCGGTGAGCACTGTCTTTTCTAAACCCGAACTCTCCAATGACGTACTCCAACTGTTCTCTTTAAAGGATAAGTTCCATGACAAAACTCCCTACACAATCATGTTTGGTCCTGATAAATGTGGAGAAGATTATAAATTACACTTCATCTTTCGGCACAAGAACCCCAAAACTGGCAAATACGAAGAGAAGCATGCAAAGCGTCCAGATGCAGATCTGAAGACCTACTTTACTGATAAGAAGACCCACCTCTATACTCTGGGTAAAGTAACTTTAAACTTGGGGAGTGTTTCAAGAAAATGTGCAGATTTCAAAGAAGGTCATGGGTGAATGATTGGTTTGTTTTTTAGTGCAAGAGAAATGGAAAGGAGTCCTAAACAGTAACTGAATGTATCTGTGTGTGTGTATATATATATATGTAGACGTCATACAACTAAAACATGTTGTTCTTCCTTTCTTCTGTTTTTCTGTGCAAGAAATCTCATCAAGGAGCATGCACTGCTTTTGAGTTTTAACTCTGGCAGGGAAAACATGGGACTCTGAACTTGGTAGGTAAAGGAGAATTGGCTTTCCAGATATGGTCTTAAATATCTTAATTTATATGCATTCAGTTACTGACTTGGGATCTTACATGCTATCTAGTAGCATGTTCCTATCCATTCTTTAACTTCTTGGGACAGAAGGCGCTAAACTCCAGGGAAAATGACCATGCTGCATCTCCCTGGGACAAAATGGTAGAAGCCCTCCTTTTGCAAGCAACTGTTTCAATACTAGTAATTTTTATTGGCTTTCATTTTCGCTGGCTGTTCCATGGAGTTTTCAGAGGTGATGGTTTTTGGAGCTGATAGTCAGACAGGGAAAATGCATTGGAGAGTGAAAACTGATCACACTCCTGGTTAAAACAATGATAGGAGCATAAGAATTGCCATGCTAGATAAGATCGGTGATTGTGGTTCAATAGCCTGTTGATAGCAGTGGCTATCAGAGGCTGAAGAGGAATGTTCAAGAAGCCCTGCAGTAGGAATAACATTTTCTAGGGAAAGATCTTCTGAACACCCATCTGTCAAAGGCTGGCTTATGCCCTGAAGTATAAGGGAGTTAACCCTTCAGAATTCTTGGTTTAGTTCTTAGTCCTATTATCCTAATTCTGAACGTTCTTGTTGACCATATGAATACTGAATCCTGCTAAGATCTTACACTCTTAGCTTGGATCTACTACCCTCTGCTATGCAGCTATCAGCTTTGAAACTTGCTTCACTCTGACTGCTACAACTGCACTACCAGATATTCTCCTTGAGAATCAGCTTTTCTAGATCTTTTGCTGCCAGAGCGAGGGCTTTCCCATAACCTGTATAGTGCTAGTAACTACACAAGACTCCTGATTCCATGAACAAAAGCAGTATAGAAATACTGAGCTGCTCTCTCACTGGTTTCAAGATGAAACAGTGAGTCTTGTTTGGCTGCATTGCTTCTTTCTTCAGAATAGAACTTAAGCTGTGCTCTGAGGCTGATTTAACTGAAGGGAGAGCTTGCTAAACAATGTGTGCATGACAGTGATATGGGCAGGTGTGGGATCTAGTCTGAAAAGTGACATTTTAAAAAGGGCATAGAAGGGTCCAGTGTGTTGTGGTGTCTATTTCTTTATCAAACATGATAAATGTAAATATAAAAGGACACTCTAATTGCTGGTCCAGATTGAAACTGGGTTGGTCTGACTTCATGTTTTATTGCCAGTAATAAAGATGTCCATTTATGTCCTGTCACCTTCCCCCCCCTCCCTTGACAGCAATAGCTGGGAACTTTCTAAACAATTCTGTTTATGGATGAGGCAGAATAGAATCCACAGTTCTGCTAGTTTTACCTGTGGTACCTCTGCAAGGCTAAAAGGAGTAAAACACCTTTTTTAAATAAATTTCATAAAAGGTCAGAGATGGGACCATGAATGTATACAGAGCAGAGCACACGATTAAGGGCAGTGCAGGTTTTTTCCAGAGTTACTTTTCAAGTAAATAAGGAGTTCCTGTCCTTTCCCTTAAGAAAATAGAAGTGGCAAAGACTGACTCTCTCTGTTGGGGGAGGAGGGACCTAATAAATCTCCCTATTCTAGGTTCTTGTCTTTACAAGTAGTGTCACAGGTGAGTGGGGGTGGGGGACAGAACTTTTTCCAGACATAATTGATTTTTGGGGGCCTATATAATACTAAAGCCTGTTGGGTACCCACAATAAGACTCTCCATAAGTAGGTTAAGACAAAGATCTTTATTCTTGTGTAGATAGGTAATCTCTTTTCCCTTAGCAGCCCCTTTTGACATTTGTTTGGCTGTGGCGGTAACTTCAGCTAGAAGGATGATTGTTCTAGTTTGAGGTTTGGGAGAGGGTGACAGAGTAGAAAGGGCCAATGAGATTCTCTAGGATCAATTTTCTCCTTCCATTAGCCAAAAAGGCTCCATTGACTTTCTCCCTTTCTATTCCTGTTTTTCCAGTCTTGAATCCTGATAATAATTTTGAAATCCTGGTTGATCAGACTGTGGTGAATAGTGGGAATCTCCTAAATGATATGACTCCTGCTGTGAATCCACCCCGAGAGATTGAGGACCCAGATGACCAGAAACCAGAGGACTGGGATGAGAGGCCCAAGATCCCAGATCCAGATGCCGTTAAACCAGAAGACTGGTGAGTAACTTGGATGGTGATATTAGGGGAAGCTGTTGCTAGGTAACCTAGTGCTGGTCTAAAACTATTTCTTTTTTATGATTTGGATGGATAATTTTTAAGCCTTCCTATTTTTATTTGTGTTCATAGTTGTGAGGAATTGAGGGTCAGACAATTTATATAATTTTTTGAATCTGTCTCCTGTCAGTGCTTTATAACCACTAAAACGCACATTGTCAAAATATACGAAGTAAATAGTCATGAATCAAACTAAGTTCTGAAACAGCATTTTTCTTTGTCTAGCTGTAAGTTTTGATTGATGGAAATATTTTTTTGTCTGTGTACGGTGAAATAGATTGTTTACTGACATTTATCTGTAAAAATTGAATCTTTCCAAGCCTAACCATAGCATCTGTTTGGTGGTAACTGCAGATAGTGGTTCCGTGCCCTTGCATTTGAATGAGTGTCAGAATGAAGTTGAGCACTAACTAATATTTGCAAGCCAGGTAACTTTACGTAAAGTTCCTTGCTTAGCCATAGATGTGCTTCATTTGATAACTGATCAAACATGGGATGAAGTGCTTGAACACTTAAAATGATGGATACCTGAAGCTTATTTTGGCCAAAAGACTCTTGTGATGGGGATTAAATGACCAGTTCAAAATCTGACACCTTCAATCCAGATAGTCCTTGGGAGACTGATAGTTAAGAAAATGAGTAGCCGTGCTGGGTCAGAGCAGAGGTCCATCTAGACTAGTATTCTGTCTTCAAACAGTGGCTTTGCCAAATGCTTCAAAGATAACGAACAGAACAGGGCAGTTATTGAAAGATCCGTCTCTGTCATCCAGTTCCATCTACTGGCTGTCAGAGGTTTAGGGACATCAAGAGCATGGGGTCCCTGTGACCTATCCTCCATGAATGTATCCGATTCTTTTTTGAAACCTGTTACACTTTTGGCCTTCACAACATCCCCTGGCAATGAGTTCTACAGGCTGACTGTGTGTTGTATGAAGAAAACGACTTTAGGTTTTTGTTTTAAACCTGCTTCCTGTTAATTTAATTGGGTGACTCCTGGTTCTTGTGTTTGAGAAGGGGTAAATAACACTTGCTTATTTACTTTCTCCACACCATTCATGATTTTATAGACCTATATCCTAGCCCCTCCCACCCGGTCTCTTTTTTGTAAGATGAACTGTCTTTTTAATCTCTGCTCATATAGAAGCTGTTCCATAGCTGTAATCACTTGTTGTTGCCCTTCTCTGTACCTTTTTCCAATTCTTTTTTTGAGATGGGGCAATCAGAACTGCATGTAGTATTAAGGTATAGGCATATCATGGATTTATATAGTAGTATTATAGATTTGTTTTATCCATCTCTTCCCTAATGGTTCCTAACATTGTTAGCTTTTTGACAGCCGCTGTACATTGAGCAGATGTTTTCAGAAAACTATCCATGATGACTCCTAAGATTTTTCTTGAGTGGTAACAGCTAATTAGGACCTCATCATTATGTATGTGTAGTTGGGGTTATATTTTCCAGTGTGCGTTACTTTGCATTACCAACATGGAATTTCATCTGCCATTTTGTTGGCTAGTCACCTAGCAACTTTGTATATCTTTCCCAAGGGATGAGGATGCTCCTGCAAAGATTCCAGATGATGATGCTGTGAAGCCAGAAGGTTGGCTGGATGATGAGCCAGAATATGTAGCAGACCCTGATGCAGAGAAACCAGAGGACTGGTATGCTGACTGTCACTAGGCTTCCTTTATTCATCTTGCATGAAAGTAGTAATTTCTCTCTGGGTCAGTTTATCAGATGCTCACTGTGCTACCCAAAAGCACTGACTGGGTTTCAGGAATATAATAGGACACTTGAACTATCCTGGACTAGATATAAACTGGTAGGGGAAGGTGTTTCGTGCTGGAGTAAAACACAGGTCTGAGAGCAAGAATAGAAAGCCAGTGTCTGGTTTCCTTGTGCTCCCATCTGTATCCTTCTGTGGTCTCTGTGGGGCAGGATCATTTTGTTCTGGTACAATGGCATCTTGGTCCATGACTGAGGCTCTTAGGTTGTGGTTATAATACCAATAACTTTACTCTTAAAACATACTACTAATGCTTAGCTCTTATCATGCTTTCCATCCATAGATCTCAGTACTTTCACAAAGTAAAGTATCATCCCCATTTTACAATGTCGAAGTAGTAAGGAGGCAGACCTGGGTTTTAAAAAAATAGAGGAACAATCTCTTTGCCTAATGAGTTTGCTTTTCCAGGGATGAGGATATGGATGGAGAGTGGGAGGCACCTCAGATTGCAAATCCCAAATGTGAGTCAGCCCCTGGCTGTGGTACATGGCAACGACCTATGAGTGACAATCCCAATTACAAAGGCAAATGGAAGCCTCCGATGATTGATAACCCCAACTACCAGGTAGGTTTCATGCTTCTATGTAACTTGCTAGCCAGTCTCAGAATCAGAACATTACTTCCTCTCAGGGTATACCAGTGTACTAAGCAATACACAAAGATGAGAGATTTCTCATAGTCTCAGTGAACTAGTGCCATAGCCAAGAATGCAAACCAGAAGAAATGAGGTTATGTGCACTCCAAGAGGATAAGTTTACCTTTTATTCCCCTTAATAAACAAACACACCCCCACAATACTAGCCTCATTTTTTGGCTTTCATGGATAAGCTCAAAACCGCTGCAGCAGGATAATCTTTAAATGGTGGTGGTGGGGGAGTGGGGAACTTTTCCTTGGAAATAGATTTAGAAGATTTGTACTTGGATTTGTAAACCTCTTCTTTACATAATAAAGATTAATCTAAACTCACTCTTGCAATCAGTAACACAACTTTTGTTGATACCGGTGCATGGGAAATGAACTTTTTTTCCCTCTCCCAAATTTTCCAGCCTAGCTGGGGCTCTGATGAATAAAAGACAGATTTTGCATGTGCATGATGCTGAGTTTTCTTTATCTTCTCCAGGGTATCTGGAAGCCCAGGAAGATCCCAAATCCAGATTTCTTTGAAGATCTAGAACCTTTCAGAATGACTCCCTTCACTGCTGTGGGCCTTGAGCTATGGTCAATGACCTCTGACATCTTCTTTGACAACTTTATCATCTGTACAGACCGAGTGGTGGCAGAGGATTGGGCCAATGATGGGTGGGGTCTAAAAAAGGCTGCGGATGGTGCTGCTGAGGTGAGTAGAAGCTTATTTTTGTACGTTTCTGATCTTAACCATAAAAAATGGTATCCGTTGCTTGTCTAGAAGAGCTTCTGTTCCCCTTCTGTG